>NC_058380.1:2413125-3619687 GCF_018350175.1 Felis catus
CTCCCCAGCAGGTGGTCACCTGCAGGTCCCCGCGCCGGGCATTTCCGTGTGCGGCGTGAGTCTGGGCAGAGTGCACCCGGGGAATCGGGAGCATGGGAAGTGACTTTTCCTCCGCTTCAGGAACGTGGCCGTAGCTGCACCGTGACACGGACGCCCACATGTGACTTCAACAACGCAAATGGCAGAGCTCGGTTCCCGCAGCGACGTCGCCGTGCACCTGCCGGCTGGTCTCAGACTGCGAAAAATCGTGCGTCTTAGCAAAGGCAGGGCAGGACCCCGGCAGGTAGCCAGAGGCTGGGCTCAGGGCTGACCATCAGGAATGCGTCACACGGGGCCCCCGCCCTCCAGTCCCAATCAGGGCGCGTTTCCAGGCTTCCTCAGCCACAGGGAGTGGGCGAGCGGCAGGCTCTGACCCCACCCCCCCAGGCCCACCAGTGCCCCGCGATGCCACGTGTGCCAGAGGCAGGGCTGCGCCCCCGACCACGCCCGCCTGGGGGGGCCGCAGCCCCCTCCCGGGGACCCCCGAGCCCGGACCGGGACACGGACCAGGCCCAGGCGGTGCAGGGGCAGGTTCCCCTGGGGAATGTGGAGCTCCCGATCGCTCGCTCGGGTCAGCGGCAGGGCAGTTTGGGGCCAGAAGGGAGACTGGTATGCCGGAACATTCCTCTGCAGGCTCCCATGACGGCCCTGCAGCGCTGGAGCAGATCCACAAATATTTGTCTGGTTGCATAGTTCAGGCATGTGAAAATCAGACCCGAGAAACACACCCTTTCTTCTCTTTCCAGAAACGCTGCCTGAGCTCTGACCCCTGGCGCTCCCGGCATCCACCCCGATTTTCCATCTGGTCTCCATTATCTCACTTCGGTGCCTTCACAGACTTTGCTGGAAGTGAGAGCGGTCAGTGCTCCTCTTCCCGTCTTCGGTGCCGGCCGAGGCGTGCCTCTTGCCACAGGGAGGAGAGCCCCCAGGGGTCCGGTCCACGCAGCCCTCGCTCGCCCCTGCCCTGAGCCACCCGGCCTCTGCTGCTCCCTGGAAAGGCTCTGGAATTCCTGATTCCACATCATCTGTGCGTGCCAGGCCCGGCACACTGTTCCAGCCAGCTGTCTCCAACCCCCCCGGGGTCCCCTCCTGTCTGTGGCCGGGGCTCCCCTGACCCGTGGCTGCTGCTTCCTCGGGCTGCAGGCTCCAGAGGAAAGCAGACGAGCCGGGTCTGGACCTGCCGGGTGGTGAGAGCCAGCGGGACCCGGGGGGAGGCCGTCTGCAGGGGGGAAGTGAGGCGGCACGGGGCTCCTGCTCCCCCTGCGTTATGTGGTCTCTTCTGTGTGGGCTGGAGGCTCTGCCCTGAGGTCCGCGGGCAGAGTTCAGCCGCCCAAGAAGGTGGATGGGAACGACTGTGTCTCTATTTTCACCAACTTCTAACTACAAGTCAGATTTCCTTCCTCTGAATGTGGGTAACACGGCACGGTGGCGGCAGTGCACCCGGGGGCCCCGTCGACAGCAGGAGCCTCGTCCCGGACACTGTTGAAGCTCATCGCTATGTAAAATCACGGCGCCTGTTAGGCCCGCCACTGGGGCTTATTGCCCGTGAATAAAGAGGCATCCGTACTGCGACATCGCAAATTTATTCTTTAGACTCTAACCGTGCTTTTCAATCAAGTGGATTTTCTTTGTTCTCCTAAGCGTTCCCAGCGTTCTTCTGAGAGAGGTCCTGCAGCAGCCCCCACCCGTGCCCCCCTGTATCCCCAGGCCTGGCCATCCCGGCACCACCCCCTACCGTCACAGAGCCCCCACCCCCGCCCCGCACCCCGAAAGCCACTGCCTGTGAGGCCGGAGCACAGACGGCCTGGGAATTACAACGTCGACCCTGAGAGCCCGCACCTCACCTCTTCGGTGGGTTTCCCCAGGACTCACCCCATCCTGCCCTGACCAGCCCCCCACCCCTCACTTCCCTGCCCCAGGCTGCTCCCTGCCCTCCCGAATACCCCAGCTGTGCTCCAGTTTCTGTCTCCGGGTCGGCTTCTGAGGGAACGCAGACTTCGTGTGGCCACTGCTCCAGGCCACGGAGGGGTTTCAGGTCCCGAATGAGTCAAGGGCCCCAAGCGAGAGGCCCCCCCATCCCCAGTCTTTAGGCTGAAATCTTAACCTTTCTCCAGGGTCTCCAAAGTGGTATTTCGGCAGCCAGGGTAGGGACGCCGTCAGCTCAGATTCGTAGGTTCTCCAGAAGGACCTTTAAGACTTATCTTTTCAGGGGCGCCTGGGGGGCTCAGTGGGTTGAGCATCCAACTTTGACTCAGGTCATGATCTCACAGTTCATGGGTTTGAGCCCCACGTCGGGCTCTGTGCTGACAGCTCAGAACCTGGAGCCTACTTTGGATTCTGTGTCTCCCTCTCTCTGTCCCTCCCCCGTTCATGCTCTCTTTCTCTCAAAAATAAATTAACGTTAAAAAAAATTAAAGACTTCTCTTTTCAGTGATCATCTCTGGAAAAGGGATATCATGCGTGTATTCTGAATCACTTACGACCCACCCCTGGTTACCCGGTACTGTGAGGAGAGTCGGGGCCACATTCGCACGTGTATTTACCACTGAGGTGCCACAGAGCAGGGAGGCTTGGACTATCACAAGGACAGAGACAGGTAGGCGGCGCACAGCACAAACACCTCCTGCACCCATAATGTGACAGCTGGTTTGGGGACGTTCAGGGAAGTGAATAACCACACATGGCCACTGCCGGCTGGTGTGCGGGCTGCAAATACAGCCACCAGCGCCCTGGGGACCCAGCCGCTCTGGAGTCCTGGCTGAGGTGGGACAAACATGTCTCCCCGGAGAACAATTCTAATGTTGTTAAAGTTTCCTCTTTTCAGGGGTGCCTGGGAGGGCTCAGTCTGTTGAGCATCCAACTTCGGCCCAGGTCATGATCTCGCGGTTCCTGGGTTCGAGCCCCTCGTCAGGCTCTGTGATGACAGCTTGGAGCCTGGAGCCTGCTTCGGAATCTGTGTATGTCTCTCTCTCTCTGCCCCTCCCCTGCTCATGTTCTGTCTGTCTCTGTCTCAAAAGAAACATCAAAAAAATTGTAAGTTTCCACTTTTCATTTTGTGTCCATTCAGTCACACGTTGTGCGGGACCTCCTCAAGGACAGTGAGCAGGGGGTGACCCACCAGATACGTATACCCCATGCTCATTACTACTGCTGTGTGACCAAGCACTGGACTCTTGGGGCTCAGAACCCCCTCTTTCATCCTTGACTCTGTGGGTGGGGATTCAGGAAAGGCTCTGAGGAGCGGCCACGTGGGGGCCAGAGCCTGAGTCCACATCCACAGCGGTGCGCTCACGAGGCTGACACGGATGCCCCCAGGTCACCTCTCCAGCATGGCGGGCTCTGTGAGGTCAGGCTTCCCCGGAGACCCAGCCGCTGTGACCCTGCATCACCAGCCTGCCGGACTCGGGGGTGGGGCATAGATCCCACCTCTTTGTGGGAAGAGTGTCCCAGAACGTGGGGTGCATGGTTGAAAAGCCACAGTATTAAATATTATACTAAACATGTTTGCAGTGAGCATGGAGACCCTTGAAGGCCATCCTGACTCGCCCTAACTTGGAAAGCAGGGACTGGAGGTTGGGAACGCCGCGGTGTCCCTAGAGCCAGATCTGCTAGAGAGCAGCTGAGCTGAGGACCCATGTGCTGACCAATTCCAGAAAAGCCTTCTGTGGATCCTCTCGAACAAAGAAGTGGATGGAGCAGAAAGTAGCTGTGTGGGAAGAGACTTCAAGGGGAAACAGCGAGAGGAAGCCACACCCTCAGACATTTATTGAAAACTCCACGGTTCGTTAAATACGTTCACTCGGTTGGTCTCATTGGGTTACGTTTCATACATGACTAAATGTATCACCAAAAATATAAGCCAAGCATCAAGATGTGTATGGAGACTTCTGGATAGCATCCCTCGCTAATATGTAAGAAAAAGAGAGGGAGGAAAATTAATCAGGAAAAAGAAAGAAAGAAAGAAAGAAAGAAAGAAAGAAAGAAAGAAAGAAAGAAAGAAGGAAGGAAGGAAGGAAGGAAGGAAGGAAGGAAGGAAGGAAGGAAGGAAGGAAGGGGGAAGGAAGGAAGGAGGAAGGAAGGAGGAAGGAGGAAGGAAGAAGGAAGGAGGAAGGAAGAAGGAAGGAGAAAGGAAGAAGGAAGGAGGAAGGAAGAAGGAAGGAGCAAGGAAGAAGGAAGGAGGAAGGAAGAAGGAAGGAGGAAGGAAGAAGGAAGGAGGAAGGAAGGAAAGAGGAAGGAAGGAAGGAAGGAAGGAGGAAGGAAGGAAGGAGGAAGGAAGGAGGAAGGAGGAAGGAGGAAGGAAGAAGGAAGGAGAAAGGAAGAAGGAAGGAGGAAGGAAGAAGGAAGGAGGAAGGAAGAAGGAAGGAGGAAGGAAGAAGGAAGGAGGAAGGAAGAAGGAAGGAGGAAGGAGGAAGGAGGAAGGAAGAAGGAAGGAGGAAGGAAGAAGGAAGGAGGAAGGAAGGAAGGAGGAAGGAAGGAAAGAGGAAGGAAGGAAAGAGGAAGGAAGGAAGGAAGGAAGGAAGGAAGGAAGGAAGGAAGGAGGAAGGAAGGAAAGAGGAAGGAAGGAAAGAGGAAGGAAGGAAGGAAGGAAGGAAGGAAGGAAGGAAGGAAGGAAGGAGGAAGGAAGGAAGGAAGGAAGGAAGGAAGGAGGAAGGAAGGAAAGAGGAAGGAAGGAAGGAAGGAAGTAAGGAAGGAAGGAAGGAAGGAAGAAGGAAGGAGGAAGGGAGGAAGGAAGGAAGGAAGAAAGGAAGGAAGGAAGGAAGGAAGAAGGAAGGAGGAAGGGAGGAAGGAAGGAAGGAAGAAAGGAAGGAAGGAGGAAGGAGGAAGGGAGGAAGGAAGGAAGGAAGGAGGAAGGAAGGAGGGAAGAAGGAAGAAGGAAGGGAGGAAGGAAGGAGGAAGGAAGGAGGAAGGAAGGAGGAAGGGAAGAAGGAAGGAGGAAGGGAGGAGGAAGGGAGGAAGGAGGAAGGAAGGAAGGGAGGAAGGAAGGAGGAAGGGAGGAAGGAAGGAGGAAGGGAGGAAGGGAGGAAGGAGGGAGGAAGGAAGGAGGAAGGAAGGAGGAAGGAAGGAGGAAGGAAGGAGGAAGGAAGGAAGGAAGGAGGAAGGAGGAAGGAAGGAGGAAGGAAGGAGGGAGGAAGGAGGGAGGAAGGAAGGAGGAAGGAAAGAAAGGGAGTCTGGGTGGGGACGGGGTGGGGAGAACGTGGATTCCGGAATCCCAGCACTCTGGCCGGGGACTGCAGCAAGGAGGACAGCCCTGGCCTGGAGGACCAGAGGCTGGGGCTGGAGCTTCAGAGGAGGGGAGGGGTTCTGGAGCAGCAGCCTGTGTGGGGGGAGGGGAGGGGGCAACCTGGGGCAGAGCGGGCGGGATGACCCGGCACACGGTCGTGATCACGCACTCAGCTCAGCTGGATACCATGAGTGTGAAAGCAACACTCTTCCTACAGACCCAGAAAAATGACCTCACCTGTGGTCACTGTCATATTGCCTGTCACTCTGTGCCTAGAACATAATATGGCCTGGAAACTTCCGTATGGACAGTTGACCACGGTCATTAGACCCCTCATGCAGAATTTGTTGGTAGGCTCCTGGTTATTTATTAATAATTCACTTATTTTTAAATTTACATCCAAGTTAGTTTGCACATAGTGCAACAATGATTTCAGGAGTAGATTCCTTAATGCCCCTGACCCATTTAGCATATCACCCCTCCAGTAACCCTCTGTTTGTTCTCCATGTTTAAGTCTCTTCTGTTTTTGTCCCCCTCCCTGTTTTTATATTATTTTTGCTTCCCTTCCCTTACGTTCATCTTTTTTGTATCTTGAAGTCCTCATATGAGTGAAGTCATATGGTTTTTGTCTTTCTCTAACTAATTTCACTTAGCATAATACCCTCTAGTTCCATCCACGTAGTTGCAAATGGCAAGATTTCATTCTTTTTGATTGCCGAGTAATACTCCATTGTATAGATATACCACTCTTCTTTATCCATTCATCCATCGATGGACATTTGGGCTCTTTCCATACTTTGGCTCTTGTCGATAGTGCTGCCATAAACATGGGGGTGCACGTGTCCCTTCGAAACAGCATACCTGTATCCCGTGGATAAGTGCCCAGTAGTGCAATTGCTGGGTCGTAGGGTAGTTCTATTTTTAATTTTTGAGGAACCTCCATACTGTTTTCCAGAGTGGCTGCACCAGCTTGCATTCCCACCAGCGGTGCAGAAGAGATCCTCTCTCTCCGCATGGTAGGCTCCCGATGTTATGCTACGAAGTGTGCTGTGCCATTGGTTCAAATCGATTAGGTGGGCAGGCAAAGTCAGTGATGAAACAGGCCTGGAATAGGAGAGGGAGTCTGCCTCAAGAAAGGCGGAGAAGAGTTTATAATGAAACTCGTCAGTCTTAAAGGATGCAGCATTTGTTCTTTTCTATTTTGGGCTCAACCGGACAAGCGTCTGTTGACAAACTATTTTACGTGAGGAGGTAGGGACAACCCTGAAGGAACACACAGTCTTGTGGAGATGATGAGGATACCATGGGATCATTTCACCAGTGGAGATGTGAAGTCAGTGTTGTGGGAACACGGCAGCAGCCAGGACAGGGGAAGGCTTCCCACATCCTCGGGAAAAAGTAGGAAGGTGTATCAGTCAGCTCGGGCTACATAACAAAACCCCACAGCCTAAGTGGGTTAACCAACTGAAATTATTCCCTCATTTCTGGAGTCTAGAAGTTCCTGATCCAGCCATGGGCAGGGCTGGTTTCCTCTGAGGCCTCTGTCCTTGGTGTACCGAGCTGTCTCCTCACCGTGTCCTCACGTGGTCATCCCTCTGTGCTTGTCTGTGTCCTGATCTCCTCTTCTTAGAAGGACACCAGAAAGATTGGATCAGGGCCCACCCTAGTGACTTCAGTTTACTTTAATCACTTCATTAAAGGCCCTGTCTCCAAACACAGGAGCATTCTGAGGTGCTGGCAGTTAGGACTCCAACATAGGAATTTTGGGGGACACAGCTCAGCCCATCACAGAAGGTACCCAGGGAGAGTGACACTAAAGTGAAACATTGGCAGTGCTGGTCGTTGCGTGCACCCAGACTGAGAGAGGACCCCAGGCTAGATCCCCAGCTTTGCAGAGTCAGAAGAATACATGTTGCACATGTAAATAAATTGTTTTTTTTTCTCTCCAGTTATCTGTGTTTTGCCACTTTAATTTGCATGCCTTGATCACAGAACCTAAGAGGGTAGAAGAAAGATGAGGGTGAAGGTAATGTTCCAGATCTTGATCTGGGTGGCAGTCACATGGACACATATACACAGGCAGACATTCACTGAGCTCTGTGTTTCAGATTTGGGCACTTCATTGTATGGAGGTGATGAGAGTTTAAAATATGTCAGGCTGATCCTTTCCACCATGACCATACCATAATCGCCAGTAAGCTCACGGTCTGTGAGGGGACCTCTGCTCCCCACTGCGGGTGTGTGGGAGTCCATGGCCATTTGCCTCACGGTGGCCTTTGCAGGGTTACTATTTTGTGGGAAAAGGAAACGAAGCACAAAGTGGCACCTTGTGCGAGGTCAGGCGGATTATTTGCATTCAAGATGAATTTCATTCCGCTCCGAGTCTGAATTCTCTTTGCTGTGCCTTCCAGCCCCTCCTGGGTTAAGGGAGATTCTGCCAGCTTGCCGATCTCAAATTACTGTCACTTGAGTGTGACGCTTGATCTGCAAGTGCTCCTGAGAGTCCCCGACAAACAGTCAAGTTTGCTCGGAGCAGCGTGGGTTCCTCGTCCGTGGGGGTGCGAGGCCTCCTGCCAGCTAGAACTCCACACGGGGCCTGCGGGTGCCTCTGTAGCTTGTACAGGAGTCATCGAGGGGCGACCTAAGGCTCCAAAGTCTCTAAGCTCCTAGAGAATTAGGAAGGCACCGGCCCACACCTCCGTCTCGCTGGGCAGGCGGGAACGCGAGCCCGTGGCAGGGGCTTTCCCCACGGTCACTGGGCCAGCTGGCAGCGGTGGGGTGCTCCAGCACTTTCCATAGGGACATGGCTGGGAAACGGTGCCTTTCCAGAGAGGGGCTGGCACTGCGGGGGGGGGGGGGGGGGGGGGGGGGGCGGGGGGGGAGGGGGAGTGGAGGGGGGAGGGGGGCAGCCTGCTGGCCTGTAGCCGGGTCTCCCCAGCCCAACATCCCGAGCACCAGACAGCGGTGTGATTCCTGCTTCCGTGCCCGGGACCCCAGGCGTCTGTGTGCGTGTAAGTGGTCGCCGTGTAATGGTGACAGGGCACAGGGATGAGACGTCGCGGTTGGATTTTGTTTGCCTGAAGCGTCCGTGTCACCCAGTGGAGGCGCAGTTGGTCGTGTAGGAGAAGATGCCGTGTACACGTTACCCTCTGTGCGCACGCCTGGACGCCTCGGGTCACCTACTTCTGTCCCCGAATTGCCAGAATCACCTTCTCCCCTCTGCCGTGGCAACAGAAACCACTCCGATTGGAAGATGGACTTTCGGCAGCCGAAGCGAGCTAGCTTGCTCCCCAGAGGCCCCTGCATCACTCCGCGGCCTTTGGAATCCGCTCTCTGGTTGGGATTCGGGAAACATTGGCCTTCTTAGTGCTGATTCTGCACTTCCTGCCAAAAGTGAGCTCTAGGCTCTGAGCCGCCACTGAAACCCGAGCCCGCTGGAGTCGGCTTCCTTTCCCGGGGAGACGGGGAGACGACCGGTGAGGTCATCGCACGCGGGCTAGCGGAGCAGAAACCCAGCCTCCCACAAACCGAGACCAGACATGTGCCTCACAAGAAAACATTTTGGAAGCCAGGTTTTAATCAACAGCATTAAATGAATCACGGATTTTTAAAGACTGGTGAATTCCAACGGCAGCCTGTCTGGATACGTTTTAAAACTGAAGACGTACGTTTTGCTTGAGAGATGAGAAAACCCTAAAACACGAGCATGAACGACACAGCGAATGCAAGTAAAAGTAACAGGAAAAGGTAAAAGTTTGTAAAAGTAAATTAAACACTTCACGTTTGTCTTTGACAAATTGTTTTACAACAAACACATGCACAACTGCTCCGCCTTCTGCACGGGGCTGGGGGGGGGCGGGGTGCGTCTCAGACCCCAGAACAGTGTGTGGGCTGGTGCCACTTCCCCGCCCGCCATGTGACCCCCGACCCCAACCCTAGGCAACTGGGCAGCACTCCTGCGGCCTGGGGACAGCAGATCCCCCTGTCAGAGAGGACAGCGCCATCATCCCAAGGCTGCAGAGTCGGGGCGAGGGTCCCATGACACTGTGATGCCCCCAACTCCCTGGTCCTTGTAAGACAGATGTGGACTTTGGGCATCTATAGGGTGGTCCCAACAACCCTCATGTTGCCAAACACAGACCCTCACTGACACATTGCTTGTTGTGTGTGTTTTGTCTTTAATTTTTAGACAAGATTCTATTTTTAATCTTTACTTTTTAATCTTTTCATCTATTTTGAATCTATTTTAATCTTTAATAGACAAGATTCTATTTGTCTTTAATTTTTTTTAATGTTAATTTTTAAGAGAGACAGAGAGAGACAGAGCGTGAGCAGGGGAGGGGCAGAGAGAGAGGGAGACACAGAATGCAAAGCGGGTTCCAGGCTCCGAGCTGTCAGCACGGAGCCCGACGCAGGGCTCGAACTCACGAACTGTGAGATCATGACCTGAGCCGAAGTCGGACGCTTGAGCCACCCAGGTGCCCCTCACTTGTTCCTTCTCCAAGATGAAATTGGAATTGCTTTGCCGTTTGCCCAGAAGACTCTCCCAGTGACATGACACGGAGACCGCAGGGTCTGAGTATGTGGCCGTGGCGCTGGGCTCTGTGGCCCCAGCAGCTTTCCCTGCTCCTGTTTTCCCCCTCCGGTGTGGAGATGCCAGGGTGCCCAAGGAGGGTCTGTGGGCAAGACCCTCCCTAATTACTTGGCCACCGGCCTCCAGCGGGGGTGTCTTGGCCCTGCTCCCGTGGCCTCTGACCCTCCGCGTCAAGCACAGCACGGGCCTGGGCTTCAGCCGGCCTGGCAGGACACCAGCGTCCCCTTCCCCCAACACCAGCCACCCCCACTGCCCAGCTGGAGCCCCCCGCCGCCCGCCACAGTCCTGGGCTCCCAGCCCTGCGGTCCAGCCGTCAGTGGCCCCAGACCCGACTGAGAAGCACCGTGGCCAAGTACTGCGCTTGCCTCAGTCACCGCGCTGAAGCCCACGGGCCCTGTTTCCTGTGTTTCCGTCGCTGCGCCAAGACGTGATGGTGGACACCGGCCCTTGTTTAATTATGCGCACGGGGTCCGCAGGTCCGCAGTTCGGACAGGAAGCCCGAGGAGGTCTGGGGCCTCAGCTACGAGGACTCAGAGGCTGGAGGCCAGATGGGAGGCTTCCCCGCTGGTGCTGGGAGTGGGCGGCCTGTATACAGGGCTCGGGCTCCTCGCAGGCGGCAGCTGGGCCACGAGAGCGAGCAAGCGCGCACGCCAGGAGACTCGGGAGAACTCCGCGTGGGCTTTTCTGGCTGCCGGGAGCCAACCCATCCAGCCTTCCTGGTGGCACAGCCCGGGTGGTTGGAGGAAGGGCAATGCACAGCCACCCTCCAAATGGGAAGCTGCTGGTATCCCTCCTCTTACTCATCATGGCCATCCCCATGGCCCAATTGGCACTGATGATTCAAAAGAAACCCGTGGGGGCAAACTCGGGGATATATTCCGGGGATGAGGGAAAAACCCTGAGAATCCCAAGATGGATAATGAAACCTTATATCCAGCCGGTGCCACCCCTGCCTGCCCATCCCCTACCTAAAGGAAGGATAGCCCCATACATCTCTCAGCCAGGGAGGGGGGCAAATGGGTTCGAAAGCCCCACTCCGGCAACAAAGGGATGTCTTTAGGGATACAAGTTACTCCAACCCCTAGGCCCACTTGGCCCCCAGGAGGCATTCCAGATGGTAACTGGACCTGGCGGGTTAAGGTACAGAATGGTTCATTAGTTCCCAGGTATACATGGTCTCTCTGGGAGCGCATAAGGCGTGGGTTCCCAGGGCCCTCTTGGCTCCCTCCCGGCACCCCAGACCAAAGCGAATACTTTTGTTCCTTGTACCGCAAACGGTTCAAAGGAACAATCAAGAAGTCAGGTCCCTGTAAACGTTCCACTTGAGGTGTTGAGAGCTAGATGACCTTCCATGCAAATAGCAAAGCAAATGCTTTATAGACTATAAATAAACGTAGATACACAATGAAAGTAGTATGAAGAAATCAATCAATAAGCAAAAGGGAGGAGGAAACGTTACAAAGAAATAACCGTGAGGTTCCTTAATGGGTGATCACACCAAGGAACGTTTTTAGAATCAGGTAAAGCCGAGAAACACAGATGACCACGCGACAAGGAAACTGCTAACAAACATAATGCCACGTTTGCCACAATAAAGCGGCCAGTCGAACACACTGCTGTCGTGTCCATTTGTTATTTTCGCCGACACCGTTCATCCTTCGGGAGCCCCTGGACCTCGGCATCTGGCCTCACCTCCAAGTTGGCCAGCATCGTGGCTCCCACGTTCTGCTGGTTATGACAGGTCCCTGGGGCTTCCCGGACTCACAGGGTGGGATCAGATGCCACCCTGCCCGGGTCCCGACGTGGCTGCCTGCAGGGGAGCCGGTGGGCTAAAGATATTACTGGGAGCCCGTCTTCGGAAAATTCCATCTGCCAGAATCCCCATCTCAGAATCATGTTTTTAAAGAGTAAATAAAGTGCTTGGAATTGCAAAGGAAACCAATTATACTGGAATATAATTTTCAAACACAATTTGTGGAATAATAAAATACGTGCCCTAACGCATCGGAAATAGGGTCTAGCCGTGGGTCCCACTGCCACTAATAGCCAGTTTCGAGGATGTGATGAGCTTGAATGATAGTTTGATAAATCTACCACGACCACAATGTGCACAGACCTGTGACTTTCTGTTGTCATGAAGTCACAGATCCAGCAAAGCCCAGCGCCCACGGCTCCGGAGCCAGAAGCCGGCCCACCGTATCTAACAACCGGTCCAGGAAGCCAATCATTTCTGTAATAATTGGACCCAACGGCCAGGACTTGATCAGTAACTGACAGCTTCCCTAATTTTTGTCTCAATTGCAACTTAGGACCAACCAGAGGAAGCTGAAGATATTCCCCTGTCCAGTCGCACGGGACGCCCCTTTCCAGCTGGCCGCCCCAGCATCCCACGTCCACTGCCTCCCCGGAGCCCACCTGGGTTTTCCCTTGGGCCACTCGGAAGCTCCCCCAGTCCTCCGGGGCTCTCCCAAGTGCGAGTGACGGTGGCCGAGTCTGAATAAATCGCTTTGCTTATTCTCGTTTCATTTCTGCAACAGATAAACATCCTATGGTGCCCGGGAACGTCCTCTACTTGGGTGTTATTGGTCTGGGAGCAGTCTTCCCAAGAGCTGCATCCTGTGCTGTGCTGGGCCGGACCGTGTGCCCCCCCCACAAACTTATATGTTGAAGCTTTAACCGCCAGGACCTCAGCATGTGACTGTGTTTGCAGATAAGGTCTTCAGAGAAGGAATTAAGTTAAACTTGACTTTTTTGGTGGGCCCCAATCCATTATGACTGGTGGTCTTATAAGAAGAGAGGATTAGGACACAGACACTCACAGACACGCACAGGGACGACCACATGAGGACACGGGAAGACGGTATCTACACGGCAGGAGAGTGGCCTCAGGGGAAGCCAGCCCTTCCCACACCTGCATCCTGGACTTGTAGCCTCCAGGTCTGAGAATCAGTTGTGCTGTGTGCACCACCCATCTGTGGTGTGTGTTACACAGCCCAAGCTGACAAACACACGTGTCCTGGTTAACGGTGGCTGTTTGAACCCGCCTGTCTCTTGGTTATTCTCTGACGGTTCATCTGAGGCCCATCCCGTAGGGTCTAGTTCTGCCTGTCCCAAGATCTCCAAGCATCTCACACTTGCCCCACAAGAAGGAAACCCTGCAGGGGAGAGGCCACACTGTAGGATGAGTGTGTACATTCAGCGGATGCCCGGGTGACCTCTCTGTGAGACGGCAGAGACCAGAGGATCCTGTGCATCACCGGCTTGCCCTACCCAGCCCCACGATGCTCCGGGCTTATCCCAAGCCCTTACCAGGCAGGCATTGGCCTGCAGGGCCCCTTATCCTCCGAGGGGAGGTCTTTGACACAAGTGCTAGGCCTCAGCACGTGTACTTGGTTTGACCTAATGACATGATGTGCGCGTGAGGACCTTCTTCATTTCACGCCTTTCTGGCACAAATCCTCTTTGGTATGTGGGGTTATTCTCTCACCGCACAGGACTTTGATTTACTCGTCTTGGAGGCAGAAATTAGCTGATCTGTGGAAGGCAGCCCTCGGGACGCCAGCACGGATTCCTGCCCTCTGTATTCACACCATTGTGCAATTCCCTCCACTCCGTGGGACCAGACCCGGAGACTCGTGCTCCTAAGGCACACACAGGCACAGGTGACAGTGCCGTCTGTCTTAGGTTCCAAAGAGACTCTGGCTTCCCTCGTGGGCACCCTCTTTCCTCTTTCCCTCCCACTCTGCAGATAGCTGGTGGCCGTGTTTGAGAGCCATGCCCTTTGGAGAGGCCAGCACGGAGCTCTCCGCCAGCGGGGACCTGAGTCTGACGGCCGCCTGAGCGCAAAGCAGACCCTGTCCCGTCTGAGCCCTGAGATTACCCCAACCCCAGCCAGCGCCCTGACTGCAGTCGAGCAGAGGACCCCACCAGCCACACCCCGCTCCTGACCCACAGAGACTGTGACACAGCAAACGCATTGAGCCACCAAATTTGGGGCTCGTTTGTTATGGGGCAATGGTATTATGACAGTCTTAACTAAAATCGACCTACAGTTTTGGAGTTTGGGGAACTGCCTTCTTTAACTTGTGGTTCATACATTATCCATCACTGATGGGTGAGGGAGGTTTTAACTTTTCTGTGTTGAAATGATTTATTCCTTTAAGCTTTCAAATTAGCACTTGCAAAATCATTCAAGAAAGGAAGCTTGTTTTTAAAAGAACTCCATTAACTATTTCAATTTTTATTTTTTAATATTTATTTATTTTGAGGGGTAGGGTGCAGAGAGAGAGAAGGAGACAGAGAATCCTAGGCAGGCTCTGCACTGTCAGCACAGAGTCTGACACGGGGCTCGATCCCATGAACCACGAGATCATGACCTGAGCCCAAATCAAAAGTCGGACGCTTAACCAACTGAGCCACCCAGGCGCTCCAACCATTTCAACTTTTAAATTGTTCTTTGTATATTCAGATATTTCTAAGTCATTTGGATGTACACGTAATATTCTCTTCGTAATCTGATTTTATAACTCCTTCAACATTTCTAATTTTGAGGACTTCAGTTCTCTTACATTCTTTACAAGCTCTGTATGCATTGTTTTGTGTGGTTGGGGGACTGACATCTTCTTCCTTAATTTCCACCTAGCTTTCTTGTCTTCACGAGGGTGCCTTGCTTGTTGATGGTGTTTATTTAAGTGGAGTCGGCCTGGATTATTCTCGGTCACTATTATTATTGGTGACAAAATGCTCGGAGCTCTGTTACCATCGTTTTATAGGTTCTCATGGCAAAGACTCTAAATTGGCTCACTTTCTTCAACACACTGTTTCATAAATTCCTGAATCTTCAGTGAGCGTGCACACATCTGTATGTGTGCACGTGTCCATAGTTAATTTCCAGCTTTATATCCACTGTGAGGGAGGGTGACCATGGCCCCGGTTTGCCCAGGACCCCCCAGTGACACTCTGTGGGGAAATCCAACTCCCCTGGACTTCTTGGAGCTCCTATAAGAGCCCCGTTTCCTGGCACTCCTCACCTCTCCTCACCTGCCACAGGGATTGTGTCTGTAGCCTTTTGTCTAATAATTTCTTTGATCCAGAAAGATAATAAAACTTCCCTTGTCTCCCCAGGATTGCTAAATGCTATAGCTCAACCTAGATCCCTAGGTTAAACCCCCCATGGGGCAAATAGAGGGGTAGCCATCTCCCCAGGTGGGGGTATTTCAAGGGAGAGTGAGCGTCAGCATTGAGAGAACTCCAAGTCTCAAAGCTGAGACACACACACAGCACATGCAAACACACACACACGTATCATACACAAACACACACTTACATACACACATACGTACACATCACACCACACATAAACACCCCGCACATGCACACACATGTACGTGCACACACATCATGTGTGTACATGTGCTCACTTATGTACATGTCCAAAGCACATGCATGCACACATCACACACATCACACACACACTCCCACATACACACATATATACAGATACCCCCCCCACACATACCACATATTACACACACATCACACCATATATACCCAAACACACACACACACACACACACACACACACACAGAGGCACACACACCACATGGCTATCTGGCTCCTGGAGATTTTATTTACATACCCAAGTATTGAATTAAGGGTGGGCCCATTGTGCTTCCAAGGGGACCCTCTCAGAGGGGGCGGGAACAGGTGCCTTCCTCCCCTCCTAAGAGAAAAAGAAACCCTTTTTCCTCGTCCCTCCCGCACAGGGTGTCTTGCTGCTGCTGTAGGAACACGTCCCGTCAGCTTGCCTTCCGTCTGCCCAGGTGCAGGCCGGCCTCGCCGTGTGGCCGCCCCTGTCAGCCTGGTGCTCCCAGGAGCCTCCAGGAGAACCGCGTCTCTGGTCCGGAGAATCTCGTGCGCACTCTTCGGCGTCCGCTCCTCCAACCGCGTGGCTTGAGGGAACAGACACGTCTTCAAGTCTCTGTAGCCAGAGCGTGAGGCCCGGTGCGGTCGGGGCCGCGCGGACACGCAGCCTCTACAGGCTCCGGAGGGGGAGGGCCCTTCCTCCTCCATCGGCTTCTGGCCCCGGTCGAGCGGCCCCTTGGCTCCTGCAGCGGGACTGACGACCCGCCCCGTGGTCCCGGGCAGTCTGCCCGCTGCGCGTGTCTGTGCGCAAACTCCCGTCTACCCCCCGGCACCCCGGCCACTGCAGCAGGCCCCGCCCTGAGCCGGCCTGCCTCATTCTGGCCTAGGCATCCGCAAAGACCCGGCCTCCAGAGGAGGGCATGTCCGCAGGTTCCAGGTGGACGCGCACCGGGGGTCATAGTTCATCCCAGCGCACACACGTTCAGGGCAAAGTTAATGAAGATGAATATTAACAACCCAACACACCTGTCATCTGGGCAAGACCATGAACAGCTCCCCCCTTTCCTCCCGATGGGGCTGACAAGTGGTAGGGTCCCCTGAAGGACAGCCATTCCCCATGGTCACCCACACCCACGTGGGCAGCTGTGCTCTGCTGGACGGCGTGGGGCCGCGGAGCAGCGGCCCCCCGTGAAGGTGAGAAGAAGCGCTGATTGTGAACTTCCTACCTGCCTGTGCTCCGCCCGCGGCCTCGCTGTTACCAGACCAAACCCGCCAGTACTAAAATAATACACTGTGGCCAGGGAGACCGTAGCCTAAGCTCGCAAGGATGCCATCTGTTAAGGTAATAAGCTGGCAGACGGAGAGGGGGAGTGACCATCTTAACCAACGATAAGAGAACAAAGTTCAGCACGGATCTAAGATTTGGGGGCAAAAGATTCTTAATGCACCTAGATTAGAAAAAACTTTAACTGGATACAAATGTACCTGGCAGAAACCTCCAGCAGTTACACACCCAAGTAGAAATGCCAGAATTCTCACTAAATACTAAAACACAAGGATGCCTGAGGTCCTCGCCAGGGGAAGACGAAAAAGAGGGGCGCCTGGGTGGCTCAGTCGGTTGAGCATCCGACTCTCGATTTCGGCTCAGGGCATGAACTCACAGCTCATGAGTTCGAGCCCGGCATCAGGCTCACGCTGGCAGTGAAGAGCCTGCTTGGGATTCTCTCTCTCTCTGCCCATCCCCTGCTTGATTCCTCTCTCTCTCTCTCTCTCTCTCTCTCTCTCTCTCTCTCTCTCTCTCTCTCAAAATAAATAAACTTTAGACAAAACTGATAAAAACATTTAAAAAAATGAGAAAAGCCACATTGCAAACAAAGAGTGGCCCTAGCTTGCTGTCTGTGATCATTCAGCTGACAAGTCACGAGGACCCGCTGGGAAACCTTAACAAGTAGTAACAAGACTCAGCAACATGATCGGAATAGCACAGATGTACAAAAGTTACTATCTTTATAGACGCTTTCTAATGTATTAGGTAAAAAAGGGATCCATTCACAACAATGACAAAAATTGCAAAATCCTAGTAGCCTCATAAAAACCGTGCAAAATTTATATGGGAAAATTATAGTTGACTCAAAATACAAAAGGCCTTGAAGAGAAGGAAAAAAATCTTCCTCTCCCCGTCACAGTCCTGCAGCTGGACTAAGAATTAAATTGACACAAGGCAGATGAACAGGAGAAAAAGCCACAGTTTTATTATGAGCACACAGACCCAGAGGAAGAAATTGAAGTCGATAGAAATGACCAAGGCAGGCAGTTTGTACATTCTGTAAGCAAAGAGATAGTAACTCTGTGAGGAACTAAGAGAACAAAGAGCTCTTGACTTTGGGAGCTTTGAGTAGTAAGAAATTCTACACAGAAGTTGGGCTGGGGCATTAAATCAGAGGAACGGCCTTCTGGGTTCTACATGTCCCACCTCTGGTGACAAGAACGTCTTACCTCCCAGTGCAGGGAGGGCACCTTCCATGTGGGAGATTTATTTCCCGCTCCCAGGGGAAGGGTCTGGGTCTCCCTCTTGCACAGACCATCTCTTACCTGACTTATCGAAAATAATCAATACGCCAAAGCTGTTTATTGTGGGGCCCTGCCACTGGCCCCGATGGCCTATAGAAATGCATAAATGATCCCACATAGTGAGACTCAGTGTTGTAGAAACAGAAGCTCCCCAAACATAATTCATTTTGTTTAAAATAATAATGAAGAGGGCGCCCAGGTGGCTCCGTCAGTTGAGCGACCGACTTGGGCTCAGGTCATGATCTCACGGTTTGTGAGTTCGAGCCCTGCGTTGGGCTCTGTGCTGACCGCTCAGAGCCTGGAGCCCGCTTCGGATTCTGTGTCTCTCCCTCTCCCTGCCCTCCCCCACTCATGCTCTGTCTCTCTCAGAAATAAATAAACATTAAAAAAATTTTTTTAAATAATAATGAAGACCTTAAGTCATATGTGTGAGGAGGTATTGAGTAAGAAACCTTTAGAGAAAGAATCCATTCATTCTGTGCCAAAGGTCAGTATTTAGCCAATAATCAAGAAAAAGAAAATTAGGAATATCTTTACCTCACGGTCTCAAAAAATTGACAAATAATTATAGAGCAAAGAAGCAAGATTCTTCATTTTACATTTATACATAATTACATTCCTTCTTAAATGTTTAATAACTGGGAGTAGAATGCCCCTGTGATATTCAATTCATAACTAAATAGGTTGCTAATCTATAAACTCAAGGATGATCTATAAACTGCATTTTCTGGAATGTTAGAATGTTTGTTACATACAAATATAATTTATATTCACTGAAATTTAGAAAGAATGTTTGTGGTAAAATATTGAATTTGTTCCCCTACGTTATCATGACCTATTTACTGACTTCTAACTCTACCAACACACAAACACTATAAATCATCTTGAGAATTAGGGAAAGTACATCGAGATATTTCTCCCTGGTGATTTTTTGTTCATGAATAATTTCAAATCTCTGTAACTTAATTTGTAAATTTAATACAACCTCACGAGAATATTTCATGAAACTGGACAAGATAATTCTAAATTTAATTAGGAAAAGAAAATGCGAGGAAATAGCCAAGAAAGTTTTCAAAAGAAGAAACGAAGGAGAAAATGTTCCCGACAGATATAAAAGCGTGAATAACCATGTATATATTACATGATACATTGCATATATCCTGGCAACCGAGATGTTGGAACAGGGTTGACGTATGAAACCATGGAAGAAAACAGAGATTCCTGGACGGGGTACAGTGGAAAGTTAGATCTTATCTCATGTGGTACAAGAAACAGGAAGAAAAAATGCTCTGAATTGTGCATAAAAGCACATTTGACAAAACTGGGGTACAGAAGACCTTCTTTTTTTTTTTTTTAATTTTTTTTCAACGTTTATTTTTGGGACAGAGAGAGACAGAGCATGAACGGGGGAGGGGCAGAGAGAGAGGGAGACACAGAATCGGAAACAGGCTCCAGGCCCTGAGCCATCAGCCCAGAGCCCGACGCGGGGCTCAAACTCACGGACCGCGAGATCGTGACCTGGCTGAAGTCGGACGCTTAACCGACTGCGCCACCCAGGCGCCCCCAGAAGACCTTCTTTTTTTTTTAATTTTTTTTTTCAACGTTTATTTATTTTTGGGACAGAGAGAGACAGAGCATGAACGGGGGAGGGGCAGAGAGAGAGGGAGACACAGAATCGGAAACAGGCTCCAGGCCCTGAGCCATCAGCCCAGAGCCCGACGTGGGGCTCGAACTCACGGACCGCGAGATCGTGACCTGGCTGAAGTCGGACGCTTAACCGACTGCGCCACCCAGGCGCCCCCCCAGAAGACCTTCTTAAGAAAGATACAAAACACAGACGTGAAGGAGTATGGTGATTTTGCATCAAAATTTAAAACTTGCATATAGCAAAAACCTATAAACCAGGTAAAAAGATGAGAGAACATATCCACTGTGTCCACAAAGGATTTCTATTCAGAGTATATATTTACTTCAACACCTGTAAGTCAATTTTTAAAAATAGACAAACAACCTGATAGGTAATTACACCAAGTTTATGAACAGTTTAACAAAGGCCAAGCATACACATAAAAATGTTTTCACCTTTACTAACCATCCTGGGAATTATTTAAAACATCTAAGATGCAGCGTGTTATCTCCAGCAGAATGACTTCCTCTGTTTGACAATACACCTTAGGTAAGAGCGTGAGTGGGGACCGACTCCTGGAGGGCATCTTGGCACGTCTGTCGCTAGTTTTGACAGGTGGACCCCAAGTGGATGCATTGCCATGGTGCCTCCGTCCTGACTTCTGGAAGACGAGTCCCCTGTCTGCCTGCTGCGTGAGACACCCCCAGGGCCTCGCTTAGTTCAAGAGTGCACCCTTATTGTTGGGCCTAAAATTGCGAGTGCTGCCTTGACATCTTTTTTTTTTTTTTTTTTAAATATTTTTAGTGTTTATTTATTTTTGAGAGAGGGAGATAGAACACGAGCAGGGGAGAGGCAGAGAGAGACAGAGACACAGAATCCGAAGCAGGTTCCAGGCTCTGAGCTGTCAGCACAGAGCCCAACGTGGGACTTGAACTCACAAACCTTGAGATGATGACCTGAGCTGAAATTGACCCACCCAGGCACCCCTGCCTTGACATCTTGGAGCCTCATGGGGCCCCAAAGGCCTGTGAGTTCCTCTGCTCACACAGATATGCCCCCGGCCCAGTAGGAACGCCTCCCTGCCTTTCAGCTGTTCTCGGCCAAGTGGGGTGCAGCTCCATAGACGATTCCTATCAGAATCCCAATTGACCTCTTTGCAGAAATTAACAGATACTAGAACTTGCATGGAAATTCAAGGGACACAAAACAGCCAAACTTTCTCGGAAAAGAAGACAACATTGGAGAACTCACACCTCACAATTTCAAACTTACTACAAATCTACAGGGATCAGAACAGTGTCAAGCTTGAATAAGGAAAGACATGGGTCAATAGAATAGAATTGGGAAACCAGAAATAAATCCTTGTGATTACAGTCAATGGATTTTCAATAAGGGTACCAGGGCAATTAAGGGGGGGAAAGGACAGTCTTTTCAACAAATGGCGTTGGGACAACTGGACATCCACGCGCATAGATTTATGTTGGCCCCTCACCTAACCCCCTACAAAGTCAACTCAAAACAGGTCAAAGATCAAAATGTTAGCCCTACAACTATAAAACCCACAGAAGAAAACATAGGGGTAAATCTTCATGCACCCATATTAGGCAGCAGTTTCTTAGATGTGAAAGTACAAGCAAAAAGAAAAAATGCACAAACGGGACATTACCTGCATGAACAATGCTTCAGCTTCCAAGGACACCGGCAAGAGAGTGAGAGCACAAATCGCAGAATAAGAAAATTTGCACATCACCTCTCTGTTAAAGGTCTTGTACGTAGAGTAGAAAAAAAATTCCTGCAACTCAATAGTAAAGAACCCAGTAGATGTTTCTGCAAAGAAGGTATCAAAATGGCCAAAAAGTTGGGGTGCTTGGGTGGCTCAGTCGGTTACGCGTCTGACTCTTAATCTCAGCTCAGGTCATGATCCCAGGGGCTGAGTTCAAGCCCTGTGCTGGGTCCCGCACTGGGCGTGAGGCCTACTTAAAAAGGCAAAGGGTCAAACAGCAGAGAAATTGGAAGGGACCCTCACACGGTGCTGGTGGAGATGGAAAATGGTACAACGGCTTCGGAAAACCACCTGGCCGCTGCACAAAGGACTGAACATATGCGGTGACCATGACCCAGCTGTTCCGCTCCTGGTGGTGTGTGCGGGAGAGAGGAATGCACAGGTCCACACAGAAACTTGCACACGAATGTTTAGAGAGCACCATTTGCAACCCCCGAGAGCTGGAAAGAAACCAAATATCCATCAGCTGATGAACGGAGTACAACAGGTAGCACACAATGGAAGATTATTTAGCGATAAAAAGGAACGAAGAAGTGAGAAATACTACAACATGGGTGAACTGCAAAAACATTATGGCAAATGAGAGAAGCCAGGAGAGGGAGTGAGGGAGGGAGGGAGACAGAGAGAGAGGAAGGGAGGGGAGAGGAGGAGGGAAAGGGAGAGAGACAGAGAGAGAGTGACAAAGGAGACAGAGAGACAGAAAGAGGAAGAGACAGGAAGAGACAGAGAGAGAGACGCACAAAGAGAAAGAGGGAGAGACAGGAAGAGACAGAGAGAGAGGAGATAGAAAGAGGGAGAGACAGGGAGACAGGGAGGGAGGGAAAGGGACAAAGTACAGAGCAGTGTGTACATGTTGAGATGTGTGTAAATACACACGTGTGTGCAGGGGGTGCGTGGATGAGCTCAGAATGCTGAGCACCGGGGGAGGGGGGGGGCGAGGAGACCATCTCAGAGGGATCCCTGAGGTCCACACTATTTTCACAGTAACACAAGGACATCCTTTGTTGTCTGCACTGTATTACTGATTACCGTTGTCACTGATGCGCAAACGCGACGGAGGCCAAAACCCCCAGTGCCTAGACACTGGTCAGGACATTGTGTCCTTCACGGCCTCGGCTCCCATAGGAAACTAAGGGCCAGCGGCACGCAAGAACAACCCTAGTAAGCTAGCAAAAGCCATGATTTCATCAATGTCCCTCCCTAGGCGTGTATCCTGGGGACCCTGGCCGGGGAGGAGGGGAGCCTGCGCCCCCCACCCAAAGCGGAGTCGGTGGTGTTGGGGAGCCCACGCGGCAGAGCTGGGAGCCGGACCGGACGCTCGTTCCAGGGAACAGCCCCTGCGACCGAACGACAGCCTGTGGGTATTCGGACCCAGGGATGTCCTCAGGAATCACAGCGAGCTGCCCCCCGCATGAAGACAACTGCCCGTGTTGGTTACCAACGGCAAATTCGAGTTTCTAGCATATGTTAGAATTTTGAAAAATCTCTACCACTGTGAGCTTGGCAGTGGCCCCACACTTAAAGACTTTTCTGATAGACAATATTCCGCGGGACAGAATGTCGCAGTGAGTGATATTAATCGCAGTGAGCGATATTAATTACTGTGATTTTTTCCAAAAGCATAATGAAACGTACCAACTCTTGGAAGTCCTGCTTACGACGGTGAGCCTGTATTTTCCAAGCGGTAAACATACAATGTTATAAAATGATGCAGGGGAGGCGCCCCGGGGGGTGGGGTGGGGGTGCGGGGGGAGGGTACAGGTGGTTGGGCACCCAGCTCTTGATTTTCACTCAGGTGGAGATCTAATGGTTTACGAGTTTGAGCCCCACGTCGGGCTCTGCGTTGACACCATGGAGCCTGCTTGGGATTCTCCCTCTCTCTCTGCCCCTGCCCTGCTTGCACTCTCTCTCAAATATGAAAATAAATAAAAATAAACTCAAAAACAACAATACAATACAATGATGCATGGATTTAAAAAAAATCCAAAGTGCAAGATATGGCAGTGGGTTTTTTTAAATTTTTTAAAATCCGTATTTATTTTTGAGAGAGAGAGGGACAGAGCGGGAGCTGGGGAGGGGCAGAGAGAGAGGGAGACACGAATCTGAAGCAGGATCCAGCCTCTGACCTGTCAGCACAGAGCCCGACACGGGGCTCGAACTCATGAATGGCGAGATCATGACCTGAGCCGAAGTCCCCGCTTAACCGACTGAGTCACCCAGGCGCCCCTGGCAGTGGATTTTAATGTAAAGTGAGTCAATCTAGCTTCAGAGTTCACATCGTAAGGAGCCTTTAAGAGACCTTCACTTGCCAAGTTTGGGTGTGGTAGCAAACACCTCCCCAAGGCTCACGGGGCTACTGCTTCTGGCCAGGCCGACTAACCTGGTAGGGAGGTCCCGGGCTTGGCGGGCCTCCTGCAGCCTCCCTGGGGCGAGGTGGGGGTGGGCACAGCGCAGCTGCTCTGAGGAGCAAACTCAGTCCTCCCCCGGTCCCCAGGCTCCTTGCCCTCGGCTCACATGGCTGGCCTGCTGCCTCGCACACCAGGAAGGCAGGGTCCCAGCCTGCCTGGCCTCTACCGATGCCCTGCAACCCTCTCCCCGGCCCCCCAGATCCCCCACCATTCCCGACGTTCTCCCCAGGCCCCCACCATTTACAATGCTCTCCCGGCCCCGGCCCCCCCACCATTCACAACACTCTCCCCGGCGCCCCCAGACCTCCCACCACACCCAATGCTCTCCCCTGCACCCCAGGCCCCCCACCATTCTGAACGCTCTCCCCAGGCCCCCACCATTTACAACTCTCCCCGGCACCCTTAGACCTCCCACCACACCCAATGCTCTCCCCTGCACCCCAGGCCCCCCACCATTCCCAACGCTCTCCCCAGGCCCCCCACCATTTACAATGCTCTCCCAACCCCAGGCCCCCCACCATTCCCAACGCTCTCCCCAGGCCCCCAGGCCCCCACCATTTACAATGCTCTCCTGGCCCCGGCCCCCCCACCATTCAGAACACTCTCTCCCGCCCCCCCCAGGCCCCCCATGACCCCCAAAGCTCTCCTCTGCACCCCAGGCCCCCCACCATTCCCAACGCTCTCCCCAGGCCCCCACCATTTACAATGCTCTCCCAACCCCGGCACCCCCACCATTCCCAACGCTCTCCCCGGCCCTGCACCATTTCCCGCGTGCCTCACTCAGCACCCGTCTACACCTGCGTCTTCCCTGTTCTTCGTGAACCCATAGCCTCCTCACTTGGGCTCAGCCACCCCAGTGAGATCACGCCTCTCGCGGCCGCCCTCGGCCTCCCCACGACCACCTCAACGTGCTCCCCTTCCCGTTGTGAAACCTCCTCCCCACGGGACTCACCTCTCGCCTCCCCTCCTGGCTCTGCCGTCCCGGAGGTCCCATCCCTGCAGCGTGGCTGGCTCGCGCCGGTCTCCCCCAGGGCCCCGGGGTGGGCGTGTGCACGTTCCGACGCGTGACGACGACGCCTGCGGCCCCCACGCCCTTTCCGCACGGCTCCCATCTGCGCGCGCTGACCAGAAACCCCGAGCTCCCGCCTTTGGTGCCGGCGGGACGTTCGGGGGCCCGGGCCCCTGCCCGCGGGGAGCCCCCACCTCCGGCCGTGCCGGCCACGACGGCACCCCCAGCCCGCCTCCTGCTCTCTCAGCTCATTCCCGGCCGGCCTGGGAGGCCCGCCCGTTCTCCCGGAGACCTCGATTATGTCAGCGGAGGGGCCAGGATATGCCATCCGGTCCCGACCTCCTCAGGTGTGGCCCCACCGTCAGTCGGTCCCAGGTGTGCTGTCGGGAATAAGAAAGAAGCTCATCACAGCTGCTGCATTTACACAAAGCAATTAGGTATGGTACTCGCGCCTGGAGAGAGAGACCGAGCAGGGAGAGGGAGGGAGAGACGGAGGCTGAGCCGCCCGGCCCGTGCACCCGCCCCAGAGCATGACCGACAACCAGGCTTTTCTAGGGTCACGCTTGGTTTTGTTCTTTCCGCTTGTTTACTTTTCTCCTGCACTTGGATACGAGCATGTATCACCTTTGTAATAAGGAGAATACGACAAGCGTGCATTTTTAAAAATCTTTTTTAAGTTTTATTTATTTATATCGAGAGAGAGAGAGCACGAGCAGGAGAGGTGCAGAGAGAGGGACAGAGAGAGTCCCAAGCAGCCTCCACAGTGCCAGTGCAGAGCCTGATGCGGGGCTGGAACTCACAAACCCTGAGCCGCAACCTGAGCCGAAATCAAGAGCTGGACGCTTAACCGAACGAACCCCCAGGTGCCCGACAAAGGTGCATTTTAATTTAAACCGAGAAGGAGTGCAGACTGGGCCCAGTGGGCAGGAGGATGAGCTGAGGGTCTGGAGGGAGGAAGGGGCCGCTCTCTGGGGAGCCTGTGGCTCAAATTTTCGATCTTTGGTCCCCCAAGTTACTGCCCTATCTTCAAGTTCCTTCGGGGGTGCATGGGAGGAAGGGATGGGTCGAGGATGAGACTGGAGTGTCTCCCCTCCTCCCTAAAATGACCCCAGCCTAGGGAATCACTGGCACATTTATTATGGAAAGAAGGTCCTGCATGGATGGAAACAGAAAAGTGTTAATTTTAGGGAGGAGAAACCAGGGAGTTCGGAGGATTGAAACCAGGCTTCCACATGCCGAGGACCTGGGCTAATTAACCCCCACCACGGGGCCCCGGGGAGACAATCCCTGGGCGCCGCCTCACATTGGGGAATCTTAGCAAATGTCAGCCTCCTTCCTGCCTTCTCTCAAGTTCTGGAAAATTCTCCACGGGCAGACCTTCCAGGCTTCGTGGTCACAACGTGCTTTCATAAGTAGTTCGGAGACAGCTTCATAGCCCCCTTCAAGAGCGATGTCAATGTCACTCATAATATTAATTGCCATCAGACTCTGGTGGGTCCATCCAGAGAGCATCGCCACAGCAGACGTGTTATGTGCAGGTGCCACAAAACCGGCCACAACACCCGGGTTTGCCCTTTGCCACTCACGGACGTTTCTAGTTTGTTTTCTCGTGCACTTATGTGATCAACAGAATATCAGTTTGTGAGTGAAACGCCCAGAACATGAGCAGTAAAGCAGCAGCTGTGACGTATTACTCAGTCCTGTGTTTCTTAGACTTTACATTCGTAGAATAAAACCATTTACAAAGTTCACACGTTCCAGCCAGGACCGTAGAGTTTTAGGTTTTCCTGACCAGAGTGGATTCGCACCATCACAGTATTGTACAATAATAATCTGTGCACATCTACACGTTCTGAGTGGGGCTCTCCATTATGAATATCTGAGACGGTGAATAGAAACCCTTAAAACAGTAGGGGCACCTGGGTGGCTCAGCCGGTTGAGCATCCGATGCGTCCGACTCTTGATTTTGGCTCAGGTCATGATCTCACAGTTCGTGGGTTCCAGACCCACGTCAGACTCCAAGTTGGATTCTCCAAGGAGCCTGACTTGGGATTCTCTTTGTCTCCCTCTCTCTCTCTCTGTCCTCCTCGGCTGTGTGCCCACCCTCTCTCTCTGTCTCAACATAAATAAGCAAACATTAAAAAAAAAAAAGAAACCTTTACAACAGCAACAGTCAAGAACCAAGAAAGAGTATCGTTAATACATAAAAGAGTATCGCTATTACGCTACAGAGAAACCCGCTCCTTGAAGGACTGTGTGTCAGGGCTGATTTCTCTTTGGGCTCGAAGCAAGTTTGTTTTGTGCAGAGAGGTAAGAGTAAGCGAAAACGAAGCAAAAGCATTGTGGTGATGAGCAGCCGAATTCCCTGAGGGCTGTGTCCACACATTTCACAGACATACACGGGTCATCCACATTTTAAGTGTTTTAATGTTTATTTGAGAGAGAGAGAGAGAGAGAGAGAACACAAGCGGGGGAGGGCCGAGAGAGAGGGAGACACAGAATCCCAAGCAGGCTCCAGGCTCCAAGCTGTCAGCACAGAGCCCGATGTGGGGCTTGAACCCACGAACTGTGAGATCATGACCTGAGCTGAAGTCAGAGGCTTAACCGATTGAGCCACCCAGGTGCCCAGGTGCCACATTTTAACCGTTCAGGCTCTGCAGGGCACACCCTTCCTCGGCAGTTGGTCTACTCGGGCTCCCCCTTTGCTGTGTGGACGGCCCCTCTGTGCCCGCCTCAGCTGGCTTCTTCCTGGGCGAGGTGCCAGCCTCCAGCTGCCCACAAGGGATCTAACAGCCCACAGAGCTGCGGCGTGGGCAGACTCATCCGGGACGGGCATCTCCGCTTCTGGGACGGCTGCTCCAGTGGGGCCAGTCCCCCCGACGAGGCGGGAGTCCCACGAGCGACATCACCTTTTCTAACCCAGCCCATCACACCACTCCCACGGCAGGTGCGGGCTCCCTGGGGCCCAGGAGAGAGGACAGAGACACAGCCTCCTGCTGGACTGTCACACGAAGGCGTCCGTGCACCACATCCCAGATGTCACATCAGTCAGTGACGACCGCCCATTACATCGCTTCTTGGAGAACGCTGCTCGGAGTTTCATCGTTTTACCTTGTTGGCTGCAGATAATTTTCCTTTGAATCGTGTTTTGAAATGTGATCCTTTCATTTGCGAAGCCTTGCAGAAATAATAAAGAAAAATAAATGAATGAACCAGGGGTCCCCAGCGTCCTCGCCCTGGAAGCGGGCTCTGCATTTCATTTCATCTGGTTTCCAGCACCGGAGCGAGCAGACGAGGTCTTGTGGGCTCCATCCAGGTGTCACCGTGAGGACAGACCTTCCTGCCCTGCTCCAGCGGCCTTCACCAAACCAGCCTTTCTGGAGTGGTGTCCTTCTCACACCTAGAGTGCCTGGGCGTGCGCGTGGGGGTCCCGCAGATGTACCAGCTGCACCTGCCCGGAGCTGAGACCACCCCGGGTCGATCCAGCCCCAGCCGGACTGGAAGGCTGTCCATCCCAGGGACCCTGTCCTTCGTGCCCACAGTGCCCCCCACCCGCCCTGAAAGGCTACATTCCCTCCATGACTCCACGTTCCTTGACTCCCGACGGGCATGTGTAGGGAATCTCCTTACTACGTGACCCCACCACGTGGACCCTGCCCCCTCCTGTGCCTCGATGCCACCGTCCCTTCCAGTACCGTCCGGCTCTATTCTCCCCTTTGGTCTGTGGATGGATAAATAAATCCCCGTTGTCCGGGTGGGAAGGAAACACTCTTCCCAGGTCCTAACGTAGGAAAGGAAGATTTTTTTCCTCTCCCCTCTTAGGTTAGCTAACCGGGGTCCTGTAAATCAGGCTGAGGATAGATGGGCAAGAGAAGCAGGCTATGACCGCATGCAGCCGCACGCACGGTGGGAACGGGGGGCCGGTGGCTTGGTGGGGCGCTGGCGACCTGGGGCTCAGGGAGCGTCTCTGCAGAAGGAACAAGACCAGGGCAAACCGTGGGGAGGTAGGTCCGTGAACCGTGGGCAGGTAAGTCCACGGGGCAGCGACGGACCGCTCGTCTGCCCAGCCCCACCCTGGAGCCGGCTCACCGACCTCCTGGCCGTAGAGCTCTCCCTCGAGGGGACTCCGGCTGGCAGTTCTCAGCAGCCGGTGCTGTTCCACGGATAAGCGCAGCTCGGGGAAGGCTCCTTCCTGCGTCTGGCGAGTCTCATTTGCCTCCAGCTCAAAACAATCCTTCTGCCAAAGGGCAGGTGGGGGCGGCAGGTCCTGTCCCCTAAACCGCCACGATGCAGAGGGTTTTCCTGGACCGTGTCCCCAACCTCGAAGCTGTGTCTACGGGACGGCCTCCCGCCATGCGGCCACGTCCTCCCGCCGGCTGCCACCTGCTCAGACGCTCTCGTCTCCTCTAGGAATCGCGTTGTTGCCGCCCCAGGGCCCCCACCTCCCTGTGGACTCGCCCGACATCGACGCTTTCGGCGTCCTCAGTGCAAAATCCCCTGCCCCCAGGTGCCCTTCCCAGCCTGCTGGACGGATGGAAGCGGAGGTTTGCACAGGCGCCAGGAGAGCCCTGCCCCCTGCAGCCCCTGGCCCACCGCCCATCGCCTTCCTCCCCACCAACCCCGCACGTGCTTCCTCGGGAAGCCTCCGATGGCCGGCCCGGCCCATGGCAGCTGGGACTGACGCAGTTTGGGGGGCCCATCTGACGTCGCCAGACTCCCTCCTGTCCCGCTCCCGAACCACCGCCCTTTGCAGCCCGTCCATCTCGGCTCCGCGATGCCGCGGCCCCCAAGCCCACCGCTGGCGCTGCCGTGAGCCAGACCTGCGCCCCAGCCGCCGTCATCAGTCCACACGCCCAAGTGCGTTCTCCCTGATGAGATCAATCCCAGCGTGTGGTTTTTGCCCCCAGCATCGTGTGGCCTCGGGTAGAGACAAGGGCACTGGCTCAGAGTGTCCCGGTAAATCAGGGGCCGGGAAGGAGGCAGGAGGAGGAAGCTGTCAACATGAGAAACATCTGGGGACTGAGGGGCGCGGCCGTATCACTCGACACGGTGGACACGATGGACGTGATGGAACCGCAGAGCCCGCCCTGGCCTGCCGGGTCCAAACGTCCCCTTCGACAAGACCCCCACGCGGTCCGAGCACACATTACAGGGGGAGAGCCGTGGGCTGGGTGGCCGTGGAGCGAGAGGGGGGCCCGCGAGGAGGGGAGGGTCTGATGCCAGCCGCAGGTCCCGGGTGGTCACCTGTAGGGACCAGCCAGCCCCGCCCCCTCTGTCACCCGTGTCACTCGTTAACCAACAACAGACACTCTGTGGCTGAGAGATTCCTCAGGTTTAAGGAGCCGTCAGCCGGGAACCAGGACACGGAGCTCGCCTGTACCGTCCCTGCTGGGATGGCTGAAGTTTGTCGACCGACCTAAGGACCTGAGTCAGGGCAGGAGATGCCTTTCATCTGCCTCCCCTCCGGTCTGACGCCCCTGCAGGTGGCCCTGGACACTCACGCTGTGCATGTGTCTCCTTCCGCTGCCCGTTGGATGAGAGGCCGTCTCACGCTCGCGCTCTAAGGACGTGTGACTTCTGTGTCTGAGGCAGTTCGGCATCAGCAACGCGGAGGGGCCCTCGGTGAGGAGTTGTCGGCCGCCTGCCCGCGTCCCGCGTGTCCACCTCCCTCGAGGCCGGGATCCAGGCTCACCACCTGCCCCAACCGGCCCGGAAAGGCAAACCCGTGTTTGGCGGCTACAGAGTCCCATTTCTGGGGCAGTAGCTTAAAGTTTGTTTGTTTTTGATTGAGGAACTTTTCCAAATACAACCCCTCAACCAAACCCTGAGGTTCTTCGTTCGGGCTGGTGACTGACAACGGGGCCACCGGCGCAACTTGCCGAGCGTGGTTGTGAGGTCGTCTGCACTGCCGTCTCAGGGGCAGCTCTAAATGCACGTGTCGTGAAGGCTTGCTCTGTGAATTCACGTGTGTAACGTCGATGCGGCAATAACCACCCAGGAATCAGAGGGCTTGTTTGCACGGCCGTCCGCCTGCTGTCACCGGGGGCCGTGTCACCAGGGGCAGGTGCTGGCCTCCTTCCTCTCCGTCCTGCTGGGAGCCGGGCAGGACCCCCACCCGAGACCGTGGGAGGCTGCCTCTCCCCGCGCTCAGGCCCCGGGCATCAGCAGGACCACAGATCCCGGCCCACCCCAACTTCCAGCGCGGACTGGTCGCTCCTCCCTGGACGGCCAGGTCTACCTCTCCCCCTGCCTTGCCTGGAACACTCCGGGGCCTCCTAGCAAACGGCCCTGGGCCGGCAGGACGGCTGGTCACTAGCCGTGAATCCGGTGGGTTTGGGACGGCCGCCCGCAGTGCAGCTCCAAACTGGGCCATGAGAGGACGTGGGCTTCATCCAGGTTCTCCAGGGGATTAATCATGCTTTCTACTGTCCATATGTTACCGTGTTTGGACATCTTAAACAGCTTGCTGGCTGGAGTGGCAGCCCCTCCCCCCACCTTCCCCAGGGCCGGCCAATTCCCAGACAGCATGCCGTCCAAATGCAAACCAGCCAACTCCGGTCTACGCCCCCAACCGCCTCTTTCCCTGATGCTCGCACACCAAGCCAATACCCTCCCTTCCCAACACCACCTGAGGGCCAGTCCTATAGCCCAGAGCCGGAACGTTCCAAGAGCCCCTCCCATGCTCTTTGCGCTGCCCTGCTTCGTCTGTGGAAACCCCAGCAGGTGCCAGGGCTGCATGCTTCCCTCACCCCTGCTTCTGCCTCCTGACCAAACACCGTGCTCCCCCTGTGGCCCTGTGTGGTGGGCCCTGACGTGGCTTGCTCCCCCCTGTCCAGAAACGTTCATAATAAATTCTTCTCTCAATGCATTGGCCTCTCGGGGTCTCATGTATCACCTCCATAAATTAAAATATCTTGGGTACAAATGAGACATCCTGGGGTGTGAGCCCCGAGAAAGGCAGCCCCCATGTAAGACGTCCGGGTCCCCAGGATCCCCGTGCTGGAGGGGCCTGTGCACAGCAGGTGACGGTGCTGGCGGATCCCCAGCACCCCGCGGAGGTACAGACCCATGAGGGAAGAGATTTGGTGTTCTCCGGACCAGCCTACAGGCCAGCCATGTACCCCCGCGTGACCTCTACTGATGCCACATGACAGACAGGAAGAACCATGCCACGCCCAGCCGAAGTGCACCTGACGGGAGCTGTGAGCACCTCAGACACCCCTGCCTGAGGCACTCCCCTCGGCGGTTTGCCTGGAGACAGAAATTGGAGCAGTGTGCCGTTTGGGGCATCCGGGGAAGCCAACTCTCCTTACATCATCGGGGGTTTTCAGGATTTGCTTTCTTAGGGACTGGTGATTCTTCTAGCACTCAGGGTCACACGGATGGGCAGTGGAGGGGGAGATGCCTGCCCGCCACCCCGCAGCCCGAATGGCTGTGGCTTCCGTCCGTTTTAGTGATTTGTCCTCCAAGGAAAGATTTCCCACGAACAAAGAGGTTTTTCTGGGTTCGGAGTGTTTTCAGGCTTAAAAACCAGGGACTCCTTTCGATTGGCAGATGAGTACACTGAGGCCCAGAGAGGCCAGGTGCCAAGGTGACATGAGCAGAGACACCCTGCTCTCTCTCCTCCTCTTGCCACCGTGGTGGTTTCACAGCCGCGGAGCAAGAGAAGGGACACGCCCCCGCTCGCTCGCAGGTGCTGTTTCCACGCATCCAGATTTAGCCCGGAGGTTGTCAACTCCGCTGAGCCGGGCAGCATCTGGGCAGTCCGCCCGTCTCCCGTGTCATCGCTCATCTCCATGGTTTCCACACTTCCCAACTTTCATTACCGCGTGTGATGACTTGAGTGGTGAGCTAAGAAAACAGGGTTATTCGCACTTAAACCCATGGCGTTTGGAATCGGATGTGTGCTTCTTGTGTGTTCTCTTTCCCAGACGAGAGGCGGCCATCGTGGACATCGCTTACTCTGCAGAAACAGGCTCTTGCTGAGGTCAGACACCCCCTTGGAGGCATGTTGTAGGAATGTGAACGCGGCCGTCAGCATGGGGTTACGCAAAATACTCGAAAATATTGAGTCGCTCGGAGAACTGGAGAGCATCCGTGTGTAAACTTGAACAATAACTCTTGTGGAAAGTCTGTGTGCTCCAGAGACTCTAAGATGAAAATGGCCAGCGCAGCATGTGGTAGGGAAATATTCAGAAAGTAAGTTAACGCTAAATACAGCCGATGCTTGAACAACACAGGGGTTAGGGGCGCGGACCCCCCGCGCAGCTGAAAATCCACAAATAACTTTGGACTTCCCCCAAAACTTAACTACCGATAGCCTACTGTTGACCGGGAGCCTTAGCGGCCACCTAAAGAGTTGATCAACACACATTCTGTGTGTTATGTGTGTTATATACTACCTTCTACAATCCAGTGAGAGGGAGAAAAGACAATGTCGTTAAGAAAACCGTAAAGAAAAGAGAATCCATTTACAGTATTTCTCGAAAGCAAGTCTGCGTGTAAGTGGACCCGTGCGGGTCAAACCGTGTTGCTCACGGGCCCTGGTGCAACCTCACCTTTGGGCCGTGTCTCTAGGTCGCCCTTGGGGACAGCAGCACTGCTGCAGTCACCTCAGAGTGGGAGACACGGGGTTCACGGGACGAGTGTATCCGGCAATCAGGACACACAGAGGTGGTTACTGCCTGGATGCCACGGAGCCTCCACGTGCACAGATGGTTGTTACCCGCGTGGGGGGCAGCCCCCTCCGCCCACCGCCCTGAGCCTCGGCGGAAAGCACTCCCCGTCATGCAGAGCCCAGGGGTTTTTGATCAGAATTCGTGGGTCGCCAGGGCCCCCGAGCTCCTGGAGCTCCCCAGGTGGTGGTCAGACGGCCACGGGGATCAGCGGCCAGGCTCGCCCTCTGCCCAGGCCCCGCCCAGCTGCCCTTGGACGTTCTGTCCTGCTTCCTTATTTCAAGAACGGTGCAGCCTCACATCTCTGCCCACACGCAGACTGCAGCCTGAAATGGTTTTGGCTCTACTTTTCACTTGTTGTTACCGAGTCTTTGGGTTTTCTGGGGACGGTAAGCCTTTGGTCTCCTTAGCCCTAGATCTAGAAGTTGCAATTCCTCGTGACTCGGCACGCTTACTTCTCTGTCTTCTTCCCTTTTCCAGGGCATCTCTCAGGACAGCATTTCCAGGATTCAAGGGTCACGTGTGGCTCAGCACAAGGGCCTCCAGTCACACCTGGGCCCCAGAGGACTCGGGCTCCCACCTCCTTCTTCGCCCCGGCTGCACGCGCCCTCCCCGGAGCCGCGTGTCCATGCACACTCAGCCTGCACTAAATCCTCCGTCGGCTCGGCAACACTCTCATCTCCTTAAAGCAGACCCTTTGTCCTGCACTCCGGACACCGATAAACATCAGCTGACTGATCCCACGGGGTCTCTGCACTTAGAGAACGTAAAATGAGCGTGTCCACACGGCCACCAACCCTCACTCCCCATCCCCCTCCAACCCCGCTGGGTCTGAGTTCTCCGGGGGCCGTCTAGCTGCTGACCTTGCACCCTGACCGCTATTCTGCAGGCGATTTTGATGCTGCGGCCAAGGCCGCCGACCGTGGGGGTCTGCCGAGGGGGGTCACAGCGCCATCATGGCCCGACGCACTCGCTGCTCTCCCCGGATCTCGCCTCACTCTGCCCCTCCTCCCCAGGGTGTACTTGTCTTCCGTGGGTCGCTGGCTCATCTCCCACTGTTTGCCTCCCGCCCTCAGTTACATGCCAGCACCGTATGCAGGACACCAAGCCTGGCACAAAGTAGGTCTTCGCTACGCAGTAGTGGATACAAAGTGGTTCACAGTTCAGATTTTAAAAGGCAGAGATAAACCAGTTTTTCCCTCCAAACAGCAGGCATGCAGGCAGTGAGGTTTATTTCTGTTGAAAGCCTGAGATTTTAAAAGGAAAAACGAAACCAAATGTTCCCCTCAACACACCAGGTATCCTCGCCAGTAAAGCTTATTTCTGTGAACAGCCGGGCACCCCACGCGTCTGAGCTGGTTGGAGGGATGTAGGTCACCGCTCACAACGGAGGTGAAGGAGTTTAATGGGTTGGCTTAATCAAGAAATACAACCTTAACGAGCCACTAGCAGGAAGCGCTCTAAGAATCGCTCTCTGGGAAAACAGGAAACGGAACATTTTATGCTGCAGTTTTTCAGGAAAAGGAGCGTCATCTCCAAGCCTTGATTCCTAAAGGGGTCGTGTTCCCGAAGCCCCCTCCTGTCAGGTTGTACCTCAGAGCATCCGTGTCGGACGGCGTGGGGGATGCTGGTAGCTGAGTTCTGGAGGGCTCCGTGCACGTCACCTGTCACACAACAGGGATGGACAGTTGGCCTGTTGGAGGAAGCCAGCTGTGACCTGTCAAACCTGCGGTGAGGAGGAAACGGCCTGGAAGACAGGGGTGACCCAGGCAGGATTTGCAGACTTTCTAGGGGACATACTGACAAGGGCACCCACCCCAGCTCGGCCCCTGCCCTCCTTCATCTGAGCAGGAAGCGTGACTGTAGTCTTAAACCTTTGTTTAGGGGCACCTGGGTGGCTCGGTCAATTGTGCCTGACTCTTGATCTCAGCCCAGGTCACAATCTGACGATTCACGGGATCGAGCCTGGAGTTGGACTGACAGTGTGGAGCCTGCTTGGGATTCTCTCTCTCTCTCTCTCTCTCTCTCTCTCTCTGCGCCACTCCCACTCTCTCTCTTTCTCAAAATAAAAAAATAAACTGAAATAAATAAATAAATAAATAAATAAATAAATAAATAAAGCTTGGTTTAAACCAAACACACCAGGAAATAGGGGTTTAATCTCAAAATAGCCAAATGGTAGTTATTTGGAAATTACTCTTAAAATACATTTCCCTGTATTTTAAGTTTAACAAATTCACATTGTATTTGATCTGACCAATGTTTAGGGCATATTTTATGTATCTGTGTTGTGGCTTGAATGATGGTCCCCCAGAAGATATGCCCAGATTTTAACCCTTGCTCCCCATGTATGAATGTGACACATTTAGAAAAAGAATCTTTTCAGATATGATTAAGTTAAGGATCTCAAGAAGAGATTGTCCTGGATGAGACCGGCCCTAAATCTGGTGACCGGTGTCCTTATAAGAGATGCAAGAGAAGAGACAAGACACAGGACAGGAGCCATGAGAAAACAGGGGCAGGGGTGGGAGGGATGTGGCCACAGGCCAGGGACGCCCGGAGCCCCCGAGGCTGGAGGAAGCAGGAAGGACCCTCACCTGGAGCCTCTGGGGGGAGCACAGCTCTGCCCCCCTGGATCTCAGACTTCTGGCCTCAGAACTGCAAGAGGAAACATTCCTGTGGTTTTACACCTGTTCAGTGGGGTTTTGTTAAAAAAACGAAAATGACCTGTAAGAAATTTTATTTGGGGGGAAAGAGAGGAAGAAGTTGAAAGTTAAATGCCACAGAATTTTATGGCTTTTTTTTTTTTTTTATAGTTTTTTTTTGTTTGTTTGTTTTCCAGGTCAGTTTTTCAAAAACCTGCACGGATGTTTTGTGAGAGGCTTTGAGGCATTTTTTCTCCAGGAATGGAGGCAGGGCTGTGCCCACCTGTGCACAGATTTGTAGCCTGGGGCTCGGCTGCCCATTCTGAGCACGCTGGGAGTTCACGTGGCTGCTGGGAGGTGTCTGCGCCCCTCTTTGTCCGCCCATGGGGATTGCTCGGGGGTCCTGATGAATTTTGATATTCCTGCTAGGGACTGTGTCTCTCCCCTTATTTGTTACTGAAAAGAGTTACTTCTGATCATTTTGTGTCCACCCAGGGAAGACGGAACCTATGCATGGGGCCAGCCGCTTTCGTCATTTTGGAGAGGAAAAGGTATTTCTATTCCACAGGATGTTCTCCAAGTGAATGGGGGAGCGGGGGGAGGGGGTGAGTGGGCTGTTCAGAATTTTACCCAAGATTCTTCTTTTCCCCAAGGATAAGCACTATGTCTGTCCACGTGTGTCCAGGAGGGACTTTAACTTCAGACAAATAAATCGTGCGCTCGTAACATGCAGGAGGGAGAGAGGATGAGCACACAAGACAAGAACCAGGTCTCCAGCTAGAGATCAAACCCGCATCTCGGATTCCTGACTGTGCAGCGGACCCTGGTCTTCCCTGGCGTGTGTGACGGCCTCCCCGATGCTCGCGGGCCCCGTGGTGGGAGCCAGGGCGGAGGAGGGACCCTCAGAAAGACGCTTCCCCTTGAGCTCCCCCTCTGCCTCTCCTTCCCCATCAACACACCTGGGCGGCCCATTTTCACAGAACGGAGACAACAGAGAAGGGTCTCGAGTGGGAGAGACCGAAAATGGCCGTCTTGCGCTCAGACTGCAAATTTTTATGCAGAAGTTATTTCTTCACCATGAGGGAGAACTTTTACAGATGCGGAAATTCACCTCGTTTTTCATTTTTTGTTTGATTTCTGTAGAAGGACTTTTTATGATGGCTGCTGCTTGATGAGAACGTGTCGGGGTTTTAGCACGCGGAGTCCCTCGTGTTGGCTGGAGGAGAGGCCACCGACCTACAGACGCCCCAAAGCCTTTGCTCCAAGCAGTGGGCGCCCTCTTCTAGTCCAGGAGGAACAGTCTCCAGAGCTGTTCCTCCAGCCGACACGACTCGTCCTGGCTGGTGCCTGACCTCCCCTGAGCCACGACGGATTTGGTGTGTGCCCGCATCCTGGCGACCCAAGGGGCGTGGGCCCGGCCTGCTGGTCAGCGTCCACCCAGCTGCATCACACAGCCCACGACGTAAAGGCCGGGCCCGGGGCTCGCCGCGGCCGGCTCAGGGTCTGTGGCGCGTTCAGTTTGTCATTACTGAAGGTAATTCACCGACACAAGAAGAAACATACCAGGTTGTAAGTCAGCTGTAGACCTCACTCCTTTCCTATCAGGCCGGAAGGTCCCTGATGCCCACAATTCTTAGCTCGTTCATTTAGATCCACATGGCAATCCAATGTTCCCACCTCACTGACGAGGGACCTTCCCTCCACCCGGCTGGCTCACCCGCTATTGTACGTGCCTTTCATCACTTTATATAGGAAATAAAAGCGGGCCGCCTGGGTGGCTCAGTCGGCGAAGCTTCCGACCTCGGTTCAGGTCGTGATCTCACGGTTTGTGAGTTCGAGCCCCGCGTCGGGCTCTCTGCTGTCAATGCAGGGCCCGCTTTGGATCTTCTGTCCCCTTCTCTCTTTACCCCTCCCCCCCAAACAATGTAAAAAACGTTTGAAAAAAAAAAGAAAATATAAGGACTTATTTCTGTACAGCTTTGAGCCTTTTTTGGTGGGGGGGAGGGGCCCATTTCTGGTTGTAACTAACACCGCTCTTTCTCGTGTGCCTGGTATTTCTGGCTGAAAGTCCCTTAGAGCCTGCAGGCTGGGGAGGAGGTGCCCAGCTGCACACTTTTCATGTGACACTTGGACACGTCCCTCGGGAGTTTCGCTGTGCTCCTACTGGGGGGTGGGGGGGAGGAGGGGGCACACAGCAGTAAAACTCACCGTGGATTTGGGAGCACAAGCGAGGCAGACACACTCACCAGGACAAAACCTCTGCAATCATCATTTTGTGTTCCTTACCCCGGACCAGACAGCGGGAAGTGCCATGGCGCAAGGTCCTCCTGTCACTGGGCCACCAGGGGAGGGGCCGTCCTGGGGGAGGTCCATGTGGGGCCAGAGGGCTGGGCAGTGTCTGCGTCCCCTCTGGCTCCTCTGAAGTGTGACCAAGTCCCTCCCTTTGCACGCGGGCTGGCCCTGGACAGGCCCTGACCCGGAGGGTGCAGAAGTGTGTCTGTCAAGACGCCCAGGGCTTCCCCTCCTCCCCCTGGAGCCCTGAGCACTGGATACAGAGCCACGCGTGGTCAGAGGCCCAGCCAGCTCTCAGGCTTCAGCCACCCAGGTGGGGCCAGGTTTCCAGTCCCAGGGGTCCCAGGCCCCGGACCTTCTGCCCATTGATGCCACGTGGAGCAGAAGTCCCCCGCTGAACCGTGCCCCCAGCTCCTGACCTACAGAATTTTGCACAAATAAACAATGATTGCTATCTCTGGGTGGTTTGTCAGCCAGTGAAACGGCCTAGTGACCCGATGTAGCTGGGGTCCCAGCAGCCTGGCAGTGAACGGTGTCGGGGGAATCCAAGCACAGACGGCGGGAGGTGAAGCACGACTGGCTGGGTCGCCTGCTGCATGGGACAATGTTCGCTAACCAGGCCCATGCCCCAGCAGGGCCGTGAGGCTGTCACAGCAAAGAAGGCAGACAGGACTTGGCACCTTGGAGCCTCAGCGGCAGAGGCTGGCTTCTAAAACAGGCAGGGATGCTTGAAGGAAGCGAGGACTGAGGTCAGAGACACTGGCACGCAGGTTCAGCCTCACAGAGCGGAGGGAAGGGGCCCACAGACCCCACGGAGGATCAGAATGGGTCTTAGCCTAGGAGCTGCATGCGGGTGGGAAAGGTCCGGACCCCACAGACCGATGGGCTACCGGCTGGAGACAAACCCTTATGTTTATGGGCAAATGAGGCCCCTAAGGGTTCCAAGAGCATTCAGTGGGGGAAAGAATGGCCTTTAACAAAAGAAGCTGTGCGTGCAATAAAAGTGGGATCTTCACCTAACGCCATGCATGAAAATTAACTCAAAATGATTCATAGACCTGAATGTGAGCGCTGAAACCCTCAAACTCCAAGGTCTTTAGGGCCTCATCTCAGGTGATGGTTTCTTAGATACGATGCCAAAAACACAAGCAGCAAGAGAAAAACAGGTGAACGAGGACCACATCAAAATTACCAATTTTTGTGCTGCGAATGAGGTCATCGAACAAGTGAAGACACAGCCCAGAGACAGGGGGAAAATGTCAGCAAATCATACACCCGATAACAGACTTGATTCTAGAACAGACCACAAACTCCCACAACTCAACAGGAAAAAGACGAATAAACCCATTTAAAAATGGCCACAGGATTTGAATGCACATTTCTCCAGGGATGCAGCGGTCCCTCCTTCTCTGCAGGGGACACATTCCAAGACCCCCATGGCCGAGACCCCAGACAGCACTCAACCCTGTATGCTCTGTCTTTCCTGTGCTCGGAAGTTGAATATATAAATTAGACGCACGCAGTAGGAGATTAACAACAATAACTAATAATAAAATAGTACAATTGTGACAATAAAGCACGAGAAAAACCACGTGACCATGAGCTGTCTCTCTGCCTCGAGATATCTTACCATACTATACTCACTCTTCTTCCCGTGAGGACGGAAGACGACGAAATGCCCACGTAAGATGACGGTCAGGGTGTGACGCAGGCATGTGGTGAAGCAGAAGGCTACGTTCGGCCTTTTCAAAGTTTTTAATGGAAGTAAAATTCATACGTAATATTAAATGAGTTTCTGCCGTACGGCACGATGATTTGCCGATCACATACACGAAGAAATGCTCACCACGCTAAGCGCGTTACAGTGCGCCTGACAACATTCCCCGTGCCGTACCTTTCACGCCTACTGACTTTGTGGTGACACTGTCAGAAGGACGGTCACCAGCTTCAGGACCACATTTGACTTTGGGTGTCTGAAACCACGGCCGAGGGGGTCCACTGTATACATATAGCCAAAAGCTCAGGAAGAGATACCCAACATCGGTGATCACCAGGGAATGCAAAACCAAAACCGCAGTGAAAACTCACTAGAAGGGATATAATAAACAAGACAGGAAAACAAACGTTGGCGAGGATGTGCAGAAATCGGAACCCTCCCACGCTGCTGGTAGACACGTAAACAGTGCCTGAGCCTGGGTTGGGGGTTTGGGGGGTGAATGGGGATTAAATGCTGATAGGCGTGGAGCTTCTTCTGGGGGAGGGGAAAATATTCTAAATTTAGACTGTGGCGATAATCTGCAACTCTATGAACATACCACTAAGCGCTGAGTAATGTCCATTAAATGGATGAGTTGTGTGGGAAGGGCAGCCAAAGACGCCACCCCACACAGGCCACACCGGCAGACAGAGTGTTCTGAGCTGAAGGCCACGGAGAAGCAGCAGGCACAGGAGGAGCTCTCTGCCCTCCCCGCTTTGCCTAAAAGCAGGACATAAATCTGTACAGGCAGCCTGTGCCCCTCTATACGGGCAGGGAAGGGGGTGAGCCACAGCAGCCCCGAGACGCAGCAGAGGAACGCGGGCTGCAGCTAGCTCCCCTCTCCTGTAGATTCCCTCCACCCCACCCCGCCCCGCTGCTTCCCCCCACCCCACCCCACCCCCCCTGCACTTGCCCCCAACCACCCCCCCCACTGCTTCCCCCCACCCCAACCCCTGCACTTGCCCCTACCCCACCCCACCCCACCTCCCTATACTCGTTCCCATCCCACCTCCCTGCACTTGCCCCCGCCACATGTCGCCGCCCCTAGAAACCCAATGTCCTCCCCGAGTCCTGTCACTTCTCCATGATTTACTGTTGTGCTGTGGACGCACTGTATGAGCGCTTTACCTCTTTGCGTTCTCCATCTCTGGGAGCTCCCGGGCGTGGACTTCTGCTCGTCCCTCTCTGGTTCATCTGTGCTTTGTCGGTCTAACTCAGAGTCCCAGCCAGTGAATGTACAATGTGCAGAGGGAAGGCATTTTCCTCCCCTCAAAAGTATGTGAACTAAACCTCAGCAAGGCGGCTGCAGAAACAGACAAGGCCCAGCCGGCTCCGGAGCCAGCAGAGATGCAGGGGGCTGAGCCACCAGGACCTCACCCTGCCCGGCTGTCCTGCCAGCCCGTCCAGGAGCCCATGGTGAGAAGAGCCAGCCCCCTGCAGGGCTGGTGCACAGCACGCAAGACTTCTAAAAAATGGTTTTCATATAGTCAAAGAAATAAAGGACCTAGATTGCAGTTTTTAATAACATGCTTTTGTGCAGTATTTACTACACTTTCCAACAAATTGTCGGAGCAGCCAAGCAAGGGGGGCGGGGTGGGGGTAACACATGTAGACAGTTACTGCCTTGCCTGGGGCTCTAGGATTTCACTAAATGTGTCGTGGAGAAAAACATGTCCAAATTCAAATTGGAAAGGCCAGTGTGAACTCACAAAAATAGAGCAAATGTGTTTCCCCCGTGACAACAGTGGGCTCGACGACCACTGGGTGTTTCTGAGTCTCTTCTCCCCCCACAGAGGACCCAGGGCACGGGAGTCCACGTTTCCAGGCAGAGAAAGCTCATGGGCGGCCTGGAAGACTGTTGTTCCGGGAGGTCAGACGTTTGCTGAGGGACAAGGCCTGGAGTATGGGGACTCCCCACAATGACACGGTGATGCTGGGTCTCTTCTGGGTCCTTCTCACGACCAGCCCAAGGAGGAGATCAACATGAGACAGATTACAGGAGGGAAAGGAATTCAATTTCGTAGGTAAATATGTATGCGCGGGAGCCCCACGAAGACAGAAGACTCGAACAAGTGACCAAGCAGGCGACTTTCATGCCTTTTAGACAGACGAACGGGGAATTTGTGAACAACTGACAGCGGTTTGGGCTGGGGTCCTAAACAACCGGAGGAGGAGAGGTCTGTTCACACAGCCTCCATCCCTCGATTTCCCACCAGCCTCCTGTGTGGGGAGGGTGCCTCTGGCGGGGGGAGATTCGTCTCCGTGGTCAGGAGGGTGGCGTGAGGGAGGCGGTCGGAGTGTCCTTCCTTCGTGGGCTGTTTCTCCAGCATCTTTAATTCAGAGTTATCAATATGAGGTCATGTATTCTGAACCCCACCAAGGACTAGAGGCTTCTCAAATGTAACGCGTGGAGGGGACCTCCCCCGAGGTTGCCCCTCTCTTGCCCTGTCCCTCTCCTCTCCTCCAGCCTTGAGGTTCATCCAGGAGTCAGACCAAGACCTTTCTGGCCTTGCCTCACAGGCACACCCCCATCCCTGACGTGCTGAGACTGAGCCCCATTCTCGTCTTCGTCCTTGTGGTGGCTGAGCCGGTTCTGTTCGCCCACTGCACCAGCAGCCCCGGCCGTGAGGACAAGCCCGGGGAGGCAGGGAGGCCCTCACGTGGCACCAACACAGGGACAGTCCACGCGGCGGGGTCTGGGGAGGCTGCATGAACGCGGGAAGCGGATCAGACAATGCATAGCTCACTTAACAAGCAGTGCACAAAATGAAAACAACGCAGGACCACACAGACCACCCTGGATAAAGCTTGAAAACAGAATGCGGACCAAGCAAAGCTGTTGACTTTGTGACTTCTATGATACCATTCATGTAAAATTTAGAAAAAAAACACAGTGGATTGTATGCATTAAAATAAGTCTTTTGTTGGGGCGCCTGGGTGGCTCTGTCGGTTAAGCGTCCGACTTCGGCTGAGGTCATGATCTCATGGTTTGTGAGTTCAAGTCCCGCGTCGGGCTCTGTGCTGACAGTTCGGAGCCTGAAGCCTCCTTGGGATTCTGTGTGTCCCTCTCTCTCTGCTCCTGCCCTGCTCATGCTCGCTCTCTCTCTCTCTCTCTCTCTCTCTCTCTCTCAAAAATAAATAAATAAATAAATAAATAAATAAATAAATAAATAACAAAACAAAATAAACAAATGACAAGATTTGCCAGGACAGTTTGGCAGTTGAGGACGCCTGAGAGCACGCTGTCCTGTCACAGTGGTTTGGAATGAAGACAGTGTGGCTTTAGTGCCACTGGACACAGCCTGACCGGTGGGAATTTTCACGTGACAAAGGTCAAGGTCCAGAAACGGAGAGAAAGAATAGTGTTGAGACATCTTCTCAGTTCAAGAATCACACGTTCTCAAAAATTTTGGTATTGATTTAGCATCTACGGGTAAAAAAGTTAAATTATAGAAGTCCTAGAAGAAACCAAGTGAGACTATTTTTATTATCCTCGGGTGGGGAAGTACCGATGTAGACTGCGTGTGTCCCCCCCAAACTCATACACTGAAACCCAACTCACAGTGTGATGACATTCGGAGGTGGGGCCTTCGGGAAGTGGTCATGAGGATGGACCCCAGGAATGGGATTAGTGCCCTTACAAAAGGGACCCCGGAGAGCCCCCCGCCCCATCAGCCACGTGTGAGGGCACATCGAGAAGACAGCCCCCTAGGAACCAGGAGTGGGCTCTCTCCAGACACCCGCTCTGCTGGCGCCTTGGTCCTGGACTTCCAGCCCCCACAGACGTGAGGAAAAAGTCTGCTGTTTATAAGCCCCCCACCCCCCACATTGGTGGCATTTTGTTATAGCAGCTTGAGTGGACTGAGACAAAGTGCTTATAATCAGGATATGAAATATAGAAGCTGCAAAGAAGATAAAAGCATGGGGGCATCTGGCTGGCTCAGTCAGTGGAGTGCGTGACTCTTGATCTCGGGGTTGTAGGTTCAAGCCCCACGACGGGGATATAGATTGCTTAAAAATAAAAATAAAATCTTTAGGGATGCCTGGATGGCTCAGTTGGTTAAGCGTTTGACTCTTGATTTCGGCTCAGGTCATGATCTCACGGTTTGTGAGTTCAAGCCCCACGCCGGGTTTTGCACTGACAACATGGAGCCTGCTTGGGTCTCTCTCTCTCTCTCTCTCTCTCTCTCTCTCTCTGCCCCTACCCCGCTTGTGTTCTCTTTCAAAATAAATAAACATTAAAAAAAATTTTTAAGTGGATGTGTACTATATGACAGCAATGACATCTCTCAAAAAGAAGCACTCAGGTATAAGTGGATGTTTCATCATAGTAAAAACTGTAAGCACCTAAGTGTCCGTCAGACGGGGATTTAAATTAACTACGGCCCCTTAGCACTGCAGAAAACCATGTTAGCGGCTAAAAAGAACGGCAGACCGATGACTCATGTCTTTAGTGGTGCCTGTGCCCTCTTCACCCCAGGCTCCCTGCCCACACACCCCAACGTGACGCGTGCTGGTGGGCCGGTGGGCCCCTGTGTTCTTACTCAAAGTTCACTGGCAAGATCCCTGCGGGGACATGACCTCCATCCGAAGCAACAGTGCAAAATGCCACCAGCCACTGAGCCTTCCCGTGACAAACTTCCACAGGCCACCCTGCGCGAAAAAAAGAACCTACGTTTTGCAAGAGAAATACTTCTATAAAGACTGGGTGGAGGTGGGGTGTGGAAATGATTCGGGGAACCACACAGATGTTCGAAAGTCTCTCACGTACTTGGAGAGGCTGAGATTCTTCACCACAAAATTAAACCCGGTGAGATGGGGACTTGGTGTTCAGTGGGGACAGAGTTTCAGTTCTGAGAGATTTAAGTGTTCTGTGGGCAGATGGCGGGGGTGGCAGCACAGCCGTGTGGATGCACTTAGCGTCTGCACCACAGGCTTGAAAATGGTTACGACGCTAAGTATTATGCTACCTGCATTTTACTGCAAGTAAAAAACTACGACATTATGAGAGGGGCGCCTGGGTGGCTCAGTCGGTCAAGCGTCCGACTTCGGCTCGGGTCATGATCTCCCGGTTCGTGGGTTCGAGCCCCGCGTCGGGCTCTGTGCTGACAGCTCAGGGCCTGGAGCCTGCTTCGGATTCTGTGTCTCCTTCTCTCTCTGCCCCTCCCCTGCTTGCACTCTGTCTCTCTCTCAAAAATAAATAAAGATTAAAAAAAAAATACCTAACATTAAAAAAAAGACATTATGAGAGATGAAAACCTAAAGACAGAGAACGGGCCTGTGACGAGTTCCTGGGGGCTGGTCTTGCTGCTGGTGGCAGCTCAGGAGGAGAAGTGGAAATTGCTCAGTTTCCAGTCTGGGGAGGAGGGAAAGGGGCACACGCCCTGGCGGGTGTCTGCGCAGACCAACAGCTGTCCTGGGACCGGCCGCTGGCCGCACCCCCCTTTCACATAAGTCCTTGTGATCTGAGCCACTCTTGTTGGGGCTTATGTGCACCAAACGCAGCCCCCGACGGTGCATTCCTGGTGCCGGAGGCCAGAACTCGGGTGCCGGGCAGCTCCTGGCAGAGAGCTCTGTGGAGCGGCCTTAGGGGTGATGGAGCACAGCACCACCGGGGGCCTTGCCATCCTGAAGACATAACAAGGAAAAACAGGAGGCTCCTCCCGGGAGGAGGTGCACCCCAGGGACCCCTTCATCAGGGTCCGCGAAGGGGAAGGTGTGTGGGTGACGCCCCAGCACAAGAGGCAATAAGACCGAGCCCCCCGTGTGGCTTCCTGTTCTTCGGCCCCTTGGGAAGTCAGCTTGTGGGCACGAGAGCCGGGGAGCAGGTGCTGGATCCCCCCAGCTCCCTCTGGCCGGAGGCAGGCTGCCTCAGCTGTCCCAAGAGGCGAGAACCACGCGCCCCTCGGGGTGAAGGGCAGAGGAAGGTGTGCCTTTGCTCTTGGTGGTGGACAGGATCACTTATTCCATGGACACAGGAGACGAAAGAATCCTTAGCCGTCCCCACTGGAAGGAGCGTGAAAGCTACAGACCCCCCGGTCGTGGGGGACAGAACAACAGTTTGAGCAGCCAACCTTCCTCTTTCCTTTCCGCGATCAGAAACTTGAGGCCGGAAAGCTAATGTTTATCACTAATTTAGAGACTCATCTGTGAACTTACATGGATGCTCAGCAGTGTAGAGGGGGAAGAATAATTCTCCTTTACCCTCTGAGTTCCTGGCTGAGACCCACCCCTGCAACTAAAGACAGATAAAAACAAGTTTATTCATACGTGAACCTCACGTACACGTGGGAGGGACCCAGCTCCCCGGATGGCCCATGCCGCCTCGTAAAATACCATCAAGGAAGACGCTGGGTGGGGAGGCCGGGATCCAGCACAGCCGGCAAACAGGGCTTGAAGTCGGTGCCTTCCCCACCACTGAGACTCTGCTGAGGTTTGGATTCGCCCTCTTCCTGGTACAGAGAGGGAGCCGGACAGTGGCGATTTCCTTTACAAAAGGCAACTGTCCCCTACAAAGGGGACTCCCAGATCCTCTCTCTGCTGTTTCTCAAAATCGTCCTCGTGTCGAAGAGGCATCTTTTGGGGTGACGTATTCTGCTACCCTTCAGCAAGCTCTAATATCTAGAATAATCCTGGTAGTTTCCCCCAAATAACTATACATTCACTATCACCTATTGTCTGTGTTAAATAACAAAAATTGAGCTGAGTATTTAAAAGATCAAATTGTCTTTACGAAAATTTGTGGATCCACAGCACCCCACCCAGCAAGTGGAGGGGAGCTCTGTGGGACCGCAGAAGAGAAAACATTTTTAACAAGGCAGAGAGGGAGTGGAAGAAAGGAAATTATTAGCAAAGAATGCATTGTTTGGGGCAGGGCCGCCCTTCTGGGGGAGCAGAAGGGGTCTAGCAGTGGACCGCCTAGTGCTGACCAGGAAACTGTGTCCATTGGTTGAAGGTCACATTTCTGGGGTTGGAAACTGCAGCCAGGTTAGATAAGTCCTGGCGTACTGACGAGAGGACCCTGACATAAGTGACTCCATTCTGGGCCTGCGGTTTTCTTTTAACAAGTGTATTTTGTTTTGTCAGGTTTTTAACCGATCTGGTATTTATAGTTCGGTTTCCTCAGTGAATGAAGGCTGTGGTTTTAAGGTCATTGACACCTCCCTGCCCCCCACCCCATACACCAGCTTGTCCCTTCTCTCTTAATTTTCCTTGACAGCTGGGCCCCTGCTTCTTATTTTTTATTTTAAAAAACATTTTTAAGTTTATTTATTTATTTTAAGACAGAGAGAGAGAGACAGCCCAAGTCGGGGAGGAGCAGAGAGGGAGAGAATCCCAAGCAGGCTCCGCACTGTCAGTACAGAGCCCGATGCGAGACTCAGGACTCACAAAAGGTGAGCTCATGACCGGAGCTAAAGCTGAAAGTCAGACACTTAACCCACTGAGCTACCCAGGCGCCCCTGGGCCCGTGCTTCTAAGCTCCAGGCCGAGGAGAAATCACACTCCAGAAAGATGATCTAAAATGTTAGTTTATGATCGTACACATTTTCTATTTGGTTTGACAGAGACCTTTTGAAGCCATAATGTAAACTGTGCTGGCTTCTCCAGCTAGACCCCGGGACCTGCCCTCTGCGGCTCACCTGCTGTCCCCACCCATCTGCGTCCCACATTTTTCCTCAAACTCTTCTGTCCAGCTGATCTCTTACCTCAGAGGACCCACCGGGCACAGCAAGGGAACTGAACGCCACCCCGCCCCCAGCCAAGCACTAGCACCTACCCAGACCAGAGTGAGCTGTGAGCGGGATCCCCACCTGGCACCTGCACAGAAGGACCCTACAGTGACCCACAGAGTGACCGACAGTTCCCTTTACCTCATTATAACCCTAAATTCTTCCCCCCTCCCTCAGGGAAAAGCACAAGCCTCATTTACAGGTACAGTCGTGTTTCCTTAAGAACCACATGACCTTATGCTGGCCTTTGTGTTCAGTGCCGAGGCTTCCCTACCTAAATATTCGTCCTAATCCTAAACAAAGGGGCCCCATCCACCCATGCTCCCGGAGTTATTCTCCACGAGCTCCTTATTTGCTGCAAATAAAGTTTCCTTGCGCGAAGGCTCACCTGCTGTAATGTCCATCTGTGACTCACCAAGGAGTGAACTCAACGCTGGCTGGGTTACACTGGATTATATTAACACATCGATTCCCTTTTCCTATATAAATCTTACTTGATATCCAAAAGAGTCCAACTGTAGAGATCACACGTTGCCTGCAAAGGGGCCCCAAGAATGATGCTCTGAACCGTCCGGGGGATCCAGTTCCTGCTCTGGCCCGCAAGCTGTCTCTGTACTTTGTGGGGGTGAAAACGAAGTCCAGTGTGGGCTTCAGCAGCACCGGAAGAGCCTGTCTGCTTAACTGACGTATCTCCTTAGCGGGGTGACAGTTCTGATGGTGAGTCGTACAAGTGGCAGCGACATTCCTACCCGATTTGTGTTTGTTCATCAATCAATCTAGCTCTGATTTCCTCCCTCCTGTCTGTTTGCAGAAGGTTTTGTTAAAAAATAAAGGGGAAGCAGATGAGCACAAATCCAGTCTTAACCAAGCAAGTAGGCCGAGGTGGAGGAGCCCCGGGGCGAGCTGCAGGGAACCGGCGCCTGTGCCGATGTCCCCACGACACCAGGGGCCAACGGACAGACACGCGTTCCCACCCAGCTCTGACAAAGAAGCGAATTCTTCCCTGCCTACCACTGCCGTCTCCTAAGCGCCGCTTGGCCTGCACCAAAGAAGGAAGGAATTTGGGGGTGAAGCCCCCCTTCCTGCCAAGCACAGACTGGTCACTCCTAGGAACGAAACGAGAAGAAACAAGCGACTTCGGTTTCCTTCCGCAACAAGCCAAAAGTGTCACCTGATCAAACGGTGAGGAGCTGTTTATTCCAGGCCGGGGGGCAGGGGGCAGGGCCCGGCTGCGGTGCTGCAGGGATGCGGGGGTGTGGGACACGCGGGGAACGGAGGGTGCGTGGGTGGAAAACCACCCACGGGAGCCAGCCACGTGGGGGGTTCCGGCAAAACCCGCCCGATGGGATGCTTGCGGCAGGCGGGAACGTGGTCTGACGTCGGGGTGGGGTGAGGGGTCCGCTATCCGCGGGGGGGGGGGGGGGGGGGGGGAATCCGGGCTAAACCGACTCAGCAGGATTCTTTGCCGAGCTCGTCTTCAGGGGCCGAGCAAGGAGCCTGCCTGAAGGTCGGGCACAAGAGTCCCGGTGAAGCAGCAGATTTAAATCCGCAGACACCGCGTGCGCGCGTGTTTAATTTCGGAAGCGGAGGAGGCGGAGACCCGCGTGTTCCCTCCCTCGTGGTCCGGCGACGTGGAACAGCGAGGGCTTGCTGCCCCGGTTGTCCGGGAGTGCCCCAAAACCTGTTCCAGGGACGAACCAGCCCGACAGATGCAAAAATCGAGACGGGAGTGGGGGCGGGGGGACGCACACACTGGTTCTCGGTTCCACCTGCAGGACCCGCGCCGCGTCCCCACGAGGTCCGGCCCCGCGCGCCGTCCCCACCGGGTCCCGCCCCGCGGCCTGAGCTCGGGGACCCCTCTTTTGTCCTCCAACATTTACGGAGCACCCAGTCCGAGCCGGGTCTGGAGTCTCCACTGGCGGGAGCCCGTGCCTGAGAGGGGGACAGGGCCCTGGAAGGGCAGGTGGGGGAAGGGAGGGAGGCGGAAACCTCAGGCTTCCCTCCCTCTTTGACCCCCTCCTCCTCCCTAACCACGGGATAAAGCCTCCTGCTGCTGTGTTTAACCCGGTCGGTTCCCCGCGCCCGGACCCCTGCCGACGCCCCAGGCTTAGCAACAGGAGTTTGGTTCGGTGACTGCATAAACGTTTCCTGCTCTCAGGATGTGCAAGGAGGCCCCCCTTGGCGGCACCACGAGCTTCCCGCCCTTCCCGCCGCCGGCCGTGCGGCCTGCTCTTCCGTATCGTGGGCCCCCACCCGGCCCCCCGGACACTGATGAGCGTGCCCGGCCCCACTGCGAGCTGAGCCTTAGCTCCGCGGGGCAGGAGAGCTGCTTCCGCCCTCCCTGGGGGGCTCTCCCGCTGGGCAGACACTCGAAGGGGCGGCCACCGCGGGGCTCGTGTGGCGTCCGGCCCACAGCCCACCTGTGGGGAGGGGACGGGGCTCAGGAACAGGTGTCCTGGCCCCCGCGGCGGCGGTTTTAGCAGCTTTGTCATGTAGAATCTTCCCCGGACGTCCCGGGAGACACCTTCGCAAATGCGGATTTACCTTCAGCTTTGACGCAAGCGGGGGAGCGGTGGGGAGGGGGGAGGGCGGAGAGCCTGCTTTGGCCTCTGCTGTTTCTCACTTGTCTTCAGCTCGAAATAATCCTTATGCCAAAGTGGCTTATTTGTGGGTGGAGTGTTTTGGTTCCCTACAGCCCTTAATAACCTCAATTAAAAAAAAAAATTTTTTTAACGTTTATTTTTGAGAGAGACAGAGACAGGATCAGAGTGGGTTAGGGGCAGAGAGAGACACACACAGAATCCGAAGCAGGCTCCAGGCTCTGAGCTGTCAGCACAGAGCGCGGGGCTCGAACTCACGAGCTGTGAGATCATGACCTGAGCCGAAGTCGGATGCTCAACCAACTGGGCCACCCAGGCGCCCCAATAACCTCAAATTTTTAATGGTGGCCAGATACGCTGCCCAGGTTGGAGGACAGTCATGGTGACAGGGGTCCGTATGGCACCAGTACTGCAGCGTTTATAATTCCCTCTCTGCGGCACCTGGGTGGCTCAGTCGGTTAAGCATCCTGCTTTGGCTCAGGTCATGATTTCCCGGTTTGTGAGTTTGAGTCTCGAGTGGGGCTCTGTGCTGACAGCTCAGAGCCTGGAGCCTGCTTCGGATTCTGTGTCTCCCCATCTCTCCGCCCCTCCCCTGCTCTCACTGTCTCTCTCTCTCTCAAAAATAAATAAACATTAAAATAAATAAAAATAAAAGGAAATTTCAATCTTGCTGAAACGAACTTTATTCAGTCCCAAACAGAAAGCCGCAGGTGAAGAAAATACTGCATGAACATAATATAGGAGGAAGGGTGAGGACAGAGAAAAGAACTTTGAAAAAACTCTGTTCATTTAAAATGAAACACTACAGGGGCGCCTGGGTGGCGCAGTCGGTTAAGCGTCCGACTTCAGCCAGGTCACCATCTCGCGGTCCGGGAGTTCGAGCCCCGCGTCGGGCTCTGGGCTGATGGCTCAGAGCCTGGAGCCTGTTTCCGATTCTGTGTCTCCCTCTCTCTCTGCCCCTCCCCCGTTCATGCTCTGTCTCTCTCTGTCCCAAAAATAAATAAACGTTGAAAAAAAAAATTAAAAAAAAAATAAAATGAAACACTACAGCCAGTTGCTGGTTAGGTTAATAATATCGGGAGGTCACTGAATGGCATCTCCGAGGGGCACCCCATAAATTACATACCTGCTGTTCATTGGGATTCTGAACACCTTGAGAAATAGAACAAAAAGGTAGTAAATAGTGATGTGGAAATGTTGGGGTTCATAGTGGGTGGTCAAGAAAGAATTCTAAAGACATTTTCCGTGCAGAAAGGAGGTTTTATTAAAGCACGGGGACAGGATCCGTGGGCAGAAAGAGCTGCACTGGGCACAACTGGGGTTGTGAGGGGTGACTGATTAGGTACCCTCAGGTTGGGAGGGGGTCAGGGACAGTGTAAGTCTCTAAGGAATTTTGGAAGCCAGGTTTCCGGGACCTTGAGGGGCTAGCTGCTGTCAGGAAAAGGTCATTTATTACTGTTTCGTAAAAACTCAGTCACGAGATCAGATTTAAATCAGGTGGCCCCACGCTTGGAGGATGATTACCAACATATATCTTGGGGGCAGAGATAAAAGAACTTTACAAAGGAATTTTTATACGTTAAAGTAGATTTACAGGATACCAGAGGTCAGGATAATGTCAACCTAAGGTTGCCTTTTGCCCTCAGCAAAGTGTCATCATCCAGGCAGCTGAGCTCCTACGGGAAGGTCACTTGGCCTGTCCCAAGGCCTTGTCAGTCGGCTGGAGGCATAAGGAAATTCTTTTTTCTTTTGGCTTTGTTTCCCACATCAAATAGCACTACCATTTAGTGCTCCTAGGAGTGATGCCCCTCTCTCCCTGCGAGACACTTGCCTTCTGATCCACTTTAATGTGAGGGGTAGCTTGTAAAGAAATTTTGGAAGAAGCTCGCGTTTAGAGAATAGCTAGGGTTCCAGAGAATGGAATATCATTCGGTGCTGAAAAGACTACAGGCAAGGCTCCATCCAGTTGGGGACGCTGATGGTGGGGAAGCTGCATGGGTGTGTGTGGGGGGGGGGGCTGTGGGAATCCTTTGTACCTTACCCCTAATTTTGTTGTGAATCCACAATGCTCTGAGACAAAGTCTGCTTTTATAAAATATACCGAATATGTAAAAGGATAAACTTTACGGCAAAGAGATAAGGTGCATGGTTCTAATGAAATTGCTTGCTTACAATAAAATATTCAATCAAATAGCATTTTTTTTTACGTTTATTTGTTTTTGAGACGGAGAGAGAGCATGAACAGGGGAGGGTCAGAGAAAGAGGGAGACACAGAACCTGAAACAGGCTCCAGGCTCTGAGCTGTCAGCACAGAGCCCGACGCAGGGCTCGAACTCACAGACTGCAAGATCATGACCTGAGCCGAAGTCGGTCGCCCAACCGACTGAGCCACCCAGGCGCCCCTCAAATAGCATTTTAAAAAATAGTTGGTGCTAGTGATAGTGCCAACAAGATGGGTTTGTATCAGAAATATATCTCTTTGGGAGGCAGTGAGTCTATACGAGAAGGTGGACTATCGGAACCTACAGCAATCATTTCATAAAACATGTAAATCAGGGGACGCCTGCGGGGGCTCAGTCAGTTAAGCCTCAGATTCTGGTTCTTGGCTCAGGTCATGACCTCAGAGTTCCTGAGTTTGAGCCCCACGTTGGGCTCTGTGCTGATAGCGTGGAGTCTGCTTGGGATTCCCGCCCCCCGCCGTGTGTGTGTGTCTCCAAATAAATACATAAACATTAAAAAAAGAGAGAGAAAAAAGAGTGTTATCAAATTAGCACTAAACCCAAATGTGACAGACAACCCCCTGAAAGCACCTCAGAGGCAGAAGGAAACCACTCTGATCTCACCGTGAGATCAGGACGTGAGCCAAAACCAAGAGTCGGATGCTTAACCAACTGAGCCACCCAGGCTCCCCACAACATTGTTTTCTTTCTTTTCGGCCTTTATGGAGGTTTTCTGGGGTGTGAAAAGATTTTGTTCTCAGTTATATCTCTAGACCACTGGGCAGGAACAACCCCCAGCACACCTGCCCCGGAGCACTGCATATGAGGCCAGACGCTTGGCCCACCCCAGGGAGTGCTCCTCTCCCACCACGGAGGCGGCAGGGTCCTCCAGTGGGAGCTCAGGCCAGTTACCAGCAATCGGAATTTCTGGGCTAGGGCTGGGATATCAACATGTTTTGCTTTGGTTTTCACTTCCCAGTAGACTCCAGAGCACACGCACTGCTGAGATTTCCACTCTGGAAGACCAAACAAACCCAACTCTCGCTGGAATTGGAGGCTTCAGCAGAACCATAAGGGAGCCAGGTCTCTAGACTGCCTTCTATTTGGGGAATAATAAGTTGCCATTAATTTAATTTCACGTAACTTAGCTCGCAATGAAAAATCCAAGATAGCTACCGTAAGAAAGCGTAAGGGAAGAAAAAAGTTCCTGAAAAGAAAGCAAAGACTGATGCCACAGATGAGAGGAGAAAAGCAGACAAATGGATTTTTTGTAAGTTCTACGTGACATGGGAGCCCGCGTAAGGAAGTGAAGACCCACGGAAATGGTTAAGCCTGAGTGTTTTTGTGCCAGGTTTGATGAAGAGTGGACAGATCGTGGGGCCACAAGACAGGATGAGGTGGAAGGTCGGTGTAGTAAACCAAAATCAAGGTCTGTTCGTCCAGATTTTTCTCAGCGTTGCTGCTCAGGGCAAACGGAAGGCACCAGTCATTTGAGGGTCTTAAGCCAGCTTCAGGGGAAGGGGAGGTCAGAGAACCCGTCTACCGCCTGTCATTTCTCAAATCCCTTCAGCTTAAAATGTTCAACATGCCCAGGTGTCAAGATACCCTGAGCCCTGTCAGAGGGAATCATGAGTTCAAGCTTTATACTGAAAAATCTAACCATGAGTTAGATTTTTTTCTAACTTTTCAAAGCTTAGAAATCCAATCCAAACTTTGTAAGACTGTGGCCCTGTTAAAGAAAAAAAATTTTCTGATTCTTGTTAAAGACAGGACGATGGCAATAGGTGTCCAGACTGTCAGATACGGGCACTCCCGTGCAGCAAGGACGCTGGGGATGTGCAGCCACAGGTCATGGTCATGTGAGGCCGGTTCAGCCAGAACCCCCTTCTGATCTGTGGATCTTACTGTACCCCAAATTTTCCTTAATACACTAGCTGTAACTGTTGCTGTGGCTAGATTGTAAACTGTTTGTGGGAAGGGGTTGTACATATATTGTCAACACCCGGCATGGTGACCGGTCCCCAAGATGTTTCTCAAATGTAATGAAACTAAACACAAAGACATACATTTCTGGGAAATAAAATAATAGGAAAGAGAAAAAAGAAAAAGAAAAAGAAAAAGAAAGAAAGAAAGAAAGAAAGAAAGAAAGAAAGAAAGAAAGAAAGAAAAAAGAAGTAAATTTAGACTATAGTTGGTTGATTACAAGGCAAAAAGAAAACTCAGGGGACTCATCATGATTTGTTCCTTGGGTCCCGAGGTCCCTTGCCAGCTGGCCTTCTTCTCTGCACTTCGGAGTCTCACCATGTTTGTTTCACATACAATGTCCAGTTGTTTTGGTTGTACTTAGCAGGAGGGACAGGGAAACCACTACGACTCACTCATCATGAAGTGGATTGTTTGAATAGCCTTAATTACTAAAGAAACTGACACCATAATTTAAAACTCTCAATAAAGAAATATTTAGAGCCAAATGGTTTCATTGGAGACTTCTACCAAATGTTTAAAGAATGAACCCTAGGGGTGCCTGGGTGGCTCAGTCAGTTGAGCGTCTGACTTCGGCTCAGATCATGATCTCACGGCTCGTGAGTTCGAGCCCCGCGTCGGGCTCTGTGCTGACAGCCCAGAGCCTGGAGCCTGCTTCCAATTCCGTGTCTCCCTCTCTCTCTGCCCCTAACCCACTCGCTTTCTGTCTCTGTCTCTCTCAAAAATAAATAAACATTAAAAAAAAAATGAGCCCTAATGGTACACAATCTATTCTAGAAAACAGCAGAGGTGAGAACACCTCCCAAATCATTTAATAAAGTTTGTATTACCTTAATACCAAAACCAGATAAAGAAAATACAAAACACGAAACTAAAAAAAAAAAAAAAAAAAAAAATCCACAGACCAATATCCCTTATGAGTAGATGTACAAAAATCCTTAACAAAATATAGCAAATAGAACTCTACAGTGTGCTTAAAAATTGTACACCATGACCTGGTAGTGTTGGTTCCAGGGATGCAAGACTGGTTCAATGTTGGAAAACCAATCAGTGTAATCCACTACTAACAGCTTTAGAAGGAAAAAGAAGGGACACCTGGGTGGCTCAATTGGTTGAGCGCCCAACTTCCACTCGGGTCATGATCTCACCATTCGTGGGTTTGAGCCCTGCGTTGGGTTCTGTGCCGACAGCTCAGAGCCTGGAGCCTGCTTTGGATTCCGTGTCTCCCTCTCTGTCTGCCCCTCCCCGCTCTTGCTCTGTTTCTCTCTCTCTCTCTCTCTCTCTCTCTCTCTCTCTTTCAGAAATAAATAAACATCAAAAAAAATTTTTAAAGGAAAAAGGAAATCGCGTGATCATATCAATCAATGCAGAAAATGATTCTGACAAAATTCAACATCTATTAATGATAAAAAAAATCTCAGAAAAATAGGAGTAAAAGGGAACCTCCTTAGCTTGTATCTTGATAAAAACCTACACGTTGAGGCATCTGCGTGGCTCAGTCGATTAAGGGTCCAGCTCTTGGTTTCGGCTTAGGTCGTGATCTCATGGTTTGTGCATTTGAGCCTCACATCAGGCTCTGTGCTGGGATTCTCCCTTTCTCTCTCTCTCTCTCTCTCTCTCTCTCTCTCTCTCTCTCTCTCTCTCCTTCTCTCTGTGTGTCTATCTGTCTATCAATACCACACAGTCCTGACTGTTAGAACTATAAGTCTTGAAATCAAGTAAACTCATTTTCCTACGTTATTCCTTTAGCTCTTCTAGCTCCCTTGCCTTTCCATATACATTTTAAATTTAACATTTTGTCATATCAATTCTCTCTCTCAAAACAAATAAATACACTTAAAAAAACACCTCCAACTAACATTATACTTAATAATAAAAGACAGCGATTTCCTGTTAAGATCAGGAACAAGGAAAGGATACCCACTCTACTTCTTATTCAGCACCATGTTAGAAGTTCTATGCAGTACATAAGACAAGAAAAGGATTAAAGGCGTACAGATCAGAAAAGAAGAAACAGAACTGTCGCTATCGGTAGATGGTATGATTTCCTACAGAGAAAATCACGTATTAAAAAACCTCCTAGAATTAATACAAAAGTCAACTGTATTTCTATCTACTAAGCATGTGGACACAATACTACTCAAAATCACTCAAAAAAATATGTAGGTGAACATCTAACAAAACATTATAGGATCTGTATGGTAAAAACTACATTATGCCAATGAAAGAAATAAAAGACCTAAATAAGCGGAGAGACATACCTGTTAACAGATCAGAGAATTTGACAAAATGGCAACTCTACCCAAATCGATACACAAGTTTCATGAAATTCCTACCAAAATCCCAGCAAGATAATTTGCAGATATACACAAGTTCATTCTAAAATTTATATGGAAAGGCAAAAGAGCTAGAATAGTGAAAGGAGTAAAGTAGGAAAATAAGTTTACTTGATTTCCAGACTTAGAGTTCAACAACCAAGACTGTGTGTGTGGTATTGAGAGAGAGACAGATCGACAGAGCATAATAAAGAACGCAGGGATAGATTCACACACCTACACCCAAATAACTTTCCATGAAAGTATGAGAGCAATTCAATAGACAAAAAATAACCTCTTCAACACACAAGGCTGGAGCCACTGGAGAGCCATGAGGGGAAAAAAACCCAAAATGACTCTGAAACTAAGTCTCACACCATATAGAAAATGCCTTCAGAGTGGATCAAAGATTTGAATGTAAAATGTAAAGCTATAGAACTTTTAGAAGAAGATCATAAGAGAAAATCTGCAGGGTCTGGGGCAAGGCACAGAGTTCTTAGACTGGACACCAAAAGCACTGCCCACGTAAGGAAAAATTGCACGAAGTGTGTATTAGCCCCGTAGAGCTACCACAGCAAATTCCCACTATCTGGGCGGCTTAAGAGAGCAGCAGTCTATTCTCACAGTTCTGGGGCCAGAAGTCCGAAATCCAAGCGTTGGCAGGGTCCCGGTTCTCCCCAAGTCTCTAGGGAAGGATGCTTCCTGCTTCTTCCGGTTGTGGCGACTGCCATCCATCTATGGCTTGTGGACACATCGCTTCATTCTCATCCTCTTTCTTCACGTGTCTCTCTCTGTACATGAACACCAGTCTCGAATTTAAGATCCACCTCAATCCGGTACGACCTCACCTTAACTTGATCACGTTGGCAAAGACTCTGTTTCCAAATGAGGGCACGTTCACCAGTACCGAGGTTAGGACCTCGGTGTATCTCTTTCCAGGGACACACAATTAGACCGCATGAAAATTAAAACCTCTTTTTCTGCTAAAGAGTCTGCTAAGAGGGTTAAAAGACAAGCTGCAGAATGGGAGGGAATATTTAGAAACCACATATTCAGAAAAAGAGTAGTACCTAAAATACATAAAGAACTCATAGAACAACGATTTAAAAAACGCAAATAATCTAACCAGAAAATGGGTGAAGTCATCAAGAGACATTTCACCAAAGAGATGTATGGATGACAAACAAGTATGTGAAAAGATGCCGTGATGGTTAATTTTAAAGATGCTTCGCTAAGCTGTGTTATAGGCTGAAGCGAGCACCCTCCCCCCATCACCACCAAATTCACACACTGCAGTTCTATTCCCCAGGACCTCAGACTGTGACTATATCTGGAGATGAGGCCTTTAAAGAGGTGATTAGCTTAAAATGAGGCCATTAGGGTGAGTCCTAATCCAATCAGACTGGTATTCCTATAAGAGGAGAGAGTCTGGACACACCCCAGGCCACACCAGAGGCCCGCGCACAGAGGGAGGCCACCTGCAGGCCAGGGAGAGGGGTCTCCGGAGAAACCAACTTGCTGACGCTTTGATCTTGGACCTCTAGCCTCCAGAACTGTGAGAAAATAAATTCCTGATGTTAAAGCTGCCCAGCCTGTGGCATTTCTTATGTCAGCCCTAGCAAATAAATACCCCATCAGACCCAGATATTTGGTCAAACACCAGTCTAGACGTCTCTGTGAAGGTATAATTTAGATGACATTAACATTTAACTGAGCAGACTTTGAGTAAGTGAGATTGTCCTCCATGATGTGGGTGGGCCTTATCCAATCGGTTGAAGGCCTTAAGAGAAATAGACGGAGGCTGCCCAAGGAGGTGGGAATTCTGCCTCCGGACAGAATTTGGCCTCAGACTGCAACATTGACTCTCGTGTGGGTCTCCAGCCTGCCCTACAGATTTTGGAACTGCCAGCCCCACACTTGTAAGAACCAATTCCTTAAGATAAAGACATCATTAAGTACATATTTGTGTTGGTGCTATTTCTCTGGAGAGCCCTGGCTAATACAGATGCACGGCATAATCAACCATTAGGGAAACTGACCTTAAAGCCACAGGGGGCTGTCAATGCACACCTGTCAGAATGGCCATCATAAGACACTGACCACATCTAACAATGGTGAGGATGAGGAGAAAAAGGATCGCTCACACAGGGCTGGCGGGGAGGGAGAGTGGTAGGGCCACTCTGGAAAACCGTTTGGCAGTTTCTTAAAACAACTTAAACCACAGGTTTTATGCAGTATCTGTACTCCCCGGCATTTGTTCAGAGAGATGAAGACTTATGTCACTCAGAAACCTGCACATGAATGTTTATGGCCACTTTTCTCATAACAGACAAAAACTGGGAACAACCCAGATGTCTCCAATGCTTGAATGGTCAGATGAGCTGCAGTGTTTCCATCCCCTGGAGCTCTACTTAGCAGTCACAAGGAACGGAGTATTTCAGCGACCTGGGGGTAACTCCCAGGAGATGGGCCAAAGGAAAAAGACGCTCAATACCAAAATGATAGGTACTGTGTGATTCCATTTATATGATGTTCTTGACACGAGAAATTATCAAAATGCAAAAGCAAATTAGTGGTTGCCAGGGGTTGGGAAGGGGTTAGGGGTGGGAGGGAAGTGAGAGTGGCCACAAAAAAGGAAACAAGGGGAATCCTGGTGGGATGGGAATGTTCTGAATCTTGACCGTACCAACGTCGATGTCCTGATTTTGATATTATACTATGGTCTTGCAACATGTTACCTTGGGGGGAAATGAGGTCTCTCTGTGTTCTTTCTCTCTCTCTCTCTGTTTTTTTAGAGAAAAGGAGGGAGAGAGAGAGAGAGAGAGAGAGAGAGCGAGAGAGAGCATGCGCACACTAGGAGGGGAGGGGCAGACAGAGAGGGAGAGAGCGAGAATCTTAAGCAGGCTTTGCACCATCAGCACAGAGCCTGATGCAGGGCTTGAACCCACGAACTGTGAGATCATGACCTGAGCGGAAATCAAGAGTCAGACACTCAACCCTCTGACCCACCTGGGCACTCTCTGTTACTTCTCATAATTGCATTTCAATCTAAAATTGTTTCAAAATAAAAATAAGATATATAATTACATATATATATAAGATATACATAAGAGATATATATAACATATATATATAAGATGTATATAAGATATATATATATATAAGATATATAACACAATTTTAAAATGGGCCAACAAGTTGAATCAACCTTCTTCTAAAGATGATATACAAATGACCAATAAGCCCATGAAAGATGTTCAACATCATTGGCCATCAGGGAAATGCACGCCCACACCACGAGACACCGCTTCACACCCACAGGGATGGCTATAATCAAAGACGTACTACACCAGGTGTTGTGGGGACGTGGAGACACTGGCCCCTCGTCCACTGCTCGTCCACTTCTTGGCCCTCCAGGAAGGTCCCGGAGGACTGGCCATGGATGGACCACAACAGGAGTGTTCTCTTTCTCGGAAGAGTGGGGTAATGGCACAGACTTTATCCTCTGCCTCACCCAACCAGACAACAGACCAAATATAGGAAACAACTCTGCCAACCAGTGGCCCCTGGGTTACCGCCTAGAGAGTTTGATGGCCGTAGAACCGGGAGGGGCCCCAGGTGTCACCAGGGAGTGGTGGAACCCTGAGATTGGGGTGGCCAAGGGAGTTGGGCTTCACAGGGGAGCGTGCTGTGGAGGAGAGATCACAGACAACTCTGGGAATCTGTCTGCAGAGACTTGACCTGGTTCTGGTAAGTGCGAGTACCTGAGGGGACGGAGGCCAGAGAAAGATCAGTCATGTGGAGCAGCCCTCAGGCTCATACAGTCGAGGGCAACTCACGTTCCACCAGTCAGACTGGAAAGACTCCCCAAAACAGCGTGTTGAAAAAGGGTATTGTTTTAGCAGTGGGGACTGATTAGTTCCAGAGTAAACAAGTCTCAGAAGGGCCAAATCCTTTCCAGCATCTTCGATAGAATATTCAAAGGGATACAAAAACCCAAAACAAAAACAAAAAAAAACAAAACCCAAACCCTGTACCCAAGGACATATTTATGATATCTGTCATGCAATAAAATATTACCAAATATGCAAAGAAGCAGGAAAATAGAACTCATGGTTAGTAGAAAAATCAATCAATAGAGACAGATCCAGAAAGGTGCCAACGTTAGAAGTAGAAGACGAGGGTGTTACGACAGCTGAGATCAATATTTTCCAAACGTGCAAGTGGTGGGAAGGAACGCATGTGTACAAAAGAGATATAGAAAAAAGGACCTGAATAGAAAGATCTTCAAGAAACGAAAATACAAGTCTAAGATGAAAACTACCCCGATGGGATTCACAGCATCTTAGACAACTCAGAGGAAAGGTTAGCCAAGACGGAGCGATGGAAACCGTCCAAAATGCAACCACACTGAGTCGCGGGGCACGAAAGTGGCCTAATATTTTTGTATGGAGGGAGGGGATTCGATGAACACTCTAAACCCAGAGTTCAAACAAACAAGCAGGAACAAAAAACAGAGCTCAACAACCCCAAGCAGAAGGAACATGAGGAGAATGACTCGAAGCCATATTCTAAGAACATTGCTCAAAGCGAGTGATGAGGGACAATCTCCCTAGTATCGGGAAACATCGATGCACTGGGGGCAGAAAGGTGACCGTGGTGCGGCGGCCGGTGGCCCTGGGACCCTGTGCCTGGAATGCCTGTCCGTCCCCCTTCTCCTCCAGGGCCCAGCTCAGAGCCGGCTCTGGTGAGGGGCACGGACTCCAGACTCGAGGCTGCCGAGGTCCGTCTTAACTCTCCGTGCCTGTGCCTCTAGACCATCTGGGGAGATGAGTGCTTGGACAGGACGGGGGGGGGGGGGGGGGGGGGGGGGGGGGGAGGGGGGAAAAGGTCGGTGAAATACTCTGAGACAGGCCTGGTGATGGAACCAAAGGCACACTGATTTGTTAGGTTTTAATATCAGGTGAACGGGCCGTCACAGGAGAAAAGTGACTGTCCCGAAGGGCAGTCAGATGCGAGCGCTTCTGTGTGTCTTGATAGGGACAGGGGAGGGGACACGTTTTTTAGGAAGGATGACTGGGCCCTAGGAAGAAAAGATGGCACATGTAATACTGTCAGAAACAAAACAAACAGGGCCCCAGATGGTGTCACGACACTGGGGCTTAACACCCAAACTTGCTGTGGGCTCGACCTCCCCCAATCTTAACCGGCCAGTGAGGAATGTTCTGCATGGCACCAGTGAGGTGATCTGCCCCCTGGGCCCTTGCCATCCCCCAGATCTTCAGGATGAGACCCTCGCCCTTCCCCTTAGAGGACCGTGACCTTGCCTGCAACAGTCCTTTCTTCCTTGGGCAAATAGTTCCGCCCCTTTTCTGCCTACACGATGCTTCCCGGTGGCACAGCTCCCCAGAGGTGCCCTCTGCCTGCTAGGTGGCCGCTGCCTGGTTCCTGAGTGCAGTAAGAAAGCCAAGGAGACCTTGAAACTTACTGGGTTGCATTTTTGTTCTTTAACAACAGTTTCGGACAAAGTCTGTCCGGCTGTGGTGGTGGCTTCTGGTGTCCCCTGCTCTGATCAGAGCCAGCCTTGCTGGTGGATGGCCTCTTAGGATGGAGGGCAGCTGTCCTCCCCTGGGAGTCCCTGTCCTCAGGCTGAGGAGCAGGGGTTCAGAGAAAGCCTCTCCCGGTGTTTGCATTTTTTCAAGTGCCTTCATCTCAAAATAATCAATATTCCGAAGAGGCATATTTTTGGGTGGTGTGTCCTGACTCCTCCGAGAGACCTTTGAATTTGTGTGTGCACAGTTAGGGCCTCAGGAAGCACAGGATCCAAGAACGGTCACTTAAATATCTTACGGCCACAGAACGGCAGAATGCCGAATGCAGAGAGGTTAGCTACTGTCTTAAAGGGAAGTCTGCAGATGGTTATCTACCACATAGAACCTGAATCATTGGAATGTGGGCTGGGCTGCCCTTTGGCTCAGAAATATGTTTCTCGCATGGAACGGAGGGATTGGACACGCCTGGGAAGGCGTCCTCACCCACTCACGGCTTTGCTCCCGTCACCTGTGCCAGGCCACACACTCGTGTCTCTGGTGTGTAAATGTATTTCTTTCTTTCTTTTTATAAATTTTTTTGAATGGTTATTTATTTTTGAGAGAGAGAGAGAGAGAGAGAGAGAGAGAGAGAGAGAGAGGTAGAGCATGAGCGGGGGAGGGGCAGAGAGAGAGGGAGACACAGAATCTGAAGCAGGCTCCAGGCTCCGAGCTGTCAGCACAGAGCCAGACATGGGGCTCGAACTCAAGAGCCATGAGATCACGACCTGAGCTGAAGTCGGATGCTCAACCGACTGAGCCACGGAGGCGCCCCTAAATGTATTTCATTCTAGGAAGATTTGAGAGTAGGTGTGGACCTGCTGACATTAATCGAACACACAGCATTCATATTTTTGTGCGTAGTTGGCATTTAAAGTATTTTTAAAGTGTAAGGATCTGGGGGCACAACGGTCTTGTGATTTCAGTCTAAAATGTGAAAACAACTGAAAGGACTTTTTATTTTAAAAGGTGATCTTTCTCTTCATAAACATTATCAGATCATTTGCAAGAATCTACAGTGTATGAATTTGTGAAGGTTGCTGACTACCCTGCTTGTACACTCTCTCTCTCAAAAACCAAATAATAAATAAAACTTAAAAAAAAAAGTGTTTTAACAAAATGAGGGCCACATCTGTCCTTTCTTATCAAGAAAGAGTTGGACACAGAGTGCAGCTGTTGATCTGCAGTCCTGGGGGAGGGGCTGGGAGCAGCCTCCCCCCACAGAGGGTCCTGCTCCCCGCAGGGGAGGTGGCCCAGGGCAGCCGAGGAATGATTTGCCTTTTGCTGCTCCAAGAAGAGGGGCCAGCTGACATTTGCTCTTGAGAACCAGAATTTATCTCCCTTAGGAGGATTTTTAAAATAATCCCTACACCCAATGTGGGGCTTGAACTCATGACTTGGAGACCAAGAGACACAGGTTCTGCCGACTGAGCCAGCCCAGAGCCTCTCCTGGGCATACTGAAAGCTTTTCCTCTTAGTGTTCATTGCCTTCTGGTCAATAACAAAACTCAACCTAGCAAATCTGAAGATGTAAGTGGCTTAGTTTTTTATTCTTATTAATTTTATTTTTTAAAATTTACATCCAAATTTGTTAGCATACAGTGAAACAATGATTTCAGTACATTCCTTAATGTCCCTTACCCATTTAGCCTAGCCCATCCCCCCTCCCACAACCCCTCCAGTAACCCTCAGTTTGTTCTCCATATTTACAAGTCTCTTCTGTTTTGTCCCCCTCCCTGTTTTTATATTATTTGTTTCCCTTCCCTTATGTTCATGTTTTTGTCCCTTAAAGTCCTCATATGAGTGAGGTCATATGATTTTTGTCTTTCTCTGACTGATTTCACTTAGCATAATACCCTCCAGTTCCATCCTCGTAGCTGCAAATGGCAAGATTTCATTCTTTTTGATTGCCGAGTAATACTCCATTGTATAGATATACCACTCTTCTTTATCCATTCATCCATCCAAGAGCATTTGGGCTCTTTCCATACTTTGGCTATTGTCGGTAGTGCTACCATAATCATGGGGGCACACGTGTCCCTTCGAAACAGCACACCTGTATCCCGTGGATAAATGCCTAGTAGCACAATTGCTGGGTCATAGGGTAGTTCTATTTTTTAGTTTTTTGAGGAACCTCCATACTGTTTTCCAGAGTGTCTGCACCAGCTTGCATTCCCATAAGTGGCTTTATTTTTTAACGTCTATTTATTTTGAATTTTAAATTTAAATTTTTTTTCAACGTTTATTTATTTTTGGGACAGAGAGAAACAGAGCATGAACGGGGGAGGGGCAGAGAGAGAGGGAGACACAGAATCGGAAGCAGGCTCCAGGCTCTGAGCCATCAGCCCAGAGCCTGACGCGGGGCTCGAACTCCCGGACCGCGAGATCGTGACCTGGCTGAAGTCGGACGCTTAACCAACTGCGCCACCCAGGAGCCCCACGTCTATTTATTTTAGAGAGAGAGAGAGAGAGAGAGAGAGAGAGAGAGAGAGAGAGAGAGAGAGAGATTGCAAGCAGGGGAGGGGCAGAGGGAGTGGAAGAGTCCCAACTTGAGGTTCAAACTCACAAACCATGAACTCACGACCTGAGCTGAAATCAAGAGTTGATGCTTAACCGACTGATCCACCCAGGTGGCTTTATTTTATTCTATTTTATATTTATTTATTTATTATTTATTCACTTATTTATTAAATGAATCGGCAACGGCCAACACCCGTCCTAGGGCATAGAGTGTCGGTGTGCAGAGCCGTGAAAGGTTGTAGGTAGAGGTGGGGACAAAAAACCCTCTGCAGAAGAAAAGGACTGTTGCACAGGAGGCTGACTGCAGGGGGAGGGCAAGGGGTCATCCTCTCCAGGTGGCAGACTCCCTGGCCACTGGAAAAGCACACGTCCTGAGTGGTGGGTGAGGTCCAGTCCACAGGAGGGGACGTTGAAAGGGCAGTGAAGATTAGGTATCAGCCCTGGTTTGGGGACTCGGTCAAAGTGACACCATTTTGGGCCTACGGGTTTCCTAACACTGGCTCCCGCAACATCACCATGGGCACGGCGGCATTGCAAGTGCGCGAGCTGGATTAATCATACTGAATTGAGCTGACGTCAAAGGCGGAGGGAAAAAGCCGTCCTCCGCCAGACTTTCACGTCCTGATGCGCTCATTCGGGGCACATTCGCACGCGGGGATGTGTGTTCAGAAGGCTTTCAGCTGTGGATCACACGTGCTAGGAATTCATCTGTTTAGAACATTTGAACCTCCTCGCCTCAAGGGAGGGGGGATCCGAAGAACTGAAGAGAACAAAATTCTTGGCTTTTGATTTACCAAGTGGGCTTCTCAAGGCAGAGGTTGTAGTTTGAGGCAGAAACGGGAAGTGTTCGAGCCGGGTTTGAGACTCAAATGCCAGTCCCTAAGGACACCTGGGATTTGGGGATGTGGCAAGAGCAAATGAGGACAGCCCTGCCCTCCTGAGATCAAGTGCTCTCCTCCTCCCAGGCCGAGAAGTCTGGTGATGCCGCGAAGGATGGAGACCCTGAGAGTCAGGGGTGGGACAGATCACGGGGGGAGGAGCCTCTCCCTGTTGGTCTTGTCCTGGCCTCGGGCTGCATGCCAGAGAGGTTACCCTGGACGTGTGTTGTCCTCTGGAATGCCAGTGCTCACTGTGTGTGCCCAGACTTTGCTCAGCCTCTCTGGGTCACCCTCACACCCAGAAGAGGTGTGGTGAGGCCCAGCATCATGCCTGGCAGGGACACTCACCTCACACACTGAAACTGAAGTTGGTGGAAGGCCAGCCTTGAAGGCACATTGTGAAAATAACTTGCTGAGGGTCATTGTTTGCTAGCACTGTGGCTCCACAGATTTAATCTCACCCATTGTGTGCTTATTACTCCCATTTTTAAATTAAAAAAGGGAGCCTTTATGTCCTTGAGGCCAATAAGGCCAGGGAAGAGGGTGCGGGGCTCTTTGCTCCAGCCTAGTAAACAAGGTGTGCCCCCAAGGGCCAGGGACAACACACACGTGCACCACTCCAGACCCTAGGGAAAGCTTGTTCTGGATTTCTAGGGAAGTCATGTGTGACTGATACAGGCTAATATTTAAACATGATAGAGAATAAACGTAAAAGATTTTGGCTATCTGACAATGAAAGCCACGTTAAAAACATGGAGAGATGTTTAAAAACAAAGTCAAAATTAATCGTTTCTAGTCCTTAAAGTTATAATCTATAATTCTTTTCTTAAAATGTTTATGTATTGGGGTGCCTGGGTGGTTCAGTCGGTTAAGTGTCTTACTTTGGCTCAGGCCATGATCTCACGGTTCGTGGGTTTGAGCCCCACGTCGGGCTCTGTGCCGACAGCTCAGAGCCTGGAGCCTGCTTCGGATTCTGTGTCTCCTTCTCTCTCTGCCCCTCCCCTGCTCGCACTCTGTCTCTCTCTCTCTCTGTCTCTCTCTCAAAAATAAATAAACATTAAAAAAAAAATTTTTTTTTTAATTTTTTAATGTTTATTTATTACTGAGAGACAGAGAGAGACAGAGCATGAGCAGGGGAGGGGCAGAGAGAGAGGGAGACACAGAATCCGAAGCAGGCTCCAGGCTCCGAGCTCTCAGCACAGAGCCTGATGCGGGGCTCGAACTCACAAACCGTGAGATCATGACCTGAGCCGAAGTCGATTAACCGACTGAGCCACCCAGGCACCCCAACATTAAAAAAAATTTTAAGGGGGGGTGCCTGGGTGGCGCAGTCGGTTAAGCGTCCGACTTCAGCCAGGTCACGGTCTCGCGGTCCGTGAGTTCGAGCCCCGCGTCAGGCTCTGGGCTGATGGCTCGGAGCCTGGAGCCTGTTTCCGATTCTGTGTCTCCCTCTCTCTCTGCCCCTCCCCCGTTCATGCTCTGTCTCTCTCTGTCCCAAAAATAAATAAACGTTGAAAAAAAAATTAAAAAAAAAAATTTTAAGGGGCGCCTGGTTGGCTCAATCAGTTAAGTGTCCAATTCTTGGTTTCGGCTCAGGTCATGATCTCATCATTGTGAGTTCAAGCTCTGCATCAGGCTCCACGGTGACAGTGAGGAGCCTGCTGGGGATTGTCTACCTCTCTCTGTCCCTCCCTTGCTCGCCTTCTCTGACTCTCAAAGTAAATAAATACATTTTAAAAATTAAAAAAAAAAGTTTATTTGAGAGAGAGGGAGAGAGAGAGAGAGAGAGAGAGAGAGCGCGCGCGTGTGTGTGCATGAGCTGGGGAGGGGCATAGAGAGAATGGAGAGGGAGAATCCCCAGCTCTGTGCTGTCAGCGCAGAGCTGGATGCAGGGCTCGAACTTACAACTGTGAGATCATGACCCGAGCTGAAACCAACAGTCAGACCCTTAACTGACCGAGCCACCCAGGTGCCCCATAATCTGTAATTCTAAATTCCTAAAGAACAACAAAAAAAAGTTTTCTGAACACGAGAAGAAAAAATGTATTATCTCATCATAGGTAAGGTCTTTCTAAACATGGTAAAAACTGAAGAAGTGATATAAGAGTAATAAATTTGTATAAAACTTTTTAAAGCTTTGCATGAAAACAGATACCAGGAAAAAAAAAGGACAAATGAAAAGTTAGGTAAACATTTTGCTAGCATATGATAAAAGACTAATATTCTTCAACGTGTAAAGAGTTTTTGTAAATAAAGGAGAAAAATAAAATAAAAATCCAAATGGAAGAGTAGACTGAGGCCATGGACAATAAATAAGAAATAGCTATCCAATGACTTTTTTCTGTTCGATCCTTTTATTTAAAAATTTTTTTAAGTTTATTTCTTTTGAGAGCGAGAGAGAGAGACAGAAAGAGACAGAGAGAGCACAAGTAGGGGAGGGGCAGAGAGAATCCCAAGCAGGCTCTACACTGCCAGCACAGAGCCTGAGTGGGACTTGAACTCATGAACTGTGAGATCATGACCTGAGCTGAAACCAAGAGTCAGACGCTTAACCCACTGAGCCACCCAGGTGCCCCATGTTTTATCCTTTTATTTAGCAGCTTATTTTAAGATATAATTCATGTACTAGACAATTCACCCACTTATAATGTACAATTCAATGGCATTTAAAGGGGAGTATATTCATATCATCCATCACCACAATTCTGGAGCATTTTAATTACCACCCCTCTCCCGCCACCCCACCCCGTGTTGGGCAGTCACTGGTTTACTTTCTGTCCCTATGGATTTTCCTGTTAGGGACATTTATAGAAGTGGAACCATACCATATATGGCCCTTTTGATAGTTGATGACATTGCGCATCTTTTCCTGTGCTTACTGGCCATTTGCTGATTGTATTGGGAGAATGATCTACTCCAACCCTTGGTCCATTCTTAATTGAGTTGTTTGTTGTTTTATAATTGTAAGTTCTTTATATGTTCTATATACAAGCCCTCTATCCCAAGCAGGGTCCATGCTATCAGTATTGAGCCAGACATGGGACTTGAAATCATGACTGTGAGATCATGACCTGAGCCAAAATCAAGAGTCAGATGCTCAACCAACTGAGCCACCCAAGTACCCCTGCAGGAAGTTTCAAAATTGAGAAGTGTGATTCCTCAAATTTTATTCTTTTTTTTCAATATTGCTTTGACTATGCTGGATCCCTTAAATTTGCACACAAATTGGACAATTTTTGCAAAAATAGTTAGCTGGGATTTTGATAGGGATTGCACTGAACCCAGAGATCAATTTCGGGGGGATCACAATCTGTAAACATTAAGTCTTTTAGTCTGTGACTCAGTTCTTTAATTTCAACACAACTTATTTGGCAGTTTTCAGGGTATAAATTTGCATTTCTTTTATTAAATGTATTCCTATTTTAGTCTTTTGAAATCTATTATACAAGGAATATTTAAAAAAATTTTTTTTAAAGTTTATTCTTTTTTGAGAGAAGAGAGTACACATGAACACAAATGGGGAAGGGGGGGAGAGAGAGAGAGAGAGAGAGAGACAGAGAGAGAGAGAGAGAGAGGAAGACTGAGGATCCAAAGCAGGCTCCATGCTGTCAGCACAGAGCCCTGTGTGGGGCTCAAACTGACAAACCACGAGATCACGACCTGAGCTGAAGTCGACACTTAACCAACTGAGCTGCCCAGTTGCCCCAGGAGTATTTTTTTTAATTAAATTTTTTTTTTCATTTTTCTTTAAAATCAAGTATAGTTGACATACATGACTTTCAGGTGTAGAGCATCATGATTCCACAAGTCTATAGGCTATGCTGTGCTCCCCACAATTGTGGTATTATCACCATACGACACTATCATAGTACCACTGACTACGTTCCTTGGGCTGTGCCTTTTATTCCTGTGACTTAGTCATTCTGTAACTGGAAGCCTATGTCTCCCACTCCCCTTCCCCCATTTTGTCTGTCTGTCTACCCCATTCCTCTCTGGCAACCACCAGTTTGTTCTCTGCATTTACGGGTCTGTTTCTGCTTTGTTCTTTTAGATTCCACATATACGTGAAATAATATGGTATTTGTCTGGTTTATCATAATACCATCTAGGTCCATCCACAGTGTAGGAACGGTCTTCTTAATTTCACTTTGTTTGCTCATGGCTACTACACAAACCCACAATTGATTTCTGTGTATTGATCTTATATCCTGCAACTTTGTGAACTCCTTTATTACTTCTAATAGTTTTTAGTGGATTCCTTAGGATCAAATGACTTTTAAACACATGGAAAAAGACCGGTTTCTCTTATAATAAGAGAAATGCAAACATAAAGTATCATGAGATACGGTTTTGTTCACCTACTACATTGGCCAAGATCTAAAATTCTGGAGGCTCCTGGGTGTCTCAGTCTGTTGAGTGTCCAACTTCGGTTCGGGTCATGATCTCGTGGTTTGTGGGTTTAAGCCCTGACCTGGGCTCTGCGCTGACAGCTCAGAGCCTGTTTCAGATTCTGTCTCCCCCTGCCCCTACCCTGCTTGTGCACGTGCACACACTCTCTCAACAGTGAATAAACATTTTAAAAAAAAAATCTAAAATTCTGATATCATTGTGTAGGTTGCAATCTATGAACACATGTACCTCATTCATCAACCCCACTTCCAGGGGTGTACCCTACAGCACCTGTCTTCCAGGTTGCACACAGTACCGCTGGTGAGGCACAAATGCTACTTAAAGAGTATGTGGTATGCAGGCCTGTCATTGTTTGGTTCCATTTTTGCAAAGTTCGAAAACAGTCAAATCTAATCTGCTGAGAGAAATCAGCAGAGTTGTATTATCCTCGTAACAGTTGATCAAGATCTTTAGGACGTGTTTTAAATGAGGATTTTGTCCTTCTTAACCCAACGGTAATACCACCCAATGAAGCAGTAACTCCCCACTATCGAGTATCCAGTTTGCTGGTGGCTTGGAAGTTATTACTATATTATCCTTCCCAAAAGCACTCCGTTCAGCCCAAATCCTGTCCCCCAGCATTATTATCAGGGCCTTCCACATCGTCTCCTGTATTTCCTGATTCTCTAAATTCTCTCGAGCCCTAGACAGACTCGGCAGCCACCCCACAAAGCCGACTGAACATCTTCAGTCGTCTCCTCCTGGATGGTGAAACTCCCTTGTGTGTGTGTAGGGCTGTGCAGGGTTTATTTTGATCCGTGACACAACCTTGTGAGCATAGGTAATGAGAACTGAAACTGCCCAGCGTGCTGGCATTTGAGCCCTTGATAAGCCCCGCGTCCTAATCCACATGATCCAGTATTCCCAGAACAAGTCATACCTCCACATAATAAATAGCTGTCGGGTCCTTCCTGCCCTGTTGGAGGTATATTGATGAGGACAGCAGCTCTTGTCCCTGCCATCTAGACTTTATAACAGGGTGGGGAACAGGCAATGCACATGTAAACCAATCAGTGCGGTACGTAAGCACAAACGAGCATCGGTGCTCCAAAGAGAAATGAACGAGGACGTGTGTAAAAGAGAACAGCACAGAACCACCCACCTGTGCAGGTGGTCATGGGAGGCTTCTGAGGAGACACCTGAAAGCATTTCTTTGCCTGCAGTGTAGAAAATGACCTGGAGGGAGGCAGGAGCCAACCAGGGAGGAAGCTGCAGTTGACCAGACGGCTGACCTGTGCTCCTGAGGTTTCTCTTGGGGTCACTCTTTCAGCAAACATTTCCCTAGAGCAATGCGAGATTCCCTCCACTGAGCATATTCTTGTGGACTCGGACGTACTGTCCCTTCTTTCTGGTCCCACTGCTGACCGTGTCTGCAGGCTCTGGTCACCTCCGCACTGGATGACAGCCCTAGACCTCTGCAGAATGTGTATCAACGTGGCTTTTGGTCAGAGATCTAGCCCCAGTGCCTTATCAGGACCATCAGAGAACAGGTGCCTCTGTCCTGGCCAGGCCACCATCTCATCAGGATTCACACAAGGCTGCCTAATTAGTGTAGCCATAAACCTGTAGCCACAGGTGGGAGTGGCAGGGCCAGCAGGAGCTCTGATCTTGAGGACTGATGTGTTAGACATGGAAGAACCCTGAATGTTCCCAGTTCATCAGCCTCGGGCCCCACAGTCTGGGAGTAGCAGGGCATTGGGTCAATTGGAGGAAGTGACCCAGGTGGCCAATGGTGAGAGAGCATCCTTACCTACAAGGTAACTAGCAGACTGTCAAACTCATCCACCTAGTTACACGAATAGAGAATTATTCCTGTGTGTAGCATGCATGATGCGTTTGGAATACTTTTTGCCATGTTCAAGAATTGGATTATTTTATGATAAACGTAACTACTCTGAAAAAGCTTCTGAAGACGGGTTTCCAACGATCACATCAATGTCAGCGGGGTAAGTACACCAATACATCAAGGTTCGCTGTGGGTCTGAGCTCACCCCACTCTCACACCACAGATGTGCTCATCTCTGGGGCAGAAATTCCCTTCTCCCCAAGTGGGAGCCCAGGGACTCGATATTAAGAGACATACGCCTCGTAGAGGTTTGGAACGGTTAACACGCCAATTGATACTTCCCAGAAATAAAGTTCCCGCAGGAGGAAAAATACAGGTAGGCTTTTCTGACCTAATCTCCAGAAGTCAAGTGTGGTTGGGAAACTTGCAGAAACTAGCTCTATATTTAAGTTTCTGGAAATGCTTGGTCAATGAGCTGGAAGACAGCAGGGGATGCTTACTTAGCACCCTAGAGATTCATGAGATAACTGGGGCTCCGCCCAACTTTTCCAACCTGTTATTTTGAAAAATTTCAGTTTTCCAGACTTGTTTGAATTGGACAATGAACCACACACACTCATCACAAAATGTTAGCATTTTTGTTACATTTGCTTTATCTCTCTGTAAAATACATATATTTCTGAACCATCTGAAAGTTGTGGCCACTAGGACTCCTGATTTTTCAAATAATCCAAGACAAACCTCCGAAGGATAAGGGCATTCTCGTGACAGACATCGTCACCCTGACACATTAAGGATAATTCAATAATACTCTCTCTGAAATACATTCCTTATGTAAAATCCTCCAACTGTTCCCCTCATCTCTTTGGTTACTTCTTTCCTTTAAAGTAGTGTAGGTTCGAGGGTCATGTGATGGATTTGGTTGCAGTCTCCTGTGTCTGGCCTGATTCCCTAGCTTTTCTCATTTTCTCCCAATATTTTTGGCAGATTTAAATGGGTGTAATTTTTGACATTCAGCATGCTAATGAGCAAGGCTTCTGAGGGGCGGGGGTGAGATACTTCTGGCAGGAATGGTGGTTGCGTACCTTGGAAGTGCCACCCTAGCAGACATAGGGTGGCTCACCTCCCTGGCCTGTGCATTGTCTCCCAGTGACCATCGCTAGAGGCAAAATTTAAACCAGGACTTCTCCAGGAGGGAGGGGATGGGCTGACACATTTAGCTTTGCCTGGAGACATTTCTGGTTGTCAAAATGTTGGGGAAGGTGTGTGCTCAGGGCATCTGGTCAGTAGAGGCCAGGGACGCTGCCAAACATCCTCCTTAAAAAAGAATTACTCAGCCTCAGATGTCCATAGTGGCAAGGTGGAGAAACCCAGGGGATGCCACTGCAGTGTTCCAACCAGTGGACTCTTCCGCACCTGCCTCTTTCCCGTTCCTCTGGGCTCCTGATGTGCTCCATGCACGTGAAACACAAGTGAAAGCATCAACCCTTCAACACATCCCCACTGCTGAGCACAGCGACACGCTTCCGTATTTGTGTCTAAACTGGCCCTCTAGTTGGCCTGTGAACTCCCTGTGCTCGCCAAGTGTGTCACCTGAGATGAGCTTTAATTGCTTGAGCAGGCACATATCAGTCTTATTTGAGAGGAAAGAAGAAGGTGCCAGTAAAATCCCAGAGGGCATTGCTAACTAGCAGCTCGCTGGGCCGCACGTGAGAGCCTAGCGTGTTCTCCAAAAGTCCTGTCATCCGACCTGACAGCAGTCCTTGAGGCGGTTTACTACGAGGTGGCTGCCCGTTTGCGCTCGAGGAACCAAGTCTCTGTGCCCCGCTCCCTGCTCGAAGACACCTCGCTAGTGGGGGGCCGGGGTGGGGGAGGGGAGAGCTCCGGAGAGTGGAGGACTGTGCGCACAGAGCTCCAGGGTGGAGTGCGGGGGTGGGGGTTGGGGTTCAGACCCAGGATTCAGATCCTGCACTCATCTCATCAGGAGTCAAAACTGTTTCTCTTTTCCTTCCTCTCCCCATGCTCCCGCAAACAAACAACAAAACACTCAAAGGGCATCTTGGGTAAAACAAGTCAAACGAGTTCTCGAGCGACCTTGGGAACGCCTGGTTCCCAATTTCGGAGGAGAGCTAGGCTACTTCTCTTGTGTGTGTCGGGGGCTGGGTTCTCAAGGTCACAGGTGGGTGGACAAGGCCCGGGTTCCTCCCCCCCATCCCCGGCGGGACAGAGGTGGGTGGGCGAGGCCCGGGTCTGGTCGGACCGGGACCCGGGTCCGCAGGGCGCCCCTCCCTCGCCCGGCGAAGAAGGTGGGTGGGCGAGAACCGGTTCTGGTCCGAACGGGACCCCGGTCCGCAGAGCGCCCCTCCCCCTCCCGGCAGGGCAGGTGGGTGGGCGAGGCCCGGCCGCGGGTCCGCGCACGGGGAACGGGCCGGGCTGGGGCTGGCGCCCTACCTGGCGTGTGGCCAGTGTCAACGCAGCCACGGCTCAGCCCGCGGACGCCCCTACCACCGTACCCGGCCTCATCCACCCCGGCGGCGTGCGCGCTGCAGGACGACTTACTGCTTAGATCCAAGAATGAGGAGGGCAGGTCCATCCGCGAAAGTCCTCCCACTGAACGAAAACGAAACTTCCCAGGATGCCTGACTTCCGGCGCGAGCCCTGGCGCCCCAGGCTCCCGGGGCTCGACGCCCCGAACACCGCCCCTTCCCGGCGCACACCTGGGGGCCGGCCCCGCGCGCCCGCCCCGGGGCCCCGCCCAGCTGCCCCCGGCGCCACCAGGTGAGAGCCCCGCCCGGCCCCGCCCCGGCCGCCCACGCCGCCACCGGGAGAGAGCGGCGTCGGGCCCGCCCTGCTCCGTCCCGCCCTCCCAGCTGCCAGGTGAGCGGCGCCAGACCCCATCGCCCACTAGGCCCGTGAGAGCCGCACCAGCCCCGCCGCCAGGTGAGCAGTTCCCAGCCCTGCCCGGTCGCTGGGCCCCTCCCGGCCCCCAGGCCCCGTCCCGCGCCGTCCCTTCGCATCCGCCCGACCGCCGGGTGAGTGGCGCCATTCCCCGCCCGGCCGCCGGGCCAGGTCCAGCTTCGTCCGGCCCGCCCTACCCGCCGCCAGGTGAGCAGCCCCAGGCCCCGCCCGCCGCCCGCCGGGCTCCACCCAGCCGCCAGGCCCTGTCGCGCTCCGTCCCGCCTCTTCCCCGCCTCGCGGCCTGGTGAGTCGCACCAGGCCCAGTCCCGCCTCCCGCCTAGCCCGGCTCCCAGGCCGTGTACCGCTGCAGCGCCAGGCCCCGCCCCGCCTGCAGGTGAGCTGCCCCTGATCCGCTCGGGGCTCCAGGCCGCGCCCCGAGGCCCTCTAGGCTCCGCCCTGCCGCCAGACCCCGCCCGCCGTCTGCGGCGCCTGCGCAGTGCGGCCCGTTGGGCCGGGGCCGGGCGGCGCGGCCGGCGCAGTCGGCGAGCGCAGTGCGCGTGCGCCGTGCGGCCGGGGGCGGGCGGCGGCGGCCGCGGAGCGGAGCGGGGGCGGGGCGGCGCCGTCTGGCTCGGTCGGGCCGGGGCGGGAGTGCGGCGCGGGACGGCGGGGCCCGTGGGCTGCGGACGGCGGCCTCGGCGGCCGGCAGGTGAGGCCCGCGTGTCGCGGGTCGGAGGGTGGAGAGCGAGGGCCGCGAGGGGGGCGCGGGCGGGGCGCGCTGCGGGGCGGCGGCGGAGCCCGGGGAGCGGCGGCCGGGCCGCGGTGCATTGTCCGGGCGCGGGCGGCGCCTGCACAGCGCCCCCTGCCGGCCGGGCCTCGGGTGGGGGGCCTCGGGCTCCGGCCGCGCGCCTTTGTTCGCCGCCCCCGCCAACATGGCGGCCGCCCGGCCCGCCCGGCCGCGGGCCCCGCGCGCTTTGTTCCGCAGGCCTGGGCGCCGGCGGGCGGGGGGCGGCGGCGGGGGCGGGGCGCAGGAGCGTTGCATAATCGGCCGGGCGTGGCGCGGGACGGGACCCCCCCCCCTCCCGGGCGGGGGGAGGGGCGGGGCGCTGCGGTCTCGGGTCGCCCCCCCCGCCCCCGCCCGGGGCCGCCCCTCGCGCCCCAGCCTCCCGAGTGACCTTGAGCGCGCTGCGCCCCGGGCGCCGGGATGGATGGGGCGACGCAGAAGCTGCGCAGTGCTCGGGGTGGGCTCTGGGGGCCCCGGTGGGAGCGGCCGCAAGGGGGGCGCACCACGCATGTTGACGCAGCGGGGTCGTGCGGACGCGGTGTCGCGTGCCGTGCGCTGGGGGACCTGGGGTCGGAGCGGGAGTTTCCATGCACGTCGGGGTGGGATACGCGGGTGGAGGGGCTGCGCTAGCGGGAGCATCAGGAGGCGGCACCGGGCACACTCGAGCGTGTGACGCCACGGCAGCTGGAGACGACATACCTTCCGAGACGTGAACACCTGTAACTTTCCTGTGTTGGAATTTTCTGGAAGGAACTCTGGTCTGGAAAGGGTGGAGGGAGAGGGCTGTGACTGCTTTCCACACAGCTTTTGTTAGGAAATTGAAATCCAGCCTGCCCTTGGTGGTGTATCCCGGGGCAGGTTGAGTTTGAGAATGCTCTTAGAGGTTGTGAGCATCCTTTTAGAGGTGGTGACACTTCACATGGGGTCACATCAACCAGGAACCTCCTCAGTTCCTTCCCCCAGCCTTGGCTGATGGGCAGACACCCCGAAATTGGAAGAGCCAGGAGTTTACAGAAAACATTCGTTATTAGACTTGATAACGAGTAAAGGTCGCACAATGTTTATGTCAAAATTATGGATAGTAGGTATTAATTTTTAGTGAGAAATAAAATAGAATGTTTTTAGTTTTGGTCTTGAGTAGCGGAATGGTTACTGTTAAGATGTTGTGAAATGTGGAAGGTAAAAAAGGCCTGTAGTTCTCTATGTTTAATATATATTTGTCTATATATGTGTATATATTTTTTAAAGCTTTGGATAAATCCCAGAAATTCCAGCACTACTGCTTCTGACAGTACCCTTAGTTACCAATTCAGAATAAGGCATTTACTTAGTTTTGGAATATCTGAAGTGTTGTTTAAGGTAGTGTCTCTGTGACTCTAGATCTAAGATATACTACAGGAAAAACAGAGGGTTCCTTGGTCACCTAAATTTGGGAAACAGTGCTGTGTTTTGCCCTCCATTAGGGTCACAATTCATTTAATCGAATTAAGGGCCTTGAGAAATACTGCAGTACTGTTCCCATGGTCGGTGGCAGATCTCTTTTTGATGTGTTTTTAATGGAACATTTGTTAACACCCATGAAATTCAGGTGACGATGAAGTGTTGGTCATTGCTGTCCATACAGAGCGTCTTAGATAATGGTACCTGTCCCTTAAGTGTGAACTGGGACGCTGATGGGGTTTGTGTGTGCCTGTGCCTCTTATGGCAGTATCTCAAATTTGGCTCTTAGTCATAAGATACGAGAATTATTAACCTGAAGTCTTAAGTTGAGAAATTTGTTAATAGTGTTTTCAGTTTCCGGTGATTTACTTGATTGTCCATCATTTGCAGCTTCACCCACTGTACTTCTTAATTGTTAGCAGTTTTTTCTTGGTACATTAAAATTACATGGTAGGGATGCTGTATCTGAAGAATTAATCACATGGGTTATTTAGAGACTAAAAATAATGCTGTTGAGTATTTCTTTTGGTTTAGCTGTTAACAGGATCTTAATTTGCTGAGAAAGAGCAGTTAATACATATCTACGTAAATACTTGCTTATGTTTATTGATGCTTAATTAAATGTTTTCTTTCCCTGTTCCTTGAATGAGAAGAACTTGGAAGAGGGAATCAACTATTTTGCCCAAGTATGTTGTTCAATTTGGCAGACGTTATGGTGTTGTGAGAAGGCTGTGGGCTCTGGAGTTGGCCATGGAGATAGTGTGGCCTTCAACTCTGTGGTGTCTGGGTGGAAATCCAGCCCCACTCCGTCCTGGTCTGAAGCCACACAACTGATTCCCACTCCCACCCCGCCACCTCTTGGCCTTTTGAACTTGCCATTTCTGAGTTGTCACACGAGGCCATCTTGAGCATTAACTGAATTTGTAGGGTTCCCGGTGCAGTCCTGAAATGCAACAGCCCCTGCCAGTCATTGTTGATTTCCTTTTCTTCCTGCTTTTGAACTTTGCATGGTATTTTTAATGTTGAAGCGAACAGTTTGATAAGTTGTGCCCCAGTATTCAATGCAGTTTTTAATTGAATCTTTGTTCTTAATAAAACGAGTCTTGTATGGGCATAATACATAAAGATGTGCCCTTGCAGACCTTTCAGTCTGGTGGGGAAGATCTGCCTGCATGTGGTGAGGGAATTTGATGCTGAGAGCAGTTGGCAGAGAAGGCGATGCCCGAGAAGGATCAAGAGTATAGAGCAGGAGAGCAGAGAAGGACAGCCACAGCAGAGGTGCACAGAGAGTGTTTGAGACCATCCCGGATTTGAATCCCAACCAAAGATTGCCCCGTGTTAGCATTTACTCCTATGCGTGTGTTTATCTGTTAGATGGGGTTAGAACACCTACCTCATCAAGTGTAAACTTCTGGGTCCCCGTAGTAGGTGCCCTGTGGGTACCGATGCTGGTGATGATGACGTTACCGATGCTGACACCAGCTGTAGTTTGGCAGGGCCATTCTGTGTAGCAAGAATTTGGGGCTAGATTTGACGTAATTCTGCATACCATATCCAGGCAGTTGGTGTTTACCCTGTAGGCGGGGAAAGCCATTGGAAGGCTTTAAGCAGCATGAAAGGTGGACTGAAGGAATCTGCCAGCACAGGATCTCTAGTCCAGCCTGTGGGAGGCGGTGGATGAAGTCATTTGGGACAAGGGGAGTCAGTCTGGAGTCACTAGAATGTTGAATGTGATGAGTGTTTTGGGTGGAGGAGGTGGAGGGAGAGGGATACATTCAGCATATGTTTATTTTATCCAGATATCGAGAGTGTAAATGAAGAGACTAGTAAAATATTTTTTATGCCATTTTAGGTGTTGTTAGATTGTAGTGTTGTCTTTTAGAAAGGCAGAACACCTTTTTAAAAAACTTAGATTGTATTTATAATAAGTTTTAGTTTGTTTATAGTTATATCCTTACAGCCTATGGGTAATTTTTGGACGTGTATGTATATGGCCTTGTGTGTATCTATAAATGATCTCTGTAGTCACAGGCATGTGAATCTACATGTCCATATGTTTTTATACTAGTTGGTCTTATTCTTAAATCGTAGTAATTAATCTAGGTCCTGACAAGTGGTCAGAATGTCCTTTTTCCTGCGTACAGGATTGGGTTGTTGTGAGTTGCTCTTTTTGCTTTTTCTCTTTAGACCACTGTGGACCCATGGGCTTTGGTATATTCAGTGTTTTAATCAAGTAGTCCTCATTCTTTTTCCTCGGCTTGTCTTAACTTGGGCACCATGCAGTCCCTTCAAGCTGGGTGTCTTCCCTTGGTGCCACCCCATTAATCTTTGAACCGTTTCTTGCTTTCTGATACCAGATGCTCATGACTCACTTTGTGCTTTCTTTATCAGCCAGTTCTTTCAGCTGCTTTTATTGGAGAGTGGAAGTTAGATACCAAAATCTGGGTCTGTGTTTCCTTATTGCTACTGGGATGCCCCTACTTTCATTAGACAGATGTGAGAAATACATGCAACTTGATTTTGTATTGATATTTCCAATTCGTTATTTAACAACTCAGGGCTTTTCCTTTGAGTTCATCCTTTTTTCTCTAACATTGAAAATTTGCATTCTTTGCAACATTACTTCCCTTTGTCCTGCAGTGTAAATGACGTTTGGAAACACCAATAACAGCATAGTGTTGGTTTGTATTTCATTATAGTCCTTTTTGTTCGTAAAATATATCTACATAAGGATGCACAGTAGACATTTGGAATTATGAAATGATTTGAAAATATTTTCTTTCTGATTCTTACCAATTTGATTATTAATTTGGTTTATTTTCACGAAATCTTTAGTGCTTAATGATTGCGTTCATTTTGTTTAATGTATTTTTTTTCAGTATGTAAAACATTTACACAGTTCAGAAGCCAAAGCCGTGTTACGGAGGTATGGTCACATCATTCCGTTCCTGTCTCCTGCACCGTTCCCCTCGTGCCCCCTTTTTGTTAGTTTCTGGTTTATTCTTCCAGTGTTTTGTTTTTGCAGATACAAGCACTGGCATATTTTTATATCCTTTCCTTTTTTAAACAAAAGGTAGAACTCAACACTTTTCTGTTTTTTGTGGGGTTTTTTGTTCTTTTTTTTTTTTTTTAATTTAATACATTCTGGAGATTGCTTTATACAAGCTCTTTTCCATTCTTTTGTGCTTATAGTTTCATAACGGTGAACACAGGTTGTTTGTATTTTATTGCTGTTATATGTGCTGCTGTAGGGAATAACCTTGTAGATGTGTTGTTATTTTGTGTTTTTGCAGGTATAGCTTTAAGATAGCGAGATTGTTGGGTAAAAGGTAAACATGTTTGAAATTTTGTTAGTGTCAAAAAATTCCAGTTTAAAAAGGTAGGTCTGATTATGTCACCTTTTTACTTAAGACTCTCAGTGGCTTCCCATTGCTTTAAGGACACAATTTCATAACACGACCTCACAGGCATGTGTAATTTTTATCGTTTGTGCCTCGCCTCACGGGCGTCACATCTCCCTTTGTTTTCCTTGCTCCAGCCACGCCTGTCGCTCTTCTGTGCCCGGCACCTTCTCCGCCAGACCACGGGGCACTGGTTCTTTTCTTCTGCCTGGAATGTTTTGTTTTGGTTCTTGTTTCAGTTCTTCCAGGTTTTTTTTTTTTTTTTTTTCTTTTTCTCCCTAAGTCTGTTTGTTTTTGAGAGAGAGAGGGAGAGAGAGAGAATCCCAAGCAGGCCCAGGGCTGTCAGCACAGAGCTCGACGCGGGGCTCCATCCCATGAACCTTGAGATCATGACCTGAGCCGAAATCAAGAGTTGATGCTCAAGGGATCGAGCCACCCAGGCACTCCCCTAGTCTTTCTTTAAAGTTTGTCTTAAGTATCACTTTTTCACGAAATTCTTTTTGTGTGAGTTCGCAGATTTTTGTAATAAGGTAGAATAGTCCAGAGAACTCTGTATATCCATTACCTGCTACCACAGCCATCAACTTTCTGAAGTTTTTGAGTTTTTTCTTGACTTCCCTGTAGTTAAGTTCTCCTATTAGAGACACTGCTGACCTTACTGCTCTTCTCAAAATTATACTGTAAATGAATGTAATGTAATGAATTTTTATTTTCTTTAGAATGTTGAGTTTCGTGAAAACAGAAATTGTTCCTGTTTTTGCCCATGATTAGTTTTCTAGTATTCAGCTTGGTGCTTGGGTCGTGACTGCTCAAACCCGTGCCCTGGGCAGTAGTTGGCCAGGTGCTTTGTGGGTATGTCTGGTCTGCTGTACAGGATGAATTGAAAGTTGTGTCAGTTCTGTTGCCTCTGACTTTGGTGCTGTGGGTGCCCTGCACAAGGTGGGCCCTTGTCCTGGAGCTCACCGCACCTGTGGTACGGGGGGCAGGACTCTCTGGGAACCTGGGGGAAGGGCAAGCCTTCACAGCAGCCTTGCAGGGCCGAGTCTGCCTGGCGTCAGTGAGGGCGACCAGAAGAGCAGTGAATGCAGGCTGCACGTGTGCAGCCACAGGTGCTGCACGAGAACTCTCCCCTGGCCCGCCCAAACTAGAACCGGGCATGTGGTTCAGTCTAGCCAAGTTAAAACATTACAAAGCGAAATGATGAGCTCAGGGTTTTAAATTCTTAACTCAGATTCCACATAAGGGACCTGAAAGTTTCTGTGACTGCTGTAAAAAATTCATCTTGAATTCTAAATTTGTAAGGAGCACTGATGGATAAAGGATGGGATTCTAAGAATTGGATTAGGGACATACGGTCAGATTGCCATTAAGTTAGAGACCTAAATTCTGCTGGGCTTCCTTTGCCAGTAGAAGCAGCGTTTCTGTCACCTGTGTGAGAAACTTCATCTCCCTTTGCCTGGAAAACCTGTAATTGCCTTTCCTCCCCCAGGGATGGTCCTAGCAGGCCCCAAAGTGGGAGGTGCAGAGTGTGGCCCAAAAGATGGTTTGGTTTGCCACTGTATAGGTAGGAACCTGGGGAATATTTGTGGGAATGGATCTTAAGGGGGGTGGGATTATGGTGGAAGGGACCTGAAGGTTGGTTAGGCCGTATTTGTTGATGTGGGCTCATCAGCAGACGTTCTGGATCAGTGTTGTAGCTTGAGGGATTAGAGTTCTGGTTGATTGCCTGAAACAAACAAAAGGTGGTCTGTCTAAGCAAAGCTGAGATGCCAGAACTGTTGGTATACCATGGAGGAAGAAGGCATCCAAAGGCTTAGGGAGATTGGAATGTTGTGACAGGCCTGGTCACCCACTCTGGGAGGATTCCGTGCTCATGCCTTACCCTGCAGCTGCAAAGGGAGCCCCAGGATCCTAGAGGGCTCTGGTCACTGTTAAGGTCAGAAATCACAGTGGGAACTGCAGGATCCATAAATGTGTGGGGATAGTTGGATCCTGGAGTGGCAGGTCTGTGGAATGGTCTTAATTTAGAATTAATCTTTGTGGGGCGTGCCTGGTCGGCTCAGTCAGTAGAGCATGTGGCTCTTGATCTTGGGGTCGTGAGTTCAAGTGCCACCATTGGGTGTAGAGATTACTTACAAAAAATGTTTTTAAAAAAGAAAGAAAAAAAACTAATCTTTGGGTTGCAACTACTAGTAATTTCTTTGGTTTATTCTGGTGTTGTTTAATCCACACCAACTGTGGAATTGCCATTCATGTAACCATGTGGTCACTAGAGTTGTTTTTTTTATTCACGTATGAATTGTACTTTTCATGGCTCTTCATTCCATTTTTGATGAATATTGGGTTGTTCCTGGTTTGAGACTGTTGGTTCAAGCCTCCAAAGAGCCAGAAGACAGCAAGTTTGGATCACATTTAGATGTAGCAGAGGAAATATATGTGAGGGTGCTGTCAGCACCTTGCTGGTCTGTTGCATATGGAAGAGAAAGGGATAGAGAATGTTTGGTAGGCAGAGTCTGGTGACTGCAGTGTAGTTTTAAGAGAGTTTAAGCAAGGCCAGTGAGGAGTCTTCCAGCCAGAGTTGGGAGTCACAGGAGTCTCTTGTCCTGCAGGAATAAGCCTGCTTTAGTATTCTGCCTGTGGCCGATCTTTGGCTAGAAACAGCCTGTGGGAAGTGTGGTCCTGGTGGGAAGGGTGATGGTGAGTTCAGAGTAGCGCACCTCCCCATGGTAGGTGATTCAGGAGGCTCATTTTTCATGGCTGTCACAGGATTCACGAGCGTGGACTTGATGTGAACATTCAGGTATGTGTTTCTTTTGCATGCTTTACTGTTCAGTACACTCAGTAGAATTGCTGGGTCATATGTTCTGTCCAATATTAGTAGATAATGCCAAACTTTTCCAAAGTGGGTATACCAGTTTCTGTTCATACTACGGTGAACAAATCCTTGTTGCTTTACATCCTCACCAGTGTTTGGTATTGTTGGTCTTTGTAATTTTAGACATTTCAGTGGGTGTATGGTAGTATCTCATTCTGGTTCCTGAGTTAGATGTGGCCATGTATTTATCTTGGTCAGTGAAATGGGAGCAGAAGAGATTCATCACATAAACTTTAAGAGCAGTAGTGAGATTTTCCATATCCCTTCCCTCTTGCCAGTGATCATGTTTCCAGATGCAGCTTCCTACCGTGCTGGTCTTTTATGTGTCTGCAGTGGGCAGAAAGCAGAGGGAAGTACAGGAAGGGTAGGGTGGAGAAAAGAAGAGGAGTGGGAAGGCAGGGGTGGGAAATGGGAATTATTTTGTGTTGAGTTTTCTTAACTAAGGTTTCTGGGGTTATCCTTACAGATAAGTCTTTATTTTTAAGAGCAGTTTGAAGTTCACAACAAAACAGAGCAGAAAGTACTGAGTTCTCCTGGATCTCCTGATCCCCCAGCCCCTGTCCCCAGCCTCCCCCATTATCAATATCCTGCACCAGATTGAACATTTGTTTGTTACAATTACTGAGCCTGTGTTAGCACATCATCACCATTCTGAGTACATAGTTTATGTTAGGATTTACTGCTGATGGTGTATACTCTAGAAGTTTTGATAAATATGTGATATATATCCATGATAACAGAGTCATACACAGTAGTTTCACTACTGTAATAATACTCTGTGCTCTACTTATATTTCTACTGTAATTCCATTGTAGTCAGAACACTATTATGAAAATTTTAAAGCTTGCTTTATGGCCCAACATACGATGAATTTTTGTAAATATCCAGTGCGTGCTTGGAAAGAATGTGCTTTTGCATTTGTTGGATGCACTGCCTATATTTGCCAGTTCAACTTGGTTAGTCATGTTAAATTCTTCTGTGTCTTTACTTGTTTTTTCTTTCACTCTACTGGATGTATCGATTCGAAAGAGAAATGTATTGATACCCTGATCTTGCATTTGTCTGTTCCTTCTTAGTTCTGATAGTTTTTGCTTTATATATTTTGAGGATATGTTGTTAGGTGCATACATGTTTGTAGTTGTATATATTCCTCATCAGTTGAGTCTTATAAAGTCATTGAGTATTCCTCTTTAAGAAAAAAGTATTGTTAGAGATAAAGTTTACTTAGCTGAATATTAATATAGCTGCACTTTTTTTTTCTGGTTAGTATATGCAGTCTGTTATCTCTTTTTACCCTTTATTTTCATACTTTTCTGTGTGCTTACATTTTGAGTGATTATTTTGTCAAATGTATAGTTAGAATTAAAAAAAAAAAACCTAGTCTGACAATATTTCTTACGTTTGGAAAATTCAGTCTGTTGACATTTAACAAAATAACTGACACAGTTGGGTTTAAATCTTAATACGTGCTTTCTCTTTATTAAACCTGTTTAATGTGCCCTTTTCTCTCTTGTTTTTCTTTGGATCCTTGTTTTTTATTTTTTTGTTAACTTGGAGGTTATTTTTTAATGTTTATTTTTGAGAAGGGGAGGGGCAGAGAGAGAGAGGGTGACGGAGGATTTGAAGCGGGCTCTGTGCTGACAGTAGAGAGCCCAATGTGGGGCTCTCCCAAACCATGAGTTTATGACCTGAGCTGAAGTCAGATGCTTAACCCACTGAGACACCCAAGCGCCCAATTAACTTGGAAATTATTTAAAACCTGCATCTTTGACTTCTCAAAATATAATATTTGGGTATATCCTCCATTTCCTGGGCACTTAAACTCCATTTATCTCATTTTCATTGCAACTATTGTGCTGCTTTAGTTCTGTATCTATTTTATCTTAAAAATATTGTATAATCAATAGTTATTTAAAATTTTTTTTTCAACGTTTATTTATTTTTGGGACAGAGAGAGACAGAGCATGAACGGGGGAGGGGCAGAGAGAGAGGGAGACACAGAATCGGAAACAGGCTCCAGGCTCTGAGCCATCAGCCCAGAGCCTGACGCGGGGCTCGAACTCCCGGACCGCGAGACCGTGACCTGGCTGAAGTCGGACGCTTAACCGACTGCGCCACCCAGGCGCCCCATCAATAGTTATTTAGATTTATCCTTTTTATTGTTCTTCATTCCTTGCTGTAATTCCAGTCCCCCATCTTTGAATATTTTCCTTCTGCCCGAAGAATACTCTGTGTTTTGCACCTGTTGTATGGCTGCTAAGAGTGAATTCTCTGATTATGTTAGCTAAAAATTTCACAAATTGATTTTGAAGGATAGTTTTGATGTGTATAGAATTTCCTAACTTGTTTTTCTTCTGAGGCATTGAAAGAAGTTACTGAATTACATCTTCAGCTTCATTTTCTCTATGAGATGTATGTTGTCAGTTTAATATTTGCTCCCATGAGTGGAAACTGTCTTTTTTTACTTAAGACTTCTAAGACATTTTTGTCTTTGGATTTCAACAATGTTACCGTGATGTGTTTAGGTATATATTTATATTTTGTTTTTTAGTTCTTAGTAAATATGTACTAAAGTAATTTTCATTCTTTTGAAAAGTTCGTAGACACCATCTTTTAAAGTTTTTCTGCTTCCTGTCTCCTTCCGCCCCTTTTAAGAATCCACCGGAAGCATATTAGACCCTCTCAATTTTTTTCTTCTTTTTAAAAAAAATTTTTTTTAATGCTTTTATTTATTTTTGAGACAGAGACAGAGCATGAGCAGGGGAGAGGCAAAGAGAGAGGGAGACACAGAATCTGAAGCAGGCTCCAGGCTCTGAGCTGTCAGCACAGAGCACCACGCAGGGCTCGAACTCAGACTGAGATCATGACCTGAGCTGAAGTCGGACGCTCAACCGACTGAGCCACCCAGGCGCCCCTCTTTTGTCTTTTTTTTTTAATGCTCATTTATTTTTGAAGGAGAGACAGAGCATGAGCATCGGAGGGGCAGAGAGAGAGAGAGACAGAGAGACAGAGACAGAATCCTAAGCAGGCTCCAGGCTCTAGGCTCTGAGCTGTCAGTACAGAGCCTGGTGCAGGGCTTGAACTCACGAACTAGGAGATCATGAACTGAGCTGAAGTCGGATGCTTAACCGACTAAGCCACCCAGGCACCCCAGCCCTCTCAGTTTCTTACCCTCTGCATACTTCATTCTGGATATTTTCTTCTGGTCTCTCTTAGTTCACTAATTTTTAATAAGATTAGGCTACTGTTAATGTCTCCATTAAATTTATTGTACTTTTTTCATTTCTGGAAAATTTGGCTCTTTGATAGTGTCAAAGGTTCAAAATAGCCAGAGTAAGACCAATGAATAACTGAAGTAGTAATTAGTAAACGTTTGGTGCTCACACACCAAAATGACCGTTTGTAAACGGTCAAATCAGAACATAGAATGAGGCTTACAGGTATATTGTTATAAAGAAGCTTATATGGTGAGAAGGCAGTGACTGTATTCACAGAGGTTAGTTATGATGTTAGAATTCTCTTAAATAATATGGAATCAGTCAGTGGTTACCATGTATCAACCTTGGGAAACCGTTCCAAGTTTTGCTTGTAATTTTTAGAGGCACAAGAAAGTAATGATCCAGGTCAAGTTAGCCTTGCCTGGTAAGCTGCATTAAGCTTTGCCTGCATGAGTAAACTGGTTCTGTCTGCATGGGGGATCCTCAAGGCTGGTCTTTGCCTGTCCTTGATTTTAACAATTACATCCTTTTGGTCATTGGCTTAGCAGGCTGACAGTATGACCAGCTATTATACTGTTATTCTTGATTACTACCGCTGAAATAGACAGGCAGAAGAATAAGCACATTTGCTGTTTCCATTAGTAGAGTCATCAGGCTGGAGGCCATGTAGTCACTGTTGTCATTATTCATGTGATTGTTTTTGATATCATCCAGTTGTTTGATCCTGATGGATACCATTTGTCATGTGGGTGGCTGCCAACAGGCATTTAAAACCTTCGAGAGAGGGGCGCCTGGGTGGCTCAGTCGGTTAAGCATCTGACTCTTGATCTTGGCTCAGGTCATGATCTCCTGGTTCGTGAGCTCAAATCTCACATCAGGCTCTGTGCTGACAGTGTGGAGATAGCTTGCGATTCTCTCTCTTCCTCTCTGTCTGCCCTTCCCTCATGTGCGTGCACTTGAGTACACTCTCTCAAAAATAAATAAATGTTAAAAAAAAATAGTTTTAAAACCTTTGAGAGAATATAGTGAGGAGAACAAGAGCCAAGGATTGAAAAATTCCCCAGAGCAGGGATTCCCAGGAGCTAAGATTTAACCAATCAAATAAATGGACTATAATTGGATTCAGGTTTTACCTAAGTCAGTTTACACTTTTTAAAAAAATAATTACATAGGCACAACATAATGTCCTAGCGAACACTTATTCTCAAAATATGTAGGACAGGATGAACAAGAGGATATTGTATTTCAGGGGGTGGTGTTGGAGGCAGGTTTTCCACCTAAATTTGGCCTCTGTAAGATGTGAGCGATCAGGTAATTTAATGAGGCATTTCTTTGGTAACAAAAGAAAAAGGTTAGTAGTTCGAGCAAATTATAAATTCAGTTTTCTAAGTTTGGTGAGTAGCTAGTTAAGGTTTCTAAATACAGGGTTCTGAGCATCTTCAGATGGAATGAGGGGCAGGCAGTGGCAAGCTGACAGATGTTCCTGGTTTGCAGTGTGAGTGTCCCTGGTGGTCTTAATGAGCAGCCACATAGGGGCATGAGGACTGTCTACACATGAACAATTGTAGTTACTCTGAAGTTTATATCAGGTTGTCCAGCTTTAGTTTATATGGCTTTAAGAAAATTAATTTTAGTTTTGTAGTGATTCCATGTCAAAAAAGTGGGAGAAAATTGGAAATGTTAGAGTTCTAGTCAAATAGTGGAGGAAACTAGAATTTGGGAACCAGTTCAGTTTACAGGTAAAAAAAGCACCTCAAAGACAACAGACTACAATCTGATATCCAGAAAGGTGTATTATTCAATATTATTTTTATCTTTATAATTATTACTATTTCTGTTGAAAAGAACAGGAAGACTGATTTTTCAAATTAAGTCTAGTTTTGATGAACTTGGCTTGATTATTTACATAAGTGCAGCAAAAATAGCAACTTGACCATAAAGGCTCTTTTCAAATCCACTTGGTGGAACTGTTCGTGAGGAGTCTCAGATTGAACTTTGAAAGTCTCTCTCAAGGGGAGCCTGGTGGCTCACTTAGTTAAGTGACCCACTCTTGGTTTTGGCTCAAGTCATGATTTCATGTTTCGTGGGTTTAAGCCCTGTGCCACGCTCTGTGCTGACAGCATCGAACCTGCTTGGGATGTTCTCTCTCTCTCTCTCTTTCTCTCAAAATAAACAAACATTAAAAAAAAAAGCTTTTAAAAATAAAACACCTTCTTTAGGCTAAAATGTTTAGCTGAGGACTTGTCTAATTGTTTCCTGTTACAAGGAGTAAGGAGAACAGATTCTTATTGAACTCACGCAGAAACGTATATCGTCAACCTTTGTTGTAAAGATAAACTTTATGAAATTGATGTTAAGCTGTAGATAACTTAAAGAGAGGAGAAAAGGGAGTCCTTTAAATCGGTAAAACAAAATATTAAAGAGCTAGCAATGTTTAAAATGAAGTCATAAAAATTAATGATTATCTTTATCAGCTCATTTAATCTTCTGTAATTATTCTTCATCTTTTATTAGCAGTTTTATGAATTCATCAGTTTTCACTTCAGAGTTTTAGACATTCTTACTCTCAGTTCAGTTTTATGATTTTAAGAGTTTCAGAAATCTTTATTGTAGAGTACTCGTCAGGGTCTTTTCCATGAATCTCCTCGAAGATAAAGCATTATTGCAGGTATAGGTTTCTAAAAACACCAGAATAAAACAATAACTGTGATAAAAGACTTAAAATTTGGTGATGGTTAAAGATCAGATGAGATATTATAATATAATTGACAAGGGGTTTTGGTTATTTTTGTGATATACAGTTTTTAAAGATAATAGCAGGAATTATGACTTATAATGTGCCAGGACGTTTCAGATCTTTAAAAGTGTTTATTTTTGAGAGAGAGTTGGGGAGGGGCAGAGAGGGAGAGAGAGAATCCCAAGCAGGTCCCAGCACTGTCAGGGCAGAACCCCACATGGGGCTTCATCCCATCAACTCTGAGATCATGACCTGAGCCGAAATCAAGAGTTGGATGCTTAACTGAGCCATCCAGGCTCCCCAGTATTACTTTTTATCTGATAATGCTTCCCATGTAATTTAATATAGCCATTCCTTGTTTTATCATGATTTGCTTTATTGTGCTTCACAGATACTGTTTTATTTTTATTTTTGAGTGTATGTATTTATTTTGAAAGAGAGAATGAGCTAGGGAGAGGCAGAGGGGGGACAGAGGCAGAGAGGGGGACAGAGGATCCAAAGCAGGTTCTGCGCTGATATCGGAGAGCCCGATGTGGGGCTCAAATTCACGAACTGTGAGATCATGACTTGAGCCGAAATCAGGCATAACTGACTGCGCCACCCAGCTGCCCCTGCTTTTTTTTTTTTTTTTTAAACAGATTGAAGGTTTGTGGCAACCCTTTGTTGAACAAGTCTGTTGGTGCCTTTTTTCTCTTTGTTGAAGATTTTATTTATTTGTTTTAATGCTTTGTTTATTTTAAGAGAGAGCATATGCAAGTAGTGGGGGAGGGGCAGAGAATGAAGGAGAGAGAATCTCAAGCCTCTCTGTTGGCAGCACAGAGCCCAGTGAGGGGCTCAATCTCATCAACCATGACATCATGACCTGAGCTGAAATCAAGAGTTGGACACGTAACCTCCTGAGCCACCCAGGAACCCGAGAGATTTTATGTTTTTAAGCAATCTGTACACCAACGTTGGGCTTGAACCCCCAATCCCAAGATCAAGAGTTGCACGCTCTACTGACTGAGCTATTCAGGCACCCTGGCGCTGCTTTTCTAACAGTATTTGCTTACTTCATGTCTCTGTGTCACATTTTGATAATCCTCACAATACCTCATACATTTTTATTGCATTTTTTTGTCGTGATGTGTGACCAGTTAATCTTTGATTTTACTGTTGTCGTTGTTCTGGGGCACGACGAACCACGCCCATATAAGATGGTCAGCTTTAAAATGTTTTGTGTGTTCTGACTGCTCTATTTGCTCGCTCTTCCCCTATATCTCTCCCTCTCTTCAGGCCTCCCTGTTCCCTGAGACATAGCAATATTGAAATCAGGCCAGTAAATAATCCTGCGGTGACCTCTTCGTGTTCAGTGGAAAGGAAGGGTCACATGTCTCTCACTTTCAATCACAAGCTGGAATCGATTATGCTTAGTGAAGAAGGCATGTGAAAGCCCACATGGGCTGAAAGCTAAGCCTCCTGTACCAGTCATCCAAGTTGTGATTGCAGAGGAAGTCTTTGAAGGAAGTTAAAAGTGCTACTCCAGTGAACACACAAATGATAAAGTGCAACAGCCTTGCTGCTGATAGGAAGTGTCAGTCGTCTGCGTAGATGATCAGACCGGCCACGACATTCCATTCGGCCAAAGATTCACCCCGAGCAAGGCCCTAACTCTTCAATTCTATGAAGGCTAAGGAGGTAAGGAAGCCTCACAAAAAAGTTTGAAGCTGGTGGAGGTTATAGGTCTCAGGAAAGAAGCCGTTTCTGTGACCTTAAAAGGACAAGGTGAAGCAGCAAGTGATCGAGAGCATCTGGCTGAGAGGATTAGTGAAGATGCCTCCACTAAACAACAGATTTTCAGTATAGGTGTAACAGCCTTCTAGTGGAAGAAGGTGGTACCTATGACCTTCACAGCTGGAGAGAAGTCGTTGCATGCCATCAGACACCGACTAGTTTGAGGGTAATGGCAGGTGGTAACTTTAAATTGAAGCCAGTGCTCATTTACCATTTTGAAAATTTTAGGGATCTTAAGAATTATGCTAAATCTACTCTGCCTGTGCTCTAGAAATGGAACAACAGAGCGTGGGGACAGCACATCTATTTATAGCATTGTTTACTAAGTTTTTTTTTTTAAATGTTTATTTTTGTGAGTCAGAGAGACCAAGTGCAAGCAGGGGCAGGGCAGAGAGAGAGAGAGAGAGAGAGAGAGAGAGAGAGAGAGAGAGAGAGAGAGACAGAGACACACACAGAATCTAAAGCAGGCTCCAGGCTCTGAGCTGTCAGCACAGAGCCCGACATGGGGCTCGAACTCATGAACTGTGAGATCATGACCTGCGCTGGAATCAGACGCTTAACCAACTGAGCCACCCAGGTGCCCCTATTTCCTAAGCATTTTAAGCCCACTGTTAAGACCTGCTTAGGAAAAAAAGTTCCTTTCAAAATATAACTGCTCATTGACAGTGCACCTGGTCACCCAGGAACTTTGATGGAATGTCCAATGAGGTTAATATTTTCATTCTGGTAATACAACATCCATCTGGCAGCCTGTGGATTAAGGAGTAATTTTGACTTTATTATCGAAGAAATACCTTTTGTAAGGTTACAGCTGCCATAGATCGTGACTCTTCTGGTGGGTATGGGCAAAGTCAACCGAAAACCTTCTGGAAAGGGCTCACATTCTAAACGCCATTAGATTCACAGGAAGAGACCAAAATGTCAACATGAACAGGAATTTGGAAGAAGTTGATCCCAGCCCTCATGGGTAGATTTGAGGGGTTCAAGACTTCAGTGGAAGATGTGGTGGAAACAGCAGGGGAACTAGAATCAGAAGTGGGGCCTGATGATGGGATGGAACTGCTGCAATGTCATAAAACTTGAGCAGGTGAGGAGTTGCTGCTTTTGGATGAGCAAAGAAAGTGGTTTCCCGAGATGGAATCTACTCCCGGTAAAGATGCTGTGAAGATTGTTCAGATGACAACAAAAGATTTAGAGTATGACATGAACTTAGCTGGTAGAGCAGCTGGCAGGGTTTGAGAAGTTGGAAAAAAGTTTCCAATTTTGAAAAAAGTTCTGTGGGTAAAAACGCTATCAAACAGCATCAGTGCTGGAGAAATTGCTCCTGAAAGAAGAGTCAGTTCAACGTGGCAAACTTCAGAGTTGTCTTGTTTTCAGAAATGCCACAGCCGCCACCTCCTTGCGGGGTCAACAGCCATCAGTACTGGGGCAAGACCCTCCACCAGCAAAAGGTTACATCGTTAAATTAATGTTTTTCTTTTCTCGTTCAGAATTTGATTTGGGGAAGTTTCTTAAAAATGTCAAAGTATTTAAAATACTTGATCAGACAGGATCATGGGTCTGTGAAGCAGTACTTGGTTGTCCAGTCAGTGGTGGTGAAGAGATTTCAGTGCTAAATACGTGTAACCCCCCCCCCCCCCAAATTTAGCTCTTCTAATAGAGAAGATTCTGTTATTTTTCTGGGGAATAAAAGACCTGATAAAGATAATATGGAACACAGGAAATTGTTCTTTGAAGATATTACATTAAAGGCATGGAAAAATCTTTGATTATAATTTCTTATGTAAGAGCAGACCAGTAGTCTAAGAAAAAGCTTTGTCTATATAACAGAAAACTAAATTCTAATCTTGTACTAGGGCTCTTTTGATATTAAAATTCTTTTTTTTTTTTTAACTGAAATCTTAATCTTAGCTTGACCACACATAAACATAAAATTTCTAAGATTTCTTTTCCACAACCCTACTACAACTTTCTATGTCTGCTTAGGTTTTGCTGTTTTTTTCTGTTATTTATTTATTTATTTTTTCTTATTCTGGGGTAAGGATAAAAGTCCTTAACATCTTTTAACAGCAGTGCATCTCCATTCCTCGTATCTTTTTTCTTTAACTGAAGTATCCATCTTTTTGTATAGTCACTTTTTTTTCATCCTTATTATTTCTACTAGTACAAATGTGTGTAAAATAATACCTTTTTGGTAGTTGGCTGGGAAAATGGCAGAGTAGGAGGATCTGGAGCTCCTTCACATGGATACAACGAGGTAACACTCAAAATAACCTAAATAGCCCAGAAATCAACGTGCAGATTGGCAAAACAGACTCCATGACCAAAGGTCGTGAACGTGCCACATCAAAGAAGGTAGGAAGGGTGAAGATGCAGTCGGGAGCAAAACAGACGCTGTGGTGGGTAGGGAGCTGGCAGCAAGGAGGAGGGCAGAAACCAGGTTGCCCAGAAACAGGGAGGACGAACCCCAGTAATATTTGCTTTTGAAAGCGAGAGGGGCCAAATTTCCTAAGTTCTTACAATCGGTAGGACTTAAGGCCTGGGATTTCAGTAGGCTTGGGAGAGCCTGAGTGGTGTTAGGAAGCAGAATCCCCCTCCTAAAAGAGGTAGCATGACCAGCAGCCTGAGCAGGTGCAGTGTGGAAACAGTAGATGGAAAAACAATGGTGGCAGCCGGGGGGGAGAATGGTTTGCTCAACTCAGAGGAGTGTGGCCTGGGGAGACAGGGATCACAGGGAGACCTCCCTGGGGACAAAGGAGCTGACAGGCATGCTTTCTCTCCCCTGCCCCCAGAATAAAAAATGGCCACCTTTGGGAATCAACAACCTAAGTTGCTTGTACCAACACTTCTCCCCACCCTCCACCATGTTTTGGCAAATCCATCCTTCCCAGTCGTGCTCCCCTTAGTCCCAGTGCTGTGGGCTCTTCCCCTAGAAGACCAACACAAACCTGGTCAACTCCTGACCCGCACATTTTGTGGGACCTTAGTTCAGGTGCACATCTCATTTCCCAAGTGGACCACCCCTGCTCACAATAGGGGCACCAAACTACTCACGATAGGCAAATAGGCAGAGAGCCTCTGCAGACAACTGGACTGAAGGAGGAAGTGGCCAAGACATTGCAGCAGGGCACACGCAACACAGGAGACATTCCCCGAAGCTGCAGGCCCTGGGGAGCAGGGGACCCTGTACTTCAGGGCACAATAGGATTTCTTCATAAGGCTGTTACTGAAAAGAGAAAGAGAAGTAACCGATTCTCCTAACACAGAAACAGACATAGAAAGTCAGGCAAAATGAGAAGACAGAGAAATATCTCCTAAATGAAGGAAAGGACCAAACCACAGCAAGAGACCCAAGTGAAGAAACAAGTGGAAGTAATGCTTGGTGGGAGTTCACAGTAATGATAATAGTGATATTCACTGGACTCGAGGAAAGAGTAGAGGACTTCAGTGATATCCTTAATGCAGAGATTAAAAAAAAAAAAGACCAAGAACACAATAAAAATAAAAATGCACTGGGGAGTAAATAGGTGAGATGAAGTGGGGGGAACAAATTAATGATCTGGAGCACAGAGTAATGGAAAGTAATGAAGCTGAGCCAAGGAGAACAGAAAATTATGCAACTTGAGAATAGTCTTAGGGAATTCTGACTCCATCAAGAATAATATCATGTGCATTATAGGGATCTGAGAAGAAGAAGAAGAGAAAAGGGAGCAGAAAATATATTTTGAAGAATAAATGAAAATTTCCTGAGTCTGGGGAAGGAAACATACCCAGATTTAGGAGGCACAGAGATCCCACAGAAAAATTAAACCAAGAGTGATGTACACCAAGACACAATTACAGTAATTAAAATGGCAAAGGGCAGTAGAGAAAAAAAATTAAGGGGCACCTGGGTGGCTCAGTTATAAGCACCCAACTCTTGATTTTAGCTCAGCTCATCTCATTGTGAGTTTGAGCCCTGTGTTGGGCTCCCTGCTGACAGCGTGGAGACTGCTTGGGATTCTCTCCCCTCTCTCTGTCCTCCTGGCCCCTGCATGCATGCTCCCTCAAAAAAAAGCACTAAAAGAAGACCATTATATGCACGGAAACAGCAGAAGGCTGTGAGCAGATTTTTTTTCTAGCAGAAACTTAGGCCAGAAGGGAGTGGTATGACGTATTCAGAGTGCTGAAAGGGAAACTTCTGTAGCCAACAATACTGTATCCAGCAGGATCATCATTCAGAATAGGAGGAGAGCTAAGAAGTTTCTCAGGCAAAAACTTAAGAGTTCATGACGGGCTCAGTAGCCAGTCCTGTAAGAAATAGTAAAGGGGGGTGCCTGGGTGGCGCAGTCGGTTAAGCGTCCGACTTCGACCAGGTCACGATCTCGCGGTCCGTGGGTTCGAGCCCCGCATCAGGCTCTGGGCTGATGGCTCAGAGCCTGGAGCCTGCTTCCGATTCTGTGTCTCCCTCTCTCTCTGCCCCTCCCCCGTTCATGCTCTGTCTCTCTCTGTCCCAAAAATAAATAAACGTTGAAAAAAAAAATAGTAAAGGGGACTCTGAGTGGAAAGGAAAGATCATAAGGGAGAGCATGAAAAGTAATAAAAACCCCCAAACAGTGAAAATGAATATTTCTGTAAAAACCAAAGGATTCATATAATGATGTAAAATATGACACTGTATACTTAAGATGGGAGAGCAGTAAAGAATGGGTTTAAACTTAAGTGACCATCAATAAAGACTGCTACATGCAGAGGATATACACAAGCCTAATGGTAACTACATGCAATGCCCAGTAATAGATATGCAAAGACTAAAGAGGTAGGAATCCGAGTATATCACTAAAGAAAGCCAACAAACCATGACAGAGAGCAAGAGAAGAATGGATCAGAGAAAATCTATAGAAGTAACCATAAAATAAGCAAGAAAATGGCAACAAATATGTATCAATAATTTCTTTGAATGTAAATGGACTAAACGTTCCAATCAAATGACATAAGGTGATAGAGTGGATTAAAAAACCAAGACCCATCCGTATGCTGCCTACAAGAGACTCCTTTCAGACGTAAAAACACCTGAAAATTGAATGTGATGGGATGGAGAAACTTATCACGCAAATGGATGTCAGAAGAAAACTGGGGTAGCGATCTCATATCAGACAAAGTAGATGTTTAAGACAAAGACTGTTATAAGAGATAAAGAGAGACACTATATAATAATAAAACGGACAACCCAACGAGAGGCTAGAACAACTATGTGCACCCAGTGCAGGAGCACCCAAATACATAAAAGTTAATAACAAATATAAAGGAAGTTACCGATAATAATACAATAGTAGTAGGGGACTTTAACACCCACTTACATCAATGGACAGGTCACTGAAACAAAATCAACAAGGAAATAGTAGCTTTGAATGACACACTGGGCCAGATGGATTTAACAGACACATTTAGAACATTACATCCTAAAACAGCACAATACACATTCCTTTCAAGTGCATTTGGAACATTCTTCAGAATAGATCACATATTAGGCCACAAAACAAATATCAACGAATTAAAAAAAGTCGAAGTCATACCATGCATTTGTTTGTGACCACAATGCTATGAAAGTAGCAAGTAACCACAAGAAGAAATATGGAAAGAGCACAAATAAATGGAGGTAACGCAAGATGCTACTAAACAATGGGTCAACTGAAAAATAAAAATAAAAATAAAAAATTACATGGAAAGAAATGGAAGTGAAAACACAATGGTCCAGAATCTTTGGATCCAACAAAAGTGGTTCTGAGAGGGAAGTTTATAGAAATATAGGAGTATCTCAAGAAGCAAGAAAAATGTCAACCTAACCTTACACCTAAAGGAGCTAGAAAAAACAAAATGGAAACTCAGCTAATGAAAGACAATAAAGATTGGAGCAGAAATAAATGATGTAGAAACTAAAAAAACAGTAGAACAGATCAGTGAAACCAGGAGCTGGTTGTTTGGAAAGATCAACAAAATTGATAAACCTCTAGCAAGGCTCATTAATAAAAAAAAGAACCCAGGTAAACAAAATCAATGAGAAAGGAGAAATAGCAGTCAACACCACAGAAATACAAACCATTTTAACAGAACATTGTGAAAATATATATGCCAAGAAATTGGACAATTTAGAAATGAGTAAAAATTTCTAGAAACATAATCTACCGATACTAAAGCAGGAAGAAATAGAAAATTTGGACAGACTGATTACCAGCAAGGAGATTCAATTGGTAACCAAAAAACTCCCCCCTAAAAAAGTCCAAGACCAGATGGCTTCACAGGTGAATTCTACCGCTTTTAAAGAAGAGTTACTATCTGTTCTTCTCAAGCTGTTGCAAAAAATATGAGGGGAAGGATAACCTCCAAATTCATTCTATGTAGCCAGTATCACCCTGATGCCAAAACCAGATAAAGACACCAGGAAAAAAGAGAACTACAGGCTAATATCTCATTAATACAGATGCAAAAGTTCTCAACGGAATATTAGCAAACTGAATCTAGCAATACATTAAAAGAATCGTTCACCATGATCAAGTGGGATTTACTACCGACATGCAAGGGTGGTTTGATATTTGCGACAGAATCACTGTGAAACATCACATTATCAAGAGAAAGAACAAAAGTCGTATGATCATTTCAGTGGGATGCAGAAAAATCATTTGACAAAGTATAACATCCATTCATGATAAAATCCCTCAACAAAGTAGGTCTAGAGAGAACATAACTTCAACATAACAAAGACCATATATGAGAAACCCACAGCTAATATCCTCAGTGGGGAAAATTGAGAGCCTTTCCCCTACGGTAAGGAACAAAACAAGGGTGTCCATTCTCACCACTTTTATTCAACATAGTGTTGGAAGTCCTTGGCACAGCAATCAGACAAAAATAAAAAGACATCCAAATTGGTGAGGAAGAAGTAAACCTCTCACTATTTGTAAGTGACATGATACTATTCCTAAGACTCCACTGAAAAGTACTAGATTTGATAAACGAATTCAGTAAAGTTTCAGGATATAAAAGCAGTGTACAGAAATCTGTTGTATTCCTGTACACCAATAATGAAACATTGGAAAGGGTAGCTAAGAAAACAGTCTCATTCACAACTGCACCAAGAAAAATAAAGTATCTAGGAATAGACTTAACCAAAGAGGTGAAACACTTGTATTCTGAAAACTGTAAAACACTAATGAGAGAAATGGAAGATAATGCAAAGAGAAATGGAAAGGTTCCATGCTCATGAGTTGAAAGAACAAAATTGTTAAAATGTCCATCCTACCCATAAGCTATCTACACATTTAGTGCAGTTTCTGTCAAGGCACCAATAGAATTTTTCACAGAACCAGAACAGTCTAAAATTTGTGAGAAACCACAGAAGACTTCAAATAGCCAAAACAGTCTTGAAAAAGGTAAACAAATCTGGAGATACCACAATTCCAGATTTCAAGTTATATTACAAAGTGATAGTCATTAAATCAGTATGGTATTGGCATAGAAACAGATACATAGATTAGGGGAACAGAACAGAAAACCCAGAAATAAACCCACAATTGCATGGTCAGTTAATTTTTGACAAACCAGGAGAGAATATCCAGTGGGAAGAAGACAGTCTCTTCAACAAATAGTGTTGGGAAATCTAGACAGCAACATGCAGAAGAATGAAACTGGACCACTTCTGTACAACATATACAAAAATAAACTCAGTGCATTAGGGACCTAAATGTGACACCGAAACCATCAAAATCCTAGAAGAAGAAACAGGCAGTAAGTTTTCTGACATTAGCCATAGCAACGTTTTTCTAGATATGTTTCTAGAGGGAAGGGAAACAAAATCAAAAATAAACTTTTGGGACTACATCAAGGTAAAAAGTTTCTGCACAGTGAAGGAAACAACAAAACTAAAAGGCAACCTATGGAATGGGAAAAAATATTTGCAAATGACATCTGGTAAGGATTAGTATCTAAAATATATAAAGAACTGATATAGCTCAATACCCAGAAACCAAATAATACAATTAAAAATTGGGCAGAAGAGCTTGGGTGGCTCAGTCAGCTAAGCATCTAACTTTGGCTCAGATCACGATCTCAGGGTTCGTGGGTTCGAGCCCTGCACTCTGTCGGGCTCTTTTCTGATGACTTGGAGCCTCGAGCCTGCTTTGGATTCTGTGTTTCCCTCTCTCTCTGCCCCTCCCCTGCTCGTGCTCTGTCTCTCAAAAATAAATGTTAAAAAAATATTTGGGCAGAGAACATGAACAGACAGTTCTCCAAAAAAGACATCCAGATATTCAACAGACACATGAAAAGATGCTCAACCTCGCTCATCGTTAGGGAAATACAAGTCAAAACCACGATGAGGTATCACCTCATACCTGTCAGAAATACAAAGCACAGGGTAAAATAAAAAGCACAGGAAACAACAAGTGTTAGAATGTGCAGAAAAAGGAACACTCCTGTGCTGTTGGTGGGAGCGCAAACTGCTTGCAGTCCCTGTGCAAAACATTACGGAGGTTCCTCAAAAAGTTAAAAATGGAATTACCACATAACCCAGTAATTCCACTACTGGGTATTTACCCAAAAAGTATGAAAACACTAATTTGAAGGGGTGCGTGCCCCTGACGTTTATAGCATCATTTCCAACAATAGCCAAACTGGAAGCAGTGCAAACGTCTGTTGACTGAGAAATTGAGGAAGATGTGGTAGAGATACGCAATGGAATATTACTCAGTCACCGAAAAGAAGCAAATCTTGCCATTTGAACAACATGGATAAAGAGGTACAGAGTATTATTTTAAGTGAAACAAATTAGAGAAAAACAAATATGTGATTTCACTCCTATGTGAAATTTAAGAAACAAAGCAAATGAGCAAAGGGAAAAAAAGACACAAACCAAGAAACAGGACTCTTAAGTATGGAGAACAAACCGGTGGTTACCAGAGGGGAGGAATGGACGGGATGGAGATTAAAGGGCACACTTATCATGATGAAAGAAAATTGTATACATAAATACATACGTAATTTTTGCTGACAGTTGCAACTTTATTCAAGACATTCGTAGTTTCCTAAATTTAGGACTCTTCTCTAGAAAAGAAACTTGCAGGGCAGTTGTTACAGATTACAGGTTTATTCTTAGAAGATAACAAAAGTGTTTATATGTTACATTGAATGAGTACAAATTCCTTGTACATGATAGGCTTGAAATGGATCAGCTGTTTTTTGGAAATGGCAATATGAGATTGTGTCTGGATTTCTCCTGACACTGCTCTGCCCGAGTGGTAGTGACAGGACAGGTAGGGGACACAAGGTCCCTCATCATTGCTGAGTGAAGATTTGAAAGGGGATAGCAGAGCTGTAAATATCTGGGGAGCTGTTGCCAGAATTCACCGACTTCACAATTCAGTTGGCCCTCGAACAACAAGCGTGAACTGTTTGGGTCCTCTTATACGCAGATGTTTTCCAATAATTACAGTACTGTACTGTGAACATGTTTTTTTCTCATGACTTTTAAAAAATTTTTATTTTTAACATTTATTCATCTTTGAGACAGAGAGAGCACGAGCAGGGAAGGGGCAGAGAGAGGGAGACACAGAATCTGAAGCAGGCTCCAGGCTCCGAGCTGTCAGCAAGAGCCTGACGCGGGGCTCGAACTCACGAACTGAGAGATCATGGCCTGAGCTGAAGTCGGACGCTCAACCGACGGAGCCACTCAGGCGCCCCTCTCATGACTTCTAATGACATTTTCTTTAGCTTACTTTATTGTAAGAATATAGCATATGATGTAGGTAATGTATAAAATGTGTTAACTGACTCTATGTTATTGGTAAGGCTTCCAGTCAACAGTAGCTATTAGTAGTTAAGTTTTTGGGGAGTCAAAAGTTATATGTGGATTTTCGATGTTGCTGGAATTCAGTGTCCCAACCCCAGTGTTGAAGGATGAATTGTAATAATAAGAAATAGGAGGGGTGCTTCATTGGCTCAGTCGGTTAAGCATCTGACTTCAGCTCAGGTCATGATCTTATGGTTCATGAGTTAGAGCCCTGCGTTGGGCTCTGTGCTGATAGCTCAGAGCCTGCAGCCTGCTTTTCAGATTCTGTGTCTCCCGTTCTCTCTGCCCCTCCCCGGCCCACGCTCTGACCCTCTCTCAAAAAGAAAGAAACATTAAAAGAAAAAAAACAAAAGAGATGTTCTTTTACATAAAGATTGTTGCCTGGCTGCAAATCTGGAAACACAAGGCAAGAAAGTATGAGCCTATCGGAGCGTGATTGCAGCCTGGCCTTTCTTGGGGAGTTATCACTGTGTGTGTACAGGACTGAAAGAGTGGCTCTGGTACTGATCTTTCCAGCTGGCTGTACAGACCTTTTTGTGGCTCAGTGTACTGTGGTTTGAGAACAGTGGCTTTCAAATATACTGGATCATTCCACAGCAAAAAATACCGTGTTTGGCTCAGCATGCATATATGGAGCATGTATATATACGCTCCTATAAATAACTAAAATAAAAGCTTAGTAAACTGACATGTATTTCCTTTTTTCAGTGTATGGCATGCCTGCATGCTTACAATTTTTTTTTTAATGTTTATTTTGAGAGAGGGGTGGAAAGAGAATCCGAGTAGGCCCAACACAGGGCTTGAGCCCACAAACCATGAGATCATGACCTAAGCCGAAATCAAGAGTTGGCTTGATTTCAGACTCAACCGACTGAGCCACGCAGGCACCCCAAAACTCTTTCCTTTCTGAAAAACTTTTTTATCCATGGATAAGTGAATTCATAACCTGCTTGTAAGTTATAGATAAATTGAATATATCTTTGTCCATTTATGTGTATAGGTAGCTACAATAATGTGTATATTCTCTGTTTAAATAAATGTTAATCACACCAAGGATCTGTGACCGCAGTTTGAGAAACAGGAAGTCACAGATTACTTCATAATCTGGCAATACCTTTCAGAGGTAGAAATATATCACCTCTGTGTTGTGCACATAGGCATCGTAAACGTGCAGATAGGCACAAACAGATGTTATGGCTTTGGTTTTGAAAGATTTTAGTCATGTCTCAGATATAAAAGTGCAAAGAATAGTTGGACCCAGATTGTGTTTTTGGCAGCTGGACTAAGTTCAGGTTACTTGCTCAGATGGCCAAAGAGTTTACTAAAGACTTTTTATTTGTGTGCAGTAAAGGCCCTTTTAGAACAGTTACGGAAGTCACTTTGTGTTTTAGGAGCTTCTGCCTACCAGTCCAATAGCACTCCATTGTCTCCCAGAAGCTTGGGGATCCACCGGCCTCTAAGGGTGCCCCTTAAGGTGGACTTCCTTGAAGCAGTTTCCCTGCAGTGGTTGTTAAATTCCAGATTTCCCGAAAGTTCACCTGTTTTTCAAGAAAGGCAGAAGAGCCTGGTCCACGGGCCAGGTGGGACCTATTTGCCTTTGGCGTTCCTGAGATGTCCTGTGAGGGGCCCGAGTTTCCAACAGCTGTTCCAAATCTCTGGGAGTCACGTGTTTCCCCCTCTGAACAGAATGGGTGACTTAAAGTTTCAACAAAGGGCAGTAGAAACCAGGAAGCAGGGCAGAGGCAGAAAGCAACTGTTCATAGGTCGGTTGGAGAACTCAGAAGCCGGAGAGACTTAAAATTCTAGGGAGGAAGCAGGGAACTCCATGGGCTCCAAGGGCACCAGCACCTCTTTGCTGTCTGGCTTGAGTCCCTGGGAGCCTTCTTTGCCTTCCGCTCCCGACACCTGAAATGTCAAAAGCTCAAACTAGCCGAGGACGACCAGCGGTCATAGCAGTAACAAGTAGAAGTTTATCGTGCACACACCGAAACCGCAGTTTGCAAACTGGGAGACTCAGGCCAGAACATGGAGTGAGGCTTACGGGGCGTATTACAGAGATGCTTCTCTGGTGATAGAATGTTCTTAAGTGACAGTGAATTGGTCAGTGGTTCACGTTTTGCTTTTGATTTCCAGAGACACAATTAAGAAATGAGCCAGGTCCAGTCTGTCTTGCAAAATAATCTAGACTAAGTTTTGCCTGCATGACTGGCTGGTTCTCTTTGCTCCGGGAACCTCCAAGGCGCTTTGCTGTCTGTCCTTGATTTTACAATGGTTTTCTGCCAGTTTTTCTGTTAGGTCTTATCCTTCAGAGCATAAATAATGCTGACAGCTGTTTTAGTTTCCATTTAGTAATTACATTGATTTCTGTACCCTTCCCCCAGCTTACTTTCAAGTATGATTTTTGCGGGGTGCCTGGATGGCTCAGCCGGTTAAGTGTCCGACTTTGGCTCAGGTCATGATCTCACGGACCGTGGGTTTGAGCCCCGCGTTGGGCTCTGTCTGGCAGCTCAGAGCCTGGAGCCTGCTTCAGATTTTGTGTCTCCCTCTCTTCTGTCCCCCTCCCCTTCTCGTGCTCTCTCTGTCTCTGTCTCTCTCCCAAAAATAAACAAACATTAAAAATTTAAAGTATGATTTTGCAACTTCAAATACCTGGCAGCTCTGTGGGTCTGCTTTTTATTTGTTGTCTCTGCCAGTTTTTGTCTCCTTGCGGGCTAGTTTATATGTGTGCGTGCGCGTGCGTGCACATGCAGTACCTTCAGGATTGTTGGGAATAGTGTGGAGTCTGGACTGGTATTCTGGGGAAGATTTATGCTCGCTTCTGCCAGGCATCTGAGGGGGTGGGCAGTCTGGGCTCCCCTCAGCTCAGTTTTAGGAGCGTAGATGTTCCAGTCAGATGGCACTTCTCAGCCTGGAGTCCTGCCATCCCCCAGTTCCTGAGAGCGATTCATGATCCTGGCTCCCGGCCCCCTTGGCTCCCGGCCCCTCCTCCCCTTGCTGGTCCAAGGTAGCCCTCGGGCTCTGGTCTTCGGCTCCTTGCCTTGCAAAGCTGTCAGCCTTACAGCTGCCCCTCGACACTCGGCAGTTGCTCTCAGGGACCCAGGCTGTCCCGGATGTGGGGTTTCCCTCTCTAGACCCTGTTTCTGCATGCTGCTGTCCAGTCCTTTACGCTTTTGAACATGGGCTCCGTGTGTGTGTGTGTTCAGGCTGTTGTCATGGAAATCTTGAGCCATACACAGAAGTTAAGAAAACAGCGGAAGAGAACCCTGTCTCTTGGGCGCCCCTCCAGTGACCACTTCCTGGCTTCTGGTATGTCCACATGTTCCAGGCTTCTCGTAGACTTCCTACACCTGACCTGGAAGTGGCCCTGGTTCCTCATCGTTCTCGTTGGGGTATCTAGATTTCTGTGATTTTCTAGCTTTCAGGAGAATGTTCTCGGTGACTAGTCCCTCCCCACCAGGACCTGTTCATTCTCTCTACACTACCTGCGCATGGCCTTTAAGGGATTCAGAGGTGCCCCATGCCCATGGTTTATACAGGGGTGGTTGTGCTGTGGGCCTGTTGGCAGTCTGCTGCAGCCTGTGGATACCTTCTGGTAGCATTTCTGAATACGGTAAATAAAGTAGAGGGTATCGCAGTAGAAATCAGTGATATTTAAATGGTTATAAAACTATGAAAACAAATTTAACAGTCAGGTAAAATTTTTTATTTTAGGATACTTGAATGATGGCTTTTGATGCTCTTCAAAAAATAATTGAAGGTGGTCTTTGACATGTCTTCCTTCATGTATCGATCAGCAGATCATCGGAGAGCAGTGTAGACCTGTGTGTCCCTGCAGCACAGCCTGGCGCAGCAGCTGCGCAGGTGAGGTCAGACGGCACAGGCGAGGCGCTGCCCTCACTGCAGCCCCCAGCCCCCTGTGGCTCTGACCAGCCAGGTACAAATTTGGGGGTTCCCACCGCCCGCTTTGGTGAGTCACTGCAACATCTTGAAGAATTCAGGCGAGCGCCGTGCAGGCATCCTTCTTCTCACTGAGTGTCCCTTCTTTGTGCCGTGCAGATACTGTGTTCTTACAAATCGAGGTCCTTCGTCTCCCTGAGTGTCCGTCCCTTCCTTGTGTCGGGCAGATACTGTGTTCTTACAAATCGGGCTTGTGGCGGCTCTGCTGAGTGAGCACCGCCATATTTGCTCACTTCTTGTCTCTGTGTCCTCTTTTGGTGATTCTTGCAGTATTTCAGAGTTTCTCTTTGTGTTTGTTTTGGTGATCTGTGTTCAGTGATTCTGACTTGCTGAAAGCTCAGATGATGGTTAGCCGTTTTTTGGCAATAAACTTTAAGCGGAGGTATTGTTTTTTTAGATATAATGCTGTTGCGTACTTAGTGGACTACAGTATAGTGTGAACGTAGCATTTTTATGCGCTGGGGAACAAAAGAGTTCTTTGACTTCTGGTTGTCTGGACGGAATTTGCAGGATCTCCCAAGGTGTGCCTCTACTCCTGATTACAGTTCTGTTAGATCCAAATCGGGACCAGCCTTAACTAGAAACCCACAGGGTGAGGTCTGGGAGGATCTGAATGGGCAGCTTGGAGTTCTCTTGGGTGGAGTCAGGAGCATCGCCTACTTTGCCACTGGTTGTGTAACTGTTCACGGGGTTGGAGCACTGCTGACCAGGGAGTCCAGCTCTGCGTCCCGAGTTTTATTGGGGTTCCTTTATGTAAGCATAGTTGATGGATCGTTGGCCATCAGGTTGAATTCGACACCTAGCCTCTGTCCCTGGAGTTGGGCTGCCATCATGGGATCGGAGCTCAGTCCTGTAGTGACTTGGTTGGTCTTTCTGGTGTGACCAAACCCATTCTCAGTCACCTTGTTTGCATGAGTGATCAAGGGGTCACCATGAATCACAGAGACTGCAGAAGCTTCAAGGATTTAAATGTATGTTTGTTTTAGAGAAAGAGAGCAATAGCGTGTGCAAGTGCTTGAGCAGGGGAATGGATGAGAGAGAGAGAGAGAGAGAGAGAGAGAGGGAGAGGGAGAGAGAGAAAGAGAATTCCAAACAGGCTCTGCACTGTCAGCACAGAGCCTGACACAGGCTCAATCCCACAAACCGTGAGATCATGACTTGAGCTGAAACCAAGAGTCAGACGCTCAACCGACTGAGCCCCCTAGGCGCCCTGAGAAGCTCCAGGGATTCAGAGGAAGCCTCCCTGGAATTCGGACGAGGGCTGGCTTGGCTCTTTGTCTTGCAGTGTTACTGGTTCTGTTTTCACAGTTGGAGGAGCGCTGACCCGGCAGCCAGTCTGCTCTGGTCTGGTCTGGTCCGGTCTGGTCTGGTCTACGGCAGCCACGTGGCGTAATTTAAAGTGTTGATGAGCTTACAAGCTACTTTGAGATCTGCAGCACGTGCCGTGGGATGGACAGACAGCGTCCTGCTGAGGAAGTCCTGGGTTCTGGTCACACTGTGTTCGTCACACGCATTCAGGGTGGACTGAGGTGCTTTCAGGTGAAGGTTAGCAAAATGAAGACCGACATTTCCCCTGTCCAGATTCATGACACCTGTGCGTTTGTCTGTGCTTCAGAGGTCCCCGGATTGGAATGTGGTGTTTGGGTGTGTAGGGATTTAGGCCATTCATTTTGCCTATGTTGAAATGTGAGAGTTTGGGGCTCTGGAGGCCTTCAGATATCCCTCAGTGTTCTAGCCAAACGTTGGGTGATTCACGGTGGCTTTATTCACTTTGAGCCTTCTATTTTAATCTTGAGGTTTGAGTCAGGGGGACAGACAGCCTGCACTAGAGGCCTCTGTAATGTTGTTTAGTGCCATGCTTTGGACTATCTAGTAAATTCTAGGAAGTAGATTTCCAGTCAACCTAGGAAGGTTCTGAGTTGTACCCCACTGGGTTTCTTTCCATATTTATAAAGCCTAAAACTAAAACTGCTGGTCCTTTTTCTCTCTTAACATTCTACTGCGAAAATTTCTGGGCATATAGTAAACTTGACCGAGGTTGAACATTAATCTGTTTTTAAAAATCACATTTTAGAAAGTAAGTTACAGACCTTTGAGCACGTACAGTAAACCTGTGTTGTCGCCAGTTCCAAACTTGGCTTTTCGCTTCCCTCTACTGTTCTTTTCCCCAGACTTTTTAAATGAAATTTTCTAGACACAGAAGAGTTGAAACTGTAGCTGCGTTATGTCGTATGCACACCCTTCTTTGAGGCCCATTCGCTGTGTTGCTGCACTAACATTTTTTGTGGAGCCATTTGAGAGCTTGCAGTAAATTGCAGACGTGACGCTTCTTACGATAGGAATATTTTTCCTTGTAACTATATTGTAAGTAAGAAAATTACTTCATTTCTTTTTTCAGGAATAGAATTTAGTGATTCATCACTTACATAAAAGTGTTTATCCCAACCAGTGTCCCCCTTAATGCCCCTCACCTCTTTAGCCCATCCCCCCACCCAACACCCTGACAGCAACCCTGTTTGTTCTCTTTAAGACTCTTTAAGAGTCTCTTATGGTTTGTCTCCCTTTCTGTTTTTATCTTATTTTTTGTTTTGAAAATAATTTCTCCTTTAATATTTAGACTCTTCAGAATTTAGTGGTATATCATTTTTCACATAAATATTTGTGGTAATACACACTCCTCCTGTCTGTGTTGAACCATTTGTAACAACCTCTTTAAGACCGCTGTATTTTGGCCACTAGTGCTCCCGTTTGCTTTTCCAGTAGTGGTCCAGGTGTTGGGACCTAACATCTTTGCTTAGTTTTGGAGATGTATTTCTTTTTTTATAAATAGCATTGTTGGGTGGTAGCAGCTGGCAGCAAATAGTTTGATAACTTAATTTCTATTATATGTTTATTACTAACTATACCTGAAATGTGGAAACAGTCATTTCTTACCCTTTTTGGAAATAGGATATAGTGTCGTTGATTTTTGTGGTGTTTTCTCTTCCTTTATGGAAACAGTCTATATGTTTATTGTTAAAGTAGGAGGTTTATCTTAGCAGTGCCCCTTGCAGTCTGAATGACCGTGAGCCAAGCTACTTTAACTTCATGCTGCAGTTTTTAAGTTTCTAGAATAGTGTGGTCACTGTGTGTGCCTCTTTGGGGTTGTGAGGCATCTGGGCAGGTGCACGCACAGCAGTGTGTTATCCACGGTGTGTATCCTGGGACATTTATTTTTCTGTGAAACCGTTTGTGAGAATTGTGTGGTACCCTTTATGATTATTACAGAAGGAATATTTTGAGTTTCAAACCTAATTAATGGCACATTTTATTTATTAACAAATTTTTTTTTTAATGTTTATTGTTAAGAGAGAGACACAGAGTGCGAGCGGGTAGGAGCAGAGAGAGAGGTTGACACAGAATCCGAAGCAGTCTCCAGGCTCCGAGCTGTCCGCAAAGAGCCCGACGTGGGGCTCGAACTCACAGGCTGTGAGATCATGACCTGAGCTGACGCTTAACTAAGTCACCCAGTTGCCCCCTAATGGCACATTTTAAAGATTGTTTAGCAAAATTGCAAGACTGGAGAGTTGGCTGTATTTAGTAGAGATGGATTTGGCAAAAGAAAATCCAGGATTTTGTCTTCCCTAACTTTTTATTAAGAAAATTTTCAAATTAAATAAAAGTTCAAAGAGTAACATTAGCATGCCTGTCAGATTCAGAAATTTGTAGTTTGCTCTTTTCACTTTATTCTATGTATATTTCATTTTCTTTTCCTGAAGTATTTGTAACTCCCTTGCAGATATTACAGCCTCCAAAAATCTCAGCACGCATTTCCTGAGGGTGACTGTGCTCGAGTGCGCCCACAGTATCACTGGTGTGTGCTCCCACGGTGTCCTCCACCGCGCCCTAAGAGTCCTGTTTACATTTCTCCACTTGCCCTAAGTGTCCTGTACAGCTTTCCCTTCCAGACCGTGTCCTCGGGGTTCACATCTCTGGCTGGAAGAGTCCATGGACGTTTCGGAGGGTCTGGCCTGCTTGTCTTGCGGGCACTTGAGTGTGGCTCCCATGTCACCTGTTTACTGTAAACTGGAGATTGGTCTGGAGGCTGGGAGGTGTGCCTGTTTGCGTGGCCCCTGCAGGGATGTCCTTCCCCGCCGGTCTTCACCCCGCAGTGCCAACATCTGCCAGGCCTCTCCAAACCTAGCACCGCCTTTTCTCTGTCTTTTGACAGCATTTTCTGTAAGTACTTGCAAGAAACTGATAATTCCCAGTCTCCTAGAAATAATGAGATTTTCCTGTCTCAGCAGGTAAAGTTTTTTAAAAAAAGTTTATCTGCAATTTGTCTTCTTTACTAAATTAATCACGTTAGAGTAACATGATAAAGGTGGTATGTCTAAAAGTTTTTTTTTTTTTTTTTCCCAATAAGTTTTGCCCTTTCCAGTCAAGAGTGAGATATTGTTTTAGGAAAGTTTTTTGAAGCATCATGTGGTGAGTGTGGGGACAGCACAGTGTTCGTGTGAGTGAGAGCTCAAGAGTGTGCCTCTCTTGCTTGGGCTCTCTGTTTCTGGATAAGATTAGGCAGTTGGAATATTAACTGCAACTCAGAAATGGGAGAGGACTGTGATCTAAAGTCTTGCTTTCTTATGTTCAGAAAGCTCCCTGTGTAGCCTTCCCCCACCCCGCGGCTGTGCCTTGCACGTTTTAGAGGAGTGACGCTCATCCTGGGGACCGCAGCGGGGACTGGTACCAGGAGAAGCTTGGACGTGCCCGTGAGGAGGGCGCACTTGGAACAGGAGCGGGCTTGGTCTCCCATGTTGCGGAACCAGTGTAGTGCACCGGGCTCCGACCTGCTGATGTGTGCACGGTACAGCGTTCCCCGGTCTTCGAAGTGATTTTGTGAAGAGCAGCAGGGGTCCGGTGCTCTCATTTGGGAAACGGTACATCGGGTGAGGGGGGAGCAGATGGGGCAGAAGGGAGCAGGGGGCGCCAGTCGGGGTCAGGTGGTGGCGGGAGCAGTCCTCTCTGGTGTGTGAGGGGCGTCCCCCTAGCAGGTGGCCACTTGCCCGCCCAGGCGGGGACTGTCGTTGGATGCTCACTCCAGGCAGGAGATTATAAGTTTGTTGGCCTTGCCTGATGGCTTACGATGTGGGCACCGTACGAGGGGGCTGGGTCAGGGTTTGCCAGGAGAGCGAGTGACAAGACAAGAAGAGTAAGAAAACGGAGGAAGGCAGGGGAGGAGCTGTCGTGGTGGATGTCCGAGGAATCAGAGTAGTGAGGAGGGCACTGAGTCCTCGAGGAAGACCGTGGACAGTGGCACGGTGGTGAGGCCACGGAGGGAGGGAATGGTGGCATCCGGGAAGCGTGGGTGGGCATGTCCGTGTGACGGAAGGGGACGATCGAAGGTGGTTGAGGATGTTGTGGTTCTTGGTGATGAGAAGGTGCGGGCTGTGACCCTGGAGGCGTGGGGGCTGGAGGGGCAGCTGTTTTGAAGCGATGATGTCCAAGACCTGAGGGGTGAGCTGCAGAGTCCTTGTTGCCGAACACGGAAGAGGAGAGTGGGCCCCGGGTCCCCGGGTGGCTGGAGGACCGGCTGGCAGGGGCTTCGGCCCCGTGGGCTGCATTCGGCCTCCTGGAGGTGGGTGGGGTCCTGCAGGGCGGGGCTGTCACGTGACAGTTGCCAAGGGAGCCGGTGCTGCGGGCGCTGAATAAGGTTGGGGAGCAAGGCTGAGCGGCTGAGAGCGGACTCTGGGAGACGGGTGGTGGTAGCCACTTGTCGGGCAGCCTTGGGCGGCGAGGCGGGCAGAGCCCGGAACCTTAGAGGGAAGAGCCTCGTCCAGAGACGGGTGCTGTGTCCTCGCTGTGTGTGCCACCTCTGTCCTTCCTGAGCCCCACACAGTGAGCACAGCCTGCAGGGTCCCCCAGTGAATTAATTCTCAGATCCTGTCAGTTTTGAGTCTGTCTTCCTCGAATAATGAGAAAGCTTTATATTAGTTAAGAATTTTTAGCAGTAAAACGGACTCTTCTCTCCTCCACCAATTAGGCTTTTTAATTTTAGTCCATTCTGTTGCATTTTTGTCTCTAGAAAATGAATTCAGCGTGGTCTTCAGTTAAACCTGTGAACACAGGGCTGTGGTTGTGCGCGTGAGGACTGAATACGCGAGAGCCGAAAGCAGTCCTGTGCGTCCGTGCAGTTTGCAGTAGACGCTCTCGTGGTCTGGAGAATGCGTGTCCCCACACGAGTTTCGTGCAGACTGACCCTGCACCAGAGTCACATTTGGTTTGCAAGATTAGCTGCTTCCCTAAGATGACTTGACTGTCGCACGGGTGCAGAATTTGCTGGTCCCTTCCTCTGGTTTCTGGAAGCCTGAGGGGCCTAAAGGGCACCGCCGGCTTGTTGGCTGTTCTCTTGCCCCGGCGGCCGGCCTGCTGACCTGGTGCCCAGCTGTGCTTCGGACCTGAACTTGACTCCTGTGCTGCCCCTGCTCCGGCTGTCCAGGCGCCCTTCCTCCCTGTGACCGCCACCCCCTCACCACCTCCGTGGGCTCGGTCTTTGTGTCCCGTTGAGGAGACGGGCCATAGCAGTGTCTGTGGTCACCGACGCCCTAGCGTCCGTCTTTTACTGATCCTGGCAGCAAGGGGGTGTCGGGGTAGGGTGAGGGGCAGGTGCACCCTCCGCTGCCTCCCCCGTGTCCTCCGCTCGCGGGTCTGAGGAAATCAGGCTGGTCGCTTCTGGGCGGGGCACTTCATAGCTGACGTCGTGTTTAAAATTTTACGTCAGCTGGCGGCTCGCTTGTGTGGATGCTCTAGTAACGAACTATTACTTCACTGTTTTTACAGAGTCCTTATGTTCACACATGTCTCTGCTGAACTTGTAAAAGAGGCACTTGGATGATGGACTGAAAGGAACGTTGAGAGTCCGGGAAAAGTTTCAAATCGGAGAGCTTTCAATTTTCACCCTAGTCCGGCAGCTGTGCTGCTCACGTACATACAGATGAATGAAGACCCCATTCGGGAAGACACCTGGCCAGCGGTCCAGAGCGGATGCAGGTAGGCGGGGCGGCCGGCGTTCTCCAGTCAGCGTGCCACCGTGGGGACCTGCGCGGATGCGTCCGCACGGCTCCGAGGGTTGGCTGTTCTTCCAGCCCCGTGACGGCCGGTGTTTCGTACACCTACGTGTGGAAAAACAGGCTCCTTGTTTGAAAGGCAGGGACGAAGCTAGTAGTTTTCTCCGCGGTCTTTCGCCTCCCGCAGGTTGGACCTCCGGCAGATTCGCCAAGTGAAGCGTAAATACCTGCTTAATGGGGTTGTGATCAGGAGAGGATTTGTCATTTCTTTTTGAAGAAAGAAGTGAAAGGGGTTTGACTAGAGGAGTAGGAGGTTTAGGGTATTTACAGTAGTTTTGATGAAAAAAGCTTTTGTATGTTGATTTGGAAGAACTTTATTGGAATGAAAGGGATGGAAGTGAAACAGATATTTAATGGAAATTACTTCCTACTTTGGTGGCCCGCAGTTTGTGCAAGTAGAACAGAAGGTTAGACTTTGTGTGATTTTTACCCTCCCCAGAAACCAGGATGATACAGGGCGCGCTGTGAAATAGTTAAGTCCTGCTTAGGACCTGAGCTCTTCTCCGTGCCAGAAATAAGTCTGTCGTAACATTTTAAGATTCTTTGATGAGTGAATCTGAGAATCATGCTAGCAAAACTAATAAACCTACAGAATGGTTGCTGTTTGATTTAGAACTGTTCCTTGTTTTTATTAACTATAGTGTTTGGAATTCCTTTGTAGAAGAGCCACCGGGATTCACATTTTTAAGTACCCCTTTTCTTTTATTTTCGTTTCTCATTTGTGAAGATAACATGGATTCCGGTGTTCGGCATCTGTCTCTACTTTGGGCCGAGATGACAGACTGAAGTGTCAGCCATCTGCCGGTGTGTTGTTCAGATCCGGGCCCTCACGGCCGCATAGACACAGGTGCACGTCGCGTCTTCTCGAGCCCTGGTTCTTACCGCCTAAGCAGGGGTGTGTTGTGGTGTGTACCTGCGGAGGTTCTGAGGACGAATAAATGAGCTTGTGTGTCGGGGCGCAGTTGGGTGCCCGGCACACCATAGCTGTTTTATGGAAAAGCATTGTTATTGTTGATCATGGAGTTTACAAGAAAATATTTTTATTTTAATTGCAAGAGTTGTTGTCAGGTGTTTTGTTGATCAGTGAAACCTCCTGTGTTTCTGCCGTTTGAAACAGTAATTCATTTTCCAGACTTCTTTTTATGCACACCATTCCAAATTCAGCACTCCTGTCTTCTTCCTTGATTTTGAAGTCCTTGTCAGGTGGGAGAGCAGATTACAGCGGTGGGTCGCGGGGTGGGTCGCGTGGTGTAAGTGCCCGAAGGATCTAAACCGAGAGAGGCTCTTGCTCTTAAGGGAGAGATTGTTAATCCTAGCCAGTACTTTGATCTTGTGTTTTTCTTATTCCTTGGCAGTTTTAAGAGTGTGTGGTATAGGCTGAAGACAGAGTGGGTACTCTGTTCCAGGTGGCCCGTTAGATACGTTAACATGAGACCATGGAGTCTCTTACCGTTCCCAGCTGTTGTGTGGTGGTGTTCGATTTTGGAAAATTGCCGATCCCTTGATCAGTATTGTTTATAAAATTGTCTTCAACCGTTCTTCCCATTAACATAGACCAAGGCTCTGTTGCTTTTAAACTCCTATGTCAGTTATGAATGTGCCCATTTACAAATAAAGAAAATTCACCCAAAAGGGGGGGGGTTCTCTTTCTCCTGCAGCAGGAAACCCAGGTAGGCCTTCCGGGGTCGGTACGGTGGCTCAGCTGTGACCATAGGCTGCTGCCATCTCAGAGCTTACAGCTGAGAACCTCACCGGGTAGGGCCTTTCTCCTCCTCTGTGGGCCTCTAGGGAGCTGGACTAACCCGAAGGCCCCCAGAACAAGTGTCCCCAGAGAAACTGGCACAGCTGCAGGGCTCTCCTGGTGAAGCCTGGAACTTTGGTGTGCACACTGGCTGACTTCTGCATTGCATTCCTGGAGGCCTTCCTGGGGGGCGGACCCAGGTTCAAGAGAGGGAGCCAGTACTGTGCTTGATGGGGGGAGGTGCTGCGGGGGGGAGGAATCTGAGGTCATGCCTTAAAATCCCCACAGCAGTAAATAGATCAGTAGGCGGTTCCCAGTTCGGGGATCTATGTTTGACAGAGCGTGGGTGATCAATAACAATTTGAAGTTGAATATTTGTGTGCTCTTTGTGTATCTAGTTCAACATATTAGGGATTTCTTTTCTTTTTTTTTTTAATGTTTATTTTTGAGAGAGAGAGACAGACTGAACATAAGCAGGAGAGGGGCAGAGAGAGTGGGAGACACAGAATCTGAAGCAGGCTCCAGGCTCCGAGCTGTCAGCACAGAGCCCGACGCGGGGCTCGAACTCACGAGCCATGAGATCATGACCTGAGTCGAAGTCAGACACTTAACTGGCTGTGCCACCCAGGCGCCCCAGAGATTTCTATTTTAAAGTAACTTAGGTTTATCTGTGTAATTCTGTTGGAATTTAATTGGTTACTAAAGTAGTAATTTATGTACACCTAATGACATTGGACAGCAAGTCCTATTATGTACTGTACTGTTACATATATATAATTATATATATACATACTATACTATTTTTCATGTGTTTTTTTCCCCCTAAAGTCAGGCTCCATTTTTTTACTGGTTTATCCAAGGTTTCCGTTTTTCTCCTTTGTGACATAGTTTAATCATACTGATAGGTACAGGGAATGGTAATGATACATAACCATGTACATAATGCTCAGATTTATTTAGCAACTACTTTTGCTCTGTTTAATTAAAATAATTTTAAAACTTTGATTTTACTTTTATCCAGTTGATAAAAATTCATTGTTGAAAATGTCAAGTAGTGCCAAAGACTTCTAACAAAAAGCAGGCCCTCTATTCCTTCTGATATTTACCTTAAGTGTTCGTTAATACTATGCGGAAACAAATTTCTCTGGATTCTGACAGTGCTGAACCAAGTAAGGCAGTGCGATGACTTTTTTTTTTTTTTTTGGTACATTTTATTTTCCCTGGAATTTAGCCATTTCTTAATTTTTTCATATTTGCTTAAATTTGTTTGCACTTGGTCTCTCAAACCATCCAACAGCTTTATAAAACTCCGTGTACTGTGCCACGTGGCCAGTGCCACACATGGCCCATCTGTCCGTGGATCCCCAGAGACTCTTCTCGCACTTTCAGCTCTGTTGTCGTCTGAGCCATGGCCTCTAGCTGCTGGTGCCCTGTCGTCCTTGGAACTCCATTTTCATCTCTGTAGCAGGATCCTCCTTGTTTGTGCTCGCTGTGCCTCCGGTGTTGGTGTGTGCTTTTGCCTAGGAAGAGGCTGTGTGGCCTCAAGCAGCTTTCGGAGTAGACTGCGAACGAGTTGGTGGTTAAAGTGGCAGGTGGAACGTGTCGTTTATTCATACTCTCGACTTTTCTGCATGTGTGAAATTGTCTCTGATACGGTTTTCCAAAAGTGCACCTAGAAGATGAGGTTCTTTCTGAGACCCTGCATCAACATTGTCTTCATGCTGCCCCCGTGCTGGCGGGGCCCAGGATTCTAGGTGGAGGTCACTTGTCATTCAGAATTCTCCAGGCATTGCTCCGTCTCTGGCCTTCCAGATCTCAGTGCTGCCATTGGGAAGTTGGATGCTGTTTCCAAACCTGTCTACGTGTCCAGTGGTCTTTGCCTCTCCTTTGGAAACTTCTGGACTGCTGCTTTATGTGCTATGACCTGTACTTCAGTGAATGTCCAGTTGGGTCTTTTTTACTTGGTGACATTTTCAGTCGGTCCCCCCACGGGGGTTCAAAGATCCTTCCGATGGTACCCATCCTCTCTCTCTGGCTGTATGCAGCTTGGATGTTTTGCTTCTCAGGTTGACCTTTTTTTCCCTAAACTTTGCCAATTATTCATTCCCATTTTTTCATTCTTAGGAAGTTACTAACTTTATTTCCCAGCCTTTTAAAAAGATTTCAGTAAGGGGCGCCTGGATGGCTCAGTCGGTTAAGTGTCTGACTTTGGCTCAGGTCATGATCTCGCTTTCATGGGTTTGAGGTCCACGTTGGGCTCTGTGCTGACAGCTCGGAGCCTGGAGCCTGCTTCGGATTCTGTGTCTCTCTCTCTGCCCCTTCTCCACTCGCACTCTGTCTCCCTCTGTCTCAAAAATAAAAATAAACGTTAAAAAAAAAAGATTTCAGTAAGCATTTTAAATTTCTAGGAGCTCTTTTTTGTTCCGTTTGCTATTTCATAGATGCAGGTAGGTTATACTTCTGAGGGTATAAATTGCATTTTTTAAAAAGTATATTTTTTAAAGTTTATTTATTTGAGAGAGAGAGCACGCATGCACAAGCGAGCAGGGGAAGGGCAGAGAGAGGGAGAGAAAGAATCCAAGTGGGCTTTGTGCTGTCATTGTGGAGCCTGACATGGGGCTCAAACTCACGAATCATGAGATCATGACCTGGGCCAAAATCAAGAGTTGGTCACTCAACTGACTGAGCTATCCAGGTGCTCAATAAATTGCATTTTTAAGAAGACTTTCTTGGGGGCACCTGGGTGGCTCAGTCGGTTAAGCATCCAACTTCATTCCGCTCAGGTCATGATCTCTGTCTGTCTGTGTCTGTCTCTCTCTCTCTCTCTCTCTCTCTCTCAAAAATAAAAATTAAAAGAAAAACTTTAAAATGACTTTCTTGAACTAGCTTGGCCTGTTAGGAATGTCTTTGTGTTGATTTGCTTTTTAGTCTGTTTCGCCTGGAAGTTTTCCTTAAATCTCTTAAGATCCGAGGTGGATCCTCTAGCAAGGCACAGAAAAGTTGTTTGGAAGCTGCATAGGTAAGGGAAGTGCTCTCTCTTGAGCTTATCAATTTTGCTCAGCAGCAGGGACAGGGTCTCCTTGACAGCCTCCCAGGAAGATCTCACAAGAGGCAGAGCTCCCACAGGGAGGAATGAGTGAGGTGGCAGGGCTGGGGGCCCTCAGTGTGGTGTGGACGAGATTGGTGAGGGTTCCTAATTTGAACAGGTTGCTGGAACAGACATGGGTCTTTGTCTTTGGGAAATCTGGGTCCGCACAAAGCTGACCGCTGGTTACAGGCACATCTTGGAGGCGTTGGAGGTTCTGTTCCAGACCATGATAACGCGGATGTCCCCGCAAAAGAAGTCAGATGAATGTTTTGGTTTCCCAGTGCATATAAATGTTATGTTTGCACTGTGCAATAGTCTGTTAAGTGTGCACTATGTCTGAACAATGCACCATAGTGTAATCAAAAATGAGTTTATTGCTAAAATCTGCTGACCATCAACTGAGCTTTCAGCGAGTCAGAAGCACTGATTCCCCGATCACTGTAACAAATATAAAAATAATGAGAAGGCTTGAAATATTGTGAAAATTACCAGAATGTGACAGGGAGACATGAAGTGAGCAAATGCCTTAGACAAAATGACGCTGATAGGCTTGCTTGACACAGGGTTGCCTTGGGTTTGTTAAAAAACGGAGCATCTGCAAGGACACTACCACTACAGCAAAGCGTGATAAAGGAGGTGTGAGTGTTTTGGAAGATGGGTCCCAATGAGCTTCTGCTAGAACAGTTTGAGTGTATGTGGTTTTGTTACCTGTCACGGTTTAGCCCAGTTTAAGTAACTTCTGTGAGTCATAGAAGAGTTAATTTTGTAAATTATGGCTCTACTTCTTTTCACATTTCAATCAGCAAATAGATGCAGCACCTAGTAAAGGGTCTCGTTCTGTTTTCTGTTGGAAAATCTGTGATCCTCAGATGAGTGATGCCACCCACTTCCAGTGACAAACTGCCATCGGCGCCCAGTGACTATTAAACATGCCTACCTGCTCCTCTGTCACTCTTCCGCTGAGCAGTGTGCGGTGACCACCCCTTCGCAGCGCGTGGAGCGCCTACTCCCCACTCGTCACAGCTCCATAGTACCTTGTATTCATTTATGCTTAGTTATTTGGACATTCAGGTTGTTTCCACTCTTCTGTATTAGAAATGATGATACTGCAGTGAATAGGCTTGTCTGTTTTGCCAGTGTGTCATCACTGGGATAGGTTTTTAGGAGAGCTGAATTAGATCTTACATGCATACGTGATTCTGTGAGGTGTTCATGGGCTTTGTACCATTGTGCTTTCTTACCAGCAAGCGGTGTGGAAGCATGTCTGTCTCCCCCATCTTGCTTCTGTAGTGTGTTGTCAGCTTATGAATCTTTGTTTGTCAGATGGGTGACAAAGGAGTCTGTAGTTTCATGTGTGGGGCCTCTTAGGCCTGCCTTTTTCTGTTCTTATCTCCAATTTTCTTCTACCTTTAGAAACTCTTTTATTTTTTTAAAAAAAATTTTAATGTTTATTTATTTATCGAGAGAGAGAGAGAGAGAGAGAGAGAGAGAGAGAGAGAGAGAGAGAGAGGCTGAACACGAGTGGGGGAAGGGCAGAGAGAAAGGGAGGCAGAGAATCCCAAGCAGGCTCTAGGCTCTGAGCTGTCAGCACAGAGCCTGATGTGGGGATTGAACCCACAAACTCTGAGATCATGACCGTAGCTGAAGTCGGACGCTCAACCAACTGAGCCACCCAGGCGCCCCTCGAAGCTCTTTTAAAGTTGGAGTTACTAGCCTTTGCCCGTGATATATTTCTTACACTTGCTGCTGTGTGGTGCCAGCTTCTGGGAGACCACTCTCCTTAAGTCCCTGGCCTCTTACTCCTGTCTGCATGGGTCTCATCCTGTATCACAGATGTCATGCTAGACTTAAACATCTCTGGTTTCTCGGATCCTGTGTGTTTATGATGCTTTTCTGTCTTGTTTTCTGGAGAGTATCCTCCAGTTACTTCCAGAGATTTGTGGGAGGTGTAACTTTTGAGCCCATACATGAATGTAAATGTCTGTACCCTCAATTGGTAATTTAGCTCAGTATGGAATTCAGGATTCAAAGTCATTTTACTTCAGCATTGCAGGTATTGTTTGCTGTTTAGCTCAGTGTTAATGATGGAAGAATAAGTCTAGTACCTCTTTTTTTAAAAAGTCCTTTTTAAAAAGACCTTTGCAAAAGGACTTCTCTTTTTTTCTAAGTTTTTTTTTTTTTTTTTTTTTTTTTTTGAGAGAGAGCGCGCGTGTGTGCACAAGCAGAGGAGGAGGAGGAGCAGAGAGGAGAGACAGAATCTCAAGCAGGCTCCGTACCATCAGCACAGAACCCGACACGGGGTTTCAACTCACAAACTGTGATATGACCTCAGCCGAGATCAAGAGTCAGATGCTCAACCGACTGTGCCACCCAGGAACCCCAGGACTTTATTTTGCATAAAGTAGTTTTAAGTTCAAGGCAAAGTTGATCAGAATGTACATTTCTTGTATATCTCTGGTCCCCTCCCCCTCAACGTCCCCTACTAGCCACATCCCCCACCAGATAGTACACTTGTTACATTGGCATGCCCACATTTACATGTCATGATTGCTCAGAGTCCATTGTTTACTTTGAGCTTCACTCTTGGTGCTGTACGTTCTGTGGGTTTTGACAGATGTATTCAGATCCACCATTCTCGTATCATTCAGGGTAGTTTTATTCCCTGAAAATCCCCTATTCTCCAGCTATTCATTCCTTTTTCCCCCAACCCTTAGCAGTCACTGCCTTTTATTGTATCCATAGTTTTGCCTTTCTTAGAATGTCATAGAGTTGGAATCTTACGTAGCTTTTTCACATTGGCTTCTTTCACTTAGCAGTATACACTTAAGGTTCCTTCTGTCTTTTCATGGCTTGATAGCTTATTATTACTGAATAACATTCTATTTGTTGACACGCCATGGTTTATTTATCCAGTCACCCACTATAGGACATTTTGGTTGTTTCCAAGTTTGAGCATCATAGAATGAAGGTGCTATAAACATCCGTGTGCCCAGGTTTTTGTGTGGACATGTTTCCAGCTTCTTTTTTTTTTTTTTAATTTTTTTTTTTTTTAACGTTTATTTATTTTTGAGACAGAGAGACAGAGCATGAACGGGGGAGGGTCAGAGAGAGGGAGACACAGAATCCGAAACAGGCTCCAGGCTCTGAGCTGTCAGCACAGAGCCCAACGCGGGGCTCAAACTCACAGACCGTGAGATCATGACCTGAGCCGAAGTCAGCTGCCCAACCGACTGAGCCACTCAGGCGCCCCAAGTTTCCAGCTTCTTAGAGTAAATACCAGGGACCATAATTGCTGGATCATAAGGTTAAGAGTATGGTTAATTTTGTAAGAAACCACTGAACTGTCTTTCAAAATGGCGACACCAATTTGCATTCCCACCAGCCATGAATTAGAGTTCCTATTGCTTCACATCCTCTCCAGTGGTTGATGTTGTCAGTGTTCTGGATTTCGGCCATTCTGATAGGTGTGTCGTGGTGTCTCCTTGTTTTTAGTTTGCATTTTCTGGATGACATATGATGTGTAGAGCATCTTTTTGTATGTGTTTTGCCATCTCTACATATATCATCTTTGGTGTTAAGGTGTTTGGCCTATGTTTTAATCAGGTTGTTTTTTCTTGTCGAATTTTAAGAGTTCTTGTTATATTTTGGTTAACAAGTCCTTCAGATATGTTTTCTTCCAGGTGTTTTCTTCTTCTGGCATGTCTTCTCATTTTCTTGATAGTGTCTCTCATAGAGCAGAAATTTTTAATTTCAATGAAGTACAGCTTATCAGTTAACTTCTTTCACGGATTATGCTGTTGGTGTAGTATCTAAAAAGTCATCAACATAACCAAGGTCATCTGGATTTTTCCCTGTGTTGTATTTTAGGAGTTTTATAGTTTTTCACTTTACATTTAGGTCTGTGATCCATTTTGAGTTAATTTTTGTGAAGGATGTAAAGTCTCTGTCCAAATCCGTTTTTTTGTAGGTGGATGTCTATTTATTCCAGTACCATTTGTTAAAAAAAACTATATTTTCTCCATTGTATTGCCTTTGCTCTTTTGTCAAAGATCAGTTAACTATATGTGGGTCTTTTTCAGGGTTCTTTATTTGTTCTATTTGTCCATTTTTAAAGAGTCATTACCACATTGTCCTGATGAGTGTAGCTTTACAGGATGTCTTAAAGTTGGGTAGTGTCAGTTCTCCAACTTTGTTCTCCTCCTTCAGTATTGTGTTGGCTGTGCTGGATCTTTTGCTTCTCCCTATAAACTTTAGAACCAGTTCATTGATATCCACAAGATAACTCATTAGGATTTGGATTGGGATTGCACTAAATGTATAGTTCAAATTGGGAGGAACTGACATCTTGACAATACTGAGTCTTCCTGTCTATGAACATGGAATATCTCTCCATTTAGATATCTCTCCATTTAGATTTCTTTCATCAGTTTTGTAGTTGTCATGTAGATTTTGTATATGGGGTCTGTAGTGATGTCTCCTTTTTGATTTCTCATGTTAGTGATTTATGCCTTCTCTCTTTCTTGTTAGTTATCCTGGCTAGAGATTTATCAATTTTGGTATTTTCAGACAATGATCTTTTGATTTCATTGGTTTTTCTCTGTTGATGTCTTGTTTAAAATATTACTGATTTCTGTTCTAACTTTTATAACCTCTTTTATTTTACATTTAATATGGTTTCCTATTATAATTTCCTAAGGTGTAAGCTTAGATTTTTAATTTTAAATCTTTCCTCTTTTCCCATACATGCATTCAGTGCTGTAGATTTCTCTGTAAGCATTGCTTTCCTTGTATCCTACAAATTTTGCAAAATGTATTTTGCTTTTCATTTAGTTCCAAATATTTTTAAATTTGTGTTGTGATTTTTTTCTTTGAACAGTGTATTTAGAAGTGTGTTGCTTAATCTCTGAGTGTTTGGGAATTTTCCAGCTATTTTTCTGTTATTGAATCTAGTTTGATTTTATCGTGGTTTGCGAGCAGTTGCAGGATTTGTTTGTTTATTTATTAGCTTTTTCAAAATTTATTTTTGAGAGACAGAGAATGAGCAGGAGAGGTGAAGAGAGAGGAGACACAGAATCTGAAGCAGGCTCCAGGCTCTGAGCTGTCAGCACAGAGTCTGACGCGGGGCTCGAACCCACGAACCATGAGATCATGACCTGAGCCGAAGTTGGATGCTTAACTGACTGAGCCACCCAGGCGCCCCTGTTCCTTTAATTTTAGGATGTATTTTATGCCAGAATGTTGTCTTGGTGAATGCTTCTGGGACCTTGTAAAGAATTTGTATTCTGCTGTTGTTGGATGAAGTGGTCTATTGATGTCAATTATATCCAGTTGATCAGTGGTGGTGTTGGGTTTGACTGTGCACTCAGTGATTTTCTGCCTGTTGGATCTGTCCATTTCTGATAGAGGGTTATTGAAGTGTCCCACTGTGTAGTTGTACAACGTTGGCCTCCCTTGATTTGATATTCTGTTGTGAGGTACATACATGTTAAGGATTGTTGTCTTCTTAGAGGATTGATTGCTTTATAATAATGTATCTCTTAAAAATTTTTTTAACGTATTAATTTTTTGAGAGACAGAATGTGAGCAGGGGAAGGGTAGAGGGAGAGAGGGAGACACAGAATCCTAAGCAGGCTCCAGGCTGTGAGCTATCAGCACAGAGCCCAACGCGGGGCTCGAACCGATGAGCAGTGAGATCATGACCTGAGCTGAAGTTGGACGTTTAACCGATTGAGCCACCCAGGCGCCCCATCATAATCTATCTCTTTATCCCTGATGACTTCCCTTTCTCTGGAATCTGACTGAAATTAATGTAGCTACTCTCGCTTCTTTTGATCAGTGTTAGCATGGTATATATTCTTCCTTCCCACTATTTTTAATGTAAGTATATATCCTTAAAGTGGATTTCTTGTGAGAAGTGTACAATATGGTCTTTTATTTTGATCCACTATGACAGACTTGGTCTTCTAATTGGTGTACTTAGATCATTGACATTTAAGGTGATTATTGGACTAATATCTGCTATATTTGTTACTATTTTCTATTCATTGCCCTTGTTCTTTTGCTTTAAGAGACTGCCCTAGAGTCTGCAGGATCCTTTTACAACTAATCCAGTTCACTTATGCGTGAGCTATAATCATCTAATACATTGTTAATATTCTGGAAAAATGTTACCATTTCTGTTCAGAAAGATGGTCTCTAATGATCTTTATGTAGATTTGAGTTTTTCAACTCATTTTCTTCTCTCTGAAGAATTTCTTTCAACATTTCTTGAAGTGCAGGTCTTCTGGAAACAAATTCTCTTAACTTCTGTTTGTTTGAGCAAGTCTGTTTCTTCTTTACTCTTGAAGGTTAGCAGAATACAAAATTCTGGGTTTTTAGTTTTCTCTCTGCACTTAGATACTTCACTCCTTTCTGCTGCCGTGCTTCCTGAGGAGAAGGCGGATGCAATTGCTCTTTGCTGCTTCTCCATCCATAAGGCGTGTCTTCCTCTGGCTGCTTTCAGGAGTTTGTCTTTGCCCTGGATTTGCGCTGCGAATATGATACGCTTATATGCAGTATTCGGGCATTTATCCTGCTTGGCGTTCTCTGAACTTCCTGCGTCTCTGGTTTAGCGTCTGACGTTAATCTGGGGAAATCCTCAGTTGTTATTGCTTTGACTGTTTCCTTCTGTTCCTCCGTCTCCATCTTTTCTTCCTGGCATTCCCCTTGTACATGTTACTTCTTTGTAGTCGCCCCACGGTCCTTGGATGTTCTGATTTGTTTTTTCCTGTCCTTTGCTCTGCTTTTCAGGTTTGGACCTTTCTGTTGGCATGTCCTGCGGCTCAGAGACTCTTTTCTCAGCCGTGTCTGGGGCTCACTGGATTAACGTCTGCTCTGTTTCTTACTGTGCCCTGTTCCTTGCCCTGTGCTTTCTTCTACTTTCTCTCCCACTTTTCCCTGCTTTTTGTAGTTTGGATTGCACTTTCTCCATCATGAGTCCCTCATACACATTCTTCATTTCTGTTCTGGTGTTTTGACCTCTGCCGTCTTTTTTTTTCCCTGATAATTTCTACCTGTCTTTTTACATTACTCATTTTTTTCTTGCACGATGTCTACTTTTTTTCGTTAGAACCTCTAGCTTAATTTTGGTAGTTACTTGGAATTCTTGGAATGATCGTTCCACCACCCGTCATGCCAGAGTCTGGTTCCTGTGCTTTCTGTCTCTTCAAACCGTGTTGTTTCCTTTTTCATGTGCTTTATAAGTTTTTGACCAAGTTGGACAGGATGTGCCAGATGAAAGGAGCTCACAAGCCTTTAGTGACCTTCGATGGGGCGTGGGGGGCGGGATACATTCTGTAGTGCTCTAACTAGGCCTCGTGTCTTAATGGGTCTGTGCCACTGGCTGACCCTCGTGTCCTCCTCCTGTCCGCTGTGGGACAGGACCCGCGGCAGCTGGACTTCTAATCTCCCTGCCCTTGGGCAGGGATTGGGCTCTTGGGGATGGGCCTTGTTAAGAACCAAACACTTTGTTCTGTCTCTGAATGGCTACTTTCTCCCCTCCCTCTACTGGGGGCTGGAGGGGAGTTTTCTCTCCCCTTCCTCCCCCACCTCCCCCACCCCCACCCCCACCCCTCACCTGGAACTGCGGCACTCCCAGAGGTGAAACCGGGAGCACGTGGACCCTCCCTCCCTTCCTGCCAAGATTGGCCACTGGGGGCTGGGCCCCAGCTTGTGGGCGCGGAGGCTGTGGGTCGGCTCTTCCACCTGCTCCCCCTGCAGGCTCTGCCCGAGGCGCCGTGTGGGTCCCTCTGCAGGCCTGTCTCTGTTCACCCTGGGACTCCTCCTCTGGCCACTTGAAAGATTCCTGATCTTGTGCAGCTTCTCCCCTGTTCGGGCAGAGGGAGGAGTCCGCTCCTCACGTGCAGGCTTCCGAGAGCTCCCGCTCTCTGTGTTCGTGCCTCTGGCCCTGTGTGGTGACTGAAGGCCTCGGTGGCCTTGAGGACCGCCGTGCGTCCTCCTAGTCCATCTGCAGAGCTCCGGGGTCCTTGCACATGTGGTGGTGCCTGGAGCGTTTGCACCCAAGGGGCCGTGTCTCCACGAGTGTCGATGCCCGTTCGCCAGAGCAGAGGCTTCCCTGGGAGCGGCTCGCTCCTCTCCGGTGATCTTGCCACAACCCTCCTGTGGCGGGAGAGCGAGCCCCGTCGGGACACGAGGTGACAGGTGGGCCCCAGCGTTGCCTGGCACTTGGGGGCGGGGGCAGACAGGTGCAAGGCCGGCTGCCCTGTCCCAGTGAGCTCCATGTGGGAGGCAAGGTGGCCCTGACACCAAGGGGGTAGGGTAGTTACCGTGGACCCCCAGCGATCCTGTACCGTCGGGTCTGTTTGCCTGTCCGCTCTCCTCATCCTGTCCACCCCAAGCCTAGAGACATTCCGGGGTGACGGCGACAGGGTGGGGGGGGCATTCAGGAAAGTTTGGTGTCCTTCCAGGCTGTCTTCCATTGTCCGTGAGCTGTCTGCTTGTCTGCGTGGGGGTGCCCGGGCCGCTGGGGACAGCGGGGAGGACGGCGCTGGGCACCCGGGACCTGCCTGTCTCACCGTCTTCATGAACAGGGACAGACAGCCCTGCACTGACCGGTTGGCCGTGTGTCTGCTTGTTCGCTTCACTTTGGAATTGTAAGTGGAAGTAAGGAAGTGTGTGTGAGCATGCACGCTCTCAGGGACGGCCAGGGATGGTGGATTTGCAGATAACCCCGGAGCCGCCGCCTTCCAGTCGGGACCGCTAGACTGAGCTTGTGGTCACACGTTCTTTGTTTTCTTTATATTTTGCTGCCTAGCGTGGATTTTGATCACTGTAGTCAGGGGTGCTTTTGCCGCATCCCACGGATAGCGTTTCCAGTTTGATTTTCTTCAAGGTCAAATTTCATTGTGATTTTGTCCTTGAACTGTGGATTAAACAAGATTGTGGTTTAATTTTCAAAAACAGGGGTGTTTCCAGATATTATTAATTTCTCTTTCCCTTCTGATGCGGTAAGAGAACAAACTTCCTAGGAGTTCACGTTGTTTTAAGTGCATGGAGGGTTTGTGCTATGGGTGGCAGATGGGGTGTCTGAGTGAACATCTCAGGTGAACTTGGGGGAAAAAAACCGTGTAGTGTAGGCTCTTTGTGGTGTTCTTGTCTTCTGCGTCCTGATTTTCCACCCACTCCTTACTTCCATGACTGAGAGAGGAGAGCTCACGTCTGAATGTCTGATTGTGGATGTGTTGATTTTTCCTGTCAGGGCCGTCGGGTTTTGCCTCATGAACTCCAGTGTTCTGTACCCAGTGCACGTACCGTCAACCTGTGAAATGTGCCGGCTTCTTGATTGACTCTTACCGTTTTGAAATGTTGTCTTGATCCCTGATAACTTTGTCCTGAGGTTAATTTGTGTGATGCTAGCAGTTGTCCCATCCTTTTTTATATAGTGTCTGAATTCGTGTTTGGACAGTCTTCATTTGATGCCATTATCTGTACCGTTGAGGCTAGGAGCTCCTTTGGCCGGAGATAGTGCTCTGAGTCCATGAGTTTTTCTCTACCGTCTTCTGTTTGGGCTCACGCTCTTTCTGGCAGTGGATCTGGAGCCAGTATTGTGTTCGTTTCTCTGTGTTGTTTCTTTTTTAAGTTTACTGTTTATTTTGAGAGAGAGAGTGTGTGTGTGAGCAAAAGAGGAGCAGAGAGAGAGGGTGAGACAGAATCCCAAGCAGGCCCCGCAATCTCAGCACAGAGCCCAACGCAGGGCTCGAACCTGTGAATCATGAGATTGTGACCTGAGCCAAAGTCGGACGTTTCACCGACTGAGCCCCCCAGGCGCCCCTGTTAGGCTGTTTTAAAGTATTTCACCGGCCACTGGTTTCCAGAACTGTGATTAGGATGCGCCCTGGCAGGTTCATTCTTGTTTTCATCCCACGTGGGCGTGGCTGAGCTCACTGGCTGTGTGGCCACGTGGCTGTGTGCGCACCACATCTGGAGAACTCTCTGCCACTGCTGCTTCTAGCTCTTTCTTCTCTCCCGGTGCGCTCCTCTCTTCGTGGGTGTGGTAAACCATCCCGTTTGCCGTGTGTCAGGCCAGTTGACACGGGCCGTGAGGGTCCCCACGGCCGCTCCTGTCCCCACCATCTTTGGGTCTGGTCCGCTGTTCACCGTGTCCACTCATCTTCATTTCAGATCATGTGTTTTCACCACTTTCATTTATTTCTTTTCTTCCCCACGTTTTTCTGTTTTGAGTATTGTCTGTCGTCCTTTATATATTTGAGCAGATTATAGCTCTTGTAACATCTTTGCTGTTAGTTGCATTCTGGTTGTAACCCCCTTGGCGTGGGGTATGGTCTGCCACTTTCCTGCGTGTCGAGTGGCCTCTGTTGGGGTGCGGGCCATTTGAGACGTGTGGTGGCGCATTGGGACTGTGTGGCCGTGCTCGGACTTTGTTCTGGCCACCAGATGCCCGGGTGGGTCTGGAGCAGCCCTCTTGCTGAGGGGTCACCTCTGTGTGGTTTTTACCAACTGCCCTACGGGTTTGAAGAGGTGGCTGGCCGGACTTTGAACAACTGCCATTCCTTTCCACCCCCAGATGTTTGGAGTCCCTTTGAGACCCCATTCGCCAGCACTCTGCGCCCCCCCCTCCCCCCGCTCCCGCCCCTTTGTCCTCCCAGCCTGGGGCACAACCATCCTGTTCTCCTTGCTCCCCTGTGGGCCGGGTCTGCACATCACTCTGATACCGCGGGCCGGGCGGGTGCACAGCCTTCTGGTGCTGTGGTCCTGTGCCTCAGCCGTGCGGTGCCTGGGTCTAGGTGTCTCACATCTGCCCGCTTTCTAGTGGCTTGTCGCAGGAAGACGGCTTCTGTAACTTAGTACTTTACGGCCAGATTGTCACTTGTGTTGTGTTTTTTGTTCCATGTGATTTTGGGTTTTTTATGGCAGATCTGGGGAGATGAGCTGTTGTCCTTGCTATCTTATTTTCCTAGAACCCCTTTTATTTCCTTCTTAACAATTAAATAAACAAATGACTTCCTATAGGTTGGCTCTTTATGGCTTATTTTCATTTCATGCCTTTTTTTTTTTTTAATGTTTGTTTATATTGAGAGAGAGGCACACACACAGAGCCCTAGTGGGGAAGGGGCAGAAAGAAAGGGAGACACAGAATCCGAAGCAGGCTCCAGGCTCTGAGTTGTCAGCACAGAGCCCAGTGCGGCAGTCAAACCCACGGACCATGAGATCATGACCTGAGCTGAAGTCGGACGCCTAACTGACTGAGCCACCCAGACGCCCCATTTCATGCTTTGCATAGCAGTTTTTTAGAAGTTCATTTTTTCCGAGGTCTGAAGTATTTTTGTGTCCAGTTTTTATTGACTTATGCTCACTTCTCTTTTAGGCCATGCTGGTGTGTCTGCAAGCATGATGAAGAAAAGGACGTCCCACAAGTAAGCAACTCTGAAACTTGCTTTTAGATAACAGGTTGTGGCCTTAGGTGACGTAGGACTTGAGATGCCATCGTGCTGCCCTCTTCTCCGTGCTGAGCAGGTCATGCCCCCTGTCTTTGGCCTGTCCTATGGCTGCCTAGGCCTGTCCTTCCACTCTTGAAAGCCTCCGGGCGATGATTTCCCCTCCAGCTCCCAGGGGTTGCGCTGTCTGCAGGAAGCCCCAGTGGTGAGGGCGGCGCTCTCCCGCTTCCCTCCTGGGAAGGGCTGCGTGCTCTCGGCATGCAGGTTCTTGGCTGCGTCTCGGATGCGCTGCTGACAAGGAGGGCCTTGTGGCTGGAGGGCCTCAGTGGTATGCCGACAGCTGCTTGCTCACTGCTTTTCTACATTTTCAAGTACATGAGAAGCTTGAAATCTAGAGAAAGAATATGGCTGTTGAAAGATATTAAAAAAATTTGTTTTTTCAACGTTTATTTATTTTTGGGACAGAGAGAGACAGAGCATGAACGGGGGAGGGGCAGAGAGAGAGGGAGACACAGAATCGGAAACAGGCTCCAGGCTCTGAGCCATCAGCCCAGAGCCTGACACGGGGCTCGAACTCACGGACCGCGAGATGGTGACCTGGCTGAAGTCGGACGCTTAACCGACTGCGCCACCCAGGCGCCCCTGTTGAAAGATATTTTAAAAGGCTGTGTATTTCAAGTGATCAGTATAAGTCCTAAATTCTGTAGGTGCCAGAGCGAACAAGCCACTTTTCCCTCCCTTTAATCTTTGTGTATGACATAGTTACGTTTACAAAGAAAATTGAGCTATTGTCTTAAATAAGACTGTGCTTGTACTGAGTTACATATTTGAATAGATTGCACAAGTACCCACCGGGTCCTGGTCACCGCTGCTGCACCATGGGTGCTGCTCTAACAAGTAGGTTCTGATCGTTTGGTCTTGATGGTAGACTGTTAACTACAGACCAGGCCCTCTGACCCTAGCTGGCACCTCCCGAGCCTCTCAGTATAGCAGTTCTTTCCAAATTGTTCATACCGAAGTCACCACCCTGTGTGGTCGAAGGGCCCAGGGCGCCTTGGCTGCGGTGGCACATCTGGATGACGTTAAACGTGCCCTTCCGTAATGTCGCTGATCCGAGCACACGTGCCTCCCGTGTAAATGCGTGCATGCATAGTGATGTAAATATTTGTCAGGTTAGGTTCACGAAGTGTCCTACAGTGTAAAACTGTGAAGTTGAGGTCTGTGTGTCCCTGAGGGTTGATAAGGCATTTCCCAGATTTCCTTGATATGCCCATTACTAATGTTCGTGGTTCTGCCACGCCCACCGAGCTGGTAATCTATGTACTCTGTCTCCACTCATGGCGCACCATTGCCGTAAGTAATCAGCCATCTCTTGGCCCAAGTGGGAGGTAACAAAACAAATACAAGCTGTAATATCAGGTAATGATAAAAACTTAGTGGGGAAGAGAAGCAAGTTAGATGTTGATTTGCAAGACCAGAACAGTTCATGCAAAACAGATTTTACCAGTTAGTTTAAAATAACTGGCTTTCAGAGTGTAATGTGCATTCAGTCTTACCCATTTTTACACATTTCTGGATATCTCTGGTTGGAAGTTCCTTTAGTTAGGATTTCAGGCATTCTTGGGTTTGTGCGAGGGTTTCACATGCCTGCTCGTAAGCACTGCTTTCCATGGACACGTGGCTCTGATGTGCTGGTAATGCCCCCCCCCCCCCAGCACAATGAATAAACGCCTATCTGTTAAAACTTCTGAGAATCTGCTCCCCTGTGCTCTGCAATGCAGGGAGCTCAGTCGGATGCTTGTTTCAGTGAAAACAAGCTTTCAGTAGACAGCTTTGAACTTGGTACTCTGTAGCCAGAGGGCGCCACGGGAAGAAAGGACACACTCTCAGTCCTGTTCGCCTGTCTTCTGATCTCTGTGCACATCTGAAGATGGTTGGAAAGAAAGAGTCTGCACATTTCACAACAGGTGGCCATTGCTCACTGCCTCTGGATGGGCCCACAAGGCTGGTGGTGAGGCCCCTGGGCAGGAGCTGGCTCGAAGCGGGGAGCTGGGTGGTTCAGCTGGGCGCCTTGGCACGTTCCTCTGTCTGCCTGGGACCCTGCTTACCGTGCCTAAAAATCCTGGTCTGGACTGGAATGGTGGGGCGTCAGCTTTTCTCTGTAGACAAGGCTTTCTGCCAGCAAGATGTTTATGGAAACCACGAACAGAAAAGCAGACCCGGAGCCTCACTCTGCCCTTGCTGCCTCCACTGTGGCCCAACAGCGAGCGAGGAAAGGCACAAGGGACCCACCGCCTGCAGCCGCTGACCTGTGGCCTTGTCTCCTCTCGCCTCCTGTGTTTCTGGGAATCTGAGCAGTAACTGCACGTGCGGAGGGAGTCATAGGAGCTCCAGGGGACGAGTGTGGCAGCCCCGTCCCCGTGGGTATCAGCAGGACTCGGAGTCGGGTCCGTGGCAGTGGGAGCATTGCTGCAGCAGACCAGGGACATTGTGTAGCCGCATCTTGTTCTGGTTTTTAAAGTGAAGGCAGCACACTTCCATGCCTCCTGCCGACCAGGCCCCCCACTACATTTTGGGAATAAGTTGGTAGGCAGGCCTTTCCCAGCTTTGCAGGACGTCGTTTGGGAAATGCATCTGCAGGGAAAGTATACTTGGCCCTTGAACAACATGGGATCAAGCAGCACAGGGCCACCTGTGCCCGGATTTAAGTACGGCACAGAACTAACTATGAGCGTATTTTCTGTTCCTTGTGATCTTTCTTTTCTCTTTCTTCTTTCTTTCTTTCTTTCTTTCTTTCTTTCTTTCTTTCTTTCTTTCTCTTTCTCTCTTTCTCTCTTTCTCTCTTTCTTTCTTTTCTTCTTTCTTTCCTTCCTTCTTCCCTCCCTCCCTCCCTCCCTCCCTCCCCTTCTTCCTTTCTTTCCTCTTTCTCCTTTCTTTCTTCCTTCCTTTGCTTTCCTTTCCTTCCTTTCCTTTCCTTTCCTTTCCTTTCCTTTCCTTTCCTTTCCTTTCCTTTCCTTTCCTTTCCTTTCCTTCTTTCCTCTTTCCTCTTTCTCCTTCCTCCCTCCTTCCCTCCCTCCCTCCCTCCCTCCCTTCCTCTCCTTCTTCCTTTCTTTCCTCTTTCTCCTTTCTTTCTTTCTTCCTTCCTTTGCTTTCCTTCCTTTCCTTTCCTTTCCTTTCCTTTCCTTTCCTTTCCTTTCCTTTCCTTTCCTTTCCTTTCCTTTCCTTTCCTTTCCTTCTTCCTTTCTTCTTTCCTCTTTCTCCTTCCTTCCTTCCTTCCTTCCTTCCTTCCTTCCTTCCTTCCTTCCTTCCTTCCTTCCTCCTTTTCTGCCTGCCTTTCTCCTTTCCTTTCTTTCCTTTCTTTCCTTTCTTTCCTTTCCTTCCTTTCTTTCTTTCCCCATTTTTGAGAGAGTGAGGACGAGCAGGGGAGGGGCAGAGAAAGAGGGGGACAGAGGATCTGAAGATAGTTTGATCTGGGGCTTGAACTCATGAACTGTGAGATCATGACCTGAGCAGAAGTTGGATGCCTAACGGACTGAGTCACCCAGGTGCCACCCCCCCCCCCATAATTTTCTTGATGATATGTTCTTTTCTCTGGCTTACTGGATTGTAAGAGTACAGCAGAGGTTACATACAGTGTACAAAGTGTGTGTAAATTGTTCATGTAATTGGTAAGGCTTCCGATCAAGCTCTCAAGTTTTGAGGGAGTCAGAAGTTATACTGGGGGTCAGCGCCCTGGTCCGTGCTTTAAGGGGCAGCTGTGCATCTTGAAGGGAAGGTAGGGTGGGGGGATCTCAGGCGAGATTAGCCGTAGCGGTTCTTCGTTGCAGTTTTCAAACAGAAATCCGGTTCTTTGTCTTCCCTAGTTGGAGTAGTGGATGCCTTTCCATTTCAAGGCACTGTCAGAAAACACGACGGGTTTTGGTGTGTTTTGAGAGAAATGGACCAGGGCTGTTACACACTAAGTAGAGGTATTTCCAGCCAGTGCTTTTCCATTTGTTAAATCACAAGTGCCAGTCACTGACCGCAACAGCGACAGAGACAACTCCCCTCCTCCTCCCCCTCCCATCCTCCTCCCCCTCCCATCCTCCTCCCCCTCCCATCCTCCTTGTCCCCCCTCTTCCTCCTCTCCCTTCCTCCTCCTGGAGTCCCTGGCGTGGCCTCAGGTACTTTTCATGGCACCCCTGTCAAGTAGGAACCCTGGGCCCTTTGATGCAAGAGGTTGACTGACCAGTTTGGGGTCATGCAGCTGAGAAGTGACTGAGCCAGGGCTCCCAGAGGGGACAGCAGGATTCTAGAGCACACAACCACCACACTGTGCTTCCTCGTGGAGCGGTTGCTTGTCTCACATTGGAAAAGCAGGTTACACAGACAAGGTAACAGTGAAGCAGGCATCTACATGAAGTGTGGTGGTGCTGTCTTAAATTGGACAAAAAGAATAATACTTTTGAATCGACTTTTAAGTGCTTTTTACACCAAGGAAGTGAATAGTGTATTGGAAGGCCTTGGCATTGGGAGGTTGCCGCAGACAGCTCTGGCATTCTCTGGGACAGAGTAATGAAAGAACCCATAGTGTGTGGATGGAACCCCGACTCCCCATCTTGTTTTTATATCGTCATTTTGAGCCGGCAATGGCAGCATCAGCTGTACAACTTTTATTAAGCAACAGGAACCAGAAAAACTTTCTCCTTACTGGTGTGCATCTTGTAAAAAGACAATTATGTTGATACAATCAGTAGTTTCTTCTGAAATGTGCTGCAACACGAGTAAGGGAACTGCTCTTAGAAGACAGTACTAAATAGAATAAGGAAAGTGTCAGTAATTAACTTGTGCAACATAGTACACGGTGCGTGAGTGGCATTTCCTGGTTCACGGCAGAATGGTGCTGGTTGAAGCTGAAGAAGTGTGGTCCCTTTAAATACTGACCACCAAAATAAGATCTTCCAGTCCCGGGGAGGAGGATGTGCTTTGAACACAGAATCTCTTTTCTGGGTGACAGAACAATTAGCGGGGTGTGTTCCAGACTTCCTTAAAGTGTCTGGCAAGGCACAGAAAATGCCCCTGCAATCCAGCTTACCTTTTGGGGAACATGGGTACGTGGAAACTAGTGTTGGTTTTGACTGGTGCTCCCTAAGGTATGGTGCCTGGGGCAGCGGCGGCAGAGCGTGTGCTGGAAGGTCTGGGATCGAGGAATCTGGGGTCAGGTGTGGGCCTTGCCCACACGCTCCGGGTGGTCGCTTGCCTGCCAGAGTCTCCTCCGAGGCCCATCTGAGAGGTACGCGGGCTCGTGGGGAAATCCGCTTCTGCCGTACAGGGAGAGTGGCTTTCTGCCGAGGGGTTGGCCGGCCCCGTCTGCTCCCCGGGGGCATCCCCATGGGCGTACGAAAAGAGCCGGTCCCAGTCGTGAGGACCAACTGCAGCGCATCCCTCCAGAGCCCGGGGGCCTGTCCGTTGTTCCCAGAGGCGGCTGTGGAGAGAACCGGCAACGCGCTCACAGGTGCGTACCTCTGGCGTTCTGTGCTGTCCTCCTCGAATCGTTGGGATCGTGACTCAGTGCAGCCCTTTATTTGCGCGTGGCGGCAAGTTCAGCCGTCCTCCCGGAGCGAGGTGCCTGCCGTCCGCCTGCGGCAGCGCTGTGTGTGTGTCGGCTTCTGGAGGCTGGGCCTGGAGAGCCCCCTAGACTTTGCAGGGACGCACACGAGCTCAAGGGCTGTTACGAACACGTGTATCCAGGGAGAATGTAGGTCTGCGGTGCCATATTCAGGCAGCCCTTAATTTCTTTTAAGTTTGTTTATTTTGTGAGAGAGACAGAGCGAGCAGGGGAGGGGCAGAGAGAGAGGGAGGGAGACCGAGAATCCCAAGCAGGCTCTTCTGAGAGCCCGGAGCCTGCTTTGGATTCTGCGTCTCCCTCTCTCTCTTTGCACACCCCCACCCCCGCTTGCGCTCTGTGTGTGTGTGTCTCTCTCTGTCTCTCAAAAAAAAAAAAAAAATTAAAAAAAATTAAGCTGAGCTGAGGAGCTCTCTGCCACTTTGAGTTGAAAAGGAAGCCCTCCGAAAAGTGCGGATCCAGAGTGGACCCCGGAGTCTGTACGGGTTGGAGACTGCAAAGGCTGGCTGCAGCCGAGGTGGCCGGAGGAGAAACCAGCCGTGGAGGAGGTTTGCCTGCCCTTCGTCTCCGTCCCAAGGCCTCTGCTCGCTCCGCTCCCGGCCACTCTGCAGCCCCCTGCGTCACTGCTGCTTCTCTGATCCCACACCTCCTGCTCAGACGTCGGGGCCCAGCTGGGCCTGAAGAAGTACACCCGCGCTCCAGACGCCGTGGTCTCGGCTGGCACGGAGCACAGGAATGCCGGCGACTGTCGGGCACCTGAGGAGCACTGACCGCATGAGAGAGGGTCACACACACGGCGGGAGAGCTAACCAGGAGCCTGCGGGCGGCACCACCGCACCCAGACGAGGCCGACCCGCAGAGCTCACAGAGGAATCGGGAGAGGAAGCGAACATTTACGGCCGATATAGGAAGGCTTGTTAATTAAAGAGACACGGTTCAAGAAAAGGTGAAGAAACATTTGTTTCTTATCTATCGGTTCGATAGAGAGGCTGAAATTCAAGCCTGTCTGTTTTACCTAATTCAGGAGAGCTTGGTCTGAGGCTTTCTGGAAGGTGAGCAGTGTCAGGGGAGTGGGATCATGGAGGAGAGGCCAGGAAGTGCTGTGTTCCTCTGCTAAGGAAGGGACGGTGGGTGAAGGATCCAGAATAAATGTAAGAGAGGGGCACCTGGCTGGCTCAGTCGGTTAAGCTGAGTCAGTCTGACTATCTCGGCTCAGCTCACAATCTCACAGTTGTGAGTTCAAGTCCCACGTTGGGCTCTGTGCTGGGTGTGACGTCTACTTCTTGAAAAATGAAATGGGGTGGGTAATTTTGCACAGCTGTCTTTAGATTGGTCAACTGCTAGTTGAGGGGTTGAATCCAGGATAGAAGCTCTTCTGGTTGTGATCTGTATTCTCCAAAAAGCCAGGACCGTGGTGATTGTGTGCCTGTGCACGTACGGAGAGAGATCAGAGGCTGGTGTGGCAGCTCCGGTCCCAGGGCAAAATTGCTTCCTGTGAGAACACTTTTTCTTAAGACCTTCAACTGATTGGATAAGGCTCAGCTACATTATGGTGGGCCATCTGCTGATTTACAGGTTGCCTTTCTAGAAAAATGCCTTCACAGAAAACATCTAGGGTAATGATTGACCACATAGCTGAGTACTGTGACCCAGCCAGGGTGACAAATTTAGATAAACCGTCACACTGGCAGAAATGCTGTATTTGCTTATAATTTTGGTAGTAATGGTGGAATGTTTGTGTGAATTAGGAAACGGTGCATGTGACTGCATTCCTTAGTCAGTGAGGTTGGGAATCAGCTTGTTCCTTTGCTGTGAAGAAAGCCTGATGCTGTACACAGCATGCATCGCTGGGACTTCTGCTGAAATCTCACAGATGGTAATTGGTTGTCTGAGGAGACACATGATGCTGAAGATCCCTGTGCTCTGCCGGTGATACGTAAGGGCTGAGGTTCGCGGTGGCTGCTGCCGAGTTCCTGGGCGGGCAGCGCTGACGTGAGCTCTTGGCCCTGCCTCTTCCGTGCATCCAAGGGAGGGCGATTGTCCCAGCTGCTCTTCTGTCCGGCGGGTGGCCCTGCCTTGCGCACCCCTCTCTTTCCCTTTCCTCGTGCAGCCGTGGGGACGCACCCAGGGCTGGCAGGGGGCCGCCGTGGGGCCACCGTGGGGCCGCCGTGGAAGCTTCCGGGCGCTCCTCGGTTCTCCGCAACCGTCCTGTAACCTCCCGGGCCTCTGCGGTCAGTGTGGAGGCCTTGGCTCACATTCCCCTTGCCGAGAACCGTAAACTCTGCTGTTTGGTGGCCCCAGTGTCACTGTCTCGTTCTCCCGTGATGTGGTCCTCGTGCCTGGATGCCCACGAGATGTTCTTTTCCTTAAAGAATTTGTCTTAACTGGAGGATGTTCGCGTCAGAGGTGGGGTCTGTTTTCCCAGGGCTGCCTGTACACATGGGTGTTGTTTCTCTCGGGGTTTTCCGTGAGTTGCGTCAGTGTCCTAATGTCCTACAACAGCTAGGAGCCCATGTCCATTAGTCACAGCTGTGTCGTGTCCTCCCAGGCGGGCCCCGCCGCATCTGTTGGCCGTGCTCCTCTGGGTTAGTCCTCGTTTCTGAAACGGCTTCCTTTCTGGTTCTCACTCCCTGCTCTGGCCTCTGGTGTGTGCCTGGCCGTGGGGAACGGTTTCCATCTCCCTCCCTTGTGGGCAGATGGCCTGTGGGTGTGCCTCCCGACTGTTCCGTGTCATCCATGTGCGGCCGTGCCACTGTCCTCTCGGGCCCCATGTGTGAGGAGGGCGGTGGCTCCCTGGATGGCCATCCCCTGCAGAGCTCCGAGCCCCTCTGTCTCCGTAGGGCTCTGTGGGGTCTTCCCTTCTCAGCCACCACCCTCCCCCACCCCCGCCTTGTCAGCCTGTGAACCCCATCCTCCTGGAAGGCAGGTCTGCTGGGCGCCTGCAGAAAACCCGCTCAGAACCTTGGGAGCCCTTTTCCACCTGACGTGAGCAGTTTTCCATCTGGGATGATCTCCCTCTTGCTGAGGAAAGGCCTGCGCCAACAGACGCGGACCTCGTTGGGCAGCGCTCGAGGTTCCTCTGTGTCACACTCCCTCTAGATTTACCAGCTCGCCTCCTTGAAAGTCCGTACATCGTAGCTTTAAATATCACAGCCTACAATAAATTGTTTTTTTCAAAGTTTGTGTGTATGCCAGTTGCTTACGACTTTCGCTCGTGGTGTAGATGAGAGATCTCTGACCACCGGAAGTTCTCGGCTGAGCATGTGCAGTGCCCCGGGGCCTGGCTGTCCTCTCTGTCCACGCCCAGCTTGGTTCCTTGTCCGAGACTCCTAGGTGGAGCCCAGATGCCTTCCCTGATACCAGGACCCACGTGTGCTGCTTGTAAATGTTGCATGTAGATTTTCCAATTGTTAATAATCTGGAAAGAATGTGGTTTGGTGTTGCTCCAATAATTTCTGATAATACATTAAGTGTTTGTCAAAATTCAAGTCTTGTTTCAAGTTACAATTTCAAAATTCAAGTCAGAGTCTGTTTCCTAGAGAAGTACTAACGGTGTAATGCCTGGATGCCAGCCGGCCTGGACTGCTGGTTAAAGAGAAGTTAAAGGTCTAGTTTTTTCTCCTTGATTAAGGTGGTGGGGGCTCATCATGTGGGCGCCACAGTGGGTGAGATTGAACAGTTGCACGTTTCTGCTTGACGAGAAGCGGGTTCATGGTCTGTAAAGCCGTGTGCATGTATGCGTATTTTATGCGGTCGGCCCTTCTCTATCTATGATTAACCGAGGTCACTGTGAGTTGACTGCAGTAATAGAAACTCACAGTTGAGAAAGCGATGCTCGTGTTCCATATCAGGGTGAAGTTGCTGTGGCAAAGTGCTGTTCCTGCGCCTGCCCACAGGGCGCACAGGGAGCAGGACGTGTGCACACGGTGACCCGGAGGGCCCCTGGGGGCGCCTGGACCCGGAGAGCATGCTCGCTAGTAGTAGGGTTGGGGGTCGGGGTGTGTACTTCTGACATGATACCTTACGTGTGTTATGTGTGAATGCAGAAAACATCGGAGCAGTGTGGGGCCGAGCAAACCCGTTTCCCAGCCCCGGAGGAACATCGTAGGCTGCAGGATTCAGCATGGGTGGAAGGAGGGGAATGGCCCTGTCACCCAGTGGAAAGGAACCGTTCTGGACCAGGTGCCTGTAAATCCTTCTTTGTATCTTATAAAATACGATGGATTTGACTGTGTTTATGGACTAGAACTTAATAAAGATGAAAGAGTATCTGCGCTCGAAGTCCTCCCCGATAGAGTTGGTAAGTTCTCTTTACTATTTGTGTGTTGTATTCTTTACAAATGATTGTCGAAGTGATTGCTTTGTGATTATTCTTTTGCATTATTGGTATTTTTATTTTTTCTGGAGTGCAGGCACTCCCGATATACTCTTAAGTCAGTCACCTGAAACCATAGTTCAAGTCAGGGGTGTAAAGATGTGTGAAATGATTGCTGAACAAATTGACAAACTGATAATTTCTAACATTATTTCCCACGTTTTGCTCACTGTTCATGTGGACTCTGATGGGTAAGAATGTTTTCTTGTTAGCTCAAATATCTTGTGTACCTCTTTCATCAGATTATAGTAGCTTATGCACTTACTTTAGAATCCTTATGTGAAGTATATCTTTCATTGTGTGTTATTACATAAGTGATAACTGTATTTTCAGCCAAAATTCAAGCAGCCCAAACCCGTGGGCTTTATTCTGCATTCTTTAGATGGATGTTTGCACAATGTGGAAATGAACGGCCCTTTCTTTTCTTAAATATTGTACAAATAGGCCCCCTTATATAGCTTAGTTCCTTAAGGCTTAAGGTGTCAGTTAAATAATAACGACTGATTTTATTTTTAAGGATAAGGTAAAATATCATTTCTAGGATGAGTAGGGCGCACCCACGTTAACGTTACTTTCTTTCTTTTTTTTTTTTTTTTCCAACGTTTATTTATTTTTGGGACAGAGAGAGACAGAGCATGAACGGGGGAGGGGCAGAGAGAGAGAGGGAGACACAGAATCGGAAACAGGCTCCAGGCTCTGAGCCATCAGCCCAGAGCCTGACGTGGGGCTCGAACTCACAGACCGCGAGATCGTGACCTGGCTGAAGTCGGACGCCCAACCGACTGCGCCACCCAGGCGCCCCAACGTTACTTTCTTAAAGAGTGTTCACTTTGAAGTGCTTTCTTCTTACCACGGCCATGCTGCTCGTGCCTGAGCGCTGGTTGATCCTTTTGGAATTGTCTTGAAAAGCCTCTATGTTAACAAACCCAGTCTCAGCAGATGTGGACTTGTGGGTAGAAGTGTGGGGCCAGATTGTCAAGAGGGGAAACTACTCTGTTCCCTTGTCCCTTTGTTTTTGCCATTGTGTTCTTGGGACACACGTGCTTCCCTAGCAAGTTAACTTTTTGCCAGAGCAGCAAGTTTTCTGTTTGCCTTCCCTTTAGATGACAATGCTAAGTCTATATTTATCCCGTGTAAATACAGTTCTGTTTTCGCAGAAATCTTCATGTCTTTATTATTATCAAAGGTAACTGTGTAATGTTACATCTCTGGCATTTGTCACATCTTTACCTGTTCTTGGTGCCACTGGACCTTCCTCCTTCCTCACGAGGCACATCCTCTGTTTCCTCTTGATCTTGACGTTAGCCTATTTCCAGTGTGAGAAACTAACATTGAAGAGTCTTACCTTCAGGTTTTAAAAAAAATACCTAGACTTTCAAATCCATTGTTTGTACTAAGTAATTGTCGTGTATCCTTTTTCTGATCTAGATGTTTAGTCTGTCCCTTTTGGGGTAAGACTGCCCTGCCGGCCTGTGTGAGCTCTTCTGTCATCATAGGACAGAGGAGGTCATTTCCTCTTGGTAAAAACGTGATTTGAGCAAACCAAGATACCCCCAAATCTATAAGTATCTCTGGTGATGGACTTGAGTTGCTTAATGGTTTTCTTACTGTTTCCAATGGGAGATCAGGCTTGTTTTTGTAAAAAGCAAAGCATTTTAAAAAGGAAATCCAAAGGCGTCTGTGCAACCCAGCAGTATTTCACGTGCTGAATTTAATGAGTAGTTAATTCTGGTACTTCTCGCATGCTTCAGTCTGGAAGATTATTTGCCCTTCGCTTACGTTCCACGTAGGAAGGAAACCGTCTTTCACGATCAGCCTCGGGTTATACATCAGACTGTACTTGCAGTTTTGTTTGTGATAAGCTAAGGAGGGGACCCGGCCTGAAGGCCTGTGGTGGCACAGTGTATGGGTGCCCCATGTGTGGTCAGGGGCTCTTGAGGTCAGGAGGCTTGTGACATTGGTAAAAACACAGAACGTGAAATTCACTACCTTGACCATTTTTAAGTGTTGAATTCAGTTAGTGTTAAGTGCATTCAGGTTGTTGTGGAGCAAATCTCCAGAACGTTTTCATCTTGTAAATCTGTTGCTCCGTTCCCCACCTCCCCCCCAGCTCTTCTACTTTCTGTTTCTATGAATTGGGTCACATTAGATACCATTAGATAGAATATTTGTCTTGGTGACCACTTCCTTTCCCAGCAGAGTGTACTCAGGGTTCGCCCATGTAACATGTGACAGCATCTCCTTCCCTTTCGAGGCTGAGCGGTACTCATCGTGTCGACCCCGCATTCGGCTCGCCCGTCGCTCTGCTTGGGTTGCCTCCACCTTTTGGCTGTTGTGGAGAGTGCTGCCATGAACATGGCGGTCAGGCACTTCGGGCCCCTGCTTTCCTTTCTTTTGAGGATAGTCCTGGAAGCAGAATCGCTGGATCATGCAGTAATTCTGTGTTTCATTTTCTAAGGAGCCCATGTACTGTTTTCCACAGTGTTTGTAACATTTCACATTCCCACCCACAGTGCACAGGGCTCCAGTTTCTCTACATCCTCGGCAACACCAGTTGTTCTTGTCGGTTTTGGTTTGCATTTCTCTGGTGATTAGTGATGTCGAGCACCTTCTCATATGCTTTTTGGCCACTTGTCTGTCATCTTTGTAGAAATGTCTGTTCAGGTCCTTTGCCTGTTTCCCAATCAGGTTATTTGATTTTGTTGAGTTGTAGGAATTCTTTACATATTTTGGAGATAAGTGAGTTTTAACAGAACAGCGTGACAGGTTTACTGATAATGATTTCAGATTCTGCGTGCGGTTAACCTTTAACAGGCTTGTTGAGCTGTGACGTAGTGTCACAAGAGTATCTGGAATTATCTGACAAGACTAATAGAATACTCCCCCTTTTCAACAACACATCTTTGTGAGGCTGGGTTTCATATGTCAACCAGAAGAGCGTGTAACATGTTTCAGAATGCTGAAGCCCATAGGAGAATCTAGCTTTCCTTTTGTGAAGTTAGACAGTGAGAGATTTAAACAAATGTAAAATCATCCCGCTCTTCTTACTAAATCTTTCTTAGAAAATATGGTTATTTTTTATTAAAAATGCTTTATGTAAGTATTTAAAAAATATTTTTAGACTTACTTGTAATTTCTAGTAGCAGATTTTGGTAGCTATCCATGTAAAGAATTGCTCTTTTAGATCCTCAAAAATTATACAGGAGTCCTGAGATCAAAAAGTTTGAGAACTTCTGAAGAAATGCAAGTGGGCTTTTAGTGCACACTGGGGAATTTTGTGTAATTTTGGATAGTTATTGCATATGTAAGCAAAGAGAAGCACCATATGTATTTAGAGTGTCCTTCTGATAAAATTGGCTAGCAGTATCTTCAGAAATTCTGTGTTCCTTTGAATTTTAACAGAAGTAAAAGCACTTATGAATGAGTAAAATAGAAGTGCTTTTTTTTAAAAGACAGTTGTCTAAAATGCGAGGACCAGAGAAACCTTAAAATCATTAGGACCTTCTGTAATTTTCCCAGTATTAAAAACAAGTTAGGTTGTGATTTTCCACCTGCCCCTTAACGAACACGGCAGGGCCGTCGATTAATTTGTACGGCGGGTGTCGGAGTGCGGTGCTCTTGGTATCGGAAAGCAGACGGAATGGGTCTGTGCTTGCCTCCCGGGTGCCCGGGCCAAGCAGGATGACTGCCGATGGTGGGGAATGCCATTAACGAATAAAGCCGGAGGAGGCAGTGGTCTCGGCCGGGCTTTCACTCCTGGTCCCGGAGAGCCCCTGGGAGGAGACCGTGCAGGCAGGGCCCTGGCAGGAGGCAGGAGGGAGAGGGCGGCTGGGCTGGGGCTGAGAAGCAGTTACTCAGATGCTGAAGTGAAAGCCCTGGGGCGTTCCAAGCGAAAGCACAGCCCAGTGTGGTGTAGCGCCCAGGAGCAGTTGGCTTGCTGTGGAAACAGATTATAGACCCAGAGGAAGACCTCAGGCCTGGGGTAGGGTGACCTCTTAGTTTGAATAACTGCCCCGTGGTCACGGAAGGTGTTACCAGAGGGAAGGTGGGTGAGGAGTGCGTGGGAATGCTCCTGTTCTACAGCTCCAGGCAAGCCTAGAATTATCTTGAAGTTTTTTTGTTTTGTTTTGTTTTTAATGTTTTTATTTATTTTTGAGATAGAGACAGAACATGAATGGGGGAGGGTCAGAGAGAGAGGGAGACACAGAATCCAAAGCAGGCTCCAGGCTCCGAGCTGTCAGCACAGAGCCCGATGCGGGGCTCGAACTCACGGACCGTGAGATCATGACCTGAGCCGAAGTTGGATGCTCAACCGACTGAGCCACCCAGGCGCCCCTTGAAGTTTAAAATAGCTATTAAACCTACCAAAACCCACTGTATACCTCGAATGAACCATTGAAAGTTCTAATTTCAAGGTACCGCACCAAGAGCAGTTGAGTTCGGAAAACAAAAAAGAAGGAAAGCAGGTTCTCGCAGTGACTGACCCGGGACCCCCAGAGCCTGTGGACTCCAGTGGGGCCTGGGCGCCAGCCCGCTGATTCTTGTGCCGCTCACACGTCGGGCCATCGCCTTGTGTGAATTCAGTCTTCACACACAGTACATGTCGGTAAGATCCTGTGTGAACTGCTGTCTGCTTCTTGTCCCCAGCGAGCTCTCGAATCAGTGACGCGCACCTGGCCGACACGATGATCGGAAAGGCGGTGGAGCACATGTTTGAGACAGAGGATGGCTCCAAGGACGAGTGGAGGGGGATGGTCTTGGCTCGCGCCCCTATCATGAACACGTGGTTCTACATCACCTACGAGAAGGACCCCGTCTTGTACATGTACCAGCTCTTAGATGATTATAAAGAAGGCGACCTTCGCATCATGCCCGATTCAAGTAAGTGTGGATTGTCAGCTTTTATTTTTGATAATTCCAAAGGAACTTGAATTTTAGAACAAGATATTTGATTAACTATTTTTTGTAGATTCATCTTTCTTACTTTGATTACTAGGGTTAAGGGATGATTCTTTTAGTCCTGCACCGAGTGTAGATTGTGAAATTTTGCACCTTTTGCCAAGACTAACGTGCTTTCTGTGTAGATCTGTCCTGGATTGTGGATGTGGGGGTGAATGGAGCATGTAACACGGGCTCCTTCGTGAGTGGCTTCCTTCACTCAGTGCAGTGTTTTCAGGCTCCTCCAAGTTGTAATGTGTCGGTGCTTCATTCCTTTACTGGCCAAGTGCAAGTGTAATCTATGCGTGTGTATCCACCTGTCTGTTGATGGATGTATGGGCTGTCGCCCGCCTCTTGCTTGTTATGAAGGATGCTGCTATAAACCTTTGTGCGCAGGTTTCTGAGTGGATGTTTGCCTTCCCTTCTCCTGGGTGGACACAGGTGTGGGACTGATGGGTCCGTGGTTACTGCTGTGTTGTGTGGGGGACCGCCGGACTGATTCACAAGGCCACTGCACCATTCTGCACATGCTCCGACCATGTGTGATGGTTCTGATTGCTTCACACCCTCACCCCTTTGTGTTACCTGATGTTTGGCTCTGGCTGTCCTCATGGTTGCAAAATGCTAGCTCATCATGGTTTGGTTTGCATCTCCTTGATCGCTAGAGACATCGGGCACCTTTTCCCGTGTTGTTGGCTATTTCTGTGTCTTCTCTGGAGAAGTGTCTGTTTGCGTTGTCTGCCTGTTCAGTCAGGCCACATGTCTGTCACTGACTTGTCTAGGTCTGTGTTCTCCGTGCAGGTCTCCTGACACGTCGGACTTGCAGACACTTTCTCCTGTTCTGTCAGTTTCTTTTTGCTTCCTTGATGGTGTTCTTTGAAGCCCAGAAGTTTTAAATTTTGACGAAGTCCAATTTATTCTTTCTCCTGTAGCTCGTGCTTTTGGTGTTTTCTCTGATAGTCTTTACCAAGTTCAAGGTTCTGAAGATTTACCTCTTTGTTTTCTTCTAAAAGTCTTGTAGGTGTCGCTCTTACCTGTGGGTCTTTAGTTCTTCTGTTTAGGTCTTTGATACATTTTGAGCTAACTTTTACGATGTGGTGAGAGGGTCCATCTTCATTCTCCTGCACGTTGTCTGAGCGCCATTATTTGGAAAGACTGCTCCCTCCCCTGTTGGGTGGTTTTGCCGCCTTGTTGAGAGGGAGTTGGCTGCAGACGTGTGGGGGGTGCCGCTGGGCTTCAGCCCTGCTTCGTTGCCCCAGCCTGTGCTTGCGTACGTCCGGCGCTTGGTCACACTGCTCCGGAGTCAGTGTGGACACTGGGAAGGGTTGAGCCCTACTTTGTTCTTTTTTCACCATTGTTTTGACTCTTCGGGATCCTTTGCGATTTCGTGAATTTTGGTATCAGTTTGTTAATTTCTGCAAAGCAGTCAGCTGGGATTCATCCGGGGATTGTGTCGAAGCTCTGATAACTTGGGGGTAACTGCCATCTTGACACCGTGACGCCTTCTGACCCACGAGCATGGGCTATACTGCTGTTGCTGAGATTTAAAGATTTCTATCAACAGTGTTTTGTAGTTTTCAGAGTAGAAGTTTTGTACTTCCTTTGTGAAATTTATTCCTAAACATTTTGCTCATTTTGATGCTACTATGAATGGAACTATTTTCTTAATTTCACTTTTGGGTAAGCCTTTTCTTTTTGAAAGTACTCTTTAGCCTTTCTCCCAACACAGGGGTGCCTGGCCTGAACAGATGGGGCTGGCGGACGCACGATACATGAGCGGTGTGACAACCATCTCTGTTGCTGAGTTTTGCCAATGAGCCAGTCAGGGAAACTGCTCTGACGTGTGCTCATCTGGCCCTGACTTTCTGCCTTGTGTACGTTTGCCACGGGTGGTAACAGGAAGTATTTAAATAGCAGGAACTTAATTCTCATGAGAGCATTCTTTAAAAGCATTTCTCTGGCCTGGGGCGCCTGGGTGGCTCAGTGCGTTAAGCGTCCGACTTCCACTCAGGTCATGATCTCGTGGTTCGTGAGTTCGAGCCCCACGTCGGGCTCTGTGCTGACAGCTCAGAGCCTGGAGCCTACTTCAGATTCTGTCTCTCTCTCTCTCTCTCTCTCTCTGCCTCTCCTCCACTCATGTTGTCTCTCTCAAAAATAAACATTAAAAAATTAAAAATAAAAGCATTTCTCTAGCCTATATGAAGTTGATTTTTAATTTTTTGGTAGAGAAGTATCCTTGTTAGAGCTGCTGTCTTGCTGATGGAAACTATGAAGGCGTTTGCACCGTCCCCAGTGTCTCCCAGCCCCTCTTCCCCCCCAGCGTCTCTCCCCTGTTCGCTACGTGCATTGCAGGAGCGGAAATTAAGTTACCATTGGAACCCGTGGTGATGCCCTGCTGGGGTGGCCTCTGTGTGAGCCCCTCACGTCTCGGCTCAGTTGCTGTGGCGTGCCTGGTAACCACACACTTGGAACTTTGTGGACGTGATGTGCCCCGAAAGCGGGGAGGGCCCGTGCCGCTGCTGAGGAAGAAAGGACTTCCGCCTCGGGTTCGGCATCACTTCCCTGCTCAGATCGGATAGCGTCATACTTTGGCGTTGTGTCGCGCGCGCGGTGGTCAGAGTAGCAGGGTTAGGATTGCATCCTTGGGCAAGAGGACCTGCCGCGGCCAGTGAGGTGGACTGTCATTAGTGCAGTTGGGCACTCGGGCCGCCAACGGGCCGTGCGGAGCTCCAGGGCCAGACCCGGGCTACACAGAGAGGGGCTCACCTTGCTCGGGCCCTGAAGAGTTTTCTGGAGGTGGAGTTGGAACCTCCCAGCCCCATCCCCTGTGTCTTCGCTGCTGGAGGGGACAGTTGGCTGTCCTTCCGAGTGCACTCGGGGACGCCTCGCAGCCCCTATGCGCTCGGGACGGTGTTCTCCAGCACTCAGGCTTTCGGGAGGGGCTTGTCTGAGAGGTGCGCTGCCTCCACGGTCCTCAGAGATCCTGTCATGGCCGGGCTGGGGAGGGGCTTCACTCGGCACCTGTTTCCAGAGCAGAAGTCTCTTATGTTGAACCTGGGCTGGGACGATGGTGTGCAGTGGAATGAGGCGGAGGAGAAAGACACTTTAAGGATTCGCAGGAAAAGACCAGGGAGAAGTTTAAGCAGTGTATTCTCGCCCCCCTGTAGGCGTTGTCTGCTCTGAAGGCCTGTTTTGAAGGAACTCCAACTTACTTTTAAGAAGTTTTGTGGATTTAGGTTTTTCCCTGGACTTTTCCTTGGTGTGGTCCTCACCTCCTCAGGCAGTCACAACTGTAATTAAACACAAGCCTCAGGGATTTCTGGTCATGATTTTCAGAATCCTTCACATGTTATGGCCTGAGGGTGGGAGGGGGCGGCAGAGTGTTTTTGTAAATAAAGTTTTATTGGCACACAGCCACACTTTTCATCTGTATATTCTCTGAGGCTGTTCTCACTTGATAAGGCAGAGCCGAGTAGTTGGTACAGAGACCACATGGCTTCAGTCCTCACATATTTATTGTCTGGCCCTTGAATAAAAAGTTTGCTGACTCTTGGGTCTAGATAATCAGGATGAATTGGGGATGTTAAGTTTTTAAAAAAATTTTTAAATTTACATTCAAGTTAGCGTATATAGTGCAGTAATGATTTCAGGAGTAGATTCTAGTCTTTTATCCTCTATGTATAACACCCAGTGCTCATCCCAACAAGTGTCTTCCTTAATGCCCCTTACTCATTTAGCCCATCTCCCCCATCCCCAACCCCTCCAGCAACCCTCAGTTTTCTGTATTTAAGAGTCTCTTATGTTTTATCTCCCTCCCTCTTTCTATATTATTTCTGCTTCCCTTCCCTTATGTCCAACTGTTTTGTATCTTAAAAGTCCTCATATGAGTGAAGTTCTATGATATTTGTCTTTCTCTGGCTAATTTCACTTAGCATAATACCTTCTAGTTCCATCCACATAGTTGCAGATAGCAAGATTTCATTCTTTTTGATTGCTGAGTAATACTCCATTGTGTGTGTGTGTGTGTGTGTGTGTGTGTGTGTGTGTGTCTGTGTATACACACACACCACATCTTTTTTATCCATCCACTGATGGACATTTGGGCTCTTTCCATACTTTGGCTATTGTTGATAGCACTGCTATAAACACTGGGGTGCATCTACCCCTTCAAAACAGCACACCTGTATCCCTTGGATAAATACCTAGTAGTGCAATTGCTGGGTCATAGGGTAGTTCTATTTTTAATTTTTTGAGGAACCTCCATACTGTTCTCCAGAGTGGCTGCACCAGTTTGCATTCCCACCAGCAGTGCAAAAGGGTTTCTCTTTCTCCACATCCTCGCCAACATGTTGTTTCCTGAGTTTATGTTAGCCATTCTGACAGGTGTGAGCAGTATCTCGTCATGGTTTTGATGAGATTTCCCTGATGATGAGCAATGAGTGATGTTGAACATTTTTTCATGTGTCTGTTAGCCATCTGGATGTCTTCTTTGGATAAGTGTCTATTCGTGTCTTTTGCCCGTTTCTTCACTGGATTATTTGTTTTTTTGGGTGTTGAGTTTGGTAAGTTCTTTATAGATTTTGGTCTTTACAGACCAAGTCTTTATCTGATATGTCATTTGCAAATATCTTCTTGCATTTCATTGGTTGCCTTTTAGTTTTGCTGATTGTTTTCCTTTGCCGTGGAAAAGATTTTTATCTTGATGAGGTCCACATAGTTCATTTTTGCTTTTGTTTCCCTTACCTCCAGAGACTTGTTGAGTAAGAAGTTGCTGCAGCCAAGGTCACAGAGGTTTTTGCCTGCTTTCTCCTCTAGGATTTTGATGGCTTCCTGTCTTGCATTTAAGTGTTTCATCCATTTCGAGTTTATTTTTGTGTATGGTGTAAGAAAGTGGGGGGAATGTTAAATTAAAAAAAAAGTATTATTAAAATAGACCTGTGAGTTGGTACATACTGAAAAATTGACTTCAAATTCTTTTTCCTCCCCTGTTTAATGCAGATGATTCTCCTCCAGCAGAAAGGGAACCAGGAGAAGTTGTGGACAGCCTGGTAGGCAAACAAGTGGAATATGCCAAAGAGGACGGCTCTAAAAGGACTGGCATGGTCATCCACCAAGTGGAGGCCAAACCGTCCGTCTACTTCATCAAGTTTGATGACGACTTCCATATCTACGTGTACGATTTGGTGAAAACGTCCTAGATGGCATCATGGACTTCGCCAAATTTGTGGAACTATTATATGTATAATTTGTAGACATAAAGACTTGATTGCTTTCCAGTTTAATGAAAGCTTAAATGTCCCTGCGAACCCACAATCTCTGCCAGCAGAACTGGTTTTGTTCCGAATAGTACAAATTCATGTGAACACAAAGCATTTTGTGTAAGGAACTCCTTCCTCTTAAAAGAAGTCTGTCTGTCTGGAGGGGAGTTAACAGGCAAGTTTGGTACAAGTTAGGCTAGCCCCATAGTCATTTCAAACTGTAGTAGATCTTCCCCACTTCCCCGCCACTGTTGCGCTCTCCGACTCTGCCGCCACAATGCAAGCATAGTTTGGTATTTTTGTTATTGCCTTTTTTGAGATATGTATGTATCTATATCTACCTATCTATATCTGTGTGTGTACATATGTAATATATACACACACATAGATCTGTGCGTGCGCGCGCACACATACACTTAATTGGCAGTCATTTCTTTGTGGATTGGGGCGGGGGTAAATAATATTCTCCAGTTTAACAGGAGTACTTGTCCGAAGTCAGTCATACTTAGCATATTACTGCTGCTTATTTAAAATTAAATGTGGGCACAGGAGACACAGGGATGTTCAGCTTGTTTTCAAAGTCAGAAGTTCAGACACCTTTTCAGTCTGGAGGCTTTAAACTGTGAGTCCAAACATGAATCATTGGTGAGCAGTTGCTGGACCCACATTAGGATTTAACAAAACAGGAATCTGGGTAAAAAGCTGCCTTTAATTCTAAGCTTTGTAAATTTTTGTTTACATTTTTTACTGTACTTTTTTTTTTTTTTTTAAAGCGAAGCCCAGGTACTTGGTCCACACAGTGTGATGCGGGCGTATTTTGGACGGCACAACTGGTCTGTTATTTGTACGAGTCCGCAGTCTGCATTCTAGTACATGGATTTGAGAGGCAGCAGTGCGTCAGTGGTTTGTGTGTATGTGGTAAGTTCCTGGAAGAACCTAGTGGTTTCGTATTAGAAGTTCAAGTTGAAGAATGGCATTGCTGCCTTCCAACAAGTGTTCTGGGACACTTTTTTTTATTACCGTTCTTACTGATACGTGATGGTGGTCAGAAGGCTTTCCCCCCCGGCTTTTCCCCACAAAGAACATCTAGACAGATGACAGCTTCGGTCCCCTGACACCTTCTGTGGTGCTGTTACGGTCTTGCCCCCGGTGTGCTGTGGATGTGGACGCTTCCCGTCCTGTGGGCCCTACCACGTCGGGGTCCGTCACCGCACCAGCTTCCGTGGCTTATTCCCGCAAGGTTGTTTTAACCGAAGTAGAACTGCAGAAGTGGGGGTAGTGGCGGCATGGCCATCTGTCGCCTTGTGTCGGATGAGCCCTGATGGTTTGGCAGCTAGGAGAGAGGCAGTACGTGACACCAGTCTCCTGCGGAGGTTGGAAACCTTCCCTGCATTTTGGGCAGAAGGTTGAGTGCATGTGTTGTCAGTCCAGTACGAGAAGGCCACGTGGCCTCAGCGTTGGAGATCCTGTACCTCAAGGCCTCCCCACGTGTGGTTCACGTGGCCCCTGCTTTTGCCTTCGGGAAGTCCGCGTGCTGTCCCGCTGTTGGATGGTAGCCCTGCGCCCCATTCTGGTGCAGCGCCCGGTGTCCGCGGTGTGTGGCGTGCCGCGCCTCACCTCACCTCGGGCGGTGGCCGAGTGCCTGGTCTCAGACGCTCCTCCTGCTCGGACAGGTGTCCTGCTGCACGTCTGTCACCTCTTTTCCTGGTGGCTCTTCTAAGAGTCCCTGCATGGGAATCTCAAGGCTGAGCCCGGCTCCCCGAGCGCCAGTGGACAAGCGTGCCCGGAGGGTGGGTGCGGCCGGCGCGTGCGCGGCGTGAGCGCGGCACAGAGGCGTTGGGCTGCAGAACCGGTGTCCTCTGGCAGCATCCGGCGGGGCGGGTCCGGGGAGGCGTCTCCGGCATCACTTACTGACTTGCTTTGTGGTTTTTCTGCAAGTACCCTTAGCACCTTCAGTACCACATGGTCTGCCGCTCTCCAGACGAATGTGACACGTGATTGGCGTCCTCATTTTAGTCAGCGTTCCATGTATTGCCGTTAGGGCGGAAGGAAGGGGAAGGGGTTTTTTGTCGTTTTCTTTTATTTGCCCCATTCTCTTTTCTTTCGGCGGCTTAACTCCCACTTCTGTGGTGACTGATCCCACTCCTTTGCCCGGGATTTCAGGCTTCGTTTTAGGCTCACGTTTCCGATCTGCATGCATTGCTTGCCTTTTCCTGGTATTGGGATGTTGGTTCCTTGTTCTGGGAGCCCAACATTAGTTTCCAAAATTATCACGGGACTTGTGACTGCACAAGACCTGAACCTGTATAAAATGTCCTGGCCTTCCTCACTGACCTGCTGTAGTGTTCTTGTGTCGTGTGCGTGTGACGTCTGGCTGCCACGTGAAGCTTCAGAGGAGAACCTTAAGCGCAGACCATCCTTTTTTGCATGCTCTATTCTAAGTAGGATGTTCAATGTAACTAACTGAACTTGCATGTGAGAGATATTTAGGTTTTTTGTTTTCTATCTTTGTTTTTATTTGTTTTCAGCTGTCTGTATATTTGCTTCCTGTGCTGTTGTAGTGGTCGTAGGATACAGATGCACTGGTGAAGCAGTGTAGTGCCAGCAGAAGGTGATTTTCCAGCCCTGTCTGTCGTGCAGCATTTGAAGGGACTGTGCATTCTTGAAACTCTCACAGTTACTTCTAAGCCAGAGTTCATTCCTATTATTGTTTTACGTGCCAAACCCCGAAGTGCATTGGGCTTGAATCTCTGAACGCTGTGGACCCATTAGAAGACTGTTCTGATTGTCACAAATTGTAGTGCCTGAAAACATTCTTAAGCTGATTGTCTTAAAAAAAAAAAAAAAAAAAAAAAAAAAGAAAAAAAAAAGAAAGTTCTCCAAAGACAAAACAGGAACAATTATTATAACAGAAAATAATTATGGTTGAAATGTCTGTGGTTCCTTGGAAATGCTGCGCTTTTTGTATTTTCCACCGTTAGTGCAGTTTGAACGAATGTGTATAGTTCAGAGGTCTTCGTGTTCGCATTTTAAAATTAGGTAAATGACCTCATCTTTCAAGCTTGAATTCATTTTTAATTTTAATTTTATTTTATACAATGTGTAGACAGTTCCCTGTTCTCTGCATTTAGAAGTATAAACAATATAAATCTGTTAATTCTGTAAGTAATTTTTATAATTATGATGTAACTCTATCCTATCCTTAAAACATTTAAAATAAACCCTTTATGTGCAACTTCTGACTGTAAATTTTGTGCTCATAAGCAAAATGTGATGTGTTAAACCTGCTTCTGAAAAAGTTTTTAAAGTTTTACTTTAAGATCCTTTCACCACGTGTAAATGTCAGATATATGCAGAGACAGAAAGAAGTCCGACTTTTACTTGAATGGTAACACTCAGTAATTCCCGAGGGGAGAGGGGCAGTGATCAATATCCCAAATACATTCACTAGTCCAAAATATTCAGTTTGTGATTCGCCGCTAATGAGAAAATTTATCATAAAATTTTAAACTGAATTGTTTTAAATAGAATTAAATAATATGTATTTTATACTTTCACATCTAGTTCTGCTTTGTATATTGCCTGTAATGCTGTTAATACTTCAGTACCAACTGGTGAGAGTCTGTAGGGGGAAAGCCCCATGTCTTGACGGCAGGGACGAGGAAGCGCATAGGTAATGGCCGGGACGGGTGCATGTTGTGTTTTATCTTCTGGGCGATTATAATCAGGAAGAAAGTAGATTCACAATGTGTCTGTAATCACATTTGTTTTTTGCTGTTTCCCTATTGAGTTGGGCCAAAGGATCTTGTGGTTAAGGCTGGGGTGGGACAGGCCACCTTCTCGCTGCCAGAGTTGGCTGCAGGAATGCCCCCTCCCCCCCCCCCCCCCCCCCCCCCCCCCCCCCCCCGCCCGGGCTGGGTGGAGGCGCCCGCCCGCTGGAGGCCGGATCTCGCGTCCTCCTCCTGCCACACCTCAGCCTTTTTGTGCTACTGCACATGTAGCTCGGGAAGCGTTTTCCCTACAAATGACAGCAAGTCTCGTCAGAAGTTGATGGTCGCTGGCTGCCGTCTATAGGCCAGCGAGTGGGTCTGCACGGCTTGGAGAATCATGGGTGGGCCTGCCGGTTTGACCGCTCTCGGCACGGCCACGGCGCTGGTGGTGAGTAAAGCGTGACAGATGCTCTGAAGTCCTTGGCCATCGCTGTGTGAGACTTCTGATGGGGGGAGGGGAGGCGCACCTTTTCTCCGTGGTGCCGATGAGGAGGGCGTGGAGGCCACGTGTCTGGTCCAGGAGGATAACCAGCCTCAGTGCAGGGATCTGAAGGACCCAAAGTCCAGCCATCTCTGTGGCTAGTTTGGTACCCTTGCTTCCTAAGTGAGGGCAGGAAGTGTTTTCTTATTTTCCAATTATGCTGAAGAAATATCAATTTCCCTTTCAAGATTGTAGAAACTATTTTATAGTTAAAGATATTTTAAATATGTCATTACATTCATATTCTTACAAAAGCTGCATTTCTTATGCCCACAGAACACCACAACCTCACACCTAATTTTTACAGTAATTGGTTTGTTCTGTGTCATGTTTGTACGGTCTTAGGCTGCCGAGTCTCAGAGAATTAGGTGAGTCTTTGAGTTATTTCTGTGGACTTTGTCAGATGGTCTCTGTCTGCCCTCTTACTCACTGTGAAACCCTTCAGCTTAGTTGACTCAGCTTTTAGGGCTATTGCCTTGGCACATCATTTTGCCTAAAATTGACCTTGCATTCTTTCTGCTTAGTTTTTATGCGAGGATGCTGGACCAGGTGGCGCATTGATCCCTGCCAGTCCAGGCGACAGTGACACTGGAGTGCGGGCACTGGCTCGCGTTTCGTTTTTGTGCTGGCCGTTCCCGTTGGGTGAGTAGGCTGCCGACTGCAATGTGGGCACATCCCGCCGCCTCTTACCTCTGTCCTCCATCACCTTCAGTCTGTGCTCTGGACTTGGGTGCTCCTGGAGCACCGCCCAAAACAGCGCATCAGCTACCCAGGGCCCTTCACTGGATCAGACATGCACGTAACTTCCAAGCTGTCTGTGAGTTGGAACAGCTGTGTCAGGTACGATGTGAACAGGACAGACTCAGGCCTTCCACAAACGTCAGTGCTAACGTAGAGCTGCTGAGGGGTCCAGGTTGAATTTGCGCTCTGAATGGACTTTGGGGTGTAGACTGCAAAAGTGGCTCTAGAGCTTTGCCTTGAATTTGTGTTCTGAAGGGTGTGTGAGCAATCTGGTAGCTTTTGCCCAGGAGTGTGTGTGTGTGTGTGTGTGTGTATATACACGTGACATGTGCTGGGTGTCCCCACCAGGGAGATGCAGAGTGGCTCTGTCCCTAGAGGTGGTTCTTCACTGGGGACTCTGCGTGTCATGTATGGGGACCTTATTTTAGCAAATGTGGCTTTGGGTTGTCCTGTAAGGCTAAGGTCCAGTTGTCTCAAGCCCTGGGTTTGTGTCCTCTTCAGAACAGCCCTCAGGGGAGCAGGCATTAGGGACTGGAAGATTGGAGGGGATGGAACCCATGGTCTGTGTTGTCCTGCAGCTGGAGGGGAGACTGACACCTGTTACCGGGTGTCCCTTTGCTTGACTCACACACGTTCACAAGGATACTGATGTGTGTCAGCTGTCCTCACTGGCCCTCTCTCTGTTTTACTTAGTGATTGTCTGTTTTTAACAAGGGTCGTGCCCTGAGTCATCATGCATGTGGTGGGCCCCTGAAGGGAGTGTTTGCGAGGACACTGCATGCTGGTGTGTTCATTGACTCAGGTGGCTGCAGCAGATACCAGATGGGACAGGGGCATTTAAACCACAGACCCTGTCCTTGTGCTGGTGGCTGGAAGTTTGGGATGCAGGTGTGGGTGGGGCCGGCTTCTCCTGAGGCCTGTGTCCTGGAGTGTAGATACTGTCTTCCTCCCGTGCCCTCACAGGGTTGTCCCTCCATGTGTATCCATCCTGATCTCCTCTGCTTATAAGGACACTGGTCACACTGGGTCAGGTACCTCCCATATAAACTCATTTAATGCAGTCCCATTCTGAGGTCCTGGGGGTTAGGGCTCCAGCTGGTGGTTCAGGGGACACAGTGCAGCCCATAGCCCTATATTCAAATTTGGGTGGGCTTTATAACAAGGAAAATAAATCTTATTGGCAGGGCATTGTTTTTTATTTTATTATTTTTTAATTGTAGAGAGCGAGTGGGGAAGAGGGGCAGAGAGAGGGAGAGGGAGAGAAGGAATCCCAAGCTGGCTCCACACTCAGCACAGAGCCTGATGCAGGGCTCGATCTTATGACCCTGGGATCATGACCTGAGCCAAAATCAAGAGTCAGACACTCAACCAACTGAGCCACCCAGGTGCTCCGGCAGGGCATTACTTTTGACAGACTGATTATTTTTAAAGTGGCCCTAATGTTCTCTTTCGATATAAAAGGGCGGGTAAATTTCATGCCCTGGAAGGCAGGGAATCTCAGAGCTCTAGGTGTGGCAGCTGCCTCCCTGGGCGCACTCGGGCACATCAGCTCACCCCTTCCCTTGCTCTCATGTGTGAGTGGGAGCCCTGCCTGACTCCCTGTAGATGCGCCTGTGTCCAGCGCAGTGCAGACTGGAGCCTGACGCAGAGGGGATGCGCCGAGTCGTGCAGGGCCTGCCTCACACAGATGGCTTTGTCCCTCAGGCCTTGTCATGTTCCGCTCTCCTTTGTTGAGTTCCGCTCACGCTTTCTGGGTCCTGTGACGTCAGCAGGGAGGTTCTCGTTGGTACTTTCCCCGGAACACTGGCATCTCCCAGCATCCCCACACGTTGTCGTAAAGCACTGTAGACGTGTCAGCGGGGTGTTCTACAGTTTCTGTTTGATCGTGATGGAGAAGTAGACTGTGACCCTGACCTTTGTGAATAAAGGGACGCACGCGAGTCTGCTTGTGTTCTCAGCGTCGTTGTGGGGGGTCCTCTACACCCTGCTGTGCAGGACCCGGTCGTGGGGGTCCTTCCTGCTTCGAGAAACGCGGTGTGGTGGTGGTTCATTGTCCATTGGCGGCCCGGTTTGTTGTAATGTAGAAAGCAGGTCTTCTTCCAGAGCGTCCTGCAGCCACACAGGGATGCCGTGTTCTTTAGATGTTCCGGGAAGAGTAGCTGTGCTGTGCAGGGGTGGGGTGGGGGCGTGGTGATCCTTGCCTCGTCCACCCAGAGTTGGGCCTGATGCACCGTGAATTTCATCTCCGCTTTGCTTCTCCTTTCTACTATAATCTGAAATTGCCCCCACCTCCCCAAACTGGAGTTTTAAAAAGTTGATCAGGTTTCTAGGGGAAGAAAAGTTTGCAGGTGTTAAAACTCACCTTAGTTTTTGATTTCCATCATTAAGTTTCTGGTGTGGATAATTAGCATTGGTCCTCACACACTTTCTAAGGGAAGCTGGTTGTGTTACTTAAAGTATCACAGATTCTTACTCCGTTTTAATGTGCGCCCCAAAGAAATAGCCAGCAAGATACTCAGAGGAGAGACTGGAGGCTGGTGCGTACCTGCATCTTCCGCGGAGTGCGGGCTCCAAGAGCACATTCTTGTCCTGAGGAAGCAGATACTGGAATGTTTTAGAACTTGTGGGTCTCCATCTGGAGGAGAGGGTTTAATTGAACTTCTTAAGACAGGCATTTCAAACGTTGCTGCCCTGCGAATCTTTATTACAACTTAGAAGCAAGTTAGTTCTGACCTAATTGAGCTTTAATGCCGTTCAGACAGTGGCAAAAGCGTACGTTTTCTCTAGTCTGTTGTGTAAACGTGGACATATACCAACAACTGCATAAGGAACAAAACAGGTATACTTACTTAGTCTGAAAGTCCCCCATCCTTTAGTTGTGAATTTTTAAGCAGTGCCCTGGGAGATGGCTTTTCTTCCAGATGACATGGGTGTGGTTGCCACCATCCCAGAGCTGTGACCCCCAAGGGGCAGTTGACCAAAACTGCTCCTAAACCTTGTGGTCACTGGTCTGTGATTAAGACATGCCAGTGTGTGTGGTTACATGGTGCTGTGATTGGGGGAAATGCAAAGTGTGGTGCCTGGCCTTCACGGGGCCAGTTTACAAGGCCCCAGAGACCAGCCTGGCAGGATTTGGGGTCTGGTCTCTTTTCTCCGTTTGAAAACGTCTCTGAGCCCCAGCATCTCTCCCTATATGGTTTATTTCAATCTCCAAACTTCTCGTTTGTTTATCCAGAATACTACTACGATTTCCCCTTTCTTTAAAGCACTCAGGAAAGATGATCACTGTTTGCAAAATTGTGTCATCAGTAAGTGACAGTGTTGTGTGCACAGTGGTCAAGCTCATGCCTGCCCTGAGGATCCCTGCCTCAGGCTGTCCGCTGATCACCTGGTCAGCGAGCTGCCTCACACCCCATTATGTCAGGGTGCTGGCCGATGAGCCTGGGGTCATGACAGCATTTGTTACTAACCAGTGTCCTCCCCGCTGCGCTGTGCTCCCGGAGGAGCTCTTGTCCTCTGGCTGTCGCTGGGGCAGTTTACTTCTCTGTGCAACCAGAGAGCGGCATGGGACACAATGCAAAGCGCAGATTGCCGCGTGTTCTGGGTTTGCACTGTTCCCAGTTGTCCAGCAGCCACGCGAGCGAGCGGTCAGAGTGCGGAGTCCACCAGGGCCGCTGGAGCAGGGCCAAGGCCCGGGCCTTCTACTGGCCGCCTCCCAGGGCACATGCACACCCCTGCAGCTTCAGTGTGGATCCCAGAGAGCTGTCCTGCCATTTCCCGTTTACCATCAGAAAAGTCCAAACCCTTTTTCCTAGTTTCCGTGTCTACGTTATTTGAAACATCCTAAAAGTATGTGTCTTGTGCTTTCCCTGTTTATCAGTAGTTATGTAGTTGCTACACTGAGCTGGCCGTGGGGTGAAGAGCTGTGTGGTTTCGGCTGGACACCCATCCTGATGGCCGCTGCTGAGTTAGCAGGGCTCCGTGGGGTTACCTCCACTCCTTTGGAAAAGAGACCAGCCTTCCCCTTCTGATGGGATATTGTTCAATTTGGTGGATTTCAAAAACATTTAAGTGTTTTGAAGAAAGAAAATGGGACTTTTGAAAACCAAGGCACTTTGATGTTTTCCTGATACTCTGGAAGGAATTGTAGGTTTTACTTAGTAGTTTACATGCCAGTTCAGCCCTGAACTAAAGGTAAATTAGAAAGTTTTTGAAATTGATTTTAGAGGTCATCATAATCATCTGCTTTGTTCTGAGACTAGTTGTTCATTTTTCCAAGAAAATGTTCCTTTTATTACTAACTAAACATACTACTAGAATTCCTCTGCACTTTGTGAAAATATAATGTCTGTAAATAAGGTAAAATTGTCATGTCTTTTTTCGGGATCCTTTTTAAGGATCATGTTAATTCAGTTTTGCGCTTGATTTGTTATGATGTTTAAAGGCAAGATTTTAAGGATCTTGTGTCTTGAATGTTTTCAGATGGGTTAAGACCTAGTTCCCTGGGAAGTACTATCTAGAGTATCCTTTGAAACAGTTCTGGGTTCGAGTGACTTGAGAAGAAAATCCTCCCAGTGGGACATAGACGGAAGCACTTTGCTGGAAGAAGGAAAGTCGTTCATGCAGCACTGGGGCACCTGTGAGTGTTGGACAGAACGCTCGGAACAGGTGCGTCCCAGGCTCACCCGGGATACCATCCTTAGTGCTCCCTGCTCTGGTCGGCCGAGTGCTCAGCTGAGACCGTGTTGGGAGTTGGGAAGCTCCCCAGCTGTCCCATTCTCTTTCAGGGCATCTGGCCACCGGCCAGCATTCCCATAACATTGTGGCGGGCGTCCCGGGCCACCTTTGTGTTGGTGCTGCAACGTCTGCGGCACGGCCCAGGCCGGTAGCCAGTGTGAGTGTAGTCCCTGGGAAGATGGCCGTGTGGTCAGCGGGGCACAGAGACAGAAGGTGGGAGATCCACCTGCCCCGGTGGCTGCTAGGCCTCCCCCAGGCCACTTGGCCTCCCCCAGGCCGCTGTGTCCCTTAGGCTGTCAGCACTGAACATACTTACGAAGGCCATTAAAACGGTCGTCATAAGCCCAAATAAGCCCTTCCAGAAAACTTAGTTGCTACCTTCCCTTCTGTGAAAAGTGGCTTTTATGTGCTTTTTCCTTAGTGTCTGACATGGTGCTTTAAGCTGTGGACTCCTCTGAGGCAGGTGGGTTCCAGACCCAAGATATAGGAATTTACTGTACGTAGATGTTGTTAATCATCAGAAGTGGATGGTCATTAAAAATGATCAGCAAGAAGGAGATGCTAACCCACCTGGGTCCAGTGTTCCCGATCACAGTGTGAGGAGGTCTGGGTGAGGCATAGTGAAAATGCAGATCCCTGGACTTCACAAGTGCACAGACATCAGGGCCCAGGAAACTGAAGTCTAAGAAAACTCCTGAAACCCAGAATAATTTGATGCACATTCATGTTTGAGACTTGCCATCATGGGTCTCGGGGCCACTTAAAAGTCACGGGTTTGGTTTTTTTAGTATTTGCAGAGCTGTATCTCTGGGATGATGAGGCAATGCTTTTATGTCTCTAATGACTGTGACCTGACTCTTCCTCTGTTTTAAACCTCCAGATTACGTTTTACATCAATACAAGAATCTTATTCTTAAAGGACGTTGGAACTCTGGAAATGGCTCAAGTTGCGAATGCTTTCCGCGGTTGCTCAGATTATCGGCTTGTGGCATTCCTGTGTTAAGCCGTCCATGAGCCAGGCTGTGGGTTCCCCTGTGACCTCAGCCAGGCGGCCCTGGTCTGCTGTTGGCCTTCTGGATGGAGAACCACCCTCCGGCATCGGCACCCTAATGATGTTGATGGCTCCATCTGAAACAAAACTGCCTTCTAGATCAGCTCTGTTCTCTTCCTGAAAGCCTAACTGCTGAGTTTTAGAGCAACGCAGGAAGAAAACCTGAATGGCCGGACAGAAGGAACCCCACACCAGAATGATTTTTATTCGCAGATGCTCTTGCATCCTTGTGTTAACATAACCCTGGAAAATGGATTGATGTTGCCTTATGACTTTGGAAGATATGTATTATTTATTATAAGAAACAACTACTTTATTATAGGAACAAAATAATAGTATTTATCACAATGCATTTGTCATATACCCTTGGAATTTCTGTGAGTAACCACCTTATCTGTGTGTTTCACAGAATTGATGTTTGTCCTTAAGAGGGTGGATCTCAACCCACAGACCATCCCAGTTATGACTTGGGTGTGTGTGTGCAACGGCGTAGTACCAAGTGCATCCATGTTTACTCTCCAGAGAGCTCACACCAGCCTGCTTCCTAGACTGTGCAGAGAAAGAGAGATCATAATATGCTTAATGTGACTTTCCAGTATATGCGATACAGAGTTGAATTAGTTAGCTATAACAATCTTATGTTTTATATTAAATTCCTTGTTACCCTCCTGGAAGGGAGTTTGACTATAGCAAAAACTGTAACAAGTGATCATCAAAGAAGTGTTTATAAATTGATTATTACTTCCTAGTAAGTATTAATCACAACACGGTACCTCAAAAATCTGAGATGCAGCTACACCATGCTTAGAAATTTACAGCTGCAAATACTCTGTTAAAGAGATTTTAAATCAATAGTCTAAGATTCTACCTTAAAAAAATTAGAAAAAGAGAAGCAACAGAAGTCCAAAGGAAACAGAAGGAAAGAATAAAGATTAGTATGGAAATCAGTGAAATAGGAAACAAAAACAATGCGGAAGAATCAACGAAACCAATAGCTGGGTCTTCAAAAAGATCCACAAGTTTGACATACTTTGAGCTACAGTGACAGAGAAGACATGAATTGCCATTACCAAGAACGAAAGAGGGGACATTACTAACAACCTTACAGAAGTTAGGGTTGTAAATAAATGCTGTGTACAACTTCATGCCAACACACTGGACAAGTCAAGTGAGATGGAAAAATCTTAGACACAAGCTACCAAGATGTAGTCAAGAAGAAATGGAGGGTTTTAGTAGGCCTTTAACAAATTGAAACAAAGCCAAGGGCCAGATGGCTTCACTGGTGAATGCCACCAAATGTTGACAGAAGAAATCATGCCAATCTTTTCACAGATTTAGAAAATAGAAGAGGGGTATACTTAACTAGCTGTGTGCTCTGAGGCTCCTATTACCCTGATAGTAGGGCGAGACAAAAACGTAATGAGAATATTGTGGACCGGTATCCTTCATGAATTCTGAGTATAGCTACAGAAACTTCATCAACTCTAGTGACACACAGGCACATCTCTGAGATACTGCAGGTTGAGGTTGCTTTCCAGAAGCCAATATCACAATAAAGTGAATCAAATGAATTTTTTGGTTTCCCAGTACATATAAAAGTTATGTTTATACTGTAATCTGTTAAGTGTGAAATAGCATTATGTCTAAAAATAGGTACATACCTTATTTAAAAATACTGCTAAAAATGCTAACCATTATGTAAGGTTTTCAGGGAGTTCTAATCACTAATCCCAGATAGCCATAACAAATATAATAATAATGAAGGTTGAAATATTGTAAGAATTACCAAAATGTGATGCACGGATAAGAAGTGAGTAGATGCTGTTGAAAATGCCCATAGACCTCCGATGCGGGGTTGCCACAAACCTTTGATCTTAAAAAAAAGCAGTACTTGTGAAGAGCTATAAACAAGGTGTCCCTGTATAGAATGGTTAAGATACATGACCAAGTGAGTTTTAATATCAGAAACCAGATGTATTCATTCCACCATATTAACAGAAGGCACAAGTCAGCTCAACAGGTGGGAAAAAAGCATTTGACAAAATGTAATACCCATTCATAATAAAAACAAAAAATGTGGGAAAGGAGGGAATTTTCTCAGCCTGATGAAGCACCTCCATAAGAAATCTACAGCTGGGGCACCTGGCTGGCTCATTCCCTGGAGCGTGCTACTCTTGATCTCAGTGTTGTGAGTTCAAGTCCCAAGTTGGCCGTAGAGATCACTTAAAAATAAAATCTTAAAAAAATCTACAGCTAACATTGTACCCAGTGATGGCAGAATGACTGTGTTTCTCATAGGATCAGGAACGTCAAGGGCATCCACGCTCATCCTTTCTACTCAACATTGTACTGGAGTCCAGTGAGAACAAAATAGTGAGCATCCAGAGAGAAAAGTAAAAAGTTTTTATTGCAGATGACATGATTCTGTGAAAAATCTTAAGGGCTAATGAATTCAACATGATGGAAACCTAGATCTATATGTAGATGTCAACCACATTTTTCTATATACTAGTGAACTTTCTGAAATGAAATTAATTCTATCCATACAACATCAAAAAGATTAAAGTACTTGGGAATAAATTTAATACAAGATCGTACACTGAAGACCGCAAACATTAGGGATTTCATGTTCGTGGGTTGGAAGACTCATTGGTTATTAATATGGAGATCGTTCTGAGAATCCCTGCAGGCTTTGTTGCAGAAATTAAGCTGACCCTAAAATTTTTAGGGACATACAAAAGCCTCCCAATATTCCCAAAGGAATAGTGAAAACAAAATTGGATAAAGTTCTTCCTGATTTCAGAACTTCCTGTAAATGTACCATAATTAGAATAGTGTGTTAGTGGTATAAGGATCTGTCTAGATCAGTCTCTCTCTGGAATTACAAATGAGAATCCTGAAATCAGCACTTAACATTCACGGTAAGTTGATTTTCCTCAGAGGCACCAAGGCAGCTCAACAGGGAGAAGATGAGTACATGAAGCTGGAAAAATTTGATATCCACATGCAGAAGGATGTAGTTTGGCCCTTTACTGTATACAAATACTAACTCAGAGTGCCCCGTGGACAAACCTGAATGTAAGGGCTAACACTGGAAAACTCGGAAGAAATCCTAGGTGAGAGTCTTCGTGACCCTGGGTTCGCAGAGATTTCTCCTATACTACCCCCGAAAGCGAATCCATAAAAGGCCAGGCTGACACGTTAGATGTCACCAAAGCCGAAAAGTTGTATCGTGAGCTATCGTGAATGAGAGAAGCTACAGACGGGGAGAAGTGTTGGCGGATCACGTTGATAAAAGGATCGGTATCCAGAATCTAGAAGGAACGCTAACAAGACGACCCAAGTGAAGATGGAAAGGAGTTGAGTTAGACGCTCCTCTAAAGAAGGCATGCGAGCACCGGAAACAGGTGCTCGGCGTCCTCGGTCCCTGGGGAAAAGCAGAAGAGCGTGGGGTTGCCACTTCTACTGGGACAGCCGTCCTGTGCAGGACAGGCGGTGATGGGTTGAACGTGGGAAGGACAGTGTCGCCGCTTGCTAAAAAGTCACAAAGCTGAGACCCTAGTTCCTAGGGGCGTACCCGTGAGGACTGACCCGTCTACCGAAAACACGTGAACCAGTATTGGGAGTGCATTTACAGCAGCCCCAGGGTGGACGTGGGGCAGCTGTCCGGCGGCCACCGTGCAGGGGGGCAGCATGGCCTGTCGTGGGGTGGAGCCCTGCTCAGGGACGGCAGGGTGTGGCTGGAGGAGCCTCAGAAACACGAAACCTGAGAGGAGCAGGGGGGAACGACCACTTACCGGGTGATTCCGTTTCTGTGGAAGGGCTCGAGGATGGAAAATGAGACCGAGAGCGGACTCTGGGCCGAAGGGCTGCGCCGGGAAGGGAGAGCACCTGCTGGTGGGCGCGGGAGGTTCGGGGTGAGGGAAGTGTCTCCAGTCAGATCCTAGTGACCCCCGTCCCCCGCCCCGCCACAGGGGCAGGGTTCTCCGCCGGGCTGTCCTCCCGCTGCCGCGTGGGCCGGAGACACCCTCTCTCGTCACGGGAGAACTCCAGGACAGGCCCGTGGCACCGCGGATGAGAGACACGGTGAGGAGACGCGCTTCGGCGACGCGAGCCACGGGCTGGGGCGGGGTCCCGGCGGCCGCCTCTCCCTCGTCGCCCCGCGGAGCCACGTGCTGCTCACGGGGCGGGGGCGGGGCCGGGGCCGGCCTTTCTCCTCGGGGAGCCGCCATCTTGGGCCGGGTCGGCGGCGCGGCTCCGACCTTCCGGCCTTCAGTCCCGCTGGAACCTGCCAGGCCGCCGCCGCGCCCGCCTCCTCGAGTGCCCTCGGGGGCGGCAGGTGGTGGCCGAGGGCCCGCGGCGCCGTGAGCTCGCTCACTCGCCGCGGGCGGTGTTGCGGAAGAGAGCTTGTGAGGCGACGCCGCCGTCCGCCTTCCGCCTTTGCTACCCGGCGTCTCAGGAGTTCTCCATGATACGGCCGCTCGGCGGTTGCCGTGAAGACCCCGGACTTGGCCGTGTGTCTCTGAGTGAGTGTCTGTCTCGGCTGAGAGCGGTTCGGCCGTGTGGTCGCGAACCTCGAGAGACCAGCCTGGCGCTCGGGTCTTGGCGGAGACCGCGGCGGGGGGGGGGGGGGGGGGTGGGGGTGGGGGCTGCGTCTCAGGCACGGCCGCTGTGTGTCACCTGCGGACGGCCTCCTGCGGGAGCCTCAGCCCTGACCTGCTGGCTGCTCTGGCCTTGGGTTTCGGGCAGGGGGACACTGTGTGCGGGACGGGGACGTGGCCGGCGTCCCTGAGCCGATGGTCTCCCTTGGGTTTGGGGCAGGGGGACGCCGTGCGGGACGGGGACAGGTGTCGCCGAGCCGACTGTCTTTCCTGGCGCACAGACGTGTCTCTAGCCCTGGACAGAGTAAGGCCCTGGGGAGGAGCGGGGCCGTCCGTCCACCTTAGGTCATAGCCGATGGTGACCAGTGTGGCCTGTGGGGGGTAACCTCTCCAGGCTGGAGCCCCTAAAGGATTAGTGTCCTCCTGAGAGGGGCTCCAGGGAGTGCTCTGGCCCACGCACCATGCAGGGACAGGGGTCGCCATCCCTGAACCTGGAAGAGGTCACACTCTCTCTGGACCTCAGCCTGCAGAGCTGAGAAGCGTGGTTCCACCGTGCAAGCCCCCAGCCCGGGGAGTCGCCACCGCCGCCCGCTCGGGTGAAGTCTCACTGGGGCGCCGTGTGTTCCCGCTCGGAATCTCACGGTGACTCCCAGGTGGCGGTGGGCCCCCAGAATGTCTTGTAGGAGACCTGGACCCACAGGGAGGGTCTTTCTCTGAGCGCCTGACATAGGGCTCTGCCCCAGAACCTTCTGTGATGAGTGGGGCATGCCCAGTGCAGTGGCCACACTGACTTCCGGGGCCCTGCCCGGGGCTGACGAATGTCGTTGCTCTGTTCTGGCATTACCGACCTTGTGGCGTGCGGCTCAGAGCGGCTGTGGTGGCCCGTGCAGGTGAGGCACTGGCAGTAGCTGGCGGTCGTCTGTCTCCTTGCTGTTCCGGAGCTGCACAGGCGGGCCTCACATACTCGCTGGTGTGTGTGGTAAACTCCACGCCTTCAAAAGGCAGGCATCTGTCTCCTTCCCGTTTCTCCCCTTGGGTTCGGCCAGACTTTTTCAGGGGCTTCGGTTCAGGCACGAAGGGGCCTTATTCTGTGATGTAAGAGACCCCCCCCCCCGCCCCCCCCCCCCCCCCCCCCCCCCCGTTTCTGCCCGTCAGCCAGCAGGGACCCTGTGCAGACGCGACCCTGGAGGACGGTCCCGGCAGCCGCCTGCAGCAGAGGCAGTGCATTCTCAATGCCTGGGGAGCAGGCCAGCTCAGGGCCACCCCTGCCTGCCCACTGGCTGCGCCCCAGATGACCTTGAGCCCTGAGACCACCCGAGGCTGGGCTCCCAGGGCCCCAGCCCCACTGTGAAGAATGGTCTCGTTGCCACCTATTCCTTACTTCCCTCTGGGATTGTCCACGAGGAGGCAGACTCGTGCCGAGGGCTCCATGGCTCTGTCAGGCACAGCATCAGACCCAGAGCAAACAACAGTGCAAGCCCCATTCAGGGCCTGGAGGAAATGGAACCCCATCTGTGCCGTTCAGCCCCTGACCTAGCTGTGTTTGGGTCTGAGCAGTGTATGAGTCCCGTGGGAAGCCTTTGATATCCCAGGGCCTACCTGTGGCAGTTGTGGGAAAGACCCCCCAGGATGCCTACCTTCAGGGCAAGGTGACAGTGGCGGTGTCCCCACAGGACTTGGGCCTCAGAGAGCATCCACCATGAGGGCCTGACCCTAGGCGTGTCTGCTTCTGCCCACCTGCCCTTTGCTGGCCCAGCTGCTGGCCGGACTTGTGTGAGCGCGTGTCCTGCGTTCATGGTTTGCAGAGACAGAAGGCAGGGGGGCACCTCTTGCCAATGAAGAAGTGCACGCCTGAGGTCAAGGGTCTGTCCAGTTGGGGACACCCACCTGTGGAGGGCAGTGCAGGGGTTGTTTTCTGTCCTCTGCATGTGCTCACCCTTGCCTGTTCATTGTAACCTGATGACCGTCACTGTCCATGCAGCTGACCCTCGTCAGCTGTCACTGTGTCTTAAGTACATGTTTACAAAACAAGCTCGGACAGACAGCCTGGAAAGTTCTGATCTCTCTCTGAAGACGGGATGGTGTCTTTTACCCCCATGTTGTACAGTCAATGCATATTAGAATCAGTCGTGGTTTTTCCTGTTCTTTGCCAGTCCCAGAGATTGAGGACAGGTGTATGTGCTCACTCGAGTGTGCGTGTGTACAAGATGTATGCAGCCATGTGTTTAAATGTGCATGTGTATGTATCTGTGTGCATGTGCACGAGCAGGTGAATGAGTGAGTGTGTGAGCGTGGGTAGGTGAGTGTGCACGGGTGAGTGTGTGTGTGTACGTGTGGTGAGGGCCTGTCTCTGAGGACTGGGGGGTGAGAACACAGATGGAGGAAAAGCAGGCCAGTGAGGAGGAGGACAGAGTGCAGGCTGAGATGCGCAGATTGGGGCCATGCACCCAGAGAATGGATTGTTTCCAACTAGGCCTCTGTTGAGACAGAGTGTGTGTGCCCAGGGGGTACTCTGGACACTAGGGGGTGCTGCACACAACGCTCCTGGAGGTAGGAAGTGCATGTTCGGATTCAGTGGGTCTGTTGCGAGCATTTCTCACCAGCTGCAGGGGCAGCTGCCGTCCTGGGAGTGGCCAGGTGTCTCGGGGCCCCCAGAGAATCGGGAGACCTGGGGGGGCGGCCAGCCTCCAGAGCTGTTGTCAGGCCAGTCGAGTGAGACTCCTGCAGGCCGAAACGGCTTGTGGGTGAGGGTGGGGAGGCTGGGCCTCCAATCTGCCAGGACACTGGAACCCACCCCCTGGGGCTGGGTGGGGGAGCCTCTGTGGAGTAAAACTGCGGCAGTCACCAAGATGGACACTACCTCACCAACCACGTTAACTAGTGAGCATGTGGCTGCTTAGAAAGCAGTCACCAGGCTTGGAGGACAGGTAGCCTCCACTTGGAGGGCACAGCCTAGTAGGAAGAAGCCGGGGCCTGAAGACAGGGCTGTGGAAAGGCCCTTCCCCTGAGCGTCTTTTCTGGGCAGCCCTGCTGGCCAGCCTCAGGCCCTGGGAATGCTGTGGGGTGAGTGTGCACCCCACACTTCATGGTCAGCAGTCAGAGCCTGGAACGTCACAACCAGAGGTCAAGCACAGACGTATGAGGGCCTCCCTCGGGCCTGCACCCAGCTGGCGGTCTTACAGGGGTGTCCCTGGGTCGTGGGCACTTGGCTGGGTCACTGTGGTCTCTGCTGTGACAAACAGAGTCACTGTCACTTGTGGGAGCTCAACAGTACCAGTCAATGTTATAAGAACAAAGAAAACAGAATATCTTACTATTTGCCGGTTACTTTCCCAGACACATTGCATATTTTCTCACGAAGTCTTCATAGCAGACGTTACCTTCTCTTTCACAGATGTGGAAACTAAGGCAGAGAGCCAGGAGGTAACTTGCCCAAGGTCACACCACCAGGACGTTGTGGTCCCACGTCCCTCACCTCCACAGATGTAGCGCTCATGCCATAGCCCTGAGGGACACGCAGCCACATGCATGATGACGGGTTGTGACTGCATGTCCTTGGCGCTGCGTTCACATTGCGCTGTGGTGATGAGAGGGGGAAACTTAACACAGCATATTCACGCTTGTTTCACACGTGCCATGTTGACGTGGCTCAAAACGACACGACTTGGTGTGGATGTGGGGGCGGTGAGCCTCATTTGCTGCTGCCAGTCTGCAGGGGGTGAGGCCTCCGCAAAGGAGTCCCTGTGAGACCCAGCATCCTGCCCCAACAGGTGTCAGCCCAGCAGAAGTGAAACTTGTGTTCACATCAAGTCTGTCCGTTCAGCTGAGGTCAGAGTATGTTTGCAGGGGCCAGGAAGTGGACCAGCCCCTGTGTCCGTCAGCTGATGCGCGAGCAATGCGGCCTGTCTACACAGTGACTGGTGTGCAGCCGCAAGAGGGGTGACCTAGGGGTACTGGCCACCATGGGGATGAATCTTGAAACGTCGCAAAGTGTGAGAGAAGCCAGACCAGGGGCCACATGCGTGTCCTGTGCTTCTGTTTCTGGAACGGCCTGGAACCGGCAGAGCCTCAGAGACTGGGAGCTTGGTGAGAGGTTGCAGGGCTGGGGTTCCTTGGAGACCCTGGAGACAAATGAAAGTACACAGTGATCATGGTTGCACAGCCAGCCCACGGAATTGCACTACTGCGGGGTGGACTTTATGGTCTATGAACTGTGTCTCTAGTTTTAAAAGGTCTGCGATGGGCCCCGGGGAGGATAAAGGCTGCAGCCACACTCACTGAGTGGAGCCTACGGGCTCACGTGGAGAGCTGAGGGACAACAGCTGAGATGGCACCGGGCTGGCAGGAGGTGTGCGCCCCAGCCCAGATTCACTGTAGTGTCCTTCCTGGTCCTGAGGACATAGGTGACCCATCGGCTGTCATACCCAAGCTTTACGCCAGCAACCTGGGATGAGGAGTTAATGGAAAGCTGGCATCGGGCATGGGAATGTCTGGAGCACCAACCCCAGAGAAAAGAGAGCGGTGACAGGTCTGACTCCACACACAGCCCCCAGGACTCCCCAGTGTGAACAGCCTCACCCTGAAACTTGCCAAGACAGGCTCTGCCCTGGGGAGAGTCGGCATGTGCCAGAAAGGGGAGAAATTGGATCAGAAACTGTCTAAATGAGATCATCAAATAATCCATCATGGTCATTGCTCACGTTCACGGAAGGCTAGACCAAACCACTGCTCTGAGCAGTTTGTTAAATAAGTAGGTTTAAAGGATTTAGCAGAGTAAGACACTGAAGGCATAGTGGGCAGATCTGAACTAAAGAAATAGGATTCTGGACGTGGCAGATACAGTCACGGAAATAAGCATCCGGTGAAATTGTTAGTAGAGTGGACGTCTGGGGAGAGACCGTGAACTGGACGGCAGGTCTGAGACATCTGGGGTGGGGGTGGGTGTCCATGGATGGGACACGGGACATGTCCCTCAGTGGTTCTGAAAGAAGAGCGTGTGGGGTGTGGGTGCGGGGCTGACTTCTCAGTCGGTGGCTCAGAATTCTCCAGACTCCGGGAGAGCTGGGGCCTTAGGCTGATGAAGCACAATCAGACCCAGACAAGGTAATCAGATTAATAAACCAGCAGCAGAACGGTCAAAACAGAAGAGCGAAAGCTGGGAAGCGAAACGCAGACCGCTTACCTGCCCAGATCATTCCAGAAGGAGGGAGAAGAGAATATTTTCAGAAAAGCAGGACTAAGAGTATTTCCTATCGTAAGTACTTGTTGAAACCACTGGTAAGTGGCAGACCGTTTGTAGCACGACGAAGACGGTGGAAATAAATCTTGGTCTGTGGTGATTGCCACACAGGCAAGGAGGCCGAGCCCATCGTCGAGAAGTGAAAGGTCCTAAGGCCGGAGGAAGAAGTCCAGGTTCCTTCCTGCTTGCACACCGTGTCATGAAAAAGGAGTTTAAAGTAACAAGATAAAACAGGCTGATACTCTCCAGAAAGGGGTGCCACAGCTGTGTGAACATCAGCCTCCCTTAAGGTTAAAAGCATCAACAAGAATAGAACAACGAATAAAGTCATGACTGCTACTTGCTGACGCAAAGGAGAAACCTATGAGGCATGCAGGATCATCTCAACCACGCACGCGCTCAGAGTTCATCAAAGACGGTACACGGCATGACGAGGAGGTTGACAGCTGGGAAAATGGGACGTGCTTCTGGGAGATTAGTGAGACAGAAATGAATACCGGCAGATGAGGTCTGAATCATAACAGTTGGTGAGTGTAGATCCCTGCGCCAAACGGGGTAGATAATGTGTCCTTGTTTTCCAAGCACACTTGGTGCCATTACACACACCAGCCAGGTGGCAGGCATGCAGATAAACCCCAGCAGGTCCCCCACAGGCTGCATCATGCAGACCCCTCGCTCTGAGCACAGTGTGATGAAATTATGAATCCGTAAACAGAGGCACCAACCCTGGATAGTAAAACCATCTTTCTAAATATCAAACGAGTTGAAGAAGAATCCATAGTAAAAATTACAGCATGTTTTGAATTTAACAAAAATTGCCCATCAAATTTTATGGGATGATCTTAAAAACTTTCAATGGACGTTCAGTGGGAATTGACACAGCCTTAAATCCATCTATGAAAGAATAATGATTGAAAACTGATAAATATACAAGAAGATAAGCCCGAGGGAAGCAAGAGAGATGGACGCAGGTGTGGATAGATAGCACTGAGCCACGCAGCCAGAGTGAGGGAGGACACGCGTGAGGAGAAGGGAGAAGCCGCAAACGATTTTTAAAAGACCCAATTATGGACAAAATAGATATTTTTAGTTTCAAGGGAAGATTATGAACAATTGGATGTCTCTGAATGAGGCCCTTAGACAAAATGGGCAGTTTTCTAGAAAAATAAAATAAAACTCACTGAATAAACTAGGAAATCCTAGTAAACCTATAACCGCTAGAGAAACAGAATGAAAAGCTCACGATCTGTGCACAAAAGTGAAACCAGGAAGGTAAACCACACTGGTTTTGTTGGACCTTCAGGGCACAGGTCCTCCGCAGTTCATACAACTGTCCCTGAGGACCATGGGAGAGAGGCCCTGCGTCTGTCCCACAAGGCTCAGATGCTCCTGGAGCATCCCACATGAGTCCCAACACCTCTGCTCCCCAAGGATGAGCGGCCACCACCTGATGGTTGAAGGAAGGTGTTGGGGAGCCAAGGAAGCGAGGAAGAGCCTTGTACGGTTTTCATTTGAGTTGGGTGGGATCACTTAAAAATTTTTTTTGTGGGTCGCCTGGGTGGCTTGGTCGGTTAAGCGTCCGACTTCGGCTCAGGTCATGATCTCACGGTCGGTGAGTTTGAGCCCCGCGTTGGGCTCTGTGCTCACAGCTCAGAGCCTGGAGCTTGTTTTCAGATTCTGTGTCTCCCTCTCTCTCTGCCCCTCCCCTGTTCATGCTCTGTCTCTCTCTGTCTCAAAAATAAATAAACGTTAAAAAAAATTTTTTTTAGTGTTTATTTTTGAGAGAGAGACACAGTGTGAGCGGGGGAGGGGCAGAGAGAGGGGGAGACACAGAATCCAAAGCAGGCTCCAGGCTCCCAGCTGTCAGCACAGAGCTTTAAAGGTCTTATTTCTTGAAAACTCTATTTTGATCCCCAGTGGGATGGGTCCTAAGGACAAAAAAACCAGAGGGACATCTTAAACTGTATTCAGGTGACTTCTTTCTAGTAGCAATATTGTCACCATTATTTTGAAGCTATTATGTTTCTAATATAACGTTAGTCATTTTGGATTATTTGGAATAAAACTTTATCATGCAAAGACGACAGTTACAGGTATAAAATTAGAAATATCAGCATGAACTTGAGATTGAGTTTTCTCTTTTCACAACATCTGTATCCCCTAGCTGTGTCCATGACCATGCCTAGGAGCAGTGTAACCCTGGAGGGGCGAGCCCCTCTATGCCAGTGCACTCACAAACATGTCTCTGGAAGTGGCCGGGCTCTCTGGAGAAATGCCTCATTCTGCATCTCGGGCAGGAAACGCACACAGTGAACTGATAAACGGGGCCTCCTTCTGTGCCCGAGAAAAAAGACCACAAGGCTCACTTAAAAAGGACACACAGGTGTCAACTTGTAAGGGGTCCCACCGGCCAAAGAAGTGACAGTTTGAGCACTGGAGAGAAAAATGACTACACTGGGTCAGAACACATGAAATTTGTAAGTTTCATTATGATAACTTGATAAAATGCACTGGTGGTCTTCCCGGGTTGCTAGGCACCAACTGACTGTGAAAACGGGGAAGAATCGTGTATTGATCCAGGTCTTTCTGCACGGACCTCGGGGTAACCACTGTAGAGAAAGGACAGACTGTTTTTACAGAAAAATTCTGGTGCCTGAGGCCAAGTGGGGGATAGACTTAAGAAATGGTCATTTTACAACACAATGGAACAGTGGGTCAAGATGGGAATCATCAGTAGATGCTAGACCGGTTGGGGAAGGTCTGGTGGAGAACTCTACAGTGGGGAAGGGGTGTCCATACCTGGACCACCGATGATCCATCCGTGTCAGCAGAAGTGAGGCAGGAAACCCGTGGCATCACGTAGGGAATCGTCCCACCAAGATGACCTTCTAGTTCAAAGCAACCTTTTCTCGAAACCAGGGCTAGAAGTATTAACTTGGTATTACCACCAGAAGGCAGTCCACTGGCTTCTTCCATAAATAGCGTGGACAGGAGTGGGGCCATAAATAGATAGCGTGGACTGGAGTGGGGGCCATAAATAGATAGTGTGGATGGGAGTGGGGCCATAAATAGATAGCGTGGACTGGAGTGGAGTGACCAGAGGAAGGGAGCTTTTGCAGATTGAAACAGACTTAAGGGACTGACCATATTTGTAAGGGTGACTCTTCCGTGGATCCTGATCTGAGCAAACCATGTGTAAGAAGATGTTTGTTTTTTAACCGTTGGGAGATTTGAACGTGGCTTGCTGTTCGATGGTATCAAAGACTTAAATTTTTGTGAGGTGTGACGGTGGCATAGCAGTTGAATGGTGAAGAGGCCTCATGTGTTTAGAGACACACGCCGAAGCGTTGGCACGGTACGCACAGTGTCTGGTGGTGCAGATAAGTCTTAGTCCCTCATTTGGGTCTAAGAGTTGAGAAGCGTGGGTTTGACCTAAGGGTCAAGAAAGGCACCACGGACCCTTTAGGATCATGTCTACTTTCCGGTGACAGGAAAGGGTACCTCAGCCCTGGTCCAATCATGACATCCAGGGGGTGTCTGCAGATGAAGCAGGGTGGGGCTTGGACCCTGGAGTGTTCCCCGTGGGGTACCGTTCTCCTTCCAGCAAGGTTTCAGTTGCACAGGAAATACAGTGGGTCGAGGCCATTGCATGCCCATGACCAGGGCTGGCCCTCCTCCTTCATGAGGCTGTTCCCACGCCAAGATGTGGACGGTGCCAGCTGTCCCCCTGGGACCTGGTGGAGGCACCCCAGCTGCACACCGCGAGGCCTCGCCTCTGCTCTGGCCCCCACACCCGCCGGAGGGCCAGCTCCATAGTTACTCTGAACCCAAGTGGGGGCTCAGGAGAGCATCTGCTGCTTGTCAGTTCACGAAACTGCCACCTTTCAGTTGGCAGCACACAGACAGCCATTCCTGTGTTTTCGTGCTTTTTTTCCTGACGTGGAGACCCTTTTCCCCTCGCAGACGCTGCTAGTGACCGGCTTTCTTGGAGCAGAGGCATTGCGTGTGCGTGCGTGTGCGTGCGTGTGCGTGTGTGTGTACCCGAACCTGTGTTGGGAGCTGGTCCGAGAAGGGACACGGGAGACCCAGCGGGAGGGAGAAGTTCCAGCTCTGCTTTCTGGAAGAGAGCTGGGTTTTCCCTTTGACCTGCCTGCCCGGTTTTCGTGGGATCCTCTTTGCGCTGCTGAGGGGTGACCTGGGGACCGGGCCAGAGGCAGCTTGAAATGAGCAAGTCAGCAGCCCTGGCTGCGGGCAGTGACGCATAGGGGCCGCTGTCTGACGGTGGCACTCCCTCTGGCTGGTGCTTATCTCACCTGCAGGGTCTCGCGGGCAAAGCGGGAGGCAGGTGCATGCCGTTTCTCTTTAAAAAGGAAAACTGAGAGTGGTTTTCAATAGCTGTAATTGGGGATAAAGAAGTGTTGAGGCGGATCCCCTTGTTGGGAGGCTTGGAAGAAGGGAAAAATGGGGCGTCTCCCGACGTCAGGCCTGGACCCAGCAGGCGAGACCCCGGCAGAGCCCCGGCTCGGGCCTGGACACGACTGCCAGGCGGCCCTCTCAGGTGGCCGCTCTGCTAGGGCAGTGACTCCCGTTCCCACGTGAATTAGGGCACAGCAAGTTGTGCACCGTGTAGTTTTGGCTTTGTTGCCACTGTCCTGCCAGTGGCCGTTGTTGTGAGGCCACCCGCCCCTCCGGGGACCACGGGCCCCCCTTTTCCTCACCAGACCCCAAGAACTGCCCTCTGTGAGGGTGCCCAGCTGTGTGCTCGTACGGAGCCCCGAAATCACGTCTGTCCCTGCAGTGACTTGCCTCATCCCTTCTTGTGTGCACAGTGGGGAGAAGGACGCTGGACACCCCAGGGGCCGGCCTTCACTGGGGGGCTGGGAGGGGGCCGCCATCCAGCAAGCAGTTCCCGTTCCAGCAGGACAGGAGGACTCGAGGCCAGAGGGCACCCCGGGCTGGCAGGTGATCAGGACCCGAGGCCAGAGGGCACCCCCGGGTGTCGGGGGGGCAAAGCCGCTCAGGGACCTGGATGGGGTGGCAGGACTGTTTTTTCTAAGAGAGCTGCACATTTGTTTCGTGTGGTTTTCGGGATCTTTCGTTTTACGGTAAAAGCTCACCCACGGGTGAGGTATGAAAACAAACCACGCAGCGGCCAGAGAAAGTAGCAGGAACCATGCATCCACGGGCCTCTGGACGACACATCTGGGAGACATTTCAGGCTGACAGGGTTTTACACAGACACACTTGCCTTTGCGACCTTGTTAATTAAAACTTGGAAGCAATTTTCCTCGACGGTGGGTGCCCTCCAGCTGCCGGGCGCTTTGGGCTGGGTGTGGCTAAAAAGACGAGCAGGCCCAGTAGTGTGGTCTTCTCAGTATCCAGATGCTTTCACTTGAAGCCTCCAAGCTGGTCCTGGTGCGCGTGGGACGGAGCTCAGTGCTCCCCGCCAGCTCTGGAGGCTCAGCCGATCCTGTTCCTCGCCAGGTCACCAGCGGCACACCTCAGTCACCCCACCAGCCCATCCTGTCCCAGAAGGGACTCACAGCAACAAGGACCAGAGACACTAAAAGAACACAACACTTGGGATGCTGGGGGCTCCGTCGGTTGGGTGTCCGACTTTGGCTCAGGTTGTGATCTCCCAGTTCGTGGGTTCGAGCCTCGCGTCTGGGTCTGTGGTGAAAGTCTGGAGACTGCTTCGGGGTCTGTGTCTCCTTCTCCCTCTGCTTCTCCCCCGCTCACACTCTGTCTCTCTCTCTCAAAAATAAACATTAAAAAAAAAAACACTAGATGCGTAAAAGAAAGGGGGTTGTGGCCCTGATTCTGGGCCCTGCGTTGGGGGGACCCTCCAGTCTGGCTGGCACTTAGGAATTTATGGAGCCTGTAAATCAAGTACCTGGGGATGGGGAGGGAGGGGACACGGGTGACCACTCTGATAAAATGACGGAACAAAAAAGTTCTCAAAAGTTGTGTGATTCTGGGTTATACTCCAGGAACACGAGTAAGAAGGAAAAGCATTTCAGGGTCCAAAGCTGTGTGGGTCCGTGGAGCCCCCACCACACCCCACACATTATTCTCGCGTGGCTCCTTGTTTCCCCATACTTGCCCTTGTGTGAAGTTCGGTTTTGGGGATGGTTTTGCTCTGGAATAGTGGTAGATTTCACGTTACTGAAATAGGACGGACATGGTGGGACATGGGGCACTAACGTCCCCAGGTTCATCAGCCAGGGGCTGTCCCGGTTGTCTGGTACCTGGGCCGCTTGCCCCAGGTGGACAGGGAGGGGCACACGAAGGAGATGGCTGGCACGTGGGCGCTGGATCAGTTGGTTTGCGCCCGGGCTCTTCTTATCCATCTAGGCAGTCGGTAGCCCTGGGAGAGGGGGTGGGGGCGGGCTGTCCCTGCAGGTCAACAAAGCCTGATGTCACACGTCAGAAACTCATGGTTCATACACTCGCATGAACACTCCTCCCTGCTACAAATGTCCATTACATTAATGCCTGGGTTCTAAACCTCACTCAGGACTGGAGGTGGCTGTGATTTCCTGATGCAGCGCCACGGGTGACCTCTGCTGCCCACGTGGTGTCTGTTGGGAAATGGGAGCCTGCCTATCCCGTGTCTCTCTGAGAAGCATCTTGCAGGTGCTTTTTCTGAAGAACAGGCAAAGTCACTAACTCCTATGGGGCCATCATGAAATTTAAGGAAAACTGGACTTTTCCCCGTGATTGCATGGAGGTAAAGAATGTGCTGACCGCTGAGTGCAGTGTGGTGCCACGGGCGTGGTTCAGGTTGTGTCAGCTTTTCCCCGCTGTTCCTTGTGCACCTTCAGGGCCAGTGTCAGCACCCAAGGAAGGCAGCTGCTGTCTTAAGTGTTACCATGAGGACAGTTTCAACCTGCATGTCACCTGAGAGGGTCTCATGTCACCTAGTGCTCTGCAGAACATACTGTGAAAACTGCTGACATAAGGGTTTATTTTCCTCAGAAGCCATCTGTAAGCATCCTGGAGATTGGTAGTTGCTGGTTTGGGTTCAGTGGCTCATGCTGTCAGAGGACTAGGCCAGTGTCTCTGAAATTCTCTAGGCCTATTCCTCACAGTCTCAGAATGGCTGCAGCAGCTCCAGACATCACGTCCTCACTAGCATTCAAAGTCAGAAAGAAGGTTAGCACCAGGCAGGGAGTTCTCGAGAAATTCCCTTCATATCAGGGAGAGGAATACCATTCCAGGAAGAGCCTCACATCTCACTGGGCAGGTATTGAGGAGGGAGGTTGGGGAGGGTGTTGGGACTGTCCTAACACCATGTGGTGGGTGGCAGGCAGGGAGAATGGGGTTAGCAACAGGAAGCAGAGTACCTGAACAGTACTTTGGGATTTCACTCTCATTTTAATAAAACCAAAGTCCACATTTCCAATTTCATAGTTTGTTTACAAAGAGAGGAGCTACATTTATTACTGTGTTTTTGCAACACCTCGTAAGCCTTTTGTGAAGATTGGATAACACCAAGTAGGTAAAGTGCCCAACACGGTGCCTGGTGCATGGCGTGAATGCACACCACCCACTTTACCATGTACCGGGTGCCCGGCCCTCCACGAGCTGCCACAGCCCTCCTTCCCTCGTCCTCTGTCAGCTTCCTGCACACGGCCGCTGCAGCCACGTGGAGATGCTTGCTCTTCCCTGTCCCCAGCCCACCGAGCCCACCCCCTACCCCCCACCTGCTCCTGGGCCTGCCCTCCTCCGCCGCCTTCCAGTCCTGCCCTGAAGGTAACTGTCCATCCTCAGCGCTGCTGTTAGGGGTTGAATTGTGTCCCTTCAGCAAAGGTATGCTGACATCCTGGCCCCCAGAACCTCAGGATGACTTGGAAAGCGGGTTGTTGCAGATATAAGTAGTTAAATGAAGCCAGTGTGTGTGGATGTCCTGCTGCCGTGTTGGGAGCAGGTCCAGCATCGGGCGTGGACTCCTGCAATCTCAGGGGCTCAGACCTCGGCTCAAGCACGCTCCCGCCTCCCACTGCCCGACAGCCTTCTGGGAATGGGTTCCAGACTGCTCCGTCCTCCTCTGTTGGTGTCCCGACTCCACCTGGGTGTGGGGTGCAGAGGGTCCCCTTGGGACATGTGAGTCTCGCTGAGTCTCAGGGTGGGCACGGTGGTGGGAGCAGCTGGCAGGACAGAGAACCCAACAGCTGTGCGGCCGCTCATGGGCCAGCCCCCTGGGCCAGTGTGAAGGTCGTGTTCACCCTGTGCCCAAGACAATGGAAATTCAACCATGACGGGCCAAGCGAGAGCCACTGGAGAAAGGGAAGAGCTTCTTGCACACTTGAGTGCGGCCACCAGCCCCGGGTTTTCATTTTGTGCCAGGCCTAGCAGCTGCTGTGGCCAGCCCTGGTTGGGAGCCATGGAGAGGTGCCCCAACGCAGAAATGGTGCACAGATCCATTCGCTGCAACTGGGACCGGTTCTCGTGACTTGGAACCTGGGCACGCAGCCTCACGACCACACAGGTGTCCGGGAGGTGTCCGCCACCAGGTGGTCACCCTCCCGGGGGAGGGGCGGTCTGGCCGCCAGACCTCATACCCGGTGTGCAGGGTCGGCCAGGCTGCTCCTGCAGAGATGGGGCAGGGGTTGTGAGCTGCATCTCAGGTTCCACAGCCCTTGGCAAGGGCACCCCCAGCCTGGTGCGACCCCCACCTCACTGGGTACATTTCTGAGGACGGTTTGGTGGGATATGGGGGTGAGCTTCAAAAAGAGAAAATGAAGCCGTGTCCTGTATGGCATGGCGCCTTGTCCCACATGATTAAAGTCTCTCCAGATCCTGGCACATAGAAGCCATTGTGCAGTTGTTGAACGCCTCCCCCCACCACCCATCCACCTGAACTACTGTCACCCCCTGCTGGGTTTACTGTTGACTTGGGACACCCATAGGACTGCTCTTTCCCTCCACACCTTACTTTCCCTCGTTCAGAGGGCACTGCAGCCCAGGCTTTCTCTCACACTAGACTTAAACATTTGGGGTCAGGGACACGCACTGCTTGTGCGTGGGTGGAGCCATGTCCCCCAATTCCACGTGCTGAAGCCCTAACCCCCAATGGTGCTGTGTCTGGAAGTAGGGTTTTTAGCGGGTAATGATGCGTAAACAAGGTCCCGATCTGATAGGACGTAGCTTTAAAGAAGAGGAAGACAGCTCTCCCCACTGCCATGCAGGGACACAGGGAGAAGGTGGTGGTCTACAAGCCGGGCAGGGGCTTACCAGCACCTCCCACCCCCAGAGCTTACTTCCCACCTCCAGAGCTGTGAGATGCGAGTTTCTGCTGTTGCAGCCACCGGCTCTGTTAGGGCAGCGGGGGAGCCTGAGGCACACTGTCACCTTCTCTCTGTGCCTGCGTTTTGTGTTTCAGTCCATCTGCTGGAGCAGCACAAATGCTTCTAGAACCATCTAACACATTACTGGGAAGAAGATGGTGGGGCCGGGGAGCACTTCCTCAGCCCAAAACCATATCTGTTTTGACCACTTCTAAACACGAAGTTGTGTCTGGGAAGCTGGGCCTGTGGGGTGACTTGCTTGTGACCCCGTAGCTAGTCACTGAGAAAGCCAGCCTTCTGTTCGTCACTTTGCCGTCCGTTCCCTGCAGTTGGTCAACCGCCATTAAAAAATTTTTTTTTTCAACGTTTATTTATTTTTGGGACAGAGAGAGACAGAGCATGAACGGGGGAGGGGCAGAGAGAGAGGGAGACACAGAATCGGAAACAGGCTCCAGGCTCTGAGCCATCAGCCCAGAGCCTGACGCTGGGCTTGAACTCATGGACCGCGAGATCGTGACCTGGCTGAAGTCGGACGCTTAACCGACTGCGCCACCCAGGCGCCCCTCAACCGCCATTTTAAAAGTGAGCCATGAAGACCTCATGTCATTCCCTGAGAACAAATACTTAAGTACAGGAGAATAAATAACTCCAGCATGAATATTTAAAACCAGGAAATTCAGAGTGTGATATTTGCACACTGGGAGGTCTAATTTGTTTGCTGTGCTGATCAGAGCAGAAAAAGCTTCCATGAGAATATTTGTGTATTCATAACTAGTGGTAGAAATAAATGAATCTTCCTGTGTACATCTTGTAGTGAAAAAAAAGTCTATTTCATGGCAAGTGGCCTCGGGTCCTGTTTCTTCGGTGCCTCTCTTCTGGAACATAGACGCAACTCGGTATGCAGCATCCAAAGACGGAGTGGGGAAGAGGCATGCTGGCTGGGGACTTCCCAGGTGTTCCTGCTCAGAAAAATACTTCCTCTGAGAAACAGCCTCAGTCAGAAGTGGGGAGAGCCTGCCTGCCGAGCACAGACAGGCAGAGCCATGATCGTACCACAGTGTTTCTTTCCAGAGAGGCTTTGCAGTCTCCTGTGCCAACCAGCCAGTGTTAGCTCCAGGAACATTCTGCCCCACAGTCAATGCCCTGGCTGTGAGCCAGCCGAGGTATCAGAGCTCTTGATAGCTGCTCGGGAGAAATAGAGCTGGACGCCAGTTAAAGGTGATGAGCAGATTCTATTCAGTACCACTGCACCGACGGTGGGGGGGGGGGGGGAGGGGGCGCGGAGAGCTGAGCTCAACTCTGAACACAGGCCAAGGCAGAGGGTGGGGTGGGGTCAGTGTGTGGAGGCGGATGGAAAGCCAGTTAGAGGAGACACCAAGGGCAGGGGATTGTTGGTGAAAGTAGGCGGGGTGATCAAGAATGGGGGCTGACTCAGTGGGATTCTTGGCAGGCAGGGGACGGGGCCCAGGGACCAACCTTAGGTGAGGAGCATCCTGGGAGCCTCCGGGGACTTTTGTCATCAGACAGGAGGAGGTGCAGTTTGGGTGGGGGATGGATGGTAGGGCAGAATCTAGGTCACAAACTGTGTAGGTGTGGCAGGGGTTAGGGAGAGGGGGTTCGGGGAGGGGGGCAGACCCCAGAAGGCCCTCCTGGAGCTGCTCACAAGCCTCAGGAGTAGGAGCGCTGTCCAGCGTGGCTGGCGTTATCCAGGGCATGTGAAGCTGCTTAGCAGATGCCCTGTTCAAGGCACCCTTACATGCCCAGAAGGAAGTCCAGTACGAACTGACTTTGAGCGTCCCAGCGGGGATTAGGGACAGCAAGCCCTGTTTCTGGGACTGCATTTGTGGCTGTTCCTGCTTTGGGTGGAGGAAGTTGTGCAGGACACTGACAGCAGAGGCAGGAGAGGGTTCTGGGTTTCCTTCTGCCTCTCATGGCTCCTGTAGCCCCCTTCCACCTTAAGGAGTGGCCAGTGGGGTGGGATGGTTGTCTGAAGACACAGGCTCATGCCCCAGGAACGGCCCTGAGAAGTCCCTTGACAATGGGTGGAGCAGGTGAATGAGCAGAACAGCACCAGTGTCCCTTGCTCCCTGGAGGAGCTCTGGAGGGCAGGCCCCATCCTTCACACACACACTCAGAGCAGCCAGAGGAGGGTCCCCTGGTGAGGAGGGGTGCTTCCCCACATCTCCTCTCCCTGGAAGGCTGCGCAGGCTTCACCGCGGCTGCAGGAAGGCACCTCAGTATTTATACAAGTAACTGGAAATTTCCCCCGTGGGAGTGTGTCGCTGAAAGGAACGTTCTCTACTTCGCTCACTGTTGAGATAAAAGGGAAAAAAGCCAAACAGATCAAGACAGTCTTGACATTCAGTTTTAGCTGCATTCCATTCATCATATGCCTGAGTTTTAACAAAAGTCGGACCTCCACCTGCAAGGGCCCCCTCCCAGTTTTTTTCTCCCATTCACCTGCATCTCCCCCAGGTCTTACAATTCCACAGGGAAACGCGGCTTTGGCAGCGCGCTGCTGGGGGCAGCGTGGGTCGGACCGAATCTCCAATCGGCGGGTGCGCCCTCCCGCGGGGCTCAGTCCAGTACGCGCTTTTCCGCCGCGCGTCGCGGCCGGCAGTGGGGCAGGCAGGATTCTGCCCTTATTTACAAGTTTGATGTTTTGTTCATTGTGAAGTTTTTTGCATTGATTTTGAAGTTTTAAAATACTGCCTTAGAATGTGATTCATCTTGATCACTGAGTTTTTTGCGGCAAATGCCTTAAATCTGCGCCTCCCCCGAGTGCCCCACCCTCCGCTTCCCCGCCCCTGTCCGCGCAGTAGCTGAAATTATTTTGCTCGCTGCTGGATCCTGAGGGCCTCCAGCGTGCCTTGGTACTTTAATACTGTGACCTCTCAGGTCATCAGGACACGTGTGGCGGGGGCGCAGAGAGGACCGAGGCAACGGAGATGGGCGGGGCGCGGGGCATTGGGGACACGGCCGAGCGGGATGGGGGCCCTCGGAGAGGAGAGGAGGGGCGGGGCGGAGAGCAGGCGGAGCTCCGGAGAGGGCGTGGTGGGCGAGGCGTAGGGCGGGCCCGGCAGCCCGGCTTCCGGGAGGCGGGTGCTGTCGCAGCGGCCGCTTCGGGGTCGCCGCGGGTGTCTGTGTGTCCCTCCTCCCTCAAGTGCTCACGCCCGTGTCGCAGCCGGGGCCGGGGCAGAGGAGCAGGTGGGGCCCCAGGTAGCGGCACAGCCCGAGCGGGTCCTGTGCGGCACCGCCGCCCGCCCGCGGGTGACCGTCCCTCTGCACTCACCGCCGGCGCGCGCAAGAGTCGGTGCGCCCGTGCTCACTGCCGTCCCCCTCAGGTGTTCCGCGACCGCAGGTATCCGTCCCCGAAATTGTGGGTGCTGCGTGGAAGTCCATGCTTCCTCCGACCCCCGCAGGTGTCCGTGCGCCCGCGCTCCTCGCCGCCCCCGCCCCCCGCAGGTGTCCCTGCGCCCGTGCTCCCTGCCCCCTCCCGCCCCCCGCAGGTGTCCCTGCGCCCGTGTTCCCTGCTCCCCCCCGCCCCCCGCAGGTGTCCCTGCGCCCGAGCTCCCCGCCGTCCCCGCACCCCGCAGGTGTCCCTGCGCCCGCGCTCCCCGCCGCCCCCCCCCCCCCCCCGCAGGTGTCCGCGCCCAAGCCATGGTGGACGTGCTGGGCGGCCGGCGCCTGCTGACCCGGGACGGCGCGTGGGTGGAGGCCGAGGAGGAGCTGCAGAACAAGGTGGTGGCGCTGTACTTCGCCGCCGGCTGGTGCGCGCCCAGCCGCGACTTCACGCCGCTGCTCTGCCACTTCTACGCGCAGCTGGTGGCCGAGGCGCGGCCGCCCGCTCCCTTCGCGGTGGTGTTTGTGTCGGCCGACGGCAGCGCGCAGGAGATGCTGGATTTCATGCGCGAGCTGCACGGCGCCTGGCTGGCGCTGCCCTTCCACGATCCCTTCCGGCAGTGAGTGGGACGGGGTTGGGCGGCAGCGTGGAGCTCGTCCCTCCCCCCACCCCTCGGCGAGCCTCCCCGGCGTCGCTCGTGCCCCCCACCCCAGGCCCCCGAGGGGTCCTGTGGGGCTGCCGCATCCCTGGGGACTTGGAGAGCCGGGCCCTGACTTAGCGGGTCTGCGTTTCCAGGGAGCTCTGGTGATGTTGCTGTTGCGGAGCCTAGCGGTGGTGGGACTCGGGGAGGGGTGTGGAAGCAGGAGAGGGTGCCTCGGGAGGCTCGCGTGGGAACTGGGTCTCTGCGTCGGCTGCCGCGAGCGGCTGGGGGCAGTGCCCAGGGGCGCACAGAACTCCAAGGCTGGAGGAACTCCCTCTCTGCTGGCCGGGGTGCGGCTTGGTTATCGCTGCCAGGCCTGGAATTGCCTGAAAGTGAAGGTGTTTACCATTTCCACAGCTGTAGGAAGAACCAGGTCCCTGGGCTCCTGGGGTTAATGTCAGAGGCCACAAAAATCCCCAGGGGGTAGGGACCTGACTGGGGAGGAGGGAGAAGGTGGGAGAGAGGAGAGAGGAGGTGGGATGGAGGAGGTGGGATGGAAGAGGGAGTAGGAAGAAGGTAGAAAGGAGGGAGGAGAGAGAAAGTCGGAGGGAGGAGGGAGGACAGAGGAAATGGCAGGGAGGAGGTCAGAGGGAGGAGGGAGGGCAGAGGAGGTGGGAGGGGGGAGTTGGGAGGGAAGAGGTGGGAGGAGGGGGGAGTCGGAAGGAGGAGGGAGGGTGGGGAGGATCTCAGGAGGGTTGGTGGACTGGAGTGTGGCCGGGCTCTGATTGCACCTTGGGGTCCCTGTTGTGGTAAAAGCATTTACACTCTGCACACGGTGTTACCCCACCATCCTTGTAATGGACATGGAGTGAGTTTGTGGGTGTGTTTTACAGGGCATGTTTCTCATTTATGGTCCTGGGGGGGGCTACCATTCAGTTGTGGAGGACCCCCCACCTCCCTCCCCGAGCTGTCCTGATGAATTGGCTCGTGAACAGTTAAAAGTGGCAGGGGGCTTTGGAAGGGTCCGTAGAAGAACGTTTCTTCCCACAAACACATGCCGCAGGGATGCTGAGGAGGAGGTGAGGCTCAGGCCTTCCAGGTGGGCACCTGCTTCTTAGAGGCCTCGCTCCAGGAGCATCTTACAGATGTCTAGTTTACGCGACAGTGGAAACAAACCCAAGTGACAATTTTGAGAGGGTGAGTCCCAGTGACTTACTTGGCAGAGGGATTCGCCATAGCATCTCCTCTGGTGGTGTTTGCGAATGCCCCTGATATGCTTAGCACCAGAGTTATGCACGGCCTTGGAACCAGTACAGGTTTGAAAGTGGCAGGGGGACCGTGTGGGTAACTAGGCAGCGCTCAGGGTCGGGGATTTCTTTGTGGCTTGATGGAGGCAAGGGGGCTCACTGCCGGGTGATGAGGCCCCTGTTGTGTCTGAGGGCGGCCCTGACCCGGGAGTTTGGAGCCTTTTGCGGTCACGTGCCAGCACCTTGTCCCGGTTCGCAGATGTGCCGCTGAGGCTCTGGAGCCTGAGTCTCTGCTTAGAGCTTCTCCTCCCTCTTTCTCCTCGGGGCTACCTGGGATCTCGCTGGGGGACGGCCTTGCGGAGCTCCCTCCTGCTTCTCCTGTGCTGCGGTCAGAGCCCTTAGGGTCCACTGCAGGCAGCAGGAGGCCAGCGTGGTCTCCAGAAGAGTCCAGCGTCAGTTTTTCTGCTGGTGAGACCTCGTCCTTCCTCTTTCCAAACTGCGCCACACTGGCTCTGTCCTGGCTCTGTCCTTGCAGTTTCTGTGGTAGGAAGTGGGATGTTCTGTGAGAAAATGTTTGGAGCTACTCCCTTATTCTAGCCGGGATAGTGCTCTGCTCCCGCTAGGTCAGTCATGGTCAGGGCCCTGGGGCTTTCTTCCTCAGCGGCTACCCACTGGGTCCCAGGTGAGGGGAGGAGGAGGAGGAGGAATCACTGGGGAGCCACCACGGGTGCCCTGGGCGTGGCTGGAGGCCACGTGGCTGCAGGGCGTCGACAGCCCTAGACAGACATGTCTACTGAAGTCCCTGCGGCCGGTGCCTGTGTGCAGGTGGGCGAGCGGCCTGATTGTGGACACCAAGGACAGGTGTCCTGCCCATCTCCTTTCCCTTTGTTACGGGCCCAGTGCCAGCAGGAATTCCTGTCTCCTGCCGTCGCACGCAAGACCCGCTCAGAGGTGATTTTTCATGGCCTTTATGATTGTTTGTTAATAATGCTGGTACCCAGTTGGGCTCTGGTACCCCGGGAGGCCCCCAATATGACTCTGCCCCCCTCTGGTCTGCTCTGGCGCTGACCACCACCCCCACCGTGGGCCAGGAGGATGGGATGCCTCCTGACAGGTTTGCACTGCACAGAAAAGACACTTGGCCGTGGCATTGTTTCATGGGTGGAGAGTGGCTCCGTCAGAGCCACCCACTTGGTGGGGTGCCTGTGCCCCCTGCCATCTCCCCAGCCTTGGGTTCCAGCTCCCCCCCAACCTGCCAGGCCTCCTGACTCAACGTGTCCCCGTTAGGCACTGAATCTGCTGAGTCTGGCTCCTCCTCATTGCTACCTCCTTCAGGTAGGGCCTGGACCGTTGGAATCGTCTAACCTCAGCCCCAGTGTCCATGTTTGATGGACTCTTGTTCTGGAACCCACCTCATCTTTCTTGTCTGAGGCAGGCCTGGGCCTGCCGTGCCTACCCCAGCTCTCCGGGGTCCCTGTTGCCCAGGGGGCTCAGTCCACATCTTGCCTTGCCCTCCCACACTTGCCCCATACTCACCTCCTGCCCTAGCCTGTGACCCCCTCTGCAGACTGGACAGCAGTGTTCCAGAATACCCCATACCTTTCCCACCTCCACAGTTCGTACACATGCTTGCAGCCCCCCAACCCTGGAGCCCTCACTTCCCCGCCCAGCAGCCCCTCCTCCTCATCCATGCCACTGGGGACACGAGGGGCATTTCTGGCCCGGGAGGCCCATGCCTGTCTTGCGCCCAGCGCCACCCGTGTGAGCAGTGTCTCTAGCGTTCAGGGTGGAAGCAGCCGCTGCTCCGTGCTTGGCGCCTGTGGGCTGCTCCTTGGCTGGAGCCACTGCAGAGATTTGCTGGCCCGGGGGGGGGGGGTGGGGGGTGGGGGGTGGGGGAAGAGACTGGAACCAGCGTTGCCATGACAACCCAGAAGTGGCTGTGCCAGTGGAGGACGCGCTATTAGGTGAAGGGAGGGAGCCACTGTCGCAGCAGCGCCCGCCCCGAGCTGGGCCCTCAGACTCCCCCAGAGCATACCGCGCTCAGAGTTCTCATGCCTGCACTCTGTGCGGCCACGGGGCTCTCCTTCCAAGGCGCCGTCCGTTCCCGCAGGACACCGCGCCCGAAGCCGGTGGAGACGGTGCTTGCGAGCCTCTCCGTGCAGCTCCAGGGTTACGGTCGTCTCCACGCAGACGCTGCCAGGCTGGGGATTCGAGGGCCCACACGGCTGACTGCAGATACTCTGGAGCCAATGTCTATTCCAGACTCCTCCTCACTCCTCAAAACCCAGCCTGCCTGCACCCCCCTCCGCCCCCGCCCGACACCTGTCAGAGCTTGATTTAATGTTGCGAGGGAGTGAAACAGCAGCAGCAGCAGCCCAAAGCTTAAACTGTAAAGATTTACTGATGGGCTTCAGTTACACGCCCAGCAGCCAGGAGCTGGTCTCCAGGGAGGTGGGAAACCACCGAGGACAATTTCGTGGCTCTGCTTTCTGCCATGCCTGCCTCATGCTGAGGCTGCAGCCAGGGGCCACTTGGCAAATGCAGTCTCTCCTCATGGTGGCAGAGTGGCTGCTGTGCCTCGGGCTGCGTAATCTCACACCCTCCACTCTCCTGGCTCACACGAAAGTGTTCCGTGCAGTCGCACTAGTTCTGAGTCTGCTGGTTACCCATTCCGGTGCTGGTTGGTGTAGCCAGCACTCAACGGCTGTGCTGCATTGGACAGCTGGCCCACCTTGGGTTGGACGTGGCTCCATCGATAACAGCCAGTGTTTTCTGAGCATTTACGTGCCAATCCCTTAGCTATCCCGTATGCATATTAACTATCTAAACCTCCCAACAACCCAGGGAGGTATTTCCCATGGTACAGATGGGGAATTTGGGGTACAGGGAGGTTAGCTAGCTTGCCCAAGTCCCACAGCTAGTGAGTACCAGAAGGTGGAGGGTCACGGATGCTGAGCAGGGAGCCACATGCCTCTACCGCCCAGGCCATCAAGGGCACCGTTCTCAGCTTCCCTTACTGCCTGCTCTCTCCCCCATCCCCAGGGTGACTGGATGGTGGAGGGAGGGGGATGCAGGCGGCCCTGGGAGACTGGCAGGGTTGCATGCTTCAGCAGGCCTGAACCCAAGGGATCGTGGGCTCCACCCGCCCCACCCCAGCAGGGACAGGAAACTCTGCACTTGTAATGAGCTCCCTGGTGCTGCTGCTGCTGGTCTGGGAACCCCGCGCCCTTAGCACTGCTGCTGCACACGTGGGGCAGGGCCTCCTGGCCTTGGGGGTAAGCCCCGGGCCCTGGGTAGCAGAACCCCCGCGGGACCATTCTGACGTGGTGGGCACTGCCCGCCCCGCCTTGCCCAGGGTGAAGACCCTGCACTGACCCATCTGCCTGAGCTGCTGGACAAAGCCGGTGGCAGCCTCTGGCCACCTCCCTGCAGTCTTCAGGCCAAGGGCTATGCAGCCATTTCTCTTTTCTCCATGTGTTTGTCTTATGCTTTGGGGGAAAGCAAGTTTCATAGGCTCTTCAAATTTCTGGGGTTGTTCAGCATCCTTAAAACACTGGTGGGGGGTCTCCTCCACCCCCCAGCCTACCCCTGAGTTGCCGGGCCAGCTGGCTTGTCAGCAAAGGCCTCAGCTGGTCCCGGGGCTGGTGTCTCTCTACGTCTGTGGTTTGTGCGTGTCAGCCCTGGTGTTTGTTCCACAGATGATGATCACTCTTACATAACGCTTTTTCTCTCCTCCTTGGCTGTTTCTTCCTCATGTGAGCAACGGCTTCCAGAAGCTGCCGGAGTGGCAGCTGTGTGCAGGTTTCCTTCCGGACCTGGTGGTCCTGGCAGCAGTCCGGTATAGTAGGAGCGACCTCGCCCGCCTGCCTGGGTCTGCAAGCAGGGTGGAGTCCGCCGTGGGCCCCGGACCGATGTTCCCGTGCCTTCCTTTTCCCCTGAGCAGTGCTGGTAGCGCTTTGGCCCGTTAGGTCTTCCCGCAGCCAGGTTCGTTTTGAAGCTCACCGGATCTTGTGCGTTTCTCTGCTGTGACTTCTTCCCGCCGTCTGCCTTTCCTAGTGTCTGCCGCATCAGTCCTGTTCTTGCCTTTTGAGTCAGTCACACAGCTCGTCTACAAGTCGTTTGGAAAAGTGTGTTTAGGACCACAACTTCCTGTGTCTAATTGTGTCTACGGCTGCAGATCAGAAGTATATTCCATATTGTTCCCTTTTGATTGCGTGGTGGTCTGTTTCGCTGTTTCACGTGTAGTGGTAGTGTATGGTTAGTTAGTTTTTAGACTCATTCCAAAAGCTGCATTGTATTGGTGTCCCGTTTTCATTGCATTGTGGTCTGGTTAAGTGGTCTGTGTGCTCTTGCTTGTTTGAAATTTTGTGACGATCCCTTGGTGGCCGAGACCATGCTGGGTGTGTCACTGTCTCTTGGACATTTGAGACAAGGCTCTCTTCCTTTGGGTGGAGGTGGGAGGTCTTCTTCCTGCTTGATTTATGCCTTTGTGTTTGGCCTGGGTGCCAGAGGGCAGCAGGAAGACCTTGATGGAGATGTGACGGGGAGACTTGGTAACAGGAGGGTTTCAAGTGCGTTTTTCCTTCCACTCAGACCCACAGTCCCTAGGGTGACAGGTGAGTGCAGTCAGATTACTGAATGAGAGACACTTGCAAGGTGGCCTTGGGAATGGGGAGGGGTCTTCATCAGCTGCCCTGTCTTGAGGGCACTCATTTAGGAGAAGGTTAAGGGGAGAGAGAGAGACAAAGGAGGTGGTTGCTCCTTTTCCTACGTCAATGCAAATAATTCTTGTTACACGTGACGGAAAAAGTAGTCAAGAAATGTGTCGTCCATAATGTAAATCAGCCTCTCCTTGAGTTTGAGGGGCAGAAAGTCTGACACAGCTTTGTTGGAACTCACAGAGTTTTAACACTGATGGTTGTGTGTACCTGCTGTTTTTCAGCCTCTTGAGACAGGAGGGATATAAATTTATTGGGGTGTATTTGTGGGTTTAGAATTGTACCGTCCGATATGGTAGCCACCTGCCGCTCGTGGCTACTTGAATTTAAATTAACGAAGATGAGAAATTCAGCTTTGCTGGCGCTCCTCCACCTCTTGGGTGCTCCGTGGTCCCACACAGCTGGGACCTGGGCTCTGGGATGGGCAGCCCAGGCTCAGAGCAGTCCCCTCCCTGTGGACGCCCCTCTGGGACAGCACACCTGTCCCCTCTCTGGGACACCCCTCAGGACAGGCTCGCAGCAGGGAGAGAAGGTGTGGGCAGGCTGGGGGCTAAGGCTTTGCACGGTCAGCCAGCCTTGGGGACGTGGGTGTGGCGGCCTGCCCACTCCCCTGCTGACCCGGCCCTCCCACTTCTCTCCTGCAGGGAGCTGAGGACCAGGTACCACATCACAGCCATCCCCAGGCTGGTGATTGTGAAACCAAGCGGGGAGGTCATCACCGACAAAGGGCGGAAGCAGATCCGGGAGCGGGGGCTGGCCTGCTTCCACAGCTGGGTGGAGGCGGCCAACATCTTTCAGAATTTCTCCGGGTGACGCCGGGGGTCTCGGGGGCACCTGCTGCTGCATCCTGAGCACGGGAAGGGGAGCGGCCGTTTCCTCCCGGCCCGCACTGGTACGGTTTATGTCCCGGCAGAGAGAAACACTGCCAGGGAGGATCCCGTAGCCTGCGGATCCTTATTTCTGTCACTCTTAGCAGAGCTGTCTTCACACGAGCCTGAGTATGCTCCCGTTGGGCTCTTGGGAATCCATGGAAAACACATCTTTATACCACTCCTCAGGTGAAAGAACACATTCACGAATACGTCTTCTGGAGACCTACTTCGGTTAATGCTAAGTTCTCACGACTCATGTATCACTGAGGTTTGCAGAATCCGTACGCTTTAATAAACATTTCCGGCACAGCCCTCTGATCTCCCTCCTTGTCCCCGCAAACCAGGCGCTCGCACGGGGACGGTGAGGTGCTCCCCCAGGGCTGGTCTCCACACCGTGCTCCCGTTTCCAGTCTCACAGCTGCTCGAGGCTGCACGTTCACGGTGTCAAACCCGCGTCTCCTGCGGGTGCACATGGGTCCAGGTAAGCGGGAGCCACCACAGGCTCTGCCAGGAGCCCTCTGCCCTCGCACTGCCGGCCACCGCTGGCACACCACACACACACACACACACACACGTACACACACCCCTTGTACACTACACACACGCCCTACACCCCACATACACACACATGCTGCGCACACACACCACACAGATACGCACACAGACATACACCCAGCACGCACGCACATGCACACACGTGGACACACACACACCACACTCACCTCACCCCACACACCATGTACACACACCACCCAGACACACACACACGCCCTACGACACACACTCTACACCAGACACACACCGTGCTCTTGTCTCCACCGGCAGCCTTGACTGCTGTACGACCGATGCTCAGAGCACACGCACCACGTGTCTCCTGGAGCGGGCTTTCCCGGAAGTCACCGTAACCACCCAGCTGAAAGCAAGCCACAGCTGGACAGGACAGGGGCTGGGGGGATGGTCCGCGGTGCTAATGCTCCTTGCAGGCTGCTGGCTCCTTTGTGACACTGCCTGCGAGGCCCCTCTCTCCCCTTCCCGTCACAGCATCCACGGGGACCCAGAGCCCGGGGACTTGGGGACCTGGCCCTCGGGTGGGTGTCAGAGCCACCCTGGAGCTTCTGTGGGGGAGGTTCGGGGCTGGGGGGCCACTGCCTCGGGGTTTTGGGGCACGCTCTTGCTGCTGAACAAATGGGCACGCAGACACATAAGCTGTCAGGGTTCATCCCCATGTGCAGTCTTTTTTCCTTTGCTGTCAGCCCCGGGCAGGTGCTCCCGCGCCATGGTGCCCACAGTGAGCCCCAGGGTGGTGCTCCCCCACGGTGGGGCCTGCCGCCAGCCTAAGGCAGACGCTCCCCCACCGTGGCGCCCACCGTGAGCCCCAGGGCAGTGCTCCTCCGAGGTGGCACCTGCCGCCAGCCCTGGGTGGGTGCTGCTCTGAGGTGGTGCCCACCGTCAGCCCCGGGGTGGGTGCAGCAGCAGCCGCCTGGTGGGAAAACAGGCCCCCATTGGTCTTGGTGGTTACAGATGCGCTTCCGACCCTTGCCCTATCGGGAGAGGCTGCAGAGAACTTGCTTGTCCTTCCTGTCCCCAGGAGAAAAACATAATTTATGGGAGGAGTCCTCCTGTTTTATAATAAACAGTTGAACAGGGGTCCTCCCCCCTCACATTTCAGGGGGGTCCCCTTTGCACTTTGTCCACCCTTGCTTCCTTCAGCAGACTCCCCAAGGATTCGTTCACAGTGGGGGAGGGGATGTGTGTGTGTCGGGGGGAGGGGACCGTGCCTTCTCTCCCTGGCCCCACCTTGAACCTCTTGGCACCTGTATCAGTCAGCTTCGGCTGCATAACAAAGTCCACAGACAGGGCGGCATGAACAACACAGACCTCTTCTTTCCCCGCCCTGGAGGCTGGATTCCAGAATGAGATGTGGGAAGGGTGATTTGTCCCGAGGCCTCTCTCCTGGGCTTGCAGATACCAGTCTTCTCCCTGCCTTCTCACGAGGTCGTCCCTCTGTGCATGTCTGTGGCCTCCTCTCTTAGGAGGACACCAGACAGGCTAGATTAGGGCCACCCTTGTGACTCCATTTTATTTTAATAACCTCCTTAAGGCCCTGTATCCAAATAGTCACATGCTGAGGTTCTGGGAGTTAGTGGGGGCACACCTGGCCCCCAGCACCCAGCGCTCGGCCTCCCAAAAGCAAACTGTGGTGCACAGACAGACACGTGCTTGCAGCTGAGTTTCCCAGCAAACAGCACAGAAAGGAGGAAGGAGAGGGACAGGGTCCAGCCCGCCCCCCTGAGGTGGTCTCTGGGGTGCGGGACCAGGAGCTTGGGCCCTGCTCGGGGCGGGCAGGTGGACCTGCTTGCAGCCCACGGACGCAGTGGCCGGCAGGTGACACAGCAAGTCAAGTGTGTGGACACCAGCAGGAGGGACAGCAGCTCTCGAGACTGGATGCTGATTTTAGGCTGCGCTGTAATGAGACCCCAGACGGGTTGCTGGCCCCGCAGGAGACTCTCCTCTGAGACACAGCTTTACCACCTACTCCGCCCCGTCTTCCGTGACCGGCCCCTCCAACAGCAGGAGCTGCAGTGGGCTCGCTCATGCTGCGGATGGTCACCCGCGTGGTGCCCACAGGCCTGGGCCGTCAGCGCCTGCGGCGGCCCCACGCTTCCCCAGGCAGGGCAGCCTCCCGGATGGTGCCCGCTCTCCAGCTGGCCGTCCTGGCCACTGCACTCCCCACGAGGAGCAAAGCCACTGGGACATGTAGCCGTGCCTAGGCTGAGAGCCTGGGAAGTGTCTGACTCCTTCTCAGGTTAACCCAGCAGAGCTGGTGGGCTCCCCATGCCGGAGTGGTGCAGCCCCATCACCTGTCCTCAGGCTTCGGTGGGGGAGGTCGCCTGCTTACGGATCACTGTCCCCAGAGGCGGGCTGGTCTGCAGCAACCCAGTGCGGGAGGGGAGCCTGCCGCCCTCTCACCAATAATCGCGGGGCCCCTTTCCTTCGTCATCAGGGACCCCGAATGCACATCTTCCCCCGGTGGTTTCAGCCGTGTCCAGTGAATTCTGGCCTCAGCGAAGCTGGTTGAAAGAGGCTGAATCGCCTTCTGCACCACAGCTCCTCCTGGAGCAACTGGACACATCTACCTGCTGGCTCCGGCGTCCCCACCCCTTGGCCACCTTCCCTGTGGAGGTGAACCTGCCGCACTCAGGCACTCTCCACCTGCCGGGCGCCTGCCAGGTGCCTGCCTGCCTTCCTGGGGGCAGTTGGCTGAAAAGGCCCAGAGCGTCACTGCAGGGCCCTCAGGGTTGGAAGAAGCGGGCCATGGGGAGGGGGGTGTGGCCCCAGGACCATGTCAGGAGAGCCCCCAGAGCCCAGGTGATAAGTACAACTTTTAGGACTCAGGTTTACAGAACTGGTGGGCAAGGGATAGGACATTGGACCCAAGCGCAGAGGGCCTCCTGCCCACGTTGTCCATGGAGCGGCCACAGGGGTGGGAAGGGACAGTGGGGACGTGCAGAAGTGCCATCAGGCCCACTGCAGAATGGGGGCTCCCCGGGGCTCCCAGGCCACGAGCGGATGCCCACCCTGCAGTCATGGCCGCCACGCGAGGGCGGGACCTGTTCTCACGGAGCACGTTCTGCAGACTGAGAAAATAGAACACACAGAGAATGCTTCCTTTGTGGGGGCCAGGGGTCCTAACTGGCCACCCACCTATCCCTTGAAGGGCTGCCATGCTCCCTGGCTGGGTTCCAGGTTTCCACTCCCATCTCCTGGAATGTGAGGTCCACACAGCAACTAGACCTGTCCTTCATGTGGATGGGTTCCAGGTTTCCACTCCCATCTCCTGGAATGTGAGGTCCACACAGCAACTAGACCTGTCCTTCATGTGGAAATCAGGTCGTGTTATGTCCCTGCTTCCCAGCATCTCAGACAGAGGCCAAGTCCTTCTGGGACCATCCTCCCCATTCTCTGCATCCACTTGCTCCTCCCAGACACACCTCCCTGTCCTTCCTGTCCCTCCATGTCCTGTCCATCTCCTCGCTGTGCTCACTCTGCCCACATGCCTCCTCAGAGGCTTCATCCCTGACCCTCCTGTCTAGATGGGACCCCTCCTTCTTGTTCCGTGTCACTGTTGTCGACCCCCTTCTCCGGGTTGTCCATCTGTCTTTCTAGTCGTCTGTCAATCATTCATCTTATCTCTCATTTATCACATCTTTCTGCCTATTCTGTCATGTCTGTGTCACATCTGTCTTCTATCTCCTATTCACCATTCATCCATCCATCCATCCGTTCATCTGCTATCATGTGTCTATCTGTATCATCTATTATCTACCTAGCTTCTTTCTATCATCCATCCATATATCTGTATCATCTGTCTACTATCTAGCTCTTGTCTATTTATATCTATCTTTCTATCATCTATCTCTCTCTCTCTCTCTCTCTCTCTCTCTCTCTCTCTGTCTCTCTATCTATCTGTCATCTGTCTCTACATCCTTCTCCCCGACCACCAAAATCACTACCTTGAGAGCAGAAATTGTATTCCTGTCTGGTTCCTGGAACGAGTGGATACTGGATGCTCTGTGACTGTTTGTTGCCTTATTGAATTCTGATGTCTGCTGAGCATGATCACGTGTGGCACACCGTAGGTTACTCTGTCCGGCCCCACATCAGTGGATGTGATGCCAGTCTCTAACTGGTGCTGCACTGAGTGCCCTTGTGCATGTGACTCCTAGCGCTGCTGTTGGGACACAGTGAATTTGTGTGTGAATTGGTAAAGAGAGAAGGAGTGAGCCCTCTCTGTGTTTCTGGACCGTGTGATGTTCTGTCACCATTTGGGGAGTGACCTTTCTCCTGCTGGCTTAGTCAGGGCAGTGGGCTGCACTTAAATAAGTCAGGCCTGTCTGTGTGGCAGTGCAGTGGAGCGGCCCCAGGCTGGGCACACCTGCCCTCCATCGGGTGCTCTGGCTTCCCGAGGAGGGTGCAGTGTGAGGCCAGTGGGGTGCGTGTGCTCAGTGTTCAAGGTGGCCTGGCCCCCCTGACCCGGAGCGCCCGTGCCTCCCTACGCCTGTCCTGTCCAGCCCTGCCTACGTGCTGCCCCTTCCCATGCGGCTGGCCAGCAGAACCTGGGGAGGTGTCTTGTTAAGGTCAAGACGACTGAGCACTTGGAAATGGGAACTGGGCACAGGGAGTGTTTGCAGCTGAGTTCTTGGCTCTGCTTCATGGTAATTAATTTGTGTCCCATTTAAGTGGCCACCCGCGGCCGGTGGCTACCGCCTGGACTGTGCCAGAGACAGCACACTCAGCAGTGTGCTTTGACCCGGGGCCCAGACTCCAGCCCCTGGCCACCCCTAGCAGACAGCTGGCACCGGCCCTGAGCGGGCCTGGTGCTGGTCCTTCGGGGTGGGGACGCTGGCCGGGACCCAGACGGCTCTCCCACCGGCGGTCCCCGTGCAGCTGTTCGCTCCATCTTCCTGGCCCCCTCACAAGGCACGCTCCCGGCTGTTTCCACGTCTGCGTCTTCACGAGGTGTTCTGACGTCTGGCAGGGCTGGTCTTCCCTGGCTTTGTCTTATTTTCCAGAGCTTTCTGGGGTATTCTCCTGTACTTACTTTTTGCATGGCAAGCTAAGTGTGGCGATCCAGTTCGGAGGGGAAGCCTACCGTTCTCAGGAGAAGAGCCCCCGCTCCGTCGCTGCTGAGATCCGCCGCTTTTCCGTCTCTTCCCCAGTGGCCCTGCGTGCCTGTGCCTTTCCCTGTGTGGTTGCTGCCCCTGCCTTTAAAAAGAGAACTCTTTCCTCTCCTTTCCTCCCTGAGACTGGTTTTTATTTACGGAAGGGGCCCCTTCGGCACGTGGGTCTGTCCCCAGCAGCGCGTTGTGTTTCCCATGGCGCTGGGTGCTCTCAGCGCATGTGTTTCCACAACAGCGGACGTTGCCTCCCTTGTTACAATTTGCCTCTTGTGGTCCTCTCTGTCGTTAAACTGACCCTTAACCGTGGCAGGGATGTGGTGGGAATGTTTCTGGTTCTTTGCTGTCGGGTTGGATGCTCCTTTTGGTTTAAGATATCCTTTTTTTTATCGTAAGAAGAAAATAATCCACTTTCTGGTAGGTGTTTTACAAATTTAATCAAGAGTGGATGCCGAAGTTTCTTAAATGCCATTTTAGCCTCTCTGCAGATAATTATGTGGGTTTTCTTCTTTGTCTTATTAATGTAGTGAATTCTGTGAACAGATGTCCTAGTTTGAATTACCCTTGTATTCCTAAGGGATGCATCCTACTTGGCCATGGTTTATTATTATTTTAATGAGCTTTAGAATTAAATTTGTTAAGGTTTTATTGAGGCTAGTTGCAGAGATATTCATATATAAGATTGCTCATTTTGTGCTATTTTTTCAGCCCTGCTGTGCAACCCGGTCTCACCACGCACAGCACGTGCTTCGGGAGACTTTGGTGCCCAGCCGGGGGTTGTCCACTCACCCGTGTGGTGTGCACTGGTGCCTTTACATCGGTTGTAACTCTTGGTTTTGCTGGTTTCATACTTCTCAAAGATGTGTTTTTCTTTTGGCAAGTAAAGAATACGGAGCCATGCTACCTGGGGTCCAGTCTTTTGTTTAGAAACAAACTCTTGGGCGTGTCCTCACCTGAAAAGTGTAAAAATAGCATGTCCTCTTCTGTAAAATAGATACTACACCTTTCTCAGAGGCTGTTGGGGAGTAAACGGGTTACTAACACACACAAACTTGTAAGATCAGCGTCCAGCACACAATAAACATCATGTAAATGCTATTATTGCAGCTAATGCTATTAATCACTTGTTAACAACACAGAATGCTGGGTTTAGCTGGAGGAGCCCAGTTGCAGCTTGATGGCCTCACATGGACTGAGCTCAGAGCCCTCCGTGTGTGGAAGGGAGCCTGCTGTGTGGACAGGAGCCTGGGGGCTGCAGGTGGAATGGCCTTACATGCTGATGAAGTCGCTGGAGGACTTGGAACCCACGTTTTCTTGATCGGCTGAAGCCCTCCTTCTCTCTGTGAAGAAGTTGTGTGTCCTGTAGCTGAAGGTTTTTTGGGAGTGGACGTTAACGTCTGACTGGAGACCACTTGCCCTACTTGGTATTTGTAAAAGCAAAACCTGCTGGTGAGGTCCCACAGTGAGGAGTGCAGGGACCCATGGGTGAAGGGGAGTGTTTGGGCTGATTGGGCATGTCTGTGGGGCTTTCCCCTGGTTGTGAGGTTTGTGTGTTGTGGTTCCGGAAGCAGGGAGAGCCGTCCTGCTGGCAGGGTTAACCGGACACGTGGACGGGAACCGTAGGACTCCCCCGAACTTCGCAGGTTGTTCATTTCACGTGAATGTTCATCCAAGGAGTGGGGGCTAAGCTTGCTGTGCGATGGTGAGTGAAACCGCTGTCCGGACCAACCAACATAAAATACTCTTGAGATCTGAAATACCCTCGATGTCTCCGGTGATGTCTGAGGGACGCTCCCACAAGAGGTCAACAGTGCTGGGAAGAGTGCCATAACACAATGGAAGTGTTTGCACGAGACCATGCAGCAGGGGGTTGCAGAGGGTGAGTGTCCCCACTTCTGTCCCAGAGACGGATGTAGGGCGGCGGCTGAGGGCCTGGGGACTTGAACAGGTGTGAGAAGCTTCTGTGTTGCTCGCACAACAATGGGAACGGATGGAATGCTACCCAGCTGTCCACACGTGATCAAGATGGTAAAATCTGTGTTCAGAGTATTTCACCACAATTAAAAGAGAAAAAGGTCTGTATGGGTATTTGTCCAGGGAGGGTATACAGATGCTCAACCTGAGTAGTCAGTCAGGAGAGAAGCAGATGGAACTTCAGTGAGACGCCACTTCGCAGCCACTGGGGGGCGGGCGTGAGTCACAGTGAGAAAGCAGCGTGGGAGGCTCCGAGACACGCGGGGAAGGCAGGACAGCACAGCCTCCTGGGAGAACAGTTTGACAGTTGAAAAGTTAGAGGCGTGCAGTGTGTTCCAGCAATTCTGCTTGTATCTATGCACTGAGGGAAACCGCAAACATCCACGGAAAAACTCGTGCACAAATGTTCCTAGCGGCATTATTTGTAAATACTCGTTACTCATAAATATTCATAAGTGTTTGCAGACAGTTGGAAACAAGCCAGGGGCCATCAGCTGACGTACAGGTGAACAAAACATGGCACACGCACACGGTACTGTCATCATCACCGGAGGGACTGATGCACTGACACGTGCGACCACGTGGATGAGCTTGGAAAGCTCCGTGAAAGCAGCCAGTCACGAAACTTGTACGATTCCTCTTATACAAAAGTGTTCACGATTGGACACCAAAGACACGGAGACAAAGGGGTGTGTTAGGACTTGGGCAGGGGTAGGGCTGTGGGGAACTGGGGGATGGTTGCTCGTGGATTGTTTTGGGGGCGATGAAAATGTTCTAAAATAGTGGGGGTCTGTGAATGTCTTAAAAACCATGATTTATATACTTAAAATGGGGAAATCATGTAGTATGTGAACTACTCTCAATAAAGCTGTTACAATAAAAATAAACTATAAAAAGGAGAGAGAAATCATTATCTTGCATCTATCCTGCTGGTGGTGCAGGGGCAGTGAGGCGGACCAGCCCTCCGTTTCCAGGACTTGATGGCCCACAGGCGAGCAGTAGTTACTCGAGAAGAAGAAAGAAGCCGACAGTTGCCTGTTGTGTTGGGCCATATAACTGAAAGAAATAGGGTGTGAGGTGGGATTGGGGGCTCCCTGAAACTGCATATTCAGGGCAGGGGCCAGCCTGGTGGGAGTGGTTGGACTTGAGATAGTTCCTGCCAGGCTGGCAGGGAGCCCTGTGTGTTCTGGAAACTTGGGTTTCCAGAAACCCAGAAACAGGGCTGGGTGGTCTGAGCACAGGAGTCTGCAGATCCCATCTTGAGGACAAGACCCGAGGACAGAGATTTCTCTCCATGCTAGTGTGATGCAAGCCAGATGATACTTTAAAATTTTTTAAAATTTTGTTTTAAAGATAGACCCAGGGAGAGGGGGTGGGGGCGGGTAGAGAGAGAATCCCAAGCACCAGGCAGGCTCTGTGCTCCATGTGGAGCCTGATGAGGGACTCGATCTCCTGACCCTGGGATCATAACTTGAGCTGAAATCAAGAGTCAGACGCTTACCCAGCCACCCAGGCACACCTGCCAGATGGCACCTTAAGTCATTCCTTCTTGTAGATCTCGTTAATTCATTTCCAAACCACACTTTCCAGGTTAAAAGCAGATTACCGAACACTCTGATGTTACTCTTGGGAGTAGAGCAGAAAAGTTGCAGAGGAGCAGCTGCCCCGTTAAGCGAGCCCTGGGTGCACCCCATGCAGGGGGGCCAGGACCTCACAGGCAGAATCGGGCAGAATCTGGTCCATCGCCATGGACGGAGCCACCGTGTGGAACTAAATGCACCTGGGGTCTCTCTACTACAGCTGCTTCAACAGCTGGCTTCTCCTTCCTCATTTTGGGGGCACCTGTCAGATCCCATTGAAGGAGCCCGGGGCCCCCCAGAAAGAGGCTGTTCAACTCATGTCTTCTGGAGGAAGGGAGGGATTCCCCAGATATGGGTGAAGGGGCAGAGCTTTGTTCCCCATGGGGCCCCAGGCCGCCTGGAGGCCTCTGAACCGTGTGGGCGTCGGAGCCTGAGTGCCGGGGACCCTGCCACAGTGTCTCTATGAGCCGCCGCCTCTTGACCGTGTTTCAGGAGGGTCAGCCATCCTCCCACATGGTACGGGGTACAGGGTCCCCCTTCCAGCCCCGGAATGACGGTGAGAAGCAGGTAGGGGGAGTGAACAGGCTGGTCTTGCCCCTCCCTTCCCTCCCCCTCCTCCTGTTTTCTTCCTGTTAAATGTCGAAGACGCTTTATTGTTTAACCTTTAAAACCTTTTATTTTGAAAGTCTTTGAACTTAAAGTTGCAAAACAGTATAGACGATTCCCGTGTGTGTCCCCAGTGTTAGCGCCTTGGGTCATGTCACCGGCCGCTCCCACTGCCCGCGCTGCGTCCAGCAGCCGCGTGTCCTGCTGCCTTCAGTGTGGAGCGCCCCCTCTCTTCCTGGTCTCTGTCAGCTGGCTGACGAGCAGTGGCCAGTTTGGGTTCCTCAGTTCGGGTTTCTCTGCTGTCTCCTCGCCCTTGATTGTAGGCTATGCCCTTTTGGCGAGAATGTCATAAAAGTGCTATCGGGGCCCCCTCACTGCTCCTCATCTGGACGCACGTGTGAGGAGGTCACGTCCCTGGTGCTGCGCTCAGGTGGGTCTTCAGGCTTCTCCGTGAGGCTGTCCTCGTCCCCTGTGTGAACCCGCCACTTAAACGCCAGACACTCCGTCTCCCCGGCCTGGCCTGCCGCAGGGAAGGGGCAGATGCAGCCGAAGGGTGAGGGGGCAGGGGAGAAGCTGGGGGTCAGTTCCCAATTAAGAAGTTCCCAGATGGGGGGGCATCGAAGACAATGCAGATAGTAGCGCTCTTGTCTTAAGAGTTAGTCGGGGGGTTTCGGACAGGTGGTTTCACCAACCCACTTATCGTGGATGCGCTCCCTGAAGGCAGCTGAAGCATGTTTTCAAGTGGGCCTCATTGCACAGCACGTGGTGACGTAGGTGCTCTCTCCGTGGTTGGGAGGTGAGCCCTCACGGCGGGCAAGGTGACAGGCTCGGTGGCTGGTGCCCTGGAACACTGGCCTGTGTTCTTATGGGAGACCCGGGCTTCTCCTGTTACCCCTTCTCCCCAGAGCCCCCTCTGTGCTCACTCACTGGTTTTCCATCCCTCACCTGGGTTCTGGAACGATATTGCTCTTTGCTACCCCCAAGCCACGTCTTTGTAAACACAAACAGAATGTTGTGTGGGGAAGGGGCGGCTGTTTGTAGTCAGAAGAGGAATTTAAGTGGGGTCTGCCCCGTTAGTTTTAGCTGCATACAAAGCACGGAGGTCAGAGACGTAAATCGCCACCGTTTCCTTCAGCTTACAAGCCCAGAGCTGGGTGGGCCACCTGGATGGCCTGTGCTGGGCTCTCCCACGTGCTGTGGCCCATGGGCGGCGGGCAGCTGGGTGCTCTCCGGGGCCTGGTTCCTGTGGGGCTTGTGGGATTCCGAGCAGGTGCAGCTCTGTTCAGGTTTCTGCTGGTGTCCCATTTGCTGCCTGGTTCTGCCCAAAGTCCCGTGTGGGCTGTGAACACAAGGACGCAGACTACCAGCCCTGTTTGCTGGCCATCTGCCGCGGGAGAGGTGGGAAAGCCGCAGCCGACAGGGCACTAAGCATCAGAGTGTTAACAAAATAAGGAGAAGGATATTCTTGCTCATTTTGTCATGTCTGTGTTGTAGCTCTGTCTTCTCTCAAGTGTGTGAACATTAGAAAAAGGGGCGCCTCCCAGCACGCCGACCAAGGTCCCATTGAGAAGCTAGTTCCAGAAGCCTTTCTGAACCAGACACTCCACTTACAATTTAGACGAAGCTGAAATTCCATCACTGTCTTGGAAAACGGTCAGTTCTATACAGTTATCTTAGATGAGTTTTTCCTCCCCGAAAACTGTGTTAACATTCTTTTTCATGAAGTTTATTTTTGAGAGAGGTAGAGACAGCCTGAGCAGGTGAGGGGCAGAGAGAGAGGGAGAGAGAGAATCCCAAGCAGGCTCTGTGCTTGCCAGCACAGAGCCTGACGTGGGGCTTGAACTCACCACCTGAGCCGAAACCAAGAGTCGGACGCTTAACCGACTAAGCCCCCAGGCACCCCTGTGTTAACACTGTGTTGAACCCAAGCAGGTAGTTTATGGCTATGGACACCACTTCCCGCAGTGACCGTGTTGACCCTCACGACGGGGCGTGCACCTCTCCAGCTCCCACAGCACAGAGTTCCCCTGAACGTGTCCTGCTCCTGGGCACGAAGGCAGCACATTCCAGACAAAGGCCCCCCCCCCCCCCCCCCCCCCCGCCAGCTGTCCAGGGACACCAGGAGGAAGCGGATCCTGACACGGATTAGAAAAGTGAGAAAGACGTGGTAAAGTCGAGGTGTGTCCGTGTGAGCTAGCGCCGTGTCTGACGTTGCACATCTGCGAGGTTCACCGCCCCCCCGCCCCGAGTTTTGCGCCTGCCTCCAAGGCTTGGCCTCCGTGCTGCAAGGGCCCCACCTGCCACTTACCCTCCCACCTTTATCTCCAGTCGCTGCCCATCTTCCTGCCCTTCACAGGCAAATGTTGGCTTGGGAATACCTATTCCCAAGGTATTCATTGGGAATACCTATTTACTGAATTTAGTAAATGTTAGTGTAAAACATGCCCGTAGCCCAAAGTGCTAAACATAACTGAAAGTCTAGCAGCGACAATGATGGACACTAATTCTGATTTTGAACAACAACAACAAACCCATGCTCTGATCCCTGAGACACAGCCACCTTCAGAAATGTGCTCCCCAAGTAGATTTAAAACTGCCCCCAGGCCCGGAACGGCCCCGTCTGTTGCTAACAGAAACTGCAAGTTTATTTTCCCTCAAGACAGTATTTCTGGTGTCTTCTGTGTGTCTCAGACAGACTGGCCTCTTGAGGAAGCCTCTTGGGTGGAACCGGGCTCTCTGTGCAGTCCTGGTCTGCAGCCCTGGTGTGCGGGTCGTGCCCCAGGCTTCCCTGTCCCTGTGTGTGTGTGTGTGCGTGCGTGTGTGTGTGTACTCGTTGGTGAGGGGGCCCTGCACCCCAGGTCTCGGGTTTGTGAGTGGGCACTTTGGTCCCTGGTTTCTGGGTTGTGCCTTTCTGGTCCCCGCCCAGCAGGGGGTGCTGGTGCTCCAAGAAAGTGGGTGCAAGGTGTCTGGAAGCAAGGGAGGGGCTTTGTCTCCCCGAGTGTGTCCCGGAGGCCCATCACTTCAACTTACACAACACTATGTGTCAGTTATATCTCAATAAAACTGGGAAGAAAGGAAAGTAGTGCTACACTGACCCGCGTTAACTAGTGCTACAGTGACACTCGTTAACTAGTGCTATACTGATGCATGTTAACTAGCACAACACTACTGCCATTACAACCAGCTAAGCAGCCAACAGTACTGTTGAGTACCGTCTGTCACGCACTTGCTAAGCATTTTACGAGCCATCACAGAGCAACGGTGTCCTTGCAGACATTGGGGACTGAGCGCGTGGCTGTTGATGTCGCGGGTCCTGGGAGGACCGGGCCCCACTGCCCAACATGGCACCTGGAGCCCAGCTTCTTCATCAGGGGCCACACTCTTTCAGCCACGGGTTGGGGCTTGGAGCCTGTCCCTGGGGACTGGGGCTCCTCTTGGCTGTCTCCCCTCCGAGAGCATTTCTTCTGGCTGCTCTGCTCCCTGCCATTTTATGAAGAAAATGTTCAGACACACGGACACGTTGAGAGGGGGCACCCCGACAGTGGCCCCTGGATTCTACGAAAATGCTGGAATTGTGTGTGTGTTGGGGGCGGGGCTTTGTCATCCATCTCTGTCTTGGTCCATTCATTTTGTTATTAACTAAACTTTATACTTCATTGGATTCTTAGATTGTAGTCGTGAAATTCACAGAACACAAACTTAGCACGTCGGTCATTTTTGAGTGTAGGGCTCAGTGGCGTTGAGAACATTCGCCTTTTTGTGAGGTCATTGCCACCATCCGTGCCTGGAAGGGTTTTCTCCTTCCTGATCTGGAGCTTTATGCCCTTTAAACCACTGGCCGCTCCCCAGGCCCCTTCTAGCACCATTCTGCTGGCTGGCTCTGGGAATCGGACAGCCCCAGGGCCCCATCTGGGCGGAGCAATACAGCATTTCTTCTTATGAATCACGTCTCCTTGTGACTGGCTGATTTCAGCCAGCATCACGCCCTTCAGTGCCTCCACGTTGCAGCGTGCATGCGACTTTCTTCCTCTCTGAGGCCGGGTAGCTCTCCCTCGTGTGGGTGTACTGCATCTCATTTTTGCGTTCATCTGTGGATGGACAGGCCTCTGGAGCGCGACAGCACATTCTCTTCTTTACGCCCCTGCGTTCTCTTCTGTTATGGCCGCACTGGGGACCCCGTGACATGTTCAAATTAACCCCAGAAAGCACCAGAAAGGGCCTTCCTAGTGTGTTCCTGATGGGCTCAAGTTGTCACCTTTATGTTAAAGAAAATAACAGAGAACATCGAATTATAGGGCTGCGAATGTGGTGGCTCCAAGTTAGCCGTCGCACGGTTCCCCGGCCTCACTGTGGTTTTATGCATTTACATACCTCTGTCTACCTCTCCCGCATTCCTGACCACGCAAGGACTCCTGTCCAAATGTGCGATCCCTGTACACACTCAGGGTGTGGGTCACGTGCAGATGGCCATGCTCTGCTTTGTCATTTTATTACCGACAACCTTCCGAGTAGTCTGTGTCGTCTTACTGCCTTGTCTTTCAGATCTTAAATAGTGAATGTGAGTGGGCAGAGCTGGGGGAACAAGCCTGTGTCTGCCCAGACTCTGGGGTCCCTCCTGATGGGGGGAGGACACGTTTCCACACCCCCCACACCCCCTCCTGCAGTAGATGATACATTTCCACACACCCCTGCGCCTCCCCCCTCCCCCCCCGAAGACATTGGTGGAGATGATGCCCAGAACATCACACCCAGGAAGCGGGTAGGTTTGGATCCGGCCGGCCGGCTGGGCTGTGGGGCAGGTGCTGCTGGGCCTCAGGTCTGTGTGGGGTGGCCCTAGGAAGTTGGGCCTGTTGCTGAGGACTTGGTGCGCCTTGCCCCAGAGCACTGTGGACGCTGGGTGTGTGTGCAGAGCACCCGCCATGGAGAACACTGTGCTGTCTTCCTGGCTCCCAGCACACTTGTGCTGCGTGCGTCTGGACCATAGCAGCCTGGGCGTCCGGTGGGGGCACGTGACGTCCACTCCGTACTGATGCGGAAACCTGGAGGGAAGCCGAGATTGGCCCCAGATCTCCTCTGGGCGGACACTGTGGCCTCCTCTGGCCACCCCGTGTGCTGCAGGGACACCCTCCAGTCATAGGATTTCTCTGGAATGACCAGAGGTTCAAAGCCTGGAACGCCCTCAGGCAGAGCGGAGTCTGGTGAATGGGGGTGGGGACCAGGCCATGCGTGTGGCAGGCCCCAAGGAGGGGCCCTGGTTCCCCTTCTGTCCGCAACCAGACCCTGCGCTGCCCTCCCCACGGGTCCTCTGGGGTCCACAGCTGCTGCCCAGCTGGCGTCCTGGGGTGAGTGCAGCCGGGGTGGGCAACCGGCTGGAGCAGCACCCTCCCGATGTCCTCAGGGACAGGAGGACAGACACCAGCTGCGGAATCATGGGAAGTGGAGGAAAAGCAAAGCTCCGTGGAGGGTGTCGTCTGGAGGGACGCCCGCTATGCCCATGCAGGGGATGATGGGGCCTGCAGGACAGCTGGGCCCTCTACTGCGGCCCCTGCCCCATTCACAGTGATGCCTGGGGGGGGGGGCATGTCTCCTGTCACCTGTGTCCCCGAGCCACACCATCAGTGTCCAGGAAGCTGCATTTCTCTTGCCTTTGTTCCCCCCAAAATCTGACCTCAGAAGCCAGGGTTCCCTCATACCCAGCTCATTCAAAACGGACTTAATGGCAGACACAACTTTGGGAGAGAGACAGGCCTAAAGTCCCGGGGCCACTCGGAGCAGTGGCATATGTATGACGGCACCTATGTAGCATGGCACCTGTGGGGACTCTTTCCTTGGCTCTGTAACTGCCCAACAAGGGAACGTATGGGCGGACTCAGCTGGAAAAGGCATTCTCGGGCCAGAAGGAGAAAGTCACGATAAAGTGACCAGCAGGCATCTTTGCAGAGCCTGTGGCCGGGCACTGGGGCTGATGTCCCTTCGGTGAGGGGTTGTATCGATCTGTCTGCTCCTGGGCTCCGCAAGGGCTGGGGGCTTCTGTCCTCACTTCCTGGGGAGACACCAACGCCCCCTGCCTGGGACATCCTGACAGTAACTGACAAAAACCAGAGATGACAAGGTTGGAGGCATCTTTCGTTCCAGTGATTCTGTGAGTCAGGAAGCAGTGCAGAGCGTTTCTGAGGCTCAGGGCTGGTGGAATCTGCCGTGGGATGTAGAGACACCTTCCACCTGCCTCTCCTCACGCATGGTGGTTCCAGCAGGTGGGGGTGGGGGTGGGGCTGGGGACGAGATGCTCACACACAAATACGAAAGGTACAGAGGCAACCAGCCCAGTGAGGACAAGGGAGGCCCTTGAGTCAGAGACCTAAATGCCAGAGGGAAGGGGCTCGTCCGGCCTGGCTCAGATGCTCGGAGCTCAGGGAAGGGAATGTTTAGCGCCTCGTGCACGTTGCTGTCCTGTGAAGAAACAACTCTTCCTTCCTGGTGGTCGGAGACAGAACAGAGGAGTGAGATTTCACGATTGCAGCAGCTTGTTCGTAAGCGGGAGAATGGCGCACACACATGTAATGTTTTTTAGACGGTTCTGGATATTCTTAGAGGTCCCTTGCCGGGCAGGGGGCCTGTAACTCCAGGCCAGGAATTCCCCAGGAATTGCAAAGTACAGGAAGGAAAACCAAGGCGGCCGCCCACGGCCACCGCGGCCAACATCTCGCTTTCCCTTGGTTTCCTCCGGTGTTCGTGCTGCTGAGGCCCTTCCCGTAAATGTTCCTCACTGGCTCTTGTTAACAGCTGCGTGACGCCACTTTCAATAAGCCGTAGAGCAGTGTCCCCAGGTCCCCATCCCCTGTGCCACCCCCAGGACTGACGCCCGAAGACAGCATTTCTTCACCACCTTCACCCGCTCTCTCCTTTACGTTTCAGTGAGGGTTTTCTCGCCCCATTTGTGAATTGTCGAAGCACCGTGGCCGTTAGCCTGTATCCCGCGTGATGCTGGGATACAGTCCTCCCCCTGCTGGCTGCGTATTTAATTTTGTTTATGGAAATTTCTGACTAATGTGTGGTCAGTTCTGTGGTCTTTGTCCCTTTCCTTTCTATTTAAAAAAATTTTTTTTTAATGTTTATTTATTTTAGAGAGAGAGAGAGAGTGTGAGTGGGGGAGGGACAGAGAGAGAGGGAGACACAGAATCCGAAGCAGGCTCCAGGCTCTGAGCTGTCAGCACAGAGCCTGACACGGGGCTGGAACCCATGAGCCTTGAGATCATGACCTGAGCTAAAGTCAGACTTAACTGACTGAGCCACCCAGGTGCTCCCAACTTTGTCGTTTTTCAAAGTGTTTTTGGCCATTCTAGGTACTTCACATGTACATATGAATTTTAGAATCAGCTTGTCAATTTCAACAACAAAAAGCTTGTTTGGAGTTTAGTTGGACTTTGTTTGAATTTTACAGAACAATTGGGAGAGAACTGACATCTTAGTGATGTGGAGCCTCCTGATTGATTAACAAGATATATTTCCCCATTTATTTATGTATTCCTTAACTTTTTCATCAGTATTTCATAGTTATTAACGTACAGGTCTTACACAGTTTTGTCAGATCTATCCCTAAGTATTTTGTATTTTTTGATGCTATTGTAAATGGTATTATCTTAATAATTTCTATTTCTGACTGTTCATTGATAGCATATAAAAATAGAAGTGATAGAGGTGCCTTGGTGGCTCAGTTGGTTAAGTGACCGACTCCTGATTTGGGCTGAAATCATGATCTAATGGCCATGAGATCAAGCCCTTCATCGGGCTCCACGCTGACAGCATGGAGTCTGCTTGGGATTCTCTCTCTCTACCCCTCCCCAACTTGTGCATGTGTACGCATGCGTTTTCTCTCTCTCGAAATAAATACGCTTTTTTAAAAAACAGAAATGGCAGTTGTATGTTGACCTCAAACTTTGCAGATTTACGAAACTAGTTCTAATAGATTTTTTTTGTAGATTTCATCATATTTTAAATATATGATTGTGTCATCTGTGGAAAAACAACTTTAGGTTTCCTTTCCAGTCTGAATGTCTTTTACCCCTTTTTCTTGCCTGCTCACGTCAGATAGAACCTCCCGCACAATGTTGATGGGGCGCCTGGAGAACAAGCGTCCTTGTCTCTCGTTCTTCATTTTGGGGGAAATGCGTCCAGTTATTGCCACTGAGTGTTATGGTCACTGTAGGTTTTCTGTAGATGTTCTTTACCACACTGAGGACACTCCTTTCTGATCCTAATTTTCAGAGTTTTTTTTTAAATCAGAAATAGATGTGAGATTTTGTTGAGTGCTTTTCCTGTATCTAGAGAAATAATTATATAGTTTTCTTATTTTTAAAGTTTTACATGTTAAAGATTATTATTACCATGTTCAATTGCATTGATTTTCAAGTGTTACACCAACCTTGCATTCCTGGAAAACCCTACTTGATGATAACGTATTTTCCTTTTTGTACCTTATTGGCTTTGACTTGCTAAAATTTTGTTCAGAGTTTTTGCATCTCTATTTATGTGGAATATTGGTCTTTAGTTTGCTGTACTTGTAATGTCCCTATCTGGTTTTGGTACCAGTGTACCTGGCCTCATAAAATAGGTTGGGATGTATTCCTTCCTCTTTAATTTTCTAGAGTTTCCTTTGTGGGAACAGTTTTAACCACAAGTTAAATCTCTGCACATGGGAGTGTCTTGGCCAACTTCATGGAAATGGGCTTGCTTTCAAGATTTGAATTAAATAGCAAGCTAATGCAGAAGGCAGTCACCCCATCCTGACATTTGGGGCAAACTCCAGAGATTCTGAGTCTCCGAACCTACTTAGAATGGTGAATTTTATTGCTTTTCATGTATTGCTTTTATCTATTTTATTTCTGTCAGTTTTTTTCTTTATTTCATCTAAGTTATGAAATTTATTAGCATAAAGTTGTTAATAGTTTTCCGTATTATCTTTTTAACATATGTGGATTCTGTGGTGATGTCACTTCTGATTCCCATTATTAGTGATTTGTGTCTTCTCTTTTCATTGAATAATTAGGGATAACTCCTTGTTTTGTTTTTCTGGGGGTTCATTTAGGGTTAGGGGTATACTTATCAGAGTTTACTTTCAAGTGATGATGTCCCACTGTGTGTGTAATATAAGAGTGCGACAGTCGCATGCTTTCATTTCTCCTGCCACCCTTAATGGGATTGTCACCACACATTATCTAATATGCACATCAGAAATCTTAAAATCTATAGTTCTTATTTTTGTTGAAACAATTGTCTTTTTAAAAGATTGAAATAATATGAAAAAATCGTGTATGTTCACTCATGTAGTTACCATTTTTGGTGTTTTATTTCTTCGGTAGATCCCTGTTTCCATCTGACATCATTATCCATCTGCCTGAGTGATATGCTTTAATATTTACTGAAGCGTGGGCTTGCCGGTGAAGAGTTCTGTCATCATTTGTGAATTTGAAATAGTTTGAATTTTGTCTTTTTTAAAAGACAAAATTTTTTTTGCTGGGTGTTGAGTTCTAGATTAACAATTTTTTTTTCTTTCAATATTTTGCTGATGTTATTCCTCTGCTTCCCAGTTGCATAGTTTTTGACGAGAAATCTGCTGTCATGTGCACCTTTCCCCTCTGTACCTGATGTGTTTTTCTCTGACTTAGAAAATATTTTATCCTCATTGCTGGTTTTTGAGCAGTTTGATTATGATGTACGTTGGTGTCATTGTCTTCTTGTTTCTTGTGCTCAAATGTCATTGAGTTTCATGCATCGGGGGTATTTATCCAATCTGGAAAATTTTGTTCACGGTTTCTTCAAAAAAATTTTTTTTGTCCTCCTCATTCCCTTCTTCTTTAGGGACTATAACCAAATATATATTAGGCCTAGTGAAGTTGTCCCACAACTGACTGATTCCTTCTGATTTCATTATTTTTTTATCATTTCCCCCCAGTTCCCATGTGGATAAATTATCTGTTGCCATGCTTCCACGGCCACTGTCTTTCCCTCTGAAATGTCTAATCTGCCATTAGTTTCATCTAGTTCATTTTTCCCAGAGACATTGTAGTTTTCATGTATAAAGTTTGATCTGGGTGGCTTTAGAAATGTGTTTTACATGTCTCTACTTAACTTTTAAAACATACAGAAAACGTTTATAATCACTGTTTTAACATCCCTTTTTGTGAATTCTCCCATCTCTGTTCATGCTGGGTTGGTTTAATTGATTGACTTTTCTCCTCATTCTGACTTATATCTATAAGCTGCTTTGCATGCCTAATAGTTTTTGATTGGATGTGAGGCACTGTGAATTTTACCTTGCTGGGTGCTGGATATTTTTGTATTCTCATAAATATTCTTGAGCTTTGTTCTGGGACAGTTGTATTTCACAGAGTCAGTTTGATTCTTTCTAGCCTTTTAAGATTTGTTTTTAGATTTGTGACCTCAGCAGCGTTGTCTCGTGTGAATCACCCCCAGTGCTGTGGTGAGAATTATCTGAGTGCCCTACCCGTGAACCTGTGATCTGCAGACGATTCGGGCCTGGCTGGCGGAATCACACCACGGTCCTGGCCTTGGGTGAGCGCTGGTCCCGGTTCTTACTATCCTTCCGTCCTGGAATCAGCCTCGGGGAGTGTCCTCCTGCACTCGGGAGGGATGCTCAGGGCAACCCTCCGCAGGTCTCTGGAGTCACTTGTCACTCTCTTCTCCTTGGTGCCCTGTCTTGTGAACTGGAGCCACCTTCATCCCCTGGACTCCCGGCTCCGCCTCTAGATCCGGGAGCCCGCCAGCCTCCTCCTCCTCCTGCGACCATGTTCCCTGCCTCATGTAACTCTCTCAGGTCAGTCTTTAGGAGACTCACCCTGCTGGTTTTCCACTTCTCAGGTACACTGTTCTCCGTTGCCTCGTGTCCAAGGTGGAGAGGCCGAGCAGCCTGAGAACACAGAACTTACATGACAAGGAGCGATGCCAGACTCTGTTCTATTTCAAGGCCCACACTTGTAACCTCCGCACCACAAAGCCAGTGAAGAGTTATTTTAAAAAAGAGAAATGGCATAAGCACACTCTGTATAAATCCTCGCCCTTGACCAAGATTTTCAGCCTACCTGTGTCAGCATGGAGCTCACCCTGAGTTGTCACATACGGGACAGAAACCAGATGAAGCAATGAAATGTTTTGTTAGTATGAGTGGCTCCCCCAGGCAGCAGGAGGGGTGTGGTGGTGGGTCTGCGCAGGGACGGCAGGGTCAGCCGGGGCTGTGAAATCTGGGCAGGCACGAGGCATGCCCTCCGTTCCGAGCCCGGAGAAGACCCAGAAAACAGCCCCAACCCCCAGCTGCGTTCTAGGCTGGGGTCTGGGTCAGAAGTTCAGAAGGCCTGATCCCATTCCTGAGGCTTTCTAATTAACAGCCGTTTCCAGCCGAGTTCCACAGGAGACAGGCCGCAGGGGAGTCATCTGAAGGACTGTTTTCTCAGTTTCCCCAAGAATGCTCCATAGCTAGTACTGCTGTAGAAGGAGAGGAGATAAGCTAATTTGTGATACATGTTGGTTGCCTTGGGGAGATGGGCTTTATTCTAGCAGCATCCTTGTTGAGAAGGGCCCACTGAGGCTTCCCAGCTAACCTGGCTTGGGATGGGAGCCCATGGGGTGGGAAGGAACATCGAGCTGCATTTGAATGGGTGCAAACCTCAGGAACCAAACAGAGCAGCTTGGCCTCGCCCAGACCAGTTGATGCATCCCCCTTCTGGCCCGCCCTTCCGGCATCATGGGGCAAGGATGCTCATCCTGGCAGGCCGAGTGTCCAGCGTCGTCTGGGAAGGGGCGGCCGCACATCTTCGCCCTGGGCCAGGGCAGGCTATGGTCACTGGGATGCACATGTCAACCTTGTCACGTCCAACATGTGCCCACGCCCCACCCAGCTCAAACCCAGTTTCCATAAATGGGCATGGAGCCCGTTTCCCTGGCCTTGTCCCAAGACCAGGGCACTGAGTTCCCAAAGTCTAACTTGGCTCAAATATCTTTACCTACTAGGGTTATTTTTCTGTTGCCATGGTGGAATTTGCCATTTTCAACAGCTGTGAGAAATTCAGAATTTATTTCTTTCAGTGAAACAGCACAGTGAGGGAGATGGTTACTGGAAGCTGTTGTTTTTCCTTTGTATGGATCCTTGGAAAAATGACCACAGTTAATATTTTAAGGGATTGATCTTTTTCTACAGGACACAGTCCGTGGAGCACATCGGTGTGTAGGTACAGATGTCTCTATTCCGTCTTCATTCTGTGTTTCCATAGCTTTCAGGCATACTGCAAATGGACAAGGAACCTGGCCAACAGTGGGCAGGCTTATTACTGCTTCTGGAAGTATATCAAGGCTGATGCTCTGGGCTGAGTTTACTCCGGGCATGTGATCTCACTCCATCAGATCGTGTCAAATATAGACTCAGAAAGGAGTCATGGCAGAACATCGACAGAGGCCACAGCTGCTCTTGGATTTTTGTGTCTTTTTCAGAAAGTGGTAAATTTGTCCTGGCACACAGCTCCCTTAAGACAAAGCAGAGAGCTCATCCCTTGCTGATTTCTAGAGGAAAAGCTCAAATGCTATGAAAATACATCCCCAATTGTATCTGGAGTTATAGAATTTTTGTTAGTTTAGTTATTTAGTTATAGAATTCTACTTTTTGTTTTTAAACAAAAAGTACCCCCCCCCCCCATGCCATAACATGCTACCCTTTATGGGATTACCAGCCATGATTATTTGATGGCAAGAAGCATTCATAATGACTCATTTTATTGATCGCTCTCAGTCATGAAATGTTTTTCAGAATCTCAGAAAGGTTCAGGATTGGGGAATCTGGCTCCGCCCTCCAGACCCACCCCACCAGCCTCACCACCACCTCCAGGAAGAACACAACACAAATCCTTCAGGATGGATGAAAACGCCCTGCTAATCAGGCCTTCAGTAGACGACTGTCCATGGCCCTGTCAGGTTTCTCCTTCCTAAACAGCTTCTACTCCAGGGAAAGGTTTTCTTGATTCTGACAGAGTCCCTTCTGCTGACGTTTATGTGTTTTTCTTTATTCTGTTTCATTAAGTTGAGGTCTAATTGACATAGCATCAAATTACTTGCAGGTGTACAATGCGATGTGCGGTATTTGTATATATTTACTGTCCTCAGTGTGAGGGTGGAGGGTCGCAGAGAACAGCTTTGTGATGTAACAGAAGCAGAAGCGTAGGCCCAGTGAGGCTGTGTCCCCACAGCTGGTTGTCAGCAGAGAGGCCTGGTCTTCTGGGCTCGAAGAGCATTTTTTTTCACCATGTGGAATTCATTTGAACATACATTTAAATCCCTCCCCAGCTTCCATTTTTCAAGTTGAAGATGATCTTTTAGCCTTTCCCAAAACTTAGATATTTTCTTATTTTCTCCTAGTTCTAAAGTGAAAATATCAGGGCACTTGGGTAGCTTAGTCAGTTAAGCATCCAACTTGGGCTCAGGTCATGATCTCACGGTTCATGAGTTTGAGCCCCATGTCGGGCTCTGTGCTGACAGCTTGGAGCCTGGAGCTTGCTTCGGATTCTGTGTCTTCCTATCTCTGCCCTTCCCCACTTGCACTCTGTCTCGTTCACTCTCTCAAAAATAATAAATAAGCATTAAAAAAATAAGAGTATATGCTTTTAAGTGAAACTTTTGCTGGTAATACAAACATATCTTCATGTGTATGTGTGATAAAAGTGTATTGCTAGGGTTCCTGGGAGCTCAGTGAGTTGTGCGTCTGACTCTTGATTTTGGTTCAGGTCATGATCTCACAGTTTGTGAGTTTGAGTCCTGCGTCAGGCTCTGTGTTGACCATGCAGAGCCTGCTTGGGAGTCTCTCTCCTGTCTCTGCCCCTCACCTGCTCATGCTCTGTCCCTCTCAAAAAGAAATAAATAAACATTAAATCAATCAATCAATCAATCAATCAATCAATAAAATAAAGTGAAAACATCTCTTGAGTTCTTATCCACTAGATATCAGTGATGAATGCACCGGGGATACAGGAACCAACACCACAGCCCATCCTTCGAGGGCCTTGGAGTTTGAGGGAGATGTTGATAGCTTAGGGGTTGGTTGGGGTAAGAGGTAAGGTGTGTGTGTGTGTGTGTGTGTGTGTGTGTGTGTGTGTGTGTGTGTAGGTTAGGGCACAAGAAGAGGTGTCATCATGTCTGTGGGGCTTTAAGAGAAATGTTAAGGGAAGTTTTTACAAAAAGTGAGGTATTTTCACTGGGTCTGGAAGAAGGCACTGCCTGGCAGGTAAGGGGAGCATCCATTTTTAGCCTTCCAGTATTCAGCAATGTTTAAACACCGAAGTAATGCACTTGGCATTACTTCTGTGTGTGTGTGTGTGTGTGTGTGTGTGTGTGTGTGTGTGTGTGTGTGCGTGTGTGTATGCGCATGTCTTGAGTGGTAGTATTTGGACTAACAAGACCACGTTCATTTTGGGAAGGTCACTTCTGTTGCAATGTGGAGGGTGAACTGAAAGGAGAAAAAAGGGGGAAATCCATTTAGGAGCTACAGTAAAAGCCCAGGAAAGAGACGATGAAGATTCGCACTAGGGAAGGGCCGCATCAGGAGGCTAATCCACAGGATTTAGTGGCCCTTTGACTACTGAGCGTTGAGGCAGAGGATGAGGGCCGCAGAGGCGTCCAGTGTTGTGCTTTGGATGCTGGGGTTGGACGTCTTACTACTAGGTTTGCAGTTATTCTGTTACGCGTATCGGAAGTGTGGGCAGAGCGCGGGCTGTGTGGTGGAAGACGAGGAATCTGACATCAGCTGCGTGGAACCTGAACAGCCTGGGAGTGTCCCGTGTGCACTGCCCTGTGGGCAGAGGGACACACGGCTCTGGAGAGCAAGGGAGAGAAGTACAAGAGGTGGAGTGCAGCCAAGGAGTGCACAGCTGGGTCCAAGGAGACATTAGCGAGTGAGAACAGGACCCCTCCCCAAGGGCAGGCAAAGGGGACTCAGGGAGGAGACGGAGTAGATATGCCTGACAGGCGGGAGGAGAACCAGAGCATGTGCTCACGTTCTGTCTGGTGAGAGGTCTATTCCGGGCTTGGATGCAGATGGTCAAATCCTCTGTGCTCACACGGCCTTTCCTTGGTGCATGTGTGAAGGAGGGAGAGGGGGAGAGGAAGGGGAGGGAGCAAGGGAGAGGAGGAAGGGAGAGAGGAAGGGGGAGAAGAAGGAGGAGAGGGGGAGGTGGCTAGGGAGAGGAGAGAGGAGGGGGAGGAAGGAGAGAGAATGGAAGATCTCTCTTCCTGTTTTTTTGAATTGAGATGTAAGTGACCTATAACATTATGTAAGTTTAAGGTTACAGCATACTGATGTGATGCATTCATAGGGCAATATGATGGCCACTGGAGCACCAGCTAACACCTCTCCTGCCTCGCGTAATTTCCATTTCTTCTAGTGATGGGAACACTTAAGATCTAGTTTCTTAGCAAGTTTAATTTTTATAACTGTGGGGTTTTTTTGGTGGGGGGGGAGTCTGTAATCCCTGTACTGTGTATTAATTACATCTTCAGGGCTGATTTATCTACAGGCTGCAAGTATGCATCCTCGAACAACCTTCAGACAACACCTCTGCCATTTCCCACCCCCAACCTTTGTAACCACCAACCACATCCACTCTCTGTCTTCTCAAGTTCGGTTGTTTGTTTTAGGTCCCCCATTTAAGGAATATCATATAGTATTTGTTTTTCTCTGTACAACTTACCTCACTTAACATAATGTCCTCAGGATCCATCCCTGTTGTTGCAAATGGCAGGATATGATTTTTTTCTTACGGCTGAGTAGTATTCCATTTGTGTGTGTGTGTGTGTGTGTGTGTGTGTGTGTGTGTGTGTGTGTCTTCTTTATCCATTCACCCATCCTTGGAACTTATGTTGTTTCTGTATCTTGGCTACTGTGAATAATTCTGCCATCAACATGGGAGTGCAGATACAGCTTTCATAACCTGTTGTCATTTCCTTTGGGTACATACCCACAAGTGGGATTGCTGAGCTGTGTGGTAATTCTATTGTTAATTTCTTGAGGAACCTCCATACTGTTCTCTAAAGTGGCTGGGCCAGTTTACAATGCAAGTAGCGGTGAACAAGTGCTCCCTTTTCTCTGCATCCTCACCGATACTTGGTATCTCTTGTTTTCTTGATAGCGATTCTGACAGGCATAAGGTGACATCTCGTTGTGGTTTTGATTTGCATTTCCCTAATGGTGAGTGATGTTGAGCATCTTTCCACGTACCTGTTGGCTGTCTAGATGTCTTCTTCAAAAAATGCCCATTTAGCTCGTCTGCTTATGGTTGAATCGGATTGTTGGCTTTTCTTGTTATTGAGTTGTAGGAGTTCTTTGTAAATGTTGAATCTTAACCTCTTATCTGATACATGTTTGCAAATATTCTCTCCCATTGTTTAGGTTACCTTTTTATTTTGTTGTTTCTTTTGTAGTGCAGAAGCATTTAGGTTTGACGTAGCCCCCTTGTTGATTTAGTCCGTTGTTTGTCCATTTGGAGTCATGTCAAAAAAAAAATCACTGCCAAGACCAATGTCAATGAGCTTGTATATGTTTTTTCTAGGAATTTTATAGTATTAGGTCTTCCATTTAAGTTTCTGGTCCATTTTGAGTTAATTTTTGTCAGTATTGTAAGATAGGGGTCCATTTTCATTTTTCTCCATGTAGTTAACCAGTTTTCCCAACACCGTTTGTTGAAGAGACTGTTCTTTCCCCATTGGATGTTCTTGGGCCTTATCAAGTACTAACTAACCGTACACGCGGTTTAATTCTGAGCTGTCTGTTCTGCTCCATGTATCTGTGTATCTGTTTTTGTGCCAGTACCATGTTGCTTTAATTACTACAGCTTTGTAGTGTAGTGTGAAATCAGGGAGCGTGATGCTTCCAACCTTTGTTCTTTCTCATGATGGCTTTGGCTGTTTGGGGCCTTTTGTGGTTCAATACCAATTTTAAGATTGTTTATTCTATTCCTGTGAAAAATTCCTTGGCGATTTGATAGGGATGGCACTGAACTTACAGCTGCCTTTGGGTAGCATGGACTTTTAATAATATTAACTCTTCCAATCCATGAGCCATTTGTTTGTGTCTTCTTTGATTTCTTTCAACCGCGCCTTGTAGTTTTCTTGTAAGGATCTTTCACTTCCTTGGTTAAATTTATTCCTAGGTATTTCATTGTTTTTAATGCGATTGTAAATGGGATAGTTTTCTCTATTTTTTTCAGCTATTTCTTTGTCAGTATATTGAAATGCAACTTGTTTCTGTGTATTGATTTTACATCCTGCAGCTTCACTGAATGCATTGATTAGATTGAATAGTTTTTTAGTTGAGTCTTTGGGGTTTTAGTATATAAGATCATATCATTTGCAAATAGTGACATTTTTACATCGTCCTTTCCAATTGGAATGCCTCTGACTTCTTTGTCTTACCTGATTGCTCTAGACGGGACTTCTAGTACTATGTTGATGGGAGTGGTGACAGCAGTCATCCTGAGGCTCTCCTTCTGTGTCAGTATTTTATTCAAGTTTTATTTTAAGTGATGATAATTAAAGCATTTGAAGGGGAGTCTAACTCCAAACAAAAGGGAAGAAGACAATGAAACCAATAAGCTTCTAAACTGCCGAGTGGTGACCGTGCAGTGGAAGTCAGATTTAGATCCCAGGGATTGTCACCATGTGACTGCAGTGACAGACACTCTTCCCAGCTTGCAGGTGGAGCTCTTGGGGCGAGGGCAGCAAGCCAGCAAGAGAGAGGATTAAGTCCTGAATCGTTGCCTTCATCGCACCCACCCTCTCTATCCCAAAATGGCATAGAAGAAACTTGACTGTACCCCGCAGACTGCTTTGGTGTCAAGGAGGTGATGGAGTAGCGTAGAAAGAGGTCATGAAGATTCTTCCTAGAAACCCCTTTCAGATGAGTTTGTGCACAGCATCAAACAAGGAGCCTCTCCTCGTTCAGGGTGGGAAACCCAGGTTTGAGTCCCAGAAAGTCACAATTTCATTCATGTACTTGATACGGATTTACAAAGTGCCTTCGTACTTTGTGAGTTCCCCCTAAGACTACAGGTGAAAGGATGTTTTTGGAATCAGATTTCTTATGTACCTTTGAAATGGTAACACCTTCAAGCTGAATCATCTTTAACTTGGAGGTCTAACATGGTGTTCAGCAAAATCGCATCCAGATGTGCAATATTAAAAGGCACGCTAAGTTCCAAAGTTAGCTATGCTGCAAAATAATTTTAAATCAAACAATTGTATGGTATTCATTTATGCTGGAAGTTCCAGTCCCAGACCAAGCTGGTGGTCCAGCATTGATGTTCTTGCTGTCTGGCAGAGCTGACGACATTGGTTTGATACCCGGCTTCACAATCTGGATGTACCCTGGACCCATCAGGCTGGAGCCATTCCCTTTCACCAGGAAGCAGGTTTCAGGGTCGATCTGATACTTGGCTGGTATTCCAAAGTGAGTGTCACTGTTTCCTGCTGTCCAACTTCTTGTTCGCCTTCTGGCAAACAGAGCCTCCAGACCCTGTCCTGTCATTAACGTTGATGCGAGGCTGGAATTCTTCAGTCCTGTAGCCAACTGCAAAGTTGCTCTGGGTCCCTTGGGAATTTATGGTCTCAAGATTTGTCTGATGGCCAGCCAGCCAACCCTGGTAACTCAGCACACAGCACCGTGGATTGAAGGCCTGGTGATGTCGAAATCCAGGCTGATGTGCTCCTGCCTGTATCCTGCCTCAAATTTATCATCTCCACCGCCTCCGCCCAGTGTAGGTGATCTCCCATGGTAATGTTGGTGCCTAGCGTGTGGTCAGATTCCATTTCTCCACAAATGTCAGACCATATTTAGTCCATCTGTACTTGGTTTCCAGATTGCCTGTCACTTCGGTGGCCTCAGGGTTGGCTGAGCCTGAGCCGGTAGATTCCAGGCCATTCTCAGATTTTGTTTTCAGATCTGTTTTTTTTTTTTTTTTTTTAAAGGTAAATCCATAGCCCTTGGTGAAGACGATCCTGGCATATTTGCCAAGACGTGCATACACGGGAGGCACAGCCGTCTTTTGCTTATGGGCAGCTGGGGCGGCAGGGGGCGGGGCTTCAGTGCCTGTCTGTTTTTCTTGTGTGAGTTTTATAAATTGTCTTTTAAGGAATTTGATGCATTTATATGAGAGATTAAATTTAGGGCCATAGAGTTGTTCATAGTATTCCTTTGTCATCCTTTTAACATCCACAGGATCAGTAGTGATGGCCCTTCTTTTATTTTTGATAATAGTAATTTGTGTCTTTGCTTTTTTTTTTTTTTTTTTTTTAAGTAGCTTGGCTAGAAGTTTGTCAATTTTATCAATCTTTTCAAAGAACTAGCTTTTGGAGCACCTGGGTGGCTCAGTCGGTTAAGTGTCCAACTTCAGCTCAGGTCATGATCTCACAGCTTGTGAGTTCAAGCCCCACGTCAGGTTCTGTGCCAACAGCTCGGAGCCTGGAGCCTGCTTTGGATTCTGTGCCTCCACTCTCTCGCTCTCTGCCCCTCCCTTGCTTGCGCTCTGTCTCTCCCTTTCTCAAAAATAAATAAATTTTTAAAAAAGTATTAGGTATTTAAAAAACAACAACAACCAGCTTTTGGTTTCGTTGACTTTCTTTGTTGATTGTCTCTGTTCAATTTCATAAATTTTTGCTGTAATTTTGTAATTCCTCTTCTTTTTTAGTACTTTGGATTTAATTTTCTCTTCTCTTTCCAGTTTTCTAAGGTGGAAGCTTAGATGATTGATTTAGAACTTTCATCTTTTCTAGCGTATGCTTTCAACAATATAAACTTTCCTCCAAGCACTATTTTCCCTACATCCCACAAATTTTGATAAGTTGTATTTTATTTAGTTGAAAATATTAAAAAGAATTTGTCTTGACACTGCTATGACCCATGTGTCACTGAGTTTTCTCATCGCCAAGCATTTGGGGATTTTCCAGCTCTCCTTCTGTTACTGATTTCTAGTTTGTTCCACTGCGGTCAGAAAGCAAACGTGTGTGTTTCGTGACTCAGAATGTGGTCTGTCTTGGTGCATGTTCTATGTGAGCCTGAGAAGGATATATATTCTGCTGTTGGTAAAGAATTCTTTAAATGTCAATTAGATACAGTTGATTGATGGTGTTGTTCAGTTCAACCATGTCCTCATTGGTTTTTTGCCCACTGATCTGTCCATTACTGACAGCGGCATGCAGGCGTCTCAAAAATCAGTAGTGGACTCATTCATTTCTTTTAGTTCTGTTAGTTTCTGCTTCATGTATTTTGACTCTCTGTTTTTAGGTACACACACATTAAAGATTATTGTGTCTTCTTGGAGAATTGACCACTTGGTCATCATAGAATGAATGCCCTTCTTTATCCTGATAATTTGACTTGCTCTGATGTCTGCTTTGTCTGAAATTATTACTACTCCAGTTTTCTTTCGGTGAGTGTTAGCATGGTTATCTTTATCCACCCCTTCACTTTTATTTTATCTGTGTCTTTGTATTTAGAATAGGTTTCTTGTAGACAGCATGTAGTTGGGCCTTATTTTTTAATCCAATTCAATAGCCTCTGTATTTTTTTTGGTATATTTTGACCGTTGATGTTTAAAAGAGTAATTTATGGGGCACCTGGGTGGCTCAGTTGGTTGAGAGCCCGACTTTGGCTCAGGTCATGATCTCCCGGTTCATGGGTTCAAGCCCTGCATCGGGCTCTGTGCTGACAGCTCTCGGAGCCTGGAACCCGCTTCACGTTCTGTGTCTCCCTCTCTCTCTGCCCCTGCCACCCCTCCTCCACACTCTGTCTCTCTCTTTCTCAAAAACAAACGTTAACAATTTTTTTTAGAAAGGATAATTTATATAGTTTGATTAATATTGACCATATTTGTTTTCATTTGTTGCTTTTGTTCTTTGTTCCTTTGTCTTCCACTTTTTTCCTGCATTCTCTAGTTTTAATGGAACACTTATATGATTTAATTGTCCTTCTCAGCATATCAATTGTTCCTCTTTTATTACTTTTCTTAGTGGTTGCCCTCGAGTTTTCAATATGCGTTTACAACTAAGCCACATCGACTGTCAAATAAGACTGTGCTATTTCATGAGTAGTGCAAGGACCTTACACGGAGTCTCCCACCCCCTCCCCCCATCCTTTATAACATTTCTGCCATTCATTTCACTGAGCAGCAAACTATAGGCACCAAATTTGGTGCTGCTATCATTATTTTGAACAAACTGTACTCTCTTACATCAATTAAGAATAAGAAAAATAAAATACTATATTTTTACCTTCATTTATATTTTCTGTAACACTCTTCCTTTCTTTATGTAGATCTGAGCTTCTGACCTATATTTTTCTTTGTTTCTGATGATCCTCTTTTAATGCTTCTTGCAAGGCAGGTCTATTGCTACCAAATTCCCTCAAGTTTTGTTTGTCTGAGAAGATCCTTATTTCTCCTTTATTTTTGAAGGGTAGTTTTGCTGAATACAGAATTCTAGGTTGGTGTGTTTTTTCTTTAACCCTTTAAATATTTTACTCCTCTCTGTCGCTTGCATGGTTTCTGAAGGGAAGTCCAGTGTCATTCTTTCTCTTGCTTTTCTGTGTGTAAGGTGTTCCCCCAGCCCCTTTCAGCTTCTTCCAAGATGTTTTCTTTGTCTTTGACTTTCTGCAGTTTGAATATGATATGCCTAGGTGTCGATTTTTTAAGGTATATATCCTGCTTGATGGACTGTTAGCTTTCTGGATTTGTGGTTTTGGTGTCTGTCCTTAATTTTGGAGAATTCTGTCACCAAGGCTTCAGTATTTTTTCTGTCCTTCCTTGCTCTCCTCTTCTGGTGTTTCCATCACAGGTATGGTTTACCTCTTGTAATTATCCCACAGATCTTGGATAGGCCATTCCATCCTGTTGTTAGTTTTTTTTTTCTTTTTGCATTGCAGTTTTGGAACTCCCTATTGGCATTTCTTCAAGTTTGTTATTGTCTCCTCCTTCATTAGCCACCCTGATCTGTGGATTAACTGTTTTTATAGTGTTGTTTTTGATTTCTACTATTAAAAAAAAACTCTTTCTTATAGTTTTCATCTCTACTTTCATTGCCCATTTGTTCTTGCTTGTTGTTCACCATTTTCATTAGGACTCTACGTGCATCAGCTGTGGTTTTGAACTCCCAGTCTGCTCGTTCCAACATCTCTTCCACATCTGAGTCTGGTTCTGACACCTGCTCTGTTTTGCTCCTTCGTGTGCCTTGTAATTTTTGTGGAAAGCTGGACATGTTTTCCCAGGTGAAAGGAATTGCAGTAAATGGGCGTTTGGTGTGGAGCTTATCTGACTTGGAGCCAGGCTGTGCTTCCTGGGTGCTGTGGCTGTAGCTGCGAGAGGCTGATGGTTCCTCTGTGTCCTTGTGGTTGTCTCCCCTGTGTATTTTGGTTTCCCTAGAGACTCTTTATTTGTACATTTATTTATTTTTAATTTATTATTATTTTTAAAACGTTTATTTATTTTTGAGAGAGAGAAAGTGCAAGTGGGGGAGGAGCAGAGGGAGAGGGAGACACAGAATCTCAAGCAGGCTCCAGGCTCTGAGCTGTCAGCACAGAGCCTGATGCGGGGCTCACACTCACGAGCCGTGAGATCATGACCTGAGCCAAAATTGGACACTCAACCGATTGAGCCACCCAGGGGCCCCTAGAGACCCTTTTTAAATAAAATCTAAAAGATGCAATTCTTCCCATTGTATTCTTTGGTTCTTATACAAGGGAAACATTTTATAGTCCTATGACTAGACCCCAGTCTTTTAGTGAGCCTGTACCCCCCTGGGCCATGACTTCTACAAGTGTTCCTTGGGTTCTTACCCTCTTAGATGTGACAGGCTAAAAGTAACTGATTTGGTGTCGTAGACTCTAAGTCTAAAGTTCTCTTGTCAAGCAAAAGAGCAGATGCAGGATTAAAACAAGAGATGGCTCCTGTCCGGGAAAAAGACAAGAGCCCTGAATAAGGGTCCTTGTTCCGTATTTATTCAGATCAGAAGGCTTGCAAACATGATGGGCATGTGCAAAGAGGCAAGTAAACTAGGAACATTAACTTGTGGATATGAGGGGGGAAAGAGGATTTTGAAGATATACAGTGTTTGGAGTTTGGGTCAGTATGAAACAAAATCCAGGCGCTGGGCAGATGGGTAGATGGTTGTTAACAGCAGACAGAAGGCACTGTGCCTGTTTATCTTTGCCAGCCTAGGGGATGAGACAGATAGGGGGAATAACCTCAGGGTTAATAACCATCTCCACTCTGGGCTGCTTTGCCTGCAGCGCAGTGGTCCAAAGTCCAATTCACCAATTTACCTAACCTGGCCCTGTTCTCCTATAGAAGCAGCTTTCTGCTATAGTACTAAATTTGGGGTGCTTTCACCCTGAATATCTAATCTTGTTATTCCTGTGTATTGGGCACCTTTGCGCCGTTTCTGTTTCAGGCCTTTGCCTCTCTCTCTCTCTCTCTATTTTTGGGGGCTTAGCACCCCCTCCCTATTTGGGGGTGCCTTTGCACCTCCCTATTCCTGGCACCTTTGTGCCTCCCTATTCTTGGGGTGTCTTTGGCCTATTCTTGGAGTGCCAATCTGGTTTACCCAAACTCGGGTGTGAGCATTTTATGACTTTGTATGTCTTTATGCCTTGTTAACTCATTGGTGTAAGCCCGGGGGATTCCTAAGCTTACCCCCACAGTTTGGGTATTCCCGTTCCTCTGTGGAAGGCTAGAGGTGGCTGTGGTTGTGTGTTTTCTTTCCCCCAGGTGATAGGCTTTGGAAAATCCAATAAGTTAGACTTTGGTGAAATAGTTTCTTCCCAGGACAGGCTGTGAAAGGACAGGTACCCGGGTGTGTTTCAGAATTGCTACTTTCTCTTCATCCTGCCATAAGCAGGAGGTGATTTTTCTCCGATCCTGGGAACCTGGTATGGCTCCTGCCCATCTCCCCAAACTTTTTGAGCAGTGCTTTGCCCCATGACGTCAATTCTCTGATGGGCCCAAGAATAGTTGTTGATTTTCAGTTTCTTCTTGTGAAGATAGGAGTGATGGCTTCTAGGTTCATCAGAAACCAGAAATCTTCCCCTGCACTTCTGAAGGACAGTTTGGCTGGATACAGAATTCTTGCTTTTCAGTGTTTAAATTCCAGTACTTTGAGTACATTATGTCACTATCCCATGGCCTTTCTGCTTTCTGATGATACATCAGCTGTTAACCTTCCTTATTGAGGATGTTTTACCCGTGATGAGTCTGTCCTCTCATGCTTCAGGAGTCTCTGTCTCTGGTTTTATGGTATATCTGGTGTGGCTGTCTTTGAATTTATCCTGTTTGGGTCTTGTTGAGCAAATTGGTAGATAGATTCATGTCTTTTATCAAACTTGGGAAATTTTCAGCTATTGTTTCTCATGATAAACTTTTGACCTCTCTCTCTTTCCCCTCCTTCTGAGTCTCAATAGACATATATTGGTGTGCCTGATGGTGTCCTCCAAATAGCTGAGGTTTTGTTAATTTGTATTCATTCTTTTGTTTTTTTCTGTTCCTCAGACTGGATATGCCTAATTGTCTTTCTTATCTTCAAATTTACGAATTTGTTCTTTTGCCTGTTCAAATCTGCTATGGAACTTTTTTGCTGAATCTCTCATTTCAGTTATCGTACTTTTTAGCTCCAGAATTTCCAGTTGTCTTCTTTTCATAATTTCTTTCTCTTTATTGATAGTCTTTATTTGATGGGCCATCATTCCCATACTCTAGTTTTTATCACACAGTGTTTCCTTTATCTTTTTGAGCATATTTAAAATAGCTGATTTTATGCTAGTAATAGTAAGTCCAACATCTGGACTTTTTCAGTGAGTTCTTATTGACTGATTCCTGTCCCTCTGTGTATGGGCCATACTTTCTTGTTTCTTGGCATGCCTCATAATTTTTTGTTGAAAACTTTACATTTTGTATATTATAGCGTGACAGCTTTGCACTCTCCCCCTTCCCCAGGTTTGTTGTTCTTGCTTCTTATTGTAGTAGTGGGTAGTGGTTGTTTGTTTAGTGACTTTTCTGAATGAATTTTGTAAATCTGTATTCTTTGTCATGTATGGCCGCTGAACTGTCTGCCCCGTTAGCTTAGTGGTCAGCTAATGATTTAGCAGAGATTCTTTAAATGACCAGGACAAAAAACAAACAACCCCCCCCCCCAACTCCCAGTGTTTGCTGAGGGGCTGGTGTTGGGGCATAGCGTCAACACTTAGCTTTCCCAGAGCCTCAGGGTCAGCCACAGGTGAGAGCTTACAATCTCTCCTGAGCCTGTATGTAGCCTTGGGCATGCATGTGGTCTTCTAGATTCCCAGAAACATGTGGGAGCTTTTCACAGCCCTTATTCCCCAAAGCTCCTTATTCCCTAGTCTTTCTGCCCTGCCGTTTTGGCCAATGTATTTGTGATCCATTAGCCACTGCCTCATGCATCAGTGACTAAAACATATGCCTGGAAAGGTTTTCAACAAGTGACTCCCAGATAGCAGCTTTATCATTAGGCCAGAGACCCAAGCCCTCTGAGCATGTCTTCCAAGAAATCTCCAAACGGATCAAATAATGGCAATTCTTTTCAAGTAAGGCCCATTCTGCCCCTCTGGTGCCCATCCCAGGATGTACTCTGTTATTTTATTTTATTTTTTAGAAATTTATTCTTTTTTTAAAAGATTTATTCACCTTTGAAAGAGAGAGACAGAATGCGAATGGGGAAGGGGCAGAGACAGAGGGAGACACAGAATCTGAAGCAGGCTCCAGGCTCCAGGCCGTCAGCATGGAGCCTGATGCGGGGCTCAAACTCACAGACTGCAAGATCATGACCTGAGACGAAGTCGGCCGCCCAACTGACTGAGCCACCCAGGCGCCCCTCTGTTATTTTAAAGGCTAACACTCATTTGAGTCCTGCGGTACTTACCCTGCGGGGCTAGGGTAAGTTGAAATGTTGCTTACAGAGATTCAGGCATTTTTCTGGAATGAATGCCCCCCAGGTTACCACAAGGTTTGGGGCAGATTCCAGAGTTCCAAAGGAGTTTATTCTGCCTCTTTTTTGTTCCATTGATTTTTATGCAGATGTGGATTTGTGGAGTTCCTTACCCTAACAATTTTTGCTTTCATCACTCAGGAATGAGTTTCTTAAGAGAGAATATGTTCTGTATTTTATTACTTTACGTCTGAGCAAACGTTTGGTCACAGGATAGACATTTGCTACATACTTGTTGCATAAATGAACTCATGGGTCAGTAGGAATTGAAAACAGAGACGTTGAGAAGCTTGGCCGTGACTGGAAGTAGGTATGCGGTGCCTAGGAGGGTGAGTAGTTTTGAGAGAAGTTTTTTGTTTGTTTTTAATTGAACACGTTTATAGGATGTGGGGAGGAAACCACTGAAGAGGGAACATTAAAAAGTCTCTCTTTACTACGTGACTGTGTTCACCATCTTTGTTCTTGGCAATGGTGTGACTCTGGCGCTAAGTCAGTCTGTGGTTCACTTCATCCTGAGCTCTTTCCTTTCACATCTGTTTGCTTAGTGTCCCTACAGTAGATATTTATGGGTAAATAGATTCTTTTTTACAATGCTTTTTTAAGATAGAATTCACATACCATAAAATTTCACTCGTTTTAAGTGTATGCTCCAGTGATTTTTAGTTTATTTATAGAGTTGTGCAACTATCACCACTATTACCCAATTTTAGAACATTTCCACCGCCTCAGAAGAGTCCCTTGTGGCCACATGCAGTCCTCCCCACCCCTTCACCCCTAGTCTTTGGCGAGCATGGATTCACTTTCCGTGCTTGTGCAGTTTAGGTTTTGTGCTCACTGTGGGGGCTCGAGTGTGGCTCGATGGTCCTTCCCAGGCAGAGCCGAGACCCCCACCCACCCTGTGGGCTCCTACCACAAGCCAGGTTAGCTGGGAAATCTCAGTGGACTCTTCTCAACAAGGATGCTTGCTAGAATAAAGCCCATTTCCCCAAGTCAACCAACATACGCCGTAAATTAGCTTTACCTCTTCCCCTTCTACAGTGACCCTAGCTACAGAGCATTCTTGGGAAAATTGAGAAAATAGTCCCTTCAGACCACGTGTCTGTAGGCTAACTGTATTGTGGAATCCTGACTGAGAAAGGCCGTAATGAGAAAGCTTGGGAAATGGGATCAGGCTTCCAGAGACTTCCGAACGAGGTGTTACTTCCATGCCTAGCTGTTGTGTGGAGCTAAGGATGCAGGATTCCTGTCCTGGAGGAGCTGATAGCCCGTAGGGGTTGCTGATGCCAGGCTCACGTGACACCTCAGAGAGGAAGATAACGGATCCCCAGGTGGCAAGAGGATTGTCCCCTTCCTCATTGTCTCACTGAAAGGAGAGAAAGTTAAGCTGGCTTGGGGAGGGGGGGTGCTGGGCAGATGTTTCCCCAATCTGTATTCTTCTGGGGAAGAATGTCTTAAATTTCTCCCAACAATGTTTTCAAGGAAGCCACAGACCAGCATCTTATTATGCAGGAGAGGTGTCAAGCTGGGTTGGGTCTCATCTTCAGTGGTAGCGACCTTGTTCAGGAAGCGGACCTCTAGAGGGTCTTGGACTCCTTGGGGAACCGCTGGAAACACCAATGTGTTTAGTCAAATATATAGGAATATATATTTGCATAACATGGAGTGATCTCAAGCACACGTGAAAATACATCACAAAATACCCACAAGGCATTTGACTAAATATCCTGCTAGGTCTGGTGTTTCTTTCTTTCTTTCTTTTTTTAATGTTTATTTATTTTTGAGAGAGAGAGAGAGAGAGAGTGCGCAAGTGCAGAAGTGGGGGAGGGGCAGAGAGAGAGAGAGAGAGAGAGAGAGAGAGAGAGAGAGAGAGAGAGAGAATGAGAGAGAATCTGAAGCAGGCTCCAGGCTCTGAGCCATCAGCACAGATCCCAACGCCGGGCTTGAACTCACAAGCTGTGAAATCTTGACCTGAGCTGAAGTTGGATGCTTAACCAACTGAGCCACCCAGGCACGCTGGGTCTGGCTTTTCTGTCATTTGCTGCCAGCTCTTGCTGGACAGTTGACACCAGGTTGCAGATTTTAGGAAAAGTTTTTAGGATGAAAATTCAAAATTGGGGAAATTCTGTCCAATATTTGTGTGCACATATGAAGTGGTCAAAGATGGCACCATTTTCCCCTTGTTGGGGCAGGGAGAGCGGGCATTGTTTGAAAACTGCTCACTGTAGTGTAGGAGCTCTCCTTCTCTATCCGCTGCCTGCTGGCCATTCTTCTTCCTTTTCCGTGGGAGGGGGCTGTGTCCTGGCCTCTTGTTGCCTCGCTCTGTGATGGGGAAGCAGAGGGGGAAACCCAGTCGGCTGAGAGTTCTAGACCCAGTTGGTGCATCGTCGCCTGATGACTTTGGGCAAGCCAAAGATCTCTTTTGCTTTATTTTCCTTATCTGCAAAATAGAAATGATAATATTCTCTTGCTGGTGTCACAGTATTTTTCCCATGAAAATCAAGTGAAGGAAGTCATTAATGTGTGAATATAAAGGGTAATTACTTGTTTTGCTTGAAGGTGATGCCCTCACTGTCCAGTCTCTCCCCCGGCCATAAGGTGATGGATTCCCTGTAATAGCTGCCTCCATGATGGTCCCCAGGGATCCCGCCTTGTGGGATTCGTGCCCTGCGTGCTTGTCATCACACAGTTGTATAGTGTATTGTTCTATGTGGCCAGTAGGATGTGGCAGGAGTGATGTCATATCACTTGAGATTAGGCTATAAAAGATCACTGGTGATCACTTACTCTGGGAAAGCCAGCCACCTTGTCACCATCTGCTATCCTGTGGAGAATTCCACATGATGAGGCCTCTGGCTGGTAGCCATCTGATTGAACTTCGGAGTGGCTGTTTCCTAGAAGTAGACATTCCAGACTGCAGCCCTGGCCGAGAGACCCTAAGTCAAAGAGACCCCGCTGAGTCGTTCCAAGACTCCTGACTCTCAGAGACGACTTTGAGTTGCTAGCATCTGGTTTCAGCCACCCCGTTCTGGGGTAAGTTGTTATGCTGCGATAAGTAACTAACACGTTCCTCAAATAGAAACGTGTATGCATTTGCCCACAGAATCCATGCTGGTCACATGGAGGGTAAGTGAAAACAAAGGAGGGAGTGGCTGGAAGGCAGAGCGTAGACGTCGTAGACGTGCACGTGAAGCTTTCTTCCCCACCGAGGCCGCGTGTCCTGCACAGATGCCCAGAGCAACCCCACAAGCACCCTCTCCCCAACTTTCGTGAGCCACCAGCGGGCGTGTTTCCGGGCGTGAAGGCCAGAGCCATGGTTTCAAATGAGTCCTGCCTCGCACCTCTCCTGAGCGACACGGCCCCGCGTGCGACCCTCAGCCTTTGGAGGGATAGGCGACTTCAGAAGCCCAAATCGAAAAGGCATAATCTCACTGTGAGGAGGTCATCCTGTCTTCCCGGGGGACCTCCATCCACGCCTTCCTGTGTCTGCGCGTGCTCTTCTTCCCGCCCTGAGCCGGGTCCTGGTTGCCGCCCTGGGGTGGCCCGAGGAGTGGCTGTTATGGGGACCTGTGCGGCTGTGGGGCCGCGGGCCGAGGTGGCTGTCTCTGTGTTGGGCTGGAGCCTGCAGTTCACGGGACGTGCAGCTGGAGGTCAGGGCCTTTCATCGGCGAGCTGGACACACGCCTCTGGCGCAGGAGTCAGGCCTGCTGACGGGGTGCGGGGGGAGAGGGCAGCAGCGGGTGCCCGTGGGGTGAGCCACCAGGCGAGGGCCGTGAGTGAGGGACACGCGGCTGCCGCAGGCGGGCCCGTCTGCGGCGCCCTGACCAGAGATGTGCGGGAGAGGGGGCTTCTGGGAGAGGTCGGGCCTGGCCGTCGCCTCCCTGGGAAGCCACCACACCTGTCCCCCAACACCTCGCCCACTCAGGGCCAGGTAAAACGAGCCCACTACAAATCACTTTGTCGTTACTCCTGCTAAGAGCGGTAGTCGAAGTTGCTACTCCTACTGAGAGTGGTACTCAAAGGTTTGGTGTCAGGCCAGTTTTCTGTTCATGAAGATTATCGAGGGTCCCACCGATTTTTGTTCATGCAGGTTATGGCTATAGATATTTGTCATTTTAAAAATTAAAGAAATGCACGTATATTAACTTATGTATAAATAAGAATGATTATTACGTGCTAAAATAGATGACATCTTTTTTTTTAATTTTTTTTTAATGTTTATTTATTTTTGAGACAGAGAGAGACAAAGCACGAACAGGGGAGGGTCAGAGAGAGAGAGAGACACAGAATCCGAAGCAGGCTCCAGGCTCTGAGCTGTCAGCCCAGAGCCCGACGCGGGGCTCGAACTCACGGACCGTGAGATCATGACCTGAGCTGAAGTCGGACGCCTAACCGACTGAGCCACCCAGGCGCCCCTAAAATAGATGACATCTTTTAACAAAAATAACTAATTTAATAAAAGTAATTTGGTGAGAAAGAGGGACATCATTTTACATTTGCAAATATTTTTAATGCCTGCCTATTAAAGGTCCTTCAGTGCCTGTTCGTTAAGAATCTCCTTCTGCCTTCAGTGATACTCCCTGTCGTGTGACCTCTGTCGTGATACCCCTCATTGTGTGGCCTCTGTCGTGATAACCCTCGTCGTGTGACCTCTGGAGAGTTCCCCTGTACACATAAGAGAGCGAGAGGGAGAAAGTGGTTAGGAAAACAGCTGTGACTCCACAGAGCCCCCAGAAGGGGGCAGCGGAGGAGTCCGGGCGTGGATGCCGCCCTCCATGTGCCCAGACAGAAGCCAGTCCTGGAGCGGCGTGCACGGCCTTGGAAGGGGCCAGCCTTGTGGGCAGCCTCACTGAGTTCCAGGACCGGCTTCGACACACCCCCAAAGTCGTGCACGGCTGGGAGACGTGGCCTCAGTGTGGACATTTCCCCATTTCGGCGCCTCACCCACCCCTGCCATGTCCACCGGGTGGACCTGAAACCACGTCCCGCACCCCTGGCCTGCTTATCACTGCGGCTGCCACGTGGCTCTGTCTTTCACGTGCTGTTACTTTCTGGGTTGATAATAAGGCAAAACTCTTCTGCCGGGAGGTATATTTGTCAAGAAACCGACTGCTGCTCAAAATGATGATGTGAATTCTTATAATATCCTTTTTATAAATCAAAGCCTTTATTTGGAAAAAGAGTCCTCTAAAAGAGCCACATTTTCTTTTCACCCTGGCCCTCAGCACAGTTTTGAGAACTGTTTTGGAGAAGTACCAGCTTGTGATACCAACTGCCCAGACATTGTTTGGACACAGGCGCATTTTTATGGTTGTTGCCCTGTCACTGAACCTTTATGGAATGAAGATGATGGCACGGCCAAAGTTTTCCTTAAAGTCAGGTTTCAAAATACGACATGATTTTCTTTAAATACAAATTAAAGTTACAAGCACTTTCTGTATCCTGTCTTTTTGTGTTCTAAAACTGCTGCCTACTGCTCGTACCCAAACTGGATAATGCAGGATACTAAGAAGTCACCTGCGAACGTACTACCCAGACACGGTAGCGAATGTCCTCCCGATCACTTTTCTAAGCCTGTGTCTGCACATGCATATATATGCTTAGTATCATGCATGCATTTACATCTGTACGACTCTGAAACAAAGTGGGGTATGAATTCATCGTCTTGAACGGCAGGCACCCACTCTGAGCTCTCAGAGAGCTGAGGCTGCCTTGCTCATCAGGCCCTTCCAGGAGGGAGCAGAAGGTGCCTGGACACAAAGTAGCTTGGAGTCCCGATAGTCGGGGAAGGGCAATGGGGTCAGGTGGGGCGTGGGACTTCAGGCGTGGCTGACTCCCCGTGCGGAGAGGAGAGACGTGTGCCCACCTCAGCTGCTGGCGAGAGGCATGGCAGGGCCGGGAGCTCAGCTTCAGAGAAGGGGTGGGTCTCAGAGGGCAGGAGTGGCCGGGAGGCAGGGCTGGGCAGAGGGAACCTGGCATGCCCTCCTCTGTAGGTGCTCCCCTTTAGAAAGGAAGAAGGAGCAGTGGGGAGACGGGGAAAAAGCACGTGAGCAACTGGGAACGTGCGTGTGTATATGTGTGGTGTGCGTGTGTGTTCCTGTGTGTGTACTTGTGCGTGCACTGTAAGGAGTGGCTTGTGTGGCTGTGTAGACCTGCAGCCGCAGACCCGGGAGCTGGTGGTGTGGGTCGGAACCCAAGCGGGAGGCCCTAGAGCGCGAGCACAGCAGGTACACATTCTGATCCTGGGGCAGAGAGACCGGGTCCCGCTCAGCAGCCAGGAGGAGAGGGGTCACTCCCCTTTCTGCCGTATTTATGCCTCAGTGCACTGGACGAGGCCCACCCTCACCGCTTTACTCAGTGCAGATTCAGGTGTGAACCGCCTGGGGGTGGGCATCGTGTTTAACCACGTACCTGGGCATCTGCAGTCCAGTCCAGTTGACATATAAGATGCACCATCACGCCCCAGGAGTGCAACAGATTCCCCCCGCCCCAGGCACAGCCCACAGCTTGTCCTGGTCGGCTGCTCCTGTGGACCCCCGTCCTGGTCTAGAACTGGTGTCACGGGAGCCTGAGTCCAGGTGGGAGTAGGAGGAGCACCCCGCGGGCTGGTGCCTGGAGTGGAGACTGAGGCTGAGAAGGACAGTCACGGCTGGACCGTCTGTGAGGCTCCCTGTGCCCTCTGGATCAAATCCACACTCCTCCCCGGGGCTCCCCGCACTTGGCGGCTCCCCCCACCGCTGCTCCTTTGTCTTTTCATTTGTCCGTGGATGAAACTCAGGCTGTTCCCGCATTGGATGGTGGCTGCAGGTACATAGAGCACAGGTTCCCCTCCAGATCCTGTTTTCACTTCCTGTGGGTTGTACCCAGAATGGGATTACTGGATGTGGGGTAGTTCTATTTTTAACTTTCTGAGGAATTTCGAAACTATTCTCCTGAGCGGCTGCACCAGTTTGCATTCCCACCAACAGTGCATGAGGGTCCCTTTTCCTCCACGTCCTCCCCAACATCTGTTGTCTCCTGAGTTGTTAATGTTAGCCGTTCTGACAGGTGTGAGGTGGTATCTCATCGTGGTTTGAATTGTATTTCCCTGATGATGAGTCACGTTGAGCATCTTTTCATGTGTCCGTTGGCCATCTGGATGTCTTCTTTGGAGAAAATGTCTATTCAGTACCTGGTTTAAATCAGATTTTTTTTTTTTTTGCCATTGAGTTATGTGAGTTCTTTATATATTTTGGATATTAACACATTCTCAGATATATGATTTGCAGATGTCTTCTCCCATTCTGTAGTTGGCCTCTTAATTTTGTTGATGGCTTCCTTTGCTGTGCAGAAGCTTTTTAAGTTTGGTGTGGTCCCACATGCTTATTTTTGTTTTTGTTGCTTTTGTATTTGATGTCGAATCCAAAAAATCATTGTCAAGAGGCTTACTTCCTACATTTCCTTCTAGAAGTTTTATGGCTTTAGGTTTTATGTTCAAATATTTAATTCATTTTAGTTGGCTTTTGTGTTTATGATATAAATAGGGGTCTGGTTTCATTTGTATGCATGTGGATGTCCAGTCTCCCCCAACACCATTTACCGAAGGGATTGTCCCTGCCCGTTGTATGTTTTTGCTCCTTCGTCATAGATTAAGTGGCCATATAAGCATGGGTGTATTTCTGGGCTCTTGATTCCACTCCATTGGTGTGCGTGTCTGTTTTTAGGCTAGTACCAAACTGTTTTGATTACCACAGCTTTGTAGTACAATTTGGAATCAGGAAGTGTGATGCCTCCCGCTTTGCTCTTTGTCCTCAAGATTTCTTTAGCTATTTGGGGTCTTTTGCGCTTCCATACAATTATTAGGAATTTTGATCTTTATACTGTGAGAAATAGTAATCCTTAAAGCAAGGATTGTTCTAAGCAACTGAGATTTTCAGGAAGATGCCTCTGGCTTCAAGGTGGAGAACAGCTCGGTGGGGCTTCCGAAGGGGAGGGTCAGGTGACTCAGGAAACTGGGGCACATTTCTGAGTGAGAGATGAACCTGGTTTGTGCTGGGGTCGGAGAGGGTCGGGAAGAGACAGCTGACCTGAGACAGTAGGTGTAGACAGAGTTTGCATCCTAGGAGATGAACCACCGAGTTCACATAAACCCCTCTGTACGGGGAGTGTTATTTTTACAGGGTGAGTGTGTTCATAAATACCGTTTCTCCCTAGAGGGCCGGGCATTGCATGCAGTGCCCTGGACAGAGAGGCTGTTTGTTGACTTGTTCCGGCAAGGACGTCAGCCTCTGTCTTCTGCCCACGAGTGCCTGTAAAACACTGGGAATGAAAAACCTCACTCCAGGGCTCTGTTCAACAGCTCTGGAATCGGTGAGCCTCAGAATCCACGACGAGCATTCCTGGGCCCAGTCTCCAGGGTTTCTGGTTCAGTCAGCGTAGGGGAGAGCCTGACGATTTTCAAATCTTGGGTCTTGATGAGCATCGTAGTGGGGACCATTTATAAAGCACCAGACAGGCACGCTGTGAATGTAGATCGTGTTTAACCATGTACCTGGGCGTCTGTGGTCCAGTCCAGTTGACATATAAGATGCATCATCGTATGCATCCATACGTTTTTGTGAAGAAGAAACGAAGTTTACGTTCCTGGGGTATGCCACGACTCTTGCTGTGAAGTGGGGTGGATAACCCGTCCGGTTTGTTCTTGGAGATGCTAGTCAGATACGCAGTGGAAATCTTCAGCAGGAGCCTGGGAGGGACCCCCAGCTCCGCTCCTGCTCCACTGCCCAGCTCTGGCAGATTCCTAGTGGGACCGCACACTGGGTGGCTGCCTGCCTCTCCCCTCCCCCTTCTTCCCCATGACCTTGGCGCCACACCTGTCCCCAGATGGGGCAGCAGGGTGCTGACGCCCCCATGTGCACCACTGACTGCTCAGGTTGCACCAGGTGTGGGATTTCCAGAAGGAGGATCCGTGTCTGCTGGCTGTTGGCTGACCTCGCAGACAGCCACAATGTGTCAGGAGGAGGCGTGGGGAGGAGGCGACCTGTCGGAGACCCTGTGATCTGAGTTTTGGGTCCCCCCAGACTCCTTGGCAATAAGCAACGCATGGCTCATTCACACGTTCCACTCCTGAAATTTCCATGGAAAAACGGTTGCGCACAAAAATCTCGTAGTTTCCCAGAGTAACCGTAGGGACGGGGATGGAGAGACCGTGGAGCCAGAGGTGAGTCAGCTTGTGCCTGAACCGCAGAGGGGTCAGCCTGCGGGTGCGGGTGAAGCCCACGGAGGCAGGGCAGACTCAGTCCAGGCTCTGAGCAACAGTGCAGCCCAGGCTGTGGCCACAGGACAGAATGTCGGGTCCGGTGATCAGGAGGTTCTCCTTGACCCTAAGGTGAAGCTGGAGGAGTCGTGGGTCTTGTATCTGGGGATGTGAGGTCATGGAATTGGAGTCTTATGGGCCCTCGCTTCTGCAGGGGATGGATGCCTGCAGGAGGGCCTGGAGGTTGTGAGAACTGGCCGGTGAGGCTCGACCAGGCACTCCCTGCACTCTGGTTTCCAGGATCTAAATTTAACTGTGTGTGGCCAGGCCAACAAAAGGTGCACTTGGGGCGATGTCCATTACCTGAATGGTCAGAGTTCTGTTATGGCCCCAATATAGCCAAAGCATCCATTGGTTTGAACCAAGGCAAAGACCGGAGAGTGTCTGACCTGCTCCCTGGCATTTCAGATGATGTCCATCCAGCAAGAGTTCACTGCACACCTGGAAGAGAAGTCCCTGGGAATTCACGTATTGTTTGTTCATGTCTCCATGTAATGAACCTCCCTGGGGGATGCCTCAGCCCAGGAAATAAATATGTCTTGTATGTCTGGATAAATGGGGTTCCTGGTCACTGGAAGGACAGACTGGGCCTTCTGGGGGAGGACCTACCCAGCATCTTCCTGGAAGCACAGGGCAGCACCTGTGGTACCACACGTGGTCACAGGGCCCATTGGACATCGATGCCCAGCCTGGGGGCAGTACCTCAGCCGGTCATCTGGGGCCGGAGTACATTTGTGTCCCAGTGAACCATTTGACCAGCAAACATTCACTGAGCTGCCACTATCAGCCAGCAGTGTCCAGGTGCACGGGACACCTCTGTGAGCAGCCGTGCAACAACGCCTACCCTCCACGGGGACACGGGTAGTTAGGATAAACGCAAGTATCGCATGCCGGCACCTTGTTCCGCGTGCCAAGAAGGGAATGAGCTGGACCAACCACCAGGGGGCAGCCTCCCCCCAGCCTAGCTCATGCTCCTCCCCGGGGGTGCGGGTCCTTACAGCAGCTACCGCTGGGTTGGGCCGCGGCAATTTGCCAAGAGCGGATCTCAAGATCGTTGCCTGTCCTGATACAGGGGGACACCAGAGGGCCCTAGAAGGGGGCGCAGGACCCATGCCTCCCCCGTTGACCCAGCCCTCAACAGCCAGCTCCCCAACCCCAGAACCTGATCCCAGGCCAGCCTGGTGGGGCACGGGGGCAGGCAGACTGTCCTTCAAAGGTAGCCTGTCCCCCTCAACAACCAGCTCCCCAACCCCAGAACCTGATCCCAGGCTGACCCTGGTGGAGGGGGGGCAGGCAGACTGTCCTTCAAAGGTAGCCTGTCCTCTGTGCAAAGTGGGAGACAGAACTAAGCGGCTGTTCTCTTAGAGTTTTGTAAAGACATATTATCAGCGGCTATCTCCCTCAACTTTAGAGAGTTAATACCAGAAACATTGAGCAGATTTAAACACTTCTGGATACAGTTAAAGATCTGGAGTCAAACTTTTAAAACTAAAGTAACTTTGAAATGAGGTAACAGTCGGAACATTCAGTGAGGATCTGGATTAGCAAAGTGTGTCCCCAGGCTGGGATGGTCCTGAACACCTTGCCACCAAGAGCGGTTTCAAAGGAGGCAATTAGCAGTGAGCTGTGTCTGTGGCCCTTTAAACAAGACACAGGCAAGCTTAGCCGTTCCCTGTCATTCGACTGCATTTCTGTGCACGTCTGACAACATGCTCCCCCTTGTCATTCTGTCTTTCTGGTCACGAGTCCCTCTGGTTTGCGCCATCCGGGCATCTCAACGTGGGCGAAGCTGCGTTTCCACCCTGTTCTCGTTCTCAGAGTGCACTGACTTTTCATTTCCTGGCATTGGCTTTCTGTGCAACCCTGTTTTACCCAGCATGCAGAGCAGGGCCGGCTTTAAACGTTTACAGAGTTGTTTCTCCAAAGGGAAGCACATGCTGGAAAGAAACACGATTTCACGAGATGAGAATGCAGTGGCAGTTGGGGGCTTCACTGCAGAAGTGTTTTCTTGTCCAGAACAGCCCTGGAGGTCCAGTTGTGACATGGTATCTGGACAAGTTCTGTCCACTCTGTGCAGAGAGGGTGGTTTCTGAGGGATCAGCATGACTGGGAACTGGCTGTTGTCTAGTAAGCCCGACGTGAGAGACAAGGCAAGGGGCGGTACGTGAGGGTAGTTTCCCTTTACGTGTAAACACACACACATTTTTAAATCAGCGCATAATGGATTATACCATAATGCTGCTTTTTTTTTAATGTTTATTTTTGAGAGGGAGAGAGCGAAAGAGTACAAGCGGGGAGAGGCAGAGAGAGAGGGAGACACAGAATCCGAAGCAGGCTCCAGGCTCCGAGCTGTCAGCACAGAGCCCGATGCGGGGCTTGAACTCACGAGCCGCGAGATCATGACCTGAGCCAAAGTCGGATGCTCAACCAACTGAGCCACCCAGGCACCCCATCACTTTTTTTTTTTTTTAAGAAAAAAATGAGACGGGCGTTCTTCCACGTCCTTACACACATCCTGTCGTTCTTGGTAGAGATGCGTGATGCTGCAAGGAGGGGCTGCGCCACGATTTGCTAGGGTCCCGCTGGGTGGACATCCGGGTCGCCTCCACACCTCTGCCTTTGTTACAAGCGCTGAACGTTCGGCTTCAGGGCCGCCGCCTGGAGGACGTGTGCAGCTGGATTCCCGGAGTCAGGTTTCTGCAAGGCCGCCCTGTGAGGGTTTGCTTCACTTTCCGCCCCTCTTGCCCGCCTTGGCACCAGGGGCTGCTGCCTGCTACGTTCTTGCCAACCTGCCTGGGGAAAGCGACCCTATGGCTTTGATTTACCTTCCTCCTTCCTCCTCTCCGTCGTCGCGTCGCATCTTCCATGAATTGCCGTGAGCTCTTCGGGGAGTTTTTGACAACGCCCACCCCGCAGAGCTTTCTCGGTGAGACTGAGGCTTTGGCATCCCGCGGGACTTGCCAGGACGCGTTGAACTGAGTGGATCTTTTTCCAGGTTGCCGAGCACACACTGTGTCAGGCGGGACACCGGAATTCTTACGAAATTCTTATGTAATCCTGCGATTCAGCTGCCGTTCATGAGAATCTGGGACCGACAGGGTGAACTCACGTTTCCAAGGTTAATATCCTGGTGGTATTAACGGCTAGATTTATTAGTATTAAGCCAAGGTGCCTATGCTGCATAAGGAGTCTGCAGTGTTAATGAGGAAGGAACGGCTACCGGCCGAGTTGGATAACTTACTAACGTGTAAAAAAACCCAAAAAGCTTTGAGCTCACATTTTTCCTCTTCTGTCCCCAAAAAGGTCTTGCCTCATGTCCACTCTCAGGACGGAAGTGACTTGCACAGCTGCTCTTCCTCCCTGGTGTGATCTGTGTGCGTAATTTGTGCATTTGTGTGTGTTACACCACACTGTTTGGGACACTGCCCAGGGAGGAGGCTGCAGGCATGGAGGGACCAAGGAGGGGGTGGTGGCCTACAGGAAGACATGTCACAATGGCGGAAAGCCCGGGTGCGAAGCTGCTTGGGGGGGGGTGGCATCCTCACAAACCTGCAGGGAGGTGGGCCACTTCCCCCACAGTGGGCCATGTGGACGGAAGAGCCGAAGACCTTCCAGAATATTCTTCTCAGAGTGACGCCCTCAGGACGGCCGTGTGGCCCCATGAAGAGCTGGGGGCAGGTTCCCACAAAGACAGATTGAATTTTCCACCAGCTGAGTGGGATGGAGATTTTGACTCAGATTTCATTTGATTTAGGGGGGAAGATGAGACATTTCTAGCATTCCCACGTTACTGGTTGCAAGTTCATTTTTACTACACAGAGAGAATGTGTCTTAGGCAGTTACTATGCATCCGAGGTATTAATCAACAAAAGATGCAAATGAATACAATATTTTTAGCGTTGTGAGCACATGGATAAATGGGTACCAGACCACTAGACAATGAGGGTTTGATTGAAACTTTGCATCTGGTTCCTATTAACTGAAATGGAGACAAAATACGCATTCAAGGTTTCCTGCCAGTTAATTTAAAAAGCAATTTGGAATTCATGGGCCTCAGCTGAAGTTTGGTTTCAGGGATCCCACGGGCCGTAACGAGCTGGCCAGCCTCCTAATTTCTTCTCCGTGTTGCAAAAGCAATAAGGACCACCTCTCGGACACGACAAGTGGCCTTCCACTGCCCATCCGTCAGACGCAGACCCCCATCTCCGTAACTCTTCCCCGCGGTGGGTCGCTGGGATGCAGTCGACTCTGTGCTGCTGGAAATAATGGCGGCCACACCTGGCTCCACGCTGCCACAAACCACCAGTAGCCCTCCAAGGGACTGCGGCATCTGCCCTCAGTGGCCCCGCCCCCCAGCAGCCCCAGAGAGCTGGCCACTGTCCTTACTTTCCACATCGGTTGGCAAAAGGCTGTATTGTTGCTCTGATTTATACTTTACAGTCACTGATGATTTTGAACACTTGCCCACGTGCTCATTAACTAGCTGTTTGGCTGGTGTTGTGAATCCACTTCAGTGGCAGCTGGCTTGCACATTTTAATCATTTCCGTCTGATGTACAAGGAAGACACAGAAGCCCATGTCCCTAGACCCTATCTTGTCTTCTCACACGATGGGAAAGGAAACCTAAGATTTGCAAAGAAAGGAACCCGCATTTTAGAACAGCTCCTTCCCAGGATGCGCCCATGTGTTCCCATGCCCACTCTCCTCTGCTGCTGTGGCTGTGGGCTCCTGGCCCTCTTGTGGCGCCTGGGGCCTCCCCGGGGTCATCTAAGAAACCAAATTCCCATACGAAAGTAGGGGTTTAAATGCAGCGCACTTTAATTTATTTTTTAAATGTTTATTTTTGAGAGAGACAGAGCATGAGCAGGGGAGGGGCAGAGAGAGAGGGAGACACAGAATCCAAAGCAGGCTCCAGGCTCTGAGCTGTCAGCACGGAGCCCGACGTGGGGCTTGAACCCATAAGCTGTGAGATCATGACCTGAGCCGAGGTCAGATGCTTAACTGACCGAGCCACCCAGGCGCCGGTATAGTGCGTTTGGAGACTCATTTTTAACTGGTTAACAATGCAACCAGCAGGGAAGACAAACCAAGTAAGCTAAGCTGTTGAGAAGGCTGTTGAAGAAGTTGGGACTTGTCCGGTGGGTTTAGAAAGGACCTCTGGATGAGACCGCTGCTGTATCTGAGTGTGTGGTTGTCACCTTCTGCAGCCGTAGGGAGAACAGAGACAGCACTGGGCCCCAGCTTCCTCCAGACGGTCAGTTTTGGCATCGACTTGGCTGAACTACAGTCCCCAGCTACTCAATTAAACACTCATCTAGGTGCTACTGGGAAGGTGTGTTGCAAGTGTGATTAAAGTCCCTCATCAGGTGACTAAGTAAGGAGGATTAGCCTAGAAGACTTGGGTGGGCATGATCCAATCAGTTGAAGGGCCTCGTGAGCAGAGCGGAGGCTTCCCTGAGGAAGAAGAAATTGCGCCCTGGACAGACCACGGCCTCAGCCCGTGCACACACATTCCTGCCCTTCCACACAGCCTGTCCAGCAGAGTTCACACTCACCTGGTCAGACTCCAGGTTCGTGTAAATCAGTTCCTTGTGACGGCCCTCTTAATGTGTACCTCCTAGCGTCTCTGTGTCTGTGGTTGGGCCCTAGCTGACACGCTCCCGGCACCCTCGTCGCCTGCCTCCCCCTGCCTCCGCTCTGAAAGCACCCTCCCCACATCCACCCTCTCGTTTCCCTGGAGTCACAAGGGCAGACACAGCAGAGAGAAGGGTCAGTTACTGTAAGGAACATAAACCAGAGGCATCGTAAACGTTTCTTCCTCTCTCCCTCCCATCCAACATTTCATTATGAAAATTGTCAAACTACAGAAAATGTGAAAAGTTTGTAGTTAACACCTCTTCGACCTGCATTCCACCATTGACGTTTTATTACACTTCCATCTGTTACACATTCACCCGTGTATTCCTCTACTTGTCCATCAACCTTATCTTCTTGATGCATTTGAGTCTGGTGCCTTAGACCACTCGGCCATCGTGACGCCCTCTTCTTGATACATTTGAAAACAATTTGCTGACATTAATGGCTTTCTTCCTCAGTACTTCAGCATGTACATCACTAATTAGAATTTAGTATTTGCATGGAGCTCTTTTGTTTTGAGGAAAATTTTATAGAATTAAATGCATAAATCTTAAGTGTACCTTTCAATGAGTTAAAAAAATTTCTTTTTCATGTTTATGTTTAAGAGAGAGACAGAGCATGAGCGGAGTAGGGGCTGAGAGAAAGGGAGGCACAGAATCCGAAGCAGGCTCCAGGCTCTGAGCTGTCAGCACAGAGCTCGATGTGGAGCTTGAACCCACGGACCCTGAGATCATGACCTGAGCTGAAGTTGGATGCTTAACGGACTGAGCCATGCAGGTTCCCCTCAACAAGTTTTAACAACTGCATTCACCTGTGTGACCCGAACTTCATCAACAGAATATTTACATCACCCCAAAGTGTTCCACATTCCTCACCAGTCAACCCTTGACTCACCCAAAAATCGAACCCTGGGCTGATTCTCTTTTCCTCCAGAGATACAGTTTCCTTGTTCAAGAAATTAATCAGTATGGAATCATAAAATGTGTGCGCCTCTGTGGCTGGCTTCCACGCACCATAATATTTTTCAGATTCATCCGTGTTGTTGGATGTACCCATTGTTTGATCCGTGTTGCAGCTGAGAAGCATTTTGTTGTGTGACTGTATCACCGTGTACATTCTGTTGACGGACGGCTGGGTTGTCTTTGTCCATTACAAGTAAGGCTGCTGTGAACACTCCTGGATGGGTCTTTCTGTGAATATAGGATTTTCATCTCTTGGGTTAGTATCTAGGATTGAACATGCTGTGTCATCTGGTAGGTTTACGTTGAGTTTTCTGTGAAGCCGCCAGAACTTTCTCAGGGTAGATTTACACTTCCACCAGCAGTGCTGGGGCGGTTCTGACTGTGCTGTATCATCACCAGCGGTTGATATGGTCAGTCTGCCATGTTTAGCCATTCCAGTGAGTGTGTAGCAATAGCCCTTTTTGGCTTTAATTTATGCTTCCCTGGTGACTAATGATGGTGAGCCCTTTTCCATGGTAACATTGTGTTTTGATCATGTGCTTACAAACCCCTGAATCCACCCCAGCTTTGTTGGGGCATCCTGGAGAGCTTGTCAAGTTACATTGTGAAATTCTGTTTTAAGCAGTGTCTTCATCAAGCCTAGGTGGGATTCTTGACTCCAGTGGGGAATCTGGAGGCAAAGAGACTTACACAAATTCCAAGTACCCAGCAGAAGTGGCATCCTAAAAGGGCAGCAGAGACCAGGTCTGCAGTTGGGTGAAAGGAAGATGAGTAATGGGGCCAGTAGGATCATGGGGGCCATTGAGATTATGAGGGGGCGATAGAATCATGGAGCCAGTAGGACTATGGGGCCAATGGGATCATGGGTGGGGCAATAGAATCATGGGGCCAATGGGATCAATGGGATCATGGCCAGTGAGGATCATGGGTGCAGTGAGGACAATGGGGACTAACGAGGTCATTAGTCCTGAGAATTATGGGTCTTTTGTCCACTTCTGTGTATCAGCAGTGGGTTATGTAGGGATGTTTGGGCTGGACTAACTATGCAGGGACATTTGTCCAATTATGGCAACAGATTTTTTCTTATGAATTAATACCTGATACTCCTGTAAGAAAAATATTGAGCCTTTTCCTGTCATACTGACTGTAAACACTCCCCCATTCTGATGTTTAAGATTCCAGCTTCTTGTGTCGTGATTCCCGGGGTTGGGGCGAACGATGATGGCGGTCTTCAGATGTGGACGCATAACTTCTCATGTATCTGTCACTCTGCCATTACTGACCACTGTGACAGGGCCAAGGCTTTAGCTTAGAGAGATAAATGTGACCGTCATTCAGGAAGACTGAGGCTTTAAGGTCAACGGTCGCAGAGCTTTAGGCTGAGAAAATGCTTGCACAGAGAAGGACTTGCTAACGACTCCAGGTCCTTCACCTGCAGAGGACCCAAGCCGCCTGCTCCCACCAAAACACATTATGCAAATCTGGGCTCTTACAAAAGTTACAAAATGAGGGTGATTTGTATATTTTAAATGGATTTTGTTAGGTGAGATTCACTAGACTCTTCATTCGAATTTCAAGTTCTTCCCCGGTCAAAACATAATTTGATCGTCAGAAATTGGTCAGGTGACTCAGTCCATCAGGCAGGCACAGACTCAGCAGGAACAGTACCTTCCTCCCCCAGGACACACAACAGCGAAAGCCAGTGAGCAAGCTGGGGACACCTGGGTATTGGTCCTGTGTGGCGGGCAGAGCCACATGGGGGTGAAGTGGACTGGAAGCTTGTGTTCCCCTAAGATTCACAGGTTGAAGCCTGGCTCCCAGCATGATGGGGTTAGGAGGTGAGGCCTTTGGGAGGTGAGGAGGTCTGGGGGATGCAGACCCACGAACGGGGTTAGCGTCCTCATCAGAGGCTCTGGAGCCTTCCATTGTGTGAGGACCCAGTGGGAAGATGGCCACCGTGAACGGGGAGGCGGGTTCTTTCTCACCAGACGAGGAGTGGGCCCCACCTTGATCTTGACTTCCCACCCAGAACTGTGGGGAGTAAATGTCTGCTGTTGAAGCCGCTGTGGTGTGATGCTGTCACGGCGGCCTGAGTGAAGACAGGGGCTCATTTGGGTCCTTTTGTTCAGCACTGGCTACCCTGCTGGGACTGAGGGCCTTTGTGAGGGCAAAAGTGACCGTCTCATCCAGCTCAGGTGGCCATAACACACACCCCAGACTGCATGGTTCAAACAACATGGGTTTATTTCTCTCAGTTCTGGAGGCTGGAGGTCCCAGATCAGGTGTCCCCCAATCTGGTTCCTCACTTGCTGTAGCCATCTCCTGCCATGTCCCCTCATGGCAGGGAAAGAAAGAAGTTCTCTGGTCTCTTCTTGTGAAGACACTAATCCCATCATGGGCCTCACCCTCATGACCTCATCTAAACCCAGTTACTTCCCTAAGTCCCCCCTCCAAATACCATCATGCTGGGGGCTAGGGTCTCAACATATAAATTTTGAGAGGACACAATTCAGTCTATAGTATTCTGCCCCCCAAATCTATGTAATCCTTGCCTGCAAGATACCTTCATTCCATACCACCTGCCCCTAGAGTCTTAATTCATTCCGGCACCAACTCTCAACTCTGACTCTGGAGCCCCCTGTAAGTCGGATGTGGGGTATACCTGAGGTACAATTCATCCCGAAGCAAAGTTCCCCTCCAGCTGTGAACCAGTGACACCAGACAAGTTGCATGAGATGGGCCGAGGATGGCCGTTCCCATTCCAGAAAGGGAGCTCCTGGAATGAAGGAAGGAGTGATGAGTCCCAAGCAAACACAAAACAAAAGAAGGCAGATTCCAGTATACCACAAGGCTTAAGAGTAATCCTCTTTGGTTTGACGCTCTGCCTTCTCGACCCACTGGGGTGGCTGATTACAAGAGACGTATTATCAGAACTGGCTCCCATGGTCATGGAGGCTGAGAAGTCCAAGACCCGCAGTCGGCAAGCTGGAGACCCAGGAGGGCCGATGGCGTGCCTCCAGTCCGGGTCCCAGTTAGAAGGCGAGGGATGACCATGTCCCAGCTCAAAGGCACAGAGAGCAAATTCTCCTTCAGTCCACCTTGTGTTCTGTTCAGACCCTCAACTGATTGGCCGAGGCCCACCCACACTGGGGAGGACAGTCGGCCTTAGTCTACAGATACAGATGCTGATCTCCTGCAGACACTTCCCAGACACACCCACAATCTTGTTGGGCCACGTGTCTGGGCACCCCAGTCTGGTCCTCACTTAAAACTAGGCATCATGGTCACTGGCCAGCTGACCGACGGGCACGGAGGCTCTCCGGGGCTGTGGAGAATGTAAAGCAGGGCACCCCCAGCTAACCCTCTGAACCTTCCAAATCCACTAGGTCGGTTTCTCAGGGCAGGGGCAGCTGTAGGGTGTGTGAGGAGGAGGGCATGGCATGGGTGGGGTGGGGAGACATCAGCAGACTCTGCCCCCGACCTGGAGCTGCCACCACCCTTGCCGGGCCTCCTCCCACGTCCCCTGGCTCGGACACCAGCCGGGTCAGGATGAGACGAGTGAACAAGAGAAGCCACAGCAGCCAGCTTCTCCCCTCGGTGGCGTGTGTGTCCTTCACCCATCACCACACTGGAGCCTGCTCACAGGCTGGGGAGGGACCAGACGCGAGCCTGGCCTGACATTCCCTGCGGTCTCAGGAGGCAGCCGGCCTGTGCTTCCCCAGGCAGACGAGGGCCGGATGAGACCGTCTTAGGGATGCGTGTTACGATGTGCCGCGTCCTTGTGCTGTCCCCTGGGGACTTCCTTCGTGCCCTCCTGTGTCCTCAACTAGCATGTCGCCCCATCAGGGCAGCGGCGACAGCTTTACACACCGCGGGGTCCCCACATCATTTTACATCCTTGATCAAGGATATTTGTCACTTGCGCTTTTTACTGGATGTGGACCCGTCATGGCTTCTTCTCAGCCCAGCTGCCGGGATGTGGGTGGCTTCATACAGGTTAGCTTCTGTTTAAAAGTCAACAACGGCGGAGAAGGAAGGCCCAGCGGGTGTGAGAGCAGCGCCTACTGAAGTGAGCCACCAGGGCGCATGGGCAGGCGGGGAAGTGGTCTGAATTCAGAACTCTGCCTCCTCCGTTGCTGCAAAATTTCCTGCAAAATGTGAGTGATGCCTGCGGCTCTCACTCCACTGGTCCGTCAGCCTGCTGGTCTGCCTGGGGGCGTCTGCCACATACACAAGTAGAGAGGGTATATGAGGGACTGGGAGTTCCCGCTGCAGCAGGGAGGTCATGGTGCCTGCCCAGCCCCTTGATCGCAGAGACCCGTGCCCAGCTCCTGCAGATGCTGGTGGCCCTGCCTGCTGGGAGGCACCTGAGTCCGAGGTAGTCCTGTCGCCCAGGGTCAGGAGCTGGCAGCCAGGACTCCAGCTCAGGGCCCTCGGGTGCCTCATGGTCTCTCTGATGTCCCAGGTGCTACTCAGGGACCCGGCCCCCATATTCGGCCCCTCACTTCCTGCCTGCTGCACCTGCTCTGGGTTCCCTCCCGATTCTTGCACTGGAGTCAGCTCTGGGGGACCCAACCAAGACACCCACAGTCTAGACTCAGACATTAGCAAGGTTCTGCCTCAGGTGGTTCATCTCTTCCCTTTCTTCTGTAGCATTTTTGAGCAATTCCCAGACGTTATGAAATGACGTTACATTTATGGATCCACTCCAGGGGAAAAGTGCACCAGCCTCCTGGCCATGGCCCGCCCCCCCCCCCCCCAGCCCCATCAGCACAGGTTTGTTGCCTTCCATCTCACCCACCCCCCCCCCCCCCCCCCCCCCCCGCCACCAGCACGAACTCCCATGCGATTCCCATGTGCATCATCAGCAGACAGACTGGGCTCATGCCCGCCTGTTTACTGCTGTTTCGCTCTTAGTGGGTAAACCCAGGGCTTCAGACTGCAGGCAGGAGTGAAGAAATGTGGGAGGAAGATTCCTTTGGAAAGAAACAGCCTTTCATTAGACCAGAGAAATCACGCCCGTAGTGGGCAAGTGGCCGTAAGAGACGCGGAATACAGGAATCGGCACCCAGGGTAGCGTTCAAGGGCTTCGTCTGGCGGGGCCAGGTCCCCTCTGTGCCCTCAGGCCCTGGGCACTGATGGCCACACAGCATGGCTTCCTGTCTCTTTCAGCACAGCTGAGCATTGGTTCCAGGGAAAGGCAGGTTTTCTACATCTTTCCTTCGCTTGATGGGAGGGGTGAGAACACGGGCTGGGCTCATGTGGTGCCCATACCTGCTGGCCACGGAGCCTGCACACGGCAAGCCTGGGAGCAACGAGAGTCCCTGAAGCTCCCTGGGGAGCCCTGAGAGTAGGCCAGATGCTCATCACACCTTATTCCCACCAGAAACCAAGCAGGAAGAGGGAGGGGAAGCTATCTCCACTTCACAGTTGGGAAACTGAGGCCAGGGCCTCATTGACGGGGGCTGAGTCGCTTGTGGTGCTGGGGGGTCAGCTTCTGAAGCATTCACTTGGAAGCCTCGCTGAGGCCGCCTCCCCCAGGGAGGGCTGGCCGCCCGTCAACGGGGGGGCCTTGTGTGGTGGGTGGCTTGGTGCACCCGCGAACTTTGGGGCATTCCTCACTGGCTCTGGGCGTCACGTGCATCAGAGCCTGGCGACAGGGGCCTTCCTGCAGAGCTGCCGCTGGAGGGGGGACAGTTGAATGAGGGCTGTGTGTTTGCTCTGCTGCTGATTTACAGCCCTTGGTCACATGGCTCGTCATCATGACCCACAGCACTGCAGGAAGGCATCAAAGGAGGGTCGTCATAAAGGCAAAGCGAGCGTCACCACAGGCGTCTGGGCATCTGGGAAGTCGCCTGGGGACAAAGGCCATGGTGAGGACTAGCATTGTCCGAGGGCCTCTGGGTGCACAGGGCGCCAGTGGCCTGGGGCTGCCCTAGGGAGGAGCTGCCCCAGCCCAGCAGGTGCAAAGGCCCCACCCACCGTTCACAGGGCAAGAGCGGAGAAAACCAGAGAGGCAAATTTAGATAAAAAAGGAAGAGATTAACTCTGAAAACAACAACACAACTTGGTCCCTGAGCAACAAGCTGATGGTGGGCTCAGGTGGGAGGCAGAGGACAAGCACTCTGTCTGAGGACTCAGGACCCGGAGCTGCCACCCTGCCCTGGGGAAGTGCCTTGAGGCCCTGGGTGCAGGGACCCAGCAGATACCTGAGCCTCTCCCTGTACAGCCTGCTTGCTTGGAGAGGGTGCTGCTGGTCTCTGGGCCTGGAGGAAGGGCCCGGAGCATGTCCCTGGGAGTCACGGAGGGCTTTATTCTCTGTTCTGCAGATTAAAATACATCGCTTTTGTAAACTGCCACTCTTTGCCGTCTTTAAGGCCAGCTTCACCAGAGTGACAGATGCCATCTGTTATGGGCTGAATTGTGGCCCCTCAAAAATCCATATGTTGAGTCCTAACCCCCAGTGCCTCAGAATGTGGCTGTGTTTGAGATAAGGTCTTTGCAGAGGTGATTAAGAGTAAATGAGGTCTTGTGTGTGGGTCCTAATCCCACACGACTGGTGTCTTTATAAGGAGATGAGGACACAGACACACACGGAGGGATGACCACGTGAGGATGCAGGGGGAAGACAGTGTCTACATGGTAGGACAGGGGCCTCAGGGGACACCAGCCCTGCCCACACCTGCCTCCCATACTTCCCGCCTCCAGGACCGGGACAGAACAGTCTCTGTTGTCAGGCACCCCGTCTGTGGTATTTGTTACGGCAGTTCGCGCTGGCTGATACACTGTCCAACCAATACACTGTCCTGCAGGTGCATTTCCATGAGCCAGTGTTCTGCCTTCTCCATGAAGCAGGGGACCCAGGTCCCAAGACTCCTGGTCCCACTGAGCTGCCCGTGGGTATCCACCAAGCCTGCCAGCGATGGGTCCTTTTGATTATTCTCTTTTATGTGATTGTGTGTCACATAATTTGTTAGCTGGTAATGAGTTCTCCATTTTTGTGACTAGACCCCGGGTTTTGGAGCAGCGGCATTGGCAATATTAGTTTTGCTGCTCAAGGCTGATAGGATTTTAAAACGGACATGTAATGTTGATGGTAAAGGTCTGATTCCTTTCAGGCAGTTTGAAATAATAAAAATGGCCTTTTACTGCCTTGCTGGGCCTCTGGCTGTCCAAGGCCTATTTTTACGTCAAGAAAGGCAAAATCATAGACAAATCCAGAGCAGACAAGCACACCAATCGTTGTGTGAATGGAGTTAAGCCCCTTAGTTGGGGTCTTCGGGGATTTATTACACTCATGGGTCCCAGAGAGGGAGGTCTGGCTTGCCCAGAGGGCCACACATATTGGTGAAAGCCAGATGAGCTTGGCTGGAGGAAAATCAGGTCAAGTGAGGATGGCAGGTGGGCGTCTCTACTGGGGTCCTGGGTAGGGCAGCCATGGCACCTGGGAAGTGTGTTATTGGCTACCCCAACCCTATGCAGGTCAGCAGAAGGGGAAGTGCAGAACGGGGGTCCTCCTGAGACTCACCACCCAGGCACACATCGAGAGGGAGGGGTGCTGTTGAAGGCTCACTCGGAGAGTGGGTGTGTGAGAATGGCTGCGTTACACCTGGCCCTTCCATAAGCACACAGGTCGCTCTTGAAAACCCAGGCACTGGGAGAAAGCTGTTCAAGGAGAAATATTTCCATTAAGTTTAGTGGTAAACGTATGAGACGTTCCATCCTAGCCCAAGCGATCAGACAAGTTTCTCAGAAAAATATGTCAATCAGATAGCGGAAACAAGTTTATATGAGTAATAAATAATCAGCTGAAGCAAGTAAATGGAGTCTGTACATAAAATACAGCCGAATGCAGCTTTATTGTCCTGGGCAAAGGATCAAGCAAGGGTTTGATGTGCGTGGGGTGGCGAAGGGGGCTGTGGGAGAGTTGCCTGTCCATGAGTTTCTTCAATGATTTTCCAAAATTTTTGTCTCATGGGTACTTTTCACTCACACTGTTCTTTACAAATAAGGTTATTGTGCAGAAAAGCAGTTACAGGCAAAATAAAGGGTGTACACCAGAGCTGGGCATAGCCCAGAGCACCCGACACAGGAGGGTGACCGGGAGGTTTGTCTCCTGGTCCCCTTTCCCTGGCCCTCACACATAGGGCAAAGCTTTTGGGTTCATCCAACATGGCGTACTGGCCAAGCTTGTTCCGCGTGACGTTCTTGGACCGGAAACTGAGCAGGTGTGGACGAAATTGTCAGATGTGTTGTGTCTTCGATTGAAACTACAACGTTAAGATAACACTTCTTACCATGTATTGATTGAGTGTGTTTTAGGGAGAAAAGGCAGTATACCAAAAAGCAAAGTCACATGTTCCCAGTGTCCTTGGGGGATAGTGTAGAAGTAGGGACCTGCAGATTTGGGGTTGAGACTTGGCTGGTGGTGACTGATTCTTTCTTGGCAAAGCTGTGCTTCCTGTAACAGGTGGACAGGTTTAGAGTTGGTTTGTTGGTTTTCCCTGGTCAGTACCTAGCTCACAAGCTGCTCCCGTGTCGATAACCATGGGCGCTCGGGGCCCTCGAACTTCATCTTGCTGTTCCCTGCTCCATCCATCTTTCCCCATCTCCCTGATTCGTTTACCTGTGCCTATCTTATGGCGTTGAATGTATTTAGTTCAGCGTCTTCTGTTGGGAGAAGGTGGACTCTGAGAGGCAGAAGCATCTTGTTACTGGTTCGCATGAGAAAGAACATCAAAAGGAAACAAGTTTTTTATTCCTTTTTTGGTGGGTTCTTTTTTTAAAATTTGGTTTAAAGAACCAGATTTTTAAAAAATGTGTATTTATTTTTCAGAGAGAGAGAGACAGAGACAGAGACAGGGTGTGAGCAGGGGAGGGGCAGACAGAGAGGGAGACACAGAATCCGAAGCAGGAGCCAGGCTCCGAGCCGTCAGCACGGAGACCGATGCGGGGCTCAAACCCACAAACCGCAAGATCATGACCTGAGCTGAAGTCAGACACCCAACCGACTGAGCCACCCAGGAGCCCCCAGATTTTTTTTAAGATCACATGATGAATCTTTTTCACTAACATCTGCCCAGCTATTCTGTTGATGTACGTAAAGAACTAGAAACAAGCTTTCCTGAAGTCCAGAAAGTGAAAATATGTGATAAATGTGTAGGGAACGTATAGACCAGACAGCAAGAAAACTCAGCATCAATGCTCGCACACCCTGGGAGGGCTCAGGTGGTGGCAAGGTTGCCGGTGCTCCTGGAGAGCAGAGAAAGTTCCAGAATGCCTGGTATGAGCGCCTCATCCAAACCTTCTGGGATCACTTGACAGAAACAATGAGGTTATCAACTCTAACTTGACTTCTGATGGTGTAGTCACTCGTGTCCATGGCAGGTGGACCACTAGCTAGAAAACATCCCATGGGGGCATGGTTCTCAAACCAGACACCTGGGAGAACCCTGGAGGGCTGGTTTATAGCACAGATTCTGGGCTCCCCACTGGGGCTCCCACTCAGCAGGGGAGGAGCAGGCTGGTGTTCTCCCATGAAGCACACATACACCTTCTCCCTCATGTGCCTCTAGCCTCTGGACCTTGGCAGGTGGGTGAGCCCAGTAAGGACGGTTCTCTGCACCCAACACAAGCCTACCCAAGAAACAGTTTTTGAAAAAACTTAAGAAAGGTTTGCAAAGTGGAGAATTTGGTCATGAAGACTGGAAAAACAGACTGACCCCTGACTGTGTGTTTCTGGAGAGCAAGGCTGTCATTGGTGCCCAGAGTTGCCTATGACAGGAAGAAGCTGGCTGCACTCCCAGGGCGAGTTCCAACATCACGGAGCAGAGAGGGGCCAGGACAGCCGGACGCAGGGGCCTCGCCATGCTCGCTGGAGGAGGCAAGGTGGTGGCGTCAGCCAGGCGCCACACGGCCAGGGAAAGTTCTGGCTCCACGGGACCGAAGGCTCGTCTGGACTTCTGTCTCCAAACCCTGCTTTGGTCTGAATAATGTGCCATATTTATTTCCCAGCACAGCCGAGACAGCCTAGTGAGAAGACAGTCTTGCTTTATTCCTGGAACTTAGCAGAGCTGGGGCCAGGGGTTCGGGGCAGCATATTGAGCTGCTTCCACCTTCCCCTGTTGGATGAGCCATGTCCCCCTGCGCTCTGCCCCGCCTGCTATCCCTGGGGCTGCAGGGAATGAGTCCCAGAATGCTGAATGGGGCGAGGGCGGTTTGGGGGGGACGGGCAAGGTCAGGTAACAGTTGTGGGGATGTGTGCACAGAAAGCAGAACCTTCATTTCGAGGTGTATCCTCACTCTGTCTCACCTGGGCAGCCTGCTGAGCCCAGACAAGCGGACTTGGGGCTCTGTGGTTGTCCTGCGGTGAGCACCTCTCTGGTGCCTTGTCACTGAGTGAGACCCTGACACAGCCACCTGCTTCACTTAGCGTGGGGTCTCGGTGATGGCCCTTCCTCCCCAGCGCAGCCCGTGGGTCACCTCAAACATGCTCGTCCTTTGGACTGCGTGCAGCTGGGTCGGTGCTGTCTCTTGGCTGGGGGTGTCGCTAAGGGAATTCCTTCTTCTTTTTTAAAAAAAAAAACTTTTTAAATGTTTATTTTTGAGAGAGAGAATCCCAAGCAGACTCCCCACTGTCAGCCCAGAGTCCGATGCCGGACTTGAACCCATGAATCGTGAGATCATGACCTGAGCCAAAGTCGGACGCTCAACCCGGGCACCCCAGGAATTCCTTCTAAAGGTGAAACAGAACAAAATTCCCTTAGACTCCCCTCTGACTCAGATTTTAACCCTTGATTCTGTGCAAATACCTTCACTTAAAAAAAAAGTCAAGACAATTACGTTAATAATAAAAAAACAGAGACCACCAGCATGAAAAAACATAGAGGGTGCTAGGGAAACATTGAAAAGATCACATTCACAAGATAAACTCTTGCAAGACAAGTAGTTTAAAGTTAAATGCATCACAATAGAGAATATCCTGTGTCTTCCTATGGGCTTTGCCCGAGTGAATGTGACCTCTGATAGCGCCCAACCTATTAATACAGAGTGTGTGCTTTGTGATTTTTTTAGTTGGTTTCCTGGGAAAATTGTAATTTTCATTTGAAAGTAGCAGGTGTTACAGTATGATATTTTATTACAGGTCGTGGCTAATACTGTTTTTCTTTTTTTTAAAAAAAAATTTTTTTTTAACGTTTATTTATTTCTGGGACAGAGAGAGACAGAGCATGAACGGGGGAGGGGCAGAGAGAGAGGGAGACGCAGAATCAGAAACAGGCTCCAGGCTCTGAGCCATCAGCCCAGAGCCTGACGCGGGGCTCGAACTCACGGACCACGAGATCATGACCTGGCTGAAGTCGGACGCTTAACCGACTGCGCCACCCAGGCGCCCCTAATACTGTTTTTCTGTGGGAAAAGATTTCAGATTTTATCACGGAAATCAGTGCAGAAATGTGAGTGAGTTTATTCAGACTCACTTTGCAGGCATATCAGGAACAATTCTTCCCCAAGGCCAGTGGGAGGATCCAGCATTGGCCCCTGGGAACCACCTGCCAGACATGGGGGTCTCACCCCCCAAGTCCTCCCCTGCAGCTTGGCTGGTGCCACCCTCACAGTCCCTCTACAGCTGGGGCCACCACAGCTTCCTCCAGACAGAAGTGAGGCACCAACCCTGCGAATCGGCAAGAATAAACCTGGATAACTAACATCGTGGGTCTTTGTTGGGGGAAGGACATGGTTTGGAGAGGACAAGTCAGAGCTGGCTCTAAGAGACTCTAAAACATCCCAGATAAGCGGTTCCTACAGACACGTGTGTCACCCACCATGCACAGTCTTCGGGGAGGAGGGGGCAGATGCCGCCCAAATCCTTCCAAATCGCATGACGGAGCAGTAGAGCAGAGCTGTGTCTGCGGGACATGTGGGTGTGCAGCATTCCTGTGCAGGCAGCCCCCGCCACCCCCACCCCCGCTCCCCCCCGCCCTGTGCAGGGGACAGGGGTTTCCCCGGTGACGGCCACAAGGGACTATTTGCCTGAATGTTTCCCTCTTGACATATTCGGAGCTCAAAGGAGAGGTTACAGAAGCCCACGCAAACGACATCAGCAGTGCAGGGAGCGACCCCAGGAGCTCTTTGAAAGCCCAGCCCTCGCTGGCCTTTCTCACGGCCGCCTCCCCCACAGGGCCTGGGGGCACAGGCCTCAGAAGATGGGGGCCAGGGGGCCTGCGGGCAGCCAGGCTGTGGCCCCTTGGCTCCCGGCCTATTGCTGACAGCACGTCCCTCTGTGGGCACCTGGCAGCCTCAGCCGCTCAGACTCCGCCCGCCTCTGCTTCCTGAGGACCAGGAAATCCTCAGGGGCAATTTGGGCTGTGATATTGCTGTTTTACAGCTTCTGTTTATTTTTTAATTACAGAATGAATATGTGTTCATGGTAAAAAATAAAGTTATAAAACTAAAAGTATGACCAAATGGGTCTGTAGGGTTGGGGCTGACTCACCCCCAGCAGCAGGGTCAAGCGTTTGGAAGCGTCCGTTCCCGTTTGCGGCTCTCCACACACTCGGAGTAATCCCACGGCCCACACCCTCACCCGAGTGTGGTTTCTGCTTCTCTCTCCTGCGCTCTGGCCATGGGCCTGATGCTTGTCCCTCGGACGCGGATATCAGTCTCTCCCGCGGCTCACACCCCCGAGGGCCCGGTTCCTGCCTGTAATTCCAGCCCCACTGCAGCATCTGTCCTGCAGAGACTTTGCTCCGCCGAGTCCCTGCCTGTCCCTGCCAGTCCCTTTCTCTAAGGTGCAGCCTTTGTTTTCTAGACAGATCTTGCCACCGTCTCCAGTTACCTTTAATTAAAAAAATCTTTTTCCCAGCTTTATTGAGATATAATTGACATATAACACCGTGTACATTTAAGCTGCACAACATGAGGATTTCATATGCAAACGTTTGCATCCAGTTATGTTTTTCATTTATTTGTCCACTGTCGTGTCCCTAACGTCGTGAGATCAGGGCCCTGCTGGTCAGATGAGAGAGCTCACTGAGGTTGCTACCCCATCCCCAGCCCTGGTGAGAGACAAAGCAAGTTCCTTCAAGACCAAGTGACCAGCTGCTGGGTCTGTGATGTGACCCTTTCTGACAGGTGCTGTTTTGTTGTCCTCTGGAGACTCTGGGCCAGTTTGTACTTCCTTCCACCGGCGCACTTTGAAGATGGCCCAGTGCTCCGGCCCTCAAAGGTCTGGTTCCCAGGCACTGTGTCAGGACCCAGCACAAGGCTCAGCCTTCGGTGGACACTCATCGCCTCTGCCGGTTCTCTGTTACCCTGGGCATCGAATGCCAATTTTAAGGCTGATCCCGATGTCTTCTAAAGTCATTGCAGAAGAGAGTTCCAGGCCAGGATGGTGATGTAGGAAGACTCTGAACTCATCTCCTTCATGGAGCAACCCCAGATTACTTCTGTTCATAGAACAGCGCCTCCTGAAGTGGAACTGAGGGCCTACTGAACAGCCAGCGGACAACCAGAGATGGACAGAATGGCAAGAGAGATGTGGACATGGTAGCAAAAGGAACCCCCACCCCAACACTGCCAATAGCAGCAGGGACAGTACTGAGGGCCCGGGGACAGATCCCTCTGGGCACAGAAGGAAAGCTGCAGGTTAAAAGCAGCTAGCGCATAAAAGAGACAACACTTCAACTCCACTAAGTGACAGAGGAGCTGTGGGAATGCTGTCTAGGTCAGGGGTTGGAGAAGGCTGTGGTTTATGTTCTCGCCCTATCTTTCTATTTTTTCTTTTTTTTCCCCTCTTGTTTTGATTCTCTTATTACTTTCTTCTTTCCCTTTTTCTTTTCTTATTATTATTTTTCCCTTTATTCTCTCTGTAAAAGCTATGGTTTAGAGTAGCAAACACTTATGGCCACGGCTCCAGCCAGCAGAGTCAGCAAGCACATGCGGTCTACACGGGGACTCCACACAAGAGACACCTTCAGCCCCAGGAGAGGCAGCCATGTTGCTCGATCCATAGAAACAAACACAGAAGTCAAGGAAAATGGGGAGACAGAGGAATATCCTCCAAAAGAAAGACGAAGGAAACTCAGAAAAAGAACTAAATGAAACAGAGATGAGTAATACTCATCCTGAGATGGAATTTAAAGTAATGATCATAAAAATACTCACCAGGTTGGAGACCTTCAAATAAAGAGATAGAAAATATTAAAAAGAACCAATCAGAGCTGATAACACAATGGTCCAAAATCTTTGAAATGCAACAAAAGTGTTCCTAAGGGGGAAGTTTAAAGCAATACAGGCCTACCTCAAGAAGCAAGAAAAATTTCAAATAAACAACCTAACCTTACACAAAAGAAGCTAGGAAAAGAACAAACAAAGCCCAAGGTGAGTAGAAGAAAGTAAATAATAAAGGTCAGAGCAGAAATAAATGACATAAAGACTAAAACAACAATAGAGAAAATCAGTGAAACCAGGAGCTGATTCTCTGAGAAGATAACACAGACAACCCATAGCCAGACTCATCAAGAAAAAAAGAGAAGGGACCCAAATATGTAAAATCAGAAACGAGAGGAGAAATAACAACCAACACCACAGAAATACAAAGGATCATAATACAATATTATGAAAAATTATATGCCAACAAAATGGACAACCTGGAAAAAGTAGATAAATTCCTAGAGACACACAATTTTCCAAACCTGAATCGGAAAGAAATAGAAAATCTGAACAGACCAACTATAAGCAACGAAGTTGAATTGATAATAAAAGAACCACCAACAAACAAAAGTGCAGGACCAGATGGCTTCACAGTTAAATTCTACCACACATTTACAGAAGAGTAAACAACTATTCTCCTCAAACTATTCCAAAAAACAGAAGAGGAAGGAAAGATTCCAAATTCATTCTATGAGACCAGAATTACCCTGATAACAAAACCAAATCAAGACACCACCAAAAAACCCCGGAACTACAAGCCAATATCTTTGAACATAGATGCAAAAATCCCCAACAAAATACTAGCAAATTGTATACAACAATACATTAAGAAGATCATTCACCACAGTCAGGTGGGATTTATTCCTGAGTCACAAGAGTGGTTCAACATTCACAAATCAATCACCGTGACACATCACATCAACAAAACAAAGGATAAAAATCATGTAATCATCTCAATACATGCAGAAAAAGCACTTGACAAAATTCAACATCCATTCATGATAAAAACCCTCAACAAAATAGGGCTAGAGTGAAACCCCCAACAAATAAAAGCTATATGAAAAACCCACAGCTAACATCATACTAGGGAGAAGAACTGAGAGTTCTTCATCTAAGGTCAGGAACAAGACAAGGATGTCTACCACCCTTGTGGAGGAGGAGTCACCACTTTGACTCAACAGAGTACTGGAAGTCCTAGACACAGCAATGAGACAAGAAAAAGAAATAGGAGGCATCCATATTCGTTAAGAAGTTAAACTGTCACGATTTGCAGATAACATGATACTATACAGAGAAAATCCTAACGATTCCACCAAAAAACTACTAGAAGTAATAAACGAATTCAGTAAAGTGTCAGGATAGGAAATTAATACCCAGAAATTCGTAGCATTTGCGTATACTAGCAGCATAGTCACAGAAAGAGAAATTTTAAAAAGCACCATTTACAATTGCAGCGAAAAGAATAAAATACTGCAGAATAAACTTAATTAAAAAGGTGAGAGACCTATACTCTGAAAATATAACTCACTGATGAAAGAAACTGAAGAAGACACAAACAGATGGAAACACATTCCCTGCTCATGGGTGAGAAGAACAGATATTGTCAGAATGTCCATGCTCCCTAAAACAGCCTACAGATTCAAAGCAATCTCTATCAAAATACCGACAGCCTTTTCCATAAACTAGAACAAATAATGCTAACATTTGTATGGAGCCACAGAAGACCCCAAATAGCCAGAGCGACCTTGTCCAGTGGTCGAGTATTAAGCACACCTTCCATGTAATTAGCCCCAGTCCGACTGGCTGCCCGGCATGTGCTCAGCACACATGTCTGTTTTCTGGTTCTATCCTCACAGTAACCAAGGGAGAAAGTTACCACATTTCCAGTTTTACAGATGTGAACTTTGACTGTGAAGCCCAGAGCCACTAAATAAGTGAACCAGTACATGAATGCACTGTCCCGCATGCATTTATTTCCTCTTCCTGTGCCTGTGTATTTTGGTCCCGATTCACGGGAAGCACGGTGATTAGCACTGAGAATGCATTTTGTGCACGAGATGGCCGTGGACCCTGTTCTCAAAGATTGTGCAATAGCAAGAACAGGCATTTGACATAATTACATGACAGGCATTAACTCGCAACTGTGACAAGTACAACAGAGGAGAGATACAACAGCCAAGGACCATTAGAACGTGGAGCGGGGGTCGCAGCTCTCTGGAGGCCCACAGAAGACCTGAGATGGAGGCCACGTGGAGGGTGCCAAGCTGCCCCTGCCGACCCTCAGTATCTCCCAGCATCTCTCAGCCCAGTCCGCCCCAGCATCTCCCAGCCCAGTCCGCCCACCAGCTGGATTTAGCCACATGAGGGCCTAAGCATGGCCGGCAGAGGTCAACCCACCATGAGGAATACAAAATAATGTTTTAAGCCACTAAGTTTTGGTGTGGTTTTGTAGACAAGTATGGAAAACTGAAATAGAATCCAGTGTCTAAACAGGAAACTACATCCCACATTTTGCCTGTACTGTGGTCAGTACAGTCAAGCTTGGGCAGCTGACTGGCTGCACGTGTAACACAGAACATGGAATATCAGAGGTTCTGGCTCAGAGTGACCACGTTGGGAACTGGGAGAAAAGAAAGTTCAAGTCCCAATGCGTGTCCCCAGTCCAGAGTCTTCCTAAGATGTGTTCATAGACTCCCTCATGTCTCGTTCCCACAGGGTGACAGGGGCTAAGAATCAAAAGCAGAGTTAGAACCAGTGGTTTCCCAAGTTACAATGACAGTGAACAGTGTCAGCTAAGCATTGTATGGGAACCAGAGGCGAGGGACACTGGAGCGGGATGTGGGGGAGGAGGAACCAGCCCCCACTGTGGCCTCCATTCCTCTTCGATGATACTATAATTTCCTTGCCCAAGGGAATTGCCCTGCGAGAGGCAGATGTACAATTACGCTCGGATCCCAGGGATGAATTTCAGAGTCAGATCACAGAGGAGTAAGCATTCTGTGGTGGTTTGAACACATGTCCTCAGATTCCATGTGGCCTCCCCTTGAACCTGGGTGGGCCTCCGTGGCGCCCGGATGGAAAAGGCCACACAACCCTGCTTGCTCCTCCTGGGACATTCACTCTGGGAGCCTCCAGCTGTCTTTTGTTTCTGTTTCCCCCCTGCTTCATTGAGTAGAATTTACCTATTACACTGTGTAAGTTTAAGGGGTACAACGTGTTGATCTGATAGGCATATGACTTGTGAATTTTAGTTCAAGTGCAGTGCAATATTGGCTTCAGGAGTAGAATTCAGTGATTCATCACTTACATACAACACCCAGTGCTCATCACAAGTGCCCTCCTTAGTACCCATCCCCCATCAAGCCCATCCCCTACCCTCCACCCTCCCTCCATCAACTCTCAGTTTGTCCTCTATTGTTGAGTCTCTTGTAGTGTGTTTTTCTTTTCTTCCCCCCCTTCCCATATGTTCTGTTCTGTTTCTTAAATTCCACATGAGTGAAATCATATATTTGTCTTTCTCTGATTGACATATTTCACTTAGCATAATACATTCTAGCTCCATCCACATCGTTGCAAATGGCAAGATTTTATTGTTTTTGATGGTTGAGTAATACTCCTTTGTATGTATATACCACATCTTCTTTATCCATCATCAGTTGATGGACATTTGGGCTCTCTCCCTAGTTTGGCTATTGTTGATAATGCTGCTGTATACATTGGGGTCCATGTACCCCTTGGAGTCTGTATTTTTGTATCCTTTGGGTAACCAGCTAAGAGCGCAATTGCTGGATGGTAGGGTAGTTCTGTTTTTGTTTTGTGAGAACCTCCATGCTGTTCTTCAGAGTGGCTGCACCAGTTTGCATTCCAACCAACAGTGCAAGAGAGTTCCCTTTTTCTGCATCCTCACCAACACCTGTTGTTTCTTGTGTTGTTAATTGTAGCCATTCTGACAGATGTGAGGTGGTATCTCATTGTGGTTTTGATTTGTAATTCCCAGATGATGAGTGACATTGGGCATTTTCTCCTGTGTCTGTTAGCTATTGGGATGTCTTCTTTGGAAAAGTATCAGGGTGCCTGGGTGGCTCAGTTGGTTAAATGTCTGACCCTTGACCTCGGCTCAGGTCATGATCTCACGGTTCGTGGGTTCAAGCCCCACATTGAGCTCTGTGCTGACAGCTCAGAGCCTGGTGCCTGCTTTGGATTCTGTGTCTCCCTCTCTGCCCGTCCCCCACTCTCTCTCTCTCTCTCTTAAAAATGAACAAACATCATAAAAATTTGTGAAAGTGTCTATCCATGTCTTCTGCCCACTTCTTCACTGGATTATTTGTTTTTGGGGTATTGAGATTGGCAAATTATTTACAGATTTTGGATACTAACCCTTTATCTGATGTGTTGTTTGCAAGTATATTCTCCCATTCTGTAGGCTGCCTTTTGGTTTTGTTGATTGTTTCCTTCACTGTGCAGAAGCTTTTTATCTTGATGAGGTCCCAATGGTTCATGTTTGCTTTTGTTTCCCTTGCCTCTGGAGACATATTGAGTAAGAAGTTGCTGTGGCCAGGGTCAAAGAGTTTGTTGCCTGTTTTCTCCTCTAAGATTTTGATGGCTTCCTATCTTACGTCTAGGTCTCTCATCCATTTTGAGTTTATTTTTGTGTATGGTGTAAGAAAGTGGTCCAGGTTCATTCTTCTGCATGTCGCTGTCCAGTTTTCGAAACACCATTTGTTGAAGAGACTGTCTTTATTCCATTGGATAGTCTTTCCCGCTTTGTTGAAGATGAGTTGACCATATAGTTGTGGGTTCATTTCTGGGTTTTATATTCTGTTTCATTGATCTATGTGTGTTTTTGTGCCAGTAGCATACTGTCTTGATGAGCAAAGTTTTGTAATACAGCTTGAAGTCCAGGATTGTGATGCCTCCAGCTTTGGTTTTCTTTTTCAGAATTGCTTTGGCTGTTTGGGGTCTTTTGTGGTCCCATACAAATTTTAGGATTATTTATTCTAACTCTGTGAGAAATGCTGGTGGTATTTTGATAGGGATTGCACTACATGTGTAGATGCTTTGGGTAATATATACATTTTAACAATATTTGTTCTTCCAATCCTTGAGCATAGGATGCTTTTTCATTTCTTTGTGTCTTCTTTAATTTTTTCTGTAGTTTTCAGAGTACAGATCTTTTACCTCTTTGGTTAGGTTTATTCCTCGATAACTACTTGTTTTTGGTGCAATTGCAAATGGGATCGATTCCTTGATGTATTTTTTCTGCCGCTTCATTATTGGTGTATAGAAATGCAACAGATTTCTACTCATTGATGTTACATCCTGCAACTTTGCTGAATTCATGTATTAGTTCTAGCAATTTTATGGTGGAGTCTTTCAGGTTTTCTACATGGAGCATCATGTCATCTGCAAATAGTGAAAGTTTGACTTCTTCCTTGCCAGTTTGGATGCCTCTTATTTCTTTTTGTTGTCTGATTGCTGAGGCCAAGACTTCCAGTACTATGTTAAAGGGTAATGCTGAGAGTGGACATCTTTATCTTGTTCCTGACCATAGTGGATAGGGTCTCAGTTTTTCTCCATTGAGGATGATATTAGCTGTGGGGGTTTCATATATGACCTTTATGATGTTGATGTGTGTTCTATGTATTCCTACTTTGTTGAGGGTTTTTATCAAGAATGGATGCTGTATTTTGTCAAATGCTTTTCCTTCATCTGTTGACAGGATCCTATGGTTCTTATCCTCTCTTTTATTAATGCGGTGTATCATGTTGATTGCTTTGCAAATATTGAACCAGTCCTGCAGCCGAGGAATAAATCCCACTTGGTCGTGGTGAATAATTCTTTTCATGTACTGTTGAATTCAATTTGCTCGTATTTTATTGAGGATTTTTACATCCTTTTTCATCAGGAATATTGGCCTGTAATTCTTTTTTAGGGGGTCTTTGTCTGATTTTAGAATCAAGGGAACGCTGGCCTTGTAGAGTGAGTTTTGAAGCTTTCCTTCCATTTCTGCTTTTTGGAACAGTTTGAGAAGAATAGGTATTAACTCATCTTTAAATGTCTGGTAGAATTCCCCTGGGAAGCCAGCTGACCCTGGACTTTTGTTTGTTGGGAGATTTTTGATAACTGATTCAATATCTTTGCTGATTATAAGTCTGTTTAAATTTTCTGTTTCTTCCTGTTTTCAGTTTTGGTAGTTGGTAAGTTTCTAGGAATTTATCCATTTCTTCCAGATTGCCCAGTTTGTTGGCATATGATTTTTCATAATATTATAATTGTTGGTATTTCTGTGGTGTTGGTTGTGATCTCCTCTCTTTCATAGGAAATTTTGGGGGGGTTTCTTGGGGAGTGAGCATGCCTTTTGTTTGTACAAGTGAGAGCCATGTGGGGTGCCGTTGATGTTTGGTGTGGCTGTTTTCCTTCCTATGCAGTGACAGTATGGTCAGAAAGGCACAGGAGGATGGCCTGGACAAAGGGATGGGCTGTTGTGGGGAATCACTGGGCGTTATGTTGGTGGCCAGTTCCTAAGTCCTCTTCCCATGTGGAGGGGTCTGACACCGAGTGGGTTTAGTGGAAGGCAGGCCCACCCCCTCTGCAGGCACAGGGGAACCTGAGGCACCAGAAACCCCCCGGTGCCGTCCCTGTCTGACGGGGAATATGCTATTAGTGCATATTCCACAGGCACTGGATTTGGAGCAAATCTTCAAGCAAAGGTCTGATTCTGAAGGTTCAGAAATCCTTTTATTCAGTGGACACACTAATGGGTATTGTGATAAAGCAGGAAGCTTCATAAGACTGAGTCATTTTCCCATTTGATTATTACTGAACACCAGATTCACATTTGAGTATGAACTAATTCCTCAGAAGATAAAGACCGAAGACAGGTGATTGGTGTTGACTGCAAGGACACTGGCAGGAAAAGTGAGAGGTGGCTGGGGACCAAGCCCCTCAGAGCAGGCGATGGCCTCACCATCGTCTGTGTGTTTCTGTGTCCAACCACAGTGCCTGGAAATGTTGAAAGTGACCCAGCATGCAGGGCAGAATGTGAAATGCGTGGGGATGTGTGGTTGGGGTGCTAAATGTAGTTTTAGTTTCTTTAGGTACGGGAGGGGTTGGGAACGTTGGTATTTTTTTAAAAAATATTTTTTGGAGACTAGATGGGAATGAAATCACAGAACCTCAGGCTCTCTGGGTTGAAGGCTCGGAAAACATTACCAGTTCTGGGTCCCATCGAGCAGATATTGAGACTATTTATTTTTTTAATTTTTTTTTCAACGTTTTTTTTAAATTTATTTTTGGGACAGAGAGAGAGCATGAACGGGGGAGGGGCAGAGAGAGAGGGAGACACAGAATTGGAAACAGGCTCCAGGCTCTGAGCCATCAGCCCAGAGCCTGATGCGGGGCTCGAACTCACGGACCACGAGATCGTGACCTGGCTGAAGTCGGACGCTTAACCGACTGCGCCACCAGTCTATTTTTTAACAACTCCTAGTTGAGGACAAAGTCTCTCTTCCTGTAGCTGATGCCGTCTGACATTGCCGCACGGCTCCAGATGCTGTAGGTTGACAGTGTTTGTGCCCTCGGTTATTACACTGCAGGATCGGCAGTCTTGTCTCCCGGTTTCTCCCCGGAGGCCTCCTCTCTGGCTTTGTGTCGGGGCCCTCGTGGCCTCCTTGCCTTGGCTGGTTCATCTCTGCCTCTGGGGGCAGTGGGTCCTAGAATAGAAGTGGACCGCCAGGCAGAGAGGGGCGCCTACTCCCATGACCAGACCCGCGGCGGCACTGTGGCCACCATCAGAATGTGCTGGGAGAGCTGACCACCTGCCCTGGGTTCCCGTAGGACCCAGTGTTTGGGGCCAGACCCCAGAGGTGCCCACACACTCGGCCTCAGTGGCCGCACCTCACTGGCACCTCCTCTGTGCTTACTGTTGATGAAAAACCCTCAAGCCAGTTTTTCAAGTGGAGCTACAGTTTCTCTCCCTTTATTTTGTATTTCTGCGATCAACTCACCGGACTGTGGGAGGCATTTGGGGATGTCTTCTCAGAGCACTGTTCCTACCCACCACCTACAGAGGCAGTGGGTTCAACCACAGTGGGGCCCGTTCGTGAGCTGGTCAGAGGCCTGAGTCGTGGGTGGCAGGACCCAGCATGACAAGCAAGCATCCGACCCCTTCTCTGCGGCTTCGGAACAGGGTTCCTGTTGATCGTGGGTCTTGGGAGTTCACGTGGACTCTGGCAGGTGTTTGAATACACGGAGTGAGTCCTTTCAGCGGCTGGTATCAGGGAGAAGGTAATGTGCGTGTGTGACTGTTGTCCTAGACAACAGAAGTGTATCATCCACCCTGCATTCTCCGAGCTTTCTCTTGAATGGGACAGACTGCCCCGACCTGGGCCCTTGTCACGCTCTCTGTGAGTCTCCGCCAGGGCTCTTGTCAAGCTCATAATGTAGCCTGGAGACCTGTTGAGCAATTCGTTTCATTACTACACGTGGGAGCGCGGCCGGGACGACCTACCAACGCAGGGTTACTAAATGTTTTCCTCAAATGCAGACAGCGCGAAAGCAGGGATCAGGGCTTTCTAGTTGGGGTGACACCAGACGGTCTCCGGGTGAGCTTTGCTGCTGATCAGTGGGAGGCCCTCCTGGGATTTACCCTGTGATCACTGACATACTCTCATCAGGCATCTGCCTCAACCAGCCCTTCTGACAGCGCTTCCCAGGCGATGTCGACGCCACGCTGTTAGTCCAGGAGAGGGTGCGTGGGTCGTACTTGTCTAGGTGAAGTTCAGATTGAACTGGGTGTCCTGTGTCTTTTCTTTGTTCAGCCTGGAACCTTGTGGCCATGCAAGTGCATAATCCTGTCCTCACTGGTTTTGTTAAGTGCTTTCTAGCAGGGCAAGACAAATTCTGTGCTGTGATGGTTTCCCCCACCCCCGCTGACCGCCCCCCGCCCCCCGGCCCCAGGCATGCCCAGTCCATTCGTGAGGAACCGGGAACATTCCGGCTCCTGGCTTCCCTCCTGCCAGGCTCCAGGCAGGGCGTCCCGATGCTCTGGGACCTTTCACCTCCCCAAGTGTGTCTGACTCACGGGGCCTCCAGGGGATAAAGGGGCTTTGTCAGAGCCCGGCCTCATTTGCCACTTCAGAGCATCATGTCTGTTGACATTGCAAAATAGCAGAAGAATTCGACAACAGGCCTTTTCAGAATGTTCATGGTGAATGCACAAAGGACAGTCCCAAGTGGGCCAGCAGCTGGCCCGGAGAGCTTTCCGGGTGAGGAATCACATCTGGGTATTCAGCCTCTGTGGACCCTGTCCTGCCCACCCGGTGACTCAAATGGGCAAAGGCAGCGGGTGGGCCCCTTCCCGAGGACGGGCGCTGTGTGAGTGGCTTCCTGTGATGGCATCTGACCCCCTCTCACGCTGTGGCGTTTGTATGAAGAGTCCCCAGACCCGTCCACTATCACGGAGGCCCCCTAAACGTCGACCACCGTATGTTTAAGGGGCCTCAGGCCAGAGGTTCAAGCATAAAGGTAGAGTAACCTTCTGGTGCTTGTTGAGTGTCCTGTCCCTGTGGGTGGGGAGCAGCCAGATGGCCAAGCTGGCAGTTCCTGAGGGTCTGGTCAGGGCCGGACAGGGCAGATGCTGGGCATAGACGTGTGCTGTGCAGGGCAGGGTGGGGCAGGCCACTGCTCCCCAGTCAGTGTGTGCTGTATGGGGGTGGGGACAGTCCACACCCCGGGATGAAGGGACCCCACCCAGGGAAGGCACCTGAAGGTTCGCCCTGTGCGAACGCGTCTGGGTGACCCCAACGCTTCAGTTAGCAAGCTTGCCCCAATTAATGTATTCAGAAGAGGGTGTTCCTGGAGATTGGGAATGTACAGAAATTCCCACATCGGTGACACGGACAGCAGTCAGTCTGGAGCTGCGGCCAAAACTGTTGCTTCTGGCAGTGAGCCACAAAGCCATGCTGGGTTGCTCTCCTTGCAGCAAATTAGTTATAATTGATGATCATTTGCAATGAAGACGTAAGTACCAATTCATGCCAGACACGAACACATCCGGTAATACGCGTCTAACCTTACTTGAATTCAAATGAAATCACAGTAAAAGAAAACGTTCATCAGATTAAATATTTTTTAAAGATCGGAATAGTCAGAGCTGACAACCACATGGAGGCGAGAGCCCCATGGTCTGCGTGCTGGTGGGAGGACGTCGGGCACAGCCGCTTTGAAAGGCAGTTCGGTGGCACATCCCAGCACCCTTGAGCATGCTAATATTTTCCAACCCAGCAGAGTTGCTTCCAGAAATTACTGTGGGGAAGCACACGTAAGGCGAACACAGTTGCAGCTTCACAGCAGAAGGAAGTCTGAAAAGTCCAGTGTCAGTAAATTATCACAGGCCCTTGTAGTGGAGTATTTAACCCAGTGATGCTGGTGTGGGAAAGAAAGTGGGTATTAATACCCACGAAAATCCTGAGCACAAAGGCGGAGAGAGGGTTGGCTGGATGAAAACAAACTGCAGACCCAGAGTAGCTGAAACCGTTAAATTCCTGGTGTTAAATTAAGATTAAATTCCCGGTGTTGATTTGGGGATGATAGATGCATGAAAGAAGCAGAAGAGAGTCCGTAGACAGAACGATTCCGGTTTGGAAAGGCAGCCACACGACGAGTAAGCCCTGGGGTGTTAGATGTGGCACGGTGACAGTGACGGTAGCTGACAGCATCTCTTCTGTATTTGCAAGTTGCTAAGAGAATAGATCTTAATTTTTTTTTGTAACAATATACGGTGTTTTTGTTGAATTATTTTGGTGACCGTTTCACAATATTCGCGAATATCGAGTCATTATGTTGTAGAACACCTTAAACGAATACAATGTTATATGTCAACTGTATCTCAGTAAAACCAGGGGGAACATGTATCAGAATAGTAGGAAGGGGACCATTCAGTCCGGGGTTCTGAGATAAGGGTTATATATGTGAAAGTGAGACATTTCATATATTATCAAAAATAAGCTCCAGGGGCGCCTGGGTGGCTCAGTCGGTTAAGCGTCCGACTTCGGCTCAGGTCATGATCTCACGGTCCATGGGTTCGAGCCCCACGTCGGGCTCTGTGCTGACAGCTCAGAGCCTGGAGCCTGCTTCAGATTCTGTGTCTCCCCCTCTCTCTGACCCTCCCCCGTTCATGCTCTGTCTCTCTCTGTCTGAAAAATAAATAAACGTTAAAAAAATCTAAAAAAATTTTAAAAATAAGCTCCAGCTGGATTTAAGAAGGGAACACTGCCTAGAAACATAGCGGAAGGGACTATAGGAGAAACATTCAGCCCTCTGAGGATGGGGAAGGATTTCTGAAGCAAGACACAAAGCCAGAGCTGTAGCAGAGACGTGTAGTCACCAAGTTGTGTCCTGCTTCTCCTGGGCGCACAGGACACCAACCTTCCCCAGCAGGGACACAGCACAAGAGTGAGTTCTGGCTGGTGGGGAGTGGGGGACAGTGATGTGTGCTCGCCTGCCCTTTGCTGGTCTCAAGGCGTTGGGGCCGCTCTCCGTCTGCCATTCCTGGGGGTGGGGGGAGTGAAGGACACAAGAAAGGGGCCTCAGATGGAGAGCTGGTGGAGAGCTGCCAGGAAGGATGGCTGCACCAGAAACTTCTGCGTTACACATAAAATTGTGTGTGTGTGTGTGTGTGTGTGTGTGTGTGCGCGCGCGCGCATGCGTGCGTGTGTGAGGACACTGGGGTTTTGAAGCCAGGACTAATGCCGAAATCATCAGTGGAAACACTCTCCGCGTTACTCACACGGAAGTTTAGGTCTTGTGTGTAGGGAAACAGGTGGTAAGTAAAGTTAAAAGATAAGTAGCACAGTAGAAAGTATTTGCAGCGTACTCCAAAGATGAAAGACGGTAGGGGAAAAAAAGTGCTCCTAAAAGTCAATAAAGAAAGATAAAACAATTCATTCACAAACTAGTCAAAGAATAAAAAGAGGGTAATTGCAGAAGAGAAAAACAAAGTCTGTAAATGACAAATGAGAAAAGATACTTAACCTTGTTTCTAATCATAAAATGCAAATGAGAGCCACAATATACCCAGTTTTTGCTTATTGGAATGGGAAATTTTTAAAAATTTGATTATATTCAGGGGTTTGCAAGTATGTGAGGAGAGAGGCATCAGTACACTTCTTCATAAACTGTTTTACTTTTTTTAAGTTTGCGTATTTATTTTTGAGAGAGAGAGAGAATGCACAGGCAGGGCAGGGGCAGAGAGAGAGGGAGACAGAGGACCCCAAGCAGGCTGCCCACTGTCCGTGCAGAGCCCAACACCGGGCTGGAAGCCACAAACCACGAGATCATGACCTGAGCCAAAACCAAGAGTGGGAGGCCTAACTGACCAAGTCACCCAGGATCCCCTTTATAAACTCTTGTAGAAGTGAGTTATAAAATGTGTGGACCTTGGGGCGCCTTGGTGGCTCAGTCGGTTAAGCCGCCGACTTCGGCTCAGGTCATGATCTCGCAGTCCGTGAGTTCAAGCCCCGTGTCGGGCTCTGTGCTGACAGCTCAGAGCCTGGAGCCTGTTTCGGATTCTGTGCCTCCCTCTCTCTGACCCTCCCCCGTTCATGCTCTGTCTCTCTCTGTCTCAAAAATAAATAAACGTTAAAAAAAAATTAAAAAAAAAATTAAAAAAAAAAATGTGTGGACCTTGAACATACCAGTTCCATGTCCCAGCGCCTACAGTAGAGGAGGATCCTAAATAAATTATGGGGAAATACTGATACATATTCGGAACATGAAACCGTGCTCTGAGAGACTTGACTACATAAGTTCGCTGATCCATCCGGTGACCTAAATTGCCTTGCAATATTAATATAAAAACGGTTCCATATATGTATTAAACATTCCCCAGAATGCCTTTGGTTTATGCCAATACGTGTGTGAGGACGCGGGAAGCGTGTGGAGGAAAGTCCACAGATCCAGGTGGCCACCACTGGCATGGAGATGGCCGTGAGCCTGTGAACTTCTGGGTTGTTTGAATAGCCTGGTAACATACCACATGTAAAATTAAGAAAAAAAAAGAGAAGATGCTATAAGCTGTAAAATGTTCATGAGAATGAAACACAATCAAGCAGGGGAATTGGTAGTAAGTGATAATTATGGAAGCGTGTAGTGCGTGGAAAATGCTTATGATGTGGCATGAAAAAGAAATCAAAATTACAGATAAACTATAATAGTTAAGAGGGAGCCATGAGTTTCCTTGGGGATGAAAACTGGAAGGAAATACTTTGAGATCATGGCTGACTTTTTAAATCTATTTCCTAAACTTTTTTTTAGCATTTATTTATGTTGCGAAAGAGAGAGAGCACAAGCAGGGGAGGAGCAGAGAGAGAGAGAGAGAGAGAGAGAGAGGGAGGGACGGAGGGAGGGAGAAAGAGAATTCCAAGCAGGCTCTGCACTGTCAGCACAGAGCCTGACGTGGTGCTCAAGCTCACAAGCCATGAGATCGTGACCTGAGCCAAAGTCAGATGCTTAACTGACTGAGCTCCCCAGGCGCTGCTGTTTCCTAAGCTTTTATGTGAGTATTTCCCCTCTTCCCACACCTTGTTTCTTCTTGGAGGGGGGCAAAAATGTGCTGGGAGATGATGGTGATTGTGATGGTGGTGGTGATGATGGTGATGGTAACGATGGTCATGATGATGATGGTGATGATGGTGGTGATGACGGTGGTGGTGGTGCTGGTGGTGATTATGACAGTGGTGATGATAATGGTGATGGTGACGATGATGATAAAGGTGATTTTGAGTTCATATCCAGACAATAGGCTTGCAACTAGCTATTTTTGAGAAGGGAAGGATTTTCTAAATTAACTGAACATATCGAGATAAACTAGATGGAATAGATAATAAAGTTTTATGTACAGGGGGGTTCCAACTAGAAAAAACAGGAAAAAGAAAAGCCTGGTGCACTGTAGGAAGAAACGCAGATGAGTGAGCCAGTGCAAGTGGAGCTCCAGCTATAAAACGTATGAAACAGATATGGCAAAATTTATGAAATCTGGATAGTGAGTACACGGGTGTCCACTGAGTTGAGTACGCTTGAAATATTTCATAATTTAGGAGATGGATCCCATAAAAATAAGTTCCCTGTAAAGTCACCATCTCATGTAATATATTCATGGGTGCCATGTCTAATATTTAAAATTCTGACGACCTCATTATCACTGTGCTTACAAAACGAACCTGCTGCAACGAGATACAGAAACGCTGATACACAGCCAGGTAAACTGGAGGCAGGTCTGATCGACAGCCCAATCGTTTGTTACGTAATTTTGAACCTGAACTTTGTGACACCCAATGCTCAAATCACAGTTTGCATGGACGGCAAGCGGCAGGCAGTTGAATGTGGGGTTTTGAGCACAAGGGCTAGGAGTGGATGCTCTTTCCCACAGGAAAGGGGAGTCATGGGTGCTTTGATGGGTCCAAGGACCCAACTCCTGAGGCAAGACTGCTGTGAGGAGACAGCTGTCTGTAGTCAGAGCACAGCTGGAGTCTGCAGAACACGAGGATTTGCCTTTGTGGTGATCCGGGGATGTGCGGTGATACCCTCCAGGGATGTGCGCATTCACTCCCTTGTCAATTTGTGTGCAGTTAAAGAAGAGATCCAGGGGCACCTGGGAGGCTCAGTCGGTTAAGCATCCAACTCTTGGTTGTGGCTCAGGTCACGATCTCACGGTTTGTGGGTTCAAGCCCCACATCGGGCTCGGTGCTGACAGCTCAGAGCCTATTTGGGGTCCTCTCCCTACCTGTCTCCATGCCCCTCCCCTGCTCATGCTGCGTCTGTCTCAAAAATATATGAATTAACTTAAAAAAAGACGTCCATGTGAATTATTTGGTTGCCATGGCCATAACACAGAGTCGGTGCACATGAAGGAGGAAAGGCGTGTGTGTGTGTGCACTTTGCGAATTCATTCTTTTCCACCCCTTCCTCTTCTTAACACCCTGCCCACTAGTTTCAGCCTAAAGGCTCCAGTGTATCTTGTGTTGAGCGTTCCACCTTCCCAGCGTTGGATAACCCCAGTCTGAGTGACCATTGACGGGGTAGGGACCATGAAACTGACTTTTCTATCATGGATCTGGCGATCATTCAGAATGGCTCACCAGGAGAATGGATTTTTTCATTTTCAGTAGTTTCCACGTGAGGTTAAGTGAACACGGATATTTGGATTGGATTGGATTTAGGTCTGAGCAATTTGGGGGAAATGAGAGTTGAGGGTTTACTTCTGTGACACGGAGAAAAGTCACTCGCCTATGGGGGCCTGGGGTCTCTATTGCCACCAGTGGCAGGTGGTTCATAAGGCGGGTGGGGGAGAGGAGAGCAAGAAAGGAAAGATTCTTGGGTCAGATTCCTGGCCCAATTGTTATATATATTTTTTCAAATGGAACCTAGGAAATGCGTGAACAAGAAAACTAAAAAAAAAAAAAAACAAACCCAAAATAATACAAAGCAAAAAACAAAAAAAAAGCAACCCCAAACAAAAGCCAGAGCGTTGAAGAGTCAGGTTTTGAGGGGGAGAAACGGGAGCCTGGGCAAGTTAGATTGGGGTGAGTTTGTGGAGCTGGGAGCACGAAGCACTGAAACTTTGGGAAACCCACGTGTGAGAGAGACACTCCAAATGAAAGACGGAGAAGTTTTGGAGGTTTTTGTGCATTATAGCTGTACCCTGCTTATGGGATCCTCAGTGGGATGTGGTGAAGTGTTGAGCCTCTTAGTCTAGGGGCCAAAGTCACTGTTTACTTTTTAATGTTTATTTATTTGGAGAGAGGGAGAGAGAACGAACAGGGAACGGGCAGGGAACGGGCAGGGAGAGGGAGGCAGAATCCGAAGCAGGCTCTGTGCTGTCAGAATAGAGCCTGGAACAGGGCTCGATCCAACGACCCTGTGATCACATGTCCCGTGGGCCTGGCACAGGCCGTTACTCCCGCATGTCAGACGGGGCAGCAGTGTCCTCCTCCCAGGGCTCCAGCTGGGACTCACTGGAGGCCCAGCCTTGCAGGCTCATCTCTGACCTTGCCCTGCACCTCTTCATGGTGAGAGACACATAATATGGATCTACCCTCTAAACCATTGCTGAGTGGACAGTAAGCAGGTCTCCGGAGTCTGGTCATTCTGTGTGGCTGAGCCTCAGTAGCCCCTGGAACAGCACCCCTGTGCCTTTTCTCCCACCCCTACCCCCTCCCTCCCTCCCCCCCATGACCACCCCCACCGCGTTCCTGGCTGCTCCCATGCTGCTCTCAGGGTCATGGATCTGACTGTTCTGGTCCCTCGTACAAGCAGAGGGGATTTGGATTTGGTGACTGGCTTATTTCACTCCGCACGTGTCCTCGGGGTTCATCCATGTGGCAGGTGCCCGCTTCCCTCCTCTAAGGAGGAACGATATTCCAGTGTGGGCACACAGCCAGTTGTCTCTGTCCCCTCATCCACGGCAGACATTTACATTTCTTCCACATTTGGCGTGCCGTGAGTGACGCCACGGTGAACACAGGGGTGCAGAGATCTCTTCAAGATCCTGATTTCAATTCCTTTGGGTACTCAGTTTTGTCCTACTTTTGACTTCATAGTCCCATGATCATAATTTTATGATAGAAATGAGAGAATCTTTGCTAATCCTGTTTTTAATTTTTTTTAATGTTTATTTATTTTTGAGAGGGGAGGAGGGGCAGAAGGAGACGGACACACAGACTCCAAAACAGGCTCCAGGCTCCGAGCTGTCAGCACAGAGCCCGATGCAGGGCTTGAACTCACAGATCATGAGATCATGACCTGAGCTGAAGTTGGACGCTTAACCCATTGAGCCACCCAGGCGCCCCAATTCCTTTTCTTTTTTGAAGCCCCTCCTGGTCTGAGGATGACCCAAGGTCAGGGACTGTGTCTTACTCATGTCTGTGTCCCCAGCACCCGACAGGTGCTCGGTAGAGACCCTGCGTGCCTGGCAAGTGGGACCAGTAAGTCACTCAGTTGATGAATGTAAATGGAGTCTTTCCAGAGGCGGCCCTCAGGACACACAGCGTCTTCTGTAGGTTAGGACAGTGGAGCTGGGGTTGTGACAGACACGATGCATAAACATCACTTGATAATGTTTTCCCGCTACATTTGGCCTACAGAGAACCTCTGTGTTTGAATGCGTGGTTTTGAAACATAGCAATACCTACTCTGGCAAAAAGACAAAAAACCCCGACCGGTTCAGTTTAAAGGGTATGTTTGTAAGCATTTCAGCAGGAACCAGTTCCACACGGAAATCCCGCTGACCCTGGATACACCTTGCCGGTGGGGGGAGGGCATTTCTGGCTGCACCTTTGGACGGAACACGTGCCGGGTCCCGCGTGAGCCTCCCGGCCGTGAGGTCAGGGAAGGTCTGCGCCTGCACACTCATCCATCCATGTGTTCGCCCACGAATCACAGGAACGTTCATCCACACCACCCACACGTTTTTTCCCAGCCTCGGTGCCTTCATAAAACCAAGTATCAGTGGGATGACAGCCAAGCCCAGATGGTTTCCAGGTCTTGCGAGAAAGGCGCTGATTGCTTCTTCGGAGGGAATCCACGCTGTCATGCGGAGTCTAGTCTTTGGGAGAAGGTGGGCGTTGGTCACACTCTCCGTCCTGCTCTCTGTCCTCTTCATTTGTCCTGTCGTGCGTCGTGGCACCACTTGGAATGCGGGCTGGTGCTCTGCCTTCTCTGGAACGGACTTCAGACGTGTTTGCTCACCTCGAATTAGCTGCGGTTCTCGTGCACAGTTTCTGGACAGCAGTCTCTGGCCAAAGGCGTGGCACTGACCAGTGACCCTTTACACGGTTCAGCCTCGAAACCGGGGACCCGTGTGGCTCTCCTTGCTGCTGGCACCTCAGGGGGACTGAACTGATGACTTCTGTGACAGAGGTGGAATCATTACGATAAAAGCACTTCACAAAGTGACTGTCCTGTCTTCTCTGATGCTGTGTCCTCAGAGTGATGCCTGGGGCCTCAGAGGACCTACGTGACCAAGCCCGCCCCCTTCCCGGACCTGCTGGGGTGCAGTGTTTGACTCCCTGGCCCCAGGTCGCCTGCTGTGAGGGCAGCCTGTCTGTGCTGTGAGCAAGGCCTCTGGGTCCAAGCAGACCCACGTCCGAAGCCCCGTTTAACTGCTCATTGGCTCCATGACTCTGGCACTTTCTGAGTTTTTCTCTGCTTCGATCTCTTTCCGAGTGTGGGATAGAGCAGTTAACCTGCAGGGTTGCTTTGAGTTTGGAACCATCAGCAGCACAGGGTGCCTGTCCTCACCAGGGACTTACCAGTGTAGCTCCCCAGCCAGGACTTGGCCCCGGTCTGGCTGACCCCATGTCCCCTACAGCACAGGACGGCCACAGCAGAATTCCTGCCCACTTTGGTGCTGGCTCTAAACCCCCTGAACCACAGCAATCGAGTCTGCACGGACCAAGATTAAGGGCACCGTGTTAAGAGAGATTGGCCTCTTATGACTCCTTACTTCCACAGGCTGTGGGAGAAGACATACGCTCTGGTCCTCACTGCGAGCCTGGGTGGACTTGGCTGCAAACAGAAAGGGAGGAAATAGCATCACCTCTGGCAGTGCAGCACAGTTCAATATAGCAGCAGTCACCGAGCACTGCCTGGAAGAGGCAAAGGTACTGGGCAGGTCCATTTCCTCTGTGCGTACCCCGTCCTGCCCGGGTCAGCCTCCCCATTTTAAGTTGGTTCTCACGAAGCCGATGCAAGCAGAGAGCTGTGCCCAGGACGGTTAGTGGGGAGCACTCTCGGGATCGGCATGTCAGAGAGTAAGGGAGGCAGGACCTGGCCGAGCACGAAGGTGGCGGCCATGCGTTTGCCCCAGGCCCTCAGCTGACTCATGCTGAGCTCTGCCTCTGGCTTGGCCCTGCACAGAGCCCTGAGCCTGCCCTCGGTGACCCCACAGTGACCGGCCTTGGCTAAGCCCCACTCCTGAGAGGGGGTGAATCTTGGGCCGGGTAGCTTCTTTCAGCCGAGGGAAATTCCAGGGAGGGACGGAGCTGTGAGTCTCCAGCAGCCGCATGCCCGGCAGCCAAAGCTGCCGAGTGCCTCAGTCTTCGAGGGGGACCCTGGGAGTGCAATGTGGCCATCTGGGGCCATCTTTCCAGACTTTGCCTCTGCCTGAGCAAGCCCCGTCTGCCTTCATTATCATCTAGCCAGGAGGCAGCTCACGTGGGAGAGGGAGTCTGTGGGTAGAGGTTGGCCTCCCCTGTTCAGTAGAATGGATGCCCCAGGACTGTGGACGTGACCTGGTGGCACACATTCCAGCCAGTCTGGTGGGCAGGACGTTAGCTCCTGTCTCTGCACACCCATACTTGAATACTCATTGCTTTCCCAGACACACAGGATCCCTCCGCTCAGACCACGATAACAGAGTAAGGTAGACTGGTAGTTAACCCCCAGGCATTGATGTCCTACGGTCATGTAGGTTGGACGTCCGAGATCCAAGCATGGGCAGGACCGAAGAGGCCTCCCTTCCTGCCTGCAGATGGCTGTGCTGGAGCGAGCTCTTGTGTGCCCTGTCATAAGGACACCAGTCAGGGTGGGTCAGCGCCCAGCCCTACGATCTCTTCTAACCTCACTACCTCCTCAGAGGCCCCGTCTTCAAATATAGTCACGTCTGGGGTTAGGGCTTCAGCGTAGGAATGGCGGAGGGTGGGGGGCACGGTGTGATCCATAACAAGAAACAAGAATTGACTTCAAAGATGAGTTATTTAGAATGTTCTATATGGTTGGAGCGTCTTGTCTTCGTCCAAAAGAACACGTAACACAGTGACCTGTTCCTACAGTTGGCAAGCCGGGCCTGGGGGGTGCATCAGCTCAACCACCTGGAAAACCCAGGCACCTTGGTCTTTTCTCACAGACAGGTATGAAAGTGGATGACACGTGTCCAGTTGGCGAGAAAGAATCAGGATTCAGAGCGGGAGACCATTCCCGACCGGGAAGCATGTTCCCAGGCAAGGCCACTTTTGCACACTGTCTGCCCAGACTGCAGATGCTTCGTTCCCCAGTGAGGGCACGGGTAACCCGTTACCTCACCAAGTGTTTGAGAAGTGAGAACAGCCACGCTGTCATAGATATCAGCACTGATTTTTCCCCCTTCGGCCCCAGGACTCACCGGGAGCTGTGAAGGACGTGGATGCTCCTGCTGAGACCTCGGCCCTACCTGGGAACAGGCCATGAGGGGTTCAGGCAGACGGCAGCTGGTGGGTGGATGCCATGTGACGGGGACTGCAGGCCCCATCGGGCAGCCCGACCTGGTTCCTGTGGTCCAGTCCCTGCCCTTCAGGATGGGGCTCCCTTACTGAGAGACTGTCTCGCCTGCGTCCATCCCTGCAGGTGCTGGACAAGAGAAGGTCCTTCTCTGGCTACTTTAAAGTGTAAAGTGTCTCAGTAGAGGACATGAGGTCCGGTGATGCCAACAGGTCAGGAGACGAGTGCCCTTGAAAACACAGCTTGTTACTCCCGAGAGGAGGGAGCACCCGGGGCAGGGAAGGCGGGCAGGAGCCTTTATTACCATCTCCTCGGGAGGGAACGGGCGAGGCAGGGCAGGCGGGCGGAGGATTGGCAAGTTTGGACGACTTTAGCAGGCTCCTGGGGCGTGGGGCTGGCCCGGGTGTCTGGCCCCTGGCCCTGGGTGACCAGGGAAGGTGATGGTGCCCCAGCGGGTGAGCGCGGCTGGAGGAGGTGGTGGCGTGGGCTCTGGATGGTGGGCAAGTCCTAGCCTTCTGCCTCTAGTCGCCCAGCCCTGGGAGAGGTGGCCCATCCAGGGTCAGCAGGGCCCCAGACGCCAGAGCATCAGAAATACAGAAGATCAAGGATGTCCTCCGGGCCCTGGCCAGCTCTGTGCATCACTTTTGCCAATTCCCACTGGACGGAAACCGAGTCGCCCTGTCAGGATGGGGCTTCCTGAGAATTCCCATCATCCGACGTGCCTCCCAGCCCGGCCTTCCCACAGACACGCTCGGCTGTGTCCGTCGGCTCCACGCGAGGTTCACGGGGCCTCTTTGGCAAGAGAGGTTCGCTGCAGGACAGCTGGGGCTTGGTGGCAGGTTCTGGCTCTAGATCTAGCCAGGTTCGGGATCAGTGCAGGGAACGGTCACATGCCATCCAGTCCCGGGAGCACTCGTGCGTCTGTTTTAAGAAGATTTGATTAATCTCATTTTTTGAAACGAGATTTTTATCTGGAAGACTTCTCATGACCCGATTAATCCAGAGCTGCCTTTTAATTCCACCTCCCCTTATAGATCAGAAAAGTAATAACGGGATCCAAATAGTAAACATTAAAAACGCCTTGCAGGCATAAATCCAAATAATGAAAAAATTTCAGAAAAATGGTGTTTTTTTCACCATCCAAACTTCATAGTACCTAGAGCTATACCTGGAGGTCGAATTCTTTCCAAAGTGTTGGCATGGTACTTGACGTGTAGTTAGCAAAACGTGTGCTCTTTCCCCAGAAACACATAGTCAGATCTCATCTGCACACTCAAGCCAGCTGACACAGAAGGAGGCGATGCAGAAGGAAGGGTACCGAAATTTGAAGTAGTTACTGGGAGACGAGATGAAGAAAGGGTCAAAATGTAAAATTCAGGCTTATGTACCTTGTGCTTATCAAAACTCTCCAGATAATAATTTTTAAAGGTAATTTTTAAAAATCTACTAGACAGTTAATTTTATAATAAAAAAACCTTCTTGGGGCGCCTGGGTGGCTCAGTTAGCTAAGCATCCGACTTCAGCTCAGGTCATGATCTCAGCGGTTTGTGAGTTCAAGCCCCGCATCGGGCTCTGTGCTGACAGCTCGGAGCCTGGAGCCTGCTTCGGATTCCATGTCTCCCTCTGTCTCTGACCCTCCCCTGCTCATGCTCTGTCTCTCTGTCTCTCTCTCTCAAAAATAAATAAAAAAGAAAAAAACCCTTAAGTTATTTTGGCCAGAGCTAAACAAATCTCAGAATCAAATTCGACTTTCGAGTTGTGCCTTCTATAAAGCGGGCAGGCGAGTCGCGAGCCGTTTGATGCTCACGGGGTCATCACACACACACCAGGTGAACGCTGGGAGCAAGACCTCCCTGCCTTCTCTCTTCTCCTGGGCTCTGCTGGGACCCTGCTTTGCCTCCTTCCCCTTGTCTTCTGCTCTTTCTCCAACCAGCAAACATTTATTGAGCACCTTCTGTACGCCAAGCCCCCCTTATATCAGGCACTGGGGGCACAGCACTGAACAGGGCACACAGCTTCTGGGGTCAACTGGGAGAGAACTGGTTCTGCAGGCAGTTTCCGTCCATTCACCGTGGGGGGGAGGGTCAGTGGCAGGCAAGTGTGTTGCACAGTGGGAATCCTTGGGGTCATCTGCTGAGGACTTGGGGGGCCCAAGTTGTTGGTCATCACTGGCACTTCTATTGGAGGGAAACCCTGGTCTTCTCCAAGACCAGGTCTTTGGGAAGAGGGACTCTGAGTCACCGGCATGATGCGTGTGTCCCTGGTTTGCTTCCACGAAGGGAGCCGGCCTCGAGACAAGCGTCTTCTGCAGAAGACGGATGAGAGGGGGCTTTGCCAAGCTGCCACCCAGCCCTCAACAAGAGCCGACCCTCACGTTCAACTCCTTGGCTAAACCAGCCAATAAACGTCCTTCTTTGTCCAACTGAAGTTGGTTTTTCTGTGCGTATAGTTGACAGTGTCCTAACAGACTCATTAGAAGGGATGGTGGAAGGGAGAGAATATTCTAGAGACAATGAGCAAATGTGGCAGGAGCATGTGAGGTGCTCAGCCTGGCTGGAGCTTTGGAAGGGAGGGAGAAGGAAGAGGCGTCAGGCTGGATGATTGGGAGGACCCCGTGTGTCGGCTTAGCCTCGAGCTGGGGGCACACTCAGGAGCTTCCTGGGTAAGACCTCAGCCTCCCTGCCTCCCCTGCACTCCGGCCAGTGAGGAGGGTTAGCTTGGAGAGGAGGAAATTGTTCACGTCCTCTAACATTTTGGTCTTAAGTCCCCCCTCACACTAAAAAATTAAAAAAAAAAAACTTTTTGTGGGTTGTATCTACCAAATATTCATTCAATTAGAAATTAACACGTAAATCTAAAAAGATTATCTGATCTATTAAAAATAGCAATGATTGATTCATTGCATATGACTATAGCACCTTTTAATGAAACATAACTACATTTTCAAAAACCAAAAGAAGGTATCGTTTTGCCCTTTTGCAAGTATCTTTAATGTCTGGCCCACCGGAAGGAGCAGACAGTTTCATCTGCTTCCACCGTCAGGCTGTTGTGTGTTTTGGCTGATGGCTGCTGAGAAAATCTCATTTACACAGAGATGCAGTTGGAAAGGGGATGGATATTTTAATAGTCTTTTCAGATCATGATGCATATTTTTCTTTGCTACAACACCAAAACTCACCAAGTGGTAGTGTCTTAAAGGTTAGCTGCTAAGGGAAATCTGAAACCTTATCCGTACACTTGCATTCTATTACGTTAAAATCCATTGCTCTCTCTTGCGCTTTGAATGGCTCTTACCTGTGCATGGCCGTGACCTTGCAGGACGCTGAACGCATCTTGGAGATGCGTCCCCCAGGGGTTCTGGATCACTCCTTGAGAGTTGTTTCAGTAAATCAAAGCAGTTATGCCAGGAGCCTGGACAAGAGAGGTGGTGGAGAGAAGTTGACAGGCAAAGTGGATGTGCGCTGAGGGGTGGCATCGAGGCACCACCGGGGGACTGGAGACTGGTGTGATTGATTTGTGGGAAGAGACGGGGGCACCCCTGTGTTCTCGCCTGGGTGACAATGTGTGCTTCACGGATATTAGGACATGGGGAGAGAATTAAGTTTGGACGAAATGAAGTGGATTCTTCTGAGTGTGTTGGGACTGGGTGCTCATCAGACACCTCGGACGACACAGACACCCGGGTCTGAAGCTCATGAGTGTTCTTCCTCAGGGATAGTCGTGGCTCGGAAGTCATCAGAATATATGCTATAATTTAAGCTGGAGAACAGGGGCAGCGTCCTGAGGAGAGTTTGCAGAGGGTAGGAGAGGAGAACTGAGAGCAGAAGCCTGGAAAGCATTGATGACTGGGGGACAGGAAGGTGCCATGCCATAGAAGCAGGGAAAAGGAGTGTTTCAAGAGGGACGTGGCCAATGGGGGCACATGCTGCAGACGGTTAAGGAAGACAAAAGCCAACATGCCCTCCATGTTGAGAGCATGGGCCCCACTGGTGACGTTGGCAGAGCGTGGTGGAGGGACCTGTACAAGTCAGAAGTTCCTCCCTCCTGAGGATATTTGCAAATAACAAATCAGATAAAGGGTTAGTATCCAATATCTATAAAGAACGTACCAAACTCAACACCCAGAAAACAAATAGTCCAGTTAACAAATAGGCAGAAGACATGAATACATACTTCTCCAAAGAAGACATCCAGATGGCCAACAGACACATGAAAGGATGCTCAACATCACTCATCATCAGGGAAATACAATTCAAAACGACGGTGAGATATCACCTCACACCTGTCAGAATGGCTAAAATTAACAACCCAGGAAACAACATATGTTGGTGAGGATGTGGATAAAGGGGAACCCTTTTACCCTGTTGGTGGGAATGCAAACTGGTGCAGGCACTCTGGAAAACAGTATGGAGGTTCCTCAAAGTTAAAAATAGAACTACCCTACGACCTAGCAATTGCACTACTAGATATTTACCCAAGGGATACAAAAGTACAGATTCAAAGGGATACATGCAGAAAGGTTAAGTTACTGCTTCATATAGACATAACCACACTAGGCTACTATGCTTGGCTGACTCCTTACTTGGATGTCCAATGTCAAATAAAGTGGTACATCTATCTATTGATCGATTGATTGATTGACAGATCAGTCCATCCATCCATCCATCCATCCATCCACCCACCCACCCACCCATTCACCTACCCATCCACCCATACATTCATCTGTCCCTACAGCCACCCATCCATCCAGCTAACCAGCCAGCCAGCCACCCACCCATCCGTGCATCCATCCATCCACCTATCATCCATTCTTCTACTTCTCCTACAACATTTAATTGAGACTTCACTCATGTTCTAGGCTGTAAGAAATGGTTCAAAGCTGCTGGAGAAGAGGTGAAAACTTTGTTCTAATAAACAGGGGTTGTAGAAAGTACTGTTTCCATAGATGTTACTCAGGGGCTTTGGGAACTCAAGGGATGGTTTAAATGCTGAGCTGAATCCTGACTGTGTAAGGTATTAAGCCCTCTCACCATTTATTCAAGGTCAGAGACCACATCTCATTCGTTATAGCCTTTGTATTATCCCCAGGAGGTCTCTTTTAGTGTTTGGAAACTGTGGTCTCTCAAAAAAAAAATGACAGGGAGGAATTTAATGATTGATTTGCTTTGTGCTTCAGGAGGGCAGCAGAATAAAAACTGAGCAGCACAAATACGTATCATCTGGCAGCCTTTAAAGCAATCACAGAAATATTTCTGAAAGACAGAATAAGAGAAAGGATGCTTTACAAATCCATGAGAAAGACTACGCTGAAAAGGAGAGGAAAGGCTATGGGAAAGAACAGTACAAAAACAGTACAACCAAGTGAATGCTCTTGCACTTGTGGGGGGCACATCCCTGGTGCATGGAGGGAGCAGCAGACGGCAGCTTTAACTTGCAGAAACGGGGGGCTGGGCTCTTGACCAGAGGCTCCCCCACATCTGTCTCTGGATCACACTCTGCTTCTACGTTGGGGTTTCTTGCCCGTGTGGGACTCTGGGCTCAGCCAGGCCCTGCTGGCGAGCTCACAGCCGCCTCCTGGTCTCAGCTCGGCGTCTCTGCCTTGTCACGACAGTGCACCCCCACGTCAGCTGTGGACAAAGAGGAATCCTGTACTTCAGGGTTCTTGTTCTGCTGAATTTTTACAAAGGAGGAGATTGTTACTTTAAAACTTTGGGGGTTTTTTGGTGGTTTTTTTTTAGCAACAGAACCTTTTTCCCACCCCCCCACAAACAAAATCTAGTGCCCAGCCATATTCCTTAAGACAGAAGACAAGCCTTTGTGGTGGAGACTGAGCTGTGAACGGTGGCATGGGGTGGGCAGAATGCCCCTCCAGCTCTCCATGCCCATTGATTTTCTCAGGAGCTTTCATTTTGTAAACCCATCAGAGGTTGACGTCTGTGCTCTGTACGCAGACCTGCAATGCATGTCCACATCTGTGCACATATGTTTTTCTGTATGGGGGGTGACGCTCGCACAAAAGACTGAAATAGTTCATTGAATAAAAGAGAAAAAGGAAAGGTAGAGAGCATAAGTATGCATCATCTAGTTGAAGAAAATAAAGTCTTGGCTCTCAGTATTATGTGTGGATCACATGCTGTGTAGAGAGTCGAGAATTACAAAATTGAATCCGGTCAATGGGTGTGTTGCCTATCACTTCCTGAAAAAAACTATTAAAAAAAATCATGCCACATTTCTCTCAGGTTTGTAATTGTTCTAATGGAACTAAAATGAACTCTAGTGAGTTTGCCCCACCTTAGACAAAAGTTGAGCCTTGAAAAATGCAGGGGTTAGGAGTGCCAGCCCCCACACAGTCAAAATCTGCATATGACTTTTGATTCCCCCAAATTTAACTACTAACAGCCTACCGTTGGCTGGAAGCCTTGCTAATAACGTGGTCAGTTAACAGATATTTTGTATGTAATATGTGTTATATATTGTACTCTTACAGTAAAATAAGCTAGAGAAGAGAAAATGTTGAGGAAACCATGAGAGAGGAACCTGGGGGCTCAGTCGGTTAAGTGTTCGACTCTTGATCTTGGCTCAGGTCATGATCTCACAGTTTGTGGTATCGAGCCCCAAGTCAGGCTCTGTGCTGACAGTGTGGAGCCTGCTTGGGATTCTCTCTGTGCCCATGCCTGTGTCTGTCTCTCTCTCTCTCTCTCTCTCTCTCTCTCTCTCTCTCAAAATAAGTAAATAAACATTAAAAAAAGGGAAAGTCATAAGGGAGAGACTTACAGTACTGTCCTGTATTAATTGAAAATAACCTGTGTAGGGGTAGCCTGGGTGGCTCAGTCGGTTGAGCGTCCGACTTCAGCTCAGGTCATGATCTCATGGTTCATGCGTTCGAACCCCACGTTGGGCTCTGTGCTGACAGCTCAGAGCCTGGAGCCTGCTTCAAATTCTGTTTCCCTCTCTCTCTGCCCCTCCCCTGCTCACGCTCTGTCTCTCTCTTTCTCTCAAGAATAAGTAAACATTAAAAAAATTTTTTTTAAATAACCTGTGTACAAATGGACCCGTGCATGTCAAACCCATTAGGTTCAAGGGTCAACCGTAACTGCCGAAGGGATTGTTTAAGAATTCACCGGGGCGCCTGGGTGGCGCAGTCGGTTAAGCGTCCGACTTCAGCCAGGTCACGATCTCGCGGTCCGTGAGTTCGAGCCCTGCGTCGGGCTCTGGGCTGATGGCTCGGAGCCTGGAGCCTGTTTCCGATTCTGTGTCTCCCTCTCTCTCTGCCCCTCCCCCGTTCATGCTCTGTCTCTCTCTGTCCCAAAAATAAATAAACGTTGAAAAATAAAAAAAAAAAAAAAAAAAAAAAGAATTCACCATCTCTGGCCTTCATCTGTCAGCTCTGACCATTGCTCTTGGCTGTGGGCTAGAAATGGAGCTTCGTGGACAGAAGCAGGGGATGGAAGGAAGACTCCGATGGTCAGAGACCCAAACCCAGAAGCTAAAGCCTCGCTGTCATGTCACGGTACAGCACCCGTCAGGGGGCAGGAGCAGGCAGGCCCCCGACAGACACACACAGACTCCCCACAAAATGGCTGCACGCTTCTGGCTGTCACTAGTGTCAGAGAACCCAGTGCCCTGCAGAGGGTGAGAATGTTCTACAGAGTGACTGCTTTCCTTCTTTTAGAAACAACTTCTTGCTGTCGGGGACACACAGATCTGCTTCCCTGCTGAAGGTGGGCTCGCCACGTCCCCGGTGCCATCAGTGACTAGTGGGGGTTCTCACTTGCCCAAAGAACTCGCCTTTTTTGTTAGTATTGCCAAGTGATTGGAAACGTGGATTCCATGCCTGTCACAAGAAACCAAAATGTCCACTGCACGAAGGCTGTTACGTGGATGATCTCTCTCTCACAAACTCCTAGGATATGGATATCTTGTCATGTGTGAAACCAGGGTTTGGAGATACTATGTTGGTTGTCTAAGATCCCACGGTGAATAGGAGGTGTAGTCTGGATTTCTACTCAGCCTTCCTGGAAGCCTGGGGCTCTCAATGACCTCACTTGCCATGTCAGTGAAATATTTCGGTGTTTAGAAACTATATACCACTCTACTTAGTTACTAACATGTGTGACGAGACTTGGCAATGACCTCATTGGTTTGTAAGCCTTTGATGCTGGGAAAGTCCCACTAATGAAATCTAGTTTTCAAAGACGAGATTCATAATTTCATCAATCGTAAATTAACTTATTTCCCTGGAATTAGGCTTCTTATAATGCTGTGGCTTGGTTGCATAAAGAAAGTGATAGATTAATCAGCAGTGAAGAGCCAAAGAGGTGAAAATCAAATAGTAAAAACTCTCGGGGCGCCTGGGTGGCGCAGTCGGTTAAGCATCCGACTTCAGCCAGGTCACGATCTCGCGGTCCGTGGGTTCGAGCCCCGCGTCGGGCTCTGGGCTGATGGCTCAGAGCCTGGAGCCTGTTTCCGATTCTGTGTCTCCCTCTCTCTCTGCCCCTCCCCCGTTCATGCTCTGTCTCTCTCTGTCCCAAAAATAAATAAAAAACGTTGAAAAAAAAATTAAAAAAAAAAAAACTCTCAACAAAGCTGAATGGTCATCAAGAGACAGACAGGAGTTCATTTTTCATTTGTAGAAATGCAGTGAACAGCCTTGGACCCCCCGCCCCTACCTGCTTGCCCTGCACAGGTGTTTCCTGTCACCACCATGAAGAGGCACCCACTGTCTTCCGTTTTCATTGTTTCTGCTGAGAAATTGGCTGTGTCTCACTGCTGCCCCATTTGAAGTGAACGTGTCATTCCATTTTTTTTGGCGGCTCCAAAGATCTTTCTCTTTGTTGTTGGTTTTCTGTAGATTACCTTGATGTTCCTAGGTAGGGTTTTCTTTGTATGTAACCTGTTTGGGGCTCACGGAACCTCTCGTGTCTATGGGTTTTGTGAGTTTTGAGAAATTCCCTTCAGATCCTGCTTCTCTCCTAATCTCTTCCTCCTCACTAACACTTCAGTGATGTGATGTCAGACCATTCCCTCATCACTCTTGTCCCCTTAATGGTTTTTGTCCTTCATGCTCTTTAAATCCTATATATTTCATTCCAGATATTTCTATTGACCTTTCTTTCAGCTTCCTGATTTTTTCTAGAACTGTAGCCAGTCTAGCGGTAAACCTATCTTTTAAGCTTGCAATTTTGGTCACTGCGTCCTTCAGTCCTAGAATTTCCATTTGATGTCTTTCTTACCAATGTGAGTTATTTGCTAAATCCCCATTTTGTCATTTGATTTCTTGAGCAGATGAATCACAGTTATTTTGAAATCTGTGTACGATCACTTTCATATCTGGATCCATTATATATATATTTTTTCTCTTGGCTCATCTTTTGGTATATATGGAAACTTTTCATTGCGTGCTAGACATTGTGTATAAGAAACTATAGAAGCCCTGTCTACACTGTCCAATAAGGTAGTCACTAGGTGCCTAATGAGTCCTTGAAATGTGGTTAGTTTTGTGTAAAATACTGGATTTCAAAGGTTTGGTGCAAAAAAAAATGTTAAATAGTTAAATAATTTTTATATTGATTATATCTTGAAGTGAGGATATTTTGAAGATGTTGACTAAGAAAAGTACATTATTAACATTAATTTCAACAGTTTCTTTTTACTTTTTAAATATGGCTGCCAGGAAATTGAAAAGTATATATGCATCTCAAGTTTTATTTCTACTGCATGTGGTCCTCCAGATGGTAACATCCCCCTCCAGGGAGGATTCACTGTCGCTCTTTTCTGGCATGCTGATAGAGGGGGAAGGTCACATCCATTCAGTTATGGATTGAGCCGATTTGAGGCCGGGTGGAGTCCTGGCATAGTGCAGTGTCTCAGGGTCCTAACAAGGCCTAGGGAATCTGTGATGACCCTGCTCAGAGGCAGACACAGGATTCTGATCGCTCTGCATGCGAATTTACCAAAGTTCTATTTGGTTTGCCGACTGGCCCGGTCTGTTCAGTGGCTGTAACAAAACACCACGGGCTGGGCGGTGTAGACAACAGACATTTTCTTGCAGTTTGGGGGCCTGGACATCCAGAATCAGGATGCTGACGTGGTTAGGTTCTGGTGAGAACCTTCCTGCTGGCTTGTGGACAGCCCTCTTCCCTCTGTGTCCTCACATGAAGGAGAGAGAGTCAAGCACTCTTGTGTCTCTTCTTATAAGGACACTAACCCCATCATGAAGGCCCCACCATCCCGATCTCATCTAAACCCGATTACTTCCCAAAGGCCCCCACTCCCACCCCAAAGGCCATCACACTGGGGAGTAGGGCTTCAACATATGACTTTTGAGGGGACCCAATTCAGTTCACCGCACCAAGTGTTAGACATCTGCAAATGTCCCAAATTAGAACTTGGCTCAGAAGGTCAGGCTCATGTCTCTGCATTTTGTGCTCATCAGAAGATGGGTCTCTCAAGCCCTGGCTCCTTCACCTGTGCAGCTCTGTGCTTCTGCCGAATCCTCACATTCCTGGAGGGGCGAAGCTGTGTAGGGCGCCCAGGTCGCTGGGGGGAGGGGCGGAGCTGTGCAGGGCACCCAGGTCCCTGGAGGGAGGGGCGGAGCTGTGCAGGGCACCCAGGTCGCTGGGGGGAGGGGCAGAGCTGTGCAGGGCACCCAGGTCCCTGGAGGGAGGGGCGGAGCTGTGCAGGGCATCCAGGTCCCTTGGGGAAGGGGCGAAGCTGTGCAGGGTGCCCATGTCCCTGGAGGGAGGGGCGGAGCTGTGCAGGGTGCCCAGGTCCCTGGAGGGAGGGGCGAAGCTGTGCAGGGCGCCCACGTCCCTGGGGGGGGGCAGTGCTGTGCAGGGTGCCCTGGTCCCAGCTCATCGCGGTGTCCCCCTGCTCTCTGTTATCTTGGCAAGTCCCAGCAGCCACATTCCAGCATCTTCAGACAGACCCAGCGCTTCCTCCCCATTCCCAGTGAGGCATCGGCAGGGCGGGGTGCCACAACGGACCGTTAGAGCGGGGCGTGAATGTCAGATCACCTCCTAGCACTGCTTTCTCCCCAGCAAGTCTTAGCCTCTTTCCGCCCCTCTTGTCTGTCCCTCTCTGGAATTCCCAGCATGAGGCTTTCCCAAGTGACAGTGGGAATAGTGCTCTACTGAAGGTAAGCCTTTCTGTTCAGGTCCTGCCCGGACTGCCCTAGCAGGGGCAGGGACAGGACTGGGCCCAGGCCCTGCTGGCACAGACGTGGGTGTCTGACAGTGGCAGCTGCCTTCTTGGCTTTTGTTACACTTGCCTCGAAGATTCTAGGCCAACCTTAAGCTCATCTCTATGTTACAGAACATTGGGAGCTAAGGTGGTCCAAAATGACTTGTTCACTGTTTCTAGAATGTTCTTTCCCTTTGAACTCCCCCCACCTCCCCAGTGTGACAGTTAGTGACCATTCTCTTTGCCCAGGCTGCCACTTAGATGTTCACAGACAGGTGGTTCCCTCCAGCTGCTGCCAGAGAGCATGACCTTGAACTTTGTGCTACTGGACAGTCGACAAAAGCTAAGTGGAGAAGGGTCATGTGGCCCAGCTGTCCTCCTAGGTTCCCGACAACCTGTGCCTGCATCAGTCAGCCATGTGCCCCGATTGCCCCACACTAGCAGGGACGAGGGAGCCTTCACTGGATTTTATGTGGGATTAATGCCATAGGCTGCCACGGGAGCCGACCTCACTTGAGGACACGCTTTCCATGTGACACAGTACCTTCTTTTGAATTGGGAAAAAATTTCTCTCTGGTGTTGGAATAAGGAAGTGGAGCATTGTTTGTTTCTATATTGCAAACTTTATGAATTCTGTATGTGTTTTCTTCTTGCATTGGCCACTTAATAGCTTAGAGTCAAACCTTGAGCTTGCTTCTCAAAGGCTTGTTGGGCGCACCACATACATCTGCTGTGCTCACCCCAAGTCTGCCTTTGCAGTGTTCCCGACCTCGGTGTCCTCTGTCCACCTCTCTCCTCCATCACTGACACTGCCCTAGGTCAGACCCGCCTCTTCCTTTGCTTAATTATGGTGGCCGACATATTTTTGGTTTTCCTCCATCCAGTCTTTCCCTCATGTACATACTAACCAGAATAGTTACCTGTACTAGCTGTGTATGCCGCATAACAAATTAGCCCAAAACTTGGTGGTTTCAAATAACACCCGTGGGTCAGTAACCTGGACCAGGCTTAGCGGGGTGTCTCTGAAAAGCTGCCGTAGGCGTTGGAGGGAGCTACATCATCTGAAGGCTCCTCTGGGCAAGTGCTCACTCCCCAGCCCGCTCTCATTCCTCCGTACACGCCCACAGGGCAGCTGGCATCCCTCCGCGTGAGTGAGGGGGGACTCCGAGAGGCAGCCCGGGTGGCAGCCACAGTAACCTGATCTTGGAAGTGAAATTCCATCCTTTTTGCCATATTCTGCCCGGTGGAAGCCGGCCACTGAGTCCAGCCCACACTGAGGGCGGAGGGTCCCACACGAGGGCCCGAATGCCGGGATGCATGGCCCACGGGGGCTGTCGTGGGGGCTGCCCGCGTGTCACTGTTGCACGGAGCTGAGTGTGTCCTGTGGACATTCCTGCACTGCTTGCTCACTGCCCTCCGAGGAAGCCTAAACGACCGGCGCGGCCGCCCCTCCCCTCGCCCGCAGAAGCCCCTTGCTCGCCCCATTTATCTTCTTCTAGAAAGAAGGAAACAGGACCCATTTAGCGTCATCTTTTCTCTGTCCCAGATGACATTTTCTTCTTTTTAAAGAAAATGAGAGAGAGAAAATTGAGAGAGAAAAGAAAATTGAGAGAGAGAAAGAGAGAGAGCGTGTGTGTGTGTGTGTGAGCAGGGGAGGGGCAGGGAGAGAGAACGAGACACAGAATCCGAAGCAGGCTCCAGGCTCTGAGCTGTCAGTACGGAGCCCGACGCGGGGCTCGAACTCACAGACTGTGAGATCATGAGCTGAGCCGAAGTCAGACGCTCAACCGACTGAGCCACCCAGACGCCCCGATGACATTTTCATCAAACAAACTATCCAAAAAAGTATGAAGCAGAACGTGAAAACTGCTGCCCGAGTGGCGTGCCCTCCAGGAGCTGACCCCTGGGTGCCTTTCAGCTGGCTGTCACGGGACTAAAGTGAGCAAAGACACTCAGAGGGGCTAGCGCTGGTGACTGTGGGTCAGGCACTGCTCAGGTTGCAGGGATTAACGTATTCATCCCCCACACGGCCTGCACGTGGGTCCTTCCCAGTTCACAGGGATTGGGCACGGGAGGCTGGCTGGAGCCCCACCCGCACATGCTAAGGCACTGTGGCAGCCTGTGCATGCAGACGTGACCTGGCAGGGGACGGCTGCAACCACGTTTGCTGCCTGCCTTCCACAGCCTTCCACAGCACAGGCTGCCTGCCTTCCACAGCCTTCCACAGCACAGGGCTCCGGGGGCAGTCTGATTCCTGCACATAGCTCTTGGTGGCTACTTTAGACCATACATAACATTAACAAAATTTTTTAATATAATTTATTGTCTAGCTGGCTAACGTACAGTGTATGCAGTGTGCTGTTGGTTTGGGGGGTAGATTCCCGTGACTCATCGCTTACATACCACACCCAGTGCTCATCCCAACAAGTGCCCTCCTCAATGCCCATCACCCATTTCCCCCTCTCCCCACCCCCATCAACCCTCAGTTTGTTCTCTGTATTTAAGAGTCTCATACGTAACATTTTGAAAGAAAGGACAGAAGCAACAGTAACATTTTGCACTATTTTTAACATGTGTTGGGATATAATGAATTTGATAACATGAAGAGATTTTTCTGCTGTTGTTTATTTTACTTTGTTCTCTAATCATTTTGAAACAAGGACATTAAAAAAACTTTTAAGCTCCTTTGGAACACACAATTCTGGTGTAGGAGGATTTTTCCAGAAAGTTTTCAAACTGGTTCTTTCTTCTAGAAAAATGTAAATAACAATGACAAGAAAAGTTGGTGATGACGCACCTGTGTTGGAAATCTCTGCTATTGGGAACCCACAGGGTGACCTTAACTTTTCCTTACCTATTTCTTCTTTATTCATCTTTTAGCAAATGTGATTCTATTTTGGAGATTAAGGCAGGTGATTTCCAGCCAAAGAAATGACACTGAGGCAGGTGGATTTGGGCTGAGCTCAGGAGCAAGACGAGGCAGACAGGGGCGCTCGGAGGGGGACGGAGCATCGCTCCCGGGCAGGAGCTCAGAGACACGGCTATGCACGTTGCTGACTGTGGCTTCCCACCATCCGGCTGTGACGCCTTCCCAGCCCTATTTCCAAGCCAATTACGCTTAAAATGACTCCGGGCTCTGCAAGCCCAAGAGCCATGCCTGCTTTGCGAGTGTTAGCCTGCACGTGGCGTAGACAAGAATGTCTCTGGAAGATCTAGGTCTCTGATAGCACTGCGTGGGCCCCGTCATTCCAGCATCGGCTGCATCCTGCCGACCGGGAGCACTGGGGACTTCCCAGCATTCTTCTCTGCCCAGGCCCTCAGCTCCCAGACATGCGATTCTCCGTAAGGTATGACTTTTTCACTTGTCCCACCGACCCCACCCCCAGACCAAACCCAGATGCCTTATTAACTGTGAGCGATTTCCGCTAATTACCCCCATCCTGAGCAACAAATGGAGAAAACAAAAGTCTGTTCCTCTCTAACCAGTGCAAACCGGCTGAGACCAGGGGATCCATTTGCCATTTAAAAGTCTGGCTTCCTGAACACAGGTTTAAAGGGACACTTTTTTTTTAATGTTTATTTATTTTGAGAGAGAGAGAGAGAGAGAGAGAGAGAGAGAGAGAGAGAGAGAGAGAGAGAGAGAGAGACTGTGTAGGGGGAGGGGCAGAGAGAGAGAGAGACAGAGGGAGAGAGGGAGAGGGAGAGAGGGAATCCCAAGCGGGCTCTGTACATCAGCACACAGCCAGGTACAGGACTTGATCCCACGAACCCCGAGATGGTGACCTGAGCGGAAATCAGCTGACTGAGTCACAGCTGTGAAACATCTCCTGTGTGGGCAGAGAGGACGGGAGGGGGAGGATCAGGGCAGAAGCAGGACACAGAGCTATAAACACAACTTACTGAGAAAACGTACTTAGAAAATCAGTCACAACAGGCAATGCGTTTCCAGAAGCTGACAAGCACCGTGTATGTGACAATATCGTAAAAACAGCATGTGTTTATGAATCCACACACTTGTGAAATACTGGAGGACCGTCACCGCCTTGGTGGCAGCCTGCGAGTTTTCTCTGGAACAACGCTGTCCGAGGCTGAGATTCTTCAGAATTTCTAACTTGGGGAGCCGCGTGCCAGGGGATAAAGTGTGGTTTCACGGAGAGATGGGCGTTGGCAGCGCCGCTCTGCTTTCTGCTCCGAGAAATAAGTTCTGATACGTTGCCCTGCACGTGATTCTCATCACAGTGGGGAAACAGTGTGCCACATTTATAACTGAAGGCACTGCATTTTTAGCATTGCTGTGACACGAGAACACCTCTCTGGAGCGGGCGTCAGTAGGAAGGGCCTGCAGTTTAGAAGCGTAGTGACTGGGAGCCCCTGAGCCCTTCAGACGGCACGTCCCCGCTGCCACCCGCCGCCGGTGCTGCAGGAAGCGATCCCACCTCCCTGTCACGACACCAGGGGCTGGCCGGGTAGAGGGCAGGGGGACCTTCCAGGAGGCCGTTCCTAGCCTGCAACGGTCAGCGGTAAGTTAGCCGTACTTGGAAGCAATTAACACCACAAGACATACCCCTAGACATCAAATTAAGCATGTTCCCCTGCTCCCAAATCACCCTCCCGCCGTCTGGGTCCCAAACGCTCACAGGCCCACAGATGCCCTCGGCCCGAGGGGCAGTGTGAGCGCGGCTCAGTGGGATGGAGCGGCTGTGGCCGGTTTCCACTACGGTAACTCTCTTCCCCTGTCTTGTGGGAGCTCGACCGTGTGAACAGGATGCCTGGGTGCCTACCTCCACCTTGGAGTCCTCCACTCCACGCGAGGGGACAATGGCGGCCAGCATGGGCGCTCTGGCGCGGGCCGGGTGCTGTCTGCTGTCCCATGCCCCCCAGAACGCTCGGGCCCTAATGCCCAGGACCTCAGAATGAGGCAGAGCTTGGGGCAGGGCCTTTACGGAGGTGGTTAAAGTAACATGAGGACATGTCGGAGGCCCTAATCCAGTCCGACTGGGGTTCTCACAGGAAGAGGGGGCTTCGGGGACACACACACACACACACACACACACACACACGGGGGGAAATGAAGACGCAGGGGGAGGAGACGGTGTCTGCACACCAGGGAGAGCGTCCTCGGGAGAAAGCAGCCCTGCCCGCGCCTGGATCTCGGCCTGCCAGCCTCCGGGGCTGGGAGACGTGAACTCCTGCGAAGGCCGCCTAGGCCGTGCTCGAGGTGCTCATACAGTGGGATGACCGGGCTGCCGTGTTCCAGGCGGGGTGCGTGTTTACCATCGGCCTGCGGTTGGCGCTGGACTGGGGGGAGCCTGGCGGCAGAAGGCCTGTCTTTGTGAGGGTCACAGAGGACTTTCCGAAGCCTTGACCCCCGAGGGAGGCCGTGAGTGGCCTGAAGGACACGTCGATGCGCGGATCGTTGGTAACGCCATTCCGGAGGGAGGGGACTACATGCAGATGTGCGCGGTGTCGGGCAAGCGGAGACCCAGGAGAGTGGTCTGTGGGGGGGGGGGGGGGTGGAGAAGGGACCCGAAGAGCTTGTGTGGGCAGCACATGGGCTGGGCTGGGGCTAATGATGCAGGACCAGAGGTGGGGCGACACCGTGGAGGACGGGACTCCGTCTGGTGTGGAACCTGGGCCAGAGGACACCAGGGTGGGGAGGCTGTGGGGTCATCCACCCAGGACAGTGAGAAGAGGAAGAGGGGCTTGTCTGGGATCTATTTCGGAAGTGGAAACCATCAAGGTGGCAAAGCTGACATGCTGTGGGACTGTCACTGAGATCAGGAGGCGGGACAGGGCAGCACGAGCGCGGGTTGTGGTGGACGAGCTCATCTGGGACGTGTGAAGGTGGGGGTGTCTGTCGGCATTTAAGAGGAGATGCCAGGGAGTGGCCGCACAGTGGGCTGAGTCAGGAGGCCGTGAAGCCCGGCCCTTGGGGATGGGAGCCTGAGGGCGGGGAAGCCCAGTGCGCACCCGGTCAACCGCACCCGGGAGGTGTTGCAGGCGTGTGGGAAGGCCCAGGGAGCGACTCTGTGACTCCGCCTGGAGGACAAGAGAGGCAGGTTGTCAGAGAGAAGGGACTGGGGGACGTTGAGCGGTGCCAGGGAGGGATTAGCGGGTTGACCTGGGGGTGCCCAATGAGGGCACGTTCAGCAAGGCCCCACAGAACGTGTGCCGAGCAGCTGACCCAGAGGTGGCCCGCCCCGAAGGTGCTCTGTGATGCTCTGTTTGTCTGTGGTATAGACCCAGGGGACTAAGAGCCGTGCTGGGATATCAACCCCAGGTACAGCAAAGGGCACTAATGGCTGGGCTCCCCCAGAGCTCAGCTAGCAAACCGCCTTGTGCGCTAGTGAGAGTCTAGCAGGGAACCGATGGCACGTTAAGTTGGGCTATGCTAGCGAGCATTTCTCGGAGAGCGTGCTAACAGAGGCGCCGTGGGTGACACGGGCCGTAAAGGCTTCGGAGGACCCGCGGCGAGCAGCAGGGAGACACACCCTTGGGCTGGAGGCGTGTGGGAAGCAGAGAGGTTGCTGGTTCCAGAAAGGCGGCGTCAGGTGGAGAAAGCACCTGGAGTCTGTCCAAGGCAGCCTCCGGGAGGAATCCGTGGGCATGAGCTCTCTCCCCTCGCTCTCATCCTTCCCGCTGATTCCCCGCTGGGGCTTGATTGATCTAAATGATCCACGTAAACTCTGTTCCCCATCCCCATCCCAGTGACTTATCAGGGTATCTTAACTCTACCTCACACGAGATACAGACATGAGAGTGTCCCCGTCTACTGCCTCCGTCTTCTGTCAGAATGGTTGTATTTTACATTTAGCTTATCAAAGCTGGTAACATTTATATTCTGTTGCGCTCAAATTCCTATGTTCTGGCCATAGAATGACACTAAAAGTTGAAAAAAAGTGCAGCCATGGGGCGCCTGGGTGGTTCGGTCGGTTGAGCGTCTGACTCTTGGTTTCAGCTCAGGTCATGATCTCACGGTTCATGGGATCGAGCCCCATGGCATGAAGCCTGCTTGGCGTTCTCGCTCTTCCTCTCTCTCTCTCTCTCTCTCTCTCTCTCTGCCACCCCCTCCCATGCATGTGAGCACATGTGCTTTCTCTCTCTCTCTCTCTCTCTCTCTCTCTCTCTCTCTCCGCCACCCCCTCCCATGCATGTGAGCACATGTGCTTTCTCTCTCTCTCTCTCTCTCTCTCTCTCTCTCTCTCTCTCTCTGCCACCCCCTCCCATGCATGTGAGCACATGTGCTTTCTCTCTCTCTCTCTCTCTCTCTCTCTCTCTCTCTCTCTCTCTCTGCCACCCCCTCCCATGCATGTGAGCACATGTGCTTTCTCTCTCTCTCTCTCTCTCTCTCTCTCTTCCTCTCTCTCAAAATAAATACATTTAAAAACTCTTATTTGGGTGGCTCAGTCGGTTAAGCATCTGACTTGGGCTTAGGTCATGATCTCATCGTTCATGAGTTCCAGCCCTGCCTCAGGCTCTGTGCTGACAGCGCAGAGCCTGCTTGGGATTCCCTCTCTCTCTCTGTCTCCCTCTCTGCCTCTCTCTCGCTCCTTCTCTCTCTCAAAATAAATAAATAAACTTAAAAAAGAGTGCAGCCTTGACATTGTGTTTTACGTCACGCTCCAATCTCGAAAGTGTCGTCTGATTTTGCTCCCGTGACTGCTCTCCATTCAGACCGTGACTGTCTCTTACTTCTTCCCTCGAGCTTCTGTTGCCTTTTGTTTTCCTCTACGAAAGAATGATGTGTTTCGTGTATTCATGTTTTACTTCCTCAAATATTTATCGGGCACTCGTTTTGCCAGGCAGCATTCTGACACTAAAGGTGCACGTGAATCAGACCCAAGTCCCTGCCCTTCCATCCGTCTGCGGTAGCGAAGGAAGCCGGGAAGCACAGAGAGAGGAGAGTGCGTTGTGGACACGGAGGCTGCTGTTGCGGAGAGAGAGAGGGCACCGCCAGCCAGCGCCGTGCTGCGGTGGGGAGCCTGGAGCTTCGAACGGGGTGACCGGCGACGTTCTCTCTGGGGCCACGTGCTGCCGTCCCTCTTCGACGGCTCCTGATTCCTGCGGGGTCCGTGTTCTGGCTGATCACAGGTCCGCTGTCCCTCTCGTGTTGGCCCTCAGTGCCCCGGCCGGCTCTGGTCGCAGGGTGACATGTTTGGCCGTGGCGCTCCGACCCGAGGGCTGGGCAGAAACCCAGTGGCTCACCCGTCGGGCGACACCGTCCCATTGCTCTGAGGCTTTGACGTTTCGTCTACCGGGGAAGGAGGCGGGGACGAGCCTCTCCCGCCAGGCAGTGGGCTAAGTGAAGCTTTTGGTAAAACAGGTCCCGCTCTCTGAAACCGGTAGTTTTCTGAGGTATGGTAGGCTGAGGGCAGCAATCTTGGTAAGGGATCAAATTCACATGAAGCTGTTCATTTCTCCTCTTTCATGGTAAGCAGCACTTTTAGTGCCACAGAAACATTCTCAGTGCCAACCTCACAGATGCTGCTGAGGACACGGGTTAAAGACTCGCAGCGCTTCTGAGATCTCCTTCAGACCATCAGGACTTCTTGTACTTGTAGAAAGAAAATGACAGGATGGGGTTGTCGCAAGTGATTTTTATTCTTTTCTTTTTAAAAAAATTTTTAACATTTATTTATGTTTGAGAGACAGAGAAAGACAGAGCATGAGCAGGGGAGGGCCAGAGAGAGAGGGAGACACAGAATCCGAAGCGGGCTCCAGGCTCCGAGCCGTCAGCACAGAGCCCGACGCGGGACTTAAACTCACGAACCATTGAGATCGTGACCTGAGCCGAAGTCGGACACTCAACCCCGATTTTTATTCTTTTATTTGGCACTTTTTGTATTCTCCACGTCTTACTTAATAAACATGGCTGATTTTTACAATTAGAATAACACTAAGTTTAAACAAAAAGTTCATCAGATCTTGGTAAAAAAAGGGGGTCAGGCATTACTTAAATTCTACCTGACAGAGTTTGGATTTATGTTTAATTCAATAAAGTAACTTTTACATGATGTCACTGGAAAGAAAGCAGGAAAAAATAGACTCTTAACCACAATGAAACATTTTACATAAATTCTCTCTGGGCACAGCGACCTTGTGTTTGCTTGCGTTTGGACCGTTAAAAAGGATGGGGAAGCGGACACGTGGACCATGCCAGAAGGCTCCTTCACAGGCCGGTGCAGTTGTGAGCTGTATGCTCCTCGCCCATCAATTAGGGCTTTGCTGGTCTGGGCAAAGCTCCAGGTTCCATGTGTTCAGAGGAGTCCCGTCCCCTCCCTTGAAATGTTTTATTTGTTTTTCAGAAGTGCCACAGGAAGGCAAGGAGGTCTCTCTCTTCCTGGTTTTCCAAATTAACATGCATCTTTTGAGGGAGGTCGAGGCGCGCGTTCTGCGTGTCACAGCTGGTATTTAAGGTCGCAGGCGCTGGGGGAGTGACGGCAGATTCTGTGGCTGTGCCTTGTCCCCTGTGGGTGTGGACAGTGCGCTACCTTGCAGAGAATGTCACAAGGGGGTCCCGCTGTTTCAGAGCTGGGGAGCGTCTCAGGGCTCGGGAGGAACACCGCGTGTGGGATCGCCCTCAGCCCCGTGGGCCTTTGGCAGATGAACTGGGTCAGAAGCTGGGTCTCACACGTCCGGCGTGGGCGCTAAGGACTGCTGGTCTGGGTCAGCGCGCCCCAGCGAATGCGGGCTCCCTTCTGGGGCTCCTTCCTCGCTGATGAAGCGGTCCTGACGAAACGGACCGTGTGGTGTGCGACACACACCACAGCTAGGCGTTCTCAGGGCGGGTGTCCTGTAGAGCCGGAGAGCCAGTCGAAATGGCCCGCCCAGGGCACGCGGTGTGACCGGACCGGACCTGGGCTCCCGCTCCACCGCCGTGGATGAAAGCTGGGCTGGCAGCTGGGGCCGACTTCAGGGCAGATTCAGCTGAGCGATTGGAAAGTCTGTGACCCAGTGTTTCTTAAAGGCTCGCTGCAAAACCCTAATTGGGATGCGCGGTGCGTTTTCTTCCTGGTCACTGGAGGCAGTGCCCAGGGCGGGTCCTCTGCAGCGAGAGCGCACGTGTGTGGTAAACAATGGGCAGGCCCGGAACAGCAGCGCAGCGCGGGGCCGCACCGTCACCGGGCGCAAGTTCCCCCCACACGGCCACCAGGCCCAGGGTGCTGGCATGAGCTAGGTCCTCGGCAGATGCTTGTGAGTGACCGTCATCAGTGTTCCGCGGGATTCTGATAGGAGTCTTAGAGGACGAGGGTTTGGGGAGGACAGTTAGCTTGGGGAACACCAGAGTGCACAGTTAGCAGGGTTCTTTCCTGGAGTCCTCGGAGCGTCTGTCCCAAAGCCCCAGATGGAGGATACCTGTGCACCCCCCTCAGTGTCCCTCACCACGCTCTCTTTGGAGGACAACACAGAGAACTTTCTAGAAATGGAAAGGTGACGTTTTCGACTCACGGTGTCTAGACTCACGCCCGACCCTTGCCGACTGCTCTGCTGTTGGAAAGTCATGCCCTGGGTCCAGTGGCGCATCTGAGTGAGGAAGCTCCGTGGCACCCTTCATTCAGCATGCAGCAGGGTGCCTACAGCAAGGCAGCTGTTGAATACACAGGAGCTCTTGGAACTGTCACCGGAGGACTGGGTCCCAGGGTGAGCCCCCCACTGCGTTCCTGGGGCCGCTCGTCTCCCCCCATATCCCTCAACACTGCACTGGGCTGAGTGATCATAGCGATTGCACGCGGATGTGCAGATCAAATAGAGGTCGCCAGATGTTTCCACTTCACCAAAGAATGAAGTTCATGGACATGTATCACGACTCAAACCTAAGACTTCCAGAGAGATTACTGAACAGGAACAGCCTTAAAGATGTCTGGTTTGGCATTCCGGCATTCCAGCATTCCAGGGCAACCCAAACCACCATTTGGCCACATCTGGTCTCCATCAGGCCTGGGGTGTTACATAAATACATGCATGGTTTATAGGGTGAGGAGGCCGTCCTGACACAGCCCAGGCTGTGTTCTGTTGAGCTCTGCAAATGGGTCCAGGGGCTGCCTCACAGCCCAGGCAACGCTGTCCCAAGGGATGGAGCTCTCTGCTCCCATCAGTGCAGCCAAGGTAGGGATGCCACACTGGTGGACCCATCCATTCCAGCTGCCCTCACTGTCCAGCACACCTGCAAGTTCAGTCTTCAAATAGAAGCTTCTCACAGACAGCTAGTGGAGTTCAGCTGGTTAGAGAAGAAGAAAATGCTTCACGACCCTGTGGGCTCCACCCATTCATCCACCCACCCTCTCATCTACCCACACACCCTCTCATCCACCCACCCACACACCCATCCATCCACCTACCCACCCACATCCATCCACCCACCCATCCATCCATCCATCCATCCACCCACCCACCATCTACCCATCCACCCACCCACCTGCTAATCTATCCATCCACCCATCCATCTACCCACCCACCTACCCACCTATCCATCCATCCACCCATCCATCCATCCACCCACCCACCATCTACACAACCACCCACCCACCTGCTCATCCATCCATCCATCCACCCACCTACCCATCCACCCATCTACTTACCTACCCATCCATTCACCCATCCATTTAGCCACCCACCCATCCATCCATTCACCCACCCATCCATTCACCCACCCAGCCAGCCAGCCACCTGTCCGTCCGTCCATCCATCCATCCATCCACCCACCCACCCACCCACCCATCCACCCATCCACCCATCCACCCACCCATCCATCCATCCACCCACCCACCCACCCACCCACCCATCCATCCATCCACCCACACACCCACCTACCCACCTACCCATCCATCCATCCATCCATCCATCCATCCACCCACCCCCCCACCCATCCATCCAGCCATCCACTTACCTATCCATCCATTCACCCATCCATTCAGCCACCCACCCATGCATCCATTCACCTCCATCCATCCATCCACCTACCCATCCATCCATCCATTCACCCACCCACCATCTACCCATCCACCCACCCACCTGCTAATCTATCCATCCGTCCACCCACCCACCTACCCACCTACCCATCCATCCATCCATCCACCCATCCATCCATCCACCCACCCACCCACCTACCCATCCATCCACCCACCTACCTATCCGTCCATCTACCCATCCATCTACCCACCCGCCCACCCATCCCTGTTACATCCACTTATGTAATGAATAAGAACTCGGCAGATGCCAAGTACTATTCCAGGCACAGGGAGTCCAGCAGCAAACAAGTCAGGTACAGAACTGACCCTTGTGCCATGTTCCAGTGTGAGAGACTGACATTAAATAATTGCACAATTATTCATTGGCCAGGGTGATAAATGCTCAGAAGGAGAATTCCAGAGTGTGCTAAGCACACAAAATGGGAGATGGCTTGTAACTAGGAGGCCACTAGAGGTTTCCCTGAGCCCAGGGATGTCCAACAAAACAGCCTCAGGGCCCAGACTGCAGACCCTGGCCTGACTCTGGCCATTTGGTTTCCATGAGGTTGAGTCCTGCTGGTTTGACTGCAGACTCCTTTCCTGACAGACACCTCCAAAACAGGGCTGTCCCTTCTCTGGGCAAAACCAGTAAAATGTTCCTAGAATCAGTTCCCTCAAGCAACCTAACTTAAGGATTGAATCCCGTAAGAGTAAGCTGAAGGAAGGAGGAAAACAGTGTTCCTGCACATCACTGTCCCAGACAGAAGTCCCTCGTCCTGACGCCACCCGGGCTGTTGGACCACAGAACTCTGACCACAGCACTGTGTGTGCCACGAGCAGCCCTGGCCCGTGGCAGGGCGGTGTTTCCTCCTAGGGTCTCCTCTCTGTTTTACGAACCTGACCCAGACAAGCCACAGAGGAGAACTCTCCCTGCTCCTTGCGGTAGGGGGAAGCAGAGTCCTGTCCCCTCCAAATGCCTGAGGTCCGGGAGGCGGCCTCATTACCACCGGGCTCAGCCCTCTCAGACGATGGCTGGTAGTTAAGTGGCCTTGTTTCCGCTGTCTGTGGTTTTGCCTGCATCTTCAAGAAAGGGAACAAAACCCTGTGGCTTGTGCTACGGTGCAATTTCTTCATAGGGACGGGGCTTTTTGGCTACTCCCAAACTAGCTACCTGTTAGCTGTGGCCACTCATTTCTTTGTGCAAAGAGTAGCAATTACACAGCCAGAGGGCATCGACCGACGCGTTCGTTCTTCTCCAGGACATGCATTTTGTGAGATAGAAGAGAGGTCCTCTGCCTTCTGGAAGCAATTCCTAAAATAAACACAGCAGACTCCTCCCTCGACTATCTGCATGGGAACAGGAAGGAGGCCACTGTGTCTAACGAGACATACGGTCAGTGGTCCACACAGGGATTGTGCAGGGAAGGGGATGGTGGCGAGAGAGGGGAGTTTGTGCACAGGTGGGTGCGCACAGGTCACACTCCCTAAAGGCAGGGCTGGGACCGGCTGTGCCCCCAACTGCCTTTTTAAGCTTAATCGGAAATGGTGTCCACGCAAGCATCATGATGAGAAGACACGTGTGTTCGAAGCCCTTCACAAAGAGCCATGCTGCTCGCCCGTGCCTTGTGGCAAGACCCCACACAAGTGAGGGGAAAGCGAGTGTCCTTGAGACACGGAGCCAGAAAGCACCTTGACACCTGGCCCTTAATTAATTTCAGGGAGCTGATGGCCACGAGGTCAGTGGGATTGTCGAGGGAGTGGCCCCCAACCTCCTCACGCCCAGCACCCATTTTGCCCAAGACAGGCTGATTGCACAGCTCAGCCCCAGCGTCTCAGGGGCCCGGGAACAAGGCACTTTCCAAGTCTAAGTAAGAGCTGGAAGGGCCTTTGTTCTTTCCTTCACGGTGGGATGGGGAACACACAGAGGCAGCGGTCATCAACACACAGGCTGGGGCTGGTTGTGTTGTTTGCCCTTCTGTGTGCGGGTGACCAGTGTGGGAGCCCGGTTCCCCTGAAACCGTGGGAATCACTGCTTCTGTCACACCCTCCGGCAGCCACGTGATGGGAAATACAGCGAGGTGGGCGGGCGTGCTTGGGGAGGGGTGCCCAGAGCCCCCTCCCGGCTCATCTCTCCCCGCCCTGAGCGAGCCTCCTGATTCCAACCCAAGGGATCCTGCGTGTTCTCATGTCCCTCCTCTCCTGCCTCGGCTCCTCTCTGTCTCTGGAACCCCAAATCGTCCATACTCGCCAGCATTTCTCAATTGCCCAAGGATTTGCCTTCAAAGTAGCCTCAGTATTTCCATCATTAATACAGACACCTGCACCTGCTCTGTGCCCAAATGGCCAATTGTGTCTCCAATGGACAGTGGACGAAGGGTGCTGAGACCCAGCCAGCGCCATTTCCTACAACCATCAGTTTTGCAGTTGGTTTTCATTTAAGGGATCATTTTAACAAGCTTTCTGCACATAATATCCTCAGATATCAACTCTCAGGGCACCTCATGATTTTGCTGGGCCTCTGTTTCCCCACTGGTCCAGTGGACATGCCCACGGGGGCTCAGAGAGGGGTGCTCAGACATGGGTGTTCAACAGACCTGACACATCACCCAGCAGACCCTCCCACACGTGGTCGGCAGGGCAGCCCAGGGGGAGGCAGGGAGGGGACAGAGAAGCAAAACCGGGCTTGAATCAGGGGCTCCGGCAGAGAGATGTGGTGAGGTCCCAAGGATGATGCCCCCAGGTCACGAAAGGTGACCTCTGGGAGGCTGTTTGTCCCATGGGGCCCTCCGAATAAGTTCATGGCAGGAACGTTTTAACCTCCAGTAGATAGCCCAGGGCAGGGCATCATGACTTTGCGATTTCATGGACCCGCAGTGTTTTTCCCTTCAGGTTTTACTGAGCTGTAACAGGTGCACAGCACTGTGTGAGTCTGTGTGCTGCACACGCCCTGACTTACACGTACTGTGAAATGGTTACAGGTGAGCGTACTTACCGTGAATCAGCAGCGTTTAAAAAGGAGAGTCGGGCAGCAAGACTGCTATTGACTAGCACCCTCAGTTCCCGAGAGAAAGGACAGGTCAGTGCCCCAGAATTCGGATGTACTTAACCTCAGGATGGTGGACAATCTTTAAACAGATAAATCTGTGTTTATGAAACACGAATACACTGCCCATTTTCTTGGTTTTAATACGGACACGTGCGGACCCGTCACCAAGCACCCCAGCGCCTGTCTGGAGTCACTGGCGTAGAGCAGGCGTGTCGATGGGTCTCAAGTTCAGGGCTAAGGCCAGTTGCTGAGCAGAACACTGTGTTAAGAAGGATTCTGAAGCAGGGTCTCAGCTCAGTCATTATTAATTAGCAGTGTTTGGGGCTTATAGTGATGTTGAAATATGTTCGCAAATCCTCTGCCTTCTTCCGGGCGAAAAGTGGAGTCCTTGTGAATGTGGGCGGCCTTCGAGACTTCCTTCTGACCGACAGAATGTGACTTTTGAACCGTCAGCTGGGAACCCGGCTTGTGAGGGTGGAGCTCGCGGCGACCCCATATTGCACATTTGTGAGTGAACAAAAAGGCCCCCGATTTCTGGGGTGGTCTGTTGAGCTGTAGGCAATCGCGGGCGGGAAAGTGGCAGAAAATGTTGGCCACTTGCATCCCAGAGCATCTGGTGTCAAACACACTCTAAGTTCCATCCTTCCAGGACTCTGCCTGTTTTCCTCTGCAAATGCAAGACCTCAAGGTGCCTGACTACGTGGAGGAACGGAGGGCGAGGTCGTGTGGCCACTACAGATCTCTTTGGAATCGACCGATGTCTGCAGTGGCCTCAGCTTCTGCCAAGCCCCCCAGAGCCGGTGCGGGGTGACCGTGGCAGCCGGGGCGTGTGCCGTAGGGAAGCCAGAACTCCCACCTCTGGGGTCCGGCCACTCACCAACACCCTCCGCGTGGAAGCTGGTCCGTGGCCATGGCACCAGCTTCCTACAGGGTTTGCGCCACGAGAGTCCAGCCTGGGATGAAATCCTGAGACTGAGAATCCAGGGGACAGGAGTCCTCTGGCCAACACCGGAGGACGTGGTCGCTTCTTACGTGCCTGATGGCCCCTCCCTGTGAGAAACTCCCTCTCCCCAGGGACCCTCACCCACAGTGGGATGTGACAGTCCCTGCATGTGTCCCTGTGCATGGACAAGCCACCACCCGAGCTAGGTGCTGAGTGTATAAAGATGATGGAGATGGGGGTCCAGCCTCTGAGGACTCAGAGGAACACAGACAAACCCCACATTTTAGCGCGGTGCAGGGAGAACGGGCCGTGGCCGGCCAGCATTATGGACTGCGTGTCCTCCGTGATCCTTCCTTTCCTATGGTTGAGCGAGCTGGACGGGGGGCACGGGGAGAGTGAGGGCTCTCGCTGGGCTCCCGCAGCCTGAAGCCCTGCGAGCAGGGGCCACACGGGGAGAAGAAGGGTCAGGAGGCTCCTTCTCATCGTGGGCGGACAGCAGCTGCAGGGTAAGGCTGCCGGGCTGGGAGGAGGAGCTCGCTGGGTCTGCGGGGGGGGGGGGGGTCCTAGATTCTCCCTCAAGAGCCCCCTTTCATCCAGGAGCTTCTGAAGCAAAGGGAGGCTGACTGGCTGCAAAACAAAGACCCCAAACCCACAAAGTGTTTGGTTCTGGGTAGATGACGAGACTCACCCCCCCAGCCGAGCTTTCAGAGCCCCTGTGACCCCCTCTCTGCCCCGCCCCAGGCTCTGGGCCCCTCACCCACCCCAGCACCATCCAAGAACATTGTGAGGCGCTGTCCCCCTGGGAGCCGATCCCGAGGGCAGCCGCGGGGGCAGGACTGGACAGGACCCTCCCTGTGCCTTGTCCCTCGTCCCTTCTGCTGCTGCCAGCATCTGTAACTGCAGCACCCCACACACCCCTCCTCCCGCACCTGGCCCCCTTGTGTCCAGGCCCGAGGTCATAGGACCCCCAGGGTGTGCATAAACGGCTCCCTGCACCTGGGGCGTGTCCCCACCCACACGATGGTCTTAAAGCACGCCTGGCCTGTGCGCCTTCATTGACGCGTAGGAGCAGCCGTCCACAAGGCTTGGCACTTCCAAGCACGCGGTCCTTCCGAGAGAGGCAGGGCTACCTCCGTCCTGCGGCACTTTGTCACTGTGTCCCCAGTGCCTGTGCAGCGTGGCCCGCTGGCTCCCAGCGGACGCCCACTGAGGACTGAATCAGCAGCCCGGCCTCCTTCAGAGAGAGAGGTCAGCCGTGGTCAGAACAGCCCACGTGCCCTGGGCCTCCTCACGCCTCATGCGGTGCCACTGGGCTCCAAGTGAGCAGGATGGGAGAGGCGGGGCGGGGGAGGGGGGAGGAGGAAGGGGGAGGGGCCGGACGGGGGAGGAGGGACTTTGGAAAGCGCACAGCCTCACTTCCTGGGTACCCCACCCGGAGGCAGTGGCCAGGAAGACAGGGGCCATCAAAGGGGGTAGAGACACCTCTTTTCTTTTGTTAAATCGCGATACAACACACACAACGCAAAATGCCCCATCTCAACCGCTTTTAAGTGCGCCCAGCAGCATAAGTGCGTCCACACTGCTGTGCAAAGGTCCCCACTGTCTGTCTCCAGAACTCCCTCCGCCTCCCCCAACCAAAACCCTGGCCCCTCGGATGCTGGCTCTCTGCTCCTCCGCCCTGCACCTCACCTGGGGCCGGAGCAGTGGGGAGCAGGCCTGGGGGGACCACCCTGGAGATGCCGCTGTGGCCACTTTGGAGACACGTGATCTGCCTCCACTGATCTGGACTTCACGCTGTGGCAGGAAGCACACGAGGAATAATAGTGTCCGTGGCTTCTCTCCCTGTACCTGACGCTCCCACACCGGAGCCCCATACTCAGCATTTGCGTCCTTACAGAGACGATAATTCAGATGCTCCCTTCCAGTTGCAAAATTCTGATGTTCTCCTTTTCCATGCCGTCCCAATGGGCCACAAGTGCCTGAAGTGTGTTTTGCTCTTACTTCCTTATCCTTGGGCAGGAGGCCCTTCTGTCCTTAGAACCATTTTCAGAAGTTTTCACTGAACAGCCATGCAGCCTTGGCCCCTCCGTCTGCGTTACCCAGGCCACGTGTGTGCCACCAATGGCCTCACCACCCAAGGGTCTGCCGTGGCCACTCGCCTTCACCCTGTCCTCCGAGAGCAGAGCCTCTGGGAGAGAGAGGCAGACAAGGGAAGGTCCCACGGTGCGAGGCCACGGTGCCCGCATCACTCACGGACCCCGGGATGGGTCATCCCCCCTTCGGAGGCCCGCAGTGGGAAATGCACATCCCTGCACGTCCCTGCTTTCATGTCGAATTGTCACTCCATGTGCTCCGTAGGTGGGAACCTTGTAAATTTTTATCACTCTACAAACTATGGGCCAGAACTTCTATGAAGTAGACTGTGCTTGACTTTCCTTAAGAGTTTATCATTCTTCGTACTCAGAGTCCCCATGACCCAGCATCCTGTTTTGCATTTATTTTTCTAAAGAGAGGCCTCAGCGCATCTGGGAATTCACATAGAGCCGCTGAACCGAGCCGGGGGAGAAAGGGTTGATCCCCCGCCGTGTGATCTCTGCTGCACAGTGATGCCAGAGCAGGGAGGTGCCCAGGTGAGGGTCGGGGCTCAGGGTGCCTCATCGTGGGGCCAGAGCCCCCGTCCCACCGCCACGGACAGTGCTAGGTAACGAAGCGCCGGCCTCGTGGGGCTGGGCCCGTACTCCAGATCCTGGGACTCTGCAGGGAGACTGCGCAGCGAGGAAAGCAGACAGGTCAGGCCTGCGGCAGTCACGGCCTCCGAGCTACAGACCAGCTCTCCGACGTCGATCCCGGCCAGCCTGGTGGAAGCAGGCTCTCTGTGGACTTGCCTGGGGCCTGTGAATAGGGGTGAGGCCCCTCCAGTTCCCAGCACCCATGCGTCCAGTCTTGGACCGCTGGTAAAAGGTCGACGTTCGGAAGGCCTTCCTTCCGGATCCAGAAACATAAACACTGCATAATAAGAATGTTAAAAAAAAAAAAAAAAAAAAAAAAAGATGGTTTCCATCATTTTCCCAGCTGTCTGAGTTAATGGGCTGCTTCTCTGAGAATCAGGGAGATTAGCCTTAAGAGGAGATGCAGATGGCCAAGTGTGACCCTCAGGGGACCCAGCCCCAGGCCTGTCACACAGCTGTTTCCTGATCCCCTCCCCCTCAGTAAACATTTGATGAGCTGGAGGCTTCGGAGGCAGTGCTGGACTGTCCCAAACCCTTTGATGCTTGGGGTGCAGATTTCAGCCAACTAGAAAACCAGGCCGGGAGCCGCTGTGACCCCAGGGGCTGGGGATCTACCAGCAGACTGCTTGGGGCCATGTGGGGAGACCCACCCCCACCCCCCACCAGATCCCCTCTGTCTGGAAGAGTAAGTGGCTTACCGGGACCGGTGTGAATGGAAACATTTGCACTCACTCGGTTTCCATAATTACAGGCCAGAGCTTCCCTGCAAACCCTGTTGGAAAGTTCCCACACAGCGGCTGAAAGCCAGGCGTGAGGAGGGGTCCCAGGAGCGCCTGGGAACAAGCGCCATGCGGGTGGAACAGAAGCGCGTGCGCAGAGGCCACCACAGGCAGCGCGTCCTGGGGAACGTGCACTGGTTCGGTGACAGCCACACCGGTGGGCACCGCGGGTCCACACGGGACAGTATGACCACTGGGTGGGGGCCGAGCTCTGCAGGTCTGACCTGAGTACTGTCCCGAAGCATCTCACCTCAAGTCTGGGCCGGGTAGCGGCGGGGGCCGGGCCAAGGACCAGAGGATGCCTGTTGGCGTCGGTCACGTGCTGGGGGTGATGTTCCCCTAGGGGAGCTGTCTGGAGGGTTACAGGCGAGCATGCAGGGCACCCCACGGGCAAGTGCCACACAGAGTAGACACCCAGCCATTGAGGACCCGTCCTCAGTTTCTGTCTCCTGTGTGTGACTCGGGGTCAGGTGTAACAGCATAGGCATGCAGGGAGCAGAGCACCACTCCCCGCTCTCCATGGCCCCTTCCTGGTATACCAGTAGCCTGAGGGCGTTTTCTTTATCCTGAATCTGTTATGAAAGGTCAACACACCATCCTCAAGTCTAGAGAACCCAGCACCTCTGCCAACCCGGAGGAACAGACTCAGGGCCGGGGGACCTCCTGCAGCCTAGAGCCCGAGCACAGGCACCACCTCCCACAGGCCGTGAAGCAGGGCATTCGGAAGCCTAGGGACCTCCCGGGCTGGAAAAGCCTTCCATGCCGATTCCAACGCCATTTTCACTTACGCAGAAAGCAAGGTTGGAAGACTTAGTTGGCCTCTTGAAAGAGGCAGCATCGAGGCCCTTCCCGACTGCTCACACCTGCTCTCCCCTGCACCCCCACCGCACCCTCCCAGCCCGGGGTCTGCGTAGAAGGCCCTGAAGGCAGCCCAGCCACCCACCCCTAGCCCTAGTGAGTGGGCCTGGAAACCAGGAAGGTGCTCGGTTCTCTCCTAAAGAAATACAGGGGTTGTTTTGGTAGAAGGTGCCAGAGAGTATTGCCCCAGACTTCCTCACCCACAAGCGTGGTCTATGGTCTTGACTCGCCATCACCCCTACCCACCTGTGTGTGAGGCCAACGGAGGACCTGGACTTCTCAACCAGGCGGGCCCCAACCCCGTACCGGCCCGATCGGCCAATGGAGAAGGGGAAGTGGGACCCTCTGAGGGGCAGCCCTGAAGTTTGTAGAAATGATAAACCAGATTCCTATAGGAGACTGTTTGCTTACACAGATGTGACACTGATTCAAACATTAATTCTGCCAAGATAACTCCAATGAATGAACAGATGGGAAAAGTAGGTGCTACTAAGACACAGGCTCCCAGTTGAGGAATGAAAAAGTCACAGGGACGAAAGGCATGGCATAGAGACTAGACTCAGTGGGACTGTGAGAGCATCATATGGTGACAGATGGTAGCCACACTCGTGAGCACAGCATCACATCTAGACTCGCGGAATCACTATGTTGTACCCCTGATGTTTGTGTAACATCGTGCGTCAACTGTATTTCAATAAGAAGTCTTAATAATACATTTCACCTAACCCAACATGTCCAAAATATCATTTCAGTGTGTAATAATATAAAATTATTAATCAGATATTTTACCCTATTAACGTAAGTTGTAGAAACCCAACTTATGAATAACTTACTTAGAGCACATGTTGGTCCCCACACTAAATTTTCAGCATTTAAGGGGAAAATGTGTATCTGCCAAAACAACAAAGTCATATTTAATGGAAAAAACAAAAACTAGGTGCTATTGCCATCTACCCCAAACCTCATGTCTTTGACTAGTTACCAAACACAAAAAGAAGCCTACTTCAACAATTTATAGTCATTTTTAGAACAGATACAATTCCATTTCAGTGAAACTCATGGGATGTAAGATATTTTGGAAGACTTAATTCTGAAACAATTCTGTCTTCACGAGACGTTGCAAAAACAGTAGAGAGATGCCCTGAGTGCCCTTCCCCCTGTTCCCCTCAGAGGAGACACCTCATGACACTACAGTTTGGTGTCAAAGCCACAAAGCTGATTTTGGCACAGCGCGTGTGTGGCGCGCCATGCTGTTTTATCGCCTGTGTAGACAGACCCTGGCAACACGTGGCACTCGAGGTACTGGCTGTCCGTCACCACAGAGGTCTCCCTGTCGCTCCCGCCCCTGTCCCAGCTGCCCACCATCCTACCGCCTGACACCACTGGTCTGCTTTTTGTATCCACGGTTTTGTCACTTTGAAATGTCTTCTAAATGGGGCAATCTTTGGCTCAGCGTGATGCCCTGAGACCTCTCCGCACAGGGTATTGACACTTCACTTCCTTTTGCTTCTGCCTTATATTCCGTGGTAGCCAAGAAGCACCACTGTTCAAACATCACCTCTTAAGGTGGTTTCAGGTTCAGGGCTGGCACACGTTAGGCCACTATGAACATTCCTATGGAGGTTCGTGTGTGTGGACTTTTGCTTCCCTGGGATCAACGCCCAGGAGTGGGATTGCTGGGTCGTATGGTAAGTATATGTGTATGTTTTTAAGAAACTGCCAGACGGATTTCCAAGGTGGCTGTATCACCTTACCGTCAACACCAGCAATGGATGTGAGACCTAGTTTCTCCCCAGCCTCACCAGCACTTGGCATTGTAACTATTTTAGCTGTTGTAATATGTGATAGAGAGATAGATCATAGATATATAATCTGTTACCTAATACAGTATGTACTCAATATATATTATACATGTAAACTCATGTGCCTGTTGGCCATCTGTGACCTCCTCCGTGAATCGATTGTTCGTGTCTTTTGTCCGTTTTCCAATTGGGTTGGTTCTGTTTTTATTCTTGAGTTTAAGACCTGTGTAAGTGTTCTGTGTGCGAGCCCTGTGTCGTTCACCCCTGCCCGTGGTTTGTCTTTTCATCCTCTGTGCCTCGGCGTTCTGGGACTGAGAGTCTTTAGGATGGCTGAGGTCTAGCTGGACAGATCTTGTTCCTTGATGGATCTGCGTTTTCCTAGAAATTTCATGGCTGATGTTTTACATTTGACGTCATTACCCATTTTTAGCTACTTCTGTATAAGGTGTGAGGTTTACCTTGAGCTTCGTTTGCCTTACGTGTGTCCAAATGCTCCCACGCTGTTAGTTGAAAGACTGGGATGTAAGACTAAAACGTTGTTTTAATTTGTCATTTTATCTGTGAATAGTATGTAGGTGAAATTACATTTCTTTGAGGTAGGTTTTGACAGCCAAAGTCCTGTCAGAAAGGCTTTGGATCCAAAATGCACACAAGGGTCTCGTGTCCGTGCCTCTGCAAGGGCAGGGGTCTTACGCTGGGGCCTCGGTTTGGTGGGTGGATTGATTTTCGGTGGTGGGAAACACATTAGCAGGATGGCTACCTGTCACTCACTGGTTGATGGCAAAATGAAAGCTCTCCCGGTGCTCAGTCCTTCTCCAACTAACACAGGGCCTAGAACCTGCTTCCCTGGCATGTGGAGTGGGGTCACAATGGGGTCGTCTGACACCCAGGGCCATGTGGCTGCCATTGGGAACACTGGGCCTTGTGCCCATAGAGTAAAAAATCTGTTTTAGTAAACACATAGAATGGATGAATAAAGGCTGGTAGTTAAATCCGTTAAACTCTGTCAGCACGAATCTTTTCCCAGCACATGGCTTAAGTTTATAAGGCAGCAACTTGCCACTGTGTTCTTTGGAAGGAGATTTAACTTAATTTCAGTTTTTTCTTTCACCACCAAAACAAGACTGGCTTTCTGCCCCTGTTCTGTGGACTGATGTCTGAGTGTGCATTTGGCCTTTAGCGTTTGTCTTGATAAAAAGTAATGAGAGCAAGGACTTCTGTCCCGTTGCCCCATCAGGCTCTCTGGGCCCTTCCCTGTGGGGGTGACATTCTGTTTTCTCATCGGCCACGCCAGGGGTACGTGCTGATCTCATTATTCCATCTAGCTACTTGTTTTCCTGTTTCTGCCATTCAGGGGGTGAGTCTTCCTTTGGGAACTGGGGGATGAGAACTGAGGCAGAGCTCCGGTAGCAGCAGGAGGACACTCGCTGTGGCTGTGGTCCACCCCGTATCCTCCCCACATCAGGCCTCCACTTGAGGCCACAGTGGGACATGCAGGCCGGGAAGATGTGCAGCGCTGGGCCTGCCCCGGGGCCCAGGCAGGGGTACAAGATGCCCGGAGGGCATCTTGTCCTGCTAGGGTCAGGAGGACACTGACGCTGGCTGCTTTTCAGCGAATCGGGCAGAAAATAGTCAAAGCACGCCTGCAGTGTGCCTGACTCCATCCATCACAGGGACACTGGGATGATGTTGGATGCATAGTGTCAAACCTCACTCCATTCTACCTACCACCAGTAGGTAGACTGTGCCCGCCACAGTCGTTGAAAAACCTAGATGGTGTTTGTTATTTGTCTGGACTGCGTGGAATACAAATGCCTTGCCAACAGCCTTTTCCGTCTTATCCCCTCCACCAGCTTAGCACCAGTAGGGCCCGAAGAAGCCAGAGGACCCTCAGCAGGTGACTCTGGACTTTTAAATACCAAAACAAGTGGTATAAATGAATACGGCAAGACTACTGAGATGAGAGACATGGTCTTGGTGTGATCTGGGCGGGAAAGCCTCCACAGGTCATGGGCACCTAACTGGAGCCTTGAAGGGAGTGTGTGTATTAAGTGGTGAATCCCCCTTTCCTGTGGCTCACTCATGATTCCCTAGAAGCCCCCTCACAGAGCACTGGACTGATCAGATGTGTGAGCCAGCACTCAGGAGTTAAACAGCAGAGAGCCAGATTGCATACGATGAGATCCAGATTTAGGCCGAAATCTGAGCTGATACATTCCAGGCTCTGTTCCCTGGGGAAATAAAGAGAAAAAGGTGAATCTCATCTGGTGGTGTTAGAGAAAGTCCTCTCGGAGAGAGAGATGCTCACGTGGGGAGGGGCTGGGAGCTGGGCAAGGAAGTCGTTACCATGACATTTCAAGCTCGCAGCTCTAAATCCAGAGCAGATGGAGAGTGTTAGGTTGCATTTCTGAGCAGGATTGTAAATCAGCTCGAGGTAGCCTTGGCATTTCCTGAAAACCATGGTAGCCTCACTGGGGGCCACTCAACATTCCACTGCAGAGAGCTGCCACAGACCATGCTGTTCAGAGCAACTATAATTAAAAAGCAAGATTAGCAGAGTGAATTAAAAAAATGCCCCAACTGTGTGCTGTTTATGAGAAACTCACTCCCCCTAAGTTCAACAGCATAGGTAGGTTGAAAATAAAAGGATGGGAAAAGATATCCCATGAAACTATCAATGAACAAAAGGCATGAGAGGCTGTATTAATATCTAATAATGTAGACTGCAGACCAAAGAAAATAACCAAAGACAGAGAAGGACAGCACATAAAGGTAAGAACACAGACCCACCCAGGAAGACATCACAATTCTAGACGTGAACACACACACACACACACACACACACACACACACACACACACACACAACAACAACAACAACAACAACAGCAAAGCCCTAAAATACATGAAGCACCAACTGGTAGAGCTGAAGAAGAAATCGATAAATCCACAATATGGTTGGGAACTTCAGCACCCACCTCTCATCATCTGGAGAGAAAATCAGCATGGCTATAATCAGAACAATACAATCTACCGCTGGCATCTAATTGGCACACATATAACACTTGACCCCAGAGCCCCAGAACACATATTTTATTTTCAAGTGCTCATGAACATTCATGAAGACAGACCATATCCTGAACCAAAAGCAATTATCAAAGAATGTAAAAGATTTGAAGTCATACTGAGAATATTATTCTTAAGTTTATTTAATTATTTTTGGAGAGACAGAGCAGGAGAGAAGGAGGGTCAGAGAGAGAGGGAAAGAGAGAATCCTAAGCAGGCTCTGCATTGTCAGCACAGAGCCTGATGCGGGGCTTGAACCCACAAATGGTGAGATCATAACCTGAGCCAAAGTTGGATGCTCAGCCGACTGAGCCACCCAGGCGTCCCTGTACAGAGAATACTATGTGAGCATGATGGAATCAAGCTTGAAATCAGTAACACAGAGACAAAAGAAAAATCCCTAAGCACATGGAGGGTGAACTGCATACTTCTGAGAAACCCATGGATTAAAGTGGAAGTATCACAGGAAATGAAAAAAGTGTAGACCTGAATGATGAATGAAAATGAAAACACAGTGTACTAAAAAATGTGAGATGTGGCTAAGGCAGTATGGACAGGAAAATTCATAGCACTGAATGTTTATGTTAGCAAAGAGAAGTCTTGTCTCATAAATCTAAAGTCATACCTCCAGAGATTGAAAAAGAAAAGAAAAGCAAACAGAAAGGAAGCAGAAGAAAGGAGATCAAGTTCAGAGCATAAATGAGTGAAATAGAAAATAGACAAACAACAGAGAAAATGACTAAAACTACAAGTTGGTTCTTCAAAGAAGAAAATCAGTAAAATTGACAAGCCTGCAGCAGGAGGTTTCGCCAGCACCAAGACTGAGGTGACCCTGTCCCTGCAGACATCCCACAGCCACGGAAAGGATTACAAGGGGAATAAGGAAACGCTACAAATAACTCTGTGCTCATAAATTTGAACATTTAGAAGAAATACTCCTTCTCTGAAAACTTAACGCCGCTCAAACTCAGCCAGGGTGAAATAATCTGAATAGTCCTAGAGTGATTAAATAAGTTCAATTCATAATTGAAAGTCTCCTGAAAAAGAAGTCTCCAAGCACAGGCGCTTTCACTGGAGAATTCTACTAAATACTTGGGCTTTTGGTTCAAGACATTATTTTTATTATTATGGTGCAGAATGGGAACCCCTATCTTTTTGGGTATTCTTAGGTATGATTTCTTCTCCCTTTCTTCATCCCGGAGACTCTGGGGCAAGACCAGCAGGGCCGTGTTTGTTCAGCCCTACGGGTCCCCTACTTTCCCATCTCCACCTTTGAGCCCCCCACCCACCTTGCCATCCATAGCACAACTGTGGCCACTCTCTTTCCCAGCAGCTGCTTCACAGAAAACCCCAGGCCCTGGTGGGTTTTCACTCTGCTTCTCTCTGGTGTTTGGGACTACAGCCCATGAATCTGACATGTGGGAGGGCACAGGTCCCAGAGCAGAAAACACTGAGCTCAGAGAGACAAATCCCAGGAGGCACGTCTGGAGCCCGCAAGTGGGATTAGGGGCGGCCAAAAAGGCCAGCCGGCAAGTTCACCGGATGGACCATCATTTCCTGTTCTCAAAATTTCCTTTAGGACCCGCAGCCCAGCTGCCCTGCGGGGGAGGAGCACAGGCCCTGGTGCTGCAGTCAGGACCCGGAGGCGGCACTGGGGGGGCCTGACCCCGGCAGTTCTGGTCCCACCACAGGGAGACACAGCTGGGCCTGGGGGTCAGCGGAGGGTGTGTGTGTGTGTGTGTGTGTGTTTGTGTGTGCACATACGTGTGTGTGTGGATGTGTGAGATCGTGTGTGGGAGAGTGTGCGAGCCTGCATGTGCATCAGCGTGTGGAGGAACGTGATGGCATCCCTGCATATGCGTGTGGGTGTGTAAGAACAATGTAAACCTAAAATGCAGAGACCATCTAGGAACCACAACCAGAGCACCGTTCACCTACAACTGCCAACAACCTGAACACCCTCAGCATCCCGTCAGTCGGCATCCAGTTGGCATCCAGTCAGAGTCCGTCTCTTCTGGTGGCTCACGATGGTCCTTGGGCAGCTTGTTGAGTCGGCATCTGAAGGACTGTCCCTTCGCTGGTGGGGATGTCCCTCACCCTCCCGCACATTATTAGCTGCGCCCAGAATCTCTCTGTTTGAACCTGCTTTCTTTGCACCCCGGGGACGTTGCTTACCGGGCCTCTCTGCCCGTGTGTTTCCTGTAAGTCGGTGGCTGGACCTCAGGCTTCTCTCCTTCAGGTGCAAATAAGCTTGACGCGAGTGCTGGGTCCTTGGCTGCTGAGGTCAATACCCAGAGCGCGGGGCCCCACGTCTAAGGAGAGCGGCTTGCCCTGCCCTGGCCCAGGGCTCACAGGGTGGGGCCGGGGCTGTTGCTTTAATGGGAACTTGGGTGTCAGGAGGAGGTTCCCCCATCCACTGCCCATCCGGACAGGCTCACGGCCCCAGGAGGTGGCTCCCGTGTGCCGCTCGGGACTGGCGATGGTGGCATGGGCCCCTGAGCCCCGAGGAGTGTCCTGACGGCTAGCAGTAGGCTGGCGTCTCGGGCGGTTCCTCATCAAACAGATGGGGATCCCCTTTACTTCATCACTCTCTTTTGTTCTGACGCTACAGAGCGCCTCTCAGACACCTGGTAAGATCCGTGAGCTCTGCTGGCTGCTGAGCGACGACAGCAAAATGTTTTCTCTGGAAAAAGAAGTGAGGGCAATGGACACTGTGTGCTAGACAGGATAGGGGACGGCGGAGGGTGGAGGCAGCTGTGACACTCACTGTTTTTCTGGGTCCACGCCGTGGCCGACGCCAAGGGGCACACGTGGGTGTCAGGTGCAGATGGTCTGACATTGCTCACGGCGGCACCACCCTCCGCATCTCCCGACGCTGTGCCTGTTGTCACGGGTGCTGCTCCTGACCTACCATCGACAGGTGGCACGCAGGGTCCAGCGTCCACGGACCTCAGATGTTGGGGTAAGCACCTGCTTGTCCTCACAGCTGAGGGATGAAAGCCTGCTGCCTGCTCTGGATGGTAGGGGGATTCTAGGAAGCGGAGGCAGGACCAGAGCAGGAGGCTGCCTGGGGAGGGGAGGTGGATTCGGGGTCCCAGGCCTTCTTCCAGTGAGACCCTGGGGGGCCAACCATGAGCAGGGACACAGGTGCCGGCTGGGCTGAGGACAGACATCGGTGTGGACGGTGGAAAGTCCCAGCCAGGTCTGCAGCTGCCTTTGGTGACCACAAGGCTGTGAAGTCTGGGAGCCGTCATGCTGTCCCCATCTGGTCCACGGCTAAGGGACAGGGGATGGCAGCCCACCTCTCAAGAGAGATTTCCCTCATTCCTCTTTTCTTTGTCTCCTAAACAGGAGATTCGATCAGCTTGACATGTTTACCGAAGAAAAAATGGGGGAGGAAGGGCGGTGGGGACAGCGTTAACGTTGCCACTCATGTCCAGTACTGTCAGACTTCTGGAGGCTCGGCCGATTTTGCTAGATGTGCACGCAGCTCACACTTTTGAACCTCCATTTTCAGCTTTGTCCCTTGAAAGGGGACGCTCCAAGAAGTCACAGCAGGGACAGGGAGGCAGCTGGATGCCTCACACCTGCCTGCAGACATGCAGCCATAGGGCCTGTAGGTCCGGCCTGAGCTGCCAGGGAACAGACAAGACACAGGAGGCCCGAGCCCGACAGGACCACCCGGGCGGCCAAAGCAAGTGATGGTCCATTCACTCCAGAACAGGCCTGAAGGGGATACGGGTGCCCCGAGGGAGGCTGGTCTTGGTGCCAGAGGGGCGGGCTGGTGCGGCCCACAGCCTGTGCCTCCTGAGGGCTCCACTCCCATCCCAGTAACAAACTCAAATGCAGCTGGCTTTTAAAAAAAAAAAAATAATGTATTTCTTTTTGAGACAGAAAGACAGAGTGTGAGCAGGAGAGGGTCAGAGAGAGAGGGAGACACAGAATCTGAAGCAGGCTCCAGGCTCAGAGCTGACAGCTCAGAGCTTAAACCCATGAACCGCAAGATCATGACCTGAGCTGAAGTCGGACGCTGGACCGACTGAGCCCCCCAGGCACTCCTCAAATGCAGCTGCTTAAACCATGGATTTTGTTTTTGTCTAGTGACGTGAGGTCCAGGGGCAGATGTCCAGGTAGTGATGTGGCTCCAGGATGCGGACAGAGAGCGTATGATGCCTAAACCAGCAGGGGTCCTTGTTCTGTGGAGGAAAGAGGGAAGGGGAAGGGCGGAGAGCAAAGGCTGCACAGGGAGACAGCCCGGGAAGCTCTGCCTCCGCCTCCTTGGCTGCACTTGGATGTGGCCACTCTCACCTGCAAAGAGGCCTGGACCATGCTGTTTCCGGTTGGGCATGATGACAACCCCTCAAACTGGGGTTCTGTGCTCGGGTGGTCGGGGCGCAAGAGACACGAGGTCCCCACGGGGAAGAAGTGCTGCGGAAAGGCTGTGACAGCTCCCAGGGACCAGGGGTCCTCAGAGTAGCTGTGCACAGGGATCGATTTCTCTCCCAGACAGAAACCAAGCAGAAGGCCATCTCAGAAGCTGGGAGTGACAGCAGAACAAGACAGCAGAGCCATGCCCACCGCACAGCCCCTCGACTTCCCAACGACCGGGGCCCGTGCAGGCTGGCGCCCTGAAGCAGAGTGGGGTGGTCTTGCAGGCCGCGCATGGCCAGTGGCGGCCTCAACGCAGCCTGGGTTCTGAATGCCGACGTAGCACTGAGCACACCTTCGTGATGAGACCGCCTGTGTGCTCTGTGCACGCTGCTGCTCACCCTGGGAAGTTGGGGGAACCTGCACGTAGTTCATGGAAATGACCACAGGGAGGGTTCTCGAAAGGTGCACCATTGGGGACGTCACAGATTCACAAGTCAACCCGCCTCCTCGTTAGTGTCGTCGTATCCAGGGTCCTGCTGCGACCAGGAGGGAAGCCGGGTCCTCTCTGCCCTCGGGGAGCTTAGGCTCCCGCCCAGACGAGCTGGATTTACACCCAGAAAAGACAGAAAAAAGATGCTTGGAAATCAAGCGAGGAAACAAGGCAGACGTACAGCTGGTCGTCTGTGCTTTCTCTTTACCTCCGGATCTTTGCTAAGAAACAAAACGGGAGAAGTCTCCAGCAGCTGAAATCACGACAGCAAGCCTGTTGTCGAGGGGCACCCAAGGGGCCCGCCTGAGGTCCCCCGGGCAGGCATGGCCATGCGCAGGTGGCTCACACCTGGCCGGCCTCCAAGAAGGGACTCTGAGGGCACCTGCTCTCCCCCCTCCCCTGTGCCCTTGCGGCCCACCTGGGGAGGTGAGGCAGGCGTGTGACAGTGGGCATGGTTACCATGCTCCGGGGCAGAGGGCCAGCGAGTTGACCCTGGAAAGCCAGCCGCAGGACCACCCGCCATATTTCTGAATCCTGTTTTTAACCTCTGTCTCCATTCCTCAACACCTTGATACAGCTGCCGGTTTACCAAGGCCCCTGCTTTCCGGGCAGGTAAACAGGTGTTCACAGGCGCCCAGACTACCTTCCTGCTTGCTGCCCAGCTTGTAGGAGACACTCGGGCCTGTTGCCATGGGCCGTGCTTCCAGCCAGATGGAACAGCAGCAGCGGGATCATTTCTCTTTCCCTGTTAACCTAGCAGAGCCCCCTCAGAGGCCAGATGAGCCCCAGCCCCATCATCCCTCGTGAGCGGAAGGCCCTGTGCTTGGGTGAATGAGGAGATGTTTGCGCCCACTGTGCCATGAGCAAGACCATTTCCTGGCTGTGAGCTTCTCTATCTTTTTCTTTTTTAATTTTTTAGATGTTCATTTATTTATTTTGAGAGAGAGAGAGAGAGAGACAGACAGAGCGTGAGCAGGCGAGGGGCAGAGAGAGGGAGACACAGAATCCAAAGCAGGCTCCAGGCTCTGAGCTGTCAGCACAGAGCCCAACTCGGGGCTCGAAATCACGGACCACGAAATCATGACCTGAGCCGAAGTCGGACTCTCAACCGACGGAACCCCCCAGGCGCCCCTTCTCTGTCTTCTCCAAGCCCCCGTTCCTCATCACTGACACTTGTTGACAAACTTCTGAACTGGGGTTATGCATCAAAGCAGCACCCTGAGATCTGGAGAGGCGCTTTCCCGGAGCAGAAGCTCCTAGAGCCGCAGATGGCCAGGAGGTGATGACGCACAGTTAGTGAGAAGACGTTCTCTTCCAAAGTGGACAATGCCGAGCGACACTGGAGTCCTCCGGTGAGGACTGAAGGTTTGGGGAGAACACTGCTGGCGGCCTCAGTAGGTGTTAGTCTGAGGCTAACGGGGGTGGAGCAGGTGCGTGCCCTTCTTGACTCTCCATACCTTTCCCGGGGTTCTGGGATTCCAGCTCTCGGACTCACATCTATTCCTTGGTTGCCTCCTCCTCAAGGCTTCGCCCCCCACCCCTGTGACACCACGACATCGCCCTGGCTGTGAGTGACCGTGGCGTCCACGCCCATCCCCTGCGGCTCTCCACCCCCTCTTCTTAGTCCTAGTGAGTTAATTCAAAGTGCCAGCGCAGGATTTAGCAGTCTTTCCGGTCTCTTTGCACAGAAGCAGCTCACACTTGTTCAAAAAGGAGGTTAACACATGGCAAGATGGAAAGTGGTGTTTTTCCCCTTTGCTTCAACATCTGATCTTGCCTCCAGTTTTAAGCTTTTAAAAGCGGATGAATTTTTTTTTACAATGCCATTGATTTGTTGTTATCCGTTTATATTAAGGGTTGGGAATAGAGTTATGCAGGTGACAGAGCAGAAGAGAAGCAGACCAGGCACTGTGACGGACGGAACCAGAGCCAGTCAATGACCGTGGGTGCCCCCTTCCACCACCCAACCCCCAGCCTTTCCCAAAGTGCTGCTTCCGCCGAGGTCACGGCCAGTAGGGATTTGTCTGCCGGGCCATTGAGGAACACAGCTTTGTCATGTGGACTGTCTTCAGCAAAAGTGAAAAGTGACCATAAGTAGGAAAACATATGTGACCATATGTTTGTCACATACCTTCTTTGTAAAATCGTAATACTGCACATCAAGGGACTAGGGAGGGGTGTGTGTGTGTGTGTGTGTGTGTGTGTGTGTGTGTGTGTGTGTAACGGGGGAGGGGAGCAGAGCTGAGGAGCCCTAGGGACCCCAGGGAATGTGCCAGGGACACCCCTCGACAAACTGCTCTGAATAGAAAGACGAAAAGGATAGTAAGAGCTATGTCAGCCCGTAAAGCTCTTAAAACCCAGGGGAGGCCAGGGGAAATCAGGCAAAGATTAAACAGTAACCTATAAAAAAGGACAAGATAAACATTCATCAAGGGAAGCACTTAAATTATGTTGGATCTATCGGATGAACCATATGCAGTTATTAAAAATCACCATTAGAAAATATTTTAGTAATAGGAAATAATATACATGAATAAAAATTACAATCTTTAGGGGCACCTGGGTGGCTCGGGCGCTCAGCTGACTTGATTTTGACTTGATTTTGGCTCAAGGTTCATGAGTTTGAACTCAAGGTTCATGAGTTTGAGCCCCAGGTTCATGAGTTTGAGCCCCGTGTCTGCTCTGACAGTGTGGAGTCTGCTTGGGATTCTCTCTCTCTCCCTCTCTCTCTGACCCTGTCCTGCTCTCTTACTCTCTCTCTCTCAGCAAATAAATAAAAATAAAGTTAAAATATTATAATGTTTAACAACATTTGTTCTTCCTATCCAGGAGCATGGAATCTTTTTCCATTTTTTGGTGTCTTCTTCAATTTCTTTCATAAGCTTCCTAGTTTTCAGTATGTAGATTTTTCACCTCTTTGGTTAGATTTATTACTAGGTATTTTATGGTTTTTTTGTGCAACCATAAATGGGATCAATTCCCTGATTTCTCTTTCTGTCACTTCATTGTTGGTGTATAGGAATGCAACCGATTTCTGTGCATTGATTTTATATTCTGCAACTTTGCTAAATTCATGAATCAATTCTAGAAGTTTTTTGGTGGACTCTTTTGGGCTTTCCATATAGAGTATCGTGTCATCTGCAAAGAGTGAGAGTTTGATACGACCCAAAGCAATCTACATATTCAATGCAATCCCTATCAAAGTAACACCAACATTCTTCACAGAGCTAGAACAAATAATCCTAAAATTTGTATGGAACCAGAAAAGACCCCAAATAGCCAAAGCGATCTTGAAAAAGAAAACCAAAGCAGAAGGCATCACAATCCCAGACTTCAAGCTATACTACAAAGCTGTAATCATCAAGATAGTATGGTACTCGGCACAAGAAAGACACTCAGATCAATGGAACAGAATAGAGAACCTAGAAATGGACCCACAAATGTATGGCCAACTAATTTTTGACAAAGCAGGAAAGAATATCCAATGGAATAAAGACAGTCTCTTCAGCAAGTGGTGCTGGGAAAACTGGACAGCGACATGCAGAAGAATGAACCTGGACCACTTTCTTACACCATACACAAAAATAAGCTCAAAATGGATGAAAAACCTCAATGTAAGACAGGAAGCCATCAAAATCCTCGAGGAGAAAGGAGGCAAAAACCTCTTTGATCTTGGCTGCGGCAACTTCTTACTCAACACATCTCCGGAGGCAAGGGAAACAAAAGCAAAAATGAACTACTGGGACCTCATCAAAATAAACTTCTGAACAGCAAGGGAAACAATCAGCAAAACTCAAAGGCAACCAAAAGAATGGGAGAAGATATTTGCAAATGACATAACACATAAAGGGTTAGTATCCAAAATCAATAAAGAACTTATCAAACTCAACACCCAAAAAACAAATAATCCAGTGAAGAAATGGGCAAAAGACAGGAATAGACACTTCTCCAAGGAAGACATCCAGATGGCCAACTGACACATGAAAGACTGCTCCACGTCACTCATCATCAGGGAAATACAAATCAAAACCACAATAAGATACCACCTTACACCTGTCAGAATGGCTAACATTAACAACTCAGGCAACAACAGATGTTGGCGAGGATGCGGAGATAGAGGATCTCTTTTGCATTGTTGGTGGGAATGCAAGCTGGTGCAGCCACTCTGGAAAACAGTGTGGAGGTTCCTCAAAACACTAAAAATAGAACTACCCTACAACCCAGCAATTGCACTACTTGGCATTTATCCATGGGATACAGGTGTGCTGTTTTGAAGGGACACATGCATCCCCATGTTTATAGCAGCACTACCGATAATAGCCAAAGTATGGAAAGAGCCCAAATGCTCTTGGATGGATGAATGGATAAAGAAGATGTGGTATATCTATACAATGGAGTATTACTTGGCAATCAAAAAGAATGAAATCTTGCCATTTGCAACTATGTAGATGGAACTGGAGGGTATTATGCTAAGTGAAATTAGTCAGTCAGAGAAAGAAAAAAATCATATGCCTTCATTCATATGAGGACTTTAAGAGACAAAACACATGAACATAAGGGAAGGGAAACAAAAATAATATAAAAGCAGGGAGGGGGAGAAAACAGAAGAGACTCATAAATATGGAGAACAAACAGAGGGTTACTGGAGAGGTTGTGGGAGGGGGGATGGGCTAAATGGACCAGGGGCACTAACGAATCTACTCCTGAAATCATTATTTCACTATATGCTAACTAATTTGGATGTAAATTTTAAAAAATAATAAATTTAAAAATTAAAAAAAATATAATATTTATTATAGAAAAATATGTGAATTTCCTGTGCAGGCATTAAAACAAACTCCATGAGTTTAAAACCACCACGTAGAAACATGAAATAACAAATATTGTCTCCAGTGCATAACTAAGCAGGAAAACGGTTCAAAGCATGTGTTCGGAAAGAGAGCCATTATGTCTAGAAACATAACATGTGACCCACATGGTGTCTCCATGTCTAGAAATGAGATCCCATTAAATGGACTGGTCCTTTGGCATCTGGATCCACTCGGAGCATCCTGACTAGACCCCCATCGGACTAGGATATGAGCAAATATGTGTTTGTGATGTTAAACCACCGAGCTATTTGTGCTGTTAGAGCAGCCGGCTGCCTTCACCCCAGTTACCGGGAGCAGCTGAGTATCTGCTCAGAAATCAGCAATGGCGTGGGCACCACGTGAGAACCCGAAATAAATCCACGGCACTGTCTTGGTTCTGGGCGGCGGGTGGAAGGGAAACTAACACCTGAGCCTAGAAACATGGAAACCGGCGTTGTGGTCTGGTAACTCTTCGGTAAAACCATTGCCTGTGATGGTTGGGAGGCTCATCGGAGGCTCATCGGAGGAGCGGGGAGCAGAGGTGCTGGAGGAGGTGTATGGGGGCCACTCTGGCAGAGGTTCCGAGGCTGTGATGAGCTCGGGACGCTGGGCGGTTTGCAGGGAGGGGTAGCAGGGACAGCTTCACAGTCCCAGTCTCCCTGGGGCTGGAAACAGAAAGCCAAGGGCTCCTTGGTCACAGGCAATGAGAGAGGGGACTGAAGAGTACCGACAGGAGGGCCACAGATCTTCTTCAGTGAGGACAGGGGAGAAAGAGGCCACACATGGCAGGGCCTCCGGCAGCATGAGAGGAGTATGCCGGCCAGGAGGTGGGAGTGAAGACCTGAATCCGCATTCGGGGTGCAGCTCCGTGTACAGTCACTTGAGTCTTGTCCCGAATGGAAGCCAACAGACCAGGTTTCTGGCGGAATCGCGTTGCCACAGAGACACGAACAGAGACAGCAGTGTGACAGCAACCACGTTGACTGTTGAGACCCACAGACGACACGTGGGCGTCAGTGGCAGGTGGCATCGTCACAGCGGCCCTACCACCACCTCCCGTCTCTCACTCCTCCTGTGGGGCCAGCACACCTTCCACCAAGGGACGGGGCTGTTCTCTCCCCAGGACTCTGGGCACACTCGGGGCAATGGCAGAGCCACTGTCATGGGATGGCCACGGCTATGGTGATGCACGTTCTGAGGACTCCCGTGGGACATTTGCACTCGAAGCCCAGTCACCATGTGGAGAGGAGGCCCCACGTCCCAGAGACGCCCACCCGGGAGGGGCCAGGCCTACTGGCCCCTCGCCCTGGGTGAGCTGATGCCCAGCACCAACCTGCCAGCCACAGGGCATGTGGGTCCTCCCGTTGCGCCTGAGGCATGCCAGGCCACACCTCGGAGCCCTGCCCCAGCTGCAGATTCGTTGGCCGAACAAATGATTTTGTTTTAAGCTGCTGACTTTGGGGTGTTTGTCACGCAGGAGTAGATCAGCAGAGCGGCCCCACAAGCAAGATGCTGGCCTTGAACACCATCACCTTCCCATGGATGACAGCTCCTATTCTTCCCACACACGTGTCATACGTGGCCCCTAAAGTGGATAAGGAGGAGCCTCCCAGGTGCTCTATCATCAGAAACAGTGGACCAGGGAGCCCCTCCTGGAGAGTTTCATCAAGAAATCTGTACCCCACGGGCCGGCAGCTTCCCAGGGACTGTCCAGCAGGAATCTGTCACCGTTTCTAACCAGTAATTTGCTGCGGGCCTTCCTTTCTCTCCCTTTCTGAACAAGGGTTGATCGTAGGCACCTGCCCCACCCCCTGCTGCCAGAGGACCTGTCGGGAGGAAGGCAGACTCGACTCTTTAGTCCACAGAGAGACTTTCCATCTGGTCCTAATGGGGCGGGATGTGCATCACCAGGAGTCAGGTGATGTGGGGACACGATGGCTTTTCACACGGTCTCCCTTGGGAGGGATATGAGAACACGTGATGCATGAGTGGGGGGGAGGGATGGGGAGTGTGTGACCAGCAGGGCAGAGTCCACAGAGACTCCTAGCACTCACCCAGCTCCACCTTTAAATTCCGGGACTCTTGCCCTTGGGTTGGTCACGTGACCAGCTCTGGCCAGCGGAGTGCGGGCAGCCCTTCGTGGGCCCCGCTCCTACAGTGTCCCACGCCATGATCCACGTTCACACTCTGTCCCCACGGCTGGAAGCACAGGGTCCCATGACGCTTGAGTCACTCAGTAGAAACAGCCCAGATTCACGTCTGACATGCAGTGAGAGAAATTAACCTTATTTTTTTGATGTGAAGCCACGAAGATTTGGGTTATTTATTACAGTAAATAGGGTTAATTAGCCTTCCTGAGATGATAAGCAAAAACTAGGATTAGATGTACTGAAGTGGAAAATACCCAAATGGCCTCTAAAAATGAAAAGATGCTCATCGCGATGAAAAGCAGAACAGCACAGAAACGCCGTTTTCCCGCCTATCAGATGGGCACAGAGCAGTCCTCTGGCGGCAAGGGAAATAAATAGAAACTTTTCAACATGGATGGAGGCAGATATGGAGTCAGAGTTCAGGGCAGGAAACAGAAGTGTACAGAAGCATTTCCAGCAGAAAGACTTCCTGCAGGTAACAGTGCGCCAGCCGACTCAGGGAAGGATGGGGAGGACGGGGTGGGGAGGGGGCAGGGGCTGTAGCCGCAAGCCCAGGAAGAGAGCCCCCACCTGCCACCTGTGGAGGGGGTTGTGGGGGACCAGGAGGCTGCTGTTGGGGCCCCTTGATGTAAGAGCAGAGTCCCTCCTGTGTCCCCGAGGCAGAGAGCAGGGGCGGGAGGCCACGACTGCCATGCAGACAGACCCCGCTTGGCGGGAGAGCAGCGGGGGCAGCAGGTGAGGCTCTTCCTCTAAGGGTACCGCCACCACCACCATGGAGAGCACCTCACCAGCAGGACCACATGCAGGAGACACACAGGCCCTGAGCCAGAAGCCCTGCATCCCGCTGTGCCCAGGGCAACACAATGAATATGGAAAACCGCACTAATGTGGACTCCGGATGCCAGGAGGGGAGGCTGGGGGGCGGGGGCAGCCCTGCTCAGTGTCAGTCACAGGACAGACACTTTGATCCGTGTCGATTACAGACGCCAACATGGAGAGAAGTATGCAGCATCTCCTACAAGAAACTGACCATCCCAGCAACTCAGCCAGTGGGAAACCTCATCGCCCTGAAATTTTGCTTTTCTCCAATGGACGTCACTCCAAAGAGCCTCTCCTAACGCCCTCCTTCTTCTCCATAATACAACCTTCCTCTCCTTTGTTTATTGGACTCAGCTTGCTGGTCCCCAATCAGAATCAGCATAAACCCATTATTGCTGGGAAAATAATTGGTGGTTTTGTTTTATTTTATTTTTTAATGTTTATTTATTTTTGAGGGTGGAAGGGGCAGAAAGAGACAGAGAGAGGGAGAGAGACAGATGAGCTGAAGCAGGCTGTGCACTGACAGTACAGAACCCAATGCGGGGCTCGAACTCACGAACCATGAGATCACAACCTGAGCCGAAGTCGGACGCTTAACTGACTGAGCCACCCAGGTGCCCCTCGGCAGTTTTATTTTTAAGTTTAACAGTTCATACAATGGAATATTACAGAGCAGTTATGGACCAGATCTACGTATACTAACAAAAGTAAATAGCAGAAAACCTCGTAATTCAAGGAAAAGGCTTAGGACAGAAAGATACGTGAAGTGTGGTGTCAATACTGTGCGTTTTTAAGAGCGGCTGAAGCAGTAGCCTATGTCATTTTTAGATACACATCCATAGTGACAGTAAAAGTGTTTACGTCTTGGCAGCAGGCGTGCAGGTGTCTAGTGTATCGTTACCTGTATTGGGTGAGTTAAAAATGTTTCTAATTACAGTGAAAGTTTGAGAGTGAATCCGTGATGAGGATCGAGGAGTGCACCTGTTGTGATGAGCATCGTGTGTTGTATGAAGTGTTGAACCGCTGTATTATACACCTGGAACTGATACTGCACTGTATGCTAACTACGCTGGAATTCAAATAATAAAAAAAGAAAATTAGAGCAAAATCCCCACAAAAAATTTTGAAAGGAAGTCGACAGTCCAAGCCTAGAATTCATCTAAAAATCTAAAAGGGGGGATGTATGAACAAGGAACAGCAGTTTTAAAAAGGAATATTGAGGGGCACCTGGGTGGCTCAGTCGGTTAAGCATCTGACTTCCGCTCAGGTCGTGATCTCGTGGTCCGTGAGTTAGAACCCTGCGTCAGGCTCTGTGCTAACAGCTCAGAGCCTGGAGCCTGCTTCAGATTCTATGCCTTCTTGTCTCTCCCCCTCCCCCACTCACGCTCGCACGTGCTTTCTCTCTCTTTCTCAAAAATAAACATTTTTAAAAAATAAAGAAATTTTAGTTGGATTCGAGAGCTAAATGTAAAATCAAAATTAGGCAAGTATTAAGATTTAGGAGAACATATATAACGTAAAATAATCTCCAAGCTTTATTGTTACTTCCACAGTAAAAGAGAAATCACATGTCACAGATTATGTCAAAGTAGATAGAAAAAAGATAAAACCCAGGTAAAGAACCAGAAGGATCTATGTCAACAGGCTGAGTGGTTACTTCTAAAACCACCCAAACGTCCAGCAGGAGAAACATGGTTAAAACATTAATAAGATTCCCTAAGAGCGATATTATTCACCATGAAATAAGAATTAAGCACATCTGTATTTATTTGCATTGCACGACGTCCGGGACATTTTGTCAGTGACGGACGGCAGCTACACTTGTGGTGAGCAGAGTGGTGGCATCACTAGGCTGTGCACCTGAAACTGACGTAACATCGTGTGTCAGCTAGACTCAAAAAAAAAGAAAGAAAGAAAGAAAAAAGACAAGTCACCAAGCAATGTGTATACATAGATGTGCCTCTATTTACACGTAAAACCATAGGAAAAGCCACAAAGCCACGTGAAAGAGAAGGATAGATACCAGTCGTAAGGAGTGATGACCTTTCAGGGTGGAGAAAGGTCTGGACTGGAACTTGAGTTCTGGGCTGGTCCTTCCTCAGCGCCACCCTCTAGAACTTTCTGTGAAGGGAATGGTTCTGTGCCCATGCTGGCCATGGCTATGAGTGACATGTGGCTGTGAACAACCGAGGAAATGAATCTTTAATTTTACTTCTTGTTTAATTTAAGTAGCTATGTGTGACTAGTGGCTATGGTGGGTGTTGCCCATTGATTCCATGTACTTTTATTTGGAAAAAAATGTGTCTTTTAAACAAAAAAATACCCGTGTTATGGTTTAGGTTACGCTGTGATAATAAACTGCTCTGAATTTTTTAAAAATGGAAATTAGAAAGTATATTCAGCAGAATCACATATACCTAAGGAAAACTGACAATAGGTGAGGGGTGCCTGGGTGGCTCAGTCGGGTAAGCATCCGACTTTGACTCAGGTCATGATCTCACGCTTTGTGGGTTCAAGCCCCCTATCGGGCTCTGCACTGACAGCTGGGAGCCTGGACCCTGCTTTGGATTCTGTGTCTCCGTCTCTCTGCCCCTCCCCCACTCACACTCTGTCTCTCTCTCTCTCTCAAAAATAAACAAATATTTTTTAAAAACTAAAAAAAAAAGAAAAGTGACAGTAATTGAGATAGTTTGTCCTGGGATAAAAGGGTGAAATGTGGTTATAATTTTGTTTTCATACAGGTTTGCTGTTTCCAGGGATACTCATATAATATTAGAAATTTATACCAATACCCATCAGCTAAGAGGCAGCAGGACGAGTGAGGTCCCCTATTTAGCTGACATAAGGGGACCACGTTCCATGGGAGCCGGGTGACGGGTGACAGGGCAGGGCCGATGCTCTTCAGTGACTGGGAGGTGGGGCTGGCAGCGGTCACAGAGTGGTCTTGGAGGCGATTGGCTGGGTCCTGTAAACTGTCAGGAGAGTCAGTGACCTTATCTTGAGAACGTGAATCTGGTGTCAGATCAGCTTACATGCCGTCTTCCCTTCCACGTTTTGGGGAGGGCGTTTTGGGGAAGAACCACCAGTAACCGGGTGGCGGGTGACAGGCTCTGTTCCGACAGTGAGTAAGCCCTTTGAGAACGTGAACACTTAACTGTGTCTGGTTTCCTCGTGGGGACTGTGGGGCTGTGCTGGACGACCTCCCAGAAACAGAGGCACGCTCACTCTTCCTCCTTGTTCTTGGACCCGTGACTCCTTTACGACGTGCCTACTTGGTATTTTTAAAATAGCGATCAGCCTGTAGAAGCCTTTACTTAGAGTCCGTTTCCAATTTGTCTGTTTGAAGGAAGGCTGAGTTGAGAGGGGAGGGATGCTAGATTTCTTCTCACTTCCTCTTGCCCAGGGCAAGACCCGGCTGACCATGTGGGGCTCATGTGTCCATGAGAGAAGCCTTGTACCGGGCACAGAATGAGCAGAGCTGTCCAGAGGGGCAGCCGCAAAGCACAGGTTCTTTCTCAAAAATCCTCCCCTGGGGACACCAAGCTCGGGGGAGAGGGGTGGACCATGTTTTACTTCATCTTTTTTATTTATTTATTTATTTATTTATTTATTTATTTATTTATTTATTTAGTGGCAAGAGAATATGCTTTGAAAAGACAGCACCTCATCAGATCATTTCCGGAACCTTCTCTAGCAAGCTCACCTTTTCTTGTGGGCAGCTCTGTTGTGCAGAGTGTGGCCCCAGCACACCACAGGTTGTTTTCTTGGGGAGCCAGAGTCATCACCAGAGGGCAGGGGAGAAGCTGACTTCATGTGTGCACAGGGAGGAAGGGTGTGCCGTGCAGGGTGCAGGAGCATACACCCGCTTTGTGGTCCAGGCTCCAGAGGTCAGTGGCCCCATGCACTCAGCGTCCACCCAATGCCACTGAGCTCTCTTGGATGAACTCCTTATGTCACAGATCCCGGGGATCAAATGTTGAACTTGAGGAACAGTCCTGACCCAGTAAGTAGGAAGGTGGGATTAGAGCATTGGGGCTCAGCAGGAAGACAGTACACGTGCCCTCCAGCCTCCCCACACAGCTCCCTGCATTTGAGCACCTGCTCAGCTATTGCCCGAAGCCAGCCCACCCTTTGGGTCCTTGAGTTCCAAAGCCAATTGGTTCCCTTTGTGCTGTAGCTGTAGGACGCGATGGGCTCGCTGGTCCTGACCTTGGGTGCAGCTCTTTTGACCAGAGTTCTCTGCTCCCGTGGCTGCGAGGAGGTCATCACAACAGTTGTTCGTGACTTGGTGTTAAGAAGCTGGAGCTGTGATCTCATGCGATCAAAGTCTCTGGCCCTCTGAGCCTCCACGTTCACATAGCAGGCTGACCCCTCCTGGCCTCGTGCACTCAGACCTGCTGTGGGCACAAGGAGGTTCCAGGGCAGCGGTCACCTCCTGGGACTGCTGGGCACTGCCCAAGGCCAGTCTCCGGGGAGCCAGGCAGGCACAAGGCCACAGGGCACGGGCCGTGGAGGGAGAAAATGCCCGTCTGTGGGCCGGGGGCCCCGTGCCCCCCACCTGTCCACCCCCGGCATCTGTATTTCTGCTTCAGGTCACAAGGGGTCAGGGGGAGTCTGGGGCAGATGCTCTCTGACCTTGGTCTTCTGAGTGTAGCGGGGAGACCATAAGCGAGAACTCAAGGGTGTGACTGCACGGAAGGCTCCAGATACGGATGCTTGGGGTCGACTTCTTCCACCCCGAGTGCCTCTCGTTTGCTCCGTAACCACATACTGTCTCCAGGAAGCAAATTCTTCTCTGTGATTGAGAAAGTAAGGAGGTGGCGTCAGCACACCTGCTATCAGGAAACTGTGTGCCCCTCTCCCCCCTGCAGTCCCACGTGCTGCTGCCACTGGCATTGCCGTGCGGAAGCCCATGCCTCCTCCCAGCCCGCAAGGCTTGTGCTGCAGGAGAAGCAACCCCGAGAGCATCATCCATCTGCCAGCAGTCATACCTGCCCTGGGCAGTCGTCCCTGTGCTGGGCGGTCATCCCTGTGCTGGGCGGTCATCTCTGCACCGGGTGGTCATCCCTACACCAGAAGGTCATCCCTGCACCAGGCAGTCATCCCTGTGCTGGGTGGTCATCCCTGTGCTGGGCGGTCATCCCTGCACCAGGTGGTCATCTCTGCACCGGGTGGTCATCCCTACACCAGAAGGTCATCCCTGCACCAGGTAGTCATCCCTGTACTGGGTGGTCATCCCTGTACAAGACGGTCATCCCTGTGCCGGGCAGTCATCCCTGCGCTGGGTGGTCATCCCTGCACTGGGTGGTCATCCCTACACCAGAAGGTCATCCCTGCACCGAGCAGTCATCCCTGTACTGGGTGGTCATCCCTGTACCAGAAGGTCATCCCTGTGCCGGGCAGTTATCCCTGTACTGGGTAGTCATCCCTGTATTGGGTGGTCATCCCTGCACTGGACGGTCATCCCTGTACTGGACGGTCATCCCTGCACCGGGCAGTCATCCCTGTACCGGATGGTCATCCCTGCACTGGGAAGTCATCCCTGTACTGCGTGGTCATCCCTGAACCAGAAGGTCATCCCTGTGTCGGGCAGTCATCCCTGTACTGGGTGGTCATCCCTGTACCAGAAGGTCATCCCTGCACCAGACGGTCATCCCTGCACCAGGCAGTCATCCCTGTACCAGGCGGTCATCCCTTCTCTGGGTGGTCATCCCTCCGCGAGGCAGTCATCCCTCCTCTGGGCAGTCATTCCTGCGCCAGGCGGCCATCCCTCTCTCTGCGAGGCAGTCATCCCTCCTCTGGGCGGTCATCCCTCTGCGGGGCAGTCATCCCTCCTCTGGGCAGTCATCCGTCTGCCGGGCATGCAGGTGCCCTGCCAGTCTTTCTGCCTGCTCTAGGATGTGGCTCTACAGGCACCTTCCCACCTAACCAGCCCCGGGTGGTACAGCATCAACCACATCTCTTTCCCGTGTCTGACGCTGGGGCAGCTGGGGCCGTCCTGGCCCTGGAGGTGCTGCCCCATCTGGAGCCGGCCAGGCGTACCGAGCATCGGCTGTCCCAGGAGCACACTTTTCAAATCCAAACCAACACCCAGAGCCCACAACCACCACTTCCTCTTTCAGCCCTCACGGTCTGGGCCAGTACCCCCCCGACCTTGTCACCCCAGGGCCAGGCACCAGACGTCTAGGGTAGCCCAGAGCCCACTGATGTTGCTCAGACTCGCGATCCAAGCCTGCTTCCGCTACCTGCTGGGTTCCTTCCTGTGGAAACCACAGTACGGTTCTGGTCATGCATCTGCTCACTCCCTCTGTGGCCTGACCGGCCCTGGTGCTCCTCCACGTGGCCCTGCGTGGCTCCTTTCCAGTGGAGGTCAACTCCTGAGCTGCTGGCCTCACCTCATCTCCAGTTTTCTGTTAATACTCTACTGAAACACGGATGCAGAGACCAGGTCCTCATGCAGATTCCAAGTTCCAACCCTACTTCCTGGGAGGCTCACAGTCCTACATCTTGTGTCTTAAGGCTCCAAACAGCAGAATGTCTCAAGTGAGTGGGAAGATGTTGTTTGTTCTTTCCATGTTTCTTCGGCCCAGGAGATACACATCAGTTCGGAGTCTGGGTACAGACTTGTTTATTATTCTTGGAAGAATAAGGACAGAGGAGGCAAATCTTGCATCAGCAAGCCTGTCCCCGGAGAGCCGTTAGGTTGGCGGTAGCCCCACGAGCAGGCCAGCTTGTGGAGGGGACAGCTGACCCCGGTGCACCCTGGACGTGCCCCTTCAGGAAGGGGAGCAAGGCAGGGAGCCGTGCTGGGATCGGAACCGGCTGGTGCGGGCGCTCCTGCCCTCGGGGACATGACCCGCTGGCCCCCACACAGCCCCAAACCAACTGCACTGAGTCCTCCTGGAGGGGGTTTCTGCTTCACTCGCCCCATTTCAGAAAGGCAGGATTTAAGAGGATAAAGTTCAAATGTGCACCAGCCAGGCCTGTCAGCTTCTTTCCACACATCATCTAAGCCCACAGCAATCATAAACTTGTATGAACTGCCAGGGACGGAGCCCAGATGAAGTCCCCCAGCCCCCCTCAATCACATTTTTTTCCTTTGTTAGCACAGCCGCTGCATTTTGCATTTTTATTACCCAGTTTCCAAACACCGCCAACATTCAAGCAAGCAAACTTCCAAAAGACATCTGAGAGGATGTTGACTTGGGAGTGACACCAAAAGGCAGCAGATCAAATGCCAAAAAGCTGGCCTTGGTGTCGTCACTTGCGGCCATGTCATGGACTTGGAGAGAGAGGGTGGATTTTACGGATCTTGATAAATCGTCTCTGTCACTTTAATTAACTGGAGCATATCGGTGAAACACAAGCACGACACAGGGGTTTTTCCACTCCTGGCTCCCCCATGTACTCTGTGAGGGCAGCCACTGGCCAGCTGGACAGGAACAGTGGGTCCTCTGTGCCCGTCTACACCACCCCTCTGTGAAACCCAAGTGAAAACCATAGCAACTTTCTGTGGCCCATCCTTTCCACCCATTAGAAAAAGGAATCGAGGGGCGCCTGGGGGGGCTGAGTCGGTGAAGCGTCCGACTTCGACTCAGGTCATGATCTTCGGTTTGTGAGTTCGAGCCCCACGTCGGGCTCTGTGCTGACAGCTCAGAACCTGGAGCTGCTTTGGATGCTGTGTCTCCCTCTCTCTCTGCCCCTCCCCCTCTCATGCTCTGTCTGTCTCTCAAAAAGAAAACAAAAGCATTTTAAAATTTTTTAAAAAAGAAAAGAAAGGGGCGCCTGGGTGGCGCAGTCGGTTAAGCGTCCGACTTCAGCCAGGTCACGATCTCGCGGTCCGGGAGTTCGAGCCCCGCGTCGGGCTCTGGGCTGATGGCTCAGAGCCTGGAGCCTGTTTCCGATTCTGTGTCTCCCTCTCTCTCTGCCCCTCCCCCGTTCATGCTCTGTCTCTCTCTGTCCCAAAAATAAATAAACGTTGAAAAAAAAAAAATTAAAAAAAAGAAAAAGAAAAGAAAGAGGAATTCGCTTGCAAAAGGCACCTGAGGGCAGCTGCTCGCTGCTTGCTGGCTGCCTGTGCACGCCTCTTCCGTGCGCGTGGCCTCCCGGCAAAGACGAGCAGAAGAAGGCGTGCTCCCACAGTGCTCCTGCATCCCCTTTGGGTGGACTCCTCAGCCTCCCCTCTACGTCTCCCGGTGCGTCCACTGGAGAAACGGCTGATTGCCTGCGCAGCCCCCGCGGTTCCTTTCTCCCTTAACAGGACTCTGATTTTATTCTGGGTGTCGGCTTCCAGGCCACAAAATGACACTTTCCCTCCCGCATTTCAGCCAGGAGTGGTGGGGCAACCCAGGTGTGGACAAGGAGAGGTATACGGACACAGTGGGCAGGCCTTCCGGGAAGGTCTTGTAAAGAAACGGACTTGTTGTTTCATCCCATCTCTTTCCTTTACTACCCCCGTTTTGACTGTGGAATGCAGATATGATGATCAGAGGTGCAGCAGTCATTTGGGATGATGAGAAAAACATGAGGGTGGAGGTCATGGCCAAGGATGAGGGGACCCTGAGGGTGGGGGCCATGGCCAAGAATGGGGGGGCCCTGAGGGTGGGGGCCATGACCAAGGATGGGGGGACCGTGAGGGTGGGGGCCCTGACCAAGGATGGGGGGACCCTCAGGGTGGGGGCCATGGCCAAGGATGGGGGGACCCTGAGGGTGGGGGCCATGACCAAGGATAGGGGGACCCTGAGGGTGGGGGTCATGGCCAAGGATGGGGGGACCCTCAGGGTGGGGGCCATGGCCAAGGATGGGGGGACCTTCAGGGTGGGGGCCATGGCCAAGGATGGGGGGACCCTCAGTGTGGGGGTCATGGCCAAGGATGGGGGGGCCGTGAGGGTGGGGGCCATGGCCAATGATGAGGGGACTCTGAGAGTAGGTTCCAAAGATGGCAGATGATGAAGTCAGCAATAGACTGGGACACTGAGATATCCTGGAATCACTGTGGCACACTGGGACTGCTGTCTTAAGTATTTCACATTTTTTGGGTGAAATAAGTCCCTAATGAATAACCTCAAGCCACAGTTTGGTAATAATCCAGTCCCTCCATGGCACCTCCCCATCATCCCCTCCCCCACCACACACACACACACACACACGCGCACACACACACACAGGCACACATACACAAAGACATTGGATTCTGGCTTTGGGGTGGAACCCTCTGCTTCAGACTTGGGTTCAATCAGTTTTCTCTCCCCTTTGTCAGGAAACGTGACTCTTTTCCTTGGGTGGCAACCTCTCCTAAAGAATGTGTTTTGGGTAGAAAGGTCCTTGGTGGCTCCCAAATGAGAGGAGCTCTGTACCTGTCAGTGCCTTCCCCTCAATGCCATGTCCCCGTGCCTGTTCCCCTGTGGTGTCTCTCTGACAACAGCATGCGCAACTTTCAAGACTCAACACAGACATACCATCTAATGAAAAGCTCCCTGACCTGCCCAGGCAGCATCCAGGGCTCCTCTTCTGTGCTTCCCAAGTACGTCCAGGATACTGGGGATAATTGGCTTCTCTCTGTTTCCCTCATGGGAGCTGGGACTGATCCGGAACGTGTCCAGCCAGCCAGTCTCCATCCAGTTCCTGGCTCTCTAACAAATGTTTGTTGAATTAATAAGTGAGTGGCTGTAGAATGCACTTTACATGTAGCTGGATAGATTGGTTGGGACGTTATTGGCCGTTTGGTTAGATGCCCTGAGGAAGCCCAAAACCTGCCCGGGCCCCATGCCCCTTCTCTTGGAGAAGGCCAGAGAAATGGCAGTATCGTCTCCAGCTGAATGCATGAGTCACCCAGAGTGAGACCAGCAGAAAATCTGTGGTCAAGCCACAGAGTTATGAGAAATAACACTCAATGGTGGAATGACTTGTTACACAAGCAGATACTTGACCCAAGATTCTTTGTCCCCAATTCTCTTTTCCTCCATTCATGAGGTGAACGGAACTCTTCCCTCCCCCTGCAAGAGGACACGGAGACAGAGACCCAGGTGGGAGGGGAGCGCTGGCCTGGGGACCGTACCCACAGAGTGATGCCAGGTGCGAGCTCAGCCCTTCCTCTGGAGGTGCGTAGAGTGACCAGCTTCTCTGGGCCTCCGTGTCCTCTGTCCACAAGCGCCTGAGGGGGCACAGTGAGTTTTCCTACTTGAGGACAAGTAGGCTTTCCAGCCAGGTGCCGTAGTGGCAAGGCCAAGAGCATCCTGGAACCTGGGCTGTGAGACTCTCCTCACCTACTGGAGAAGCTCTTCCTGTATGAGGCTTCAGTATAAAACTGTATTTGAGAAAAGTATTCAGCTGCTTTGAACATGTGAAAATCACTGAACTGGAGTCTTTTTAAGGGCCTTTGGGGACCTCATCTTGAGGAAGTGGAAGCCCATGGCTCCAGCAGGATACTGCTCTCATTTGGTGTCTTGCCACAAATGTCCAGGAAAAACCTAGTGTCCAGACCCACGTGGTTTCACATGTCGCTGGAGAACATGCAAATGTGTGATGGAGGCTCACCGCGAAGACACAGCTGGCACAGAGGGGTGTAGGGAGCACCACTCACAGCACGTCACTCTGAGTCCCCGGATGAGTGTTCTCAGTGCCGGATAAGCAGAGCCCGGGTCCCCTGCGTACACTTGGGGGTCCAAGTCTTCCCTAAGCTCTCCCGGCCCCCTGTAGAGTGAGTGCATCTGTTGGCCATCTATATACCAGGGGCTTCATGGGATAAAGACCAAGATGTGTACACTGAAATCAATAAGGCATTAATGAAAAATTTAAGGAAAACACAAAGCAGTGGAAAGATATCCCATGATCATGGGTTGGAAGGATTAATATTGTTAAAATGTCAAAACCACCACAAGTGATCTGTAGATTTGATGCGATCCATATGAAAATACCAATGGCATTCTTCACAGACAGAACAAACAATCCTAAAATTTTTATGGAACCATAAAAATCCCCCAAATAGCCAAAGCAATCTTGGGAAAGAGGAACAAGGCTGTAGGCATCATATTTCTTGAGTTCCAACCATATTGTAAAGCTACACTAATCAAAATAGCATGGTGTTAGCATATAAATAGACACATCGGTCGGTAAAATAGAATAGAAATCCCAGAAATAAACTGACACACAGTCAACTGATCTATGACAAGAACCCAAAAAAGGCACAAGGTGAAGGGCAGTCTCTTCAAGAGCGGTGCTGGGAAAACTGGACGGCCACATGGGGAAGAATAAAGTTGGACTCTTAGCTTACACATACGTGAAAATTAACTCAAAATGGATTAAAGACTTAAATGGAAGACCTGAAACCAAAAATCTCCCAGAAGAAGACGTGGGGGGAAATCTCCTTGACATTGGTCTTAGCAATGATTTTTTTTTAGATTTGACACCAAAAAGCACAGGCAACAGAAAGAAGTGAAGTGGGGGAGACTCCATGAAATCAGAGGCCTCTGCACAGCACAGGAAGCCATCAAAACACGAGAAGGGAACACACAGCAGGGGAAGGCAGTCACAAACCATGGATCTACTAGGGGGTTAATATAAAAATATATAAGGATTTCTACAACTCAATAGCAAAAAAGCACATAATCCCATTAAAAAATTGGCAGAGGATCTGAATGGACATCTCTCCCAAGAAGACATACAGATGGCTGGTAAGTACATTAAAACATGCTCAACATCACTCATCGTCAGGGAAATGCAAATCAAAGTCACAATGAGATGTTACATCACACCTCTTAGGATGACTATTATTATTATTGTTTTAATACAAACCTTTTATTTTAATAATCATCCTAAAAACTTGATGTTAATGGTCCACCTCAGTAAAAACCACTATCCCCCTCTCAACCCAGTGTTGGGTTTGAATTATAGAAAATGCCAAAAATAGGCAACAGTGTCTCCCAGTTCTTCATTCTGACCTAGATAATTTTTTTAATATGGGGGTGGGGGACTAGGGTGGGGAGGGAAAAGTGGGTGATGGGCATTGAGGAGGGCGCTTGTTGGGATGAGCACTGGGTGTTGTATGTAAGCGATGACTCATGGAAATCTACTCCCGAAGCCAAGAGCACCGTGTATACGCTGTGTGTTAGTTAACTTGACAGTAAGGATGACTGTAATTTAAAAAACAAGAGATAAGTTTGGCGGGACTTGGAGGAGTGGGAACCCTCATGCACTGTTGGTGGGAATGCAAACTGGTGCAGCCACCATGGAAAAGAATATGGAGTTTCCTCAAAGCATTAAAAATAGAACCACCGTAGGAGCACTTGGGTGGCTCAGTCGGTTGGGCATCTGACTTCGGCTCAGGTCATGTTCTCGCAGTTCGTGGTTTCAGCCCCGTGTCGGGCTCTGTGCTGACAGCTCAGAGCCTGAAGCTTGTTTCCGATTCTGTGTCTCCCTCTCGCTGGCCCTCCCCCACTCATGCTCTGTCTCACTCTGTGTCTCAAAAATAAATAAACATTAAAAAAATTTTTTTTGAATATAACTACCCTATGATTCAGCAATCCCATATCTGGGTTTTTATACAAAAAAATGTAAGTGAGGATCTTGAAGAGGTATCTGAGATCCCATGTTCATTGCAGTATTATTCACAATAGCCAGGATATGAAAATGACTGGAATGTCTGTCCATGGATGAATGGATAAAGATTGGTATGTGCTCACACATATGCGTGCGCGCGCACACACACACACTCACACACACACATTAGACTACTACTCAGCTATAAAAAAGAAGGAAATTCTTTCAATTGGGACCACATGGATGGACCTGGAGTTCATATACTAAGTGAAATAAGGCAGACATGTAATGACAAATGTGGATCTAGAATAGTCAAACTCATAGAAGCAGAGATTGGAAGGGTGGTCGTCAAGGTCCGGAGGGAGCAGAAATGTAAGGGTGATGGTCAAACAGTGCGAAGTTTCAGTTATACACAATGAAGACGTTCTGGAGATCTACCATACAGCATAGTGCTGTAGCTAACAGTGCTGCCTTGTATACTTAAAATTTCCTGGGTGATTAGATCTTATGTTAAATGTTACCACCCCCCCACCACCACATGCGCACAATAATAATAAAAGGGGCAGGAGGAGCCTCCGGGAGGTGGTGGGTTAATTATGGCCCCAATGATGGTCTGGGTTCCTAGGTGTACACGTCTCCCCAACTCACGGAGGTGTGTCCATTACATATGCTCAGCTTTTAACATGTCAGTCATACCTCAATAAAGTGGTTTTAAAGGAAAAAGAAATTAGCTATTAATATACCTTTAGTTTTGAACGACAGCTTCTTTTAATGCCCTGTTATGCTCATTTTCCTCTGTCTCCTTGTCCAGAAAGGAATTATTTCAGTGGAAAGCATAAGATGCATCAGTGAGATTTATAATTTTCTTTTTCAAGAAAAACAAAGGGAGTATGTAAACCTCTAGGAAATGATCAGAGAGCCCAACGCTGAGCCAAGTGCATCCCCAGGACACTGATCATGGTCAGAGCACCCATGTTTTCTAGGTGCCTCAACTGTTCTTTCTTTCTATCTATCTATCTGTCCACTAATGTTTATTTTTGAGAGAGACAGACAGAGAGATTGTGTGAGTGGAGGAGGGCAGAGAGAGAGGGAGAGGCAGGATCCCAAAATGGGGTTTGATCTTATGAACTGTGAGAACACGACGTGAGCCGAAATCATGAGTCAGACGCTTAACCGACTGAAGCCACCCAAGCATCCCTCTCTTTATATATGTTTAATTGAAGTGTAGCCAACACACAATGCTACATTCGTGTCAGGTGCACAGCATCGTGACTCCACGGGTTTACACAGTATGCTGTGCTCACCACAAGGGTAGCTATCATCCGTACTGCCTTTGGAGTTTCCTCAAAAAATTAAAACTAGGAATACCATATGATCCAGTCATTCTACTATTGGGTAATTACCCAAAGAAAATGAAAACATAAATTTGAAAAGAGATACGCTCCCCTCTCTACTCACTGGAGCTTTCTCTATAGTAGCCAAGGAACGGAAGTCACCCAAGTGTCCGCCGATAGACGAATTCAACAGGAAGTTGTTCTGTTTAAACGGTCTCTGCTCTGGGGTGTTATCTGGTGACGTAATGACTGTATTCTTATAAAAGAAGGTCAGCTTTCAGATTTAGATGAAAACTGGAGAAAACGGACTACATGCTGAAGGAATTTGAACATGGCGGCCCAGAGCCCTCCTCCTGCAAGCTTGGAGGAAGTCTGAATGCACCCCCATCGTTCGTTCGTGCAAATGTGGTTTTAATTCAGAGCAATGAATTCTGCAAACTCACGTCTTGGGCCGGTCCTAATAATAGACTGCCCCCTCCCCGCGCCCCCGCATGCCGGCAGCAGAAAGTGCCGGTCCCAGGAATGTGGCATCGTGATGCAGTTTGCCTGTCAGGCCTGGTCCCAGCAGCAGCTGCCGCTGATTACCGCGAGGGCTGTGTTTTATTTATGACCCACCTCCTGCCTCTCAGGATGCATCAGCACACACTCATGGAAGGAAAATTAGAGGCTCTGGCCAAGGCTTGAGCTTGGGAAATGCACTTTCCCCTCCTTCTGGGCAGGACAGACGTGTCCAAGAGGCCCTGGTGAGCACCAGCCCCGCACAGCTCCGTCCGTATGCTGATGCCGGCTCAGACCTGCAACGCTTTCTTTTGTTAACTTTGCCTCCCTTCTCCCACCCCCCCAGCACCCCCCCCGCAGCTCCGGCCACGCTCGATCCCCAGCTTTCAGGACATACTCCAGGCCCAGCACACGCCTTCCAACCATTTCCAGTTGGGCCTGGGGGCCCTTCAGAGTCCCAGACTGTCACCACCTACTTCCTCCTGACCCCACCCCCTTCTACCTTCCACCTCCGTCCCTTCTGCAACCTCAGACTCGTGCTGACCCCTCCCCACCTATTCTCAGGGTCTGGCGTCCCTCAGCATGTCTGGACGGGAGCTGGCCCGCGGGTCCCCCTGGACAAGCCATTGCCTGGAGTTCCCGGTATGACATTTCCATACTAATACGCTCCATTCTCTGCCATGCAGTCCGTTTTCTCTATTTTTCATCCAAATCTAAAAGCCGACCCTCTTTTATAAGAATATAGTCATTAGGTCACCAGATAATGCCCTGCATTTTTTATCTCTTGAAATCCACATCCACTTTCAAAGCGTTGGGCCCCCAGTTAAAACAGAGACTGCTTGGTGAAGGGCTTTAGGGAAAGACCTTATCAGTGAGGGATTCTTCCTCCCTTCGCAGTGATGGCTGAGAAAGCACTTCCCGGTCAAGGCTGCGTCTCAAACACCCGGAGGCTCTCCTTACGTTCCGGAGTCATGTGCAGGGTGCTCTCCCCGGGTTAAAAGGAGAGCCGGGCAGGTCAGGAACAAATGAGGGAAAATTAAGAAGTGAGAGCATTCAGATGCCAGGGACCTGCAATGATGCCCTCGGCCCGTGTGCCTGCACTCGGGAAGGCTCCAAGCCCATTGGCTGGACTCAAGACCCACTTCCCCTACGCTGCTCGTTAGGACCCAGTACAGAGGGAGGGAATGGGGCCTCTTGTTCAAAATTAGTAAGAATGTCACGATGGTAGCAGCAGAACATTAAAGCAGACCCCTCTGAGGGCACAACCCTGTGCCCCTGCCTGCTCTGTTATCTGTCGCTTATCTCTGTGCTTTTTTTTGTCTCATAAGAACTCGCGGTTTTGCTAGCCTTGTCTTAGCTCCCGGGAAATGGTCAGCACCATGGCTGCATGACTAGGAGGTGCCCAGATGCCCTCCGAGGGCCGGAGGCCACGGGAGCTAGTGGAGAGGGGCCTCCCAGACCCGCCTCGTCTGCCCCGCGCTTCGTCCTGAGTCTGTCTCGTTTGACCTGGCCCGTGGCCCCCCAGAGCTCGATTCCTGCACTCAGACCTGGAAGGGATCCTGGAAGGGTCTGTCTGCCAGGCCCTTGGACAACCCACCCCTGTGGACGGCATTCTGAGGAGACTGCCACCAACTGCAGTCATTAGCTGTCTGCACGTGGGGACTCCCACCGGCCACCTCTCCTAAGCTGTCACTGTGCCCTGAGCAGCCTCGCAGACCAGGGGGCTGTTCCAGGCCTACGACACTGTCTGTTCTTCCCTGCCCTGTCCTGAGTGTGGGGATGGCAGGGTGGCCTCTGGGGGCAGTGAGGGCCACGGGGGCCCAGACCCCCAGATCCCAGCAAGACGCCTGTCACCAGGCGTGGTGCCCCCGCACCTGTCCAGACCCCAGGAGTGGGGGATGGGAGCACCATAGGTGAGGGGGGGGGGCCGCAGGGATCATCACAGCGCCGTGGGGCCAGCTCTAGGGGCTCTTCTCCCTGTGCACAAGGTCAGAGTCCCCAGGAAGACATGTTCTCTGAAAATAGGGGCGGTGGGATGCAAACCTTGCAAACATGTATGTACTGAAAACCATGCAATTACAAAACAGCCTAACAACAGAACAGACAGCTGCTTTGTCAGGAGCAGGAAGGTGGGCAGGCGGGGCTGTGAGCCGAACCGGGCCCCCAGCTCACCCCGCCGGCCTCCTAAGAGGCAGGTAAATGCCAGGGCAGAGCCGGCCCCTCCTAGGGCTCTGTCTGGTGAGGCAGTCAGCAGGAGCAAAGAGGCCCGGACACGCATTGGTCAGCTGACGTGGGCTGCGGGTGCTTCTGTTGGTTTTTCTGAAAAAAACGTATGTTTGTAAAAGGGGGGTGGGAGTGCCGCAGCCTAAGAAGGAAATAACAGATTCCCGCACCGCGAGGTATGCTGGGGGCGCGGCCCTGTGTGGGGGGCAGAGGGGCCCAGGCAGTCCTGAGGAACCCCTGTCTCGGAACCGCTTCTAGGACGAGATGCCCTGAGCTGGCAAGTCTGTGAGCGAGGGGCTTCTGCCGGGAGCAGGCCTGGGGTTGCAAAGGAGAAGCACGGGTGTGGGGGCAAAACTGTGAAAACACACGTACTCATTCACCTGCCCCACACACACCTGAACCCCTCGTGGCTGCAGGCTCCGCGGGGCACTGGGGACAGGGGACAAGGCCGGCCCTAGCTGTGACTGGAGTGCACAGAGAAGGCAGGGCCGGACAGGGGAGCTCAGAGCAGTCACTGGGGCTACGACCCTGACACCCAGAACCTGAGGTCCTCAGAACAGGGAGGAGGCCTGGGGAGGCCCCGGGCGGGGGGTCGGGGGTGTCCAGGGCCAGGGAGACCAGCCTCCGTGGAGGATGGATGGGCTGGGGCACTACAGATATGGGGTCATCAGGCGGGCCTGGAGGTCACCCCGAGGTCCCCAGTTCAGCAGGCCGGTGCCCTAGGTTTCCTTTTGGAGGAAGCTGCCTGAGGGCCTGAGGGAGGGGCAGTGCTGGGACTCCGATGTCGTGGTCGGTGATCCTGGACGGGAACAGGCAGTATGAGCTGCACTGATTCTGGCTCTGGTAGATAGCAGCACTGGCCTCGGGGTGCTGTGAGGACACACGCCCTCCCCGGCAGCCCACCCTGGGGCCATCGCAGGTGACTGGCGTCCCAAGGGAACGTGATGCCCAGCAGGGAGGGCAGAGGCAGAAGAGCTGGGGGTCAGGGGTGTGGCCAGGTCCGTGGGAAGAGGGTCCTGGTGCAGGGGTGTTGGGGGTGTGGGTGTAGACGGTGATGTGCGCTGTGGCAGGAAGGAGAGCCGGGGCCACCCCACAGTGGGATTGAGGTCCCCAAATGCCTGTACTCTGGGTAGAGCAAGGGAGGCAACACATGTATGGTTTCAGAGAAACAGGAAGGGAAGCGGGAGAGGAGAGGACTCAGCCCATCAAGGGCAAGGGCACCTTCTCCAGAGGTAGACCACACTTGATGAGCATCACACTGAATTTCTGGCTGAGACGCAGGCAAGCCGGGTGGCCATGTCCAGTTGTACAGGTTGTAAAGTGCACAAGATGCCTGTGATGGTGAAAGACATCACTCTTGCAGCAGGTGACGTGGGTTTACATCATTTGATGATGGGGGGACCCCACCCTAATCTGCCATGGGCCCCTAGTCGGGTAGGAGCGCAGGGTGTCTGCTGAGCAGGAAGGGAAGGGCCAGGTGGGGGTTTGAAGGAAGATGTAAAACTCCGGAAATCCAGGAAAGAGACGGAGAAAGGAAAGGCCTGTCCCTTTCTCCCGCCCGAGTGATAGCAGGGCCTGCCTGTGACTTGTCATCCTAGGCTGTTACCAACACCTTGCCTCAGGGACACAGTCACAAACCAGAAACCTCAGGAACAGACCTCTGCCGTCAGAAAACCTGACATGCCTGCCTAATTTTTTTGGAAAACGAGATGACGTATTTAATTCCCTTGGCATTTCAAACTTCTCAGCAAAACCATTTCCTTTTAGACCTCCTGTCAGGTTTTTGGGGTTTTTTTGCTTAAGTCCTGATGAAATGCAGATCCTGGCAACTTTTACTTAAGCCAAGTGCAGAAGTGTTCACCGGCCGCCCATGGCCACCAACCAGCTCGTGCCAGACCTGGAGGGACGTCAGGATGAGTCTGTCCCAGCCGTGGTGGACATGGGGCCACCTCGCCTCTGCTCAGGAGCTCGCGACATCTGTTTTGTGAATTCCGGGCTCATTCAGGCCAAGGAAGTAGCCCCCGCGGGTAGTGTTGGCTTCACTGAAACCCACGGCCCCGTGGGAATTACGACATCGTGGACCCGTGGGCACTGGCTCAGGGCCAGTCTTCCTAGGACTTGTGTGGCCACTAGTAATTGATGTCACTTTTCTTTCTCAGGAAGAGAGGGGTGGAGAGAATAAGTCCCCCCAGGGGCTGATGCCCATTCAAATGACATCATGCTTTTCATGCCCAGAGCCCTCGTCCTCCATCAGGTCACCCGCATGCGCACGATAGGGGCGCGCACGCCTACGGTGTTGACCAGTCTCGTTGTCCTCGTGGCGTCCTGGCTCAGGAAGAGCCTCCACAGCGTTACGGGCCCTGCGGTCATCACGGCTGTGCTCAGACCCGGGCCTTGGGGCCAGAGCCGGTGCCACGTCTCCACCCGACACCGTGGGTGACTTCTGTCCTGGCCCTTCCTGTATGAAGGAGGTGGCTGCCCCTGCTTCTCAACGTCGTCACGGGAGCAAGTGTGGGAGGGGCGCACGCGTGGGCACTGCAGCGTCCCTCGCACCCAGAACCAGACCTGATGCCGGGACAGGTGCTAACAGTACTTTCGAACGCACACCCCCAGCACGGGACCTGGCAGAGGACGCCCTGCCGTCATAGGTGGAGTGGTTTCCCACGTGCTCAACCCTCCCCTCATCACTGCCCTCTGTCCGCGGCCCCAGAGCCCAGGACGCAGCCTGCCAGCCCATGTCGGTCCCCAGAAGGGGGTGCCGGCCACAGAGCTGCCCCCTGAGCACAGCGATCCTGAGCCGACCTCCGCACGGGAAAATCAGAACATTTATTTAGTGCTTGCTGTATGTCAGGATATGGAGGCTTACTTTTCTGCGACTCATTATTTTCTCACAAAAACTAACGGGCTTGGTTCTCTCCCACTTCCCATCGTGCAGACGAAAGTGGGGCCTCCAGCAGGCAAGTGGCCCATGGGCACGACAATCAAATGAACCACAGAAAGTCAGTTTCCGTTGCTTAACACACAGCAAGCACTAAATAAATGTTTTGGTCTTGTTTCCTCGGAAGGACCACTTCGTCCATGGCTAAGTCACAGGGTGCCCTCAGATGCTCCAGGGTAGACAGGAGGCCGGACCCCTGTAGGCCTTCCGCGGGGGTCTCTCCCCCACACTCAGGCCTGAGAAGAGCCTGAAGGAGGTTGTCCTTGCTGCATCGAAACAGACAACCGAGAATATCTGGGGGCCCTTTCCTTTCCAAGAACAGCACAGGCTGCAATTTCTTTTCTTTTTTTTTTTTTAATTTAACGAGAAAAAAATACCCCTGAATTCCTAGGGGAAATCCAAAGACAGTTATTCCCACCATATTTCGAGGAAGTCTTGAACGCTTCATTGGCGGACGTCGGATTCTCAGAAGGCAACTGACCTTCTGCAAAAGCCATTAGAATGTGTCATCTGGATGGGCTTTCGAAATGAAATACTGTCGCCCCTCCAGGCAGAACACTAACCGAGCCATGGGAGCCCTCGCTGGGCCCCGGAGGAGCCCGGACCTGCTAGCGACCGCACTGTGGGGCAGAGACGTCCCCGCTCGGCCCCCGAGGGTCCCGCATGGGGGACACTGCACGTTTCCACCCAGCAGGCCAAGGCGAAGCTCAAGGGGACGTTTCGTTTCCCGAATAGGCCGCCTGCTTTCAGTGAGGTGAGGAGCCTGAGGCCATGACGTGTGCCCAGGGCTGCTTCTGGGATTCCCAGTGCAGCAGGATGCATGTTCCCTAGTGATGGCAGGGGGACGGGCTCGCATTCGCAGATGACTCTGGGTGACCGACCCTGTGACGTGGGAAATGAGACTGGAGGGAGAAGGAACCTGCCCCAGCCCACCTAAGTAACCAGAGCCCAGGGCCCCCTCAGAGCCACGTGTTGTCTGCGGCCGTGGGGGTCCCTCTAGCACGGCTCCCCGGCCCGTGCCCGCTGACCCATCACCCGCCCGCACGGCATCTCGGGGTGTGGGGAGGCACACCTGCCCTCCCGCGGCTCACCCAGACCCCCAGTGCTCGCGGGCTCAGATGAAATCTTGTGGCTCACGACTGCTGGGGCCAGGGTGGGGTGGGTAGTGAGGATGGTCCACGCATCGTACGTCTAAGTGTGTTAAAGCCCTGGTCCCAGCCCAAAGGAGCCTACAACCCAGGTGCTTGTGCACAGGCGTGTGGGCCTGCCAGCCGGTCCCTCTAATCTCTGGGTCACCCCCAGGGGCAGGAGAGCACACTGGAGGGGTGGTCAGCCTTCGGGGAGAGGACTAGTGGAGGTGGGCTTGGGTGTTTGCACCCAAGGGTTTAGGGTCCCTCGAGTGTGATCTAGAAGGAGCAGTGCAGGCCCTGGGTGGTGTGGCCTCCTGACCCCGTGAATGCGTCTGCTGGAAGGGACCCAGCAGGCAGGTGCAGCGTGAGCCCTGACCACGGGCCCCTCCTGCTGGGCTGAGGGCCAGGCCAACATCTGCCCGATCCCATCTTCCGCTGAGTGACGCCAGCCTTTCCAAGCCACGTGCCGCCCCTGGGAGTAACGTCTGCTTCGTGTCCCGGTGAACAGGTCTGCCGTGGCCCACCTGCCCAGGGTCCCCTCACCGTTGTCACCTGCTGAACGCCTGACCTCAGCTCTTCCCACACTGTCTCACAGTTATTTCATGGTCTGCCTTCCGGACCAGATGTGGATCCTGTCCAAACACGGTGCCCAACACGGAGTTGGCATTTAGTCAACACGTGGCCTTGGCTTCCCCTCCATCCTGGAGAAATGAGAGAGATCGGCTTCTGCCCAGGGTCACAGGTGCCAGGGAAAAGGAGGTTAGAGCAAGGTGTGCTCAGGTTGCCTTCACCCCAGCACTCCTCAGGCCAGGGGCCGAGCTCAGCACCGCGCCCCCACCCCCCACCCCCAGCAAACAGCTATCAGACACTTGCTGAGTGTCAGGCCCTGGCTGGACATTGGTGACACAGAGGAGTCTCCCATCGGTGCAAACACTGGTTCTGAGCTTACACTCAGGGGCAGCTCCGTGTCCCCGAGCCCGTGTCCTACCAGTACACACTGTCCAGTCGGGTACAGCAGCTCTGTGTGGCTGCTTTGTCCCGGGAGACCAGGGAGCAGAGGTCACGTTGTGGGGAGCCCCAGACACCAGGCAGGAGGCAGCCGTGAGCACAGGAGTAGAGGGGCAGAAGAGGGAGCCGGTGGCAGGAACTCAGCTGTCTCCAAACACACCCACCGATGGGGTCAAAGCTTGACGGGAACAGGGGCGGCAGAGAAGCAACGAGTGTCAGGAGGGGGCGGGGCCAGCTTCTGCTGGGGAGGAAGCGAAGGACCGTACCCATTCCACATGTGACCACTGAGTGGGGGGCCACGGCCAGCAAGTCATGGTAATCCGGCTGCTCCGGAGAGGAGAGAACAAAGCGCGGTCCCCGGGAGGTCATCGCAAGGTGACCCTCAGTTGAGGGATCTGGCAGTGGTCGGAATGAGGGGCTGAGACTGACCGAGCTGGATCAGGTTTCAGGAGTCTGTCAGCAGGACTCCGCGACGGACCCGTCGGGCAGGGGTGAGGGGGAAAGGGGTCCGCCCTGTGGGGTGGTGCCGTGGCTGAGATGAGCCAGCGCAGGGTGGGGTCTAGTCCCTGGAAGGCCGGGAAGAGAGAGGGGGAGGACGTGTGGCCAGGGGTGGAGGGGGAGTGCGGCTGCTGAAGTCAAATCTCACTTGGAGTCTGTCGTACGGAGCCTGCAGCTCATTTCCCTACTGACATGATAACCGCTGGCAAGGCCCCGGGCAAACCCACGATGCACTGACCACAGAACGAGTGGGCCGCTGCCGCAGGGCCCGCACGTCCAGGGAAGAGCCTGGATTTCCCTCGGGCAATGCCAGGTCACAGTGGTAAAGAAAAGCAGAGCCGGCGGAAGCTGAAGCAGTTAAAGCAGATGTTATTCAGGAATTACTGCAACAGGGGAAAAGAAACCTCAATCTGGAGCTTGGTTCCATTCCAAGTATGGCAGGGACAAGGGGGATTTATGGCCAAGGAGCCGGTGGGGGTCAGGGGATGGAAAATCACTAAGAGGAAGTGTCACGGGTTGGTGGGAAGGGGGTGGTTTCTGGCTGAACCAACCTGACAGGAATTCTGAGGGCAGGGCAGGTGATCAGGCATCATCCAAAGGATGGAGAAGGATGAGGGGATCTCAGAGACACTGGGGGTGATCAGATATTGAGGGTGAGGGCTTCTGGCTAAGCTGACTTAGCAGGAATTGTGCTAAAATCGGGCAGTGCAAAGGCAGATGCAGAAGTCCAAAGCCCAGGCATATCTGGGAAGAGCGTTCAGAGGAGCCCGACTGAAGTTTGGCCAAAGAGGGTCTTTACCAGTAGCTCACTTCCACCCCAAGCCCTTTCCCAACCCCCCACCCCCACCCCACCACCGAGGCCTGGGCACAGAGAGCAGGGCCAGCCTGGCAAAGTGAAAACACGCTGAACAGTCACACGCAAGCATGTGAAAGTGTAAATCGTGCTGGTAAAGGCAGAATTGCAGACAGATTCAGAATGCTGTACACTATAATGCTGATATTACTTTTAACCCTGACATAAAAGTTAAAATATAAACACTTATTAATGGCTACACAAAAGAAAAAGAAGCAGACTCTGAAAACAAAAACACAAAGAGTGTGTGGTAGGGAGTAAAGTGTAGAGTTTTATAGGCAATGTAAGCTAAGGTGTTATTAATGTAAAATAGATCATTCATGGGCACCTGGGTCACTGTCGGTTAAGTGTCTTACTCCTGATTTCGGCTCAGGTCACAGTCTCATGGTTTGCGGGTTTGAGCCCCATGTTGGGCTCTGCGCTGACAGCATGGAGCCTGCTTGGAATTCTCTTCCTCTTCCTCTTTCTCTGCCCCTCGCTCATGCTCTCTCTCAACCTCTCTCTCAAAAATAAATAAATAAACTAAAAAAATAAAATAGAGGGTTTATAACAATAAGATATTTCATGCAAGCCCAAAGATAGCCACAAAAAAAGAAAAAAAAAACCTATAATAGGCACACAAAAGACAAAGAGAAATGAATCAAAGCAAATCATCAAATATCCAAGGAAGACAGTGAGAGAGGGACCAAACAATTCCAAAATAGAAAAGAACAAACAAAATGCAATAGTGAGTCCTTACCTATTAATAATTATTGCAAGTGTAAATGGATTAAACTCATTAATCAAAAGGCATTGAGTAGCCAAAGGAATTTAAAATAAAACAAAACAAAACCAAAAACCCAGAATCCAACCATATGTGACAAGAGACTCACTTTACCTTTAAGGACACTCACAGGCTAAAAGTGAAGGGATATGCTATTCCAAGCAAATGGTAACAACAACAACAACAACAACAACAAAAGCCAGAGTAGCCATGCTACTAATAAACTTTAAGTCTAAAAGTGTCATAAGATATAAACAAGGTCACTATATAATAATAAAAGTGTCAGTCAACAGAAAGATACAACATTTATAAATATGCACACTCAACCTCAAACCACTTAATGTTACAAAGCAAATATTGATGTATCTGAAGACAGAAAGAGACAGCAATACAATAATAGCAGAGGACTTAATAGCCCACTTAACATAATGGATATATCATTTAGGCAGAAAATCAACAAGGATTCAGAAATCTGGAGCACTGTGGACCAAATGGACCTGACCGACATACACAGAATATCCCACCTAACACCAGCAGAACACACATTGTTCTCAAGCACACACAGAATGTTCTCCAGGATAGATCCCTTGTTAGGACACAAAACAAGCATCCCCAAATTTGAGGAGCTTGAAATCTACCTTTTCTGACCACAACGTGATTTCTTCTTTGACTCTGTTTGAGTGTGTTGTTCACTTTTCACATATTTGTGAATTTTCCCATTTTCCTTCTCTTGCTGACTTCTACTTTCATTGCATTGTAATCAAAAAAGATACCTGTTATGATTTCAGTCTTCAGAACGTTTCCCCTGCCCTTCCTTTGTCAGTGTGATGAATAAAAATTGTATATACTCATGGCACACAGTGTGATGTTTTGATATACATATACACTGTTACCACGATCACCACAGTAAAGCTAATTAACATATCCATCACCTCACAGTTGTCGTTTTCTACCTTCATCTTGCATAACTGAAACTTTGTAACCTTTGACCTCCCCCAGCCCCTGGCAACCACCAGTCTCCTCTCTGATTCAGGTCTGACTATTTTGGTTTCACAGGTAAATATTCGTCTTTCTGTGTCTTGCTAGTTCACCCAGCATAATGTCCTCCAGCTCCATGCAGGTTTTGCAGGATTTCCTCCTCCTTTAAGGTTAATAATTCCGTCGTGTGCATACACAGCCTCGCACACACATATTCTTTACCTGTTCACCCCCTGGTGGACATTTAGGTCGTTTCCATACCTTGACTAGTGTGAATAATGCCGCAGGGGACATGGCAGTGAGAAGACGTCTTGTCTCAGGTAATCCTCATTTCCATTCCTTTGTATGTTTACCCAGAAGTTGGATGGCAGATCACATGTGGTCCTTTTATTAATTTTTTGAGGAGCCTCCATACTGTTTTCCAGTGACTGTACCAATTTACATTCCCACCGATAGTGAGCAAAAGTTCCCTTTTTTCCCCTACATCTTCACCAACACTTGTTATTTTTCGTCTTTCTGATAATAGCATTTCTGCCAGGTGTGAGGTGCTGTTTCATGTGGTTCTGATTTGCATTTTCCTGACATTAGTGATGTTGAGAGTCATTTAGATACCGGTTGGCCATTTGTAGTCTCCTTGAAGAAACTGATAGTCTATTGCTTTTTTAAAAATTGGGTTATTTGGCTTTTTTGCTCTTTGGTTGAAGGAGTTCCTTGTATATTTTGGTTCTTAGCCCCTTATCAGATACGGGGTTGGCAAATATTTCCTGCCATTCCATAGATTACTTTTTCCATCTTCCGATTGTTTCCTTTGTTCCGCAAAAGTTTTTGGTTTGATGTCATCTCACTTATCTTTTTTGTTGTTGTTGTTCCCTGTGCTTTTGGTGTCACATCCAAAAAAAAATTATTGTCCAAGAAGTTTTTCTGTATGTTTTATTTTCTCTAGTTTTGTGGTTTCAGGTCTTATGCTTAATTATCCAGTCAATTCTGAGTTTGTTTTTGTGTGTGGTGTGAGGTAAGGGTCCCACTTCCTTCTCCTGCATGTGGACACCCAGTAACATCATTTATTGAAGAGATATTCTTTTCCTATTTTGTGTTTTTAGCATGCTTATTGAATATCAAATATCAACAAAAGTAAGATGGTTTCTAAAAAGGTAAACAAAATCAACACACATGTAGCTGGACCAAGCAAAAAAGAGCAAATACTCAAATAAATAAAATCAGAAATGGAAGAGGAGATATTGCAATATCCGTTATTCTAAGTGGGGCATTGAAGCTCCTCACTATTATTGTATTGCTGTCTATTTCTCACGTCAGTTCTGTTAGTATTCTTTACATATTTAGGTGCTTTGGTGTTGGATGCATATATATTTTCCTGATGAAGTGAACCTTTTGTCATTATATGATGACTTTGTCTTCTGTGAGAGTTTTTAACTTAGAGACTATTATGTCTGATATTAGCATATGTGAGCATAGCCATCCTGCTTCCTTTTGGTTGCCATTTGCATAAAATATCTCTTTTCATGTACTTAGTTCTAGCCTTCTGTGTCCTTAAACTGAAGTGAGACTCTTAAAGATAACATATAATTGGATCTTTTTATTTTTATTCATTCAGCCACTCCATGTCTTTCGATTAGAGAATTTAACGCATATATATTTACAGTTATCATTGATAGATAAGGACTTACTATTGCCATTTCGTTAATGTTTTCTATTTGTTTCGTACCTCTTTTGTTCCTCTCTTTTTCTCTCACTGTCTTATCTTGGCATTTTACATACATTCTTTTACATCCACTGTCCTCAACCTATTGGCTTTTCCTTCGGTCTTGTCACCTGGTCACCACAAGAGGACTGCCACAGTTGACTCTCACAACCTCATACAAATATGTACGAAGGCTGAAAAAAAGGAAAAGAATCTCTTCTCACATTCCTTTCTTCTTTTATCATGGAGGACAGAATCTTCCAGAAATCTTCCAAGAGATCTCTCCTTGGATTCCATTAGCCAGAACTGGGTCACATGGCTATGTTTAGCTGTAAGGAAAGCTGGTAAAATGAATACCTGATATTTTCAGCTTGAATCGTGGGGCCCGGCCAAAAAGAGAATAGTAACTAACAGAGTCCGACAGACCAACACCCACTGTTTGGCATCTATTGTGACAGATCTGGGGCAGGGAACTGCAGAATGTCAGGAATTCCCCTTAAGACTTTCCCAAGTTTCCTCATTAGTGTAATAAGTAAAAACTAAGATACTGGCTTCCAAATGATACCTTGAATATAAAAGCCCCAGCCAGAACATAACCACAAACATGACCATGAGTCTAATATTAGAGAGGGAAAGAAAACAATATCGTCCTTGATTTTCGAGAAGCAGACAATTTTAAAACTCAAAATAGGACAAATTCTCAAGAGTTTATGGAATCAAAGGCACAAAGTGTAAAATATTTCATCATGGATTTACGCACTAGACAACCTTCAAAAAACCATGTTAACATGCAGTTAGTTAAAAAGTCCTATCATCACTTTGAAACTCAAATCAATATTTTCACCTTAGTGCTTCTAAGTAGCTGGTATTTTCGCCACTTAGGTTTGTGCCACAAAATTTTGTCTGCAGGATTGACTTTGATTGCAAATGAGGTTTAGATTCTGAAGTCAAGCGTTGAATGAGGAGCCTAGCTGGAGAAATTAGATATGAAAAAAATATATAAAAGGATCCAAATCAGAAGGCAAGAAGTAAAATTAATTTCCTTTTGCAGATAATATAATAGTGTGTAAAAAATCCTTAAGACTCCATAAAAAATTTGTTAGAACTAATAACTGAGGAGCGCCCGGGTGGCTCAGTCAGTTAAGCATCCAACTCTTGATTTCAGCTCAGGTCATGATCTCACGGTTCATGAGTAAGAGCTCCATGTCAGGCTCTGCACTGACAGCATGGAGCCTACTTGGGGTTCTCTTTCTCTCCCTCTCTCTCTGCCCCTCTCCTGTTCCTTCTCTCTCTCTCTCTCTCTCTCTCTCTCTCAAAATAAATTTAAAAAACATTTTAAAGTAAAAAAAAATAATATAACTGAATACAGTAAAGTCACAGGATACAAAATCAACATACAAAAACCAGTTGCATTTCTGTAAACTAACAACGAACTATCCAAAAAGGAAGTTAAGAAATTATCACTTATGACAACGTCAAAAGGAATAAGATACCTAGGAATGAATTAAGGGGGTGAAGGACTTGTATACTGAAACGTGCATCATTAATGAATAAAATTAAAGAAGACATAAATAAATGGAAAGACATCCATGTTCATGGATTGGAAGAATTATTATTAAAATGTCTATACTACCCCAAATGACCTTCAGATTCAATGCAATCCTTATCAAAATCACAATGGCATTTTTACAGAAACAGGAAAGAATTCTAAAATTCATGTTGAACCAAAAAGAAGCTCAAATCTTACGAAAGAAGACAAAGCTGAAGGTGTCACATTTCCTGATTTCAAAATGCATTACAAATTTACAATAATTAAAAGAGTATAATACTGACATAATAACAGACATATAAACCAACGGCAAAGAGTAGAGAGCCCAGAAACAACTGCTGGCCGATGCATATATGGTCAAGGGTGCCAAAAACACACATGGAGAAAGGGGAGTCTTTTCCACAAACGGTGCTGGGAAAACTGAATGTCCACATGCAAAGCAATAAAATTAGACTCTTACACCACACACAAAATTCAACTGGAGAGGGATGAAAAGCTGACACATAAGACTGGAACTCTAAGACTCCTAGTGAAGACCTGAGGGAAAACCCCATCACATTGTTCTGGGCAGTGATTTTTCGAATAGGACACCAAAAACACAAGCAACAAAACTAAAAATGAAGTATAGCCAAACACTAAACTCCATCTGCACAGCAAAGGAAACAATGAAAAGAGAGGAAGGGCAGCCGAGTGTAGGCAACTGACAGAATGGGAGAAAATATTTGCAAACCATCTATCTGATACAGGGTTAATATCGAAAATGTATGAGGAACTTGTTCAATTCAAAAGCATACGTAGATATCTAAGTTTAAATAGAGCAAAGGACCCAGATATCAGTTTCTCCAAGGAGACATACGATGGCAACAGGAGTATAAAATGATGCTCAACATCACCCATCACCAGAGAAATGCAGTCAAAGCCACGATGAGCTATCACTTCACACGGTTAGAATGTCAGGATGGCTATTGTATATAAAGACAGCAAGTGTTGGCGAGGATGTGGAGAAATGGGGATTCTTGTGCACTGTTGGTGGGAATGCAAAGTGGTCGGCAATGGTAGAAAACAGTATGGAGGTTCCTCACAATTTAAAAACAGATATACTCTATTATGTGACAATGATACTTCCACATATTTGTCCAAAAGAATTGAAATTACCATCTCAAATAGATATTTGAACTCCTGTGTTTATTGCAGCATTATTCACAATAGCCAAGATGTGGCAACAAGCTAAAAATCCACTGGTGGACAAGTAGATACAGAAAAGGTGGTATATAGACATAGATGAAACTTGAGAATAACATCCCAAGTGAAATAAAACAGTCACAGAATGACAAATACTGGATGTTATCCTTATAGGAGTTATATAGTCAAACACACTGAGGCAGAGAGTACAATGGTGGTGGCCAGGGTAGGGTATAGGGGAATATAAGGATTTGCTACTCAATGGATATAAAACTTCAGTTATGCAACATGATTAGGTTCTAGAGATCTGCTGTACAGTATTGTGTTTCTGGTTAACATTACCGTATGTTACATTTAAAAATTTGTTAAGAGGGTAGGTCTCATGTCAAGTATTCTTTTTAAATTTTTTTTTTCAACGTTTATTTTTGGGACAGAGAGAGACAGAGCATGAACGGGGGAGGGGCAGAGAGAGAGGGAGACACAGCATCAGAAACAGGCTCCAGGCTCTGAGCCATCAGCCCAGAGCCCGACGCGGGGCTCGAACTCACAGACCGCGAGATCGTGACCTGGCTGAAGTCGGACGCTTAACCGACTGCGCCACCCAGGCGCCCCTCATGTCAAGTATTCTTATCATGCACATACAAAATGAGCTGAGAAAACTCCCAACAGAATAAACCCAAAGAAATCCATATCAAGATATATATAATTGTCTCACTAATGAAAACTAAAGCAAAGAAAAATAATGTTGAGATCAGTGATAAAGAATGGCACGTTCATAGGGGAAAACTATTTAAATGCAGGTAATTTCTCACCAGAAACCATGGAAGCCAGAGGGAAATAGTTCAACATCTTTAAGTGCTTAGGGGGGAGAAACCCTGCCAGTCCTGAATTCTGTATCCAATGAAAACATTTGTTAAGAATGAAGGGCTAATAAAGACATTCTTAGATGAAGAATAAGTAAGAGTATTTGTCACCAGCTTACCCACCTTAAAAGAAGGACTAGAGAAAGTGCTTTTAAGCTAGCCACGCAAAAAGCTATTCAAAGAGATACACTAAAAATCCCCACTCTAGATATATCAAAATGAAAGTCTAAAATGTTTAAGTAACCCATAGGAAGGCAGAAAAAGGAAAAGAGAAAAATGAAAACAAGAGAGAACAGAATGCATTCATACGTACATACACATATACGTAGTTTAAGTCCCACTATATCAATAATTACATTAAGTGTAATTACATTACATGTAAATGCTTTAAACACACAAATTAAAAATGGAGAGTGGCAGAGTAGATAAAATTCATAATCCAAAATATTCTGTCTCTAAGAAATTCACTTCAAATATATTAATATTGGTAGGTTGGAAGCAAAAGGCTGGGAGATATATGCCATATGCTGTGGAAACATTAATCAAAGGATAGGAAAAGTGGTTATAATAATAACAGATAAAATGGACCACAGTACACACAAAAATTACCGGAGACAGAGAGAAAGATTACAGAATGATTAAAGGGTCAATTTATGAGGAAGATCTAACAATAAATATGTATTCATTAAACAATAGAGTTTCAAACTCTGTGAAGCAAAACTGATAGAAAGGAAAGGAGAAATAGAAATCCACACTTAGAGTCTGCAACTTCAACCCTTCTTTCTCAGAAACTGATAGGGGAACTAGAAAGAAAATTGGCAAGTAAATAGAAGACCTCGATAACACCATCAACTAATAGGATCCAATCAACATTTTAATCATTTTTGGGTGTGCAATTCAGTGGCATTGAGCACATTCACACTGTTGCGTGAACATTCATGTCCAATACTTTCTCATCATTCCGTGCTGAAACACTTTACCCATTAAAAAATGACCCCTCCTTCTTAGTCACTGGTAACCATTGTACTTTCTGTGCCTATGAATTTACCTGTCCTAGCTCTCCCACACTGATGGAATCAATATTTGTCCTGTCTGGCTTATTTCATTTAGTCTTCAAGGTTCATCCATGTTGTAGCATGCATTCTGATTTCCTTCCTTTTTCAGGCTGAATAATATTCTATTGTGTGTATGTGTATACACACACATACACACATATTTTGCTTATCCATTCATCTGTTGAAGGACATTTGGATTGTGTTTTCACCTCTTGTATGTTGTAAATAACGTATCTATGAACACTAGCAGACAAATATCTGTTCAAGCCTCTGCCTTCTTTTCTTTTTTTTTTTCTTTGAGAGAAAGAGAGGGTGGGGGAGGGGCAGAGGGAGAGAGAGAATCTTAAGCAGTCTCCATGTACCAGCATGGAACCTGACGTGGGGCTCGATCTCACCAGCTATGAGGTCTGACCCAAGCCGAAATCACGAGTTGGATGCTTAACTGACTGAGCCACCCAGGCGCCCCAAGCCTCTGCTTTCAATTTTTTTGTGTATATATCCAAAAGTGGAATTGCTAGATTATTTGGTAGTTATATTTTTAATTTTTTGAGGATTCTCCATATTGTTTTTTATAGTGCCTGCACTATACCATTTTCTATTCCTACCAAGAGTGTACCAAAGTTCCCTTTTCTCCACATCCTCATCAATACTTGTTATCTTTTTAAATAATGACTATCCTAACAGGTGTGAGGTAATATCTCATTGTGGTCTTAATCTGCATTTCCCTGATGATTAGTGATGGTGAAAACATTTTTATGTATTTGCTGACCACATGTATGTCTTCTTTGAAGAAATGTCTCTTTGAGTCTTTGCCTATTTTAAAATCAGGTTGTTTTTTTTTTGTATTGAGTTGTAGGAGATATAGAGATAGATAGATAGATAGATAGATAGATAGATAGATAGATAGATAGATAAAAGATGGATAAATGATAGATAATAGATGATATATAATAGGTAGATGATAGAAGATAGATAGATGAACGTAGGGATAGATACAATATTATTGAGATTAATGCATACGTAATAGGAATCACTCACTTATAGTGTACAATTCGGTAGCTCTTGTATGTTTATAGAGCTGTGTAACCACCACCATCATCAATTTTGAGCATGCACATTAACCGTCCCCCAAACTGCATACACATATCAGTGACTCCTCATTTCCCCAGCCCCCCAGTCCCAGGCTTTCTGGCTCTATGGATGTGCCCATTCCAGATATTTTATGTAAGTGGCATCACACAGTGAGGCCGTTTGTGACTGGCCTCTTTCACTAAGTGTAATGTTTTCAGGGTCCATCCATGCTGTGGCAGGTACCGAGATTTCAAGAATACCTTGTGCTGGGGGTGCACCTCCATACAGTCCCGGGGTGGGGGCAGGAGACAGGACTGCCTACTGTCAGGAGCTAAAGTGAATGAATCAAAACCCAGTAAAAGCATGTCATTTGGTTATAGAGATAACAACCCAAAGAAACAGCTAAACAGTTAAAAGGTGGTATCTGTGGAGAATCTTGGTGGATTTTTTTCATCAGGATTTTTTTCTTTTGCAGGCCTTTTGTGTGACTTAATATTCTAACGATACAAGGTTTTTGCTTTAAAAAATCTTTTTGGATAAGTTTTTTTTTCATGTTTATTTTTGGGAGAAACAGAGACAGAGCATGAGCAGAGGGGAGCAGAGAGAGAGAGGGAGACACAGAATCTGTCAGCACAGAGCCTGATGCGGGGCTCGAACTCATGAATTGGGAGATCATGACCTGAGCCAAAGTTGGACACTTAACCAACTGAGCCACCCAGGCGCCCCTACAAAATCTTTTTAAATTCACTTGAAAATGCTTGTGACTTAGCCTGGCTCTTTACTGTCTGTTATTTTATTTTGGAAATGAATGCAGTGCCCAGCATAGCCAAGAAAGCATCCCAGAGCCACGTGGGTGTGCAGAAAGACCTGTGTGTTTGTACTGCATACATTAAAACTTGGGTTTATTTTCCAAATGCAGCGATTTCATCTCTAAGTTGCTCCCCGACCGTTCTCATTTTGTCACTATCCCTCCGTATTAATTGCAAGCTTAGCTTTTCTCCTCCCTTTTGTGACCTCGTAGCCAAAACCAGCTGTCCCTGTGTTGCTCTCTGTGTCCTCTGAGCTTCCACATGGCCCAGGGACAGCGACCTGATGCTTCTTCCTGTAGTTTAGGAGCCCTCAATGCTTCTCAAGGGCATGGCCTTTTCCTGGCATAAGTAGGAAGGAAATAAGGCAAGTCAGAACCAGAAGGAAAGCATTCATGGTCAAACATCAAGAAGCTTTCTAGGGGCACCTGGGTGGCTCAGTCAGTTAGGCATGAGTTCGAGCCCCACGTTGGGCTCTGTGCTAACAGCTTGGAGCCTGGAGCCTGCTTCGGATTCTGTGTCTCCCCGTCTCTCTGCCCCTCCCCTGTTCATGCTCTGTCTTTCTCTGTCTCAAAAATAAATAAATGTTAAAAAAAATTTTTAAAAGCAGCTTTCTAATGCCTAAATATTCCCTACAATTTCTGTTCATTCATTCATCCCTGGTTCGTTCGTGTGTTCACATGGTTGGAGAGTTTGTGTTTTGGTAGCTTCAGGGCTGCTGATGTGAGAAAGGGACAGAGAGCGACATCACAGGCTCTCTTCCTGCTCCCTCTTCACTGGGGGAAGCTCACGGCCGCCCCTCAGCCCACACCTCGGGAGGGAGGGCATTTGCTCTGGGACTTCAATCTTCTGAATTCCCAGTGTGGTTTGCCTCCTACTCAAAACTTACAAAGTCGGGGTGCCCGGGTGGCTCAGTCGGTTAAGTGTCTGACTCTTGACTTCGGCTTCCGTCATGATCTCACGGTTTGTGAGTTCGAGCCCCACATCAGACTGTGTGCTGACAGCTCAGATCAGAGCCTGGAGCCTGCTTGGGATTCTGTATCTCCCTCCCTCTCTGCCCCTCCCCACTGGTGCTCACACACACACACACACACACACACACACACACACACACAAACACACACACGCACACGCACACTTTGTCTCTCTCTCTCTCTCTCTCTCTCTCTCTCAAAAATAAACTTAAAGAAAATCTTAACAAAGCTCACAGTTGAAAGAAATGAAGACACTCCCTCTAGCAATACATTTCTTATCAATTGTCCATTTCAGATGAAAGAGACTGAAATTACTGAGAGGCCCAAATTCCACAGAAGCAACAAGCCAGGGGCAGTCAGTGTTGGAAACAAAAACATCACTGCAAATCTCGAGCCCAGTCACTGATGTTACCAAGCCAGAACCAGAGCTTAAAACCCATTTTGATGTTTTCAATTAAGTCTTTCTTTACTAAAATGTGACTAACCTCAATATTTAAGTTACTGTTACTACCTCTTTCCTTTTTGAACAAAGACCAAATTTCTTACTGTGTTTGGTGCTCCCAGAGTCTTTTCACGGCTGCTTTTGAAAGCGTATAGCCAAGTGGGTACCCCAGCCCGGGCAGTGCCCGGAATTCCCAAACGTACAGGCAGGAAGTATGAGGATTCATCTCAAAGTTCACATCGACCCTGAAATCTTGGGAAGAATGGACTGCAGACAACAGCGCTTGGGTCTATAATATTTATAATTTAAGCAACCACAACCACGTATTACCCGGTCTCCACCAGCGAGCGTCGACAAGCGCTAAGGAGGTGCACGCCACAGGACCGAGGGCACCACCGCCCTGTTCAAGGGCAAAGGCTGTGGCAAAATTAGCCCACACGTTTTGCAGGAAGAGTTTCCCCACATAGTTTTGCTCATCACTGTCCTTCGAGCCTGGCATCCACAGGCAGAGAACGCTAACCCGTGATATCCGGCGGGCGGTTCACTCTGGAGGAGTTTCTCGATGCTGGCCCGGGTCTTCTGTGGTGGTTTCTAGGTCGCTGTGTAGCAAGGACAAAAATCACATTTTTCTCTTTCACATCTGAAAGGAGTTTTCTTGTCACAGAGTATGTTGGGATGAGGAAAGCGGGACACAATTCCAGATTCCTTGTCTCTCACTTACCCATGAAACAAAGTCATTACGGAACGCACCACACGTGCCAGGCCAGAGTGGGGAGACCTCGGTGAACAGCCCACAGTCCCAGCCTCGCGCTGCCTCCCGGTCTAGGACCCTCTCCACTCACCCACTCATTCACGGCTCTTGATCTGCAGGACATGTAAGGACACCAGAGAGCCAATGGCAACCAGTAAAGAAATATTCCTCGTGAATCTTATTTAAAAAGAGAGACAGTGGGGGCACCCGGGTGGCTCAGTCAGTTAAGCGTCCGACTTCAGCTCAGGTCATGATCTCACGGCTTAGGATCTCACAGCCCCACGGTGGGCTCCATGCTGACAGCTCAGAGCCTGGAGCCCGCTTCGGATTCTGTGTCTCCTTCTCTCTGTCCCTCCCCTACTCATGCTCTATCTCTTTCTGTCTCTTAAAAATAGTAAATAAACATTAAAAAATTTTTTAAAGAGAGGTGTTCAATAATTATGATCACCAGACCTTCAATCTGTTGTTTGCCCAAAACCCTAAGATCCTTTTTATAAGCCAGCAGTTTCCTAGCAGCTGAGAAGATAAATTTATGTTTCTTCTTGTGTTGGAAAGCCATAGGAGGGCAGAAAACAATCTCCTAGAATTTACCATCTGTTTTGATTGACTTACAGGTAATTTTTAATCTCAACTCCTGGGAAACCACAGCGTGGCTCCTTACAAAAACCTCAAGGACACAGAACCATGTCTTAAGTTCACGGCAAAGGCTTAGCCAGTGTAGAGAGAGTCTGTTGCTGGGAATCTTTGCAAGACAGAACCCCCCTCCTGGGGCCTCACCAAGATGTGTGCTCTTCAGGAGGATGATTCGTAAGGGTCTGCTCGGTGGGATAAAAACCAGCTTTACCTAGACCAGCAACTTTTTCCCCTTCTTTTTTTCTGCCATAGAGCAGTTTGTGCGAACTGTCAAAGCCTAAAAGAGTAAAGCTCTTTAAGGACAGAAAGTGTGTTTCGGTTCATGTGGCCTCCCCGACACCCACTACGTAGTAAGTGCTTGAAGAATTGAAGCCAAACTAGAAGTTCTCCTCTTGGATGGGGAGAGAATGACAACTGTACGTTTCACCTCCTGCTGTCCCCACCATGTGCGGGACGGTCTCTGTCCAAGAACCGAAGGGAGTGAATGTGCTGCGGTGAGAACAGGGCTCCCAGGAGAACCGGCCAGGCCATTGGCCCAGAACAGGGTGTGGAGGCTGAACGTGGGTCCAGGAGGCTCAGTCGGGTTCCTGAGCGTCTGGAGGAGGCCGGGCCGCCCGTGGGTGGCGGGAGGGACAAAGAAACGGGGCCTTGGGTGGGGAGTGGTCGAGAGAAGATCCCAGGCGCCGTGCTCTCGTCTGTGCATTCTGTGCCCTCTCCCGGGGAGCCCAGGGTGAGGACGCATGCAGGCCCCGGGGCTCTGGAGGGGGGTTGGTGCTGCTGCGGGGGTGGGGGGCAGTTGCTCGGGTGAGGACCCACAGCTTGAAGTCCAGGAGGGTGATGCCTCCGGCTTCGTTCTTCTTCCTCAGGATTGCTTTGGCTCTTCTGGGGCGGGGGTCCCTTTGTTACTGTGTCTCTCTCTCTTGCCATTCTCTCTGCCTCTGTTGTTCAGTGGTCGTCAGTCAGCCCTCGGTTCTCCAGGAGGAGCTGCTCTATGGGCAGGTGTGATTTGCCACGTTCTGGGAAGGGGTGAGTTCAGGGTCTTCCTACGTCACCATCTTGAACCGAAACTCCCTTCCCTTTCATATCTTTGACATCTTAGATCGAATCGTTTGAATTTTTTTCTTATGCTTGAACAATTCTGATCTTGCAGTGTATTTATATCTACATTAAAAAGTAGCCTTTATTCATGATATTAGATTTGTTTTTTCCAGCTTGAATGTACCTCCAGCTGAGGTATAACCGACAATTGGAATGTATTCTTCCTTATTTACTCCCTACACCCCTTCTCTCTCTCCCTCTGTCCCTGTCTCTCTCTTTCTCTCTCTCTCTCTTTTCTTCAAGGAGGGTAGTAGCCATGATCAATGTGAGCATAATATTTATGTACAGATCTGACACTGAACATTCTTTGCTCAAAAAAATTTGGAAAGAGGGAAATTTCCTTCTGTAATTCTTTCCATGAGTGTACTTGCCAGACGGTGGTGAGGAAGTGTGGTGGGGTCAAACCTTCAGCAGGGGTCTGCCTCTGTGCGCGTCTGCTGAGTCACCTGCCCTCGGGGCTGTGTTCTCGCCTCGCGTGAACCTGGCGGAGCAGCCCTCGAGAGGGGAGCCTGCGCGTGCGTGTCTCGGACAGGTGCACAGACCAGTGTGACCTGCCTCAGGACGTTTGGTCCTCTCTTTGAGGCTCAGTCAGCGCGGATAAATGTGTCCAAACCCTCTGTTTCCCTCTGTCTTGTCCAATTTTCTCCTTAGACCCTTTTCTCCCCGCAGCATTTCTGCCTGTCACTTTCCTGCATTGGCTTAATCCTCTGAGTGGGTAACAGACGTGAGTGCTCCTGTGGCCGGTCTCTGTGAGTCCAAACACCAAAGCACAAATCCCGGTACCTCAGCTTCCCTACGCGCCTCCTTATACGGACCACGTGCTTTCTGTTTTACACAGTTTCCCCGGATTCCGCACCATCCCCCCCACGTTCCCAGAAAGATCTGGACACCCGCTTTGAAAAACAGGTATTATCCTGTCTAGTCCTCATCTTCACATCATGCCCTAGGTCATGAAATTTTGCTGGTTGTCCTTAGGTTCATGGCGTACTCCTGTGAAATCTTCAAGTCGTCAGAAATCTACTCGCAAAACAATTGCTTCCACGGGGTGAGCAATGAAGGACAGAATATTTCAGATACGAAGTCTGTAGCTATCTCTCTTGAAGGATTTGTATTGACATCTTACAGACAGTTGTTTATACTGTCATAGGTATATGATTATTATAGGTGTAAATTTTTATCAGAGGATGGCTTGCAAGATGACACAAACAATTCTCCATCAAGCACCCAGTCAGCACCCGCCTAACCCGTTAGTGAGGGAACCTGCAGTGGTTCAGATGAGAACATCTAAGATCTCAAGGAGAGGTGGTCCGCTGGCAGGAGAATTGCAAGTCAGATGGAGGAGACAGAGTAACCCCCTCCTTGGCAATGGAGCCGTAACCTTTGAAATCTTTTGTAAGAAAAGCAAAATTTAAAGAGATGTATATAATTGACGTCAAATGCGTGTCTAGAAGGTACCTTCAGAACACGGTTGACATTCGTATCACATACGAAGCCATCACGATAATCAAGATGGCAATCATACACATCCCCCCAAAGCCTGTCATCTTCTAACGGGAAATCTGCTGAGACTGAGCGCTAAGGGAGCGGTTTTGCAGGACAGTTTCAGCCGCTGGGGCAGCCCTGGGCTCGGGGCTCCTGCTCTGGCTGCTCCTCCCTTAAGAGCTGCCCTCCCTGGGGCATCTGAGTGGCTCAGTGCGTTAAGCGTCGGACTCTTGATTTCAGCTCAGATCACGATCTCACGGTTCTTGGGTTCAAGCCCCGCATCGGGGTCTGTGCTGACATTTCGGAGCCTGCTTGGAATTCTCTCTCTCTCTCTCTCTCTCTCTCCCCTTCTCTGTCTGCCCCTCCCCCACTCTCTCTCAAAATAAATAAACATTAAAAAAAAAGAGCCACCCTCTGGGGAGGGGTCCTGCGTCCTCTGGGGCAGGAGCAGTGGGTGATTGACTCTCCTGCCTGAACTGAGGTCCCCTGGTCCCCTGACCCTAGGTGTCCTGGCGGTGTCCAGCTCCCAGGAAAGTGCACCCGGGCCCCAGGCAGTTGGGGACAGAGCCCCCGGGGAGGTCTTTAGCCCTTCACGTGGCTGTTTCGTGGCTACCAGTGGCCAAGCTCCTCAGAGACATAATGTTGTCTCAGGACACCATTTAGTCTTTTTCGGGGAAAGAACTTTACTCTTCAGAGTGAACTCGGTGCCGACGCAGAGATGCACCCTGCGAGTGACCTGCCTCGGTTTGCCCGTAAACACGGGGCGGACTCTCGCTCTGCGGCCCGAGGGTGCCCTGAGAATGCCGCGGCCGCCTCCCAGTGCTCCCGCGTCGGTGACTCCCAGCGGCTCCTTCTGCAAGGTCGCCTACACACGGCTCACCTGCTAGTGGCTTCGGTTCTCCGGGTTCAGGAGGAGGCTGGAAGAGCTTGGTGGAGGGGGGACGGCGTGCACCTGTCGCCCTGCGCGTGTTAACGCCTGCAGCCCAGTGAGCCAGACAGGACGCCTCCCCCACCCCCCACATCTCCTCCCGCCTCTTCGCTGCCCGCTCGCCCTCTGCCCTTTCCCGGGTGTGCGCCGCTCTGCTTTTTCTCGCTAAAAGTCAGTCCAGGGGTTTTACGTCAGGAATCGGTCCAGTGCGTGGCCCTTTGGGACTGGCTGAGCCACTCAGCAGGACGGAGATTCAGCCTTGCTTCCACGTCTGCGGCACCGTGTCCTTTCCACCTCGTTCTGGTTACCATGCACCTGTTGACAGGCATCTGGGGGTCCCCCGGTTCGGGGACCCCTAGAGCCCACCCTGCCCACGTCCACCGCTGAGAAGCCCGCCCGGGCTGCTTCCTTGTCCCCCCACCCCTCCGCCGCGGGTGTCTGTCCATCTGTCCACCACCTGCCCGCAGGACCACGGCCACCCACTCCTCCGGCCACTTCACCAGTCGGGAGCCCCCTCTCCTGACACGGCCTCCCTGTGGCCTGGGAAGTGGCTGCCTCACTTCATCTCGGGAACGCTCCCTCTGCTCAGACAGCTTTGGAATTTCGTGGCAGAGCCCGAGTCCCTCTTGCTGGAACCACCTCAGTGCTGGGCAGCCCGAAGCTGAGGTCTGGGCTTCAGACCCAGCGGGATCCCCGCTTTACAGAGTTAAAGTGGCGGGGAGAGCTCCCGGGGTCGGCGATGTTGCCGGAACCAGAAGTTCCTCCGTCCCGCCGGGGAAGCCCTGTCTCTGGGGCCTGTTGGACCGGCAGCTCCCTGGTCCCTTGTGGCAGGCCCCTGTGGGGGCCCAGCGCCTGGGGACAAAGTGGTGACCCCACGTCCGGGCACTCCGCATGCAGAAGTTCCGAGAGTTACTCCCAGAAGCAGAGCTCAGGACGTTTAAGTGACCAACCTGGTAAGTCACTGGTAGTTACAGCACCGTCCATGGTCACCCACTGTCCGCTGGGCTCTCTGCAAGTGACTTAAATGCATCATCTGATTGGCTGCCCCCAGTGACCTCGTGACTACGAAATTGCTGTTACCACGGTTATTGCTCTGGTTCTCCAGGTGAGGGCCTGGTCATCGGAGACGTTGGCCAATGTGCCCAGAGACACACAGCTAACAGGTGCTGAGCAGGTGGACGGGAGGCTTCTGTCACGAGTCCCGTCTGCCAGACCCTCCTCCCCGAGGCCGTCCTAACGCCGCAGCGGCCGTGGCCTTCCTGCCCCCTTTCCTGCGCCTTCCTCCCCCGCCGGGAGTCAGCAGATCCTACCCGGGGAGGCTCTCCTGCCGGGACCTGACGTGGCCTCCCTGCCTTCCCCTCCCCCACGGAGGAAAGACCCTCTTCGAGCTGTCTTGCCGAAGACAGTCGAGGAGCTCTGAGAAGCCGCACTTGAGCGTTCGGCTCAGAAATACGTACAAATAGTTCCCAAGAAGTTTGACCAAATCCATTAAAGGCTTGCGTCCATGGTGCTTGTTCTCATCGTGAGAGATGCGCTCCCACGTCTTGGGATTCGCGGGATGAGTGGAGCCTGAGCCACATGCGGCATGGCCGGGAGCTCAGCCCGCATGCCCGCATCCGGGAACAGTCTGTGGTTTGCAGATGCCCTCGGGAAACAGAAGTCTGTCTTGTGTTCACGTCCGTGCAGCTGCCACCGTGAAATGCTTTCTCGTCCACGCTGTCACCACGCGGACAGCCCGGGCATCCTGGGGAGCGAGCGGCGGGGTCGTTGCTATAGCACCGCGTTGGCACAGGGCAGAAGTTTGGCAGGGCGGTCATCACAAGTACATCGCTGGGGACCTGGCTGGTGACAAACGTCCTCGCGTCCTAACACAGAGGTTGAAATATTTCACGGGGTAAAAGGTGCTCTTCGCGGCTCAGCCTTTCCGGGGCAGGTCCACGTGTGCCGACGGCGGGCCGCACACGGCGAAGGAGGCACGGTCGCGCAGCATGGTGCCCAGTGTGGGGACTGTGACCGTCTCCCCCAGAGAGTCACCAGGAAACTTCGAGCACCGGTGGAGGAGGTCTGCCGGCTGCACGTTGCTGGTACAACCACACTGCGGGTCACGAGGCTGACAGCCACACAGGCCCACCGTGGTGGCCGGGCGCCGCCTGGGGACTCCGCCGCCTCCACAGACGATGGTGGCCCACTTGGTGAGCCGGACGGAGCTGCAGAGCAGAGCCCTCATCAACGTGGCGCCTGCTGAAACTGACACTAGCTTGTGGGCTTTGGGACAACGCGCCCCTGGTGTCCTCCTGCCTGCGACCCGCACGGCACGGTGCTTCTCCCCCGAGGGGCCTGAGACGCTTCAGCCCAAAGCAGCACACCCTCAGTGACTCATCTCTGCGCGGGCTAGGGCACCGTCTACACCCGCATGGGCTAATGCGCAGTCTACACCCATGAGGGCTAGCGCACCATGGTCGCGCGCTCAAGCCAGCAGGCCGTCCACACCCACGAGGCTGGCCGAGGAGCCTGGTGACGCAGTCACCAGGAGATGGGATGCCGCTTCCACACTTCCCAACTCTGGCCGCCCATTCAACCTGGCTGAGATTCCAGGTCTCTTGCCTGCAAGTTGGAAATGGGAAAACCCGGCGTTCTGGAGCCTCCCTCCCTCCCTCCGCCTGGTGTCCCCGGGGGTCCTGGAGAGGCACCTCCGTGCAAGACTCCCGGCCGCGCTCAGGGCTGTGTGTCCTCCCCACGTCCAGGACATTTTGTCCTGTCCCCGTTGAGATATTCCTCACACAAGTCCTCGACAGCGGTGATTCTCAGGCCCTTTACTCCTTTGAAAATTCAGGTGCATCGTGAACCCTCCTCCCAAAGGAAAAAAAAAGCCCATTAATTAGGCGTGGATAGACTCAGTATCGATCACATGTCAATTCTGCCCAAATTGATCAATGCAACCCCAACAGAAATTCCAGCAGGCTTTTAAAAATCTGACATTTGAATCTAAAAGTCCTACAGAAATGCATAATACCTACAACAGCCAAAGTCATTTCTAAAAATAAGAACTAATTTGGAACGCTAACATTATCTGATTTCCAGACTATAATGAGTTTGCAGTAATTGAGGCAGTGTACCTTTCTTGAAAATACAGGCAAAAAAGATCAGTGGAGTGGAAAGGACTCCAGGAATCCAGCCACCCTGTAGGGACAACTGATTTTGACCAAATTTCAAAAGCAAGTTAATAGAGAAATAATAGCCTTTTCACTAAATGGTCCTGCAACAATCAGGTATTCATACTTTAAAAGATGTCACTGGGGCGCCTGGGTGGCTCAGCTGGTTGAGTGTCCGATTTCGGCTCAGGTCATGATCTCACGGTTCGTGAGTTCGAGCCCCCCGTTGGGCTCTGTGCCGACGGCTCGGAGCCTGGAGCCTGCTTCGGATTCGGTGTCTCCCTCTCTCTCTGCCCCTCCCCTGCTCACACTCTTGTCTCTCTCTCAAAAATAAATAAACATTAAAAAAAATTTTTTTAAGATGGCACTGTTTTGTTTCGCAGAGTGAAAACGTGGTGGGGATGTGGGGGTGAAAGGGATCCGTTGGCCACCCGCCAACTCCGGACCTTGAATCCTTGCTAGAAACGTGCAGTGCTATTAGGTTGACATAAACAAGGGGATAACAGAGAACAGTGATAATAAAATGCTGCAAATAAGTCTATAGGTTTAAAGGAACATCTTTTCAGAAGTTCACATCAGGTGTCATGGATATTCAAGGAAAATGGGGGGCTTGCGGCTTCTCAAGATTGAGAGAGCATCCGGGCTGGGAGGCGGTTCTGCTGGGAGGGGGCAGAGTGGGGCCGAGCCCAGGACATGTCACCTGAGCTGGTGGCCGGCCAGACCCCAGACTCTGATTAAATCCTGAGGATTTAGGATTCAAGGTGGCAGGTCCCGTCCGCCTTCATTTCAACCCTGGAAGCTACAGTTTGGTTCAAAACGAGCGTAATCTCTAAAGGTTTCCGGGAGCAAATATAAACTCTGCCCCACAAATAACCGAAACCAGATTCTCTGGAGGAGGCGGTAGGACAAGCGGAGGCGGGAAGAACGGAGAGTACTTTTTATTTGACGGAGTGGACAAATGGGAGACGGAGGTCGTGAATCATTTCATTAGGACTAATGGCTTGGATTTATAGGGTGCCTTTCTTCTGAAGATCTAAAGCCATTCCCATCCCTGCTATTTGGTCTGTGTTCACAGCAACTTGAGCAACAAAACACTGTTGTGGAGTAAACATCAAATGCAGAAATGCTGCCGAAAGGGGGGTAGGGAGGCTTGAGAAGCCTGCGGGCCCTGGGGTGCCCCCAGAGGAAAGGGGGCCGCGGGGCTGGGGGGGGGCGGGGAGCAGAGCAGCTGGTGCTCCCAGAACCTACATGCTGCCTCCTTCCTGGTTTCTGCCAGACGAGGCCCCGGCAGGTGCAGCGGGCTTCCCATTCCCAGCTCTCTTTGTCCACCTTTTCTTCTAAAAATAGACTTTATTCTAGAGTGGTTTTAGGCTCACGCCGAACCCAGGAAGAGATTTCCCACGTGCCTCCCGCCCACTCCCTGTGCACGCCCCCCCCCCGTCAACACCCCCACCAGAAGGGGGCATTCGTGGCAAGTGATGAACCCACAAACCCACAGGGACACATCGTCATCCCCCACAGTCCACAGTTTACATGGGGCTCACTTGGGTATGTGCCTTCTGTGGGTTTGGACAGATGTATGATGATGTGTGTCACCATTACAGAGTCACACAGAGTCCTTCCACGGCCCTGGAGTGCTCTGTGTCCTCTTCACTCCCCGTCCCTCACCTCCGGGCAACCCCTGACTGTCCACGGTCCCTACAGCTTTACCTTTTCCCGAATGTCACATAGCTGGAATCACGCAGCCTTTCCAGCCGGCTTCCTTCTAACTGAACATACTTACAGTCCCTCCGTGTCTTTTCGTGGCCTGATAGCTCATTTCTTTTTCTTTTTTTAATGTCTATTTATTTATTTATTTTATTTTATTAAAAAAAAATTTTTTTTTCAACGTTTATTTATTTTTGGGACAGAGAGAGACAGAGCATGAACGGGCGAGGGGCAGAGAGAGAGGGAGACACAGAATAGGAAACAGGCTCCAGGCTCTGAGCCATCAGCCCAGAACCCGACGCGGGGCTCGAACTCACAGACAGCGAGATCGTGACCTGGCTGAAGTCGGAGGCTCAACCGACTGCGCCACCCAGGCGCCCCTAATGTCTATTTATTTTTGAGAGAGAGAGAGAATGGGGGAGGGTCAGAGAGGGAGGGCGACACAGAATCCGAAGCAGGCTTCAGGCTCCGAGCTGTCAGCACAGAGCCCGACGTGGGGCTCGAACCCATGAACCATGAGATCATGACCTGAGCCAAAGTCAGACGCTCAACTGACTGAGTCACCCAGGCGCTCCAACTCGTTTCTTTTCAACACTGAATAATATTCCATTGTCTGGATGGACCACAGTTTACTTATCCATTCACCTACGAAGGACATCTTGGTGCGATTATGAACAGAGCTGCTGTGAACACCGTGTGCAGGTGGTGTGGACATCCGTGCTCACATCCACTGGAGGCACGCTGTGGGCTGTGATCGCTGATGGCTGTGTCCCACAGAAAGAGCAGGTTAGGTCTCATTGCTCTGTCTGCCTCTCGATTCCTAGTTTTTTATTGAAATAGAGTATTGTACCACAGTGCCACATTGGTTTCCGATGTACAACACAGTGATTTGGCAAGTCTGTGCGTTCTAAGGGCAGTTCAGTTGCTAAGAAACCACCTACCCGTTTTCCACGTTGCGTTTCCCCCCGGCCACCAAGGGGAGTTCCCGTGGCTTCAGTCGTTCTGTGTCAGGCAGGAGTGGCCAGACCACAGTAGAAACCACACAACACGGTCAGTACCTGCAAGGGGACCCGCGTGTCTCCGACCTGGGCATGTGTGCGGGGCTCCAGGAGAAAGCGTCTGATGTCCTAATTGGCGGTGTGGCCCAGTGTTGCCTCTGGGGCTGTGGGCGCAGGCGATCGGTCTTGTTGTTTCTCTTCCTTGTTGAAGCATCAATCAGACAGAGCACCTAACGTGTGCCGGGCGCCCCTGCTCGTGTGTCAGGGGCCGCCAGCCCGCTCCCCACCTCCAGCCTAGATGCAGACGTGGTGCCAGCCGCGGTGTGGCTGGAAACTAGAAGGGTCGCCTGCCAGGTGGGGAGCAGGGTGGGGTCACGGCGTGGCTCCCTGAACCTCACAGAGGGCTGGAATGCCCATGACGCCTTCTCAGAAATGCGTGACTTTGTCTACCCCCAGATTATAAAGCCTGATGTAAAAAAAGCAATTTAGGGATAATCCAGGGAGATTGAATATCCACCGGGTGCTCGTTGGAGGTGGTAACGTCACGTCTGCCATATCAGAGACAAATGTCCTGTGGTTTAGAGACGCACAGGGAAGAGTCTAGCAGTACAAACATATGGAGCCCATTGTTTGCACCAATGAGGGTCAACAAACACAAACCATGCAACAAAGGGGGAAGTTGGAGGGGGGAGAGAGGCGGTGGTTCTCAAGCTTCACGGGCCCCCCGAGGGATGTTTAACACTCGATGCTGGGCCCCCAGAGCTGCCGGTCGGGTGGGGCTGGGGTAAGACCTGGAATTCTCGTTTCTAACAAGTCCCGGATGCTGCGGACGCTGCTGGTTCACACTCTCAGAACCACTGTGTGAAGCAAACAGCAAGATTGCAAAACACTGCTGATCACGCACTGGGCGTGGGGTGGCTTGAGATTCCTTAGACTATCATCTCTACATTTGCGTGCTTGACATAGAGGTGTCCGAACATCTTTTAAACAATATATTCTCTGCACATTTTCAGAGTTGAGAAAACGTTGACGATCCAGAAGTCAAATTCTTGCCGAGACCTTCCTCTACCCAAAGCTCCCATGAGGAATCAAGCATCAGGTCCAGGGGACACTCAGCCAACACACCCACAGAAGGCCCATCTCTTCTCACCGTTTGCCAGAGATTTGGGTGACAGTGATGCAGCCACCTGCCTTGCGAGGAAAGACAACAGGTGCGTGGTCCCGGCAACTCGCCACAATGGGAAAACCCGCGTTTCAGTGACTTAGTTTACGAATAACTCATGTTCAGCTCCGTTAGCTGTGGAAGCATTTGGTCCTGCTCCCCCAGCCTCCCTCCCCGGGGAATAAAAACACACAAGAGTGGTTTAAACGAGAGAAACATTTGCTTTTCTTTCCTCTGGGGCCTCCTGAGCTGCTCAGGGGCCAGCGTCCTACTACGCCGGCCTCATGACCCAACATGGCAGAAAAGGTGAGTGGCACCGGATGAATCCGGAAGGTTCCCAAGGCTACGGGCCCCCTGCTGGCATCTCCACTGGGGTCCACTCCACCTGCAGGGACACTGGGCTGCACAAAGTCGGAACAGGGACTGATGGGCACAAAGCCTCATCATCAAAGGGCCACACTTCTTCCCTTAACACTCAGGACCCACCAGAGCTGAGGACCCAGCCTTTCAAGCCTGTCCTGGCTGTTCAATCAAGTCTCTTGTGAGGTTGCCCATGGGCCTACTCAGAAAAAACAGGACAAGAAATACCATAGAGCCCATTAGCAGGGTGGGACTTGAATTCCCATCTCTCAAGCACAAAAAAACGAGAAACCCATGCCTGTCCTGTTCAGTGGCAAGGTTCCTTGAGGCCGGGGGCAGAGACAGGCCTCTCAGCCTGCGGGAAACTCAAGTGTGAGTTTGCATCTTGGGTCCTCCCCAAATGGGTGAAGTTGGCAATTTCAGGATAGCCTACTTCCTGCAATTTTCTTACCTAAAAGCAGCTTACACGTTAGCACCTAAAATCCCTTCCAGGACCTACAACGCTCAGGTTGGCAAGGCAGACGTTGTGATCCCCGGTGTAGGGGGCAAGTCTGCAGGTGGAAAGGTCCTCCAGGGTCGTGGGGAGAGACTGTCCCTTCCCTGAGCCCATGTGGTAGACCCTGTTCTGCAAGTAGAATTTAGTCACAAGGCCTTCGAGATCTTCGTTTATTCAAAATGAAGAGATAAAAATCAGTACATAGGCCCGTAGAAAAAGTACAAAATGTAGCTAAGAAAAAATACATTATTTTCACCGTAAGCTCTGCTCTGTGTGTGTGTGCGTGCCACACTGCATGTATCTCTAGAATATTCTGCTGTTTTGCAAACGTGTAACTGATTTTAAATTAAGAACCTGAAGTGAAACCTCAGCGATCAGTTATGTTCACACCTTAAAGAAACATTTAAAATAACTGAGGTTGAGGAGAAAGAGGGAAACTCAAACCTTGGCCCCAGTGGGCAATTAGGGAAGACACGTTTTTGATGGAATCTCGGGGTATTTGGACAAAGCAAGCTTAGCACGATGGAACCCCGTGCCCCCCACCAGTGGCCCTGGATGCTCCATAAAACCTCAGGCGCCTGGAGGGCCGCTGAGCCTGCTAACGGCCTGTGCGGTAGGGACCCGGGCTCTGTTCCCACCGGCCCCGTGCTCTGGCATGCCCTCCCCAGAGAGGCCTGGCCGAGCTCTGCGCCTGCTCCTGTTCTCCCTCCTCCGCGCAGACGCAGGGAGACAAGTTCAAAGGCCTCCAGAGAACGAGCGGCCGAGGCAGATTCCAGCCCGAGCCTGCCTGCACCCCAGGCCCACGCGCAGCCAGAGAGCGGGGGTTGGGGGGACGCACCTCACCCGGGGGGGAAGCACAGAGCCCTCCTTCGCGGGTGCGCCGGGCGGTGCGTGGTGGCCAGCCTCCAGACCAGCACACGGGCTGAAATCGTACGGTATTTGTCTTCACCGTAATACTCTCCAGCTCCATTCATGTTGTCGCAAATGACAAGGTCCCATCCTCTCTATGACTGAATATACATTATTACATATATACTACATCTTCTTTATCCACTTACCTATTCGTGGACACTTGGGTTCCTTCCATATCTTCGCTGTTGTAAATAATGCTGCTATAAACATAGAGGTGTGTATATCTTTTCACATTAGTGTTTTCATCTTCTTGAGGCAAATACCCAGTAATGGGATGACTGGATCATAGGCTGCTTCTATTTTTAACCTTTGGAGGAGCCTCCACACTATTCTCCAGAGTGGCTGCCCCAGTGTGCATTCCCACCGACAGTGCAAGCGGGTTCTTTTAAAATACCTTTAATAGGAAGGTAGCTGTCCGTGCGGTTTCTTTTCAAGAAGAAAAGGTTTTCTTTTTAAAAGCTGAGGGAAACCGTATTGGTCCCCAATCCTGGCTGATTGTTAAAATCACCCGGAGAGATGTTTCTAGAGTGTTTAAGAGCTTTTAAAAACACAGATCGCAGATCGGAGCATCTGTGTTTGAGAGCCCTTGACCTAGACGGCTGGCCGAGATGCCGTCCATCAGCCTGTTCTGTGATTCTTTGCTGTTCCCTCTGTTTTTCCCAACTCAGAATGAGCCCCTAACGGCAGCAAATCATCAGACAGGCCTTTTCCATCTGTAAAAGGAAAATTATTTAAAAAAAAATCCTTCTTGCTATCACTGACTCTGTATTTATAACTTGTTTCCATTGAAAAAAAATGTTTTGTGTTGTACGGTTGCAAGTGTCGGTCTTTAAATAACTCAGTCTTAATGTTGTTAAAACGATTTCTTAATGATGAAAAAGAGTTATTCGTGAGAGGCTTGAACAGCCAAAAGAAAGTAATTTGCATTGGTATTAGTATCAAGTAGGATTTTAAATTCTCTTTCACATTAAATACAGCTCATTTTTATTGACTGTGGTTGAAACTCAGGCCAGCCTCTGTGCTGGGTGGGAACGCTTACGCAGGCTGATAACCGGGAGCTCGATCCCGCCAGGGCGCCTGACTCGCCTGGGAAGTGGCCTCCTCACACTGCACTCTGGGGACCACTGCTCGCTCCCTGCGGTGACACCCGTGGGGGGCCGGAACAGCCTGTTAGTATTCCCTCCTCTAACTTGTGCGCACTCTGACGCGGAAGCAAGAAGACAGAGCGGGACTGTGAAGCCTGCGGAGAGGGAGCATGTCCGCGCTCCGTGGGAGCCTCTGGGGAGAACAGGCACCTGGGCAGGTGAGCTCCCACGGAAGGTAGCAGGCCGTCCACCGCACGGCGTGCGCACACAAGCCCAGAGCCCAGGAAGTGCCCACAGGCTGGCAACCCCGCGACGTTAATACAGACTGACCGCGCTCCAAATGTCCCCGAGCAACTCCCTGCTGGGCGCCCTCCCCCCACGTACCCGCCGTGCCCGACTTCTATCCCACACCTGGTTTCGGCGTGCCCTGTGTGCGCCTCTGTGTCTGCGCACCCTCGTTTGGTGGCACAGCAGGGATGTTTCGCACCAGCAGCCACCGCTCGCTCGCGTGGCCATTCTTCCCTGGGCTGGCGGGTTCCTCTGGCGGGCACGGTCCCGGGGCGCCCGGCAGGCCTGCGTCTGGCTTTACCGGGGGGTGTTGACCAACAGTTTTCCCAAGTAGTTGTGTCTGTGTATCTTCCTTCTTCCAGGAGCGTGTGTGTGTCTATCAGGACGCACATTGTGCTTCGTGGCTCATTATTGTTCCTCCTTATTGATTCAGAGGAGTTCTTTACATGTTGTGGATATGAGCCCTGTGTCACATATTTGTGTAAATAGCAAATTGCCTTTTTATAACCTTCATGTTGTCTTTTGATGGAACAAGCTTGCACTTGTGGTCCGTTTTCAGTTACCCCTGCCTTTCCCCGTCTTTCTGCCCCCGCCCCCCGCCCCGGGGTCTATCAAGTCTATCAGCCTTTTCAGAGAAGCAGCTGGTGGCTCTGTGGGTTTTCTGTGTCACACGTTTGCTTCTGTTTCACCGGCCCTCATCATGATTCCTTTCCGTCAACTTTCTTCCACTTAAAGTTGTTATTCTCTTCTAACTTTTTGAGAGGCACACACGAGTAATCAACTTCAATCTTCTCTCTGAGTAAATAGTTTTGAGGCTAGAGTGTTAGCGATCCACGGAGCGAGGGGGACCGTGTGCGAGCTGCCCCCTCCAGGCGTCCTCGGCCTCCACACCGCCCCAGATCCTGCCCTTCGGGGGCTGCAGCGGCCAAGAGCATGAATTCCTTTCTCAGGATTTCCGCACAATGACGCCTGTGGATCCCCAAACCAGCACGTCACTGCTCAGGAGAAAACTGAAGCTCCTCATGAAACAGAACGGCTCCTCCAGGAAGAAGCCGGGGCTGAGAAGGTGGGCCTGGGATCCCAAGTCACTCTGAGCGTCATCAGCTCCTTGGCCAGTAGCAGCCACTGAGTGCCGGTTGCCGGAGACGTCCCCGCGTCTGCCCTCATTCCGATAGAACTTGAGCACGAAACGTGTTGATAATAGAAGATGGTGAGTTTATACCACCCCCTGAGTTGAAAGCAGGGTCTGGAAGAGATATCTGTGCAGGCATGTGCACGGCAATATTACTCGCTGTGGCCACGCGGTGGAAGCTGCATGGGTGCCATCGGATGGATAAATAGGTAAATGAAACGCAGTGCGCGCACACAGTGGGGTATCAGTTGGCCGTAAAAGGAAGGAGGTCCCGACACCTGCTGCGTCAAGGACATCATGTCAACTGAGATGAGCCAGACATAAAAGGACAAATGTTGTGTGAGGTCCCCCGAGGGGTCACGTCCATGGAGACAGAAAGGAGGATGGTGGTGTGGGGGCTGGGGGCGGGGAATAGGGCTGGTGAAGTGCAGACAGAGCTTCCCTTTGGGGAGATAAGAGAGTCCTCTGGATGGACGGTGGTGATGGTTGCACAACAGTGTGAAATGTGCTTCGTGCCGGTGAACTGCGCACTTAAAACCCACTCAGAGCACAGGCTTCATGGTGTCTGTGTTTTACCGCAAAAGTTTTTTTTTTTAAATATAATTTATTGTCAAGCTGGCCAACATATAGTGTATACAGTGTGCTCTTGGCTTTGGGAGTAGATTCCCGTGACTCATCGCTTACATGCAACACGCAGTGCCCATCCCAACAAGTGCCCTCCTCAATGCCCATCACCCACTTTCCCCTCCCCCCCCCAATTTGTTCTCTGTGTTTAAGAGTCTCTTATGGTCTGCCTCCCTCTCTGTTTGCAACTGTTTTCCCTTTCCCCTTCCCCCTCCCCTTCCCCTTCCCCATGGTCTTCTGTTAAGTTTCTCAAGTTCCACATATGAGTGAAAATATAGGATATCTGTCTTTCTGTGACTGACTTATTTCACTTAGCATAATACTCTCCGGTTCCATCCACGTTGTTGCAAATGGCAGGATTTCATTCAGCATACAGATCTTTAACAACTTTGGTTAGGTTTAATATTAGATATTTTATGGTTCTTGGTGCAATTGTACATGGGATCAATTTCTTGATTTCTCTTTCTGTTGCTTCATTATCGGTGTATAGAAATGCAACCAATTTCTGTACATTGACTATATCCTGCGACTTTGCTGAATTCGTTTATCAGTTCTAGCAGCTTTTTGGTGGAGTCTTTCAGGTTTTCCATGTAGAGTATCATGTCGCCTGTGAAAAGTGAAAGTTTGACTTCTTCTCTGCTAATTTGGATGAACATCCTCATGAACATGGAATAAAAATTCTCAACAAGATACTAGCAAATCGAATTCAACAGCATATAAAAAGAATTATTCACCGTGATCAAGTGGGATTCATTCCTGGGCTGCAGGGCTGGTTCAATATTCACAAATAATCCATGTGATACATCACATTAATAAAAGAAAGGATAAGAACCATATGATCCTGTCAATAGATGCACAAAAAGCATCTGACAAAATACAGCAACTTTTCTTAATAAAAACCCTCAAGAAAGTCGGGATAGAAGGAACATACTTAAACATCATAAAAGCCATATATGAAAAGCCCACAGCTAATATCATCCTCAATGGGGAAAAACTGAGAGCTTTCCCCCTGAGATCAGGAACACGACAGGGATGTCCACTCTCATCGCTGTTGTTTAACATAGGGTTGGAAGTTCTAGCCTCAGCAACCAGAGAACAAAATGAAATAAAACACCCGGAAAAGTGTTTTAACATTTTTAAAGATGCGGGAAAGGCCAACTGGGATTTCCTGCCTTCAGCCTTGTGTGGATGCTCGTTGCTGTATAAGCAAAGGGCCTGGGGCCGCTGGCAGCAGGGATGGACCCTGATGGGGGGGCTGCTGGGCAGGACTGGGACTGAGAGCTGGCTTTGGGCTGGTTCCGCCCGAGCCTCCCGGTCACTGCCAACGCTGCTGCTGGTGGCAGTGGCACCAAATGGCATCGACATCCCCGGCCACCTGAAGAAGGTTGAAGCTCAGGGGTGGGGGTGGGGTCACAGATTCCCCCATGGCCAAGATCCACAATTTGAAAACTGTGGGGGGGGGGTGGGCAGGCCGTCTCTGGAGGCCGTTGGTCTTTCAGAAGTGGGTGCTAGAACTAGCTTTGATTCCACACCTTCTCCCCTCCGGCCCCAGTCTCTGTTCTCCGGCCCCTGAGGAGCCTGCGTGGTCCCCGCACCCAAAGCCAACAGGTTTCCTGGAGCCTATCTGGATCTCCGGGAAATTCGCCGGCCAGCCCAGGTTTGAGACGTGTGAGATTCTACCCACGGCAAACCTGTGGCAGCTGTGTGGCCCGTGCCACTGGCCAGGGACGCTGGGCATGAGGGACTGGGGTCCACCCAAGGCCTGGGTGAGGGGGAGAGAGGCCCCGTCAGGGTGCTGACCTCTGTCAGCCTGCAGACTGCTGGACATGCGGCTCTGAGCAGACGGTGCCCAGGCAGAGGGAAATCACATTTTGGAACAGCCCAGCTGGCACCACGCAGGAGGGGGCAAGGCTGACCCTCACTCCCTCAGCCACCGCAGCCCAAGCCCTGCTCCGGCTACCCTGTCACCTCCCCTGGGTGGGGCATCCTGTAAGGAGGCCCACGCTGACTCTAAGTTAAACCTCTTCTCTCCAGAGATTCCCAAATGTCTGCCTTCAGGGAGACCGAAGCCCAAGATGGAAAACTGGCTGATGGCATCCATAGGGGAGGCAGCCAGGGGATGGTTCTGAAGGTGTCTCGGGGGATCAGGCCCCGGGACACCAGAGCCGGTCATCCGACCGCCTCAGTGGGAAGAGTAACGTGTCTTCTCAGTGTTTTGAATCAAGCACGTTTTTGAACAGTGTCTTTTCCCTTAATCTCTCTTTTTCACACACACCACATACATACACAACATACACACTCCCCATATACACACCACACACACATGCACACATACATGGAAGATTTAGAATTTCCATGACTAGCACTAGGGAAGTCCCAATGGAAAGGTACAAATTCCCAACAAATTCTTACCAAATATGCCCTGGCACCCCCACACCAAATGAAAATGTACTCTGCCATGTTTCTTTGTATGAATCAGATGATGATGGTGGTGATGATGGTGATGGTGATGTTGGTGATGATGATGGTGATGGTGATGGTGATGGTGATGGTGATGGTGATGATGGTGATGGTGGTGATGATGGTGATGGTGATGTTGGTGATGGTGATGGTGATGTTGGTGATGGTGATGGTGATGATGGTGATGGTGATGATGATGGTGATGATGATGATGATAATGGTTATGGTGATGATGGTGATGATGATGGTGATGATGGTGATGGTGATGGTGATGATGTTGATGATGGTGATGGTGATGATGGTGATGGTGGTCATGGTGATGATGTTAATGATGGTTATGATGGTCATGGTGATGGTGGTGGTGATGGTGATGGTGGTGGTGGTGATGGTGATGGTGATGATGGTGATGGTGATGATGGTGATGGTGATGGTGATGATGGTGATGGTGATGATGGTGATGGTGATGATGTTGATGATGGTGATGGTGATGATGGTGATGATGATGGTGATGGTGATGATGGTGATGATGGTGATGGTGGTCATGGTGATGGTGGTGATGATGACGATGGTGCTGGTGGTGATGATGGTAATGATGATGATGGTGAGAAGGAGGAGGATGATGTATAAGAAACAAACTCTGATACCGGTGTCTTACACAAGACAAAATAGTTTCAAGACTCCAGAGATTCCATGAAATTCAGTTGCTTCATGAAAGAGTTCTCCTATTAGCTTCATGGTTGATGGTTGTTTCAGACACTGAGTCCCCATGTGCTCTAAGGACAGTGCATGTGAGGCACCGGGCAGAGCCCTCTTCAGCCGGACATGGACAAAGCCCCCAGGTCCACACACCTGCTTTGAATAACAAAGGTCGAGGCACTGAATTCCCCAAAGCGCCCCTGGGCTGGTGGCCTCACATCACCCAGGCCCACCCGGATGTACCAATCGGAACTGATGTTGTAACAGCAACCCCAGGAGATGTGAGGGACCACACATGCGATTGGGATTCAGTGGCCCAGGGGAGGACCTGGGAAGCTCTCCAGAAGTGATGAGCACACCAGCAGCAGGAAGAGGATGTGGGATGCAGACAGGCAGATCCCTGGGCTCCAAAACTGCACGGCCCTCCCGTGACCCCAGGTCCCGTCCACCCCCGTCCCAGCCTAGGAGTTTGCTCGGTGCTGTAACAAGGCACCCAGGCTGGGTGGAGAGGCTTCCACAACACACATCCCTCGTCCCCCACTGCCCTGGAGACGGGAGGTCCCAGGTCAAGGTGTGGGCAGGGTTGGCTCCTTCTGAGGCTGGGAGGGAAGCTCTGGTCTGGGCCTCCCCCAGGCTTGCAGCTGGCTGTCTTCACGCTCACACTGTACCCTCGCTGTGTGTGTCTGTGTCCACATTTCCCTTTCCTGTAAGGACACCAGTCATACTGGATTAGGATCCACCCTGATGAGCTCCTTTTAACTCAATTGCTTTTGTTAAGACCCTCACTCCAAATAATGGCTCCTTCTCAAGGACTGGAGGTTAGGGCTGGGGGACAGACACAATCCAACCCATACCACCCAGACAGGAGGGTCAGACAGCCCCCAGACATTGCACAGCACAGGCACTGAACACCTCTGGGGAAGATCTGCCCATATGCCCCCAGAAGCTCCTCGGGACCCTGACCAGACCCCCACTTTCTCCAGACAGAACAAATGAACCACAAGCCTCACCTGGGTGTGAGGCTGTAAATAACTTTTCTTATGGTGAACTTAAGGCCATAAGACTTGATCTTTGAATTTTACCTGTGGTGTCACAGGCTGGAAAGTTCACAGGCAAGAGCCCTATAGGTTCATAGCACTTGAGAGAGTAAAGACCCAGTTTTCATCTTGAGAGACTTGGGGGCTCCCTGACGGGGCCTCCTTTGTTCCTCCTTTCTTCTATCTCAGGAAGGAGACCTGACCACCTTTGACCCGGGAACATTTGGAAACAAACTAAAACCTCAATCTTCTGACCAACTGTCTCCCTAAGTGCAATCTACTAAACATAATAAAATAGCAGATTTCAGTCTTGCACCTAAGATCATCAACGGAGCCGAGAGACTGACCAGATCTGGTTCACTGGAAGGACTGAAAACTAACATTTTGTTTCAAGGAAATTTTTTTGTTAAGTTGTTAAGTTGTTTTTTGTTAAGTTGTTAACATTTTTTGTTAAGTATCCCGGATTCCTCAAGTCCAGATAATCTCCCGAAGGAAGATGTATAACAAGAGACATTTCTCTTTTCATTTTTCGCTCTGCTGCAGGAGAGGACCTCCCAGTCTCCTGGAACATCCTGTGGCTTGACTGTTCCCTCTCTAATTCTTTCTTCCATGTGGATTAGCCTCATGCTGTTAATGTGCCCTAATTTCAGACCCTTTTCCCTCCCCTCCTGATTTTTACGTGTTCTGACAACTCACTGGTTTTTAGGATTCAGAGCAGGAGGGTTTTTTTTCTTTCTCTTTCTGCTGTCTGTGTGTCCACCTTCCAGGTCCACACACACAGACACCGTGGCGTAGTGACGAGGGTTCAGACGTGAGGGGTGTGCAGTCAGGGCTGGAGGCGCCCCGTGGCGGGCGCTGCGGGCCGTGGGGGTGGCCGTGGGGGTGGCCGTGGGTCTGTGCTGGCTGCGGTGCCCTGGCTGCAGGTGGCGAGGTCACTCATCGGCGTCACGGCCGATGGAAGGGGACATTCCCTCTGCGGAATCCCGCCACGGCCTCCCATTGTACAGCATCTCCTGCCAGGAGGCACGCCCCTGTCCACTTTCCCCCACACGTTTCACTCCTGCCTGTTTTTCTGTCCCCGAATGTCGGCTGAGGATGGCTTTCTCCCTCCTCGGGAGCACCAGCATAACCCGGGCCCTCTGCAGCTGGACATTGCCCATTAATCGCCAACAAAAGGCCAGGCTGTGCTCCCCACGCGTGTTTTCCTCACTGGTCCGTTTGCTGGGCCCCAGGAGTTAACGTGTGCGCCGGCTCAGCCCCGGGGGTGCTGCTGGCCCCCCGCTGCCCACTCAGTGCCGTGGCCTCCCTGCACGTGGAGCAGGAGAGGAGCTGGCATCACTGCACGTGTGGCCATCGGATGGGGAACAACGTGGGAGTGACTCAGGCCAGGGCGTCGACGCCGCAGTGCGCCCTCGCCAGGGCCCAGACACGGTGGGTCTGCGATGGACCAGCTTCCGCTTCTGTAAGCGTCCTGGGACTGACGCGCCCACGGGCCTGGCCGATTACTGTCCGTGTGGCCACGCGCATCTGCTATGCGCTTGTGCTGCGTGGAAAGCCAGTCGTAGCCAGAAGCCACGTGACTTACTCCCCACAGAAAATCAACTCTCCAGAAGACCGGGAACAGACTGGCCAGATCCTAGGGGTATGTCTCCTGTGTCCATACCTGGAGACAACAGCTAACAGGCTGACAGCGGGTACCTGGCGGGGGCACCGGCCTCCCTTTGGCTCCGAAAGCAAGAACTCCAAGAGCCCGCCAGGCTCCGGCCCGCTCTGCCGCTGACCAGCCACCACCTCAGGCCCGGAGCGTCAGGCGACCCTGGAGCCCTGCCCCACGTCCATGGTCCGATGAAATGGTCGGGTGGCGGGGTGTCTCCAGGGGCATCACGGCCACGTCACGCCCCGTGGAGCAGCAGGCTTGCGGCTCTGACCCTCCCCAGGTGACGCATTTCCCGCCCTTCTGACAACCCACCACCAGGTCCCCTTGCAGACTCCTGCCGCGGCTGGTGGGCTATTTGGGGGGCACTCCACATATTTCTGAGTGTGAGAGCCCCAAGTATTTGATTTTATGAAGAACATTCTACGAGGTCATCTCATTCGTGGGGGAGCTCAGACCCCAAGGGTCCACGGTTCTTTCCCCAAAGACACAGAGCCAAGAACGCCACGTGGGCTCCAGGTCAGGCCCCTGGACCCCAGGCCCAGCAGCCCCGTGCTCCCCACAGAGAGGGAGGCTTCCCTGCTGGTCAACGGCTCCAGGAGCACCCTGCCTTCAAACAGTGCAGAAAACCACGTCCGGAGCTCTGTCAGCCTAGGTTTTTATTTTTATTCCAGGTTTAAGCCAGTTCCTGTCAAGGTCAAGAGCACCTTGGTTAAAAAATCCCTTGAAACACTTAAGATAAATAAAGCCACGTTCCCTTTGGCAAAGCACATTTGGCGACGTTCTCTATGGGACTTGACTGGACGGTTGAGACACGCATTCCGGGGGGGAGGGGGCAGTCCCCCTCTGGGGCAATCCTGGAGGACAGCAAAGGGCGGTGGCTTCGGGGACGTGGGGCAGGGATTCATTCTGAGACTGGAAATACCCCCTAGTCCTTCCTCTGTCTGCGCCCGACTGCACAAGCTCGTTCTTCTGTCGGCAGGAGGTGGGCCAGCCAGTTGGCTCAAACCCTAGCTCGTGTGTTCTCTGTGAAGGCAACATTGCGGTTTAGCGAATCCCATCACCTGCTGTGGAAACAACGCCCGTCGCGGCACACGGACTCCACCACACGCACTCCCCGGTCCCTGCGCACCAGACAGCTCGGCTCTCCACCTGCTGGGGGAGGGGCACAGCGTCGGTGACGCGGAGGACTTGCTTATCAGCAGACACTCAGCACCAGAGTCAACCCTGTCTGTGCCCAGGTGTCCCTTGGGCCCTACAGGGCCCCTGTGCCCCACGCCACGGCCTCCAAGCTGGAGCATTATTCTTGGAGACACCTGACGGCAGTTCCAAGCTTTCCCAGAGCCTTCCCTCACCCCGAACATCAGAGCCCTGCTGTGGGCAGTGCACACGTGAGCCAGAGAAAGTGGCCGCCCCACAGCCCCGGAGGGAACAGCCTCTGCTGGGTCTGTCTCCTGTCGGGTAGGGGCACGGGGTCAAGGGTTTCAGAGGGGTATTTCCTCCCAGCACCGACGTGATGTGCAGAGGTGAAGCCGTGCCAGCTGTGGACCCCCGGAATGGTGAATCGCACGAGCTCACTCTCAGAAAGCAATGTCGGGTGGGCCTGCAGTAAAAATATAAACTGCTGATTCTAAGCATGGCTGAATCGGGTGTGTGTTTGGGGAGGAAAAGAGCACGTAGACGGTGATCCTGGGGTGTGTGAGAGACCCGTGTGTGCAGAGGGAGGCGCAGAGGACAGGCGTGTGCATAGGTGTGTGTAGAGGGGCGTGCGGAGGGGCGTGCGTGTGCGGAGGGCGGCGGCGGGCTGCGGGGTGGGCTGGCGGGGACGAGCCGGAGCACGTCGTGTGTGGCGTCTGATGTGAGACGGGGCACAGAGTGACGGCGCTCTCTGGTTCCCCCGAAACTAGCACGGTCCTTTCATGTCTCCATAAACACGGAAACCCTCCCATAAAAACTTTCCCTAATTAATTACGGGGAGCCTCTGGCAGGCGGGGGGGGGGGGGGTTGTGCCGCAGCGACAGTGGGAACACCTTCTCTCCCCACCGCTGCGCGAACCGCCCATGCCCTGGTGTCAGCCCAAGGCTTCCAGCTCTCCCAGCTCCCGGTTGGCCCCTAGGGAAGGGTTGTCGCGAGTAGGCCTCCTCCGAAGGGGTTAAAATGTTGGAAGGGACGGCAGTGGACAGGGAGAGAGAAAGAGCAGCGGCCCCTGTAAGAAGCACAGAACTTTCTGGCAGAAAGTTCGGTTGAAAGCTAAGTGGCCCCATTGGGGAAGACGATGTCTGTGTGGAATGGGCAGCCGTAGGGGAGAGCCGGGACGTGGGCGAGCGGGGGAGTTCTGAGACAGCACGGCGACCTGCAGCCCTGCAGTGTGTCGTGTGCTGTCCCCTGCCCGTGACTGTGGGTGGACCTGGGGCCTGCTTCTCACCAGGAGCCCCCGGCGCAGGCGGTGGGCCGGCCCTGACCTGAAGAGACGACAGCGGGCGTCCAGGGCTGCATCCTGGACACTCGTGCTGTCCTCGATGAAGGACTGCCGAGGGCTGGGTCCACGTGGCAGGGACACACGGAAGGTACCAGCCGTGAGGAGCCACATTCTGCCAACAGCCATGTGAGCCTGGCAGGGGACCCCAAGCTTCAGAGGAAAGCATGGCCTGGTGGGGACCTCGCCTGCAGCCCTGGGAGACCCTAACCTTGGAGCCAAGTTGAGCCGAGCCAGGACTCCTGATTCACAGATACTGTGAGATCATAAAAGGGTGGGGGTTATTTGTTTGTTTTAAAACAGCTTTCTTTAATATATTTCACATACATACAACTCACCCATTATAAGTCAATGCATCTTAGTATATATTCCCAGGGTTATGTAGTCACCAACACTAGCTAACTCTAGAACATTCTGATCCGTCCTAAAAGAACCCCCATAGCCATTAGCCATCACTCCATATTCTCCCCCATTCCTGCCCAGCCCTAAGTAACCATTAATACAGTTTCTATCTCTGTATATTTGTGTATTCTAGACATTGTACATAAATGGAATCATACAATAGGAGGTCTTCAGTGACTGGATATGTTCACGTACCCTGTATCATTTCAATGTCATCTTTATGGCTGACTAATATAACACTGTATGGATATACCATATATCCATTCATAAGTTGGCGGGGATCTGGGTTGTTTTTCCTTTTTGGCTGTTGTGAATAACACTGCTGTCAATGTTTGTGTGCACGTGTGTGCACGGAGGTATGTTTCTATCCTTTTGGGTACAGACATAGGGGTGGACTTTCTGGGTGATGTGGTCCTTCCATGTTTAACCATTTGAAGAACTGCCAGACTGTTTTCAGAGGGGCTGCACTCGTTACATTTCCAAAGCGGAGTGTGAGGGTTCCAGTGTCTCTATTTGCTGTGTAACACGCTCACACTTGTTACATTGTCATTTTGATTATAGCCCTTCTGGTGGAGTGAGCTGTGTTTTCATTTGCGTTTCCCTAGGGAGTGATGATGTCTTTTCATGTACAGAGTAGACATTTGTGTATCTCCTTGGAGAAATACCTGTTCACATCCTTTGCCCATTTTTTAAATAGTGTTGTGCTTTTAATAATTGAGTTGTAAGAGTTCTTTGTATGTTCTAGATACAAGTCCCCCGTCAGAGATGTGACTTTCGGATACCTCTCCCAATCTGTGGGTTGTCTTACCACCTCTTTGATGTATGTTTGGCGGCACAAATTTTTTAATTTTAATGATGTCTAATTTATCTATATTTATCTTTTGTCACTGTACCTTTGATGTGACTATCTAAGAAACCATTGCCTAGGTTAACATCATGAAAATTTAGTCCTGTATTTTCTTCTAACTTTTATAGACTTAGCTGTTACATTTAGGTTGATGATTCATCTTGAGTTCATTGTATGGTGTGAGGTATGGGACCAACTTTATTCTTCAGCATATAGATATTCAGTTGTCCCAACGCCATTTGTTGAAGACTATTCTCTGCACCCCCCACCTTGAATTGTCTTGGCACCTTGTCAAAAAGCAATCGCTTATAAATGTAAATAGTTCTTATCTCTCGATTCTAGTCTACTGCTCTATATGTCTATCATTATACCTTAATTACTGTAGCTTTAAGTTTTGAAATTGGGCTGTATGAGTCCTTCACCTTTATTCTTCCTTTTTAAGATTGTTTTGGCTATTCTGCATCTCTTGCATTTCTATATGAATTATAAAATCATCTTCTCAATCTCTGCTAAAAAAAAAAAAAGCCAGCTGGGATTTTGATAAGGATCACATTGAATTTGTAGATGATTTGGGGGGAGTCTGGCACTCTTAACAATATTTGCTCCTGTAAACCATGATATGGAATGCCTTTCCATTTATTCAGATCTACTTTAATGACTTTCAACGTTTTATAGTTTTTAGTGTAAAAGTTTTGCACTTACTTTGTTCCTAGGTATCTCGTTCTTTTTGATACCATTGAGAATTGAATTGTTTCCTTTCATTTCTTTTTCAAAATGTCCATTGCCAGTATATAGAAATACAATTTCCTTTATATATTGATCTTATTTTCTGAGATCTTGCTGAACTCCTTTACTAATTCTAATAGATTTTATGGTAGATTCTTTAAGATTTTGTATATACAATGTCATGCCATCTGTGAAAATTACTTTTACCTCTTCTCCAATCTGGATGTATTCTTTTCTCTTCTTTTTCTTTTATTTTCTTATTTTTTATTGTCTTGGTTAGGACTTCCAGTGCAGGGTTGAATACCAGTAACAAGAACAACAGCAACAATAAGAAAACAAAAACAAAAACAAACAACAAACAACAAACAACAACAACAAGTAGCAAGAACAGATATCCCCCTCTTGTTCCTGATTTTAGAAGGAGAGCCTTTAAGTTTTCAGCATTAACATTATGTTGGTTGCAAGTTTTTCACAAATGCCCTTTATCAGATTTAGGAAGTTCCCTTCCACTTCTCGTTTGTTGAGTGGTTTTATTATGAAAGAGTGTTGGATTTTTCTCAAGTGATTTTTCTGCAAGTATTGATAGGATCTTTTTCTTTTTTCTTTTTTCTTTTTTTTTGCCTTCATTCTGTTATATATTGCCTCACACTAATTAATTTTGGATGATTAAATCAACTGTGCATTAGTGAGATAAATCCTATTTGGTCGTGGCATATATACTGTTCATATGTTGCTAGCTTCTGTTTATATTTTGCTGAGCACCTCTTACATCTATATTTATGTGGGGTAGTGGTCGGTAGTTTCCTGTGGTGTCTTTGTCTGGTTTGGGTAGCAGGAGAATACTAACCTCTTGGAGAGTTTGGAAGTGTTCCCTCAGCTTCCATTTGTTGGATAAATTTGTGGAGGATTAATATTAATTCTTCATTAAATATTTGGTAGAATCCACCAGTGAAGCCATCTCAGCATGGGTTTTCACTGTGGGTAGTGTTTTAAATTACTAATCTGATCTCTTTACCTGTTAGGTCTGTGTAGATATTCTATTTCTACTCGAGCTCATTATAATGACTTGTATTTATCTAGGAATTTTTCCATCTCATGTAAGTTAACTAATTTGCTGGCACTGAATTCATAAGCCCTTAAAAATGCTCTTTATTTCTGTAAATTCATCTCTTCTCTCTTTTTTCTGGATCAGTGTAGGTAAAGTTTGTCAATTTTTTTTATCTTCTCAGAAACCAACTTCAGTTCTAGTGATTTGTTTCTATTTTACTTTTCTCTAGCTCATTTTTTCTGCTCTAATTGTTATTATTTCTTTTCCTTTTGTTCTCTTTAGGTTTAATTTGCTCCCCCAGTGTCTGAAGGGGCGAGGTTAGGTTATTCATTAGAGATTGTTATTCTCTCATTAATATAGACGTTTGTAGCCATAAATTCCCTGCTAAGCCTCACTTTACCTGCCTCCCCTAGGTTGTAGCCTGTGACGCCTTTGTGTCCGGTCACCTCAAAGACTTGCTTAATTTCCCTTGTGATTTTCTTCTTTGAATTATTGGTTCTCTAGGACTGTGTTGTATATTCTCCCAGATTTATGAATTACCCAAATCTCCAGCGAACAATTTTCCATTTCATTTCACTGCAGGCATCGTGGCCAGAAAATACACAAAAATATCAAGGCTTCTACATTTTTTGAGGTTTGCTTTGTCACCCAGCGGGTGATCTCCACTGGAGAACATTCCACGTGTGCCTGAGAAGGATGTGTGGTCTTTGGAAGCCTGTTAGGTCCAGTTGGTGAACAATGGGGCTCAGGTGTTCCTTTCCTGGTTCATCTTCCGCTGTGGCTCTATCCATTATGGAAAGCCACTGTCACGGCCCCAGTTCTCATGGCCCGGCCGCGTGTCTATGTCTCTCCCTTCAGTTTGGTCAGGTTTTGCTCCATGTGTTTGGATCTCTGTGGTTGGGCGCACGTATGTGTTGTTATAACTTCCTGACAGATCGACCCTTTTATCGTTAGATGACATCCCACTTTATCTTAACAGGTTTTTTTCTCCAGTTTATTTTGGGGATATTAGTTGACATAGCTGTTCTGCCGTGGTTACTGTTTTAAGGTATATCTTTTCCATTCTTTTACTTTCAGTCTATTTGAACTTTTGAATCTAAAGTGTGAATCCTGCAGATGGCATGTAGTTTCATTTTTATTTTTTTTGTCCATGTGGACAATCTCTGCTTATGATTGATTGTTTAATACACCTGCCATTTTGCTCTGTGTTTTCTCTGCGTCTCATGCTCTTCTGTTCCTCCCTTACTTTCCTTGAACCTAGTGAATATTTTCTAGGGTGACATTTTAATTATTTTAACATTTTTTCCACTATTGTTTAAAGTTATTTCCGTACTGGTTGCTATAGGGTTTGCAAAATACATCTTAATGTATCATATTCTACTTCAGATGGACACTGATGTCCAGCGAGGTTATAACCTTTTTTGTGTTACTATTACTGTACATATTATGTCTGTATATGTTACAAACTCAATAATACCATGCTATATTATATACATAATTCTGTATCTTTTTTTAAAGTTTAGGAAAAGGCTGAGCAAATGTATCTTTTTAGAGTTGGTTCAGCCACCTCCTTTTTATTGTTATTTTCAAATATATTACATTTTGTATATTATAGGTCCAACAATACAGATTATATGTACTTAGATAATATATACACACCAATTTATACAAGTTATATATATATATATATATATATATACACACATACACACATACATACATACATATACATATATATAATGTACATATATGGAAATTACATAAGGAGGAAACAATAGAAAATGTTTCTGTCTTTTATAATTACCTGCATAGTTTCCTCTACAGGCGTACTTCGTTTTTTCAGGTGGATTTGAATTACTGTCTCGTGTCTCTTACTTTCAGCCTAAAGAACTTCCTTTAGTATTTCTCATAAAGTGAAGCTTCAAACAAAGAATTTTCTGTTTCTGCGTATCTGGCGATGTCTTCATTTCTCCTTCACTTTTGAAGGATAGTTTTGGCTGGATATGAGATTCCTTTTTGATATTTTTTTGTTCTTTTAGCATTTTGAGCATGTTAGCCACCGCCTTCTGGCCACCGTTATTTCTGCCGAGAAGTCAGCTGCTAATTTTATTTGATTGTTTACTTCCTTGTACATGATGAGTCAGTTTTTCTTGCTGATTTCAATTTTTTCTCTTTATGCTTGTCTTTCAACATCTGTGACTATGATGTGCATGCTCGAGTGTGGCTCTGTCTCTCTCTCTCTCTCTTTCTATTTGTCCAGCTTGGAGTTTGTTGAGCTTTTTGAATAGGTAGGAGAATGTTTTGCATCAAGTTTGGGGAGTTTTGGCCCTTCTTTCTTCAGTCTTTTCTGCTCCTTTCTCTCTCCTCTCTCTTTGGTACCACCTTGACTTGTATATTGGTATGTTTAACGGCGTCCCACATTTCTCTGTGGTTCTCTTCATTTTGCTGTATCTTGGAGTTACTAACCTCCTCTGAATTGCTCTTGACCAAGATGTGAGCCATTTTCCCCAAACCATTCAGGCATGGATTCTCAAACCTCTGTTCCCAACAGCCGGCTCCACTCCACAGAGATGCAGAGCTACCTCATGGCCCTCCCACCCCTGCATCACTGTCCCAGCGCTGGGACCCAGCCCCTGCTCCTCTGGGGCTGACACCCCTCCTTTGCAGGTAGGCCCTGGGGGGGTGGGTGGGGAATGGCGGACCCTCGTCTTCTCTGCCTGTTCCTCCCGGCGTGCAACTCCCACCCAAGTGAACTGGGGCAGATGGTGACTGCTGCCCCACGTACGCGGCCTGTCACACCTGGAGTAGAACGTCCACACTACGAGTGGGGCCCATGTGGGGGACGAGAGACCTGGTCTTCTCAGCTGTGTCCGCCCGAAATAGGACTTCCAACACCCAGCCCTGGGGGGCGAGAGACACCACAGCCTGCTTGTCTCGTAGCAACCTCAGACTAGGACACGGCAGGGGGCGGGGGCCCCCGAATCCTTGGGTATATGCAGCCAAAGTAGAGCTTCTGTCACGCAGAGCTGTCGGCAGAGGGACGAGTGGGACAGGTCACGGCTCAAATGCCACAGACTCACTGCCCTTCCTGAGATTTGGTGGATTTTCTTACGCGAATGTTTCACCACTTCCTGGATGGCCGTGGGATGATCTTCAGAGACTTTAAATGACCCTTTGCTTGTTTGTTATAATTTCACCAGTTGAAGGTGTGGTTTTGTTGGAGAGACGGTCCATGGGACTCCTTACTCGTCATTCTGGACACGCTCTGCGTTGTTATAAACACGTCGTCATTTAGACACTTTAGAAAACTAATACAAGTGTGATTTGTGTTCTGACTGCTAACCTACCGAGAATGGAAAAGCAGATGTAGAGAAGTATGGGAAAAATGCTTCTCTGAAAGGCTCTTCCCTCCTGAGCCACCACCCAGGGTGGGGTGGCCAAGGGCGTGCACCTTGAGGCCCTGGCCCACAGGGATGGGGACGAACACAGGTGCACATGGGCTCTCTCTGCTCCTGCCCACAGAACGGGGGTGCTGGGGGACACCATGGCCCAATTTCTGACCTGACCGCATCTGCTCAGAGGAACTCATCGTCGCCTAACCCCCGAGTGTTAGAAAGAAAGCTCAGGGTGAAGTAACTGGTAACCTGAGACATTAAATGCAGGTGTGACTTTCACAGAGACTAGATAATAGTTCAGTTTAATAAAAAGTTCTTAGCAAATAATCATCCTGTTTGAGACCACTGGTAAATTATACCTGAGTACAACTGGATTCACGGAATTCCTGTGTCTTGTTTTAGAAAAAGGCTTACATTTGTAGAAGTCAAGTTGACTTCTTCCAGAAATCCAGCCTTATTTCTAAGAGCTCTCACATGCCAACGGGCAAGTTCATGAATTATAGGCATCAACCCTGTGGGGGAATCATTGACTTAGTCGGGTCAGGTGGTGACTCCGGACCTCCAGGTGAAGCCAGCTTCACAGAGGACGGAGCAAGCAGAATCAGAGGCCCAGACAAGACACAGAAGCATGTGTTTGCTGCTGTCCTTCTTGGGAGGGTCGAGGGCAGGAAGGTGCGTCCACGTGGGGCCTCCGGGGCTCTGCCTACGAGGTTCACTGTGGGAGAACTGATACCCGTGAAGAGTCAGAACACATTAGGCAGGAGGGGGCGTCCCACGTAAATGGTCACAGTACGGTGGAAAACAGCCACCGGAAAGGATATTTGTGATATTTTATGTCAATTTTAATGGCGGAAAGAAAAAATACAAGTTATTCTAACAAGCAGGAAGGAGACGTGATGCACAGTCCTAGTTGTGTCATACAACAGGTGGTAGTTTCCCACAGGCTTCCCATGCTGCATTCAGAGATATTGTATGTAAACACACATACGCACAAATACATACACACGCACCACTTGGCGCTCTCGCTCTCGCCCTGTCTCTACACACACATACACACACATTTGTAAAGGGCTCGCTGTGTGCCCCACCATGCACACTGCTAAGTGACCGAGAAACAGCCTCTCACCCTACTGCTTGCAACAACTCTGTGAGAGGGGTATGTGCTGGGTTGAATGGTGTCCTCCCAAACTAATGTCCACCTGGCACCTATGAACACGACCTTATTTGGAAACGGGGTCTTGACTGATGTCATTGGGTCAAGAGGAGGTCATACTACATGAGGATGGTCCTAAATCCCAAAACTGGTGTCCTTATAAGAGAAGGCAGTTTGGACACAGACCCCTGGGGGTGGAAAGGCCGTGCAAAGACAGAGGCAGGTGTTGGAGCGGTGTGGCTATAAGTTGAGGAACAGCAAGGATTGTCAACAGCCATCAGAAGCCAGAAGGAGCAAAGAAGGATCCTGACCAGCATCTTCAGAGGGAGCACGGTCCTCACAACACCTCCATGTGAGGATTCTGGCCTCCAGAATGGATCAGAATAGACCTCTGTGGTTATAAGCCGCCCGGCTTGTGATACTCGTTACAGAAGCCCTCGGAAGTTAACACAAGGTATATTTATCTGCATTCAATACATTAAAACAATGATCAGAACTAAGGGTTTAGCGGGAACCCCCACATTTGCAGTTGGTCAGACAACGTGGGTCCCCTGCTGGTGCCACAAGTGCGAGGTCTGGGCTCACTCTGGGTCGACAGTGTCAGAATAGAATGAATTGAATTGTTGGACGCCTAGTTGGTATCAGAAAATTGGAGGTTGCCCCTTGTAAAGTGCAAATTAAGACCAAAATGTATACTAATATACTCATATTAGATTGCCACCCCCCTCCAAAAAAAATAAAGGAACCTGGGAACGCCAGCAGTGGGGAAGGTTGAGGATGCACAGGGTTCCCGACACAGCCCTGCGGGTGCAAATCACAGGACCACCTTGGAAGCGAACTGCTTGTTATCTCTCCAAGTTGGATAACCACATACAGATGACTCAGCAACTCTGTTCCTAAGTGTGTGTCTGTGGGAAACTCCTACGCATGTGCCCCAGAGCTCTGCACAGAGAAGTCCATGCCAGCTAAGGCTCTGAGACCATGAAAAAGTCCATCTATGGTCTATTTAAAATAGACTTGCACTGCCATCCAAACGACCAGCAGGAGTGACGTCCAACAGCCAGGGCATCGGTCACAAAGTTGCGTGCAAAGGGCGAGTCCCGGGAGAGACTATAGAAGATGGCATCCTTTCCCAAAGTCCAGAAGTAAACAAAATGAAACCATACACAGTTGTGGGCACAACACTTCACCAGCGAGGAAGGACTAATGGACACAAATCTCAAGGCAGTAAACGCAGTTCTTGAAGAAGTCAGCAGAACTGGTGTTTTCTTCTTCAGTCACGTACCTCGTTCACGCCTCAGCCTTTTCCCAGGGGAGTGAGGCGTCACTGCAGTTAGCAAACAATCTTAGGCAATGCTTTGCCCCGAGAGATCTCGCCACCGAGAAGACGAGAAGACGTGTCATTTCGGTTTTTATTTACTTGCTGATGCATGTGAGAGGGTGCTCTTAGTAAATCCTCAGAGAATAGCCTCTCTTCTAGTGCAGAACTGTTGTGATGTTTCGTGGAGTAACAAAGTGAAAACATTTTGCTTGTACAAAACAATTAAGATTTCTCCAGGGCAATTTAACAGGGGATTTTTTTTTCCTCTTTCTTTCGGCGACAAAGCCAGCTGCATAATTCTGTTGTTCCTCTAAGTGCCTATCCTTTTGGCGTGGGGTTCTGTACACAGGAGGGGCGAGGGGTGGACAGAGAAGCAGGAAACTGGCTTGTCAACCCCCCAGGCACGGGGTAGGTACTTTCTAGATTTGTGCCCAGCGTGAGTGCGGAGTCTGACGGGGCTCTTCGGCTTCCACGAACCCGGCTCTCACTGTCTAGTAAGTAGGACGCTACCCACTTAATCCTTCTCTTTCTTGACAAGTTACTGAGCCCCGAGTGCAGCAGACAAGATTTTCTTCCTGCAGTGGCTGTGACTATGATCCCGGCATCATTCGGGTGAAAGTGAGCCTGCTGCCCACTGTCCGCATTGGCCTGAGGGTTATCTGAGATCCACTCACCCCCCCAGAGCCCTCACGAGAAAGCGGGCAACTTCTCTGTCATCAGCGCCCTTACGGTCCTTAGACCGCAGGAGGGGTAGGGGGAGTGTCGGCCCTGAATGCACGAATGTGTTCCCAAGTCACACAGTCGTATCTCCAAGGGCAGACCGTAATCCCAAGTCTCCAGTCTCCGTAGCTGGTACGAGGGTCAGAGTGCCTCTTCCTAACTGGTCCCGCAGGTGTCAGGTTGTGGGAACTTCTGATTCTCACATCCGGTGGGCACCCCTTTGGAGGCAGGGACGGGGCAGAAGCAGGCCCTTCTCTGGTTTTTTCGTCTGTATTTAAAGGAGAACCAAAGTGCAAAGAGGAGAATGGGGGCGGGGCGGTGGGGCATCTCGGGAGAGGCTGGGAGGGAGAGGTGTGCAGGGGGACTGCAGGCTCTGGGCAGTGAGCGCAGGAGGTCAGAGGGCACGTGGGCCAGAGGAGGGCTGGTCTTTCATGGATCTTGTTATGAGATGAGACGTTCTGGAGTGAGAAGGAGGCTGTGGTGAGGACGGGAAGAGGGATGGTCAGGAAGCAGTCTTAGACTTGGAGGAAAGGAAGGGGACAGGAACTCAATGGTGGGACAAGAGTCCTTGAACGAGGGCTCCGGAGAAGGAGGCAAGGGCCGGTGAGTACGGGTAGCGGGGTGGGAGTGCATCACCCCTATTTCCTCCGTGCCCAGGGAGGGCGTCTCCTGAGGGGGGCACCTGTGGGGCAGGGGCCATCCTGGGAACAGCATGGGCGGGACAAGCACAGCCCATCCGCTCCGCCAGCCCGGCTGTGGGTGGGAGCAGGAAAGCCGTGTTTGCGTGGCTCTGAGGGGGGTGTTTGCATGGACCTGAGGGGGAAGCCTTAGAGAGGAGGCAGGTGTCTGGAAGGATTCAAGGTAGAGAAGCTGAGGCAGCCGGACAGGGGGACGAGGGTCTGCAGGTGTAGAGAGGAGGTAACACAGAGCTGCAGGAGACCTGGGTGTGGAGGGAAGGCCAAGGAGCAGGAACCTCTACAAGGTCAGAGAGGCCCTCGCACACGGGAGGAAGCAGAGGGCTGGGTCATGTCGGAGTCGGAGCGGCTTCGAGCAATGACAAGACGGCCCCATGGCATGGTACCACGTGGATGGGTGAAGGTCGGTAGCTCACCGGCTGCTCACAGACCCCGGAGTGGTCCCCGAATCCGGCAGCGCCGTCCCTGGCTGGTGGGAGAACTGTGTAAATGTGGAATTGGTTCCACATCCCAAGAGCTACAAAAAAGCAAGATGAAAACCATCAGCCTCTTTTTCTAATCATTTTATTTCTAGGAACCTATACCTTCAAAAAATATTACCAAGAATAAGATTTAAAAGGAACCCTACGGCACATCCTGTATTCAAGGTTCTTGGTCCCACACATAGCTTCTGGATCAACCCTTATCTGAACCCCACTCCTATCGCTTCAAACTTGTGATGGGGGGCTCTGTCATTTGCAGCTTCAAACACCCCAGCAGATACGGGAGCTATTTGCACAGGGGTGGTTTATGTGTTTCCAACTCTTCCCTCCCCGACACTAACTCAGCTGGAGGAATTCTGCTAACAGAAATTAGCAGCGGGTTTCTCCTCCCCCAAACTTTTGCATGTAAATTAGCGACCTCTTGAACTAAGGAAGTACCAATGATTTATTCCTAAAAATGATATGCTAGGGTAACACAGAAGAACAAAATGAACCTTAAGACACTTTCACAAAGTTTCGATGTGTAGGAGGCCGGGAACACGAATCTTAAAACAACAATCACAAAAGTGGATTTTTTTTTTCTATTATTGAGACCGAGCTGCAGGTCACCCGAACATCTGGAAGATCGGCCACGAAGGGGACAAACGGATATTCGCTGCGGGGGTGGGGAGTGGGCAGGAGATCCCAAGCCAGTTCTCCACAGCCCAGAAGCACGGAGATGCTGGGTCCGTCCTCAGAAAAGACAAGAGAAGTGAGTCTGTCTTGCTAACCCGAATTGGTTTTCTGGAATTCAAACCTGATGCTTATCAGCACATCCGTGAGCTTCTGGTTGTGGGTTCGCTTTTTCTTGACTTCAGAAAATCACGTATGAAACAAAAGGATTTGTGAAAAACACCATTAGTCTGAACCCCCAAAATTACATTTTTAAAAGATTTTTTTTAAGTTTATTCATTTATTTTGAGAGAGACAGAGACCGCGTGAGTGGGGGAGGGACAGAGAGAGAGGGAGAGAGAGAGAATCCCAAGCAGGCTCCACGCTGTCAGCACAGAGCCCGATGCAGGCCTCGAACTCACAAATCATGAGATCGTGACCTGAGCTGAAACCAAGACTCAGATGCTTAACCAACTGAGCCACCCAGGCACCCCCAAAATTACATTTTAACTTCCTTGTCCTAAATCCTAGTGCAGAATCAGCAGGCACATGGTGGGATACAGTTGAAGCCATTGGCATGAAGCCATGACTGCTGTTATACAGACAGGGGACAATAGAGACGTGTGGGGACACACAGGGCGGCCAGCTCCGAACACCACGAGGGCCTCAGAGCAGGGACACGGGGAGCAGCAAATGAATCCGGGTCCCAGGTCTGGGTTCCTAAGTACCGATTTCCAATCAGTGCAGCAGCAAGCCTCCAGAAACACGTCTGACCCCCCGCATGGCGGCAGAAAACACGAGATGAGTCTGGAACATTCTGTGGTGCCAGAAACTGAGGAAGTTCTCGGAAAAGAAGGAAAAGGCAACGAGGTGGGGCGCTCTGACCGAGCACAGGAGCCGACCTGGAAAATCCCAGAGGCCAAAGCCCGAGCGAGTTGAGCAACAAAATAAATGAGGAGATCAGACTGTAACCCGGAGAAGTAACCAAATATCCGTGAGTGCCTGCTGGTACAAATAAATGACTAAAAAAAAATAAATAAATGGGGAAATGGCACAAATCTTCCTTCAAGAATTACAAATAACAAATCCATTAGGACTGAGGGGAAGAGAAAATCCCCATGAGCCACTGTTGCTGTTGGCAACATCCACGGCTGATGCTAAGTTAGTGGGCGCAGGCAAAGCCTCAAAGTACCTACCACAAAATGGTTATTAATTACCGCGGTGGTTGTAACTATGTCCACAGGTTCTTTGATCCGCCCCCGGGAGGTGGTTCCTGCTTGTCCTCCCCTTGAGTGCCAGCTGGCTTCGAACTTACGGAAGAGGAAACAGACCCCTCACAGAGACCACCCCTTAACCAGGAGGTGCTGGGGCCGTCTGGTAGCCCGCACCCCCCAACACAAGGCCAAAAGGATGCATGCCTCTGGCGTTCTCCCCAAATCCTGAACCATGAGAAGGCGTCAGACAAACACACACCGAGTGACATTCTGCGGAGTATCCGACCATCAGAGTCGCGGAAACCAGGCAAGGCTGAGAATCCCCCAGACATCAGGGGAATAGGTCAGACAGCAGATGCCACGGGGAATCCCGGAGGGGGCTCGGGGCAGAAGGAGGCCATCGGTGGAAAGACGGGTGACATCTGAATATTCCAGACTTCAGTGAATAATGTGCCACCAGGGCGGGTTTCTTCGTTGTGACAAATGTCCTGTGGTTACATGAGATTGCACCACCGGGGACACGGGGTGAAGACGAGCGTTCTCTGCACTATTTTCATGACTCTTCTGTAAACAGAAGAACTGAAACTTCCAACAAGGGGGTCGGCCAGCAGAGGCTGGAGGAGGAGAGCCTATTGAGGAATCACCGCATAACCGCGTGTGTAAGGTGTACCCAGCATGCTGGTCCCCTCCCCTCCCGCCGTCCCCGTCCTGGGGCCTTCCCCCTGCTGAGGAAGCAGCCTGGGGTCCCAGCTCCACCCAGAGCGGTGGCCACCGGGGCATTTTTCCCTTAAGAAGGGTTGTAACTGGGGCGCCTGGGTGACTCAGTCGGTAAAGCATCCGACTCTCGATCTCGGCTCGGGTCAGGATCTCGCGGTTCATGAGTTCAAGCCCCAAGTCGGGCTCTGCGCTGACAGTTCGAAGCACCGACACCCGAAAGCATTCAAAGGGGGGAAAGGATTAAACAAAAAATAGCATCCTCATCAATGAAGTTAGTCTGAGAAGCAACTCTGAGTTTCTAGAAAGGTAACCAAGTTAAACAAAGAAGGTGGCCACACTGACGTTCTGCGTGCTGATCTGTGGAAGGAGTGGGAGAGCAGGGTTTCTGCACAGCTGAGAGATACCCCTGCAGGACACAAGCCTCCTTCAGTTCCCGAGAGCCGTTTTCATTGGCCGGCCTCTGGAATCTGGCCTGCAGACTGGCCGCAGTTTATTTAAAGACAATAACATCCACACACACACACTCCCGCCCGATAGGCAAAATTCGTAGGTGGAGTAGACGCTTCCCAGCATAGAAACGTTTATTCGGCAGTCCAGGCAGCACCCGCTACGTGACTGAATCCGGGACCGTCCTGGCTGGCCCCACCTGCACACGGCCACATGCTTAGAAGGTGAGACATTTCTGTCCTTTGCCCGGAGACCAGGGTCCCCGAAATCTGCAGGGACAGCAGACAGACAGGAGCCTCAGTCAGGCTATTTGCAACACAAAGTCATTCAAAAATGCATTTTTAAAAAATGTACACACAGGGCACCTGGGCAGCTCAGTCGGTTAAGCAGCCAGCTTCGGCTCAGGTCATGATCTCTGTTCTTGAGTTCGAGCCCCGCGTCGGGCTCTGTGCTGACAGCTCAGAGCCTAGAGCCTGCTTCGGATTCTGTGTCTCCCTCTCTCTCTGCCCCTCCCCAACTCACGCTCTGTCTCTCTCAAAAAGAAATAAAACACTAAAAACTAAAAAGTGTATATATGAATTCCCCAAGAGAAATTGAGGTCAGACTTTCATATTTCAAACATGCCAACATTCCAGCTCTTGTGCGTGTGAACGTTCTCGTGCTCGAATGCTTACTGTTACAAGGGTTATCCTACGGCCTCCACCCAAAAGTTACACACCTTATCAGTACTCTTCAAACTGAGGCCGCCTGCCTGAAGAGCTCACATTTCTTTTAGGTTCACCTAAGCTGTCTTTGCAATATTTCGAAGAGGGAGTTCAGACTGATCTTCCAGACGTGCAGACTTGAGAGTGAAGTGACTCATCCAAATTAACACCTGCCCAATAGGGCAACAAACGCTGGAAAGGGGTCTCACTGCCTGGCTTGCCCTTTCTGAAGAAGCGCTTCTGGACACCAGCCTCACGCTCAGCTGGAAGCTGAGACCCTTCACAGCATCGTCCGCGTCACCCGGTAGGGCTGTGTCCGCGCTCCGCCAGCCGCCCTCGAGCTCACTTTGAGCACCACTCCTCTCTCCAGACGTGAAGTTCACCCGCCGGGTCAGGGGTCCCTGGAGACAGTGAAAGCCGAGGAGAACACAGCACTTGTTCAGTGGGCTTTCTGAACGCCTGTCCTAAAATCGCAGCGACATCTTCCCAGCCAATTCCAGCAGCTGGTGCTTCTCCCCCACCCACCAGAGCCCCCCATCAACCTCTGACTTTGCTCAAGACACGGCCGTTGCTCTGAGAGGCTCCTGTTCCCCTCAGAGTCCTCAGGGCCCCACGCTCCTGACCCCCGGGGCTGGGCCGGCTCCCTCCTGCCCTCTGCACCTTCTGCACAACCACCAGCAGCGGGGCCCGCGGGAACTTGTTTAGGCTCTTCCGTGATCTGTGCCTTTCCCAGTAACCCGTTTGTGAGACATTCTTGTACAAACACAACTTAGAGGCAAACAGGACGATGCCTTTTAAAAATGCCACTTACATGCGCTCAGGGCCATGATCAGTTTAAATTGGCCAAGTCTTCGCGCAGTTAAAGCTCAGGGAGACTTACGCCCCTCGATCGTTTGCGTGCAAGACACCCGGTTGGAGACTGGGAGAAATCAGTGGCGTGGCTCTTGGGTCACTTTCACCCCCAACGTTTCTAAGGATGAGCGTGAACAATGGTGGTCAAAAGGACCACGGCAGAGAGGAGCTCACGGCCCACTCAAGGCGAGGCACTGAGTTCCATCTCTGAGATAGTCGTGCATCACGCAGAAGAGCTTCTTGCGAGGTGAGACCAGGAGAGAGGGGAATGGTGGCACGGTTAGGGATGGCCGGCGTGTGTCCAGTCAGCTGTACTTACCGGGGAATTTGTGCCTCGTAAACTAAGTCTACTTCCCTACCCAGCCTCCAGCCGGTGAGGAGGGTCGGAGCAGAAACTGGCAAAGTTCTGTGGGTTTTGAATTACTCGACCTGCCCTGGGCTCCCGGCGGTGTTGTCTGGGCTCTGCGTAAACACAGACTGGCACGTGACACTTTGGTGGAGTGACGATGCGTGTCGGGAGATGGTGCAGATCAAAACCTCAGTGTGACGATCTTTTCACCTCAGGGGCACTCTTGGGTGCTCGTGGCTACGTCCCGTGACCCGTGTCCGCGTGTGTGCATGTGTGCACGCGTGTGTCCCTGAGCAGACGCACCTGCGGCCAGCCCCGCTGGGCAATGGCTGCCTCCTGACTCGTCTCCACGCAGCTCCACAAAGCACATTGCTCCCCGGCCCGTGGCCCTGGCACGGTGGTCGATTCTACGCATCAACTTGGCCAGGGCAAACAACTGCCGTGAAGGGATTTTTACATATCTGCATAATATTTAAATCAGTAGACATTGAGTAAAGCAGACTGTCCTCCATGATGTGGGTGGGGCTTGTCTAATCAGTTGAAGGCCTTAAGAGGAAAAAAGACTGACCTCTGAGAAGGAGAGAATTCTGCCTCCAGACAGCCTTCAGACCCAAGATGCAACATCAGCTTTTCTTCCCTGGGTTTCCAGCCTGCCAGCCTACCCTGCAAATTTTGGACTTGCCAGCCTCCACAGTTGTGTTAGCCAATTTATTTTTTTTAATGTTTTTATTTATTTTTTGAGAGAGAGAGAGAGATCGTGAGTGGGGGAAGTGCAGAGAGAGAGGTAGACACAGAATCCAAAGCAGGCTCCAGGCTCTGAGCTGTCAGCACGGAGCCCGACGTGGGGCTCAAACCCATGAGCCATGAGATCGTGACCTGAGCCTAAGTTGGATGTTTAAGTTAGCCACCCAGGTGCCCCTATGTTAGCCAATTTCTAAAAATAAATCCCTCATCTATCTATCTATCTATCTATCTATCTATCTATCTATCTATCATCTATTATCTATTTATCTATCTATTAATTATCTATCTATCATCTATCATCTATCTACCTTGGCTCTGTTTCTCTGGAGAACCCTGATACTCAAGATCACGAGCTCATGCCACCTTTCTCTTGGGCAGAAGCCAAGCAGTGTCACCATCAGCGACCCTGCCCCTGAGACACTGTCCTGGCTCTCCAGGGTCCCCAGCCAGAGAAGGAAGTAGGGAACAGAGCTGCCAGGCTGCTAAGAGGAGGCAGACACAGCTTAGTCTCAGACAAAGCAGACAACAAAAGTTTCTGGCCGGAGAAAAGCCAGCATGGAGAGAGAGAGCTGGAGAAATGGAAATCCCCTGGTTCCCCTGGAAAGGTGGAGTCAGAATGATGGCAGAAAGGGGCCACTGGCTGTGGTGTTCAGGAGCACGGGCTGAATCTTGCCTCAGCGGAGCCTGGAGCAAGGCTTCTTATCTCTCCCCTGCAGTGGTTCTCGGGCATGTAGGCTCCTGAGCACTTTCTGAATGTGGAGGGCTGTCTCGTGTCTCCAGGGGCTGTGTCCGTTCCTCACGGCTGTGAGCCCCTCCCCACCCGCCACCACCCTGCCCGCAGCACAGAGCCACAGACCTGGACCCCACCTGGCCCCAGGCTGTTAGTGTTTGTGTCTCAGTCTGGGTCCTTCCCAAGGAAGGTGCCCAGATCATTTGGTGGCATTCATTTGGAGGTGATTACAGGAAGCTCTGGGTCAGGGGGAGAGGAGGGTACCGAGGAAGCGTGGGCCCCTGTGCTCGGTGCTGCCAGACCCCCTCCTCGGCATTGTCCCGTGGCCGGGCCCCTTCTCCGTGCAGGGCAATCCCAGGAACTGACTGCTCAGCCTTTCTCCAGAGCTGTCTGCAGAAACGGCAGGTGGCCTCTGGGGTGGGCAAGGGGCCAGGGCGGGGTACCCGTGGGCGCTGCCCCAGCTGACCTCCCCCAGCAAACGTGGGCACTGTAACCCTCAGTTTTCCTATAAACTCCAGCAGCGATGGCCTCACTCAGCTTTGTGTTCCCACAGTCTGGCCCCCGGGAACCCCCAGATGTACTGGTCACACGAGGAAGGAACTGAACGCCCACAGCATCCAAGTGGCTGACGGAGACGGGTCACTTTGCTTCTGCCAACCCCGCCTGCTTTGCCAGCAGAGCTGAAATGCACCGGGAGAGGTGAGCCGATTGGCCAATCCACTTTAAGATAGTCTTTGGAAACACTCTGCTCAGCACTGATCCGGACGGCCGAGAAGAGAAGGGGTTTGCAGCGTGACCCCTGCCAGGGAAGACTGGTATTTCCTGGAGAGGGCTCGGAGCTCGCGACATTGGACCAGAGCAGCAGCGGCTCCGGGGACGGGTTTCAGGTGCGCACAACGGGCAGGGGGAGATTAGGAGATCTTGAGCCGTCAGCCCGCCTCCCTCTCCCCTTTCTCCCCCAGCATATTGTGAGGTGTTTCCAGTCCATGAGGAGCCCCAAGAACTCTGCGGTGAGCGCTGAGACGCAGAGCATTCGGTCGCCCCCTGGCCTTGCACCTGCCCCACCACGTTTCCGCCCATCTCTCGGGCGCCCCCCCACCCGCCGCCGCACGGCTCCACGGCCGCCGAAGCCAGCTCCGGCTTCCTGTTGGATTTGTTCCAGGAAGACGAATTGAAGGAAGCAAACCTTGTATGAGAAAAGTTCCCCGCAGGACACGGGATCAGGAGCTTCACACATTGTCCAGAGTCGACCGTGGCCGAGTTGTTCTCATTCCCACCCTCAGATTCCTGGGGGGGCTGGTCACAGCGGTGAGCACATCGGGGTCAGCCTAGCTGGAGAAGAACGCGTTTCAGGACTTGGGAGAAAGGCTGGCCCGGCGGTGGCTGATGGGACAAGGGCGTCCCTCTGCGCGGCGGGGCCCTTGGTACAGCCTGCAGTACCAAGAACAGCTTGCAGTTCGGGACGGGGAGTCCAGGAAATCGCCCCCAAACCGTACACCTGTGGACTTTGGCTGCTGAGAATTTATTTGCTTAACATTCCGGCAATCAGCTTGTCCCTTCTGTGTATCGTTAAGCACGAGTTATTGGACGGAGTAGGATATTTACAGTTATGCCCCAGTGATGATTTCTGAGCATTTGTTTGCTCAAAGAAGCTTGTGCATTTTTAGCAACTGTTTATCTTAATCTGAGGTCTGAGAGAAAAGAAGTGTGTGAGACCAGAAGAGCAAACATTACCAAGGAAGGAAAATGGGGAAGGACAAGTAGACCACAGACTGATGTGATGTGTAAAACTGATAAAAATTGAGACGGAACAGTTGATAACCAGAAAAACAGAGGTGAAAAGCAAACGAAACAAAGTGCGAATGAGCAAGAAACGTTGGAAAGTTTGGAGGGCAGAGCAGAGAAAACGCGCGTTGTACCACGAGCGCCGGGCGGGCACGATCAGAGGGTCCCGGCTATCGCGGCCGCGGAGGGCTGGCAGGGTGACGGCTGAGGGGGCTGAGCGGGGAGAAGCGGTAATCCGGAATCGCGGCCTGGATGTTCTGGCTGCTCAAAGCCGCAGGAGCTTATCTACTGGCCTCCCGGGACACCCACCTATTCCGAGGCTCGGGGACCACACGTCGGCGAGCGACCCCAGGTGCGCCAGACCCGCCGTGCGTTATCATCCGCGACCTGGACAGCGAGGAGGAACGACCTGGGGCTCCTCTCCCGCTCCCGCCCCTGGCTGCCTTGCAAGCAGCCTCCCTCCCTTTGGGTGGTTCTCAAAATGTTGTAACGCGTCCTGCAGAGTAAGACCCAGTGTGCCGCCTGAGCGCGAGCTGTGGGCGCAAACTTCCAGGCTTTGGCGGAGATGACCCCTGAAACGACGGTTTTCTAGTTTCGCTGGGGAGGGGGGGCTCATGACCTGTGCTAATTCACAAAACCAATTTGCCACGATTCTAGCCAGTCGCAGGGAGCTTCGTATGCCGGCCTCTGGACGCAGCTGAATAGGACTCCCTTTCTAAAGACCGTCCGTGGTACCGTAACGTTGATCCTGGGGAGCATGTAACTTCACGTGAGTGATTAAATACTTTAGGGGTGACTCAGAAAATCTTAAACTGGGCGGAAAAGCAAAGGAGACAGTTGCCAAAAATAAGGCTGGGAGCCCCGAGGGTATGGATTTCTCTCCTGTAACCTGCGGGGACACAGGTTCGTGCCCCACTCTGAGGTCTCCGGGCTTCTCCACAGAAAAGCCCACCCTGCCCTCTCTTCTTGAACAGGTAGCGTGGAGAGCTCGGGGTGCAGTGAGGGCCGAGCGGGGCCCCGGGGAGCTGGACAGTGCAGGGCAGCGCTCTCCAGCTCCCCTTCTCCTCCGTGCCTAACACACACGGCGGGCAGCCTCAGATTCGGGGGCGCCCCAGGCACAGTCAGAGCACTGCCAGAGCTCTCCTCCAGCGCCTTCCTGCCATACCCGGGGTAAAAACCCAAGCTGCTTACCCGGCTGGTGGTGACCAGCCCCTCGGACGGCCGCGTCCGAACCCCCCGAGCCTGCGAGTACGTGACCCGACGTGGCAAAGGTTGTGGAAGGAAGCCCCTCAGCTGACTCAGGAGAAAGAAGAGCATCCTGGGCTTTCCAGGTGGGCCCAACGTAATCCTGAGGGTCCTTGAAAGGAGAGGAGAGCATCAGACAGACGGCAGCATGGGAAGACCTGGCCCGGCGGCCCCAGAGTTTGAAGCAGAAGGGCCACCAGCCAAGAAATGCAGGCAGGCACCTGGACCTCGGTGTCAGACTTTGGACCTGCAGAGCCGTGGGGTAACACATCTGTGCGATTTGAAGCCACCGAGTCTGAGGTCACTTGTCATAGCGGCTGTAGGAACCCAATGCCACGGCTCACAGGGTCTGTCCCTCCGACCGTGGCTGGCTTCCCTCCCATCTTGTCCCAGCATGTCTGGGCAGAGGACTGTCTCACTCTTCCCGGCAGGCCACACCCATTCCTACCTCAGGGCCTTTGCACTGGCTGCTCCTTCCACAAGCAGCCACAGCCACAGGCAGGTGCGTCTCCAGAGAGGTCTTCCCCGCCGACCTCAGCACTCCCGTTCTGACTTGCAGTGATTTGCACAAAAGCCATCAAGCCCCGACACACTCACCCCAACGTCCCATGACGTGTGAATGCACAGCCTCGAATGTGCTCACTCCTGGTCGTTTCTATTTCTATCTTATTCCCACAGTCACTGCTTTTTCTTCTTTGCATCATTATTTCCCTTTGCGTTTCTTCTGTTGGTTTGGCATCCACACCTAGCAACATTTCATGGGCTCCCTAAACCTGGCCCTGGTGAGGACACACCCTTGCTCATTGTAGCTCGCGGGTGTCGAGGCTGGCTTCACGTCGGGCTGAGAACAGAAAGCCCAGCAGGCACCTCCTGGAGACCCCGACCCCCAGTCTCACCTGCCCAGGGGCCCCAGCGGGGCCTTTAAAGCAAAGCGCATCAGTGTAGAAACACACTGTTTTCACTTTCCAGATGGCTCCCTGGGAACATGGTAACAGCCATATTTGAGATTCACGCCTTGCAATTACATTTTTTTAAAAAGCCACAAATACTTTGATGTCACACATGCGGCCGGGGAAACAGCAGCTCTCCCCTCGCCCTGTAGGCCCAGGCCTGGGTGGGGGTGCCCAGCTCCCACTCCTGAAACAAGAGGATGACCTTCCCCGTGAGACCCTCCGAAGTATTTGACCCCAATGTCTTGAGTCAAAGGCAGAATCAATCTAAGGAAAAAATAAGATAAAATCCACGGTGAAAGCCGGAGACATTGGTAGCAGTGACGGGTGCTTTACAGAATCCAGTTTGGTGATAAATGTAAGTGGAGCTTCTGAAACACGAGCGAGAAATTGGCCAGGACTTTCGCGAATAAGGAGACGTGACCCCTAGCTCCGGCCGGGTCTCCCGGCTTCCCCCCGAGGAAGGCACGAAGCAGGCCCCCGTGTCTCAGGACTCCTGGGAAGGGGTCCACGGCGGACTGAGTTCAGCGGGGCGAGCGTGCAAAGCGCTCCCGGCCACACCGCGTGCACGGCCTCTCTGGGGCCCACGGGCTCCGCGCCTCTTGTGGACTTAGGCCAAGTCTGCGTGGGGACCCTGACACGGTTTCCCAGCCTGAGTCCATCTGATGGGCCACCGGCGAGTGCCGACCATGGCCCAGGGCGTCGGCCCCAGCTCCCGCTTGCCGCGCTGAGGGGTCCTCCTGCTCCGGGGGCACTACCGTCTCCCGAAGGCCTCCCGACACACCAGCCTTTCCTGTCATTGTGCGTCTGGGCCTGCGTTCCTGCTCGCCGTGCCCGGCTCTGTGCTGTGTCGCGAGCGAGCGCTGGTCAGGCCCTCACCTGGACGGATGTCCTCTCAGTCTAGGCTCTGCCTGCACGGGGATTCGGGAGAGGACACCGCTCAGAAATTCTGACGCAGAAATCGTCTGCACGTCTCAGAGAGACACAGGGGGAGCGGGCTGAGTCGAGGAAGGAGAGCCCCAGCGACGAGCCCACGGGTTGAGTTGAACGTCTGGCTTCTGTTTCACAGACTCCGTGCCAAGCGTCACGAATGCCCTTGCTTTGAGGGTCATCCGTGAAGAGTACCAGGATGAGAACTGTCTGGTGTCATTCACTCTCCTGACTGCACTGTCCTTATCCATCTCCCCAAAGTGCCTCAGAACTTTAAAGAGCAGCTGTGTGCAGGGGGGCGCCTGGGTGGCTCCGTCAGTGACCTTCGGCTCAGGTCAGGATCTTGCAGTTCATGAGTTCGAGCCCCGCATCAGGCTCCGTGCTGACAGATCGGAGCCTGGAGCCTGCTTCCGATTCTGTGTCTCCCTCTCTCTCTGCCCCTCCCCTGCTTTGTCTCTTTCTCAAAAATAAATAAAAACATTAGAAAAATTTTTGAAGAGTAGCTATGTTCAGAGTGCCAGAAAGCTGTCTCGAGCTTTGCTGTGGTATAGTTTTTTCCACATTAATGAGACACTGTGCCCAGCCACCGCCTCTGACCGTGCTTCCTGTATCCGAACTCATGGCCAGTAAAGCATCCGCGTTCAGGTGGTGGTTAGGAGGAGGGGATTTCCCTAGACCACCAAGCCAGGGTTTTGCCCACTTCCCTCCTGCGGGCTTGCCTCGGGAATTCCTGGACAGTCTGCGGGCCACCGACCGGTGACTTGGAGTAACTCCGAGGCCGGGGGCCGGAGGAGCCCGCCCCAGCTGACCACATCCTGCCCTGGCCCAGGGCATTCTGGGAGCATTGCTGTTGGGCCCCGGCAACCGGTCCAGCCTGGGAGGGGAGTCTCCTTCCCTCTGCCCCAAGGGGGAGTGCGGACCGGGGCCAGGGGGTGCCTGCATCTTCCTGGGGGCCACCCAGGGTCCTGTCACCAGAACCGCACAGCCGTGTACCCACCTGTCCCCTTCACTCGGCCTGTTCCTCCTTAGAATGCTTTTACCCATAACGCACCTCAGGGCCAACGCTTTTACCTAATTAGGACAGCTGAGCCCTGGCCTGTCACATTCCTGCCAAGGAGAGGACGATGGCCGGGCCCGGGAGCAAACGGTAAGGCTGGCGTGGGCCGCGTCCGTAGAGTTCCTCCCTTCCAACAGGAAGGAAGTAGAGGTCCGGGGCAGAGCTGGTGGGTCGGTGGCTGTGACACGGGAGCGTGTACATGTCCCTTCTGGTTTCTTCTCTGTTTCCTGAGTGGAAGAACAAAGCAGGGGGTGACGGAAAGGGCGCGGGCATCTACGTGTGGAGGGGAGCTGGGGAAAGGTTGTCTCCGAGCAAGGTGAACAGGGGGCTGGCGGCTGAGGCCTCTCAGGGCCACAGGGGTGTAAAGCCGGCCGATCAGCAGGAGCTCTGGAGTTCTCCCCGCCCGCCTTTGGCCGCTCGGCCAGTGGTGCCGTCAGCACAGGGTCTGGCTGAACCGCTCCCAGGACCGCATAGAGAGGGTGGAGTTTGGGAGGGCTGGAGCGAGGGGGGCGGGGGCGCTGACTGTGGGAACGGACTCCTTCCTCCCTGGGGAGAGGCCAGGACACTCGGGAGACAGACGCAGCAGCCCCAAGGGACATCCTGATGCAGGACTGGCAGGAGCCGGCAGCGTGAGCAGGAGAGTGAGGGGAGCCATCCAAGCACAGGGACATGAAGCCCTGGAGGGTGGAAGGCTCGAGATCCAAAGGGCGTGGGACGACCCGTACCTCCTCCAGCAGATTGGCACGCAGGCTCGGGTGACCCAGACCCGGTTCGGCAGCCCCCAGCCCCGCTGCCCAGGACTGGATCCTGCAGGGTCCCGAGGCTCCAAGTCTGCGTTTCTCCCGACCTCCTAGTGGTGCTGAGCTCTGTCCCCGCTCTGGGAGAAGGTCTCGAGAGCAGGATCTGCCACCAGGCTCACCTCTGCCTGACCGCTTACACCAGCCAGCGGAACACGCCTCGTGGCTCTCTGGATGTCGACAGATAATATACCTGTTTATAGAGAGCAGCCGACCGGAAGCACAAGTCACCATGTCTGTGACCCTCCTGGTGAGCGACCACAGCATTGTCCACGCCTGCCAGGCCAACTGCCGACCCTGTGGCTCAGAGGTGAATGTTCTGGACACCCCCCCCCCCCCAGGGCTGCCCCCGGCCCTCTGCCTGCCTTCTCCATCGAGGCTGCAACAGGGAGCCCCTCCCAAGAGCAGAAAGCATGGCCACCACGTGAGCTCACAGGCCCACTGGGTTGGGACACCCGCCTGCTTCAAAGGCTGCAAAGGCCCAGACCTTCCGGGACCAGCTGGAAACTCCTTGGCGTGACCACTGGCAGGCCCGACCCTTCCTGCCACTTTGCCAGCTGGACCTCTCGCCCCTGCCCTCACACCCACAGACCTCAAGCCATTTCTACCTGTTTGTGATGCCCAGAGGGCACATGCTGTCTGGGCTTGGAGCCCACCCCGCCACCCTCCCCCACTGTGCTCTGGGTGAGAGCCGCCCGAGAGGGTGTCGTCCTCACTCTATCGGTTATTGGCTCTTTGAGGACAGACGTTTGGTCCTGTTCTGGCCTGCCACCACAATGGTAGCTGGTGGAGCGAATAAAACAAACGAATGACAGGTGAGAGGGAGGGGGAGCATTTCGTGTCCAAACCCTGTTTTCTGGATCTTTCCAGGCCCTGGAGTTTACTCTCTACCTGACACAGTGCAGGGAAAAGCGGGACTGGTGACATCACTGGGTCTTTATCAAAGCCCAAGGAGGCAGAGCATGAGCCTGTGAGTGAAGCTAATCTTCAGCTGGAAGGATGCTGGAGGGCAGCTGCTGTCCTGGAAAGTCAGGCGAGTGTGGTATAAATGCCACACGAGTGTTGGAAAATTCTAAGCTAACACAGAAAAGTCTTTGCTTCATTGTAATCCAAATCAAGTAAGATTCAGAGGGGAAGAAAGTAAGGGAGTTTTCATCTTAAATTGTCTTTCAACACAGTTTACAGGAAATGGGGTGAAAATACAAGAGACAAAGTGGTAACTGCAGGAAAGCTTTAAACATCATCATCAGACCCTCCGGGCATCAGAAATGACGGCTAAGCAAGGAGCTCAGGGGGTGCCAGGTGGCCCCCAAACTCTGCCTGCAGAGAACCGTGTTGTCTGGACCTGGGGACTCTGCTCCACACATGTGCACACACAGGCTTCATACACATGCACACACACTCACAGACACAGCACAGCCACACACAGACACACATCCACTCATCCAGACACATACACACTTATGTACACATAGAGACACAGACACAAGCACACTCACACACACACACACACATGCACACTCATGCAAACACGCAGGCACACACAGACACACACAATGACAGCATTGGGAATGACCGAGTGGGAATAGCCAAACAGGAAACCGATGGAAGAAGGCAGGGCCTCTCCCTGAGCCTCCCGCACAGCCGCCATCCCGAGACTTTCCCTCTCAGGCCTCCTGGGATTTGCCTCCCTGGGTTGGATTTCTCAGGTTCAGGGCCTAGGCTCATCTCTTCCTTCACTTACTCCCTCGTTTTGCTGCAGGTGTTTTCGCAGGTAGCTCCCCAAGACGGTTTGAATTGTTGCTGCGTCTGAGAAGAACATCTCTGTGACTCCCTCGGATGTGGTGGTCAGTTTGGCTGGGTATAGAATTCCAGGCTCCATTCCGGAAACTGTTTTCTGGAGTGGCTGCACCAGTTACATTCCCACCAGAGTGACTCAGTTTCTCTGCACCTTTGTCTTCACCAGCTTTCGTTCTCCAAGGTCATCTTACAAACATTTTTGGTCCACGCATACGTTTTTGTTTTTGGATATCCAGTCACTGCTGCCTCATGTGTTGAAAAGACAATTCCTCCTTCACTGAATTGCTTTTGCAAATATCTGTCAAATATCAATTAACCATTCCATGTGGGGCTATTTCTGGGTTCTCTGTTCTATTGATTCACATGTCTTTCCTTCTGCCAACACCATGGTTTCAATTAATGTAATTATATAATAAGTCTTGAAATCTGGTACAGTGACTCCTCCCATTTTATTCTTTGTTTCCAGAGTTGTGTTAGCAATCCTACTTCCTTTGCTTTTCCATATAAACAGAATAATTTTGAATATTTAGGATAACTTAGAATAATTTTGTTTATTTCTGCAAAAAAAAAATTTACTGGGGTTTTGTTAGGAATTGTGTTAAACCTGTATATCACTTTTGGAGAATAGACTCCTTTATTATGTTGAGTTTTCTAATCCATGAACATGGTATGTCTCTCCATTTATTGAGATCTTTGATTTCTCTCTTCAGTGCTTTGTAGTCTTCAGCTTGTGTCTGTTTTGTCACATTTGCACCCAAGAATTTCATTTTTTTAGTGATTTTAAGTTGCACTGTATTTTTAATTTCAGTTTCCATCTGTTCATCGATAGTATAGAGAAAAACAATTGATTCTTGTAAGTTGATCTTGTATCCTGTAGCCTAGTTTATTAGCTCTAGGAATTTTTATTTGTGTATTTTCATAGATTCCTTAGGATTTTTAGGAGGACCGCCACCATCATGCTATCTGCAAATGAAGGCACTTTTGTTTCTTCCTTTCTGGTCTGTATACATTTTATTTCCTTTATTTTCCTTATCTAGGACTTCCAGGACAATGTTGAATACAAGTGGTGAAAGAGGGCATTTTGTCTTGTTCCTGATCTTAGAGGAAAACATTCAGTTTTGCATCAAGTATGATGCCAGCCATAGAATTTCTATAGATGCCAAATGCTCTTTTATCAAGTTGAGGATTTACTCTACTCCTAGTTTTTTTGAGGATTTTATCATAAATAGATGTTAATTTTGCCAAATATGTTTTCTCCATCAATTGATATGATTATATAGTTTTTCTTCTTTAGGCTGTTCATATTACAGATTGTATTGCTTGATTTTTTAATGTTAAACCAACATTCCATTCCTGTAATAACCTCAATTTGGTCATGGTAATTGTAACCTCCATGTCATGCTGAATTCTACTTGCTACTATTTTATTAGGAATGTCTGTGTCTATACTTATGAGGAATATTGGTCTGTGGTTTTCTTCTTCCATGCCATCTTTGTCTGGTTTTGGGATAGGATAATTCTTGCTTTGAAAATGATTTGGAGGGGCTCCTGGGTGGCTCAGTCAGTTAAGCGTCCGACTTCAGCTCAGGTCACGATCTCTCGGTCCGTGAGTTTGAGCCCCGCGTTGGGCTCTGGGCTGATGGCTCGGAGCCTGGAGCCTGCTTCCGATTCTGTGTCTCCCTCTCTCTCTGCCCCTACCCCGTTCATGCTCTCTCTCTCTGTCTCAAAAATAAACAAATGTTAAAAAAATTTTTTTTAATGATTTGGAAAATCATTTTTTATTTTCTGAAAGGGATTTTTGGAATTAGTATTATTAATCCTTTTTTATATGGCTTGGTAGAATTCCTCAGTGAAACCATCTGAACTGGAAGATTTTTTTGAGATCTCAGAAATTATGAATTCTACTTCTCAGCCTGTGTACTTCCTATTGAAAGAATTGCGGAGATTTGTGCTTTTCAAGGAACTGGTCCATTATATCTAAGTTGTCAAACGTATGTGTGTCGACTTGTTCATAGTCTCTCCTTATTATCCTCGTAAGGCCCTCTGGGTGTGACACCTTCCGCTTCATCCCCAAGATTCACTTCTGTCTGATACCGTCTTGCACAAATTTGTCAATTTATTGATCTTTCAAAGAACCGCCTTTTGCTTCATTGATTATTTTTCTGTTTTAATTTAATTAATTTCGACTGATTTTCTTTTATCCTTCCTTCCACTTGTTTTGGAGTTTCTTCTGCCCCTCTTCTTGCTTCATGAGATGAGAGCTTAGATGATTGATCTGAGACTTTTCCTCTTTTCTAAATGCAGCTTTTGAAAACATTTTTTAATCAAGGAGAAGGGTTTGCGCACGGCTTCAATTAAATTAATAAAGAAGGAAATCTTTTCCCACGTGTGCATTTTGTAGAAAGCTGCAAACTTCTATGATCCATTGAAATACCCAGATAGTTAACGTGGTCCCCACTGACTGTGGTGCAACGTACCATTTTCCAGAGGGGGACTCTGACACACAGAAATTCAAGTGTCAGAGGAATTAAGAACGACAGTAGGAGCAAGTCCCCCCACTCCTCTGCCCACCACCGAGCTCCAGCCTGCTCTAGCCATCCTCACAGGCTGAAGTAGGGGCCGTCCGTAAAGGATCCGGGTAGATTCCATCCAGTCTCCCCAAACCGGCCGCTCACAGTCCAGAATGGAGAGCAGATGTGGGGGCTGGCCAGAGTGAGGGTCTGCGGATGGTGTCCATCATCCCCGCCCTCCTGCTTCAGCCGAGAGCAGTGGAGGGAGCGGCCCCTGGACCCCTACGCAGGCACCCCACAGGCACCCCAGGTACTGGTCGTTTGTGCAGTAAGTTCAGGCCAATGTGCTTCAAGAAGGTTGCAACCTCCAAAGGGCCAAATTAAGTTAAGAAGGTCCAAGTTGATGGGACATTCTGCCACTTACTAGCTGTGTGACTTTGGGCAAGTGAACGGCCATCTCTGTGCCTCGGTTTCCTCATCTGGAGAATGGGATGGTCCCAGTCTTGGGGGCTGGGTCTCCTGCTGTGGTTAAGGAGTGATTCTGTGTGAAGGTCTGGGGCAGGAGTGAGCACCAGGTCAGCGCTGATCTCCACTCTCACGGTCTCATCAAACCCCTTCGGTCCTTTCTGCTCTAAACCCACAGGCCTTTGATGTTGGAGGAGTGAGGAAATCTGCAATTACGTTACCTTCTTCCATGGTCGCCCCATGTCCCCACCCCCACCCCCAAGCAAACCCTCTCTCAGCCACGAAACAGCAAAGTAATTCAGCGTGGCTGCAGACACTCGTTCACAGAGCCAGGAGCACGGGAGGAGTGCACAGAACCGGTCCGAGCAGAGCACGGACAGGTCTGCACACAACCACGCCGAGGGCTGCACGCTCTGTGAGCGATTGGATAAACACAACCGGCGTTTTTGTTGGATTGCACTGCAGACGGTGTGCACAGACAGGCTTCCTAAGCGGCTCCCGCAAGCCGCTCCGCACCCCACGCCCGCCCCCGTCTTGCAGGAGGGGCATCTGCGAACACAGGGCACTTTTTGGACTAATAGGACTGCAAGCATCCAAGGGCTGCTGCCCACCCGGCCCCCCGTTTGTGGGCTTCAGCTGCAGACGCCGCTGCCAGCCCTCGGACCACTCTCAAAATGGGACGGGATCCGGGGCGCCTCCCTTCCGCCCCCCCTCCGCCCCCCCAGCCCATCCTTTCTCCTCCGGCTCCCAGAACACACAGGCTTGCAGGGAAGCATGTGCGTGCACAGCGCACAAGCTCATCAGATCGCCTCCCCAGGCTGATTTCACACTTCCACGTCTGCTCCCACTGAACCTTCTGCCCAGCTGACCACCAATTCCGAGGCTCCCACACCCACTTCAGGTCTGGTCACTTGCTAGAACCACCCACAGAACCCAGGGAAACACTTTACGGATGTCTCCGGGCTTATTTCAAGGGGTGCAATTCAGTGGCAGCCAAACGGAAGAGACACACAGGCAGGGGAGGGGAGGGGGCCCAGAGCTCCGCGTGTCCCTCCCAGCACCAGCCCGGGGTGTTCACAGCTCCCCGGGGATGGGGGCTGGAGACCCGCAAATGCCAGCCCTCTGATCACAGGGCCGGTGTCCCTGTCGTCCAGCCCCATCCTGAGGCGGTCGCCTCCCCCAGCCACCTCCCCCGGTCATCTCATTAACATACAAGAGAAATAAACTGAGGCTTTTAGGAGCTCTGTGCCGAGAAAAGAAAGACCAAATATTTGTTTTGTATTTTACCAGAGGGTCCATGTGTTCATGTTCCGTGGAGGGTCGAACACCTTACGTCCCTCACAGTGCAGTTCCTCTGTGCACACACACCTGTATATGTGCACACGCAGACACACGTGCACACACATAGACACGGACGTGCACACACACAGTCGCACGCTTGCACGAACGCAGACACACTAGTTAGGTGCCCGTACAAAATAAATGTGAACAGAATAACCTCGGGATCTCCGTTGGCTCCTGGCTGACCGCGCAGCGTGGGAGGAGAAAGGGAGGTGTGACTGAGGCAGGGAGATGGGTCGCCAAGGTGCTAACTGCGGAAGCCACGATGAACGCATGAGGTTCAGCTTCACTCGGTGTCTGTCGGCCAGTGAATACTTACTTGCAAGAGGTCAGCGAGTCCCAGGCTTCACTCGGGTCCAGCCAGGGTTACTGCACAAAGGCCAACTTTTGTTTTGCCAATCTGTATCCAGGCTGCTGTTTGAAAGCCATTTCTCCCCGGTGCGGGGCTCCTTTCCTCCCACTCAGCACCCCTCCCTCCCCCCCCTTCCTCCCAGGGCTCGTCCCCATTGAGCTCACACCACACCGTCCCGGGTGCACGCCTGCAGAGAGGCGTCTGGAAACCAAGGAAGGTGGGGTGCACATTTACTCAAGAGAAGAGCCAACGCAGAACTTAGAACAGGGGTGGTGCCCACTAATTCTGACCCGGGGACCCAGACAGCACCCGGGATCCAGGAGGCAGAGGCTGGGAGAGGAAAGGGAGGCAGAGAGGAGGCGCATTTGCAGGCCAAAGCATCCGGCCTGCCTTCGCAGCCACTCAGCTCCTGCAAACCGCCTGCAGCACCCTGGCCCTGCCGGGAAGGTCCCCCGTGGCTCCACGTCCAAGCTCCCTGCACCTGCTGGCCAGGCTGTAGGCGCCAACCGCTGGGAAAGTGAATGTTTCCTTTTGTAAACTTATAAACAAGTACATGTTAAGTTTATACGGTGATATGTGATATGTAATAAGTTTGTACCTACTGTAGTCAAGTCTGGGGCCAGATGGTTTTTCAAAAGCATTCACATATAAATTAGACTATCTTTTGATTTTATTCTCCTAAGTCTAGACTGCATTTGACGGTCTGAGAAAAGAGCTGGAGAAATTTTTAAGTTATTTGGTACCTGACATTTTATTTTTCTCCAACTTTTTGTTACGAAAAAATTTCAAACATCCAGAGAAGGGGAACACGTTGTACAACTCCCCACCACGTCCGCTCCCCAGCTCCGGTCACTGATTTTGTCCTCTCGACCTTCTGTGCACGTATCGTCTCTGCTGAGTCATTTGAAAACAAGTTTCGGACATCAAGACATTTCACCCTCAACAGCTCATCTCCTAGAAATAAGGCCATTCTTCCAGATAAGCATTGTGCTATCACCACACCCAATTAGCAGTACGGATGGGTCTGTGATACTCCGTTCATACCGAAATGTCATCACAATGCTTCCGTGCTGCTTAGGTGATCAGGTTCATGCTTGTTGTTAGAAATGTTGCTTCTTTTTAGCTGTCTTCATCCTAGAACCAATCCTACCCTTTTCCTGACGTTACCCTGTTTGAGGGATGAGCTAGGTCTGGCTCTCGGCACCTGTCTGGTCCTTTCTCCTGGTGTTGTTTACCGCGTGCTCTATCCCTCCTCCTTCCCGTAAACTGGACGTGAGGGCCGAAGCGTTTTCAGCAAGACCACAGCGTCGGCGATTTCGCGAGCTGGAGTTTTCGACCCCTAACGTCAGACTGACCCAGCATGGGTGATGCTGAGTTTGAATCCCCATGAAGGCGCTGACAGCCAGACGTCTCCGATGAAAGTGGAGGGTGTTTTTTCTTTCCCGGGTGGCACTGTGTGATTGACACACTTTCACGTCCCCTTGTCCCGCTCAGTTATCTGAGGGGTGCAGAATGCAGAGCTCCTAATTCTTCCATTCCTCCCGTACTGATGAGCTGACATTTTCTGTGAAGAGCTTTTCCTCGTTACTCCGGGAGGCAGAGACCCTCAGGGAGGGCTGGTTTCCCGGAGAGAAGGAGGGAGAGAATATGCCTCTAGGGGCTGTGGGGGGCACACAGAGGGCCCCCCCCCCGTCAGGGTCCAGTGTCTGAGCCTTAAGGCCCAGGGAGGGAGGAGCTGGGGGTGGGGGTGGGGGTGGGGGTGGAGCACTGCTTCAGTGAGAGGGCTGTGTGTGGGGAGAATATTTGGGGGAAGGAAGGTTTTCCTGAGAGGATTTTCAGGAATGCCTCTGTGTCACGTCCCCGCCTCTCCCTTGGGGCGCCTGCGGTAAAAATCCCCACTGTTTTTCAGGGCTTCTGAGGCTGTTTTTGGAGGCATCACCACGCCTCAGGTTTGCCCCGTTACGTCTGATTTCAGAGGCCCTCAGTGAGTGGAGACGCGGGCACCAGCCACGAGGAACAGCAACCCGCAGCTCATCTTACCCGGCATGAGGCACCGAGTTGAACAGAATCACTGACAAGTGCCCGGTGGGGTGCCAATGCAGAAGCCAGCACGCCGCGTGTGCCCTCCGCTCTGGCGTGGGGCCGAGGGAGTGTCTCTCTCTCTCTCTCTCTCTCTCTCTCTCTCTCTCTCTCTCTCTCTCTTCCCCTCCGCTGGGCTGGATGCTGAAGGAGGCACGTTCGATCCCACTTGCAACTTGGGACCGAAGTGGCTTCCGGAAGCTTGCGCGGGGCTCGCTGGTCAGCCTGGAAGGCCTCCACGCAGACGGGGCTCACAGCAGTCAGGGACTCATTAAGCAGCACGGAGGACCAGCATCGGCCCTCCTGGGACCCGGAGCTCCGCAGCGCCCCCAGCCCCAGGTTCTCCAGGGCAGGGGTTTCTCTGCCAGCAAAGTGCAAACCCCGCCAGGTGCCCGTCAGGGCTCAAACCGCCCCAGATAAGCACTCGCTCCCAGCTCCGGAGAATGCTGGACCGGGCTTGTTCTCTGGAAGCAAGAGGCCTCCAGATCTGGGGCAAGCACCCCAGGGACGCTTCCCTGTCCTCCACCACCCTCCTGGTACCCCTGCGGCCTCCATCCCGCCTGCCCAGGGACGTGCACCCTGGCTTTGGGCATCAGACCCTGCCTCCTTCTTGCTCTCCTTTCCTTCTCGTCCCTCTCTTTCTCCCAACCTCCAGAAGCTTCCAGGAGCGGTTGCTGTGTTCATTCGCCTGGCCTTTACCTTCCTTCTCCACTGGGAAATTCCGTAGTCTGGTCACCTCCCCAGGTGTTCTTCAGCAGCACCTCTCATGGGCTGCTTTATTCGGCCACACAAAAGGGTCCAACCTGTGTGCGACAGCGGCCACTGCGATTGGCCCGCAGGCCGCGGAGCCGAGCCGGGGTGCACACGAGGCTGGGAGCCAACGAACGGGGTCTGAGCCACCAGCTAACCCGGCAGCCAGCCCGCGGTCAGGTAGTTTCAGATGGAAATCATTAAGATCACGAGGACGGGAACAGTAACAGCCGTCGTCGTCACCATCGTCCTCGTCGCCCCAAACCCTCGCCGTCAGCGCTGCAGACGCCGGGCCCAAGTCCATCCACGGGCCCAGTTGGTACCTGGTCCAGCTGGGTCCCGCCCGAGACCCCGAGGTCGGCCGCCTGGAGCTCGCCAGCCCGTTGCAGTGTCTGGAGCCTCCTGGGGCAGGGGCTTGGGACAGGCTCGGCCCCAAGGGCTGAGGAGAGAGAGGGGAGGGCTCGCGAAGAGGAGCAGACCGGGTGAGGGGGGCGAGCACGGAGGTGGGGGGGTGGGGGAGCTGGCCGAGGCGCCAGGAGGTGGGAAGGGAGGGCGGGGAGATGGGGAGGGGAAATGAGGAGTAGAGGTGGGGAGGGGAGAACACAGGGAGGGGGGCAGGGAAGCGGGGGCGGGGGCGGGGAAGTGAGAGGGGCGGAGGGGGTGGGGGGGGAGATGGTCTGGGACTTGAGGCGAAGGGGAAGTGGGGGTTCAGGGAGGCGGGGCGGTGAGGGCGCGCAGGCCGCGGTGGAGGCGGGGAGGGGGCGGGTTGCAGGGGCAGAGGACGCGGGGGAAGGGGGGGAGGGGGGCGAGGCGGCGGGCGGGAGGGGCGCGGAGGAGGCGGGGAGGGGGCGAGTTGCAGGGGCGGAGGAGGCGTGGAGGGGGTGGGCGTCAGGGAAGGAGGAGGAGAGGAGAGGGCGGGTTGCAGGGGCGGGGAGGGGCGGGGAGGGGCGGGCGCAGGGGTGGAGCGCGGGCCCGCCCCGAGGCCGCTGGAAAAGTTTGCGCCCCGGCGCGCGCGCAGAGGCTGAGCCAGCCGGTCCGTGGACACGCGACGGGGACGCGGCGCCAGCGCGGTGGCAGGACGAGCGCGGGCGGGACCCCCGGCCGGAGTGCGACCCCCCCCCATCCCCGCCCCAGGACTGCCCCGCTGCCCCGGTCCAGGCCGCTGGGAGCGGAGGAGGGGTCGCCGGGACGCGGGCGGCCCCAGTGCCCTCCCCAGACGGAGGTGAGTCGGCGGCGGGGCCCGGGGCGCAGAATCTGGGCGGGCGAGTGCAGGCCGGGCCCTTTTCTCGCCAAATTCCAGCCTGTCCCGGGCGCGACGGGGACCTGGCAGGGCGAGCCACCACCTCAGCATCACGCTGTCCCCCGGGCCACCCATTCCGCGGCGGACAGGGGATGGTTCCTTTTTGCCCACGGCCAGACCGGCTAGACTGAGCCTCCCCTTAAAGACCCGAGTGCCGCTGTCCCTCCCGGGACGGTTAGCAGGCCAGGCGCCCTTCCAGGACGAGCACCTGGGGGCTCCGGGGGTGGGCCTTCTCCTGGGAAACCATTCCTTTACATCACATGCGCGGCAAAATTCCACCTTTTCCTTCTGTTTCTCAAAGTAGGCGGTGGAGACCGCCGGACTCGGGGCTGGAGGTCACGGCCCCTACCCCCTAGGTGCAGCCCTAAGGGTCCCATGGGACAGCGGTGCGCCGCCTTCATAGCTGACCTGAGGCCTGGGGAAGGGGCCGTCGCGGAAAGTCGTGCTCTAACCCTTCTAACGCGGGGCTCCGAGTGGCCTGCCTCTCCCCTCTCCCTTCTGGAGCTGGCCAGTCCCGGGGACATATTCTTTGTGGGTTGTTATATTTAGACATAAGAGAGGAACTTACTGTGGGTTCTTGAAAGGGAGAACACACTGGGTTAGGAAGATACGGGGGCTCTTCTGGAAGGTTGTTTCTAAAGGGGAGGGTGCACCCTTACCAACTCCAGAGTTGGGCATCTTTCTAAAGTCTGGAGGTTGCGGTTGGAGACAACGCGGTACATACTCACCTACTTGTAATTCAGCTCATCAACGTTCTCGTCTTCCTTCGTGGCGGTCTTGCAGGCATGGTTAAGGAAAACAATTGCTAGAAAGTGCCAGGGCTGGGTTAGGTTCTGCGGGTACGTGGCGGAGAAAGACGGCCGTGTCATGGCTGATGGCGTGGCTGTGTGTGTGTGTGTGGCACTCCACGGCTCGTGGGATGTCTGGATCTGTACGATGTCTCACGTAACCGAGGCCGAGCGCAGTGCCGGAATGAGTAATTTTGTGGCCGTAGGAGGGCCACACGTGGGGTGTTTTCAGCCAGCAAACCTTCACATCCGGCCTCTGACACCAGAGACTGAAAGTCAGCCCTTCGGAGCCTCCTGCTAAGAGACAGAAGGCATGGCTTCTCAACCAGTCCCATCTTTGAAAACGCTGCTTTTCCCCTTGCGTTTCTGAACTTGGTGAAGATTTGCTACCACGTGTGGGTAGTAGAAACTCCCGTTTCCTCCCACGTTGGCCCAATGATGTTCTCGGAACACAGGCACCGCTTTTCCTGTCCCTGGGAACTAGGCCACTGACTTGGTCGTCTGGGATCTCTTCCGTCCTCCTAAAGATGCTTCGATACCTACAGCGTACGCGTGTGTTTTTACGGTCGAGAACCGGGAATCAGAGCGTGCCGTCGTCTCGAAATCTGGGGGTTACCCTGCTGTGAAGCCCCTTTTTTTCTGCCAGGACTTTGTGCTGTGACACAGCCGGCTTGGCCACGGGGCGCCCTCAGGCCATCTGTGACGGAGCCGAGGGCCTGCTGGGGGTCACCCAGCCTTCTGTTCCCTCTCCTGTGGCTCCGTCCTCCTCCTCCTATGGGTTTGGAGCCACTTCTCACTCCTTGGCTCCTCGGCCCCCATTTTCTGCTGAAATAATTAATTGCCTCAGGAGATGCTCCGGAGCTTTCGGCGCTAACGGGAGGCGCGGTGACCTCTGCCCCGTCGTGGAGACTCCCGTGTCTCGGTCACTGTCGCGTCAGCAGTGGGCACGCAGTCGCCTCTTGTTCTCTGTCCTTTTCCTTCTGATTTGGTGGAGTTGCCACCGTGTCTGTGGGAGGCCAGGCGGCAGGCCACCGGGTGGGTCTGTGACGAGACTGCTCACTGCACAGCGTGGCACCCATGGGTGGCTCTGGCGTCTGCCCGGCACCGCGAGCGGGTGCCCGTCCTGAGTCAGTCTGCAAGGCCCTTCGGCCTGAAGACGTGACTCCCATCGCCCCGGTGTCCGTCCGCATGCGTTCCGGCATTCGGCCCCCGGTGACACTCTTGTCACCGTCCGGGTGAAGAACGCGAGGAGGGGCGGACGCTCCGGAAGAGCTGCCCCCAATATGGTGCATGGGGATCACATCCCCGGGCCGGCCAGCCCAGCCGTGTCTTCCGAGCTGTGCCGCCAGGGACGGCGACCGCCACACCGCAGCCTCAGTTTCCTTCTTCAAACGTCCAAAAGGCAGACGCTGCCATGGGGACCAGACGTGCTGTGGCCCCGTCGTTCTGGGAAAGGATGGGAGGGACCCCACAGTTAGGGCTTCTTGGGCCCAGATGTCTCTTATTTGCGTATGCCCTGGGGCCCCCGGGGAGCTCACACCGTCACGCATGAGGGGGGCAACTGTGGCAGGAGTCCAGTCCTGTGCCCTCACTAAGAACAAGCAGAGAAGGGGGAGTCTGAACAGAAAGCAGAGGGTAAGCCCTCTTGTATCAAAACCTTGACAGACGAGCCTGGGGACCCAGGAGAGAGAGAGAGCGCAGAGGCAGACCCTGGGGCCTGTGCCCGGGCTCCTGGGTCCACCCCGCGTGCCTGGAGTGTGCCAGATCTGTGTTAACGTCTGAGGCTCACCTGCCCGGGAGAATGGCCCCTGGGAAAGCCGCCGGGTAGCAGGGAGCCTGCTCACAAGGGTTACTCACCGGGGGCTCCGAGCCTGGGCTGGAGCAGAGTGCCGGCATGGGGCGCGCGGGCTGTGTGTGAAGCCTCTTGCCGTGACCACCTCTAAAAGCCCCGCGGGGTCACCTCAGAAATCTGGGGCAAGGGGAAGTACTCATTAGCAAAAGAATTTCCTGGAGCGTTGAAATGGCCGGCCCCCTACTTCCTTCCTAAATTCTCATAAACGACAACAACAAAGTACTGCTTTCCAAGAAATTTTCCAAGCATCGGCAAAGGCTTGGCGTTTTAGCTCAGTTTAGAGGATGAACGAGTCGGTTTCTCCGGGAGAACGTGCCTTTGAGAAATCTCACCCTGACTCTGACCAGGAGGAATTTCTCACTGTCTTCCTGTGCTTTTGTTTGCCTGTGCGGAGAGGGAGAGGGACAGACCCCAGACTTAGTGGAAATACTTTCCTTTACTTTTTTTCTTTTCCTTCTTTTTATAGTTTGTTTATCTTTCAAATTGCCATGTGTAGAGAAAGTGAATCACTAGCGTAGACAGCACATCTGGAATCCATCGGCCGACCCGGGCCGGCCCCTGTCCGCGGATGCACCTCCTTGGAACAGAGGGGTGGGGAGCCCCACTGATGTGACACGGTCTAACCTGGATGGCTCACGGTGGCACCACCTTCTAGAAGGTGTCTTAGTCCTTCTCAGCAAAGGGAAAAAGCGTTGGTGCTGAGATGCCTTGAGGCCGACTTGACCCCACCTTCGTGAGGATGCCGGGAAAACTGTAGGTAGTGATCTCTGTTGAGTCCGTCCCCTGGGCACTGGGCGTGGGCAGTACATCTGTTCACCGTGAGATGCACACACCTCCTTGCTCGGCACGGGTGAGCGGGAGGGGTGTGCGGGGGTCCCGGGGACGTGGGCACAGCCCGTGGGAGCGAGAGTCCTGCCGGTGGACATCAGCCCTCCGGAGCCTGGAAGTCGTCTGCAGCGAGCAGAGGCTCCTCCCCCGAGGGCCCGCACCATGCAGCAGCGTCTGGAACAGGGCCGGTGCTCCGAGCCATACAAGACAAGAAGGCCCACCGCCACCTTCCTCAGCATCCTTTTTCGGCCGTTATTTCTGAGTCGTTCGGGGGAAATTAAGCAGTGATCAGATGCTTACAATGAAAAGCCAGACGGCGGTCACTACCAGCCCCAGATGCTTATTTTTTTAAAATAAAACAAAATGTGAGCATAATGTATAAATGTCACCCCCGTGGGGACTTCTCCAGCCAGCCCAGTGCCATTAGTCTCTACAGGGACCCCTGTATCAGAGCCCCTCCTAGACACCAACACGATGTCCAGAAATCCAAGGCACCGCACAGAAGCACAGACACAGACTCCTGAGGACGCCCCCTTCCAGCCCCAGCCGCGCATCTAAGGACGATGACATGCGGCAGCCATCCTGTGTCCACAGACAGGTGCAGCCGTCCTTGACAGGAGCAGGAATTATTGGATCTGAATGTACCTCCACGTAGAACTCTGCTGAGCATCACATCGGCACAAAGATGCCAGGCACAGTTCTATGCTGTGGGGCCCCGTTTACGCAGAGGTCGGAAATAGACTATGGCCCTCGAGGGTATGAGAGGCTGGCCAGTGGAGTCCCCTTACTGGGAGGGGTGTTGGGGGTCCCCTTACTGGGAGGACTGTTGGGGGTCCCCTTACCGGGAAGGGTGTTGGGAGGTCCCCTTACTGGGAGGACTGTTGGGGGTCCCCTTACCAGAAGGGGTGTTGGGGGTCCCCTTACTGGGAGGAGTGTTGGGGGTCCCCTTCTCTGCAGGGTAGGCCAGGCTGGCTTCCCAGGAGCTGGTGCCTGCCAGCCCGACACTTCCCAGAAGGGACATTTCCGGCGGGCTGAGGCCCTGCCTGGCCCTGAGAAGTTGGGGGCAGGATGGGAGAGTATTCTTCCGGAAGACTCAGGTCCTGCCGCGCCCCTGAGACATGGAGGCAGAACTCCTCTGTGATGCTCTTGCCCACAAATAGCAGCCCTCAGATGCATCCCAAATCAGTCTGGCCTTTAGCCCAGCACGTAACTCTTGGGATGGAATCTACGTCCTGATGTTGAAAACCCAAAGAAAATAAGCTTTTGGTTCCAGAGAGAGCCAGATACCTTCCAGTTACACACAAGGCGGAGAACAGCATTTAACAAAGGATGTTCTGAAAAAGTATGCTTTTTGAATGATGAATATTTCATCAAGGGAAATGATCAATCAAGCATTAGTGGGGAGATACATCCACCCTCAAGATGCATGGTTTCGGTGGCTCTCTGGCATGTCTTCTGTGTTTTCATTGTGGTCGGTTTACTGCTGGGTCCTGACTTTACCGCTCAGCTCAGTTCCTTCTGAACCTCGCATATGCGGGCAAGGGCACCCCTGCAGCCCTGCACCTGCGCGTCCTCTCTCTTTACCTCCAAGAGGTCCAACCCAGCAGGTTTGGAAGCTCCCTTCTGTCCACGCTGTCCGCGCAAGCCCGGGGGTGGGGAGCGTGCATGCAGAGGCAGGACCGTGCGTGGCGTGGACTTCTCGTGGGGGAATCGGGCCGGAGACACGCTGCAGCTGTGCCAAGGCTTAAGAACCTCCCGATGTGGATGTTTGGAGCCCTGTCTCATCGATTCACGAGCAGTTCGCACACCTTGTCAGTGTAGGTAACACTCACACGCTTCTGCGGTTCAGACTGTTGTGATGCTAGCTCACTCACCCGTGGTCGTGAGTCACGTGGACCACGTGTGTACCATGGTCAGTTCCAGGGACGGAAACCCAGGTGAGGGCGCAGGTGTGAGGCAGATTGGACTCGGTGCCAGCGGACAGAGGGGCAGCGGGCGGGCGGGCGTGGGGCCTGTGTGTGCCCACCGTGGGCGGGGACATCGCCGTTCTCAGGACGGACTTAGACGAAGGTCCGGTGCCAGGGGAGGCTGGTGGCAAAGCCGTCCACTGAGCTGACCCGTGCGCCTCCAGACACGCCTGTGCCTCCCAGAAGCCGGGCCCCCAGGGTTTCTGGAAGCAGCAGGGCATGGACGCTTCTGCGTGCTGGGGAAGTCTGCAAAGAAGAAATGGCACTGCCTCTTTCTGTCTCAGAGAGCCCGACCCCCCGCTGACAGAGGGCAGGCTGACGGCACCCCGGGCCCTGAGCAGCACCGGGGGCCGGGGAGCAGTGACCTGGAGGGTGCCCTGAGGGGACCCGCGGTTTCCTCTCTTTCTCCTCCGAGAGCGGCCGCCAGCACTGCAGCCCTGGGTCCTTCCAGGACGAGCCCCTCTCAGGCCGTGTTGGTACTTGGCAGTGGAGCTCAGTGGCCGGACTCTGACTTAGGGCTCTGACCTGAATGTTCCAAAAGTCAAAGAAGTCACGGCCAGGGAGTCGGTGGGCTGTCTTAAGCTCACCTCATTGGATCTTAAGTAGATACTTGCACGAATAATTGTCGTTTTAAAACCCGTGGGCCCCCTGAAAGCCACATCTAGCTGTGACGGTGACATCCCCGGAGGTGCTGAGTGTGGCCCCAGGTGAGGGTGGGAAGTGTCAGGTTGGGGGATGATTAAAATCCGGGGCCCTGGAGAGCCTGGAGCTTGGCTTCTCACCTTCACCGGTTGTCTAGTGCCCCCGGGGGGGGCGTGGCTTCCGGCTCATGTACGCGCCTTCAGTTTGGGGGGTTCAGACAGTCTTATCTGAGCTCTGGATTTTCAGCCAAGTTCAAAGCCCAAGCGCTGGTCCCTGCCTTCCCTTCCTTCACCCTGGGTGGACGTATAGGCCTACGTCCCGTCTGCCCCCCCCCACCACGCCCTGCCGCCCCCAGGGAAGGCCTCTGGTGGCCTCGTGGCCCTGTCTCAGGCCTCCCCTGTGGGCCATCTGGACCAGACTCTGTCCCCGGCCCTGGTACCCGGGACGCCGTCGCCCCACGTGGCTCCGGGCTCACCAGGGAGGCCTCAGGAGCTGGGTGGGCATGCTCCTGGGCTCCATCCTGTGTTGTTGTTGTCCTGAGATGACCCCGTTTCTCTCCCGGTAGCTGGGAATCATGGTTTAGCAGCTCCCGCCTGTGGATGAGGCTGGGTGGCCAGCATCCCACATGCCCGGAGAGTCCCCGGTGGACGTTTATTTGGGTCTGTGTCATGTTACAAGAGTGAACGGCGGGCGCTCAGGCACCGAGTCTCCTTCCAGGCGGCTGCAGACGGCAAGTCGCTGCCCGTGGCCGCCTCTGCCTCCGGGGAGCCCCGGCCAGTCCCACGCTCCCGCGTTTTTGGTGCCTTCCTCCGACTCTGCCGCTGCTCCCCCTTAATCGCTGGGCACCCCTCTTTTGTCTCTGCAGGCGCCTGCTCTCCATGCCCTGGCCCGGGTCCCGCCCGGGGCCACCTCCGAAGCCTGAGCCGGGGCTGTTTCTCTGGAAATGGACGTGCCCAGGGCGCCCTCTGGTGGCTCCCGGAGCTGAGCCTCGGTGAGTCCCGGTGGCGATGGCGGCCTCTGTCCTCGCGCCGCGCCCCAGGCCCTCCCCCGGGAATGAGACCCTGCACCAGCACTACAACTACGTGGGCAAGCTGGAGGGCAGGCTGAAGGAGGCCCCCGAGGGCAGCACGCTGACCACCGTGCTGTTCCTGGTCATTTGCAGCTTCATCGTGCTGGAGAACCTCATGGTTTTGATCGCCATCTGGAGAAACAATAAGTTCCACAACCGCATGTACTTTTTCATCGGCAACCTGGCCCTCTGTGACCTGCTGGCCGGCATCGCCTACAAGGTCAACATCCTGATGTCGGGCAAGCGGACGCTGAGCCTGTCCCCGACGGTCTGGTTCCTGCGGGAAGGAAGCATGTTTGTGGCCCTCGGGGCGTCCACCTGCAGCCTGCTGGCCATCGCCATCGAGCGGCACCTGACGATGATCAAGATGCGGCCGTACGACGCCAACAAGAAGCACCGCGTGTTTCTTCTGATCGGGATGTGCTGGCTCATCGCGCTCTCGCTGGGCGCCTTGCCCATCCTGGGCTGGAACTGTGTGCACGACCTCCCCGACTGTTCCACCATTCTGCCCCTCTACTCCAAGAAGTACATCGCGTTCTGTATCAGCATCTTCACGGCCATCCTGGTGACCATCGTCATCCTGTACGCCCGCATCTACTTCCTGGTGAAGTCCAGCAGCCGCAGGGTGGCCAGCCCCCACAACTCGGAGCGCTCCATGGCCCTGCTGCGGACCGTGGTCATCGTGGTGAGCGTGTTCATCGCCTGCTGGTCCCCACTCTTCATCCTCTTCCTCGTCGACGTGGCCTGCAGGGTGAAGGAGTGCGCCGTCCTGTTCAAGGCCCAGTGGTTCATCATGCTGGCCGTGCTCAACTCCGCCATGAACCCCGTCATCTACACGCTGGCCAGCAAGGAGATGCGGCGGGCTTTCTTCCGGCTGGTCTGCACCTGCCTGGTCCGGGGCCGTGGCGCCCGCTCCTCGCCCACCCAGCCTGCCCTCGATCCCAGCAGAAGCAAGTCCAGCGGCAGCAACAACAGCAGCCCCTCGCCAAAGAGCAAGGAAGACCCTCCCCAGAGAGTCGCCTCACCCTGCATCACCGACGGAAACAAAACCCTGCAGAACGGGATTCTCTGCAAGTGAGAGCGCCTGCCTCCAGGAGCGGGGGAGGGGAGCCCCGCTCTGTGGCCACGGCCGTATCTGTTGCACGCCTCGCCCCTGGGAGTTCCAGAGAGGGGACTCGGGAAGTCCACTCGCCAGTGGCTTGCCCGGCGTGGGCGTCCCGTGAGGAGGGGGACCCAAGGACCCGCCAGCGTGTGTCACGGCAGGCCGTGCGCTCTGTCCGTCTTGGCTCCAGTCTTCTGAATGCACCACGCTGCGACAGTATCTGCCGCCTTCCCCTGAGCCCCCCTGGCTGCTCCCCGCGGGGCCTGGACAGGGAAGGTCGCGGGCCCCACAACGTGCAGGGTGTTTCTCAGAACGTCATGACGATGTTTGGTAACTTCACTCTACACTGTGAGCGGAGTGGATGCCTGTGTGCTTGTCATTTCTGTGTCACGGAGCACTTGTGTCCCTTATGTCTGCCGTTGGTACGCGGCACCTGGGTGTGTCGGTGAGCGGCAGTGTGTGACACAGTTAAATATCCGTAAGTGCAAGTGTGTCCTGATTGAACCACCAGGTGTAAGGATGTGGCTGGAAACTCGGTGGACACGGCAGTCCCGGGCTCCTCAGACCGACGTGAAGTCTTGTGTTCAGCAGGCTTTGAACGCCTACCATCCCAGAGAGGGCTGGTTCCCGGCGGGTCTCAGATGTGTGGGTCTGAAGGATCCTGGGAGATCGGGCGATCTGGTGATCTCTGGGAGCCGTGTCCCTGTTCCTCTGGGGCTCCTGTGTCCCTGCACATCCAAACCCACGTTAACCAAATTCCCTGATTGTTTGGGGTTCCTACAGATCACAGAAGAGCCAGGGGCTTCCAGGAGCCCATCCCCAGACCAACCGAGAAAGGGACCCACGAGGGAGCAGCAGAGGACAGACGCCCCCCCCCCCCCCCCCGGCCTGAAGCCGGAAGCAGTGGTCTGTTTAATGCAATGGAACGTTTGTACTGAATTAGGAGAGGTTTACAGGGCTGTGTTGAGTCTCTTTCTCTGAGCAGAAAAGCTCGGAGGCGGCAGCCCCGTGTTGTCTCAGTGGCGTAGCTGGGGAGGTCAGCGGTCTCCACGCTCCCCAAAGCTGACCCTGACAGTGACAGCCAGGAGCGTGTCCGCGTGTGCTCTCCAGGGAAACGTAAGGATACTGTAATCTGCCTTTGCAGCCTGGGCTGACCCTGCGTCCCTGATCGCCTGGTAAAGGGATTACTTAGGAGGGGTTTCCGTGCGCGCCCTCCCCAAGGACCCCACCCGCAGGACAAACGTGTGTGCATCTGTAGAGATCTCATAACCATAGAGCTGATGGCTTCTTGGTAAAAAACAAAACGAGCAACCTTTAAAAGGACCCTTACTCGGGCGAGCCCACATCGCAGCCCCTGGGGTTTCTCAAGTTGGCTGGGAATTTCTGGCCGAGTCAAGACTCAGTCTCAACACGTTAACGATTTGCAAGAGAAGCTGGCTCCCGTGTGTCACCTGATGCACATTCCCCACACTGAGGAACGTTCCGGTGGGTCCTGGGTGGTTTCCATGTACTGACCAAAGACTATCCTCATTTTTGTTGCCGAGGAGAGAAATTGTACTTGTAAGGCGACGTCTTCGGTGGCATTTTTGGTGGCTTCTTTACATCACTGAAAAGGGGCTTCTTTCTGAACTCAGCATTTCTAGAAAAGTGAAGCATTGAGGTATTGAGTTGAGAAAACAAAGCCGCATTCCAGAGAGCTGGAGTGTTGGGCATCGGTGCTCGCCGGGTGGCGACGTGACTTCAGGACCCAGTGCCCTGGCTCTGAGGGGCGTTGGGGGGGGGGGTCTCCTCTCTGGTGCTAATGTTAGTGACACTCGCTCTACAGTCCCGTTGAGAGAATGCAGAACTTTCAAGCAGTCTGAACGAAAAATACGCCAAAAAAGGAACGGTGTTTGCTTGCTGTATGCAGAACGTGATGGAACATCAAGACCGGTGTGCACGGCCCTCGGCAGCTTGCGGGGGCGCGTTTAGGAGTTGAGACTACAGAGCTTGCGCTAGATCTCACTCGGTTAGTAACCTTCACGGTGTCCCATGTGTTTGTTAAAAAAAAAAAAACACCAAAAACCAAAAGCCTGCATATAAACTGGTCATCGGGGCGCCTGGGTGGCTCAGTCAGTTCAGCGTCCGACTTTGGCTCGGGTCATGATCACTCAGTTCGTGGGTTCAAGACCGGCATCAGGCTCTGTGCTGACAGTGCACAGAGATTCTCTCTCTCCCGTTCTCTTTGCCTCTCCCCTCTCTGGCTCTGTCTCTCTCTCTCAAAATAAATACATAAACTTAAAAAAAAATAAAAAATGAAAAAACAAACCTGTGGCTGGGGGTCAGCGTGGGGGCCCGTGTGCAGGGTGGCCACCTGGTTTCCCACCTGGGGCCACTGTCCCTCCAGGATGGAAACGGCTCTAGGAGCCCATGCCCTCCCCCGCCCAGTCCCCCCTGGGCAGCTGCCCTGGGTCAGGGTTTGGAGGCGGGTCAACCCTTAACCCTTCCTCGGGGAGAAAATCACAGGTCCCGGCAGAGCGTGGCCGACAGAGGGCGTCTGGTTCCGCTCCGTTTGCAGCAGGAGAGAGTAGGTCAGAACCTGTCCTTCGCCCCGCGTCATTCCTGACGAAGGGCCACGTCTAGCGTGTGTGTGTGTGCGTGTGTGCACGTGTGCTTGTGCGTGTGTGTCTGCTCTGTGTTAGGCCCGCAGACGGCCTGACTGGGGATGTTCATGCTGATGTTGGTGGAGAAACCTCACTGCATAAGCAAGGACCACCACGGCTCCCCTAGAGCGGACGCGGCCAGAGACCCCGTCAGGAAGGCCGACGCCAGGCCCCGTGTGCACGCCACACCGTCAGGGGGGCGAGGCTGTGCAGGTGCTGCTGTTGGAAGAGGCACGTGCTCCCTTCGGAGAAGCTCCAGCCCCTCTGCCTCGCCAGGCGATGCAAGACCCCCGCCCGCGGGAGAGGCTGGCCACGCAGCCCTCCATTGCTCACACCTCGGTGACAGTCACTCCAACGGTGAGCTACGCAGCAGGCGCTGCTCTCTGCCGCGTGACCTGTGCTGCCCAAGAGGCTGTCCTGGGGGTGGAACCAGGCTCACTTCATAGAAAACTCCTCACTGAATTAGCAAGTCCGGGCTCTTAAATTATGTCTGTGAGGACAAAGCCTCACCACCCAAACGTTTTAGCGTCTAAGTCGAAATATCAAAGGGTTTGCTGCACAGAAACGCACACACCTGTCTCCCGAAGGTGAAGGCACATTTTCCCATGACCAGTGAAGAAGGGCGCCATTGCCAACACGGCCGTGACACCCGGTGCCCCGGGCCACGGCACTGACGCTTGGGGACGCCACGCGGCCCCTCCTCCTGGCCGCCACAGATGCGGCCAGAAGCCACGTCGCTTCCTGGAGGAGGTTAGAAAGCTCGAGGCTGGTTTGAGAATGCCACTCCTCAGAACCCAAAGGGGATTCTGTCCCAGCATCAAAGCAGAAAGTGGCTCATCGGCGACACGCCCAGGCAGAGACTTTCACGGCAATTCTTTCTTGTTCCACAAAAGTCAATGGAAAACAAAACACAGGATTCTCAAGTGATATTTATCAATATATATAATTTCCCATCCAAATGCTTTTTAAAAAGTAATAAATATCTTATTATTACACATTGGATTTACACGGAGTTCTTTCCTAATCCTTGGACTTTTAACATCCCATGTTTAATTCTTGTTTAATTCTCCGTGCAAAGAAACATTCACATACTTAAAGTTTTTACAATATTTATTCTGGAACAAGTTTTATTCAAAAGGCAAATGAACACAGAACATTGCACTCGCAGCTGACACACAGTCATTACAGAGAAAGGTAACTCAGCGTTCAAAGACAGAGATGCCCACGTATTCCTGCTTTGTTGACCACTGCTGGATTTGGTCGGGTAGACAATTTGGTTGTGGTAAGGATGCCCCGGGTGCGTGGGACACTCAGGACCACGCCTGCACTCTCCGTGTGCACGCTTTGCTACCTACAGCGTCTCAAGGTGAAGCAACGACACAGAAATGTAACCTTGTACGAGGTTTCGTGCCTGGCACTTTCTTCCGTGAGAATGGTTCTCCCAGCTCGGGGAGGAGCCCTGGAGAGTCATTAATTCAGGACATCTGGGGAGGCAGGGGGCCTGCCCAGTGCAGCCCCCCAGCCCCCAGTGCCCATGCCAACACCAGCCGTGGGGCATGCATGAGAAGGGTGCCCCGCAGGCTCTGAATGTCCCCTGTGACCCTCCCGCCCCACCCGCCTCCAGCTCGCACAGCCTTCAGACCCCCAGGCCCAACCGGGAGCCCCAGCCTCCACTGTCCTGTTGAACCTGGCCACGCCGGCCATCAGGCCCGTCTGACCCTCGTGCCCCGGGTGTGTTTGCTTCCTACCGGATGACAGATTCCCGTCTCTCCCGGGAGCCCAGCACAGAGCCTGCCGCACAGGAACCTGTGCACAGACGGGGCCAAGACGAATGCCCGCCAGCTGTGGGGTGCACAGCTGTGCCCAGGCAGACCGCTCGCACCCCAGCACACCTGGTGCGGACAGCTTTTCCGCACCTGTCCCTTCCTGCCCGTCGTCTCTGACCTCGGAAAGACACTGCCGGATGCAAGCAGCGCATAAGACTGGACTTGCTCGTCCCCGAACGCTTCTTCTTCCCTTCAGCCTCCTGCGCTGTCTCCCTCCTTCCTTGTCTTCCCTGCTGGCCTCCCTTCCCTCCTGCCCCTCGGTCACTTCCACAGCACCCACCCCCGCCCTCCTGTCTGTTCGTGCTCCCCCTTGCCCTTGGGCCCCACCTCCTGCAGCATCCAGGACGCTCCTCCACGAGTCTGCAGAGGCCAGGACCTGTCAGCCCCCAAACTCTTCACGTCTGCTTAACTTCCTGCCTGTCCTTGCTGCTTAAAATACCAGAGCCCGGGGAGGGTAGGCCGAGGTGCCCGTTCCACCGCCCGCCTGCGCACGCACACACACAGGTGTGCATCCGCCGTGATCAGCGCAGGTACGTGCGCACACACAACTGACATTCAGAGCCCTCGTACAAAATCGCAGTTTTTCTGGCTGCTATAAAATGTGCCAGTTTTAAAACTGTGCATTTGTTGCTTGCAAACTTATAAATATTTATAAGCCCCATTATAAATAAATTGTGGCTGGCAGACGGCACTCTATCCGCCAGCAGCGATTGCTCGAGTTCTCGATGCTTATCAATCCTCCACTTTTAAAACTCAGAGCACAGGCTCTGGGATCTAGAACACGAAGCGGTAGGAAAACCTACTGGTAAATTGGAGGGGAGCCCTCAGTAGGGGAGGGCTGGCAGCTCACACCCGATGGTGGTCCACACTCCCTGTTTACCAGAAATACACATTCCTGGGCCCGCGCAGCCCTCCTGGGGTGGGGCCTGGGGCCTCCTCGCTGCCCCTCGTCTCCGGATCTGCTTGGCCCCGAGGACTGTGTCTCCGCCTGGGATTCCCGGCCCGGGGAGTGTGCACAGGGCCTGCTTTCCACCTGCGCCCGGCTGGCAGCTAAGCCCAGCTGGGTGCGTGCTGAGTTGTGTCCACCCTGCCTCCTGCCGCCCCTCACTCTGCCACACCACGGTGACTGGGCCGATCGTGCCCTCCTCCTCCTCCTCCTCCTCCTCCTCCTCCTCGGCTTCCTTCCCTTCCCCACCCCTGGGGCATCGCCGGGAGAAACGACAGCCAGTCAGACCCTCTTGGGGTCTGCGGCTGAAGGGCCCCAAACAGAAACACCTCCTCGTCCCGGAAGGGGCACGAATGCAAACCCAAGCGGGAAGAGCTGTTTGCCATTTTCCATCGGGGGCTGAGCGTTACACACACTGTCAAGGACCCTCATGAGTCCTGCGCTCTGTCCTACGTTCAGCCACTGACTGTCCCGCGCTGCGGCAAATCCCCTGGCCCTAGTCCCCCCACTGAAGAGCTGGGTCTGGAGCTGCAGGATCCTGATCCCATAGCCCTCCCTTGCTTGTGACCCTCGGGGGTGGGGGGGGCACGGCACATCCGGGTTCGTAGCACGTGCCGGCAGAGTGGTTTTTCCACTTCATCCTTCCCAGGACCATTTTTAAAGTTTCACTACACAGCCTGGTGTTCTGAGACACGTGACCCAGATTTGTCTGCGACACGCGGTGACCCAAGCGCAGTATTTCCACAATCTCCCTCCCCCCTTCCCCACCGCCACAGAAAGGCAAGGGGGGGGAGCGTGCACGCAGGGGGGCGGGGGGGACGCACGCATGTGCTACTCCGCCAGCCAGAGAGCCCGTCACACGTGTGCACGAAGCATCCCAGGGATCAGTTGTCCTTCCTCTTCACGTATATTCACCACCACCTCCCATCTCACGGCGGGGACACCGCACAGCCCTGCGGTGCAGGTGGCACGCAAGCCAGCGCTCAGAGAAGCCCCAGCAACCAGTGTGAGGCCTCGTGGCTCTGGGGCGCCGCCGGGGAGGCCTGGGACCTCGTGGGAACTGCCTCCACCCCGTGACCGATTCCCGGAAATAAGGACCAGGGCCTCAGGTTTCAGGTGTCACTTATGAGAAGGACACCTCCCCCCACCCCCACCAGGCATCTGACGCCACCTGAAAGGAACTGTCCATCTCAGGAGCCCAGGACGGGCAGGGCCAGCAGACACGCGGCCACAGTGTCCGAGCACAGGGCCCTTTCAGGGGCTGCGCTAACTGCCGCCCTGCCCCTCCACCTCCCTCCCGCTGCTGCCCCTCCTTGGAAGTCAGGCCTCCCTCTTCCTCTGCAGGCAGCTTGTCACTTTCTGTCTTCCCTGGAAATTACCCCGGTGCCTTCCTCCCTGAGAGACCCTCAGGACACTGTATGTCCTGCAGCTGGGCCTCTGTCCATCCTTCCACCCCAACAGCCAAGACAGCGATAAGCAATCCTTGTTCAAACGAAACGGGGTGCAGCAGAGTGGCCAGAGGGTCCTTGGGCCGTCGAGTATAGGAGCCCGGGAGTGGTGGCCCGGGCACAGGCGTGGGTCGGGAGATGCTCGCATGCGTCAGCCATCAGTCCGCTGAGCGCCCAGGGCCTCAAGCATCAGAGCTCAGTGAAACCACCAGCCAGCAGCGCCACAGGGACCCTGTGGGCGCTCAGAGGGACAAACGAGGATGTCATTTTAAAGTACTGCTGATTCACACACGGAGGTGTTGGGGGGGGGGTGGTCTCCAGGGCTGCCGAACCGATGCGGCATCGGGAGGCCCGCTGGGCCTGCCTTTTTCACCCAGCACAGCTGGGGGCAGGGGCCCAGCAGGGGGGCGCAGGCCCGGTGCCACCATGCACCCCGGGGGCGGCCAGGCACAGCGCACAGAGAACATACCCGGGGTGCAGAGACCCTGGGACACACAGCCCTGCCCTGGCAGAGGTGCAGGCTGGGAACTGGGCGACGGGGGACCCAGGCTGGCCCGGGGAATCCTGAGTCCCAGGCACGGCAGAACCCGGTAACACCAACGGAGCAGGACAGCTCGGCCGGCTGCCCGCCCACCGCGTGGCTTTGAAGGTGGGGTACCCACCCCGCCTCAGTTTCCCCGCCTGTGAATGAGGCCCTTCACACGGCCTTGAAGGGGAGCGGAGATGACCCCGCGGAGCCCCAACATGCTTCACAGGGGAGGGCCAAGGAAGAGAGACTCGAAGGCACCCCTGGGTCTCCAGGTTGCTCCGGTGGCTACAAAGGGGCATGATTTCCCCCCGGCACTGTTCCTTTGTAAGCAAACCCTGGAATCTGAGCTTAAAAATACATGTTTTGAATTAATATTGAAACAAGAATTTGATCTCCCGCCAATACTTCTAATTTTCTAAATTGATTCTCATGCAAAGAAAACATGATATATATATATATATATATATAAACATATATATATATATATATATATATATATTGCTTATCACCACTGAGACAGACATTGACTTCACAGCAGAGAGCTCCCGCACCTGCAGATTACCATCTGTCACATCCTCAAGAGGGAAAAGAAAGCAGGTCACGTGTTCAGGGCTTCGGGGTCCCCAACCAGCCCTTCCTACTTCGCCCTGAAACATTAGCATTTGGGAGGTGCCCTTAACACGACACAGCGGGGCACTAAAAAGTCAGTTTACCCATCTTTATATGTGTGGACGCTCCCACACTGGGGTGGGACCTCTGGTACGTCTGCAGGGCTGCAGGCCTCTGGGGTACGGGGCACAGGGCGGTTCCCACCCCCGCCCCATCTGCGTCGTCACAGGGCAGGAGCCTGAACAATGCCACCCCAACCCCGTTCAGCTCCCACTGCTTCCGAGTGACCTGGGGCAGAGTATCCGCACCGTGACTGAAACCAGAACTGTTCTTTCCAGGAAGAGGCGGGTGGTCCCACATTAGTTCCAATCCACGGCAGAACATTCTAGAAGACTGAAGCCACCGTCATCTTGGATCCACTGGACCCTCAAGGGACAAAAACTCCTAAGAAGCCCCACACACATCCGTGGAGCTGCCCGACTCCCCCGTCACCCACAAGCTTCACCCCATCTTCCATCCTGGACACACACACCCCAAGAACAGAAATGGGGTTCATTTAGCATTAGAACTTCACAGATTCACTCAACAGAATTTTTTAAATCCACCCTTAACTCCTCACTCTCGAAGCATCGAATTTATTACCGTCCCACTCTAAGCGCGCGGAAAGTCCTTCTGTTGCTCCGACCCAGGGGTGCCTTGCACCGTGGGGCCGCACGGGACGGGGGCCTGTGCCGTGGCACCAATTAAAAGGTGCCAGCCGACGAATGGATCCTTCTATCTTTTAAAAGACAGCATCTGTTAAAATCACATGGTAACGTCAACACGGGCGTTTTTTAAAAGTTACAGGCACTGTTGACCTCCTGACACCGAATGACCCCGTAAGAAATCCCAGTACTCCAGCTCAAAGGAAGGGGTCGAGACAGAGCTCCGTGGGGCACGCGCCCTTTCCACGGAGCAACTGGGAAATCTGCGGCAGAGACGACCAGCCACCTAACCCACCGACCACTCGAGAAGCAGGAAGCCTCCGACCGATCCCGCGGGCCCGAGTCACCAACCTCAGGCAAACGTGGGGCAAGAGCCACGGCCGCGCACACGTCTCCGGGACGGAGCACGCGTGTCAGATCTGCCTTCGACACAGCTCGTACCGGTGCATTTTTCGCTGTCGGATTCGGGGCAGGGACGGTTTCTAGCAGCTACCGCGGCGGCCTGCCATCATCGGATTGGCTGGAAGGACACAGAAGCCAAGACTTCGCCCCAGCCAGCCCCCGCCCCCCACAGTAACACAGATGGGAGCAATGGAAGAGTTTGCCAGTGAAGATGTTGGTCACCGAGGCTCCTTTGGTGCCACATCTGGCAGTAAGATCTTTGAGAACCCTGGACAACTGAGGTCAAGGGGGACGGGATTCCCATGCTCAGGCACCACCGACACGGCCGGGTTGACAGTTCGGCGGCACCAGGTGTCAGGTGCGGGAGCCGGGAGCTCACGGTGCAGTGCAGACGGCCGGGGGGACGGGGGGCGTCATCGCGGAGGGAGGGGGCGCCAACACCCCGAGGGGCGGCCCCCGGGACCAGAGCTAGGCCCTTTCGGGTGGCAGCCCGCCTTCTTCTGCGCCGACTCCGTATTTTTTACTCCATATTTTTAGAACCCTCCTGCCTGCTTCTAGTCCCCGTGTTGTGCTTATCGGGTAAGATTGCAGGTCACACCTTCCTAGGGGAATTTCTCAGGAGAATGGGTCAGTTGAATTAAATTTTTTGCCCGGACAACTAGAGTCAAACTTTTTTTTCCATTAAAAACATACAGCACAGAACGTTAGTCTTACATCTTTCTTAGTCTTAAAAAATATAAATATAGAGGGCTAATTTGTACAGGATGTATAGGTATGTACACCTTTAATATGCACACGAGAAAATCAGGACAAGTTTATGAAACTTGCACTTTTCGGACACCTTCCTCCTGGGGCATTTGGACAAGGCTCTGAGCCCGTGGGCGGCTGCCCGAGTTTCCACAGCCCCCGTACCCATTTCCCGGGAAGAACCAGGTCTCCTGACCACCGGTGCAGGGTCAGGACAGGGTGGCCGGCCGGTCACAGGGGCTTCTCCACCGGCTGCTGGAGACAGAGCTCGCTTCCAGCAGAGACGATGGGCAGGCTATTCTCCAGGTGGTGGTTGATGAGGTGGCTGATGCTGTCGAAGACCCTGTCCTTCGTCCGGACCTGGGAGGGACACAGAGGGCAGGATGCGTGACCCACGGGCAGAGAAAAGAGAACGCACGTGCTTGGAGCCAGCCCCAGACCACGGGAACCGGAGCGGCGACCTCCCCGGGGCCTCCGCACTCTCTCAGAGACACGTCTGCGAAGTCCCCAGTGATCGTCACTGGCCTGTCATTCAGCCTGTCACCTGCCATGTGTCTTCAGCAACCACCCTGCCCTCTGCTGCCAACCTTTTCTCTCCTGCTCCTCTCCTGCCCTCGAAAGACCCATCTGGCCATCCTGCACTCGCACCCAGAGGGGGTCCACGTAGCCCTTCCGTCTCCTGCACTGGGGGCGAGCCTGTCTGGGACGCAGGGGCGGCGCAGCACGCTCCTGGTTTCTTGGTGCAATGCCCGCCTGCCAGCCTCTGAGCAAGTGAACCCTGGGGGTGGGGTGGGGGTGTGGGGAGGGTCACCACTTTCCGCTGCTCACCGGGCCTGCGCCTTGGTCCCTGGGCTGCTACACTCCCAGTGTAGACCACACTTGAAGAAGGCAGAGGACACGCCTGGCCAGGAACAGTCTCCCGGCTGCTGTGGACACAGCCCCTGTGGCCTCCTTTGAGGGGATGGGAGACAGGTCAGGGAGCAGGTGCCTGGCTACACCTGATGGCCCTCCAGCCCTTAGATGGTCCTCATGATGGCTCTTGGATGCCCTGGGTGTCTGACCTCTCTCTCCAGCCTTATTTCTGGGGACCCCCCTCCCCTGGGCCACAGCTCTCCCCCACCTGTCTCTCAGGGACTCCGAGGGCACATCTAGTTTCTTCCTCCTTACCTGTCTCTCCTTTTCTCTAATCCCATCCTCACCCCTGATGTGGCCACTCTTGTCTCTCCCTTCCACCAACCTACCAATGGGATGTCCTATTCTGAGCCTTCAGCCTTGATCTCATTCCCACCCCAAATCTATAGTCCAGGTGTGCCCATTAAAGCCCCCCCACCCCGCCCCCCGGCCATCTGCTCTAGGATCTACAAGATAGCAGCCACAGGCAACAGTAGAAACTTAGAAATGAGGGTGCTCTGTTCTCCTGGGGTCCCACACTGAGGTAGGCCCCCTTCCCCACAGGTGTCTGTAAGCATGGAGGGACAGGGACCCACTGGGCCACGGGGTTCCTGACCCTTGGGCACTGAGCCTCGCCAAGGATGTGACCCAATGGGCACATTAGGAAAGGAATCTTTTTGCAAGAAATTTTGGCATCTTTTCATCGAGGCTGTTTAATCCTCCTGAGTTCTGTAGAATCCCCACCCCAGAAAGACCCTGAGGTGACATGGGCAGGCCCCTTTCTGGGAGGTGAGGGGCACCCAGGACTCAGCCTGAGACTACTGTTGGCTGCTGCCTTGACGCTGACTTCTTCTTCCCACTTCTTAGTGATGAACACTCATCGAAGTTCTGGGGCAGCAGGGGTGAATGAAAGAGGGTTTATGGCAGGGCAGTGTCTGGGATAGCAGTCTTAGCATGGACTCACGTCCAAATCAGTAACCCCGTGCCCAGGCCAACTCCACCAGGAGCTTGGGGTGGGGCTCGGCCAACCGGCATGTCTCTTGATCCCCTCCCCCCATGATTCCAACATATTGCCCAAGCTGCCCCCTGGTGGGCATCTTTGGGGTATGAAGGCTGGGCCACAATGAACACACACATACAAACAAAAGCATGAAGAGTTATATGATATAAATTTACTGCCTAAATAGGCCAGTTCACTCCATTCGCATCAATGCTTGCTGAAACTCCAGTCTGGCTTCTTCCCAGAGAACCTGCAGTCCACAGAGCTATCTGTATGGACCCACTTGCTATGTGGGTCAGAAAAGAAGAGCGAGCTGAAATCAGTATTCTAAGCTTTTACCTTAGGAAACTAGAAAAAAGAACAAATTAAATCCACAGGAAGCATAAGGAAAGAAATAATGAAAAAATTAGAGCGGAAACCAATGACATTGGAAACAGGAAATCAGTACAGAAATCAATGATCCCCAAAGCTGGTCCTTTGAAAAGATACATAACAATTGATAAGCCTCTGGCCAGGCTAAGAAAAAAAATGAGAGAAGACACTTAGTAATATCGGAAATGAAAGAAGGGTCATCACTACAGATCTCATGGAATTTAAAAGGATAATGAAGGAATACTATAAATAACTCTATGCCCACAAATTTGATAACTCCTTAAAAACGGACCCATTTCTTGAAAGACACAACTTCACAAAACTCTCACAAGAAGAAATAGATGGTTTGAATAAACCTGTGGCTATTTAAAAATTGAATCAATAGTGAATAATCTGCCAACATAGAAAGCACCAGGCCCAGATAGGTTCACTGGTGAACTCTACCAAACACTTAAAGACAAAATTTACCAAGACCCCACAATCTCATTCAGAAGACAGAAGCAGAAATAATATCACTTAACTCACTCTATGAGGCTAGTACGACTCTAACATCAAAAGCAAACAAAGACATTACAGGAAAAGAAAACTACAGACCAGCACCTCTTATGAACACACGTGCAAAAATCCTCAACAAAACACTAACGGATTGAATCCAACAATGTATAAGAAGAACTATACACCATGACCAAGGGGGATTTATCCTGGGTCTGCAAGGCTGCTTCCCCATTCAGAAATCAACACAATCCATCACACCATTAGGGAGAAGACAAAAACTCCATGATCCTGTCAATGGAAACAGAAAATTCAACCAATTCTTGGTAAAAGCTCTCAGTAAACTAGGAATACGGGTGAAACTTCCTCCACTTGATAAAGACATCCACAAAAATCCTACCACTAACATCCTACTTAATGATGAGAAACTTGAACAAGGCCAGGATGTCCCGCCTCACACTCCTCAACACCATCATGGAAGTCCTCGTTAATGCAGTAAGACAACAAAGGAAATAAAAGGCAAAGACAGCATTTTCAGTGAACGGTGCTGCAGCACCGGGATATCCACATATATTTTACAGAAAGCCTAGATCAGAACTTACACCCTTCAAAAAATTAACTCAGAATGGATCACAGACTTAAATGTAAAATGCAGAATTATTAAACTCTTAAAAGAAAACACAGGGAGAACCTTAGTGACCATGGGTTTGGTGATGACTTTCTAGATAAGACATCAAAGGCCTGATTCGTGAATGAAAGAAGCGATAAGCTGAACTTCATCAAGATTAAAAACGTCTGATCCACAAGTGACACCCTCAAGACAGTGAGAAGAGCAGCCACGGACTGGGGGAAGGTATTTGCAAAAGACACATCCGATAATGAACCGGTCTCTGAAATATACGAACAGCTCTTAATACCAACATTAAGAAGACAACCACATTTTAAAAATGGGGCAAAGACCTTAACAAACACCTCAGCAAAGAGGACGCACAGGTGGCAAACAAGTACGTGAAAAGATGCCCTACAGCACGAGTCACCAGGGAAACACAAGTTACAACACTGAGATGCCACCACACGCCTATCAGAATGGCCAAAATCCACAACACCGACAACTGCCAATGCTGGTGAGGATGTGTGCAATGGGAACTCTCGTCACTGCTGGTGGATTGCAAAACGGGAGAGATAGTTTAGAAGATAGTTTGGTGGTTCCTTTTTTTAAAATGTTTATTTTGAGGGGGGGGGGATAGGAAGTGAGCAAGGGAGGGGCAAAGAGAGAGGAGAGAGAGAGAATCCCAAACACATTCCACACTGTCAGCATGGAGCCCGATGAGAGGCTCGAACCTGAACCCTGAGATCACGACCTAAGCCGAAACCAAGAGTTGGATGCTTAATCGACTGAGCTATGCAGGTCTTGTAAAACTAAACACATGTGATGAAGGAGGTGCTGGTCGCTGAGGTTTGGGGGCAGGGTGAGCTGCGGGAAGGAATCCACGGGGCAGTTGGGCAAGGGGGTGGGGGCCGTACCTTCTGCTTTAGGTATCGTGGGTTCAAGTTGTCTAGGGAACATTTAAATTAGGTGCCCAGTAGTCAGAAATACCATTTAGAGATATTGTACGTTAACAACTATACTGAACCAATGACAGAATGATTACATCCGTCCCCTTCCAAAAGGTCACACTAGCTGCGGCAAAGCCATCAGACAAGATAGTTCCTGATTAAAATCTGGTTCCATTGGAACGGGTTGCACACTCAGACCTGCTGTTTTTTGTCTAATGTCTCAGATTGGGCTGGATCCACTGGTGGACCCTCCACTCCCAGAGGCTCAAGCCCAAATACAACCTAACCCGAGCGGGATGTAGACCCACCCAGCCACATTGCTTGGCCTCTCCCAGGTTTGAAATTAAGGTGAGGCTCAGGTCCTTCTTAGACCCAACGGACACAGTGCCAGGTTCACATCAGCCCTCTGGGGCTGCAACGCCAAGAGTTAGGCTTGGGACTGTGAGCACCAGCTGCTTACATCGTTCCAATCAACACCTTGCCCACATGGGCACTCTTTTTCCCCAACAGCAGGAGGAAAATTTAGAGACTCACAAATAACCCAACGTCCCACCTTAAGACACTAAAAACCCTGAACTGAGCAGGAGAAAGGACATCATAAAGATTAAAGCAGAGATAAAGCAGGGAATGGGAAAATAATAGAGAAAATCAATGAAACCAAAAGCAGCTTCTCTGAAAAGACCAACAAATTTGACGAAGTTGGAGGACTCACACTTCTGGATTTCAAAACTAATTACAAAGCTACAGTAATCAAAACAGTGTGGTACGGATATAAAGACAGGCATATAAGGCAGTGGAAAAGAACAGATGGCCTAGAAATGAGCCCCTGCATATGTGGTCAAGTGATTTTTGACTAGGGTGCTATGACCATTCAACAGGAAAGGGACAATTTTTTCAACAAATGGTGCTGGGGAAACTGGGTGTCCACATAAAAAAGAATAGAGTGCCTGTAGCTGATGCCTTATACAAAAATTAACTCAAAATGGATCAAAGAGCTCAATGTAAGGCCTAAAATTCTTAGAAGAAAACTCAGGGCAAAAGCTTCAAGGCACTGAATCTGCAATGGTTTCTTGGATATGGTACCAAACGCCCAGGCAACAAAAGAAAAACCAGACAATTTGGACGTCATGAAAATTGTAAAGTTTTGTGCATGAAAGACACTATCAACAGAGTAAAAAAGCAACCTACAGGATGGGGGGATAAATTTGGAATTTGTGTATCTAATAAGTGATGAATATCCAGAATATGTAAAGTACTCCTAAAACTCAATAATAAGAAATAGACAACCTGATTCAAAAATGGGCAAAGAACTTGAACTGCCATTTCTTCAAAGAAGACACATAAATGACCATGTGACCGAATGACATGGCCAATAAGTACATGAAAAGATGCTCCACAACCCTCATCATCAGAGAAATGCAAATCGTGATACCACCTCACACTCATGAGAATGACCACCATCCCCAAACCAGAAAATAGCAGGTGTTGACCAGGAGGAGGAGACATTAGAGCCCTTGTGCACTGTTGGCAGGAATGTGAAATAGTGCAGCCACTGTGGGCTGTGTGATGGCTTCTCAAAAACATTTTGTTAATGAATTCTCATATGACTCAGCAAGTCCCCTTCTAGACGTACACCCGAGAAACTCAAAGGAGGGTCTCAAAGAGATACCTGTGCATTGTATTAAGAGCAGCGTTTCCTGCAATAGTTAAATGTGGAAGCAACAAGTCCATCCACACATGAGTGGATGGGCAAAATATGGTCTATCCACACAATGGAATATTGTGCAGCCTTAGGAAGGAAGGAGATCCTGACACGTGCTCCAGCGTGGATGAACCCTACGGACAGCATGAAACAGGCCAGTCACAGAAGGACAAATGAGCTGTGACTCCGCTTACATGACGTCCGTAGAGGAGTCAGATTCATAGAGACAGAAAGTAGAATGGTGGATGCCAGGGGCTGGGGGTGGAGGGGACAGGGAATTATTTAATGGGGACAGAGTTTCAGATTTGCAAGACAAAAAGAGTTCTGGGGATGGATATTGGTTGTACAAGTACACGCACACCACCCACACCACTGAACTGTACCCTTACAGCTGGCTTAGATGGTAAATTTTATGTCCTGTGTATTTTACCACAACAAAAAAAAATGAAGAAAAAGAAGAAAAACATGGACAAAGGATTCAAACAGACGTTAGTCCAAAGAAGATGCGTAAACAGCCAATAAGTATCTAAAGAGATGCTTGACCTTATTAGTCACGAGGGAAATGCAAATCAAAATCACAGTGGTCTGTCACTGCCCGCCCACACGGATGGCCAGAATCCAAACGCCAGATAATAACAAGGGTGGGAGACGGCACGGAGAAATCGGGGCCCTCGCACACTGTTAGTTGGAATGTAAAATGGTGCAGCTGCTTTGAAAAAAAAACTGTGTGACGGTCCCCCGGGTGGCAGATTACAGAGCCACCACACGACCTAACAAATCCACTCCTGGGTGTATGTCCAAGAGAAATGAAAACACACGTCCACACAGGAACTTGGACGTCATGTTAGCGGCAATGTTCGTAACAGCCAAATGTCCATCACGAATAAAGCATGGGCTGTCCGTGAGCGGAATGTTCCTCGGCCACAGAAAAGAATGAGGTGCTGACACCCGCCACAACGCGGATGACCCTTGACAACACTGTACTCAGTAAAAGAGGCTAGTCACAAAGGACTACGTATTTATAGGATTCCATTCAGAGGGAGCTCCAGAAGGGAGAAACCCACGGAGACTACGCGACAGGAGGCTGGTGGGTGACAGCTGAACGCAGAGGCATTTCTCTTGTAGGTGGTAAACATGTTCCAGACGGACTGTGGCCATGGATGCACACGTCTGTGAATATACTAAAACCCACTGGATCGTACTCCTGAAACGGGCCTGTATGCAAGGTATATCCTGATAAGGCTGCCTTTAAAGTCTCTGTGTCTACCAGTTTACAGAAGAGCCAGGGGTCAGGGCACAAGTGACATAGGGACACCACAACCCAAATCACAGTGTGGGATATTCTACAGACAAGTTATCTAGTCGCTCAAGGAAACCACTGGAGTCCAGGGAGATGGAGGGAAAACAGAGTAAGAGTCTTCAGAGACCTCACAAAATGGACCACGTGGACCACGCTTGAATTCTGATTCCAACAAACGTACTATACACAGAACATCTTTGAGATAATCAGGGAAATTTGAATATGTTGAACGACGATCTTTAGTTTTGTTGGATATAACAACTATGTCGTGTCGTTGTTGCTTTCATACCCTTATTGGTGGAAATGATGCTGAGATATTTACAAGAGGAGTGCACTGCAGGATGCCTGGATATGCGATCAAATGTTTCAGAAAGCCCCTCCCTCCCCTCCTCTCCAGTCCCTTCCTTCCTGACTGAACGGTCGGTCCAAATGCCAAGGGAGACAAGTGCTGTGCTCTGGGGGGGGGGAGGGGGGGGGCAGCCACGGTGGTCCCCAATGGGAGACTGGAGTCCAGGGGCAGTGAGGAGTGTACCACAGGACAGGTGATGGGAGGACACAGGACAGGAGGTGGGTGGCCCGCGTGGGCATCAGAGCCAGGAGGGGTGGTCAGAGTGAGCTCAGGGGGAAGGGAGCCCCCGGGGAACGGCTGGGCAGGGAACCGGCGCCCCCGCAGGGCGAGGGCAGGGGTGGCCGCTGTGATGGGGGTGCACCTCACACGTGGGGGGTTAACCAAGTCGGTGAAAATACGAAGGTGAGGGGTCAGGCTTCTCATCGCTGGAGGAGAGACTTAGAAATGCAGGAAAAGAAAACCGGATGACCCTGTGATATCAGACTGGAACCGGAAGAATTACCACGGGCATACCACTTGTAACATCCAGAGATGGACACACAAATGGACACAGGCACGAGCGTGCGCGTGTGCGTGCGTGTGCGTCTGTCGGCACCAATCCGTCCATCTCCAGGACACGGGAGCGGCAGCGCCCCCACTTGAAGATCCTGGTCTCCCCGTGAGAAACAAGCAGGCCAGGCCTCCAACTGCAGTGGAGGAAGACGGTCCCGTGACGTCCGTGTGTATTTGAAGCAAAGACAAAGAAGAGTGTTGAAGGGACGCGGTGAGAAGCCACCGAACAGTCAGGCAGCTGTGAATCCACACGGATGAAAACAAATTACTTAACAGCTGGAAAGGTGAATTCATGTAGTTTCAGGGTACCTCCTCCCAAATACGTAATAATTACAAGGGAAGGCGAGAGGGTGCAGGGGCGAAGCCTGCCAGACGCCCCCTTCGTCCGGCATCCAGGAGAACACTCACGGACACCACTCCCAGCGCGGTGTCTCCGTGACGGCGTGACCAGGACGCATAATCTGACCCCGACTCGGAGGACAGCTCAGAAAACCGGACTGAGCAGGAGCCTGCGGTGAGGGGGACTGAAGACACAGGACAGCCCGAGGCGGTGAGGGATTCTGAACGGATCCTTTCCAGTAAAGGCCGTTCCAGGAGCGGCCAGGGGACAGGAAGGGGGTCGGCAGGAGCAGGCCGCAGTGGCGCCATCAGGGCGAAGGCGCGATTCTGTGTGCACCACACTCACACTCGGGGGCCGGGGGCGACGGAGACTTTGGGCAGTGTACTCGCAAATCATTCCGTGGGAGAACGCTGTCCTCTACTTTCAAACACTATTGTCCCCTCTAAAATAACAGACGGGTGAATCGAGATCGGAACAATATTGGTAAACTGTGCAGCGAATACCGGGACCACGGGAGTTCATTACGCTTCTGTCTCTATTTTGTGCTTCAGAAAACACTGAAAGTGCTGTTGACAGAGACAGAGGGTGAGACAGGGAGGTCGCACAGACGCGACCAGCGCTGCTGGGGGAGAGAGGCTTGATGTATTTACAGGCACAGAGACAACCTGGGAAATTAAAATACTCCTCAAAAATTGAAAAATGGGCTACGATTTAGTTTCCACGGAGAATCAAGAAAGGACACCTGTTGGGCCGCCCGGGGGGCTCAGTAGGTTGAGCTTCCGACTTCGGCTCAGGTCATGATCTCACGGTTTGTGAGCTCGAGCCCCGAGTCGGGCTCTGTGCTGCCAGCTCAGAGCCTGGAACCTGCTTCGGATTCTGTGTCTCCCTCTCTCTCTGCCCCTCCTCTGCTTGTTCTCTCTCTCTCTCTCTCTCTCTCTCTCTCTCTCTCTCTCAAAATAAATAAACGTTAAAAAAGAAGAAGAAGACATGAAACCACCGAGAGCAGTTTGAGTACCAGGAAAGGACTCCGAGAGGGAGCCTGAGCCTGGCCGTGAGCACCACCCCGCTCCCCCGGGATTGGGTTGGGCTGTCACTTCTCATCAAAGACCGCAGGTAACATCTGCTTGGTCACGCTTTCCAGGTGTTACACTGGTAAGAAGTGAAAAGACACGACGGCCTTACCCGCCAGCGGCCAATGGCCCTGCTCGTACGTCCCTAGTCTATCCTGCACTCGGACTGGTAAGGCAGCCCGAGTGTGGCTTCTCCCACGAGGCCACTGACCGTCCCCACCGTCTCCATCCCCTTCTTCTCCATGGAGCCCCCGGGTTGAAGGGACAGGCCTGGAAGATGGGGGCCCCGGGATGTGAGTCGCCGAACCAAGGACCCGAGGGGCAAGAGTGGGTGAGTGGGAACTGAGCTCCCTTGGCTCAGACCAGTGAGGCTTCCCATGTCATCTTTTAGATCAGCACCGCCCAGTCTGCCGGAGACAAAGGAAAATTTAAAATAACAACAAGGCTTGTTTGAGTGGAGGGATGGAGGGGGATTATTTTCTTAGTTGCTCTCAGAATAAAATAAAATCCTAATAAATGTGGGGTATTGGCCGGTTGCTGTTTTCCGATGTCCTGAATGCAAAGCCCCGGCACGTGCTCTCAATGTGCCACGTTCCCGAGACCGCGGTCAGGAAGCCCATGGAACACCCAGCCACGGAACAAGTGCAGGTGTGCTGGAGGTGTGGGTGCCGGTGCAGGTACAGGTGAGGTGCAGGTGCGGGTGCAGGTGTGGGTGTGGGTGCGGCAAGCGGCTCATTATAAAGCAAGCACAGCGCCCGGCCCACCCTGCTGGCCCTACCGGCCGAGGGGATGAATCAAGGACAGGTGCCTCCGGGCATAATCTTAGCCTCAAGAGAGCTAACTCACCGTGAGGATGTTCCAGACGCCATCTCTGGCGCTGTTTCTGCAGAGCCCGTCGGTGGGGTCGGAGCAGCTGCTGCCCCACACCTGCCTGGGAGCTCAGGAGCCCCGCCTCCACGCTCCTCGGTCACCCACGTTTCCAGCGACCCCGGGAGCCCTCGTCTTGCACGATCAGTGTGCAGTGGGAAGGCACGCAGGTTCGTACACTCTGCAGTAAATATAGCCTCAGAGCTGTTTTGCATCCTTATTTCTCCGAGTAATCTGTTCTGCCAAGTTTCCCCCTTTATAGTCAGGGACCAACCAATTACTATGAAAATCAGATGAATAAATATTGAAGAGAATGTGTTCATCGTCTATTTTGGTGTCCTAACAGCAAGGAAGTGACATTACGTTCGTAATTAAGTCTTTCTCAGCTGAAGCTCTCCTCCACTGGATCAATTAAATTAGATCATCAGATCCAGCAAAAAGCCTCCCCAAAGAACACTTATCAGTTGGTGCGACTGATTTTCTCTGAGGTGACAGATTTCCCCTTAGAAATTAAAGTCTTGTAGACAGCACAGCTGGGGTCGTGGCTTACAAGAACACCTGCTTCAACCACATTCCTTCAGCTTCCTTCCCTCCCACCTTCCAAATTATCTTAAAAAAAAAAAATGTTTGCAAGTAGGCTCCACCCCCAAGGTGGGGCTTGAACTCACAGCCCTGAGATGAAGCGACAGGTGCTCCACCAACTGAGCCACCCGGGTGTCCCTACACGTTACGTTGATACTGGTTTGGGAATGCAGAATATATTAGTAGTAGTACTACATGTCCTTTTTTGAGAGAGAGAGAGAGAGAGAGAGAGAGAGAGAGAATCCCAAGCGGGCTTCACGCTCAGTGCTGAGCCTGATGTGGGGCTCGATCCCTTGACTATGAGATCGTGACTGGAACAAGAGTCAGATGCTTAACCGACTGAGCCCCCGGACACCCCAATACGTGTCGTTTCGTAATCATCAATCCTTTGTCTACAAGGACTGAGTATATGACCCATTAACCGTCTTTGCTCTATGAGATGGCGAAACGTGGCTAAACTGTTAACTTCTCTTTTCTCAACAATACCTAAATGTTGCAACTGAAATCTTCGCATTCTCTTAGCCTTGCTCAGGTGTTTTCTTTCCTATTTTGTCTCAGAAAACAACAGATGGATTAGTAGCAGCCCTTGCAAAGGGAAACCTCTCTGGGCTGATTCTGTTTAGAGACGCCTATCTGTGATGAGGCATCTGTAGCAGCAGGGGACCCTCAGCTCCCACGTGGCCTGCGGGGGCCCTCGGCTCCCGTAAAAGCCCGAGGTCGATCGGCGCCATCACGTGCTCGTAAAACACCTACTATGTGCCTGGCACTATTCTACGTACTGGGACTAAGGCTGCCACCCTGACAGGGATGACAGGGCAGTGCAGGGAACCAGTCAGCGAACCAATGAACAAATAAATGAGTGCTTGTGTGTGACAAGGCCTTGAAGGTCACAACGAATCGTGGTGCGGAAACAGGGGCTCTCCAGGACACTCTATGTGACACACGAAGAGGGACGGCCTCTCTGATTTGCAGCCGCCCTAGCTTGTTATAAGGTGACTATACCCCTGGTCCCCAAACCAGACCAGCATACACGAGCAAAAGGCAGCCAAGGCAACGAAGACCGACCCCACGGGTGAAGGGCAGCCAGAAACACCCAAGAGGAAGTGTCGGGTGCCCAAATCCCGCAACGCGGTCCGTGACGGCTGCGTCAGGACCAAGCAGGGCATGTGCCAGGACGCAGCGTCAGAAGGATCTGCCTGTGTAACTGCCCCCTCCCCACGTTAACAGACTCCAGAAAAAAAACCCCATGATTATTGTACTATTTCAGCTGGTGCTGAAGCAGCATTTGACAAAATCCAATACCCATACGTGACAAAAGCAATCCGGGAACTAATTTCTATGAATTCCACACAAGCAGAAACTGTCCTCTTAAACCTGCTCACGGACGTATCCCAGGTGTCAAAAGTAGGGCCCAGATTTAGCAGTCACTTGGTGCACAGCTGTTGAGCGACTGAATGAATCAGAGAACGAAGTCGTCTCTTCGGCTGATGAAGACAATCCCCCAGAGCTTACGTCACCCTCAGTAGAACAAAACTCGCCAACATCCCCTTTCAGGCTGGGGACGAGACGAGGACGCCCTCTCCTGGTGAACGCTCCAGGGCGCCCCGGTGAGCGTGCCACGGGGTCAGAAACCGGAAGGCAGGAGAGGCGACTGTCCACGTGTGCCACGGCCTGACCGCCGTTCCGGTAACACCGCTGCCATCGGCAAGATTTCTGGGCACAAGATCATACCACATTCCTCTCCCTGCAGCAGTCACTGTTGAGAAAACGTGGCCAAAATCACACACCGCTTGGGCCAAGAATTCAAACCAGACACTCCAGGGAGTAACCAAACAAAGGAAACACAAGAACTTTCCGGAGAGAGTTTTTAAATTCTGACAAGGGACAGCTTAAAACTAAGTAAGTAGAGACTCATGCCATGTTCGTGGATGCGATGATTTAATGCTGAAAACCGTCAGCTCTCCCTGAAATTAATCCGTGAACTCAACACCGGTCCTACCAAAATCCCAGCACGCGTTTTCGGTGGGGGGATAAACAGACTCCAAAACCACAGCAAAGAGGAATAGAGGTCCGAGAACAGCTTAAAAAGAGAATGCTAATAGGAGTTGCAAGAGGAAGGACTTACACTGCCACATGTTAAGACCGTTTCAAAGCCAGAGTGACCACGCGATGTGGTACTCATATCAGGACTAAACAGTCCGCTCAACAGGACAGGGCAGACTCTCGAGAAAAACAAGGGACACAGAGCACCGAGAACGTTAACTCAAGGCGCATCCATAGGACAGAAGCCTGGCTCACCACCTGGAGATTTAAGGGATGCTGGGTCCCTGTCTTATGTCACTGTCAAAGTAACTCTAGTCAGAATTAGAACCTAATTGTGAAAAATAAGCAAACACAGAAGTCACAGAGGAACAATGTGCATCTATGACTGCAGGTCAGGAAATCTTTTATGTTTACTTTTCAAATGTTTCTAATGTTTATTTATTTATTTTGAGAGAGAGAGAGTACGAACAAGGAGGGGCAGAGAGAGAGGGAGAGACAGAATCCCAAGCAGGCTCCGCACTGTCAGTGCAGAGAGCCCGATGCGGGGGCTCAAACTCACAAACCATGAGATCACGACCTGAGCCGAAATCAAGAGTCAGATGCTCAACCGACTGAGCCACCCAGGTGCCCCATGAGGAAATCTTTTAAAACTCAAGACCACAGGGGCACCTGGGTGGCTCAGTCGGTTAAGCATCTGACTCTTGATTTCGGCTCAGGTCATGATTTCATGGTTCATGGGTTTGAGCCTTGCGTCAGGATCTGTGCTGATTGTGGAACCTGCTTGGGATTCTCTCTCTCCCTCTGCCCCTCTCCCCTGCTCTCCTTCTCTCTCTCTCTCTCTCTCTCTCAAGTCAAAACAAAACAAAACAAAACTCAAGGCCATAAACCATAAAAGGGAAACTTCCATTTGATGAAGAACATCACAGACAAAATGATCAGATGGGGGGGAAAAATGGGAGGGTTCATGTGGAAATTCTATGGCTGAGAAACTCAGGAAGTGAGCTGGGTGAGAAGATCAGAAGAGAAGCAGGGGGGAGGTGGGCGCGTAACATTTACTGGAAGAAGCTGCGGACACGCGGTCGTAGGGCGACACTGGGACATGCCCTTCCCCGGAGTCTTGGACTCGCCCCGCAGGGAGGACGATGTCAAGGAGGCTGAGGGAACCCTGGTGCATGGCCGCCGTGCCCCCTGGTAGTCCAGCCGTTCTGGAAGCGAATGCACAGCCCTGGCGAAACCAAGTGTGCGCATGTCCTATGACCAAAACCCCGGTCCCGGGATGTGCCCCAGAAAGACCATCGTGGGCGCAGGGAAAATGCACGGAGACTTCGTAGCACCTTCAGCCCTGCATGAGAATGTTCCACAAGTGACGTGTGGCCGTGGAGGGGGGCCGCTGGGCCGCCCACCCAAGCGACGATCCCGTGTACAGAAAGCACCACAGACAGATCTCAAAAACACATGCAGAGTTTGACATGGGATCTGAGGGGCAGGACCGTGTTAGCAACTTCCTGAGATGCACAAACACACAGTGTATCTTCTTCCTGACGTACCTCCGTGGGAAAAACCACACAACCGTAGAAGGTGGATTGGAAGGATTCACATTACGTTCCTAGGGAGGGGGTTGCCCAGGTGGAGAGGGGACAGGGGCACGGAGACGATGTCCAGAGAGCCAAGGTGCAGACGCCCTGGAGCAGCAGATCATGTGACGTAACAACTCTCCCCTCCCCCACCAAACACAGTTAAACTGCGTTCAAGTCCAACCAAAGACGGAGGCTTTGTCCCTACCCATCGATCAGGACAGGCCATGTTCTAATCTACTGTTCGGATAACTACCTGCTTCTGTGTTTTCACTGGATAAAAGGTTTTACACAACAATCTTGGAACTTATTTAATGGTTCAGTTAATGTAATTATGTTTATTAAACTTAGCAGTTCTTAGACTGTGCCAAGATCAAGTCCAATCTATTTACTGACTGGAAGACGGGAAATTCAGTCAGACCCACACGGTTCATCAGACACGACTGTACCACCAAGAACGGCCACACACACTGTCCCCGAGTGGGAAAGCGGGAAGCTAATTAAGAGGGGGTCTGTTTACTGCTTCATCACGTCTTCTACTCTAGGAACTCTAGGAGACACTGGAGATCGATATTAGAAGCCCAGGAACCCTGCACTTCCTCATCCACTATGAATGGATTAGACAGGAAAACTTTCCGTTTTTGTACTTATTGTAAAGGACGTCAGAGTTAAAGCTTTTGCCCTGGGCCCTCGTGAGGTTTCCAAACGTGAGCCAAGCGCAGGCCTGTGTGCCTGGGCGGCCGGGTCCCCGAGAAGTGGCCGCCAGGACGTCAGCAGGTGCGCACAGGCAGCAGAGGGAAAGTGTGGTCACCCAGCACAGAGGCCAAGGGGAGACTGCTCTAAGGAGGCAGGTCATGTCCCGCCCGTGCTCACCGTGCCCTCCGGGTCCACGAGCAGCAGGTGCTTGGCCTGGCCGTTGTGCATGCCCGTGAGGACGAAGGAGCCCGGGTTGGTGGCGCTCTTCCTGACCAGGAAGTCCCCGTCGTTCTTCAGCAGCCCCTCGGCCTCCTTCCGGCTCATCTCCCCTTGGTACCAAGGCTCCCCTTCCAGCTCCTCCAGCATCTTGGCATCGGGGGCTCTGGGCGTGACAGGGCTGATGCACTCCACGGAGGCCGCCTTGCTCAGCACAGGCCCCGAGGACTGGTTCCTGAGAGCGTCTTCAAAGGGTTCTGTCAACAGCAATTGCCAGCAACAAGTCAACCCCACGAAGAGCAAATGATAACATGCACAATGTGATCTCGGTGGAAAAGCCGAGGCAACTTCCACCAGAAACAAACCTAAAGAAAGGTGACTGGCTGGTACTATTGACCGTGTTTGGAGGCACAGGCCGAACCCCGGCACGACTCTTTCTGACGAGCCTGCGTTCCCAAGACGGCTGGGCGCTGCGCCTCGTGCCAAGGACTCAAGCACACCCTCTGTCTAGCCGGTCAGAATGACTTCACTTTTGCACGCTGCGAGAGGCCGTGCGTATCGCCCTCCATCTACCTTTTCTGGGACATCGGCTAGCCTCTTAATAAACCTGTTTTCTTCTGAATGGAAACCTGCCATTGCTCCTGGAAAATATGCAGAGAAAAGGACAATCTGCAAACTTAGAGTCACTGCAAAACCTATACCCAGCCCATCACACGTTTGTTTCAAAACCTTGGCATCAAGGTAAATTTTTCAAAGAGAAGAAAAGTGACATTTATTGGGTGCCTTTTGTGTGACGTGGCCCGAGTTAGGAGCCCCACCTCTCCTTGGCCTTCGCTCGTTTCTCTGTGGAAAAAAGCTCCTGTGTGGGCATCTGAGACCCGGCATGACCACAAGCCCCCCAAGGACACACTTCCCACCCCGGGGTCAGTGAACGGTAGGTCCGCTGCTCTAACAGGAACAGACACAGCAGCACAAGAAGTCGCCAGGAACATCTAATTAAACCTCAAAATGAGGCAATGTGTACGAAAGTGCCGAAGACGCCCACGGCACCACACAAGTGTCAGGTGTGAGGATGAGCACATGGGACCACGTGGCCAAAGCAGCACAGTGCCAGCTCCACAAGAACAGGAACAGTTCCCTCCTGGGCACAACGACGTCCCCACACTCCAACATCGTCCCTGGGACGTAGTTCGCGCCCTACACGTATTCAACAAATGCTGCAGAATAAGACCAATTATGAGTAGAGGGTGGGCAAAAGCGAGGTGAATAAATGAAACCCAAGTCGGGGTGTTTTAACACTTGTTAAATCATTTACAGACCTGAGAATACAAACAGGTTAAAACTATTGCCCAAAATTAGATTTTCTGTTTTTATCCTTTTTCTTCCTGATTACCTGGAGTAGTTAAAAGTTGTATTATACCATTTCTGCACCATCACCACCACCATTATCACTATCAAGACCATCACTATTGTCACCACCATCATTAACCTCATCATCACCATCACCACCACCATTATCACCATTGCCACATCAGCACTATAACCATCATCACCACCACCAACATCACCACCACCACCACCACCATCACCATCACCATCATCACCATAATCACCACCATCACCAATCATCACCATCACCACCATCAACATCACCATCACCATCATCACCATCACCACCACCACCACCACCATCACCATCACCATCATCATCACCACCACCACCATCATCACCACCACCATCAACATCACCATCACCATCATCAATCACCATCACCACCACCACATGACCATCACCATCACCATCATCATCACCACCACCACCATCATCACCACCACCATCAACATCACCACCACCATCACCATCACCACCACCACATGACCATCACCATCACCATCACCATCATCATCACCACCACCACCATCACCATCACCACCATCAACATCACCATCACCACCATCAACATCACCATCATCATCATCACCATCACCACCATCATCACCACCACCATCCATCATCACCATCATCACCACCATCACCAATCATCACCATCACCACCATCAACATCACCATCACCATCATCACTATCACCACCACCATTACCATCACCACCACCATCATGACCATCAACATCACCATCATCATCATTACCATCATGACCACCACCACCATTATCATCACCACCACCATCATCACCACCACCATAATCACCATCACCACCATCATCACCACCACCATCATCACCATCACCAACATCATCACCAGCACCATCATCACCACCACCACTACCATCACCATCACCACCATCATCACCACCATCACCATCACCACCACCAACATCACCATCACCACCACCATCATGACCATCAACATCACCATCATCATCATTACCATCATGACCACCATCACCATCATGACCATCACGATTGCCACCACTGCCAAAGGCACCAGGAGAGGCACCATCACCATCATCACCATCAACATCATCATCACGTCACCAACCATCATCACCATCACCACTACCATCAGCATCAGCATCACGATGAGCACCATTAACTATCACCATCTTTACCAATGGCACCATCATTATTTCACACTAGTGGTTTAAGATAAACAACACAGACTGCTGGCTTCATTTTTTTCCATACCTTTCAATAGAAACTAGCCTCTCCAGGGCCCTTTCTTCTTCTATTATGCCCTTCTCTAGTTTTGGAAGCAGGTGTAGAAAGTGATGGATGACCAAAGGGAGGCTCTGGTTCTCATTTTTCCCATCTCAAATCCACACCTTATCTAACTCCCCTTGGGCTCTGGGGCCAGGAGCCACTGGTAAATTGACTAGATTAAACTGTCTGACCATAAATACAAGTACCAAATTGCAGCTGGGAGACACCATTACGGCGCAAGCAGAGGCTCACAAAACTACCACTTTGGTCTGCATCTTGGGAAAGTCGCTTCGTACCTCTGAGGCTATTGCCACATTTTTTAAGAGATGGGATTTGGTTAGATGGTGGTGAAGGTGCCTCTAAGCCCTGAGATTCCACAGTTCTTCTGTGTGTGGTGACTTCTGTACACCGAATGGGGTCAGAACGGGAACCCACTGTCTGGGAAACCAAAGCGGCTGAGGAGAAACAGACTCTGGTCGTCAGGACGCCACCTGATCGTGGGAGCACTCCGCCATGTCCTCATTCACATGCGACACCACAAACAGCACACGTCAAACCAGTAAGGCTGCCTTGACCAAGTGGTAAAGTTACTGAACCTCTAGGATTCTCCATTTTCTCCTCTGTAAAATCGTGATAATAATGGAATGGTAAAAATAATAATGGCAGGGACCTGCAGGACTGTTGCAAAAATTAAACAGAACAACGAATGCCCAGCACTTGTTAAATTATCAAGGCATTTCCTCCCCTGTGAAGTTCTCAGGGAACCGCCAAAGCCACATGGGGATGTAAAGCTCTCTGTGAACTCGGAAGCCTCTCTCAAAATGCCTTAGCAACGACTTCCACTCTCGTTACTCAGTTCACGGATGATTTAGCTGTCCCAGTCTACGTGACAAACAGAAGGTCCAGGGCGCACGTTACTACGCTGCTAAGTAGCTTCCTATCACACTCCTCATCCTGGCTTGTTTTTCTTCAGGGCACTTACTGCTACCGGTTACAGCACAAGCTCCAGGAGAGTAGGGATTCTGTTTTGTCTTCCTGTAGACCCCAGTAAGTAGATGAGTATAGACACACACTAGGTGCTCACTGGACAAGAATACAGGAGAGTGTGTGTGCATGCGTGCGTGCACGCGAGAGGGCGTCTCACCATTTCTTGCTTCTATGTTGGTCATTTTCAACAGACCACAGGCCCTGTGATAAGCCATTTCACACTGGCATCCATAGCAACTGATACACTATTTGGCACCTAATGGCCGATTGACATTTAAGTAAATAAACGAATGAGGACGTTTTTGTGTGTATCATTTATCTCGAGATATGTGCAGACAGATCTTCAAGAGGAAAGTCAGTTCCACACAGAGGGGGAAACTGCTTTGTCTCTGGACTTCAGAGAGAGCTGTCATCCCAAAGCAGAGGTCGGCCAAGTGCAAAGCCTTGAAAAGCCCAAGCATAACCCAGAAAAGTGAGGTGGAGCCATGGCCATGCGGTGGCTTCTGCGGGCCTTACGCGGTGCTGACCGGCCACCACACGCTGGTGGTCCTCTTTCAGCTGGGGCGGTAATTCACATCACTGTTAATCAAAACCCTGCCAGCAGAAAGTATGGTCGCGGCAAAGATTTCAGACAGCGGAAAGCAACCCCGGAAGACAAGAAAACCACACGCGAAAAGAAACCCACTCATGTCGAAGAGGTCTTTCCGCGGGCTGCTCTCCGCGCTGCTGCCGGAGGCCGGTGTGGCCTGCGGCGGGATGTGCTGGGCGTTCACATAAGTGGGGGCTTCTCCGGGGCCCGCGTGAGTTCTCCCTTCCGGCAGACTGTAGGTATCCAAGGACCCTGCAACGAGAAAACCAGCGCTCTTTTCTCTTTTCTCTTACGAGGGGAAGGCCATTCGCGCATCTATCCGTAAGCCACCCAACACTTCATGGAGGCGTTCCTACGGGCTATCTGGTAGCTAATTCTTCTTGTGGGTCCCCACTGGCTAAATCCCCCTCTTCTGACCCTGTCACCACTGTTGTGTTTGGCCGGGACGACTTCCCCGCCTTCATGTCAAGATGCCAGCCCCCGAGGATGGACACCCTGACGGCACGGGCCTGCCCGAGACTCCGGCCCCGACCGGGGTCGGTGAGCGGAGCAGATGCGCCACGGCGGAAGCTGCCTGGGTCCCTCGTCCCCTTTACAAAGCCCCCTGAGCAAGTAGCAGCAGCAGAAACATGAGCCTCATTAAATCGCCTCGTTCTCCCTTTCGGTGTAAGCGGACGCCTCGTAAGTCAACTCCGTTCTAGCCATGCGATGCCCGGCCCCTTCCTTACAAAACGAAGCATCCCGTCATGCCCCAGGCTCCACGCAGGAGGCCCAGGGTGGGCGTGTGTTGGAGGACCCTACCCGGGGGCAGCGCCCCCACGGGACTTCTCAGAGAGAGTGCCAAGGCTGGTCTGGGGCCCGAGGGGTGACGGTGGTGCCTGATCCCACTTGCTCGGGTCGCCACGGGAGCCCTGTCTCTGACGCACTTACACAGACAGACTCTCAGGACCACCGCCCTCTGGCAGCGCTGTCTCTGGAGAGAAGTCACCTTTTACACCCCATGGGCGGCTCAATCCAGTTGGCAAGAGGCCTTCTTAAGCTTTCCCCAGAGCCTGTTGTTGGGCTTGGGCAGCACAGCACTGCGAGAGGACGCAGGTGTCCTGTTAAAAGTCCTTCGTGTGTCTACACCTGTTCCTGAGCATGACTTCATGTTTCACGGGCCGTTCCCGTGTTATGTGTCCTGGTTCCACAGCGGCTTCTTGCCGCTCACGTGTGTGTGTGTGTGTGTGTGTGTGTGCGTGCACATGTGCGTGGCAAGCAAATCAGTCTGTACGAAGGATTTTACAAACTAAGTTTTAAAAGGAGAAGATCAAAAGCCCAACAAGTAACTTTCCTGACGATGGTCCTTTGCCACTGAGACCATGGCAGGTGCCGAGCTGGGGACAGGGGGCATTCACACCACGATGGGGTCACCGAGTGTTAATTTTTGGTAAGGGACAACGGCTGCCAGCAAATTAACAGAGGATATTCTTACCCGATGGAAAAAAGATATTTATTGCTTTCAACTAAGAACTTGAAATTCATTGAGACATATGACCCTCAGGTGCATTTCTACCTTGGAGTCTCTTACGTTGTCTGATCCTGATCTGGCCGGGGTGGGGGGAGGGGGTGGAATGGGAACACACAAGGAGAGACTCATTTTCAAGTGAACCTGACATACTTTTCAATCACAGCCAGCATCTGCTGTAAACAATGTGTCTCCGTTGGTCCTTAGCAGTTGTTGATGTGGTTAAGCACACACGTGTTATAGAAATACTTTTAAATTTTCTTTTAAAGCTTATTTATTTTTGAGAGAGACAGAGACAGAATGCGAGTGGGTTAGGGTCAGAGAGACAGGGAGGCACAGAATCCGAAGCGGGCTCCAGGCTCCGAGCTGTCAGCACAGAGCCCGACGCGGGGCTCCAACCCACGAGCCGCGAGATCATGACCTGAGCCGAAGTCGGACGCTCCACCGACGGAGCCCCCCGGGCGCCCCTAGAAATACTTTTTAAATGTCTATGGAACAGAGGTAAGAACATAGAAAAAAGGCGCTCCTCGCACAGCTCGGACTCTGGTTTGCTACGTGTTTCCTACTGGGAGCTGGAGCTGCGTGGCCGCCTCCACCAGGCCTTATGCTGCACTGAGGGCCCCACACACGGGTCCTCCCTTAGCTCGGGCAGGTGAGGCCGGAAACGGCCTCACGAGGGGGCAGTTCCAGAAATGTATTGTCATCTATTCCCCGGCGGGGATGGCCTCGACATGAAGCCAAAATACGGTCACGCATACGTACGTGGACGCGTTAATCAGAAATCAGAGCTTAATTCCCCGTTGCTGCTTCTCCTTCAGACCCTGAGGGGTCAGCAGCCAGGGGTCAGGACCCCCGACTACTGAGGGAGTTCAGGAAGAAGCTGAACGTCGAAAGAACCCTGTAGAACACACACACGGACACGCTCGGGTGTACGGAGCCTACTGATAGCTCCTGGTCATGGCCGAACTGTGGCAAGTGGGGACACGTCAGTCGACGTGACACGATGGGGAAGCGCCCCTGAAAGCGCCCGGGGCCCGCGCGGGACTTGCTTCTCCACGCCACCTCTAGTGCGTGTGGGCTCCGTCCCTCCCGAAGCTGACCCTGGACGGGGCGGGCGGGGGCCGGGCAAGGAAGGGAAAGCTACCAGCTCCTGTGAGGAGTCGTGGGCACAGCCCCGCTGGAGCCCTGAGGGACAGCGCAAAACACACGTCAGAGAGCCCCAGCCACCAGCCACCCGGACAGGTGCGGGCTCGTCGGGAGGCCCGCGCCTCAGCCCCCTGGTAGGCAGGACGTCCTGCCGGAAGGACAAGAACGCGTCCAGGGTGCACGCGAACGGGAAGCGCCGGGACAAAGGGGAGGCACCAGAGGACGAGCGGCGCCCCCACAGCCCTCCTCCCTGTGTCCGTGACGGGTGGGGGGGGGCCTCAGTCTCGCCAGGACACACACGTGCGCCGCCAGCCCCCGGACGAAGTCCCCGCCGGGAGCGCGTGCTCCCGTGTCTTCTTCCCTCCCGCCTGGCCGTGCCCCTCACCTTGCCGGACAGGTGCTTGCTTCCAGTCTTCGCCGAACGGCTCTCCCAGGTGTCTCCCCTGGTAGTACGTCTGCTCTTTGCCTGCAAACTACAGACGTGTGTAAATGCCCAGAGGAAACGCTGCCTCTCCCCCTTTCTCCATCCCCCAAAGCCACAGCCCGGTAGAAGGGACCCCAACGGCGGGTCCGCCACATCCCCCATCACACCCACCTTTTCCTTCCTGCCTCGCGGTTGGCATTAGGGTTCGGGAAACGCGTTTGCACGGGTGTGGGGAAGAGGCTGCGTCTCATCAAAACCACACGCGCCCCTCCTTGTCTTCATTTCACGCCACCAGCCCTCCCTAAGTGTGACCGAAAATGGGGCTCTCCTCCATACACGCGGCCACATCACCGGACGCGCCCTCGGGTAAAGCTCAGGTACGTCAGAACGCACCTCCCTCAGCCGTTCACACCCGGGCAAGTCCGCCCCGTCCATCTCTCCGCGTCAGAGCTGCGGACGCTTGATTTCCGTGTTGTTTCCCCACTTTCGTCAGTGTCATTATTATTTGCATAAGGTGGGTGACCTCACAAAATTCTCTGTCACGAAATAGAGACGCGGTAACTCTAAAAAGCAATCGCCTTACTGGAACGGTGTTGATTTGGAGGAAAACTCAGGGAAATGAAGAAAAGGGAAGGCTCATAAAACGCTGATCATTTTAAGGGCCTGCACCCACTGTCTTCTCGGGGAAAGAAAGCACCCCGAGCCTTTGAAAAGTCCTGAACTCTTTCGTCTCCTCACGAAGCTCCCAGTATAATGGCATTCGCCCCGGGATGGAGAGGAGACCCCCAGACTTGCACCTCCGGAATCACAACCTAGTTCCCAGACATGTGATTAACGCCTTAGGACGTTAAAGCAAAAGCCTCCCCTGTGTGTCCGCGTGTGTAATCCAAGGGGAGAGAGCAGGTGAGTTATTGCGCCAGAGACCGGACAGAATGCCAGCCTGTGAGCACAGTGGAAGAAAATGGAAGGAAGTGCTCGAGGGGCCAGACCCAGGCAGGGGTGTGGGACTTACCTGGGCCGTGTCAGGGGCGTGGGGTCTGGCTTGCAGCCGCACGTCCACAAAGCCCCCCGGAGGGGGCGCCTTGCTTGGGATGCTGTTGTAGTACGGGTGGTCTGAGCCATCCCCCTCCTCTTCGGTCCAAGGCTCGTCCAGACTCTGCATTCTGTTAGAAGAGGGGTTTTCCAGGGCTTTAGCCGAAAGTGGAGTTTTTTTGTCAAAACCAACAAATCTAATGTCAGGACCTGCTACCCCAGGAAAGAGAGTTCAGTCACTGCCTCCTCACTATCTAGATCTCAGCTATGAAAAGCAGATGAATGGGCTGGCCAGATGCTTCTGCCTTCATCGCTGTCCTACCTTCTGGAAAATTCCACTCATCTTTGAAACAGGGAAGGAGTTTAAAATGTTAATAACTGGAGGTGCCTGGGTGGCTCAGTCGGTTGAGCGTCCTACTTGGCTCAGGTCATGATCTTGCGGTTTGTGAGTTCGAGCCCATCTCGGGCTCTGTGCTGACGGCTCGGAGCCTGGAGCCTGCTTCAGATTCTGTGTCTCCCCCTCTCTCTGCCCCTCCCATGCTCATGCTCTTTCTCTGTCTCTTAATAATAAATACACGTTAAAAAAATATTTTTTAAAGAAATTTTATGTCCATACCTGCATTTGGAGCTGCAGTTCTTCTCAACAGATAAGATCCTGCCTACTTCATTTTCTTTCCCCAAAACTTTGGCAAACTTGATGATATAAAAAACTACACAGAAAATTCTGACCTTACGTGTATTCTCAGAGGAGCACGGCAACTCAGTGAGCTCCCCACCCATTTTTGTGCATATAATTTTTATAGATTTATCTGGCTTTTATGTAAATTTCAGAAGTACAGAAAAGCATAATAATTAACATAAAAGATTCGCATCCACCATGGACAGTAAGTGTGAACATTTTGCTCTGTTGGCTTTTTCTACTTTAAAAAAAATTTTTTTTATAATTTTTTTTTAATCTTTACTTATTTTTGAGAGAGAGACAGCGTGTGAGCAGGGGAGGAGCAGAGAGAGAGGGAGACACAGAATCAGAAGCAGGCTCCAGGCTCTGAGCTGTCAGCACAGAGCCCGACGTGAGGCTCATACTCACAAACCGTGAGATCATGACCTGAGCCAAAGTCGGACGCTTAATTGACTGAGACACCGGGCGCCCCTACTTTAAAAAAAATTTTTTTAAGTTTATTTATTTTTTGGGAGAGAGAGAGAGTGTGAATGGGAAAGGGGGAGAGAGACACACACACAGAAGTCTGAAACAGGCTCCAGGCTCTGAGCTGTCAGCACAGAGCCCGACACAGTGCTCGAACTCCTGAACTACGAGGTCATGACCCGAGCCAAAGTCGGACGCTCAACTGACTCAGCCACCCAGGAGCCCCACTTTTTTTTTTTTAAAGAAATAAAATTCATCACGGGTGTACAGATTCATCATATTAGCAATAAAATGTGAGCGGTGGCATGTAGGTGCGTGTGCAGGGGCTCACCGTCTGTTGGAACGTTTTCATTATGAAATGTCAGGGAGCAGACTCACCCACCAATACGGTTAAAGCCCACCCACCGCCGCCTGGTGCCCGGATGCTCCAGAGTTGGTGTGGGACATCCTGACGCGTTATACACGCGCCGTACACGTGCGTGTATCTGTAAACTACGCCTGTGTCGTCTGTTTGGTTTTAAAGTTTCCGTGTTTCATTTCCTTTTTCACTGCACTACGGATTCTTGAGGTTTAGTCCGGGAGCACAGATGCACCGGCCTACTTTTTTGAAAGTAGGTCCCATTACACACAAAATTGACAAGTAGCGGAGAACGAGTGAACTTTAAAATTTTATACACGGTATACACAGTTTATGGATAGTGGGTGTGCATATGGGGTAGGAACTGACACTTTCTATCTGCTCCTCCCCCACACAGGCCCGTCTGAGCGCAGGGAAGCTTGACAACGGGGAAAGGCGGGGTCCTCACAGGCACCTCCCAAATGAATCGCCTTAAAAGCAATCTCCCTGGGGCGTCTGGGGTGCTCAGTCGGTCAAGCGTCCAACTCTCGATTTTGGCTCAGGTCATGATCTCACGATCACGAGATCGAGCCCCGTGTCAGGGTCCTCGCTGGGCATGGAGTCTGCTCGGGATTCTCTCTCTCCCTCTGTCTCTGCCCCTCCCCACCAAAAACAACCTAAAAAAAAAAAAAAAAAGGCCACTTCCCAGTAGGTGAGAAAATGACTGAGAATGACCCAGTCAGGAAAGGGGCAGAGCTCAGAGGTGTGAACGAGGCCTTCGTGCCTGAGTCACAGAACGGGACTGCAGACGTTAGAGCAACAGTGAAAAAGCGAATTTTGGAGAAATAAAGGTTTGTTTGCAGTGAACACACCTTTAGAAGACGCTTTCATTATGCAAGTCCACTCAAGGATGGACTATTGATACGCCCCCACATGGCTTTCTTTTAACGCTTTATGCTGCATGGAATATTCTTTTTTTTTTTTTTTAATTTTTTTTTTCAACGTTTATTTATTTTTGGGACAGAGAGAGACAGAGCATGAACGGGGGAGGGGCAGAGAGAGAGGGAGACACAGAATCGGAAACAGGCTCCAGGCTCCGAGCCATCAGCCCAGAGCCCGACGCGGAGCTCGAACTCACGGACCGCGAGATCGTGACCTGGCTGAAGTCGGACGCTTAACCGACTGCGCCACCCAGGCGCCCCCTGCATGGAATATTCTTATGTCTGAAGGAAACGCAATGCTAGATCCTGAAGGCTGTTTTACAATTCGTATTTGTATGAACTATTTCACCGAACACGTAAAACAACAACCGTCCATTGGGTGGCTCAGTCGGTTAGGCATCCAACTTCAGCTTAGGTCATGATCTCACGGTTTGTGAGTTCGAGCCCTGTGTTGAGCTCTGCACCGACAGTGCAGTGGCTGCTTGGGATTCTGTGCCTCTCTCTCTCTCTCTCTCTGCCCCTCCCTCTCCTTTCTCTCTGTCAAAATAAGTAAATAAAAATTTAAAATTTTTAAAAGAAAAGCGAGAATACTGTTCCCTTTTTACAGAGAAGGCTGCTGACTCATCCTGGCCAAGGGGCGGGCGTGCCCAGGGCCACAGGAGGCTTTGGGTCCTCAGGCTACCCAGCTCAGGGCTTCACGGAAGGGCCCAGAGTTAGGACCGCGCTGACCACGGTGGCACGGACAGGGGACATATCCCACCTGTGAGAAGAGGACTCCCGGAGGCGACGCGTGGAAATCTCACCTGGTTGCAGAGGACACGGCAGGAAGGTATTACAGTGCGTTTTCGTGACCTTGGCTACCGTCTCTACAGTTTCTAGAAAATGTTTTCCCCAACGTTCGGGGCCTCAGCCATCCGTGGGCTTCCTTCCGACGGTGGGTCTCCCAAGCCCCGGCCCAGACCCGCCAGGTGCATCCGAGCCAGGAGCCCCGTGACCGACCATGTCTGTCCAGACCACACTTCTCGGAGGCCGTCTCGTGGTTTCTCCTTTGAGACATTCTCAGACGAAAGCCCATAGAATGTGGAAAGGCCCGCGCACAGGGGGTCACAGCGCTACTCACCGGTCATGGAAAGCGGGGACCTTGGAAGGACACTGCAAATACTGCTTAAACCGGAGTTCAAAGGCCTGTCCGATGGAGCCGATGACATCCTGGGCCAGCCCGTCGCAGCACTCCAGAATGTGACACGCTGGGAGAGCAAGCGTGCAGGCCTGTTAGAGACGCTGGGCCGCCAGGCTCCCGCTGGGGAGTTGCCCACGTCCCCCACTCGCTGTCCCGGCAGCCCCACCCACAGCCCGATCCCTGGGCCACGGCCACGAAGCGTCACCGCGGGGATGCATTTCTTAAGGGCTCTGCTCTCTAACACCAAAGGTCCTCTTTGCAAGTACATTAAAATCTTTAAATTTCAAAATGGTTAACAATTTCTTAACCGTCTACGAAATACCAACTCAGAGCTCAACAGAGAAACAGGGTTTGGAAGGAAACGTCATGATAAAGAAGGTGGTGGTAAGAAGGAACGGGCCCCCCTCCGGGCCCCCGAGCCCGGACAACGGTCCCAACCCGGCTCCTGCTGAGGGACGCCTGAGCCACTCCGTGGCCGTCCGCTCACTTCCTCGTGGGAGTCAAGCGGCCTCACCGAATGCGGCAACTCGGAACAGAAAGAACCCCTCAAAAGAGGAGCTTCAGGGGATGTTAATTCACGGGGACCCCCCACCACATGCCAGGGCGCCTCTCGAATGTGGGGCTGGCTGTTCGCACAGGTTCTCAGACAAGCAGCTTGTGCTAAAGAGCAGATCAAAGCTGGGCTCCTGTGGCCCGATGTGGGGGGGAGGGCAGGCCTCGGGGGGCCTGGAGCAGCTCCCAGCGGCTTTGCGACAGGCACTCACTGTCCCACGAGGGCACGCCGTCCCGGAGGCCAAGCTGCGGCGCAATCCGTGTGGAGCCGCCAGAGAAGAGGCTGCAGGGGCAGAGGGCCCGCTCTGCTCCCCGAGAAATACGAGGTCTCCTCCCAGATCCACGTCTGCGTGCCCCCGGGAACCCCAGGCCTCCCTGTGTGACCCGCGCTGCCCCATCCTGTTACTAACGACGGGGAAAGAAACTCTCGGGGGAGGCACGCCAAACCGCCCTCCTGCCGCACGAAGCCAGCAGGGCACCGTGGAGCCCACGCGGACGGCGGCCACCAGCCCCGGGGTCCACAGGCTTCCTGTCCCCCGGGCTGCAGGGGAGCACCCTAGGGACCCAGGGAAAAGCACGTCCGGAGGCTCTGGATCGCAGCGCGAGCCCTTGGGAGCACTGGGGATGGCCAAGAGGTTTGTCCCAAGGAGACAGATGCCCGGCTGTGCTTTTATTACTGATTATCGATATTATTTTAGTTTATTAAACACCAGCCCGGGAGGCACAGGGCGAGCCCACATGACACAGCTGTTAGAGCTGCAGGGTCGTGCATTAAGCAGTACGGGTGGCAGTGTCCCTCCAGCTAGTAAGAAGGCCGGAGTCTAGGCAGGAGGGAGGGGAAGAACCCCGGCCCCCCCCCCCCGCCTGTTTGCAGCCACGCACGCCCACCCCCGAGGGGGACCAGCCGAGGGCTGCCTGGTCGGTGCTTCGGGGAAGAGTAGAGACGGGAAGGGCCAACAGTGTGCAGCTCACTGTCCTTCTGAAAAGAGATACAGCAGCCGCAGTGAAGGAAGAACGGGTTTCGGCAGGGGGCTGCCCGATCGCTCCCGTCTACACAGCAGGGAGCTGGAAGCCTGCTTCCTGAGAACTGGAAGACGCAGGGCCGTGGCAGAAGCAGGCACCCTGTCCCGCCGAGGGTCGAGTCCTGGCGGTCAGAAACCGGGGCGGCAGAGGCTGTAGCCGCAGAATTAAATCACGTCTCCCTCCCGGCTCTGGCACCTGCAGTCCTTGGTGCCCTGGGAAAACACTGTCTGAGGGCTGGGGTCCGAGGGTCTGTCCCGGGGCCTCTCTGTTCCAAACTGCACTCGAAATCCAAAACGAACCCTGGGGTGAGGGTCTCCGGGGCTGCTGTTTTCTCTGAGAGCATCGCAACAGTCTTTTCCCCTCACCCCCTCACCGGCATGACTGGGCACATACAGGAACGGTGAGGCCCTCGCCATCGGTGACCGCCCAGGAGGAGGGGGCAGAGCTGGGGGCGTCACTCAGGGGCCACGAAGGAGCAGACCACTGAGAGGCACGTACACAGCTGTGGTGCCGTGAAGACTCAAATACGTCGTAAAACCTAAAATGTGGCCCAAAACGGACGTGAGGGCCACAAAACGGGGCCGTTCTTCGTTCCGTCCCTTCTGGGGGAAACTGGCCCTCCTGTTACAGGGCGGGCGGTCTCGGGGTGGGGCTCGTGTGCCCACGTCGTCTCCCCCGCCCCTCAGACCAATAAACAAGGTCGCTCTAGGGAGAACCGCTCACGCCTCTGAGCTGCTGGCCTCACACGAGGGAGCAGACGTCCTCGGGCCGCGTCACGGAGGGCACTCGGGAGCAACACGCACTATGGCCCCTGTAATCATACAGGCGGGGGGGGGGGGCGGGGGGACGGCATGTTCCCTCAGACGGGCCAGCTCCACGTGTCTTCCACACACAGCAAACGCTGCTGGTCAGAGGTCACCATCGGGACACCAGCTCGCGGTTTCCCCATTGGCTCCAAACACGTCCGGAGCCCGCGCCATAGCCCAGCCCTCTGACAGCTGCGGGCTGCGGGCTGGGGTCTCCGTCCACCTGATGCTGTCCCCACGGTGTCTGCAGGACACCCGCTCCGCCAGCACAGGCAAGCGATGCCCCCACGGCCCGCGGCCGCCGTCTCCGCCAGCCGGGGACTGGTAGGGGCCCCTTGGACATCTGGGGTCTTACCCAACTAGAAAACGCCTGGGTGGCGCCTGAGGGGCGCCTGGGTGGCGCAGTCGGTTAAGCGTCCGACTTCAGCCAGGTCACGATCTCGCGGTCCGTGAGTTCGAGCCCCGCGTCAGGCACTGGGCTGACGGCTCAGAGCCTGGAGCCTGTTTCCGATTCTGTGTCTCCCTCTCTCTCTGCCCCTCCCCCATTCATGCTCTGTCTCTCTCTGTCCCAAAAATAAATAAACGTTGAAAAAAAAAAAAAAGAAAACGCCCCAGGAACAGCGACCACGGTCCCTTCTTCACGGCAAACCGACAATCCTCACCCCTCGGGAGGAAGGCTGAACAGCAATGGCCTCCTAGGAGGGAGGCACAGACCCCCTGAACTCCAGCGTGGTTTCCAGCCAACACTGGTCTGTCGTCTGGGGAATCCATCGGAGTGGCAGGAACTTGACCACGGTTGACGTGAGGGTGGGCTGGCGGACGGCAGGCCCTAACCCCGGATAACCGCACACCTTGTAAGAAGGTGCCCACGTGAAGACACAGCCATGCTCGGAGCAGAAGGCGGCATGGAGGTGGGCCACTGGAGCCACGTGGCCACAAGCCAGGACGCCCAGACGGCCAGAGCACCGCCAGGAGCTGGGAGAGGCAGGCGGGGTCCCTGCTCCAGGCTTCAGATGGAGCCCGGCCCTGCCCGTGCCTTGCTCTCAGGTCTCCAGCCTCCAGAACCGTGAGACAACAGCTCTTGTCATTCTCAGCCACCGCCGTGCAGAGTTCTGTACGGGAGCCCTCGTGGACCGATCAAACTGCCTCCCGCTGGAAGGACGGGCTTGCGTGGAACTGCCGGCCTGCCGCCCTCACCCAGCCGAGCACCGGTTATGCAGTCATCACATGAAAGTCGCTGCAAGGTCAACACGGGGTGGGCTCCACGTGTTAGCCAGGGGTTTCAGGGACAGTCCTTGGCTCAAGACCACCCATGCTCCCTTCCCGTCTACCCTCAGAACTCTGTGAACACCCCCACTCTGATTCAGGAGTGACAACGTGGCAGTCATAATCCAGGACATGGCGCTTCATTTGCGGGGTCCCCCTCGCCCCCCAGACACCCACGCATCTGGGGGAGAATAAGTGCTAACACCGTATGATGTCATCGTCTGTGACTCTGAGGAAGGAAAGCAGTCCCGCCACGCCACCGAGTACCAGCGTGGGGCAGGAGGCGGCCGTGGGGAGGACCAAATCTTTACAGCCAGACTGGTTTCTGATTTGCAAGGTTCACTGACCTATCAACCATCTAACCTCTCTGCAAACGCCTCCAGGTCGGGCCGCACAACAGTGAAAGCGTCTGTACGCGGACCCCGGTGGGGTCGGTGCACCTGGGGGACAAGTCTCACCACATGGCCACCTCAAGGACAGCCAACCCGTTCTCTGTGTCCAAGATACAGTGCCGGGGGGAGGGCATGACAGCATGCTAAGATCTCACGTGCACTGACATTTTAAAAGAAAAGAATATACGTGTACGTATGTGGATAAAAAGTCCCGTAAAGCAAACTAGAAAATCTTAACAGTCAGTACCTGGGGTGGAGGGTGGGAGGAGAGGGGAGCCAGTGCTTTGTATTGCTATCGACACCCCCTGGCGATCTTCGTCAGCGAGTTCTAAGCTGGGGTCACGGGGTGCGTCAGTATCCAAGGGTAATGCGCACCTGCGGTCAGCCCACCCGCCCGGGCTGTCGGCGCCCATGGTGGGGCTTCGGTTTTGTACATGATAAAAGAAACAGGGTGGTGAGTGTGGAGGTCTAGGAATAAAGGGCCCATGAGGATGGAAAGCTCGTGAATGCCCCACATCCCCCATTTCCAGCCTGTGTCTGAGGCCCTGGCAGCTTTGTGGGGTGCGAGTGGATGGCACGTGAGCGTGGACTGCTCAGGGCAGCGCAGGCTTCTCGGGGTGACGTGGTTGGCGGTGGGGCTGCGGCCGGGCGGGGGCGGGGGGGGGGGGGACACAGCGTTCCAGGTGTGGCCGAAGCCGCTTTCAGGGCACGAACGGGAGCTACAGGTGCAGGTCACGTGCTCCAAGCCGCACTCCCTGCGTGCAGGTGGGGGTCTCAGGCCCCCGGCCGCCCGGTGTCTCCTGCCCCCACCGAGAAGGCGGACAGCCCTCAATTCCCGTTAACGGCACGGCGGGACACACGGGTCGTGCTGGCGGAGGGGGCGGGACCAGGGGAAGCACCTGCCATCGTGTTCAGCCTGACCGCGCACAAGTGAGAGACCGTAAGAGTCGAGCATTGCTTACCTCTGCGGTTAACAGGGTCCTTAGCTACGTACGCAACGTAGTCGGTTGTGTCCTGTCAGAGAAAAACGAGGCACCCACGTCACTAACCACGAGCAAGACAGCACAGCCAGACATACAGTACGCAACCCAGCCCAGGAATCTAACGCTCCCAAGGGACAGCCCAGAAGCACGGTATTTCTCACACTACCGCGGCCATGAGCCTCCGGACCTTGTGAAGTGCGGGTTCTGACTCGGCGGGCCCAGGGCGGGGCCTGAGGCTCTGGTGCGGACACCGCCTGTCTGTGCCCACGCTCTGGGCCACGGCCGTGTGACGGGCACCCCGTTCTCTGCACGGCGGATCCCCCCAGGAGCTCTGAACGCACTGCTGCCCGAGTCCCAGCTCCCGGATAATCCGCCCTTGCTGGACGGGAGGCCATGAGGCCTCAGGACGGTTTGAAGCTCTCCAGAAGGTTCTACCGTGAGTCAAGGCTGACAGCCACTGTCCTGAGCTCTGCCTGAATCAGCGGTCGTCAGTCCAAGCTGGCGTCAGAGTCCCACAACGGGCTTGTGGAGACACAGGCTGCTGGGTGCCGCCTTGGGGCTTCGGATTCTGTGGGTCTGAGGGGAGGCCCCGAAATGTGCATTTCTGACAAGTTTCCAGCCGGTGCTGGTGCTGCTGGTCTAGTAGCCACGAGAAAACCAGAAGCGGACGTTCAAAGGTTGGTTGGGAACGCCTTCCTGGGTGGATGGCATGTGATGGTTCTTTTCCTCTCGGAAATAAGTAGTAACTTTAATCTTTTAAGATGTTTCACACATATGAGCTCTGAGTAGTAGCCTGGCTGTTCCGGGTGAAATCCGAGTCTGCGCGGCGGCCTCATCTGATCCGTGCACGGAGGAGGCTCTGTCCTCAGACGTAGGCGGGGCCGCCTCTAAACAGGCAGAGGAACCAATCATTCTCTTCATTCTGGAAAGCAGAACAGACGTTCCCTGCAAAGCTGACATTCTCAACGTTTGTAAAGTCTCGGGGGGGGGGGGGCGACCGGTAAAGGCTCACCCCGTCGTTGCAGATTTCTCCCAAATGTCATTGCTTCGAAGGGCTCCAACATTACAGATGAGCTCCAGGCTTTCAGCATCCGGAAGATTCTGTGTCGTGACTGCCTTCATTACTACTCTCCGTGGGCAGGGGATGACCCCTTCTCTCTCTGCCGTGCTCCAGGAAAACCTTCTGATGGGAGAGGGGACGACTGGGAGCCTGGGGACATGCAGTGATTACTGAGCGCCCCAGCAGGCAGCACCAGGCACAGGGTGCTTTTCCATACGTGGTACATGGTTTCCCAGAACTCACAGCGACCCGCTGGGTCTGAGGAGGGGAGGAGGGCCCTCCAGCGGGTTTTGACATGACTGGTTGCCACCAAGGGTCCCTCCAGTATGCTGCCCGTCTACGCTGTTCCATGCTCCTCCTTATACCACTGTCTGCTGGTATATTCCCTGAGCTGGGAAGAGGGGTGAAAAACAGACCATCAACCCAGCTTCCAGTCATTTCCATCAAGGAAGATCTGGTCAGAATATGAAACTAACAGCCAAGTAAGGACTCCAGCTTGTAGTCACGGACGCTTTCTGTGGACTCAGGAGATGACAGCATTGGAAGGGTCCTAGGACAGCACCGGCGTCTCTCCGTCCGAGCTCCGTGGAATTCTAGGCCTGGTCAGGAATATTCTCCAGTGTTTGAGATGTGACCAGACTTTCTTTCTAACTTCGTGTTTTAGTTTCCATAATAATCTTACAAATTAATACAAGAATATCCGGGACCATCTGAATGACCACTGCGTCATCGGTTCTGCGTTGCAATGTCAGCGACAAGGTTGTCACTTGGGTTTCCAACATTACAGATGCCAGGTTTTTAAAGAATTCGAGAAAAAAGAACAGACTAGATGCTTTTGCCCCAACTCAAGCAGTTAACGTCACATTTGTACACAACGATGCATCACTGAAGTGCTTACTTCAACAGAATTAATTAGTGGAAGGACTGAGTCACCCAGGCGCCTGACGTGGTAGAGAGATGCTGACCTTGAAGGATTCCACACCGTGGCGGCCGGTTCGAGAGTCCCTCTGAGAGCAGAGATCTTGGTGGCGTCAGCAAAACCACCCATCCTGGTAAATTCCTGTCACTTTGAATGTTTCTGGCTTTACTGTGTTTATCAGGATTAAACTTTCAAACGTGATCGGGGTTTACAGTTCAATAGGACGTATGAACCCAAGGAATGTATACTTGATTTATTTTTGTGCATGTTTGGGTGACAAAATTAATTTGAATCAACATTAGTGGCATACGCAAAGAAATTCTTCTTCTTAAATTCTTACTCCAGTCTGAGAAACGCTCCTCTGGGGAAGGAAGGCCAGGAAAGAGACATGACATGTGTCCCATCCCTCAGATGGTTTAGGGTCAAGCCAGGACAGAACTCTTCTAAAGCCAATGTTGATCATTGTCTGGCACGCTGGGGGAGTGTATTGGTGTTCAGAACGTTGTTCTAGACATCATCCAGTCACACTGAACACCAAGTTCCACAGATGGGGCTGCCGGCTGCCCGTCCTGCACCCCTGTTGCCACCCCCCAAACCTTTCTGAGCCTGGCCGGCACCCTGGCCCCCTTCTGGTGGCCTGTGAACACTGGTAATCACAGCAGATTATGATTACAGGGCATATTTTGGGGGGAGTTTGGATTAACAGTGTTTTTCAGCCTGTCTTAGTTGATATTTCACAACATTTTCTTACTGGGTCAACTAGAGCACAAAGCAGTGAGTAGTTACACACTGAGCACCAGAACAAGGGATCGAACCTGGGATTGCTAGTTTTATTGAAACATCTTCCAATTATAATGGTTACAAGCCAGTGCGGAACGGGAACCCACGCACAATGCGAACGTGCATTTGGGCTTGGTTAAAATAGGAACTGACCAGGTTTCCTGTCCCCTGGTATCGTGACGTTTTATGCATCAGAAACAAATAAGAAGAAAATATAAAAAGGTTAAAAGCACCCAGTGCTTCCTTTTTCTTTTTTAAAAGCAAGGAGGTGAGGAAATTTGAGGCTCGCAGACCTGTGTGCACCCTGGAGAACAGGACAATTTGAACAGAAGCCTGTGTCCTTGGCTTCCTGAGCCTTCCGTCTCTGCAGGTCCACTCATAGCATCATTAAGTCGAGGTTTGAGACAAGTTCTTGGAAGAATCTGTCGCTGCGGGTACGTACTGTTTCTTCCTTTTATTTTGCAAGCTGGGTTACCTCCCAAATTTCGGACACTATGGCTACGAGCATCACACGGGGCCAGCAGTGAGACGCCTCTGCGAGGTGACTGGAGCCACGTGCAGACACCGGTGGAGGCGTGAGGACAGGTGCGCGTGCAGGTACACAGCAGGTGCACCTGTCCCTCGAGATCCCATCTCTAGTGGCAGACTCCCACTTGCTAAATGTATGTCTCGGTGAGGTCTTTCGCTTTATGGTAAAATGTAAGAGATTAAGGGATTGGAGAGAAAGTAAAGGAGGGGAGGGGAAGGAAAAGAGGAAAACACGGGGAGAGATTTTGAGGACTAGACCCTAAAGGAAGACGGCGTGAGTCAGTGGAGGTGCTGAGGGTGGTCCAAGGGTGCTTTGCCATATTGTCTTGGTCAGGCGGGGGTGTAAGGGCAAGGAACCACGTGCAGGGTGGCCGAATCGCTCTCCTGCCAATGCCCTTGGCCCAAGGGTCTGGCTGGGCTTGACGCCTCTTTGGGGGAGGGTGGGGGTGGCTGCAGGAACTGGGGCAGAGGCGGGGGGCGTGGATTGTGTGCAGCCGAGACACCGGGGGCCGTGACTCCACCAGCCTTTAGAGATGTCGAGATGAGAGCCAGCAGTGGAAAGCGCCCGCCCGCTCGACTTGCTGTTCATGAGCCAGCCGCAAGCACAAGCAGTTCCCCAGGTAGAGGGAGCAGGCCGGGAAAGACACACCAAGGCCTCACAGCCTGGGAAATACCCCCTTCCCGGCCAGACCAGGACGGGATCTCCGCACCACACCGGCTACTCCGGCTGCCCTGGACCCGGAAACTTGCACATAACGAAACAACAATAACAACAAAAACACCACTTCTAAGCCTCATTGTTTTATTATAAAAGACTTACTCAACAGCAAAAGGACATCATGCCAGGACACGGAACAATTTTTCTTTTTGAGTAAATGTGGCTTCAAGAAAACACTCACTCGGTCGTCCTAATTTTTAAATACTTCCCCAGACTGGTGAAAACGTGGCCCGGACCAATGAGAAATGGTATGAGGGCGGTCTTGGGGGCGGGTGTTTTCTCCCTCACGGCTCCGAGGGCTGACTGGCTCTTCTTCCCTGGAGATAGTTTCCTGCCTGCAAGCTGTTTCCAAGGGCTGGCCAGCAACAGTGAGCGGCAGTTAGTGTGTGTGGGTCTGGCTCTGCTGGGGGCGGGGAGGGGTGGGGGGTGGGGTGAGGAGGAGGGGGAGGAGCAGGAAGAGCAGAAGGGGAAGAGGGGGAGGAGGGGAGGAGAGGAGAAGGAGGGGGGAGGAGGAGAATGGCGGGGGAGGAGGAGAATGGCGAGGGAGGAGGAGGAGGGGGAGGAGGGAGGGGAGGAGGGAGAGGAGGGAGGGGAGGAGGGAGAGGGGGAGCAAGGGGTTTGTGGGTCCTGCCTCTCATGACGCTGAAAATGAGCACTGACACCATCTTGACCAAACGTGAGGAGTGAATTACCTTGTGACCTTGTTAATAAAAGCAGCAATGCAAAAATAGAACATTCCCATTCTGCCTTGCCCTCCTCTCTCCCTCTCTCTGTCTCTCTCTCTCTCTCTCCCTGCACTCCCTCCCTGCTGGCAAAGCAAACCAGTAAGACTACAACATTAAATGTGGGTAGAAAAATTCCAATTTCAAACATCTATGAATAAACCAGACTAAGTCAACTCACAGGCTTCGCGTAGACTTCAACCGCGAAACCGAAGGGCCCTGCCGGAGCCCGAGAGAAAAAAGGAACGAAGCAGGACCCCCAGTCATCAGACGGGGCGCCTGACGGCTGACACCGGGGCGGTCCCAGGACCTCTTCAGAAAGCCAGCACTTGGAGGATTTTCGACCGCTTCGGGCTAATGGCACGAGAACTAATGCTGGTCGAGAAGGGCTTACGGAACCAGGTGGGGGGAGAGCTGTCATCACAGTTACCTTTCCCGATCGTGCCCCAGAACGCACCCCTGGGAGGAAGGCCCCTTCTGGAAAAGTCCCGACGAGAGCAAGGAAAAGCAGCCCCGGGCACTTACCGGGTCTCCCCCGGAGGCGAACGAGATGGACTGCATGTGGTGGTTGGCGATGATCTGCAGGCCAGGACAAGAAAGGAGACACGTCGTTAGTGCCCGCCCCGCGTCCTGGAAAAGCCACCGTTTGTCGGCAGGCGATACGACAAGGTTTCCTGAGAATCTGCCAAACTGGTACCCGGCGCAAATAAAGGGATGGGAGTCGTCAGACCGGCTGACCGCCGGTGGGCTTTCCCCGCACGTCAGCTGCTCGCTCGGCGAGCTCCCTTGAGGCAACCCTTGAGGGGGGAGCCACGGCCGCCCGGTTCCCAGATGCGAAGCCCGAGGCTGAAGGACCACAGCTAACGGGGGTCCTAACGACCTTCCCTCTCGGAGAAGGGAAGGGTCTCACCCCCACACGGAAACAGGTCACCGGTGCAATTTCTGCTTCCAGAGACACACGCGGTCTTCAGTGCCGACCCCCGGCTAGCGAGCAAGGAGCGTGTCTCGTTGTGTCCCAGGCACTCTTGCGACCGGTTCCATCGATGCAAAGGCCAGGGAGGACATTCCAAGTCAGTATTAAACCCGGAAATTTCCATTAGCTTTACAAACGGCAGCGGAATTCAGTAGACAGTAAATTAGAAGCTGCCCTAAATTTCAGCTGCGACGTAAGTTTCCCATGCTGTTTTTATAATGCCAAAGACAATGGAATGACCTTGAATTGAATTCCGGGGTGGAAACAGTGGCCCCGTCTCCATCACACCATCAGCAGGTTTATTCCCGCACAGCCCCTCAGGCCTTTGGTGGCGGGCAGTCGGAAATTAACGGAGGTGAAATCCCACCGTGCGAGGAGCTTCCCGACTGTGCTCCCGAGACGCTCGAAGCAAACCCGTGTCTGAACTGGGAGAAAACCATTCGTTCTAAAATGCCAAAATGGTATGTGCAAAACCACTCGCGATCTAGAAAGACCTGAGCGTATAAATGGATGGAAACAAGGAAGCCGCTCTGGAGCCTGTACCAACCCGGCCGGATCCAGCTATCAGCGGCCACTTGCAGCCTTCTGGAAGCTTCCTGCCTCCAGCCCCGGGGCAGGGGGCTCCCAGGAGGGCAGCAAAGCACCAGCAGTCCCCACACGAGGATAAACCTCGAAAAGGTGTTGATTTCTGCTTAGTTTTTGCTTATAAGACAGCCCTCATACTGGAGTTTGGAAACTGAAGCGGGGATTATAATTGAGGGGAAAAAGCAGAAATCCTATTTGGTCACGACGTGTGGTTGTTGCTGTATCACTGTATCTCAGACCTTCGGAAAAGATAAGAGATTAAATGGAGTTTTGAGCCGGTGAATCTCGAGCAGGTGTTTTTGGCCAAGGGAGGTTCGAGGGACGCTCGGCAGAGGAGAGTGGCCGGGACTTTCACGGTTGCTCTGCACGGGGGAGGGCAGTGTCCGGCCAGGACTCCTCCTAATTTGCAACAGCCAGGCCACCACGGGACAGCCAGGGGCATGAGCGGGGGCCCCCGCCCACCGTCCCGGGCCGTGTTCCTATCGTCCCAGAGGGTGCCCCCCGCTCCTAAGCCCAGCCCCACACCCATGCTCCACAAACAGTGAGGACACAGCCAACCAGCCCCCAACCCCAGCACGCCCACGTCCCTTCCACTCCTCCTGAGCTTGCTTGTTTTTCTTAAGGGAGGAATGAGGTGTAATAGGCAGGGATCGGGACGTGTATCCCACAGAATTGAGGGCCACGGCCTGAGGATCCCTAGAAACATAACCGCAACGGCCACACTGCGTGACAGTGGATATGGGCGTGTGGTGCAGGGCAGAGGGGTCCCTCCCGCCTTGCAGCCCGGGGTCACAGGTGCTCAGCCCTGAGAGGGCCCCAGAGAAAGGCAGAGCCCGCTGAACCTTCCTAACCCATCCCCACCCCACCCGTCGGAAGGACCAACGTGAAAAGACAGGGATTATCTGTCCGGCAAGTGAGGAATGGAGTAGGAGGCGGTGCCACTCGCTGACCTGGGGAACACTGAGGTCAATGAATATAAATATATTTGGCAACGCAAAGGTAATCCCAGGCACCCCCGGGAACACGGCCAGAGTCAGAGGTGTGCGGGTGGCCCACCTCTCTCCCCGTGGAGACGCATCCCATTTCCAGCTCAGGCCACCGGCAACGGAGCCCCGGGCTGCACGGGGAACGCGCCCTTTTACGCGTCTGGGCGTCTTCACCCGCTGGTACCCAGGACAGCCACTGAGACACCCACTGTTCCAGCGGACAGAACTGAGGCCCGAGAGACCTAAGACACACGCTGCCGAGAGGCCAGCGTCACACACGGAACCCGCCCCAACGATCGCCACCGCCGTGTGGCCTCGGCCGGCGAGCGGCAGACGTCCCGCACCGGGCGGACTCCCTCCCGTATGCCGCGTGCAGCGACCTAGGACGCCGTCAACCGCGAGTGGCTCCAGACGAGGAACCGCTAAGACAGAAAAAATCTGGCCCATTAAACCACGAGGTGCCATCCACTTCAAGGATGACAAGATGTGGAAATGAGACGTGGGCTGCGGAGTCCAAGAAATACGGTGTAAAAGGAAATGAAGGACGGGCAAGGAGATGAGGAGTCCGTGGCAAACACATGCGCCTGCTTCTACACTGCAAGTCCCTCAATGACTTTAGACGTTACCCTTAAAAAAAAAAAAAAGGTAATTTGCAGCAGATTCCAAGAACACCAATTCTACCTATCGTTCCGTGGGCAACCGTTCGAAGGGGCCAAAGTCTGCAGGCTAGTAAAGATTTTAGACAAATGTTCTCTGCCAGACCCAGCAGAGCCGGCAACCTTGCAAAACACCCAGGCGGCCCGGGCGCCTACAGACCTGTTTGGAGTCGGGCGTCCGCAAGTTCAGGCTGGCGGTGGACACGGTCAGGGAGATGTTCATGCCCGCAAACTGGAGGTTGCTCTTGCCCAAGATGCTGGACAGCATTTTGCTGGGAGGCTGTGAAATCAAGCGGCCAGATTTTAGCTTCCGATTCCCGAGAGGCCGCGCTGTCACAGCCTCTCTGTTGTTCCCGTCTGCTGCACCCCCCAGCCCCCACCTTCCCGCCCTCACTGGCCACATGAAGGAGGCTGTGCCACGAAGGAGCCGGCAGGCGGGATCCAACAGGAGCACACGGATTCTGGGACTCGCAACAGGCAGCCACAAACACGTCATAAACACGTCATGCGCACACACGGGGGAGGACCCTCGGGCGTCAGCACCGTCCGCGAGCAGGCAGCTCCCGTGGGGATGAGTCTCCTGTCACTCGTAAGCCCAGGAAAGGGCCACGGGCCAGTGCTCACAGCTTCCAGGCTCAGATACTGGTTCCAGCCCCCCGGGAGCTAAATGGCAGAGCCAGAGGAGCAGGGTGCAGCTTGTGGGGCCGATGAACATCCCGTGGAGTCTCGAGACTGTTCACTGCTGGGGGCCTTGGGCCGGAACGTCCTCCAGGCCGGTGCTCACACGGACGGCCCGGCACAGGGACGGACCACCGGGCTCAGCTCAGTTAAAGTCCTTGGCACAGGGCCCAAAGGACTGCGTTTCCGCACCAGCCATCCCTGCCCGCCCCCCACCCCCCCCAAAGGCCAACACCGGTATCTGGGTCCAGGGCCCCCAAGCCATCCTTCCCTTTCAGATTAGAACATGCCCTCTTTTGATATGCTAATTACAGCTGGTTCTTAAACCATTTTTAATCTGACAGAGCTGTTTACAAATAGAGAGGCCTGGGCCCCGTCCCCGAGATTCTGATTAAGTCATACCCGAGGCCATCAGCCTTGTTTCTGCCACCCTCCCCGGGCTCTGAAAGAGGACACTCCCTAGCTCTGTCCTCAGACCCCCTCCTAGTGACCCTACGTGACAGTCAAGATTCAAAGTTCTCTGCCTGAAACCCAGCTGCCTTACCCAGCTCGGATGTCCCGAGCTGTAATGACAAAACCCACCCAGGGCGGGGGGTGTCAACAAGCCGGCCACCTGCCTGCAAACCTCAGCCCCAGGACGGATTCGGGGACATCAGAGGTAACGCCTCACGACAGAGCAATAGAGTCCGGGCACAGACAGTCTGGACAGTGGCTATTTAGTTCTGTACCTGCCAGACTTCTAACCGGAGAGGTTTTCTGAGCTTTCTCTTTTTTTTTTTTTTTTTAATTTTTTTTTTTCAACATTTATTTATTTTTGGGACAGAGAGAGACAGAGCGTGAACAGGGGAGGGGCAGAGAGAGAGGGAGACACAGAATCGGAAACAGGCTCCAGGCTCCGAGCCATCAGCCCAGAGCCCGACGCGGGGCTCGAACTCACGGACCGTGAGATCGTGACCTGGCTGAAGTCGGACGCTTAACCGACTGTGCCACCCAGGCGCCCCTGAGCTTTCTCTTAATCCCTTTCTCCCTGGCCGTCTAACCATCTCCAGAGTGAAAAAGTCAACCCAAGGTTGAATGTATAGTCCCTGCAGCCGGGTGACATGGGCCTGAGCCCAGCCTACCCCTACCCACATCTCTGTGCCTCAGTTTTCATCACCTGTAAAATGGGGCTATCCCGTGGCGCTCTGGAGCTGGTTGTACTGGCTAATGAGAGACAATTACTAAATTTTTAGGGATTTTAGGAGCTGGCCGTTAAAAACAGCTGCTACGAAAAGTTAATTTACGTAAACTTACAAACAAATAACTTGCATTAAAAAAAAGAAAACAAGACAAGTACTCAAAACTCCTCACTTCCCAGCTGCTTTTGCTACGTTACCGGTCATCTGTGCCGCTCAGGCCTTGGTGCCCGCTGCACCTGTGAACCAGGTGGAAACACCGCGAGATGACGTGTCACTGCGCGTCCTCGGGGACGTCGCTAGAGCCTGGAAGGGGCCTGGCGGAAGCACGTATGCCACGGAACCTGGCACGCGGCACAGATGAGCGGCTTCGTACTCTGAACCCTGAGGGCCGCTGGTTAAATTTAGCAGCACAGCACCCGGGTGTTCACCACCAACTGTTCTAGCGAAGAGAACTAACGCCCAGAGAGGCTTCGAGGGGCACCAGCCCCGTCTTCCGTGCCGTCTCCTCACCGTCTACAGGTCTGGGCCAATGGGGCACAACTGGGCGCTGACTTGCCGGCCGTCCTGCCAACCCCAGGGCAGGGGGACCCCGAGCTCTCGTCGCTTGGAAAGTGCCGACAGCCAGGCGGTGACAGGGGGCCCTGAGGGGCGGGGCGTGACCGCGGGTGCTGCGTGGGGAGGCAACACAGAAGACAGTACCTTTCTCTTCCTGAAGGCTCCCTTGGCGCCAGGGACGGCTTCGCAGACGCGGCTGATGGCTTCCCTTAAGGGGGCAGGAAGAGAGATCCATTTGTCACATCAGTCAGGATCCTGCAACCAAGAGACCACACGCGCACGTCCCCAGGGGAGACACCTGCCCGTGCAGTTCAGCGTAGACAGCGCGGCTCCCCATGCGGGGATCACCAGGTTCCCTCTCTGGCAAACAGAACTGCGCAAAATGCGACCAGGTCGTCCTGAACCTCCCGCTGGCAGTGCCCTAGTGCCTCCTGTTGGCGTGGCTGTATCCCAACAGTGTGACGGGTGTCGACGCCACAGTCCGTCTTACGCTGGGCTGGGATTCTGTTTAGTGGACCATTACCAGGGCACGTGGTCTCCCGGATGTTCCCTTCACGGCCACGGTCCCGGCACGGGGCCGGCCCTGACCAAGCACCGCTACGGGTCACCACCCTTCCAAGGTGAATCAGAATGTTATCAGAAGAAATTTGGCGTTCTGAGTATTATCTCCAGCGTCTGCAGTTAGTAAATATCATAAAACCAAGAGGGTTCTGAAGGCGGGGAGGCGCTCGGGTGATAGACAAATGAGCAAGAAATAAGGTCTGTGCCGGGCAGTCCCCGGAGCACCTGTTTATTGAGCAGCTACCACGTGCCGGTGCTGCCCTGAGGAAAGGAGGCAAGGAGGGTCCTAGGCCTAGGGGCACCTGGCTGCAGAGGGTTCGCCCGGGCAGGACACCTCGGGACGTGGGGAGGGTGCGAGATGGACCGGCTGGAGGCCGCTGGGGTCCAGATGCTGGGCCTCCAGGTGGGGAGGACGTGCTGGTAACAGGTGCTTGAAAGCAAATGGCTCAACTCCGGGAGCGGGCCTCAGTGGGTAATGATAGGGATACTCCAGAGGGGGCTCCAAAGTCAGGAGCCCAGAAAGGGGATGGGTGAACGTGTCAGCCCCCTCGTGGGGACGGACACAATTGTAAGAGAGCACAGGAAGAAATAAACGGGGATTTGGACACACCACCGGACAAACAGGATAACGGGTCCTCAGAAACATTCTGCAAGCTTTCTACGTGAAATACTTGAAATCATTTTCTATCATCCAGTAATCTAATCCCCACCACAAGATAATGCTCTTAAGAGAGATCTGTCCTTGTCAAATTACCATTCAGGTGAGGCTCACATTTGCCATTGAATTCACTGCAGAGAGTGGGGAAAGACTATTCTAGAAACTCAAATACCGTGAAGGCTGTAGACTGAATCACCATGACTCAGACGAAGTTCCTTTAAAAGGCATGAATGTTTTCAATGTTTATCCTTAGCCATTTGTTTTATAATAATGTTCCAACTGTGGTTCTATCAAAATGATCACCCGAGTACCTTTTAAAAGGCAGTTCCTATTGAGGAAGGTCAAGCTGTCTCTTTATGGAACTATATAAACCCCAGCATCTATATTTTCTCTGTCTAATTTAAAAACAAGAAGAAGAAGAAGAAGCTCGGCGCATCTCTGCACTGTGCTTGTTATGACACATTCGGCTGAGCAAAGCGCCAAAATCCGCGATGGTCCCAGCAGGCCGGGAAGATACCCCACGGCAGGAAGCTTTCTGTAGGTCTCTCCTAAAATATCCGTAACAAACATCGGATTTCTTTCCCGATCCACCAACGCGGGCAATGAGAGAAAGAAATCAGCCTTGGGCGACAGCCTCCCAAGAGGATAGCTGTCAGCGGGGTCACCTGTACAGCATGTGTCTGAGCCAGTGGGCCACGCAGGTCGGGCCACAGGCCTCCCTGGCTGCCCGTGTGCCACTTCTGTGGGGGAGGCGGACACAGCCCAAGAAGTCCATTCCGTCGAGCAAATCCTCCCCAAGAGACTCCGGCGGCATCCCAGGGCACATTCAGAGACTCCATCTTCCGTCCTTAAGATGTGCCAATGTCAGAAATTCCAGAAAGTTCTCTGAGCTCCACCACCCAAAAAAGTCCTAAGGATCCCCTGTGCGAGATTTACAATCCCCCAACGTGGTTGCAAATCAAGCTACTCTTCAGAAAAAAATGTCCTCCGTCCATCAATTTGCTTCTAATGCTCCCACGATAACCTGCGCGCGTGTGAATTCTCACCACACGGAGGCTGATGGTGTCCGTCTCCCTTTGAAATAAGAATGTGGCGGAACGTAGTAACTGCCACACTTAGATGCCTGATGCTGACACAAGAAACTTTAACTCCACCGTCTGACTGCAAAGGTAACCATTCTCATCGTCCCTCTTTACCACCTAGCACAGCACGTTTTGGTGAACGGTACTGTCTCAACTTTTCATTCAGCAAAAATGATGTGGCTTTCTGTAATTTCACCGAGTCCTCGGGTCAGTCTCGGGTGGCGATGCACCTCTGTTTTTAATGGAGATCGCTCAACCACCTGTTCAGCATGACCCCACTGGGCCGAGCCAAACTGTGACCTGAGAGCTCAGCTAACAGGAATGTGGACTCTCTGGCACGACCCCGGTCACCTGGGAGTAACTGAGCCTCACTCCATCCTGGTCCCACCATCTCTCCCATTCAGTGTGAAGTTCTCATCATGAGAGCCAGCTCCTCCCACACGTCATACCTGTCACGCTGGAGGGCGGGATTTGAGAACTGGGTCCTTTGGAATCATGTAGCCCCACTTTTGTCCCCACTCAGCCATCTCAGCCTGCCCACCCCACCTCCCCAAACACACACACATTTCACAGACTAAAACAATAAATAGTAGGTGTCCCAAGTGGTGATTTCTGCCATCAGGGGTTTATGTTCTAGCAGGCGGAGGGGCAATAAATAAACATGTGGAACGACAAAGTGCGATCCACTTCATGAAGAACCAAAAAGGAGAGACATACATGGTGAAGGGTAGCCGAAGACGCCACCCCACACAGGCCACGCCGGCAGACGGAGTATTCTGAGCTGAAGGCCACGGAGAAGTAGCCAGAAGAGCTCTCTGCCCTCCCCCCATTTGCCTAAAAGCAGGTCATAAATCTGTACACACAGCCTGTGCCCCTCTCCACAGGGAGGAACGGAGGTGAGCCGCAGCAGCCCTGAGACACAGCAAAGGAACTTGGGCTGCAGCTAGCTCCCCCCTCCCATCAATTCCCCCCACCCCACCCCACCCCTGTCCACGCACTTGCCTCCCCACATGTCAACAAGGGGTTCTCCAACAGGTTCCCCCCTAGAAACCCCAAATTCTTTTCCTGGGTTTTGTCACTTCCCTATGGATTTCTTGTTCTTTGGTAAGATGTGAGATAAGCCCAAGTTCTAACCACTTCTTTGAGTTACTCATCACTGAGTTTCCCTGCCTGCATGTGTACTGTATACATTCATCACCTGCTTCTCTCCTGTTAGTCTGTCTTTTGCCTACCTTATTTGCAGAACCCTAGCCAGAGAACTCAGGAGGGCAGAGTGAAAAAGTGTCTTCCTCCCATGGAGTGACAAATACGGTAATACATACATACCCAAGGGGGACAGAATGACCGGTGAGTGGTGTTTCAGTGTCTGGGCAGCATTCAGGAAAAAAATCACACTGGGTTTCTATCTTGCGCCTTATATGCAAATAAATCCTAAATGGATTGCAAACTTAACTTCATGGTAATGAAACCATAAAAGTACTTTAAAAAAAGGAAAAAACCTGGGAGGAATTTTTTTATATTATCTTTGAGTGGAAGGATGATACAAATCTTGAACATAAAAGGAAATATTGACACACTCCAGAGCATAAAAATAAAATTTTATGCAGAAAAAAAACTGAAACATTTCATAGTCAACAAGTTAATCACCTTAATATAACTTAATAAGGAAAATATCAAAAACCCGATGCAAAATGTTAAAAGATACAAACAGAGTTCACAGCAAAGGACATACAAACAGCTCTTGGAAATATGAACAAATTCTTGGCTTTACTCAAAATAAGATTATAAACTAAAGCCTATGCTAACATGCCACTTAAACAGCCAAAGGTTCGAGCTTGAGACATTATAAGAAAGCCCCGCATGTGGTTAAGAAGCAGTTCAACACAGCCTCCGGTGGGCAGCCTGGCCTCATCTAGGAGAACGAGACTCACACAGACCCTCCATCCAGCAGACCCGCTCCCGGGAACCTACAGTCTAACACCTCGGAGGCGGCCCAGAGGCCCTGGCATACCACCACTGACTGCAGCCAGGTTGTTAACAGGATGGAAAGCACTTGGTGGCTGTCACAAGAGCCGGTTCCATAAATGACGGCAACTCCTCCAAAGAGACCACCAACACGGTGCTGGTGATGGTGCCCTCTGTGCCCTTCAGCCTCTCCCTCCAAGCCAGGTCTTGTTCCCACAATCTGCCCTGCAAATTCCAACACCCGCCACGGCCCCAAATGCCGTGGGCACTGTGCCACCCTCAGCTGACGCTCCTCTGACGTCTTCTGCCCTCCTGGGTGCTCTTGGCCAGTTTCTCGCCTTCCTGTGATGTGGCCACAGGACTCCGTCCTGCCCACCTCTTCTCTGTCCTCTGTGCAACTCGGACAAGTGGACGAACAGGGTACAGTCCGAGAACCAGTCCACTGCCCCCAACTCCTGTCTCAGTGCACGCAGGGGCCCAGCTCCTCCCTGGCCTCCCTGGCCCTGGATGAAGCCCCAGACACAACCCGTATCTAACGCACCCACTTTCGGACAAGAAAATGTCCCCAGTCACTTATAAGTTACTCTATTTTCAGTAATAAAGATATCCAGCCCAGCATAACAGTAAAAACTCTGAAAATCATTTAAAAGCAGAACCCTCCTCCCCCGCAGCCAAGGAAAGAAGGCTCCTCCAACCTTCTAGCTGCAGCGTCTGATCCCTTGGCTGGGTGGGGCGCAGGGTTACGTGAAGAGAGGTCGTCAGGTGCATGCAGCAACCCCACCAGCCCCGGGGCTGGGCCCCCAGCGGGACTGAGGGCTGCATCTGGCTCCTTGATCCTTTGGAAGGCCCTCCCCTGGGAATATGTGGGTGCCTGTGCTGTGAAATGGACAGTGTTGGTCCTTCACCCACCCACACACCCATCCCCTCCGCCGTCCACACCCATGGGGCAGCTGTAACCCTCTTGCGGCTGGCGGGGCCTCAAACTAGCAGGAAACCCTCGGGATGGATCCCGTGGGCTCAGGGCCCACATGAGGTGCCCCCTGACCTTAGCCCTTTAGCCTGGTCGCCAGCAGGAGGCCGTCAGCAACACCCACTCCTGGTATGGAGACCATCAGTGCACTGGGCATCCTGGACTCTAGTGACAGGTGCCAGTCTGTGTCATCTCCATGAAGCCCCTCACTCTGTCTGAAGCGAGAAGGAACCAGGTGGCCTCTCTCTGGTGGGGGACAGGGGTGGGATCACAGGGCTCTATGCCTGCCAGACAGAAACTGCCTCCATATCAGGCCCCTTGCCTTGTGGTTCCTCCGCACTGGGTGCTGGGCAAACAGCAGCGAAACACATTCCCACCGCCATTTTGTTTTCCCAGGCCCTGTTGGGTGACCCCATGCCTCAGCCTGTCAGGACTGCTGGAGCCGGGCCCTGGGGCCTCTGCGGTTCCCCGACCTGCACTCGCCGTAAGGGGTCCTACTGTCTCTGCTCCAATTACCTTGCTCATCTTTACCTCCAGCCCCCACATCTCCTCCAGCGCCAGGACTGTGGAGACCATTCGCACACCCAAGTGACGGTTCCACCGCGTTGTTTAAAGTCTTCTCAGATGTCACGCTTCAAACCGAGCCTCGACTGCCCCCCCCCGAGAACTTCCTGCCCCCCCTCGTCTTCCCTGGGGCAGCTCCTCAGGACCACGGTCCACAGGGCTCCCCCCATCCCACACTCAGGAGCCGTCTCTGATCCTGGAGGACCACCCCACGCCAAACCCGTCCCCTCCCGACCACCGAGGACCAGGCAAGACAGTGTGTGTTTTCAAGAAACGTGTGGAGGAGACCAGGGGTACAACAGCTGTTGTGCGCTGTGCACTGTTTACTACTCGAGCACAGACCCGTCGTTCAGAGAAAGGAGAAGGCAAGGGCACCTGCCAGCAAAGAAGCCTCCATGCAAAGCGGGCTGGAGGCCAAGGGGAGGGAGAGCAAGAAACCACGAGAAAACGCACGCTGGATCCGGGCCCAGAGAGGAGCGCGACGCACGGTGGACGCGTGAGGTGCGGCCACGCAGAGGGGTGTGCTGGGAGGCGACAGGCCGTCAGGTCTGCAGAGCCGTGCGGGGGTGGGGTTCTGACCCGGAGGTGGCTGAGAACGGACAAACCACAGAGGCCCTTCAAGCAGGCTGACGAGATAGACACAGAGTTGAATGGACGTTAGCTGCTGTGTGTGGGACGAGGCAGTGGCTGAGAAATGGCGGGCAGGGAGGCCAGCGAGATGTCAACGGCAGAAGCGACAGAGCAGACCCTTGGGGAAGACACCCGGAGGCCTGCCTAGCTGTGGCCAGTGACGCCCAGGTGGTCCTGTCAGGGGACGGCGGCCTCTCTCCCTTCCAGGTGACCATCTCCATCCCGCAGCCATGAGACACGGGTGGGCGACGCAGAGCCACACAGCCAGCCACCCAGCGAGGACGGAGTCGGGAGGAAGCGGCGTCCCCTCATGCCGTCCACGGGCACCGCCGGCCACCCAGAGCTTCCATCCGGCACACGCAGAGTTACACATGAATCTCAGACACCGGGAACACTTCAACCTTAACTTCTCGAAAGTAATTTCCCCGCGATGGGTTGAAACTGCCTAAATCTTCCAAAGTTAAGTGTGTCGCACGGAGGTCGCAAGCGTAAGCGGGGTCGTGAACCCGGAGATCTGTACCGCGCTCGAGAAACCAGGGCGCAGCCAACCCAACCTCGCCGATGCCTCATAACCTGTGGAGTCACCTGAGACCTCATAACCCTGACGGTCTCAAGTGTGTGCTTTGCCTCCCACACATGTACACAGTAGGCGCCAATACCTGCCGGCTGATGATGACCAAACATGCAGAAGCAACAGACCCTGTAAGTCCTCATAAAACCCAAGAGGAAACCAGGAATGAGGCTCCTTAATCCCGTGGGTGAGCATCTCACGAAGATGAGCCCTCGGGATTGAGGGGAACGTATGGATGCAAGAGTAATGCCCACCTGTGGCAACACTGAGGCTGATATTCCTTTTGGTTAGAAGAATGAAGCTTAGGGGTGCCTGGGTGGCTCAGTCAGTTAAGCGTCTGACTTCAGCTCAGGTCATGATCTCACGGTCCGTGGGTTCGAGCCCCACGTCGGGCTCTGTGCTGACAGCTCAGAGTCTGGAGCCCGCTTCAGATTCTGTGTCTCCTTCTCTCTCTGCCCCTCCCCTGTTTGCACCTGCCTCTTTCTCTCTCTCTTTCAAACATTAAAAAATAAAATAAACATTAAAAAATTTTTTAAAAAGAATGAAGTTTAAAGTTGGCTTGAGGTCACAAGGAGTGTCACAGACATCCTTGACAGATGTGGGGGGGGGCTTGCTTTCGCCTCACAAACACGTTCCCTGATTTCCTCTTCCCTTTAAAATTCCCACTGTTGGTTAGAAAAAGCCTGCTTCCAGCCCACGGCTTCGAGATGCTGATGAGTCGAAGGCAGGACCGACGCCTGCCCTGGAACTGCTCACCTAGACAGACACAGTTTCGTAAGGCGGACGAGTCCGCATGCGGTCGGGGTGGGGCCAGAGGGCGTCACTGCCTTCAGGGCGCCACACGCTGCTTTGCCAGTAAGACCTTGTGGATCCCGGCACGCACAGAGGTTCACAAGGGGTGGCTAGGGCACATACGTGAATGCTGCCCCCGCCGCCGAGCTCTGTGTGAGGCACTGTCTGTTGGTCTCTGAGGACCCCGTGGCACCATCCGTGAACCCACAGAGCGTCTTGACATTCACGGGGTGTGGCTCGGGGCAAACGCACAATAATGATCCATGTTCCCATCCGCAATATTCTAATCAAAGCCACGAAGACGCATCTTCCTTCACAACCGAGAGAGGAGCTTGAACCGATGGAGGCGTAGGAAATGATCCTCAGATTGATTATTCAGCGCACCCCCGAGCAACACAGGTGTGAGTTGCAGGCATCCGCCTGGATGTGGATTTTCTTTTACAAACACAGTACAGTCCTGTAAATGTATTTCCTCTTCCTTCTGATCGTCTTAATGCCGTTTTCTTATCTCTAGCTTACTTTTTTTTTTTAATTTTTTTTTTTAACGTTTATTTTTGAGACAGGGAGAGACAGCATGAATGGGGGAGGGTCAGAGAGAGAGGGAGACACAGAATCTGAAACAGGCTCCAGGCTCCGAGCTGTCAGCACAGAGCCCGACGCGGGGCTCGAACTCACAGACCGTGAGATCATGACCTGAGCCGAAGTAGGATGCTTAACCGACTGAGCCACCCAGGCGCCCCTCTAGCTTACTTTGTCGTAAGAACATAGCACATGATACGCATGACATAAAATGCACGTTAGTTACCTGTTTATGTTTTCAGTGAGGCTTCAGGTCAGCAGACCATGAGCAGGGAAGTTTTTGAGAAGTCAAAGTTACACATGGACTTTTGAGTCCACGCGGGTCAGTGGCCCTAATCCCGCACGCTGTTCAAGGGTGAACCGTAAATGCGTAATTACATACGTGCACATATATACACGTATATACGTAGAGACGACGTCAGAGACAGAGAGAGCAGAGAACTGTAGACTCCGGGCGGCTAATTCTGGCTCCAGACATGACACACACTCACTTGACCATAATCAGATTCATTTACAGACATATGGTCCCTAGAAACATATGGTCCCTAGAAAACGATAGGAAAATAAATAGATCCGTGTGTAAGCACCAGCTACTGGAAAGCCCACTCTCGGACGTGTATTAACGGTATTATCCTTAGTCTTATCTGCCGAGACCGCGTGGAGGGCGGCCGGGGGTCGCGGGTCCTCAGCCACCATGGGCCCGCTGTGCACGTGCACACCCCTGCATGCACACGGACACATGTGCACGCATCCGGTGGCCCCAGACATTCTTGCCCGAGGGGCACAAATCCCAGGAAGTCAACAATGCCAGCAGAAATGAAACGAATGTTCCCGTTTTCCAGTCAAGGAGACTTGGGCACACAAAGTGAAGGAGTTGTCAGCCAGTGCAGAGGCTCTGTCCCCGAAGGAAGGAAATCGTGTCTCCCCGAGTCCTGAGGGAAAAGACCACTATCTCCCAGCACTGGCCCCTCGCATCAGGAGGAAATATGTGCAGATCCCCTGAGGCAAAACGGAACCGATACGCTGCCCACAGCAAACTCACTCGTGCCTCCCAGCAACTTAGGGGGCCGTCCCAGCCAGCTTCCCTCCTGACCCTGGGGGGCCGTCCCAGCCACCTCCCCGCTCAGGACACCTGGGAGTCAGGAGACACCCAGGAGCCCAGGAGTCAGAGGCTGGGAGAGCCAGGCCGCACCCCACGCTCCTGCCTCTTTCGGGGATGCTCCTGGCCGCCAGATTACCGACAGGGACAACTCCAGATTATCACGCAAGCTAACTCTGGAAGACGGGAGACGTGAAATACAAGAAGCCAAAGAAGAAACCCCTAGAAATAAGCACTCCACGGACACCATTGTTCTTTTTCCAAAAATGTGTTTAATATCAGGCAAAGAGTTACAGCGCCATCGGCCAAAAGGACGACGGTCGGGCAAAGCCAGCCCGAGCTGCAAGGCGGGGACAAGAGCGGTGGGGGGTGGGGGGCACGGAGAACGGCAGGATTCGTCGGGCGGCCCTGGCTCCTGGAGGCGCCTGCCCGAGGCCGAGGGAAGGGCCTCTGGGGAGAGCCCATCTGCAAGGCAGGAGAGGAAGGCTGGTCTGACTCTTCCTCACCCAGCACCTTGTGACTCGCTCCCCTCGTGCGGGAGGCGCACGCTCTGGAGAATTTACTGGGACGAGACGCGTTTCCCTTTCCTGATGGCACAGTATGTTCACTGCAGACCGGGGGCATCTGCTCTGCTTGGACGGGGCATCGACTTTCCGTCCACATCCTTCTGCTCCCGTGTACATGTGGAGACGAAGTCCCTCTGATTGACTCTGGTGGGGAGAACGGGCACGAGAGAACGAGGTCAACCTGGGTCAACCTTCGGGGAACATGTCTGGCACTCGCTGGGCGTAAGGTGTCTTGATTTAAGGGGCGGAACCTGAGGGGACCTGGGGGGCGATGCGGCCGGGAGGGCGGCATCCGGACTCACGAAGACAGACTCCGCCGTGTAGGAGGGTGGCTCGCACATGCACACACGCACACGTACACACGTGTCATGGAGAGCCAGCACCCCCAGCAAGGGGGACAGCTGGCCTCTGTCTTCACGCCCCTCGTCTCTCTGAGCCACTCCCCCTCAGATGTCAAAGCCATTCTTCCCATTTGGAAAAAAAATAACGAGGACAAAAGGAATTAAGTTCAGAGAAGGTGTCTAACTCTTCCCAGAATCACACCGTATTAGAGGAGTCAAACTCCGAGTTAGATCCTCCGGGCTCCAAAGCCAAGCTTTGCCACGCGTGGTCTCCTCTAAGACTCATGTAATGCACACGGTGACCCGGGGCCACACTGCCGTCAGCCCCACAAGAGTGAGCAGGCATGCACCCCAGGTCTCACGGGAACGAGGGGTGCCCCCCACCAGGTCAGCGCAGCACTGGGCATGGCCCCTGTGCCCTGTGTCTTTGTTTCTCATGAGAATGCAGCATGCCGGCCTTCCTGGAAAGCTCCCCAAGGACACTGTCATGAACAAGGGCCGGCACCCAGGCTGGTTGCACTAGGCCAGGAGGGACTCGGACGTGCAACCCACTGCACCCACGCACAAGGCATAGGCGAGAAGATACATCACTGTCCATCTCGCTCTCCACCCACGGCCACAGCCACGGAGCCAGCACCGGGGCCGGCCCTTCCCTCCCTCGGGCCGGACAAGGAGAAGAGCCAGTCCCGCCGGGTGGGCCCAGAGCTGATGAGAGAGGGCGACACCAGTCACATGGAGTGAGGAGGAGGAGGGAGGTCCACGTCCAGCCCTTGTGACATGGCGAAGGCCCGGAGAAAGACAGGATCTCCGCTCAGGTGCAGGGCCAGAGGGGGACGCCATTTGTTCCTAAGCACAAGCTGACGCCCTGGTATTCCGGGGGCACAGCGGACAGAGGGTGACCCAGAGCATGACCCAGGACGGGGAGCCAGGAAAACAGGCCAGAAGCCGCACGGCTGGTGCCTTAAATCGGGCAGGGGTTATGTTGTTGAAGAGACGCGAGGGGAAGATGTCTGGGGCAGATATGAGGCTTTGTGACACAGACAGACACGGAAGGGTCTCTCAGGAGCAGCGCGTCAACAGAGAGACGCGGGGCGAAGGGGGATCCCATGCGTGTGGACGCCAAAACCGCGGCCGCAGCGGCAAACGAGGCGTGCTCGCGTGAAGACAGCAGAAAGCGTCACTGGAGGACAGAAGCAGGACCCGCACAGGCAGAAACTCGAGCCACGTCCTGGACATAAGGTCGTGGTATCACTGAGTATAATTCTCCCCAAAACAGTCACGATCACCTCGATCGTAACTGCAATCCCGATGAGATCGTTCTGTGCTGAACGCTACGATGTCAGAACACAGAAGACAGTTCGAAAATGATGAAGAATTCTTTTTAGTCGACAAGAGAGCACAGCAAAGGGTGGCGGGTCCCACCAGGGCGGATGTGTCTACGGATCAGAACCGCACACGTATCGGTGTCCAGGGGCACAGCCAAGTGTCCAAGGGAATTGAGGGGACGAGACGGAGGCATCTCGAGTCCACGGGGGAATCCGGGCTGGGCACGGTGGCTATCTTGTCACAGGTGGCATGAAAATCCAAATGTGAAAAGTAACTACAAATACTAGAAGATCATCAGCGTCATCTCCCCACGAGGGAGATGTTCAAGACAGGAACACGAGCCTTGATAAACACTCTAATTTAGAAGTTTCACTGTAATGCAAAATACTTCCAGCACACGCTCAGCGTGCAAAACACTGCCACGAATTACTAAGAAAACGGAGGGGAGCCCAGCAGAAAAGTGGACGAGGGATGTCAACAGGGAATTCACTACAAAGGACTCCAAGCCGGCACGTAGGTAAGAAGGACACGTTTCCGGCACGTGAAACCCTCAAAGTCCAGCAACAGCACCGTTGTCTGACCGTAAACCTGGTTAAAATGAACGATGTTAAAGGGGCAACGGAGCCACAACCAGGGCTTATCGCGTGTCCGCTGAGTGGTCCCGCTGTACCACTGTGAGGGCATCGATCTCCCAGCGTGGAGTCCGCACGATCTCCATTTTGCGGGTGAGAACCTAAGACCAGAGAGGTTAGGAGGCCTGCCTGAGGCCGCACAGCTGGGAGAGGGAGGTGGACCCAGCCTGCCGCATGAGCCGGACACCTGGCCCAAGTCAGCGGCAAACCCCCCACCCTCCCCATCCCCCACCACTGTGAGAGCAGGTGTGAGCTCCGGCAGGCAGCTGGGGATAAAACACTGATGGCCACGGGACCCAGCGATTCCGTCTCTGGGTATACATGCCGGAGGACTGAAAACAGCGTCTCGAACAGGTGTTTGCACACCCGTGTTCACAGCAGCCTGACTCACAACAGCCAAACAGTGGGCCCAGTGCCCACTGACCAGGCGGATGGGTAAAGCAAATGTGGCCCATCCGTCCAGGGAAACACCACTCAGCCTTGGCAAGGCAGGGAAGTCTGACACCTGCTCCAACATGGATGAACCTTGAGGACATTGTGCTGAAGGAAATAAGCTAGTCACAAAAAGACAAATGGCCCTTGAACAACCCAGGGGTTAAGGTGCTGACCCCCCCCAGCTGAAAATCCATGTATAACCTCTGACTCCCCAAAATCGTAACCAGTAACATCCCAGTGGCACAACACTGAGACCACACCTAATGCCACTAAACTGTGCACTTAAAAATGATTCAAGTGGTAAAATTAAAAAAAAATTAATGTTTATTTTTGAAAGCGAGAGAGAGACAGAACACAAGCAGGGGAGGGGCAGAGAGAGAGGGAGACACAGAACCCGAAGCAGGCTCCAGGCTCCGAGCTGTCAGCACAGAGCCTGATGTGGGGCTCGAACCCACAGACCGTGAGATCATGACCTGAGCCGAAGTCGGACACTCAACCGACTGAGCCACCCAGGTGCCCCAAAGTGGAAGAATTTTTAAAGCAGCAATTAAGGAGAAGCCAGAAACCAGCCACCGCGGACCATGTGCTGCGCTCACGGGGTCGGGGCCTCGGCAGGGGCTCCCAACCACGGCCCGACCACCGGGCCCACGCAGCCCACTGAGATTCACATGAATTTTAACGTCTTCCTCCATTCTGAGCGTAATTAAATCTTCAGTATTTCCTATCAAACGCATCATCATTTTCCAACGCACTTTTAGGCCCATAATGATAGAATCCCTGGCTCAGACTATAAATAATTGAGCTGAGGCCCTTACAGACGTGATAACAGCTTCCGTGGGACGTCCTTCAGCACATCCTGTGCTCCGCTGCTATTAAAAGGCTCTGTGGGCGTCTGGCCACATGTCGGAAAGCGCTGCCTCACATGTAAACAAACCACAGCTAAGGGATAATAAATAACATATATTTAGGCACGTATGTCTCAGAGGGTCAGGTCCTACCCCACTCCACGCGCTAACGTCGAATAAGGAGGGAGGACAGTCGCACTCAGATGAAACAAGAATGTCGCCAAACAGACAAAATGGTGCCCACTAATGAGCGGGCGTAAGATGACTCTTGATTCCCCGAGAACCGACACCGTGTTCTTGCCTGTGTCCTAGACTCGGCGAGCCGGGGGGAGACCAGGACTCTGGCCCCAGCCTACCCACCCCTAAGCAAGGTCTGTGCTGGACTCGATTCCCCCGGATGTGAAGGGCCAAGTTCATCCCCATCACTGGACGGGGCATGCCGTCTGGAGATCACATGTGCACCCGGCATAAAATTAAATTACTACGTGAGCCTGATCACTTACTCTACCTCTGAGGGTACGGGGGACACAAAACCGCACACAGTGTGTTCGCAAAGTTGTGGAAGAAAACTCACCCTTCCGTTTTTCTGGTACTTTTGTTTTCGAAACTTTCTCTAGTGGACGGGCACGTGCCATGTTCATAATGAAACAGAATTGAGGCTGGGGGCATGAAGGTTAGCGGAGTGTGGCGGTTTTAACCCGGGACACTGGGAAAAGTCTGAAGGCTCTCAGTCGTCTGAGTGTTGGGGCACATCTAGTGGGGGGGAGGTCAGGGGTGCTGCGGGATGTCCTAAAATGCCCAGAAGAGCCCCCACAACAAGGCATGACATGGCCCCAGATGTCAGTGACGCCAAGGCCAGGGAAGCCCTGGTCTGGAGTCTATTTTTCATCTCCTGTCCAGGCCCCTGGCCCGCCATGCTGGGCTCCCACGCCACCGGCACCAATAGGAACCGTCCACGGATGCTCCGTTCACACAAGAGAAGGGTGTCCCTGGAAGGTAGGCTCAGTGTTAAAATCGCTGACGGGAACAAGCCGTAGGGACAGTCCCCCCTTTGCTGTCACCTCCCTGTCCTGCAGGTCCCAGGGCTCTGGACAGAGTGCGGGTGGGACACGGGGTCTGGCGGTCACCTGTGCGAGGCTGATACCGCCAGACCCGGGGCCTGAGAAGGGGAAGAGGCTTTGCTGAAGCAGAGGAGAGGGCCAGGAGGGAGCCGCACAGGGCCATGGGGAGCAGGGCAGCCCCCCCGGGGCAAGTGCCCCTGCCAGTGGGACAGGCAGAGCCAGAAGCTCCACCACAGCGTGCACCGCAGGGACCCTGGGTCCTGGGGAGGTGTCCCAGAACCAGGACACCCGCCCACCCCTCCGGGTACCAGCAGGCAGCCCAGGGAGCAGGCCTTAAAAGAACACCAGCCATAAACCACATCCTCTGAAGGAGGCAGGGTCAGACCCACTGCTCGGCTACACGTCTCTCTTACCTGATATTTTGGTGTGCTTAAATAGATTATAACAACTTATAGACCGGCCACTAGAATTTGCTCCCCAGCACTTAAAGTCTGTACTTCAAAAGGAGTTATAAATTGCCGATCTCGAAATTATCCAAGTCTTCATAAGCAGTAAATAAAAACTTGAAGATAAAGGCCACTATGCCACCACATTATCCTCAAAGAAAGCGGCGTTTTCTAAAATAAATGACTTTCAACGTGCTCAGCACACACAACCGTGCTAATTTTCATAGAAAAGGCCCTGGGGACAGAAAGGAAGGAGAAGTGCTTTAATATCACCTTTTCCACACAGGATGTGTCTCACTAACCACATCCTTGGGCCACCACTATTAACCATTTGCTTTTCCTGATGTTCCATCTTCAGCCATTTCCCTCGACTCCTGAAAATTTAAGATTTTGATGAGTATTATTTGACTACCTACTGTGCTGGGCTCTGAGATTCTGGAGGGCCCTTCTGGGATGCCCCGTGGCCTTGATGGGCTCTGAGAACTCCTCACCCGGAACTCATCAAGGCAATTCAGACTGTGCATTTAGAAGGCCATGTGGCCCCATCTCCCTGCCCCGCCGCATTTAGACACTTTAGACTTTGTTCTTTCCCAATAATGACCAACAATATGAATAGATTTTGATGAGGGGGAAATGCTTATGATTCGAAGGGAGGATCCGTGAACATAACCTTTTGTGTACAGTCTGAACATTATTATATCAAGCCTGCATGTAAAAAATACACCTTCACTAAGTCATCAAAACCGACATCGCTGTGGAGACAAAGTGACCTCATACGCCTACTAATGCGCACTGAGAAGGACACAATTTCTATTGTTTACTGCCAGAACACATAAGCTAAGAGAAACAGACAGTTAAAACTAAGGCAAATTCTACAAAATACCTGGTGTGTACTTCCAATAAATGTCCAGAGAGACAAAGAAAGGCTGGGCAGTCGATGCAGTGGAAGGGAGCCCAGAGCCACGACAACCACATACAGTGCGTGGTCCTGGCTGGAGCATTACCCTGATACCAAAGCCAGACAAGGACACCACAAGAAAATTACAGGCCAACACCCCTGGTGAACAGATGCAAAAATCGTCAACAAGACAGCAGCAAATCAAACTGAACAGTACATTAAAAGGATCATTCACCATCATCAAATGGGATTTAGTCCAGGGATGCAAGGATGGTCTGCAAATCAAGGGACATGATACACCACAATTTACAAAATGAAGGATGAAAACCACACGATCACCTCAGTTGATTCAGAAGAAGCATCTGACAGAATTCAACATCCACTCGTGATAAAAACTCTCAGCAAACTGGGTATAGCGGGACTGTATTTCAGCCTCATAAAGATCATGTAGGACGAGCCCTATATTACACTCAATGGGGAAACAGTGTGAGCTTTTTCCCTGAGATCAGGAGCAAGACAAGGATGTCCACTCTCTCCACTTTTATTCAACATAGCATTGCTTTTCCAGAATTATTTTGGCTATTCTAGCTCTTGACTGTTCTATATACATTGAAGAACTGGCTTATTGATTTCTACAAAAAGCTCAATGGGACTTTGATTAGAATTGTATTACAGGGGCGCCTGGGTGGCGCAGTCGGTTAAGCGTCCGACTTCAGCCAGGTCACGATCTCGCGGTCCGGGAGCTCGAGCCCCGCGTCGGGCTCTGGGCTGATGACTAAGAGCCTGGAGCCTGTTTCCGATTCTGTGTCTCCCTCTCTCTCTGCCCCTCCCCCGTTCATGCTCTGTCTCTCTCTGTCTCAAAAATAAATAAACGTAAAAAAAAAAAAAGAATTGTATTACATCGCTAGATAATTTTTAAAGATTTTTATGTTTTAACAATGCAGTTTTTTAACCCATGAATGTAGTCTATAACTCCATTTATTTAGATCCTTCTCTCATCAATGTTTAGTATTTTGTTGCATATAAATCTAGGATGTGCTTTGTTGAAATTAACACTAATTCATGTTTTTGTGCTATTGTATATGGTCCTTTCAAATTTCCATTTTTCAGTTAATTTCTGCAACCTTGCTAAACTCCCTTATTAGTTCTAGAAGCTTTTATATAGTCTCTTCAGGATTTTCTGTGTAGATGACTGTGTCATATGCAAATAGAGATTGTTTCATTTTTCCCTGTCCGATTTGTATGCCTCTTACATTTTTCTTGTCCTATCACACTAAGATCTCTAGTACAATGTTAAATAAAAGCTGCTAACTATGAGGTTGCCTGCAGGGTTTTGTGGATGTCCTGTCATCAGGTTAAGGGAGAATCCTTCCATTCCCAGTGTGTTGAGAGTTTTTATCATAAATGTATGTTGAATTCTTGCAAAATCTTTTCCTTACATATTGAGATTTTCATATTTTTTTCTTTTTTAGTCCGCTGATACGGGAAATTACATTGTTTAAATTTTTTTTATATGAAATTTATTGACAAATTGGTTTCCATACAACATCCAGTGCTCATCCCAAAAGGTGCCCTCCTCAATACCCATCACCCACCCTCTCCTCCCTCCCACCCCCCATCAACCCTCAGTTTGTTCTCAGTTTTTAACAGTCTCTTATGCTTTGGCTCTCTCCCACTCTAACCTGTTTTTTTTTTTCCTTCCCCTCCCCCATGGGTTCCTGTTAATTTCTCAGGGTCCACATAAGAGTGAAACCATATGGTATCTGTCTTTCTCTGTATGGCTTATTTCACTTAGCATCACACTCTCCAGTTCCATCCACGTTGCTACAAAAGGCCATATTTCATTTTTTCTCATTGCCACGTAGTACTCCATTGTGTATATAAACCACAATTTCTTTATCCATTCATCAGTTGATGGACATTTAGGCTCTTTCCATAATTTGGCTATTGTTGAGAGTGCTGCTATGAACATTGGGGTACAAGTGGCCCTATGCATCAGTACTCCTGTATCCCTTGGATAAATTCCTAGCAGTGCTATTGCTGGGTCATAGGGTAGGTCTATTTTTAATTTTCTGAAGAACCTCCACACTGCTTTCCAGAGCGGCTGCACCAATTTGCATTCCCACCAACAGTGCAAGAGGGTTCCCGTTTCTCCACATCCTCTCCAGCATCTATAGTCTCCTGATTTGTTCATTTTGGCCACTCTGACTGGCGTGAGGTGATACCTGAGTGTGGTTTTGATTTGTATTTCCCTGATAAGGAGCGACGCTGAACATCTTTTCATGTGCCTGTTGGCCATCCGGATGTCTTCTTTAGAGAAGTGTCTATTCATGTTTTCTGCCCATTTCTTCACTGGGTTATTTGTTTTTCGGGTGTGGAGTTTGGTGAGCTCTTTATAGATTTTGGATACTAGCCCTTTGTCCGATATGTCATTTGCGAATATCTTTTCCCATTCCGTTGGTTGCCTTTTAGTTTTGTTGGTTGTTTCCTTTGCTGTGCAGAAGCTTTTTATCTTCATAAGGTCCCAGTAATTCACTTTTGCTTTTAATTCCCTTGCCTTTGGGGATGTGTCGAGTAAGAGATTGCTACGGCTGAGGTCAGAGAGGTCTTTTCCTGCTTTCTCCTCTAAGGTTTTGATGGTTTCCTGTCTCACATTTAGGTCCTTTATCCATTTTGAGTTTATTTTTGTGAATGGTGTGAGAAAGTGGTCTAGTTTCAACCTTCTGCATGTTGCTGTCCAGTTCTCCCAGCACCATTTGTTAAAGAGGCTGTCTTTTTTCCATTGGATGTTCTTTCCTGCTTTGTCAAAGATGAGTTGGCCATACGTTTGTGGGTCTAGTTCTGGGGTTTCTATTCTATTCCATTGGTATGTGTCTGTTTTTGTGCCACATTGTTTAAATTTTTAATGTTGAGCCAACTTTCCAATCTCTGGATAACCCTTCCAGTATATGTCGTATTATTTTTTGATAAATTGCTGGATCCAACTTGCTACCATATTGTTAGGGTTCTGTGTCTAAGTTCACAAGGTTTTGGGTTTTTTTCTTTTAATGCTTTGTCTGGTTTTGGTACCCAGATAATGCTGGCCCCATAAAACAAACTGGGAAATGTTCCTTTCTGTTTTCTGGAAAAGATCGTGAAGAATAAATCTTATTTCTTCCTAAGTGTTTGGTAGAATCTATCAGTTGGTACCATGTGGCTTTAGAGTTTTCTCCATGGGAAGATTTGTTTGTTTGTTTTTACTATGGATTTTATTTCTTTAACAGATATAGGCCAATTCAGATTATCTATTTTTTTTCTTTAAGCCACTCTGGTAGTTTTATCTTTCAAGGAATTTGTCCATTTCATCTAAATTATTCAATTTATTGGCATAAAGTTGTTCATAATATTTCCTTATTATCCTTGCAGTGTCTGTGGTATCTGTGGTAATGTCCCCTCATTCATTCCTGCTCTTGGTAGTCTGAATTTTCTCTCTCTTCATGATTGATCTAATAGTTTACCAATGTTAGTGTTTTTTCCTTAAAAAAAAAACCTACCTTTTGGTTTCAAATATTTTCTCTGATCTTTTTCTGATTCCAATTCCATTGACTTCCAATGCTCTTGAAATGGCCTAAAGAACCATAAAACTTAGAGAAAACACAGCAATGATTCTGAGCCAAGAAATGGTTCACTATATTCAGACCCCGAACTGGAAAAGAGTTTCAGGGGTATCTTTTTCATATTGCTTATATTTTCCTTTTAACAGATGTACAGGTGTTATAATGATATAAATCTGTGCCTGCAAATACCCGAATTGATTCTAAGTGATATTAAAGCATTGTGTTATATTTTAACAGGCAGTGCTTTTCTTTTAATGGTTATAAAATAATTAGTTGGGTTTTTTTTTTTAATAGGAGATGGTGTTTTATAGTAGACGAAATGTGGTGTCTTCAAGGCTTCCAGTGAGGAATGAGCCTGTAGAGCAATTCACACAATGTGGTCCTATAGCTCAGGGCACACATGGACACTTCTATGGCTGAATGTTTGGCCTTGAGGCATGGACAGCGGGCCAGGAGAGTGAGGCGGTACGCAGGTCAGCGTGGCTGTGCAAAGGAAGAGTGACAGGGTGTCACGAGGAATAGATTTAGAAAGGTATGCTGAGGCAGGTCAAGTAGAACACTGGCTGCTAAATTAAGAATTTTCCATTGTATTCTGCAAGTAATGGATAAATAGGGAGTAATATGTCTCAGGCACACTAACCCATGAGCCGGTGCCCAGGGAATTGAAGGAGAGAGCAGAAGGAAAGAAAGTACTCAAGGGGCTGCCCAGGGAGAGCCAACAAGCCCCAGCGGTTGAACAAGGGAGAAGATGAGGCAGGACAGTCCCGGTTTCTACTCTGGGAGAAGGTGTGGGTTGTCGTTACAAGCATCCAGGAGATGTGAGCTGGCCCGGCAGCGGTGTTGGAGGTGAGGTGGTGGGAGGTGAGAACAGGAGGCAGAGATACGATGCTCGGGATCTGGCAACTGACTGAGCAGCTGTGTCCAGGAAGACATACCAGTACAGGGCCGGACTCAGAAGAAGATTCAGAGGTGCGGACACAGATCTGTGGCTTATGCACCCGGAAGTGTTATGTAAACCAATGAGATGACCAACATGGACAAAACATCACGAACACGAAAATGTCGAAATCCGCGAACACGTCTCGAGCTCTCCCACGCACTAGACAGCATGTTAAGTGCTTCTGAGATATTAACTCGATCATCGCTCGACCCTATCAGGAATTACCATAATGATTCCCATTCTAAAGACGGAGACACAGAGACACAGAGAATTTAAGTCACTTGCACAATCACACAGCTGGAACGTGGTTCAGCACACACAGAAGCCCAGATCACCTGACTCTAGAACCTGTAACATCTGACCGATGTCTGCAAAGGCAAGGAGGTCCTTACGGGATGATATAGCTGGGGGGCAAGTGAACTCAGAGAAAGAGACAGAAAAGGAGCAACCAAAGAGGTGCGTCCTGACACAAATGTGCTTCTGGCATGGGGATTATAAATACACACCATGCCAGATGGTCCTTAAGGAGAGTATGGAGTGAATGCCACGTATTCATCTCATGGATTCTATTTAAACCATTGTGAGCCACCGAGTCAACTATGCTCTCCATTTTTAAAATTTCTGGATGAGTGGGATCACTTGGAAAAAAAAATGGACTCATTTCCAAAGCGGTGGTTTCATAGATGGGAGTTGCAAACAGTTCAGAAGTTAAAGATAAAATCTGGAGCACCGCGTCTCCAAGGGTGGTACCTGGGCTGGGTCAGAAGCTTCTCCTGAAGACTTGTTGCAAATGCAAATTCTCAGCTCCCGCTCCAGACCCACCGAATCAGAAACTCTGGGGGCGGGTCCCAGCCGTCTGCTGTCACAAGCTGTCCACATGACTCCGAAGTGTCAAAGTTTGAGAACCACTGCTCTAGAAAATAAGATGATCTGTTCATGTGCATCAAATCTCTGGAGGCCCCGCCCCAGGTCAGAGCGCTGACAGAGCACAGATCAGCCCTGTGGCCCCTCTGTGCCCAGCCTTCTGGGTTCTGAAAGGAATCCAGACTTTGGGGGAGCCCAGGTCAGGTTGGGGGGGGAGGTCCTCTCCTTCTGGTGCAAAATGGCAGAGAAAACACGAAGATCTTCTGTGCACGCTGCCTTCATCCAGAGATCTTAGCAGGGTCACCTCGGGGGGTCACCTGGCCTTGCCCCAACCCACCGCGGCAGAATCCCACAGGAGGGCATCATGGCATTTAACAAAGTTTCTTCATCCTTAGCCTGCAAAGTGAGATGTGTCCCTCCTGAGCAGAAAGTTCCACCAGGAGACAGCTGAATAAGCTGTCAAAGAAGGAGACAGACAGACAGATCCTGAGGCTTTGTGTAGGAGGCTCTGCCCGCTCCTCAGCCTGCTTTGCTGGAACTTGTAGACGCCGTGTCTCACCCCCTCTCTGCAACTCGGTGACAGCCGGGCTTGCCCTGGCCAGCTGCCCTTCCTTGCCAACCCTGCACCCTGTGAGAGCCTGGCTCACCTGTGCAGTCCAGGGGCTACCCACGCCCATCCATACCTGCCCAGCCCCCACGCCCCACCCAGGAGACTGTCCCTAGGACCATCTCCCCACCCTGGCTCCCACGGACAGGCCCCCAGCTGGATGTTCTCATGCCCATGGGCGGTGACTGCCCTCAGTGGCAGACGGCTACATCACTTGCCCCTGTGCTCAGAAAGTTGTAACGACAAGGCCATCCTGATGTGGTGTTAACCAGGCCTCGAAAGGAAAGGGGAGAATGGAAACAGAAGGGCGTCCAGATTTTCCAGGGGGGGAGAAAATGGGAACCAGACTGGTTTACTCGGGTGTTCCGGGCCAGAAGAGGAGGAAGCATTTCCCCCCGACGGCTTGGAGAAAAACATGGTGCCTTCCCCTTCACCGGCCCACCCACCTGGCTCGTCCTTCCTCACCTCCCTCATCCCTGAACCCCGTCCCACCCCACCCCACCGTGCCCCATTCTGTCCCCCACTCACGTCAAGCTGGCTGACTCGGTGAGGATCTCATCCTCTCTATAAACCACCCGCGTGAAATTTTTTGTTAAGAACGCTTTAATTACATGTTCCTCCTATTCTTTGGAGAAATTTGGGCAGTTGTGGAAGCACAGGAGACCAGTCCCAGGATGAGCGAAAGAGGCAGGACAGGGGCAGAGTCCTCACGGACCGCGAGGGCCTCACGCAGACCCTGCTCTCGAGTTCCCTCCCCCTGTGGCTGCTCAGACCACTGCTCCACTGTGGTCAGGAAGGGGGTCTGCAGTGAGCCCCCTCCTCCAGCAGGGCCTCCGGGGTTTGCCTGGCTCATGCTTCCCGAAGCCGCACCCCTCCCTCGTCCCCGACGTGGCTACGGTGACGCTCCAGAGCCCGTCTGACACCCACCACTCTGGCTCGGGCCTCTGCAGCTGCGTCCCAGCCTGCGAGGTCTTGGTGGCGTGACCTTGCGCATCCTGTTGGCTCACGTCTGTCTGGGAAGCTCACGGCCAGGCTCGGGGCTCCTCAGAAAAGCCCTGCGCGTGGCCGTCCCTCCTTCAGATCACTCTGCCGGGTGGCACGAAGTTGCCCACATCTGACCGTGTTCACCTTCTGCATCCCCAAAAATGTCAAGGTCGTGTGGTTTCTCACACCCTACTCGTGTCTACGTCTGTGTTGATCTTCTCTCTCCCCGCAAGAGAAGGCGAGCTCTTACTCCGGGCTTTCTGACCAACATCTCAACGGTGGCCGGATGTGCCATGCGATAGACACGTATTCGGTGGCCAAAGGACCAGCGCGCTGAGCCTGAAACACAGTAGGTGCTCCACGCCGGGGTCCTATTCACGATTATTATTACTACTATCAGCAGCTGGCAAAGCAGGGACACAATGAAATACTAGAAATACTGCTCGAGTGGAGGCGATGCCTTCTTACTAAATATTTTACCCTTCTCAGTAACTTACAGTCTTTCTCTTCAGCTGGAAAAAATACCCTGGACCGAACTGGTATTGATCATTAGTAATAGTATCAATCAGCAAATAATATTACAGATTAAGCATTATATCGGTTATTATTATAATATTATTAATTATAATTATATAATTATAATAAAATAAATACGTAATACATAACATGACAAATTTTAACATATACCATATAATATATATGAAATATATATTTACAAGGTAAAATCGATATAATTAAATGTTATATTTATTAATATTTATATAATATGCAATTGAATATAATCAAATATCGTTTATTAATGTATAATTAAGTTTAAATTTAACTCAATTTAATTAAATATAATATTAAATTAAATTTAATATCAAATGCTATTAAATATAATTATTAATTATAATTATAAATTATAAATATAATAATTAATTATAATTATAAATTATAAATATAATATTAATTATAATTATAATATTAATTAATTAATATATTAATTGACAGACCCCGTCAGGTGTGCTGAGCACAGGCCAGGGCAGCCCCAGAACTCCGTGGGTCCCGTTGCCAAGACCCTCGACACGTCTCCCAGATGGTTCCATTCGCACCCGCGTGTGAGGATCCCGAGCCCACAGAGGTCATGAGTGGCTGGGAAGTGGTTCTGGGCTGGTGCCCAAGGGTCCCTGGACGCACCCCGTGCACACAGGGTTCTGCCACGAGGGGTCGGGACCAGGACAGCTGCTCAGATGGGCAGAGACTGAAAAATCTGACTCAGATGGACGGGCCAGGAGCCGTCACCCCACTGCCCCAAGCCCACTCTGGCTCACAGGGTGGTGCCCGTGACCCCACCATGCCGTCCCGGGGCCCCGAGCCCGGCACAGGCCGCTCCGATGGAGGCTCGTCCGGCATCCTCAGCCGGGCCAGGGTGCCCCCACATTGTGGGCCTCTGTCCCCTGCCCGGGACAATCTTCGGTTTAACTCAAGTTAGCGGGAGGCAGACAGTGGGCAGATGCACCGGTGCCCCATTCCCTCCATGGGAGAACGAGGCCGACCAGTGACGGGGTCTCTGTCCGCGACCCCTTCCTGCTCCCCAACCCAGTCTCCCTAAACACCCTCCAAAATCCCTCAGGTCCGCTCAGGGCCCAGAATCAGGCACGAGTGCATGCGGGTCCGGTCAAGGGAACAATCCTGGACACCCTCACCGTGCATGGCCTGTGCCAGTTGTTTCCAGAAGTAACATCTTCTTTAATGCTCCCCAAGTGAGTGAATCCGTCAGCGTGCATTACGGAAGCAGAGACTGGACACAGAAACGAGGCCTGTAGGAAAGTAGACCCCGCCTCCCTTTGCCCCCGGGGCCGGCCTGGCGTCCTAACTGCAGCCAGCCAGCTGGAGGCGGGACCTCAGCTGGGTGCACACGGCCCCCCTGTTCCCTCTCCACTCCGGCTCCGTACCGTGGCGCACACCAGAATCATGGCAGAGTCCGAAAGACAGAACCCCGTGTGGGGCCGGCGGAAAGGATTTCAGGGGTAACCGCCCACGCCCCAGACACCCTCGTGGTCTGGCTTCAGAGCCCAGCCCTGTGAAAGCAACGGCCTCGGTCCTATGCTTCCTTTGGATCTGCCTTGTAGTCGGGCGAGGAATCCACTGGCTTAAATGTTCCCTCCTCCAGGAAGTCTTCCCAGACTAGCTCAGGCCCTCGGGATGCTCTCCTGAGTTTCTGTGGTACTTCAGCATGCCTGCACCGAACGCCTGCCCGACTGCCTTGTGACTCAGGGCCTCCAGTGAGGTGTGGACCTGTGCCTGGCACATCCTCACACGCAGATGCAGACGAAGGAGACACGAGGCACGAGGTTATCCTGGGGGTGGTAAGACTGAGAAGTGATGGACCGCGAGGCAGGAGGACTCAGCTTTACTCCAGAGCCGGGTGTGCGTGCACGCAGGGAGCTGGCGTTTTCAAAAAAGACTCCTAAACGGAGAACACGCTAGCTCCCCGCCGCCAGGCCTCACCCCGGGGGCTCGGCCCGTGAAACACGTTCGGAATGAGTAAATTTAGAATGAAGCAGTCAGGCTAAAGTCACAGAGAGCGGCTGCGCGCTCCCCGCGTAGCAGGGACGGGTGGGCAGACCGTTCACACCGCCGTCTCCTTTCTATTTCTGACAGTCAACCCGCCCCGGGGAAGATCTTAACAGCTTTGCTCCTCTTCCGGCCCGCTGAACTTCCACCGACGTTAGAGGTGTTTACTTTGCGGCGGGAGGGGAGCCCCGCAACACCATAACCGAGTGTCCTCGCTGCAGCGATCGGGCGGCACCCGGCCCCCCCCCCCCATGCCACGTGTAAAGCACACGTCTTAAATCCACGGATCGGGTGGATGTTCAAAGACAGGACTTTCCGGATTGCTTCCTCTGGGTCTGCAAACTGAGAAAATAACAGAACCAAGCCCTGCCCGCGTGGGGGGGCGTGTGGAGCCCCCACCGCTGTTCTCAGATCTGTGCAGAACGTGCCTGAGCCCACCGTCCTGTGTCTCCGTCACTGTCCCGGGCAGGGTGATGCAGGCGGACCACTCTGCCAGGCGCTGGGAGCCCCAACGCCTTATCTGCCCTTCTTCCTCCGTGTCCGTCTCTGGCCACAGCAGCTGCCCAGAGCCTGGGCACTGCCCTGAGCCTGGCACGGCCTCTGTAAGCACAGATACCTTGTCAGCAAATGCGGCCTGTCCCCACACCACGCAGTACACACTTGCCACGGTGGCCACGCCACACCGCCGTGTGGGAGGCGTGATGGGAAGGGTTCTGGGGGCCGCCGGTGCAGGTGGGGGGGGGCCTCTCGCTTGCAGGATGTCTGACCAGGGCACACGCAGTCGCAGGAAGGCTGCCACACACACGAGAGGAAACACAGCGCAGCGGACTGGGGTGGAATGCACACGGACGACGAACCGTGTGGTGGAATTTTGACCTCGGACTTTGTCTTCTTTAAGGGCTTGTAGAAAACCCTGGGAGCCAGCAGTGACCGGAGAAGAGGGAGCATTGCGACTCAGAGAAGGGAGTGGTGGACAGAGTCTCAAGGCCACGCCGAGGCTGAAGATGGGCCCCTCCAAGCACAGGACGGGAGAGAGACCACTCTGGAAGCCAGGCCACATCCTCTGCTATCACGAGCCCCCACGATCACAGTGCCACATCCCCGGGCCTCTGTCCCCGGGCTGTCATATCGCCAGTGCGTGCTTGCTAGTTTGCTCAGACTCAAGACCCTGCAGCCACCAACTAACTGCCCGGCACTTTCAGACCAAGGTCATGCCTTCTGAACACAGTCCACGCGCGAAACATCAGACAGAAAACACGGCAATGTCACAGCGTTCCCACCGGCGGGCCGACGGCTACTTCCACTTTCACTGCCCTCTGCCCCTTGCTGACAATGTGAACAGGTTGTGGCCACGCGGCAGTGAACCGACCCCGACAGACGGCATCAGCCGTGAACGTCTCCCGAGACCCCACTGATATGCTGGAACAGAACAAAAGGGAAATACCTTCCCAAAAGGCACAGGTTTTGATTTTGATTTTCAGACTAAATAGACTTGGTGCCTTTTTATAGAGATTTTTCCAAGCATGCTGATTCTGGGTGTGTGCACCAGACAGAATACTGGGGGGCAGGTCACATCCGCAGGATGGTGCTGGTGGAGCTCTGGGCCTAACCAGGCTCTTTGGGGTCCACTGAAACTACAACAGCTTTTAAAATGAAAACAAACAGGCCACCTGAGTGGCTCAGTCGGTTAAGCATCCGACTTCGGCTCAGGTCATGATCTCACAGTTCTTGAGTTGGAGCCCCACATCGGGCTCTGTGCTGACGGCTCAGAGCCTGGAGCCTGCTTCCGATTCTGTGCCTCCTTCTCTCTCTGCCCCTTCCCTGCCCACGCTCTGTCTCTCTCTGTCTCTCAAAAGTAAATAACATTAAAAAAATTTTTTTACATAAACAAAATGAGGAAAACAAACAAACAAAACCCCACGAAACTAGATTCCGTTATTGATGGACTCTCCACGATGAGTTTATGTTAGGACAACGTGCTGAACCTGAGCTCATCCAGAAGTGCAGCGAAGTCACACGCGGCTGAGTCCACATGCCTACGTGACCTTCATCTGGGGAGTCCAAGCGGTGCAGGAGGTCGGCCGGGGTCAATGACACCCAACAACACACGTCAGATGTTTGCATCTGTGGCTGAAGACAGGTCACGTCGCTGAGTGCTCTGGGCTTAAGTGTGTATATATTTATAGCCTTCCGTGTCCTAAAAACGGCTTAAGATGACCCCCAATAATAGGTAAAATTTAACACGATAAATAAGATAAAAATGAGCAGATGAGGAAATCAGAGGAAAGGAGGAAGGACAGGCCCGGTCCAGTGACCAAAGGCACATGGGGAGCTTCCTATCCATGCAGGGCGGGCCCGACAGGCAGAGAACACGTTCTCTCCCGTGACCTCCCGTCTGACATGGTTCGTCCCTCTGTAACACCGTTCAACACCCCCGCCCCCCACGCCGTGACAGGTGGGAGCATCTTGGGTGAGGACGTTTCAGGGAGGCACGCGATGTGGTCCCCTCGCGCGGTCATCTGAAGGTCGGGCTCAGGCCAGGCAGGCAACTCGCTGGGACAGTGGGTGCCCACCACCGTTGGCCACCATAACCTCGTTTGGAAACCAGCGGCAGATGAAAGCAGAGGTCTCTGATTGACGCCCAGTCGGGGACCTGGGTCCTCCCTGCTTGGGACCCCCCCTCAACTGTCCGCCTCGGTGACACCAACTGGAGACCCTCACTGGCGCCCCTCAGGGGCTGTGCGGTACACTTTGTAGGCCCCGCCCACTGGGCACCCGATTTCCCACAACAGCCACTGATGTGGGCATTATGCCTGTATGCCTTTCCACACAAGTGGAAAATGGCAGAGGGGGGCTCCATGTACAGGACAGGACGTCCCTCCACACGGTAGGCAGTCCCCAAGGCTCTGCCCAAGGCGTTAGGGGTACAAGGTGATTAACAGCCACCGCTGCAACTCAGAGTCGATGGCAACTTCTGGGACAGTTGTAGAAGTTATCTACCAGTAAGAGGTCGGGAACCCACGGGTGACTCTACCTTAGGCATGACGATCCACCTCAACTCAGACGGAACAGCACAAAACTACACTGACCCCAACAAAAGGACGCGCGGTTTGGCCGCCAGAGCCTCCAAAGACGCTTACATCCAAAACTTGAAACAGTGGAACAGAGGCGTAGTGAGTGGCTGGTTACTTGCTTGAGAAAATTTTGGGGCGCCTGGGTGGCTCAGTCGGTTAAGCATCTGACTGTTGATTTTGTCTCAGGTCGTGATCTTGCCAATTGTGAGATCGAGCCCCACATCGGGCTCCGCACTGACAGCTTGAAGCCTGCTTGGGATCCTCTCTCTCTCTCTCTTCCCCTCCCCAGCTCATGCTCACACACTCTGTCTCAAAATAAATAAATAAGCTTTATATATATATATACACACACACACACACATATGTGTGTGTGTGTGTATATATATGTGTGTGTGTATGCATATATATATATAATGTGTATACACACACATATATATGTATACAGATAGGCAAATACTTTTTCGTGATGTCTGGGGAGCCTTTGGAAACACAACTTCCTAGAGCCTATTTAATAAAACCTAACCACAACCTCACATTTTCTGGCAACCTTCCGAGACTGCCTTTAGTATTAAGAGAAAACCATGGCGGGAGAGAGCAGTCACTGGCCTGGTGAGCACTCAAAGACCCCAGGGGCCTCAGCAGCTCCAACGTGTGCCCACCTACAGGACACTGCTGGACATTCCTCTCCGGGAGGCAAAGGCTTCTTTCTGACATCGATTTGTCAGTTTCCTTCAAGGGGTCTCCAGCTATTACCTAAAATAAGGACCGTGTCATGTGATATAAAAGGCAAGAGGCAGAAAGCATCGTGCAGACAAGCACACGTAGTTTTCAAAAAGCCTAATAAAGCCGCGGCTGTTCTGGTGCAACCAAAATTCACTAAGTTTCCTGAGTCCTGGCACGGCACCCCCCTCAGTCCATTACGCCGCCAGCCTTTGCCAGCGTCTAAATGGAACGGGATCGAGAAAGACACCTACTCGTCCAAATCCACCCATATCTGTTCTCCAGTTTCCTCCCGCAGTGTCCTCACTACCTCCGCCCCAGAGAGTGCCGGGACCCCGATCAAGGGCACACAGGGACTGTTCACCCCCCTCCACCACCCACCGCTGGTCCCCAGGTCTGCGTCCCCACACCGGGAGGCCAGGAAGGACAGCCCACGGCGGCCGGCATGCCGCACGTGCAGAGCTCAATAAATACATCCAGAGAATTTAAACGATACGAAAGCATCTCAGAAAGGGCAGGATCTGTTACAGGAATTCGGCAGAAATAGCCAACAGTTCTCTCTAACGAAACCGCCACCACCACGAGAAGGTGAACAGGCGTGTGTTCCCGTGGCCCAGACGCGGCCAGAGCGCCCTGCCCAGCGTGCCTCCTGCACCTGACACTTGGCGCGTGGGACAGACGGTTCGCTCCGCAAATGCTCCCGCTGGTTTCCGGAACGCTCCCACTGCACGGTACCGCCCCTCTGCCTCGGCAAGGCCCGTAGGCCATCCTGTGCAGATCGATGGGCACGATTCTTCCCTGAGTGCAGTTTACGATGCTGCTGTGTCCCCACCACGCGTGTCTTGAGCCGCTTCAGGAGGGACAGAAACGTCCCTTCTTTTGAACACAGATTTCTTCCGTGAGGAAGACATATCATTGCGGTATTTGCCACAATTAAAGCGTGTGGATCATTTACAGCTATTACTACAAATAATTACTTTCTAAAGCTCGACCGTTAGACTTTGGCTTGCTAACCCAAAGATAGACAATACGGTGACCTGACTGCCATAAACGTGAGGCATTTTCTGAGGTCACTATTTAGATCAAATAATTCTACAAATACCAAAGCAAGCTAAGGTCACCCACGGAAATGTGCCATTTCATGAACCCTCCTGACTTTCCAGTTTTCCTCTTCCAGGTGACTCCAAACCAACATGTTTTAAAGGTATAAGCTCTAAAAGGTTACGATTTCATTAAAAACAATGCTTAAATACAGAACTGGCTCTCAGGAAGCTTAGAATCTAGTTGACGGTGGAGGATACATACCCCTGCTCAAAATCGCTGACCCCCTCAAAGAACCAACTGCTTCTTAAACTACTACCGCCATGAATGTTTCTGCCTCCAATCCACGCATTTTATTCCCTGTGTATACAGTTGAAAATTCTCCCCTGACACATTTTTCTCTTTGGAAAGAAATAACACATTTGAGTACGCTTTAAAATACCAAGCTTGTATTAGGGCTTCGTGTGTAAAGGAACAATCACAAGCACCACGCATGTCTGAAGCTTCATTATAAAGAGAGCTTGGAAGGAGCAGGGAGTGTCCCCGAGGGTGCTCATGTCAGAGACATGCATCACAGGTGGGGACGAACACTTGGAAATCCTGAATACCCTCCCTGTCACCGTCACCAGCACTCAAGGGGCAAAGTTTCCCTCGGAAATTTCTAGGCTGCAAACTCTGAAATCATTCCTTTCCAAAGTAAAGTCACGGGAGTCCACATTCGAGAGGGCTTACCTGGTAATCTGTGTTCTTGTACTGAAGTCAAGAGACCTCATTGAGCGGAGAACTTCAATGCACCCCAAGTACTGGAAGGGGAAGAAAACGTAAATCATGAGCCCTGGGGACTGAGACGAAGAGACAGTTCTTAACTGTGTAAAGGGCGTTTTGGAAAGCCATATATATTTCCTAGATCTCATTTTATGTACATCATGAGACTTCGTTATCTTCTGTAAAAGCAATAACCCACACCCTTACGAAACTAACCTCAGTGCCTATGTCGGTACTAGACTCGACTCTTCTGAGTTCCATTAGTATTTTCATTTTAGTTAGAGGTACATTTTTAAAAACTTGTGTTGCGTCGTAACATGTACCGTCAATCACACAAGTCTTAAATGCAGAATTCAATTATTGCCGAAACACGTACCTGCGTGTAACCACCACTCAGAGCCCAACATCCCAACGTCGTATTTCTAGCCCTTTACGAGGGCCTAGAGGCTTATCATTTTTAAAGAAGTAATGAAAACGCTATAATACCAACATTTCAACCAATGGTAAACTTCATTATTTAATAAATATACTTTGGGTTCCATGAACAAACTATACATTACCCTCATAGTTGCTTTCTCTTGGCTTACCAGAAAGCCCTCTCCTGCATTATATAACACAAACTTTCAGAAGTTCTAATTTACACATCTAAATTTGTAGCTAAATTTTTAATCAGTTTCACACATGTAAGTGCATGTGTGTATGTAAATATACGGACATAACGAAAGCTGTAGATAAACAACTAGCATGGTAGAGATACAATATTTGTGTTCCAAAGCCCTGGGGAGTTTGAAGGACAGATGTTTTATACCAATGCCTTTAAAATTAGACTTCGCAGGAAGAGACCTCATGGTGTATCACAGAAAAGACTGCATTTGAATTATTCAGAAAACCTGAATTGGAGCCTGACTCTGTCATATCTTGTTATGTAACTCGAAGCGAAACTTTAAAATTCTCTGAGCCTGAGCCTCTGTACCCATAAAATGTAACTACCGTTCCAACCGTTGGGTGGCTCTGTGATGTCACCGCCACCACCACATCACACGGTTGGAACACCACCACCACGGTGGTCAGGAGGATACCACGAACAACGTCGTGGAGCCACACGAATCAGACGACCACCAGCACTGCAGGGGCACGTGATTACACTGACCAACATCACAGACCTACCTGTGGACCAGGACTAACACCATGGGACTACGTGACTCTTACCACCACCAAAGCACAGAGTTACACGAATACCACATCCCATCACAGGGCCGCGTGAATACCGCAGTGATGTCCCAAGTTACATGAGAAGCAGGAACAGCACTGCAGGGTTGTGGGAGCACCGCCACTGCTGTGATGCTTGTGGGAACGCCACCGCCACCACGGCAGGGTTATGTGAATATTGCTATCACCATCGCTCAAATGTGTGAAGACCACAACCCACTTTGCTGAGTTGCAGGACTGCCACGTCCATCACTGTCACAGCACGGGGACACCACAACAGTGTCTCAGATATCCCAGGGTTATGCGAATACCACCATCAGCAATGTTACAAAGTGAAGTCATTAATATGACCAAAGTGGCAGAACTGTGTCGATAACAACACCACTACCTCTCAAAGATACAGTTACACAATTTCACACCCGCAATTGCAGACTCATGGGAAGACCCCATGACCATCATTGCAGACGTGTGACTGTGACAAGAACCACTGCAGATAGCTGAATATCATGCCCACCGTCAAGAGCTATTAAATACCACAACCACCATTGTAGTTATGCGACTACTACACCACCACCACCACCACCACCACCACCGAGAAATGGGAATACCGTGAACACCATCACAGTTATGTGAATACCACCAGCAACATCATGGTGATATATAAGTGCCGTGATCACAAACATCACAGAATTATCTGAATGCCACATCCAGTCTCATAGTTATGTGTTCCTGGGACGAACCTTGCAGAGCTACGTGTATACCAAATCCACCGACATCACAGAGTTACATCAGTACTACGATGATCATCACAGAGTTATATGGATAGCACGCCTGGCTTTGCAGCAATACATGTATCCCCACACCACCACTGCAGCTATGTAAATATACAGACCGCCACCACTACAGAATTATGCAAATACCACCAACACCACAAATGCCCCCCCAAGCACCACTGCAGTTATCTGAACTGCACCCCACCCCACCAATAGCATCTCAGATTTATGGGAAGATGATCAAATTTATTGAAGAGGTCTGTGAATACTGTCACCAACATCACAGAGTTATATGACTACAACCAACAGCCTCACAGTTATATGGATACCAGAACCACCATCACAGGGTTATGCGAAGGCCACACCAGCCCTGAAAGATTGTGTGAACACCATGACCACCATTTCTGAGTTACAAGAAGGCCATGATGGACTTTGCAGAGTTACAGGATTAGCACACCCAACACCACCTCAGCGCTTTATGAAGATCACTACTACTGCCGTGTAGAATTATCTGAATCCCACAGCCACCAAGGCAGAGCTAGGAGAATACTACCACCATGGCCATCACAGAGATACATGAACACCACGACCACTGTCACAGAGCCATGCAAACACTGCCACCACCACTGTTGTGGAGCCTTGTGAATACCATGGCCACCAACCAGGAGGGTTATGTGATTCTCCTAACTAAAGTTGCAGATTTACATGAATATCACTAGCAAGATCTCAAAGTGATGTGCTAATGCCAACACCACCATCATAGAGTTATGTAGACACCACGACCAAGTCACAGGGCTGTCTGAGTTATACCATCACCACTGTCACAAGATACAATGACTGTCACCATCAACTCTGTGCAGTCACACTAATGCCATGACAAATGAGTGTTGCAGGGTTGTAGGAACACCATGCTGAGCTTCACAGATCATGTGCACATAACCTCCACCACCGTCACGGTGGTATGTGAATACAAGGCCACTGTCACATAGTTATTTGACTATCACCTCCACCACCATCACGGTGGTATGTGAATACCACGACCCACATCACAGCGTCAAAGCAACAACACCAGCAATGTCCCAGAGTCACAGAAATGCAAGTACCACAGTTGCAGGCTATGCGCACATGAACACCAGCACCATGAAAGAGCCACGTGGACACCATGACCGGCTTCTAGAGCTATGTGACTAGCTAGCCAAGATGCGGCTAAGGGAAGACTACCAGAAATATGGTCATAAAGTTATGTACTACCATGACAACACCACAGGGTTATGGAGACACCACGACCGACACCACAGTGACATCTGAAATGCCATCACCACCACCCCATTGTAGGTATGGAATATCATGACCACCACAGCAGGCATATGTGACCATCATGACAAATACCGCCACCATGGTAGGAGAACTATATGAACACCACTACCACCAATGTTGCGGTTTTGTGGATACCACCACTGCGCTGCACTGCACAATTATGTCAACACCGTGATGAACGTGCATCCCTCCACAGTTGTGTGGAAACCGCAATGTCGTAGATTTACGTGAATACCACCAACACCGTCACAGTTACATATGGACCACAACCAACAATATGGAATTCTGTGAGCACCATGACCATCGCATTTACGGAACTACAACCGCCACCCCTGCAGTTGTGTGTAATGTAAGTACCGCCACCACCACCAGCCATGTCACTGCCCCTACCGCTGTCAGCATTGTGTGAATACAACCACGGCAGCTGTCCCGAAGCTACACGAAGACCATGACCAACTCCAGTAAGTCACAGGATTACCACCACTGCCACACTGGAGTGCTAGGTGAGGGTCACTACGAGTGTCACAGACCTGAATCATGCCCCCCAGGTCTGCAGCAATCTGCCCTCTTACCATCAATGTTTAAGGAAACTTATTTCTACCCCTCATAACACGATACAGCATCGATCTCCGAATCTCTATCACGCGCAAAAGTATCTCATCCTCGTTCCGATGTGAGTTTCCCTGATGTCTATAAGGCAGTGTGATTCATCTCGCATGTGTGTTGGCCATTTTCACCCCTTTTTCCATTAACTAACTGCTTTGATCTTGGGCCCAGTTTCCTATTCCTTATCTTTCTATTACAGACTAAGGGGATGATAATCTCCCATTCAGTCATTTCTCGTTTGATGGTGTCGGCATTTTACCTAACACAAACTGTTACTGCAGTAAACACTGTACCAATTCCTGTAACCACAGGTGTGTCATTTTCTGTATGGCTCTGGAGGGTCCTGTCTTGCACGAGAAGGTCACGATATTCTCCTAAATTGTATCTCACAACATTGATTTATGATTTATCTATGCATTCACTTCTTTTTTTTTCAACGTTTATTTATTTATTTATTTTTTGGGGGACAGAGAGAGACAGAGCATGAATGGGGGAGGGGCAGAGAGAGAGGGAGACACAGAATCGGAAACAGGCTCCAGGCTCTGAGCCATCAGCCCAGAGCCCGACGCGGGGCTCGAACTCACGGACCGCGAGATCGTGACCTGGCTGAAGTCAGACGCTTAACCGACTGCGCCACCCAGGCGCCCCAGCGCATTCACTTCTTTAAGTGTTTTCGGTAATGTTTTCCATTTGGCTTTTTAACCTATTTGGAATTCACTTGTCTGTACAGGATGCGGCGTGAGTTAATAAAGTTGGCCTCCAGAGGGACTGTGATCTACACCACTGCCACTGACCTAGTAGTTCATCCAAGTCTTTCTGCAGTGATGTGCCAACTTCGTGGTATATTAAATTCTTATTTTCTGTGTGGACCTCTACCGGAGCTCTATTCTGTTATACTTCGTGTGTCAGTCCCACATCTTTTGTGTATATTTTTCCTGAAGAACTTTAAAATCATGTTCTGAAATCCCTCCACCACTCAAAAACTGGCTTCTATTTGAGATTTCATATTACCTTGAGAAGAACTTATATTTGCCGTTAAGCTTTTTATCCATAATCGTTGGAGTGTCTCCATTTTAGATATTATTTATTGCCTTTAGGAAGACTTTGTGATTTTTATGGCATTTACCCTGTACTTTTCTTCTCCAACGTATTCCAACACATTTTTTTTTAATTTTTGGTTACCAGTGAGGATGACATTTTGATTTTTCCGTTGTACTTCTAATCTGGTTTTCACCAGCAGAGAGAAAGTCTATCGAATTGCGGGTATAAACAGAAAACTCAATCAATGGGCTCCAGAGATGCACAAAGAATTACGAAAACTGAACAATGGGACTCAGAAAACCTCCCCAAACCAGAGAAAACCTCCCAGTGGGGCTGAAAGATCGACTCACAAAAGAAAGTGTAAGTCGTGGAGTCTGGATCTGAAAGTTCCTGCATCTGTATCAGAGGAGTTCCAGTAAAAGGAAAGACAAAAACAGGGGGGAAGAAAATAATTCAAGAGCAAAGAGAATGAGATGTTCAGTGTTGGAGGGAGACGGGGGTGTCTATATTTTCAAGGCTCATAGAAGAAAGATGAAAAGACCCACTTGTGGATGCTGAAGCTGCGTTTGAGGACAAAAGGACCCAGACAGAGATATCCTGTGAGTGCTCCGTGAGGGGAAGAGACACCAGCTACTTACAGAGAGTTCTCCTGCCCGCTCGGGAAGTCGGAAGAGAAGTATTGAGCTGAGAACCTTACATCCGCCCAAACCGGCATTCGAGTGGGAAGACAAAGCCAGGACTCAGAAAGCTAACCACCCACAGACACTCCCTGAAAGAATTATTCCAGAAGAACAATGAATACAAAACACAGGAGGATGTGGGCTAGGAGAAAAAGAATAAGGAAAGAATCATCAAGAGTCACAGGTACATCTGATGCTTGATAATTATTGACGCGTAACTTTAAACATCTGTTTTACAGCGACAGGGAACGAAATCTCAGAAGACCCCGACTCAGCTGGCCAGGGCAGACACAAACAGAGGCTGGAGCCAGGGAGAAGAAGGGGGAAATCAGGAAATGCACGCTGGGCACACTGGGCACGTTGGGCACCACTGTGTCTTGTGGAGGCAGCACAGGACTGATTAACCGTAGCAGCAAAAACAATGTACGTTACACGCGTGCAAAAAATTGTAAAACCCTGGGGCGCCTGGGTGGCTTGGTCAGTTAAGCATCTGATTTCAGTTCAGGTCATGATCTCGTGGTTCCTGAGCTTGAGCCTGGAGTCGGGTGAGCCCTGCTTCTCTCTCTCTCTCTTTCTCTCTCTGCCCCTCGCTCACTTGTGCCCTCTCTCTCAAAAAAAAATTGTAAAACACTGTAAAAACCAGGATGACTGACCCCCTCCCCGCCAAAACTGCTAGAGAACAGAAGGAGGAAACAAGTAAAATCATTCCAGCCAGCAGAAAGGAGAAGGAGGAAATCAGAAAATGCACAAATAAAAGACACAGAAAAATGTAAATTGAAACATCAGTAATGGGCCCAAACATCTCAGTAATCGTAATAATCATGATTGACTGAACCCACCAATTAAAAGTCAAAGCTTTCACACTGGTTAAGAATAAGTTGTGTAAGTCACATGAGGTCACAAAGACAACACTGAAAAGACAGAGCAGATTCTCTCCCAGGCAAAGGCCAGCAAAATAAACCAGGGATATAACCAGGAGAGTAACTCACTCACAATCGTAGGAAACAAAACACGAAATAAGGTTAAGAAACGTGCAGGACTAAACTGAAGAAAGCCTTTCATGAAGGATGAATAAATAAAAGAAGGCCCACATATGTGAGCAGACGTATCATGGTTTTGGGCTGCAAGATTCCATACTAAAAGCATGCCAATTCTCCCCCAAATTAATCTACAGTCTTAGTGGGATGCCACATGAAGTCTCAACAGAATTTTTTTCCCACTGCATGAAAAGTTAATTCCAACGCGTGATCATAAAGGAAGACTTTGAAGAGCGCAAATAAATTTCCGAGGAAGATGAAAATGACAAAGAACCAGTGATAACTCCATGAAGCTGACTTGGGAACAATCCTGCACGGAGTGTGGTGATGCGGGAGAGGCCGGGGACCCCGAGGGGCTCCCACGGGACCAGCCAAGAGGGCCCTGGGCTGCACAAAGGATGGAAATCAAACGCAAGCCAGCAGGAAGTGAGAGCTGAGTTTAGTGAACACGTATAGAGAGATACAGACGGAGCATCCAGGAGACTCAGAAGGGAAATGAGGGAGTCTTATCTTTATTCTGGATCTGGGGGTTCCTACTAGATGGTGGCCTGGTGCACATGTCCCCTCAGGCATCCAGGAACCAGTCAGAACAAAGACAAGGGCCCAGGTGTTATTCCTTGGAGCAGGGGGCCTTGGTGTCAGTCGAAGTATCTAGCTTGGATGTCTGGAATACGCGTGCGATGGCTTCTAGTCAGTCTCACATGGCCCTTGCTCAGATGTGATCTGCTCTAGAGAAATCACTAACTCCTTGTCCCTTACAAGGAGGACAATCACCGTCTGCATCACAAGGCATATGGAGAGTGGGGTGGGGGTACAGGTCCTAGCAAGATACAAGCCGGAAAAGAAACAAAGTTAAAAAAAACCAGCTTTTTCTCTCATGGGAGAGCTTCCCTGTCTCAAAGGGGTGGAGAAGAAAAGGGCAGATGTATCTGTGGGAATCACTGATGAAAAGATAAGGGGCCAATAAACGTTGAGTACGTGATGGGCTCACAAGAGCCCATGCTGCTCAGTAAGGTCGGGTACACCGTGTGCTGTTCACACGAGGCAGGCTCTCCTTACCCCATCCCCGAAAATAAATCTCGGAAGGATTAACGAGCTCAAGGTAAGGAACAAACTTACAAAAGCATTATAAGAAAACCCAGAATACTATTTCTGTAACACGACCTAAAACTCAAAGGCCATAAGGTAAACCCAAGAAAACTGATAAATTATTTATAAGAAAAGACAAGCGACGTAAACATCATGATTAGGAAAAATGCAATAAATTTAACCGGGGGATAAAATTAATGACCAGACTACCCAAAGAGTTTCTATGAGTCATTAAGGAAGCGCATCCACTCAAGAGAAAAAAAAAAAAAAATGGGCAAGGAAACGAACCGGAAATTTACGGAGGAAGATAAATAGCTGACCAACGTGTCCGTAAAGACTAGCGATCAGAGCAATTAAAATAAATGCCAAACAAAAAGATAATTTTCCACCCAGCTGAGCAGTCACACTGGGTGAGGGCCCTCCCTCGTGTTCCTCTAGCGTGTGTAATTTGGTGAAACCTTTCTGGAAGACTCTTTGGAAGTATCTATGGAAATGGAAAACGTGTTTCTCTTTGACCCAGCAACTTCATTTGTAGAGCTTTATTCACGCGTCAGTGTGTGAAATTGTATGTACAAAACATTCATTGCCTCGCTGCCAGCACAGAATGACAATGTGAGCCCCCTTCTCGAATGTTTATCAATAAACCCACGGCTAAACACTTAGGGCACATCCAGACTAAGGTTCTGAATGGGGCCGTTTTATGAATGATTTAAGCTCAGAGTCTCCAGGAGACACCCTTACTTCCTCCACATCGCCCCCTTTGGGGCAGAACACTGGTTAACTGCAGACATCAGAGCTAGTGTTAGAAAAATACTAGTTCAAATTGCACATTACGCTTTAAGGTAATTTCAAGTGGCGGATACACAGGAAAGCCTACTGATGTCATCCATGGCAGGGTAAATGCACGTGCTGGCAGGAGTGACGACTGGGGCAAACTCGTGCGGCGTTTTCTCCCGAAGCTGGACGTGTGCATTCCCCATGACCCAGCATCTCCGTTGAGAGACAGAGATGGACCCATCTGCCCGCCACATAAATGCACAAACGTACTCACGGTAGCACTGTTCATGAAACCCCTAAACTGGAAAGAAAACCAAGTGTCCACCAGAAGTGTGATGGATAAATAGCAGCAAAATCGCTTCACCTGCCAACTCCCCACCCCCACCCGTGCCACGCGTCCCACGGCCTGTGGGAAATACGTGATCTCCCTTGCCTGCAAGCCCCCCTTCCCTCCCAACTCCTTCCCTCCTCCCCTTCCCGAACTATGCCAATCGTCAGTGATCCCCATTGAAGATCAGACTCGGAGAAAGGGCCCCTCCCTGCCTAAGGCAATAGCGTTCCTTATCCCGTGAGAGCACGTTCTGTGTTCTGCATCCACGGAACCCACGCCTGTGTGCACGGTGCCCCTTCACTGTTATACTGGATGCTCGGTACTTACCGGGTAAGAAAGTCACGCTGCCGGGATTCAAAACAGGGGAAAGTTAAACCTTTAAAGGCTCTCTCTCACTGCCATCCCTCCCTGACTGTCAACGCCTGAGACCCCAGCGCCCCCTCCAAAGTGCTGAGCTAGTGCTCTGTGCCATCGTCCCCAAATCCGCACCCGTCTGTATGCCGTCACCGAGAAGACTGCAGGGCCGGGCCTTTCTCCCTCTCCGCTTTCCGAGCGCCTCACACGTGATGGGTACAAAATAAATGCGTGTTGGGCGCATTCACCAAGGCTAACGAGGTTAGGGATGCTTTCCGGTCCCTCCAGTGATCAGAAGCAGACAGCGTATGACACTTCATTTGATCACGCAGGAGGCTCACGAACCATAATTTTCTATTAACTTTTTATTTCACTTATTAGCACCCGTTTGTGCTGGTTTCTGATACGTGATATATTTCAACATTCTCCGTGTTTCCCTGAAATTATTCTGGAATTCAGATAGGACTGTTCTACAGGCCTTTCCCCGTAGCTGAATTAGTCCAAGTGACTGGGAGAGAGTGCTCACGGACAGCTCAGGAGCAGTGTGGGAAAGAGGGGGACGCTCACCCCAGCAAAGGAACAGAGGAGCAAAACTACATTCTATCTGCAACAAGCATGTCTCTCATTATCTCAAAAAAAAAAAATCTTTTCAGGGAATGACACGTAGCCTATAACCCTACAGCTATGAATTTCAACATCTGCTCTCAGTTTACCTGGAGGCCAATTCTTCCCCATCTAGGGCAGCGTCCTGGACACAGGTACAGGTCACCTGCGGCTGGGGCTACAGGTGCATTTCCCACAAGGTCAATGGGTTGACATTTTCCCCATTTAACCACATGCTTAGAGTTTCCCAATGGTTATTTATAATTCTAAGATGAACATGTATTCTGTGAGTTAACTACCTAATCTCTGAGCCTGAATGCTACCAACTGGCATGCGCCCTTTTAAGGCAAGGATACCATAATTCCACAAGTCAACCCTTGGCGCTTGGATGCGTCAAGCACTGGTATAAAAGTGAACAAGAAAAACCACGGGCTTCCAATTTCACTCCTCTGTCTTCTGTCCGTGGAAAAGCATGAGACCATACTTGCTGGTCGGGCCAAAAACAAGGCCCTGAAAAACGTGCACAGATTTCTGCATTTCTCTCGCTAGCCAGGAAGAGTGGACTTGGGACCCACACAGCCCTAGGTTACAGACTCGCTTCGTGGCTGACCACCGGGGCGAGCCTCAGCAAATCACTGGACACTCTGAGTGCCTGTTTCTTCGAGCGTAGGGTGAGATTACCGTGAGAAACACGGGAGACCGCGTGGGGTTTAAGCAAGCAGCATTATGCTAACGCATCACCTCCACGAGTGATAGATACTGTACTCCGAACACGGACTATACATCCTCAGCACGGTCCTGCAAAAGGCATTTCCAATTGGCTTTTCATAGAACTTGTTCCAACTGACACATCGGCTCACGGTGTGGGAGAGCATCTTTCCCCTCCCTCTTTGCCAGCTCTCAGGATGCCGTTACGGGTGATTCATTTGCATTTTGTAATTTATCCGAATATCATAATTTTTACAATGAACTTTACTCCTCGTAAATGACGTGTTACTAACAATTCAATGCCGTCTCTTCCACCCAATCCAGGGAAACGATGTACAATCGGAATAGGTCCTGCCCCCACCCCCATCCCTCCGAGACCCTTCTCACTGTGCCCTGTTATCCAGAGCACCTTCCTCCCACCCCATCCAGACAACTGCCGCTCACCTTCGGACTTCAGACCCTCCATGAAGTCATGTACCTCTGGCTCATTTCATTCAGCTTGACCGCGCTTTTTGGTGGCTAAGTTTCTCATTTTCATAAAGTTCCATTTATCTATTTTCCTGCTGCTCCCTGTGCTTGTGGGGCCATATTTAAGAAACCCCTGCCTAATCCAAAGTCACAAACATTAATCCTTGTGTGTTTTCTATGAGTTTTGTGCTTGTAGCTCTGACATTCAGGACTTTGATCCATTTTGAGTTCACTGTCCTATACGATGCAAGAAAGACTCCAACTTCATTCTTCTGCATGCGGACATGCCCTTGTCCCGCACCATCTGCTGAAAAGACAATTCTCCACTGGCACTCTTCTCAAGAATCAACGGACCACAGATGCATGGGCTTACTCCTGGTCTCTCAATTCTGTTCCACGGATCTACGTGTCTACACTTTGGTCCGTAAAATGTGAGTCCCCCAAATTTCGTTCTTCTTCATCGATTCAGTTTTGGCTATTTGGGGGCATTGATGCATTTTTAAATTACTTGATGAGTTATTTAATTAAGCCTGTTTGACTAGTTTATTTGGTTAGTTGCTGACTTCTTCACCACCACATCAATTCCAGGAGAGAAGAGACCACCTCTCTTTTTTTATTCCTGATTGTATTGAGAATCAGACACACAGTGTAAACTCAGTGCGATTTGTTGAATGAATGAATGAATGAATGAGTGACCGAATTCTCAATTTTGATAATGGTAAATAAAAACAGCCTCAATGTTCAAAAATAGGCCAATGTTTAAGGAAGTTATAATACATTAATAGCATAGAATATCATGCAACTGTTAAAAAACATGCCTTCTGATAATATTTAATGATTTGGAGAATCGCTGAGGCTGATCTCAATTTTGCATAAATGAAAATAAAGGGTGGAAAAAAATCAGGGAAATTTTAATAAAAGTCACCATGGAAGGCTGTGATTACGCTTGAGTTTAATTTCTTCTTTTCCTTTTCTCTATTTTCTACTCTTTCTGCAATCAGCAGGTGTCACTTCCATAAAAGAAAGCCAAACACTATTAACTAAAAGTACACAAAGGCATCCAGTTGTGCACCGACTTCTGGATTTGCAGTCACAGTCGATGATCGCCCTGCTAGGATTCTGTTGCTTGTGGAGTCGACCCCCAGTGACTTAGACGGATTCAGATTCTACTGGGGAGGTGGCCACATGGGAGGAACTGTTCTCTGGGCAGCCAAGGTTGAAGATACGATATGGGGTATAAAATCAATATAAATATGCCCCTACCCCAGTCTCATTTCTGACATGGTAGAACATCCCTTAACCACCTGTGAGAACCCAGGGCCGGGGCGGGTTTGTGAACCTCACCTCTTCCAAATCCCCAGTGGGGACCAGAGGGGACCAGAGCTCCTGAACCCACACAGGTGCAACTACCCACACAGTCAGGGTTCAAATGTCATCAACTAAAATAGCTTGGAATTTATTGGAAAGTCACTATCCACACTGAAGGAACGGCCATACCTAACGGCACTAACATGACCAATATTGGTAACGATTTTTTCATTTAAAAGGTCATGGATGGGGGCGCCTGGGTGGCACAGTCGGTTAAGCGTCCGACTTCAGCCAGGTCACGATCTCACGGTCCGGGAGTTCGAGCCCCGCGTCAGGCTCTGGGCTGATGGCTCGGAGCCTGGAGCCTGTTTCCGATTCTGTGTCTCCCTCTCTCTCTGCCCCTCCCCCGTTCATGCTCTGTCTCTCTCTGTCCCCAAAAAAATAAACGTTGAAAAAAAAAAAAAAGGTCGTGGATGCAAACTCATCGATGGTGGCAAAGGTCAGAATGCTGGACACCCTACTGACTGTTCGGGCTTGAGGGAGCCCGGAGGGGCCTGGGAATCTGCTTTAGGTCTTAGGCAGGTGCCCGGGTGGACGTCCCGTGCATGTAAATGTGCTCACCGATCTGAACATTTAAGCTTGCATGGTTTACTGAGCACTGACTGAAAAATTAAAAAATAAAAAAGATCATTGCTTTTAAGACAGCCCTTGAAATTATTTTTAATGCTCGGCTTTTTCTGGCAAACAACGTGTGTCCATCGTACAAAACTCTGGAAAATACCAAGGGCATCAAAACACGAAGATCATTTATAATCAGTCCCCTGGCACAACTTGGCATTATGATAAATGCCACGGGAAGCCCTCTAACAGCTCGGCTCTGTTCTCTGGCTTCTGGGGCTGCTGGCAAGCTCTTTACCGACGCCCGCAGCTGCGGCCGCACAGACCCACCCGCCCTGACCACGTCTGCTCCCACCATTCAGCCGGCTTCCTCCCGACGCCTTCAACGCCAGCTGCGGGTTCCTACAGAATCATTCACTCCCCTCCGAGACGGGCCTGTGCCGCCACCGCTGTGGCCCCAAAGCAGGGGCCAGGGAGGGGGCTCATCCCCTGCGCCTCTCCCGACTCGCTGCCTTGTGGGGCAGAGGCACCTGCATCAGGAGGCACGGTGACCGGGGCTGCCGTCAGGGCCCTGTCCCATGACAGAACTCTTTCTCGGGTAAAGGAACCTCTGACCTCTCCCACAGAAGGCAGAGGCCGGTCCTGACCCCTGGAGCTCTGGGCAACTGAGCCGCACTCCAGGACGAGGGCCGCGGCCGGCCCGAACAGGAAACACTCATCTGCCACCTGGCAGGCCCGGGGCCGGCCACCCTGCAAATGCTCACTCGTCTCACTGCCCTGGGGCCCTCGCGGACAACGCCGTGCTCACCCCCACTTTAGACGAGGGACCTGAGGCTCACGTGCACCCCGGGGGAGCAGCAGGTGAAAGGCAGCCCTCGTGCCCAGAGCTCCGGGGCACCTGCTGTAGCGGCCGAGCAGCCATGTGCCTGCACGGCGGGCACGTGGGCGGGCGCCCGGGACAGCCTGTGGGGACGAGCGGGCACTGACACAGGTGACCACCTGCTTTCGGCTTTCCTGTTTCCTTTGTCCGGTTTCTTTTCACTGCCCGACAGGGAGGACGTCAGCCATCTGGGTACAGCAAACCCTCACGTCTAGGCTTCCTCCTCTCTTCACCTTTCATCTCACAGGGCAAATTATACTAACACAAGTGCCATATAGGCTTCTATCAAAGGAGCCAGGAAGCCCTTGTAAATGCTGGCTGCAGGCATGTGTCACCCGTCTCGCGCACGCCGAGGACGCTGAGTCACAGGGAGGAAGTATGACCGGGGCTCGCTTCAAAGGAAACCACTGTGCTCAGTCTCATCTGAAAATCACAGCAGTGCGATTGGCCATATCTGCTTTTCAAAGCCGAAGGGAAAGGGGGAAGAAATACTCCAGAAATACATGCTGGTGTTGCAGCTAAAGCCGCGTCACAGCTGCTGTGTGAAGGAGGCAAAGCTGACCAGCCCTTTTTATTCAAGCGTGTCCTCATTTACCGCCGCTGTCCTCACTCTGACACTGAGCTAGCCGCTTGGTCCCGGAACATGCAACCTCTCCCCTGGGGCCCCGGTTCTCTTCACCCATCCCCCACAAAATAAACAGATTATTGGACAGGATGGCCCCGGAGGGTCCGCTCAGCTCCCTGTGTGCGCTGGGGGCCAAGAGCCTTCTTTCCTGCAGACCCACCGGGCCACAGGTCTCAGTCCTGGGCCTCTGGTGCACCGGACAGCACTGTGTGTGGGGGCCTGGCTTTGCGTCCACGCAGCGCCACAGGCCCTTTGCCCGGAGCTGCCCAGCTCTCCTTGCTCCTAGGACGCAGCCGTCCGCTGCGTCTGCCCTGGAAAGGCTGCGAACAGGGCCGGGCTGGCTCGGAAGGCGTCTTGGGATCTGTCCAGACAGCCCCGTTTCGTTCCCGCCGGTGGTGACCTGGGCCTTCTCTCTTTTTATCTTGGTCAGTCTCGCTGGGCTTATCCATCTCATTGATTTTCTTTTTCACAGCATCAGATTTATGTTTCATTGATTTTTTTTTTTCCTATTGACTTCCTGTTTTTCACTTCATTGATTTCTGCCTTTACCTGCGTTCTTTCTTTCCTGAGGCTTTCTTTCCATTTGTTTTGTTCTTCTTTCTCGGTGACCCTTAGATTATTGGTTGGAGACATTTTCTCTTTTCCAGCGTAAGCATTTGGTGCCATAAATGCCCCTCCCTGCTCTGTTGGAACGCGCAGCGCACAAACTTTCATACGCTGTGCCTTCATCTGTATTCAATTCTGTATATTGTTCCCTCTCCTTTGAAATGTCTCCTTTGTCCTTTGTTATTTATAGGCCTGTTGCCTAATTTCTGAGTGTTGGGAGGTTTTCCCATTGCCTTTCTTTATGAATTTCTGATTTGAATCCATTTTGGATTTCGATTACTTTAAATTTGCTTAGATGTGTCCTACAGCTCCAGGTAGGGTCTGCCTTGTTGGCTGTTCTGCGGGCCCTTGACAAAAACGTTTATTCTGCTGTGGCTGCACGAGTGGTCCGTGTGCAACCAACCGCTAGATCCTGTTGACTGTTGCTCAGTTTTGTGTATCCTTGCTGATTTTCTGCGCGAAGCCCACGAACGGCTCGGGCGGGCTGCTGGAGGCTCCCACTATGACCGTGGGCACGTACAGGCATTTTTGTACTGGTCTCTGTCCCGAGAATGGGCTCATGTTGCACACACATTGCTACGTCATGCTCTTCTTCCTGTTTCTCGTGAAATTCTTTTCCAGTCAACCATAACAGGACTCGAATTCTCTGTTTTAAATGGCTGCATGTTGGGGCACTTAGGTGGCTAAGTCAGTCAAGCATCTGACTTCGGCACAGGTCATGATCTCCCACGGTTCATGGGTTTGAGCTCCTCGTCAGGCTCTGTGCTCACAGCTCAGAGCCTGGAGCCTGCTTCAGATTCTGTCTCCCTCTCACTCTAACCCTCCCCTGCCCATGTTCTATCTCTCTTTCTCAAAAATAAATAATAAACATTAAAAAAAAAATGTTAATTGGGACACCTGGGTGGCTCAGTCAGTTGAGCATCCGCCTTTGGCTCAGGTCATGATCTCATGGACCGTGGGTCCAAGCCCCATGTCAGGCTCTGTGCTCTTAGCCTGGAGCCTGCTTCAGATTCTGTGTCCCCCTCTCTCTCTGCCCTTCCCTGCTCATGCTCTGACTCTCTCTCTCTCTCTCTCAAAAATAAATAAACATTTAAAAAACATACTTATTTTTAAAAATTTTTTAAACTATAATTTATTGTCAAACTAGTTTCCATACAATACCCAGTGCTCATCCCAAAAAATTAATAAAGATAAAAAAATTAAAAAATAAACGTCTGCACGTTTTCCCCTGGTGTGAACGCACCACAATCCACGCCCCACCCCCGTCCGTTATGGGACGGTGTGTGAGGGGTGGCATAACTCCCAGGGACAGTTCCGCTGGCTTCTCAACCGCGATTCTGACAGAGGCTGATGCTGCTCGCGGCAGTCGGGGGTGGCCTGCGGGAGGCAGTGGGGGGAGGGTGGGTGGCAGAGGCGAGTCTCCGTTGAGCCCTTTAATAAAAGGAAGTGTGGCTCGGGCCACAGCCGGACGAGCCGTAGGAAAGCCCTACCCACCTTCTCGAGACAAGGGGCAGCTGTGTCTTGGGCAGAGACGGACGAACCCACCATTGCAGGTCCATGTGAACCAAGGCCCCAATTCTCCGCAGGACAGGACAGAACTCTAAAAATAGAATATGCACCGAGCCACGCCCGAACGCAATTCCACCACGTTCCGTCCGTGAGCCGAGTCTCTCCCGCGTCGTCCACAGCTAGAATGTGAGAGGCTGAGACAACGCAGGAAGTACCGAGGAAGACACATCAGCTTAGAGAAAAGGAGGAGGGGGCCACACACCCTCGGGACTGTCACCTGGTAAGGAAGGAGATCAGCTCTGCAGGCACCAGCGAGCCACCGAGGGACAGAAGGGACAGCGTCCGACCGGCCCCTCCAGTAGATGGGGAGCATCCCAATTCCAAGGGGTCGCAGCCCCGGCCACCAACAGGAGGTGGCTGATGTCTCGTGTCCCTCTGACCCGGGCCAGTCTGCGTGGAACGTCTTCCCCCTCTCTGGGCCGACGCCGGGCCCACTGTCACCTCCGAGGCATTTCTTGCTCCGACTCTCCCTCCTTGAGCATCCCCCGCCCCCTCCTGCACACATCTGGTCAGTCTCTGGGGCCCTGGACACACCCCTGCCCTCCGTGAAGCCTTTCCTGCTAGTTCCAGGCCCGCTCGCCCCTCCCCAGGCCACCAGCACCTTACTGAACACAAAACTTTGTCTTTTTAATTTTTTTAGGTTTCTTTTTTTTTAATTTCTTTTCATGTTTGTTTATTTTTGAGAGAATGTGAACAGGGGAGGGGGAGAGAGAGAGGGAGACACAGAATCCAAAGCCGGCTCCAGACTCTGAGCCGTCAGCACAGAGCCCGACTCGGGGCTCAAACCCATGGACCGTGAGACCATGAACTGAGCCGAAGTCGGATGCTTACCCATTGGAGCCACCCAGGCGCCCCCGAAATTTTGTCTTATTAAAATACAGCATCTTTTCCCGGTTGAGGGGATCATACATTCATTCCTTTTGGAAAATAGCCCCGAACCTCCTTCGAAGTGACGATCCCCTCACAAGGCAAGGGACGAAGGGAGCCGCAGAAACACTCACTTGTGTCTACTTCCCCCGCTCTGTTTCCTAAGTCCGGCTCTCCCGGGAGGTGGGGGCGCCCGGACGTGCTCAGTTTAGCCCTCTGTGTGGACACGTCCTGCTGACGTCAAGCTATACAATATTTAACCTCCATAACGACCACTCACGGCTCTCATTAAAGCTGCTTCTCTTACCGAACCCTTCCTGTAATTAGCTTTAAAGAGAATCCTCGGGGCTGCTGATAACGCTGCCCATCCGCAGAGCAGCTCTAGCGGACTCTGGGTGGGCGTTCTGTTCGTGCCAGTTCACAGAAAGAATAATTACCCAGGAATGTTTTTTTACCAGAACAGAGTCCAAAATGTGCCTCTTTGGACTCACATTCTTAATAGCCAATTACGCATAAAGAGGCCCCGGGTCACCCTCCTGACCTTCTGCTCTGACCGTCCTGACCCTCCTGACCTTTTGCTCCCTCACGTTCCGCGGCGCCCCACAGTCACCTGACCGCCGTCTCCACTGTTCCCTGCTGATCACAGGCTCTGTCCCCAGGGAGGTCCTGGGAAGAGCTGGCGGCTCACCGTCCCCGCAGCTGTGGCTGGTGGCCTTGTCACATGCGGAACCCCCCTCAGGAGTGACTTCCTTGACAGCAGGTGCCTTTTGACTTCTCTTGGGTTCTCAGGGGCCCCAGGGGTGGGTTCATTCTGTGGATGCACAGAGCCCTGGGGCCCTCACGGAGAGCTCCTTAGCCCTGGGTCCTGAAGGCTGCTAGAGCATCGTTAGAATAAAGGCCAAGGCGGGGTGGAGAGCAGGGCCCGGACGGGCAGAACTGAGCGAAGGTCAGAGGGGCCGCTGGTTTGGGGGGAAACCAGCGGTTTCCTGCGGCTGCAGTATTGGGGCCTGGGGGGCAAGAGACGAGCTCGAGGGCCGATCAGGAACGTGTGTGTCTCCTGACGAGGCACCGGGTGGACCACTGTAAACAAAAGCCGGTGGCAGAGAGCGCTCAGTCGGGAAGCTGAGACACGTATGTTACGGAGATAAATGATTCACCCCATTTAACAGGAAGAGGGTGAAAATATATATTTGCCTCACTAGATGCTGAAAAAGCCCCGGGGAAAATACAACGACCATTTCAGAATTTTTTTTTTTTTTTTGAAAACTAGGGTTATAGGAGATATTTCGTAATGTGGGCTCCAGCAGCCCTGGTGGGGGAGGCATAGACGGGGCACATCCCGGCCACTGTCCCGGCCCTGGTGGGGGGAGGCACGAACAGTTTGTGGTGATTCTGCCTCAACTGGAAGTCAGTACTTCCGCACGTGCGGGACCAGCGGTCAGGTGCTCGCACCCCACGGGGGACCCCCAGTCGCTCGGTAGGCCATCCCTGTACTTAAGCGCCCCCCCCCCCGGAAGATATTCCTTATTCACTGCATACTGCAGAACGTTTACGCTGAAATACAAATTTTTCTTTTTGTTCTTTACTCAGGAAATACGCACAACTGGTCTTTTCCCTCCCTCTCATCCGAAGCCATCGGACTTCTGAACGAAATCATTCCATCTAACATCATTGGTCCTTGACGGTTTTCACTTAAAGGGCTGAGTCCTCACCGTACTTCCTCGGAAGCCACCAGATCTCCGGGGCAGCGGCGCTCTGGGGTCTGGGCCCGGCCGTGTCCACCCCGACGAGCGAGGCCCAGACACCGCGGTGCAGGCCGCTCACTGGAGGCGCGGGGACGGGGGATGCCGCGACAGCAGCGGCTCCCACGGGGGCCGGGCCTCCACGCACGCCCTCTGCCTCCCGTGGGGGCACGGGGAGGTCTGGAGCCCCATCGCAGAGGGGCCCGAGGGGGCTCGGGGTCCCGGCGTCCGGGCCCCACCCAGGCCGTGTCTCCGCGCGGAGGCGGTGTGTCCAGGTGAGGCTGCGGAGCCACACGCCCTGGGGACGAGCTCCCAGCTCGAAAGCCAGACTGTCCGTGGGCTTGCACGGTCCCCCCTGCCCCCCGGCGCCATCCATTACCAGGACTGTGTGCACACAACACGTGGCTTGTGCTCCTCACAAAGAAGACAGACACACAGGGATGAAATGCAGTGGAGGCGAGGGGAAGACACACGTCTACTCCTTACAGGATTCCAGCGTGAGCAACAGCTCATCTTCCCCAGAACCGTTCTCTCTTAGACTCTCTAAGTCTAAGTCTCTTAGTCTCTCTAAGACAACTTAGACAAGTGAAGTGATCAGGTATTTCTGGAAACGTGACATTTACTGTTTTCTAACAAGAAAGAGAACAGCCCCTGTCCAAAGTCATCACAAGTCATCTGATGTATGTCTGTGTGTGTTGTGTGTGTGTAAACGGTGTGTGGTAAGTTCGTGTATGGGGTGTGGTGTGAGTGTGGTGTATGCTGTGTGTAATAGTGTGTGTGGGTGTGCGGGGCACACGCACATAACACACTGGCTATACTTGTGTCACATAAAAAGACAGATGGTACGCTTTGTAGATTAAACTAATAATTTTGCCTCTTAATCTCAAAATAATTTCTTAAACTGTTTTTCAAACCACTTGGATGATATTTACATGGAAGCCACATATTACAAGATTTTCAACAATTTAAAAAAAAATCAACTCTCAGGGCGCCTGGGTGGCTCAGTCGGTTGAGCGTCCAACTTCAGCTCAGGTCGCAATCTCACACTCCGTGAGCTCAAGCCCCACGTGGGGCTCTGTGCTGCCAGCTCGGAGCCTGGAGCCTGCTCCGGATTCTGTGTCTCCCTCTCTCTCTGCCCCTCCCCTGCTCATGCTCTGTCTCTCTCTGTCTCAAATATAAACAAAAAAACATTTAAAAAAAATCAACTTTCAAGTTTCCACTGCACATCAGACAACAATTTGTTAATCTGGAATTAAAACGGAATCCAGTCAGTCGCACGGCGATCATGTACCGCGGCCGTGCTGAGGCAGCTCTGCGATGCCCTTGCTCGTGGTGTCACAGGAGGAGAGCACTGAGACGAAGCAGATTTAAGGAATTTTTTAAATATTTTTTTTGATATTTATTGATTTTGGGGGAGAGCGCAAGCAGGGGAGAGTCAGAGGACAAAGGGGGAGAGAGGATCCGAAGCGGGCTCTGCGTTGACGGGCTGACAGCAACGAGCCCTATGTGAGGCTCCAACCCACAAACTGCAAGATCATGACCTGAGCTGAAGTCTCAACCGTCTGAGCCACCCAGGTGCCCCAGATTTAAGGTATTTTTATAGACACTGAGGCAAGTGGAAAAAATAACAGTTTAGGAGATTCAGAGAAAGTGAAGTTTCTAAAGACCATCAATAAAGAGCAATAGAACATTTATAAATAAAACGAATCATTTCTACCGCCCTAAATATCATCAGATTCACAAATGGGAGAAACAAAATAATTTTTTAAAGAGCTCTCGTAAAAACAAGGCTTCATTCCGAGAGAAGCACAGCCCCGCACAGGAGGAGAAAAGTCAGTAGCTCTTGGGCTGTTGGGACTCTCCCGCAAACAGCCGGTAAGTCGGACTGTCAGGAAGAGCGGACGGGAATCTGTGGCCGCCCGAGGGACCCGGCACACAATTCCTGCCTCGGTATTCAGGTGAGCCCCCGAGGTGAGCTCCTCACCTGGGCTCCCCAATCCTTGCCGTGGGCACTGGGGTTGGTCCTAAATGTGCTCACTTCTTTCCCCGTTTTGAGTCTGCGGTGTAATGTGCTACAGGGAGGGCCCGTCTCTTGGGGACCCTGGGGCGTGTCGCGAGCCCACAGGGTGCAGCTGTCCATCAGGCCGGGTCAGGGCTAACCTCCGGGCCGTGCTGGCCTTTAGAAGGCTCCTCTCGGCGGCCAGCGGCTCTCCTCAGCAACAGACTCCCTCATGCAAACTGGTGCAGCCACTGTGGAAAACAATGTGGAGCTTCCTCAAAAAACTAAAAATAGAGCTACTCTACAACCCACCAATTGCACTGCTAGGTATTTATCCAAAGGGTACAAAAATGTTGATTCGAAGGGGCACATGCACCCCAATGTTTATAGCAGTGCTATCAACAATAGCCAAAGTATGGAAAGAGCCCAAATGTCCATCGATGGATGAATGGATAAAGAAGATGTGTTATACACACACACACACACACACACACACACACACACACACTGGAATACTACTCAGCAATGAAAAAGAATGAAATCTTGCCATTTACAACAGTGTAGATGGAACTGGAGGGTATTATGCTAATCAAGATAAGTCAGAGAAAGATATCATATGATTTCACTTATATGTGGAATTCAAGGAACAAAACAGATGAACATAAGGGAAGGGAAGGAAAAATAAGATAAAAACAGAGAGGGAGGCAAACCATAAGAGACTCTTAAATACAGAGAACAAACTGAGGGTTGATGGGGTGGGCGAAATGGGTGACAGGCATTGAGGAGGGCATCTGTGGGGAGGAGGCCTGGGTGTCGTATGTAATTGATGAATTACTGGGTTCTACTCCTGAAGCCAAGACTGCACTGTATGTTAACTAATTTGAATTTTAAAAAAAAGGAAGCAACCCCCCTCCCGTTCACGCCTATCTCTCCCTCCTAAGCTGCTCACTCTGTGGGCCCGTGCGTGGAGCACGCAAACATCGCCTCAGAACCCGCCAAAGACCCGTGGCAGCCCCCAGGCGCACTCAGGCGAAGCCGGCTTGGACTCACAGTAGAACTTTAAGGTGGGGAGCAGCATAAGCGACGCAATTTCTATGGGCCTTTCTCGTCCAAGTTTAAAGTAGTTTCAAAATGGAACTGTCACGAAAATATCCATTGTCCTTTGCTGCTGTGTGACCAAAAGAGAAAGCCAAGGGTTGGGCACCCTGAGGTGGGTATCCGAGCACCGCCAGGAGGCCTCCCAGCGTAAACCCAGACCCGGGGGCTTTGTGTGCAGGAGCCTCCCTGCTCTGTGTGGCCGGGAGCCGTATCAGCGGCAGGCTTGGTGGTGACACGTGCAGGACTAACTCAACTTGCTACGCTCTGAATGCTCCTGTTCCCAGGCACCTTCTCCGTCTTTCAATCCCACACCCTTCATTAATTAACCCTACAACTGCTGTTCACACAGTTTGATGTTTCCTAGGTGAGTCAAACCCACCCGGCTCCTGCCCTTCCAGGCTCTCCTCCCAGGTAACTAGATGGAGTTGAAATATCTTCAAACAACAAACCTCGTACAGAATATCCTCAAGCGTCATAGCAGGTGTCTCCACAAGGGGGCAACACCTATCGTACAGCAAATGAATTTTCCAGAACTTAGGAAAACTTGGGGGGGGGGGTTCCTTAATTTAGAAATAAATTTAAATTGGGACGCTTGGGTGGCTGTCGGTTGGGCGTCCGACTTCAGCTCAGGTCATGATCTTGCGATCCATGGGTTCGAGCCACACGTCCGGCTCTGTGTTGACAGTTCGGAGCCTGGAGCCTGCTTCAGATTCTGTGTCTCCCTCTCTCTCTGGCCCTATGCTACTTGCTCTCTCTCTCTCTCTCAAAAATATACAAACATTAAAAAAAATTTAAGAAGTAAATTTAAATCAAACCCTTCCCCAAACTCACAGCCTTTAGATTTACAAGCAATGTACAGTCATATACTAGAGATTACCTCTCTTTCTCCCCGAGATCTTGTAAAGCCAAGAGACTGATAAAACTATTCACAAATCAGCAAACGGTATCACGTTACGATTGTTTTTTCAGTTTTGTGATTTTTCAAGAAAATACGTCCATGATGTTCAACTCAACAACACGGGCAATGAGGAAGCGTGCACCAACAGAGGGCCACGTGATAACATAAGTCAAACGTGTGCACGAGAAATTGTCCTTAGCATCTGACCTCCTTGCTATGTGGTTCCAAACTTCTCCGGGGAAGCCTGAGCTTATGTTCACACGACCACCGTTCACGGTGAACCAGGCGATGGCACCAAGCACTGGGTGCCCCCAGGGCACTGCTGCCACTTACTGGAGGCACAATAAAGTGACCCCCAAACCCAGAGGCTGGGGCAGACCCAGCCTTCCGTCCACCTGAGTTCGGCTGATGCTGGAGTTGTCGCAGCCGTAAGACGGCCCGGCAGAGCTGACCTGGTGGGCTATGTTCATCTGAGTCCAGTCATGACTGACCTTTAGAACTAGATGTCTGCCTTCGTTCTCCAAAAAGCAAGAGCAAAGCCCCAAGCAAAGGGAATGATCTGTTTTTGAAGGAAAACTTTAAAGGCAGAAGTTTGAGAATTCTCCCTCCATTTGAAAACGATCTTCTCTGTTCCACACGATAGGTACCTTGGCTTTGCCAAGGTCTGTCTGTTTTAAACATAAGCTCTTTTTCTTTCTTTTTTTGTTTTTTTGTTTGTTTGTTTGTTTGCTTCTTAGATAGCAATTATATTAACGCACTAGAAGAAATATTCTCCAGTGCTTACTAGTTCACCTCAAAGTGGTCAGGGTTTTTTGTTTCTTTTTTGTTTGTTTCTTTCTTTTTGTTTTGGCTCCTGGTTGTGTAATCTAAAGAGGGACTACAAGAAGAAAAACCATTGTCTTTTATCATAAACTCAAGAAGACGTGCATATTTTAAGCTGATCGGCATCCCTCAACATATATTAATCCATTTTCATATGGTGAGATGAAGATTCGATTTAAAAGCAGCCTCGAGGGGATGAGGGGGCCCCATTTTTAACACCGGGGACAACAGCCCTTTGTCAGTACTTTCTAGGCAGTTAACTGCAGTCCACAGTTAACTGCTTCCTTTAATATTTTGGTTCCCAAACTGCCGAGATACAACATTTTATCCGAGAATGTGTCTGCTGGATTGTTAAACTGAATCTGTAGCCTGTATGTGCAGGCCAGACGCCCTGCGGGTCTCTCCGTGTGCTGGACAACACCGTGGAGACCGTGTGTGTCTCTTCCCTTCCAAACAAGCAGCCATGCATCCGAGGGGCCTGCCTGCTCAGCCCTCCCCCCCACCGCTGGAGGACGTGGCCCAGCTGTAGAGCGCAGTGATGGCTCCCCACCACCGTCCAACAGGCTGGAGGCCGGGAGCCTGTGGCAGGCCAACCGACAGGTGCTGGGTATTCGTTCTTTTAACAGCATAAAATACTTGCATAAAGGAGGAATTTTATGGACCACACTGGGCACGACTGTGTAATTCTTTGTGTCGAAGGAAAAATCTGGAGCTGCTAGCTCCAAGGCCCACGCTCGGCCCCTTTTGGCCTATTTAAATGGAAGACTACGGCCCCGGGGAAAAAGAGTCCCCAATTCTCTGCTGCTGTAAATCAGAACCCTCAGGTATGGAAGGCGAGGCAGACCTTGCTGGGGAAGGGAGCACCAGCGGCTTACATAAAGCAAGCCAGCATTTGGCCTGCACTGCTGGGAGCTGGGGGGGAGCCAGAGCACCCAGCCTGCCTCTTGGGGCAGACACAGCAGAAGTAGTCCCGCCGCCCCCGTATCTCCCAGGGCAGGGCGGTCGGCGCTCCCAAGTGTGCTCACTGCCCGGGGCCTGATGCCCACGTCCCCGGGACAGGAGCCCGTGCCCACAGGGGCACTGGCCGGACATATGGCGCAGCGAGTGGGAAGAGGAGCGGACCCCAGGAGAAAGCAGGCCAGAGCGAGGTCCCCCATGGCGAACCTTCTCCCCACGGGTACGCAGCTGGCGCGCCCGTAGCGCCCCGTCCCCGCGGCCCCGAGAGCTAGCCCAGGAGCGCGCGCCTGCCGGCCTCCGCGGCCACCCACCCCGCGGCCCGCGCGCCCGCACCCACCTTGACGACGTAGGTGACTCCGGCCCCCAGCACCTGGTCGCTGGCGTGCGGGGCGCGCGGCGGCGGCTGGTCGCCGGGCCGGCCCTTCCTGGCGGCGCGCATGGCCGGGGCGCCGGGGCCGGGGGGCGCGCTGCCGTCCGGGGCGGCCAGGCTGGGCGCGCTGCAGCTGCCCGAGAGCCGCGCGCCCGCCCGCGCCCTGGCCGCCGAGCGGCCGCGGAGGCCCGAGCTGGAGAGTTTCAGGTGGGACACCTTGTGGAGCAGGTGGCCCAGGCTGCCCGGCCCATCGTCGGGCGCCCTGCGCAGCGCGTCTCCGGACACGAGGTAGGGGGCCGCCGCCGGGGCCGCGCGCGCCGCCGAGACCTTGCCGCCGCCGCTCACCGACAGGTTGTGCAGAAGGTCGTCGACCGATGTCACCGAGTCATTCCTGAAGCGGTTGTACTTGGTGCGTGGAAGCATGCCCCTCCGTGGGCCGGCCGCATCCGCCCGGGCGCTGCAGGGGCGAGCGCGGCCCGGCGGGACGCGGCGGCCGGGACAGCGGCGGCGGCGGCGGCGGCGGCGGCGGGGGGGGGGGGGGGGGGAGGGGGAACAGCGGCGCCGCCTCCCCGCTAGCGGCCCGCGCCGCCGCGTCCGCGCAGCCCCGGCCCCGCGCTCGGCTGCGGAGGGCGGCACGCTCGCGCTGCTCCAGTCATCGCTTCCGAAGGGGAGCGCCCCGCGGCTCGGGCTGCGCACTGCGAGAGCGTGACTCACTCCAGAGGAGACCCTTCTCAACAAAGGCCCAGGGAACGCTGCAAATCACTTCCTGTAGCACAAAATAATAATAATAATAATAATAAGTACAAAAAAAAAGAAGGAAAAGAGAAGAAAGAAAAAGAAAAAGGAGAGAAAGAAAAAAAGAAGGGAAAAAAACACACATACACCCACTGAGAGCACACTAGAGCCAATCAATTCTCAGATTGCCTTTTCTACATTCCCAGACATTTCCTTCCAACCTTTGCTTGTTGGCCTCCCCCTCCCCCCCTTCCCCCCCCCCCCCCCCCCCAGCCCCGTCCGGACTCAGCATCTGTGCCAGAGGTCAGTGCAGCCCCTTCAGACGGTCAGGGGAACTTTCTGAAATCCCTTCTTCTGAGCCCGGGGCTTCCTCTCCTCCCCCCCCCTCCCCCACCTCCCCCCCCCGCCCCCCCCCGCAGTTCAGCCCTCGGTGTGAGCCCCTAAGGATCTGACAGCCATGCGTTAAAATGTGACGAAGCCTTTTTAAGAATAAGATCTTCAGCGGATCCTCATGAATTCTGATTTGGAAAGCAGCAGAAATTGGTAAATAGCCAAAAAAAAATTTAAAAATTTTGAAAAGGCAGAAAAGAAAAGAATATTCACTCCCAGGTGAACACAAAATACCGATTTCCTGGGTTTTTCTTTTTTCTTTTCAAGTCAACAGAGCAGCCATGACAAGTGCCTTTGTGGCAATGCAGTGCCTCCGGAAAAAAAAAAAAAAAAAAAAAAAAGGAAAGAAAAAGAAAGAAAGACAAATCTGCACAGCGACTTCTGCACAGAGCAGGATGCCTTCCCTGCTAATGACCAGAGCCCTTCTCAGCTGGGGTTAGGTTGGAAACCTACTTCCAGAAAAGAAGAGGACTTCTCAGGAATGGCAGCCGGCTCCAGAAATCCATTCCAGAAAGGGGGCTGGGCTTGACGCTTTATCCCAACTGAACGCGCTCAAGGTCTGCAAAAATGTCTACCAAACACTACAGATACATTTCAGTGTGTCTTCTGTTGCTGCTTTGCAACCCTGCAGTAAGGAAGAAAAAAATATACAGCTGCTCTGGTTACACAGCAAATCCGTTTCAGGAGTCAGACTCAGCTGCAACGGACAGGCGCAGGCCTCCTTCCTGTCAGCTAGGAGAACAGGGCGTTGGCGGCCCCACAGAAGGTCGGCGAGCCTCACGCCCGCCGAGCCCTGTCACCGTGGGCCCTGCCGGTCTCTGTCATGCATTGAGATAACCCACCTGACACAGCGGAACCTCCCTGTCCAAATTTCCAGGCAACTCTGAGCAAGCAAATGAATTCACCTGCCTTCTCTAGCGCCCTGCCTTCTCACACCCACGACTAGGCATGTGCCACACGAGGCACCCAGCCTTGCAGAGCTTTATGGAGCAGGTGCAGGTGGGGCGGCTCCTGGCAGGCAGGTGAGGCCGGCCGCTGGGATGCAGGCACGCAGGGCGGCCGCCGCTTCCCTCCCTGGGCGCGGGCACTCATTCTTGCCCTTCCCCTGGTTCGCTTAGCAACGGCAAGTGCACACCCCATCGCCGATTGTGGTGGTCAGCAGAGCCCCCCCAAATCTGAAGCAAAAGCGCCCTATCATTCCCAAACCCCGCTCTTCATTAGAAGCAGACAAAAACAGCAAAATGTGAATGAGATGCTGTTTGTGTGAATGGAAAGGCTAGCAGTGAGCCAGTGATTCTGTGAATGAAGCCGGGCCCTGCAGCCGGTGCCAGGCAATCCCCTGGCTCCAGTGGCCTCAGCCAATGAGCAGCCGCCCCGATGACTCATTCAACAAAGGCTTGCTCAATAGTGGAAGATTCCATTTCAATCAAAGGCGGGATCTTTATTCCAACGGCAGTGTGGGAAAAAAAAAAAAAAAGAAGAAGAAGAAGAAAGAAAGAAAGAAAAGCCAGCCTGATTACAAAATGCACGGAGGAAGGCACCGCTGTCACGGACAGAGGAAAAACTGGTTTTTCAAGAAAATTCAAGAACTGTTGGTTCAGGTACGGGTGTGAACAGGGACCGCTCTCTTGGAGGTGAGCTGAGTCCCAAAACTTTCATTCAGCAGTTCATTTACAAGCAAGAAGCAGCCATGAATGTGCCATGCGGTTCGGCATTTATTATGAATGTACAGCAAACGCACATTCAAACCCCAGGCATCTCGCCCTTGATTCTTTTTGTGAAAGGATCATCCAGCACGCTGCACGTTCTGAGTCTCCAAGGAGGAAAAAAAAAAAAAAAATCCAAAGCTACACGGTTAACCCTTTAGCCAACAGGAGATTTTTATTTCTTTTATTATGATGAGCCATGTGGATGGAAATTGGCCGTTTCAAAATATAATAGTAATATACATTTACTGCATATACGAACATTTATAATCAAAGAGGGTGATTACCATTCCAAGGACACACTGGTACAATAAAACCTCACTGGCCGGGAAGATGATGGCCAAGGGGGTGGGGGTGGGGGTGGGGGTGCACCAAGAGAGAAGCCCGTACCCCTCCCCCCTGGCGGTGCCCGGGGCCCTCACCCAGGGCTGGTGCAGCCTATTTCAGGCACCATCAGCCTGTGACAACGTAGAGGTGGACGGTCGATGAAATTTTTCATAGCCTGGCAACACGGAAGGGAGCCTTCAGACTCAAGACTGCCTGGGGTCATTGACGGTAGCCTTTCCAAGATCTTGTGGCTTCCAGAATGTTGTGGTTTCTCGTTTTAAATGTATTAATTTAAAAGTGTATTGGTTTTCTATGGATGCCACAATCACGATTCGTGGTTGAAATGATCTGACTGTGTTACCTGCCAGGGCTGTAGATCAGAAGTCCAAGATGGGTCACAAGGGGATAAACTCAAGGGTGGGCGGCAGTGGGCTTTCCTGGGGTTTCTAGGGGGAAACCCCTCTCCTTGCCTTTTCCCGCTTCTGAGGCAGCCCTCGTGTTCCTGAAGATGCACGTGAGCTGGGGAGGGTGGCTCTGCTCCCGAGATGGTTTTATTCTGGCCAGAGACAAAAAAATCTAACGTGAACGTTACAACCCAGTGTGCTGTAAAAATGTTTAAATATGTGTGAGGTACAAAGGCCATCCAGAGGGGAGCAGGCTGAGTTCGGCCTGAGGACGTCAGGGGTGACCTCAGTGGGAGTGACTCTGAGGCAGAGCTTTGAGGGATTTCTGGGATCTTCCAGGTCGATGGAGGTGAAGAGACGCGTCAGGAAGTGAGGCTCTGTGGGAGGCATCCCGAGGCCTGCGGGACTCGGCGTTTCCAAAGGCCTGTGTAGATGGTGGGGCTAGAGCAAGGTTGGGAGGCCAGGCCACTAAGACAGCTGGACCCGGAGGGGGTGGGATGACCCGCGTCACCCTCACGATGTGCGTGCACTAAGACAGCGTAGGGCAGTCAGATTTGTATTTGATGTGGACACCTTGAGCAGTCAGTAATGGGTGCTCTGGGGAGTTGAGAGGGGTGCTGATAACAATACAAGTAAACAGTGAAGTGGTCTTGAGGGAGGGCAAGAGCGGGGAGCTGGAAGGGAGGAGATGGGCTCAGGATACGGTGAGAAGGTACAGTGATCTCCATGTCAAGGGATCAGGTTGGCTTGTCTGGAGGCAGAGCTGAGACAGGGTTTGGGGTACCAGATGCTCCGTGGAAAGCAAGGAAGGCCACAAGAGTGGGCAGAGGGAAGTGGCCCTGCAGAACACCCCCCTCCGTACCTCCCCAATCCTGGATTCCACCCACTTTCCAGCCCCAGAAGCCAGGAGCTTGACCCTCCAGCCCAGCTGGCGCCTCTGTAGCTGAGTTCCTGAGGGAGTGGGCAGTGGAGACGGCCTGCCCCACTCACCCTAGCAGAGGAGAGGAACCCTGCTGTGCAGGAGTCTGGGCAAGGTCTTCTGCATCTCCCAAGGAGGGGGATGTAGAACAAAGGCCACGCTTCTGTCTTGGACGACGAGGCTGAGTGAATCTCATCCATCAGGACACAGAGCTCAGGTGGCAGAGGGTAGGCGATGTCTGGGTCCTGGATGCATGGGGGTGGTGACACATCCATGGAGAGCTGCCCAGTGCCAAGGAGTGGTCAAGGCTGGAGGCCCGAACTTGAAGGCCATTGGCGTGCAGGCGACATTGAGCTCTTCGGTGGCCGAAGCATACTCAGGAAGGAAGAGGGACGAGGAAGGATCCCAAGAAACTCCACACTTCCAGGATGGGAGCTGAAGAAAAAATGACCAGGAGTTGGAGGCGCATGTGGAAGCCTGGTCGGAGAGACGCCCAGCATCTTAGCTCAGTTGCTATAACAAAATGCCACAGACCAGGCAGCTCTAACAACAGACTATTCCTCGTGGGGGCTGGAAGTCCAAGATCAAGGTACCAGCAGATTCAGCGTCTGGTGAGAGCCCACTTCTGGTTCCTACATGGCTGTCTTTCCCCTTGTTTTCCTGGTTGGGAGGGGTGAGGGAGCTGCCTGGGGCCTCTTTTATAAGGGCACTAGCCTCTTTCCTGGGGCTCCACCCTCATGACCGACTCACCTCCCAAAAGCCCTGGTCCAAACACCATCACCTTGGGAGCTAGACTTCAACATATGAATTGGGGGGTGAGGGGATCAACATTGGTTTCAAGAGAAAATCAGTGATGGTTAGCAGGAGCACTAGTGACAATTGTAACTACTGAGAACATCCCGCCTGTCAAGTGATATGCACCTGTCGTACGCTTCAGCTCCTGTGGCCTGTGAGATAGCATTTACACCCCATTGTACACAAAGAGACATGAGGGATCAGAGGGATTTATGAAGTGGGCCAGGGCCACAGAGTTAGGAAGTGGCCAGTGTACCTGACTCTAAATCCGTGTTTATGGCCACAACCTCACCCATTTCAGAGAGTTCGAGTCAGGTGTGTACTGAGAATCATGACACCTGAGCAAGGAGAATGGAGGAGCCACTACTTAGGTCATAGGATGGTGCCATCCAAACAAGAGATGAGAAAATGGATGGAAAAAGTCACGCTCTCCAGAAGACAGTGAAATCCAAGGGAAGAACTGAGGCAATGGCCAGAGGTACAGCCCAGAGTGTAGAGCGGTGATGGAAGAATGAAGGAATATGTTTGGGGGGGGGCTAGAGTAGGAAATGGAGACATGGGGAAGGGGGAGGGCCAGGAGGATGGCCCTATAGTGGGTAGGGGAGGAGAGGCAGGAACTGGGGAGCTGATCGTTGGGGTTGAGTAGGAAACAGGTGTTCCAAGGAAGAGACCTGGGTAAACAGAACATTTCAGAGATGGGGTTAAGAGAGTCCAAAGATGATGACACACCAGGGATTCCTTACCTCTACCTTACTGTCTCACTCATGGTTCTTACCAGAAGCCATTCCCACCTTTGCAGATGAAGGAAGACAACAGGATCTCTGGAGCCAGTGGGATTCCAGCTGGAATTTGGGGGGAGGGGCTGCCGGAGGGAACAATAGAAAGGCAGAGCCAGTGATGGGAGGGAGTGAGGAGGAGATACCCAGTCTCTGTCTCCCACTCTCCCATCTCCTGTTGGTGCCTTCCACTTGCCAAACCCATGAGAAGCCAGTGGTGCAGGTGCCTGGCAATGGCAATGGTTGGACAGTGAGCTGGGCAGGGCAAGAGGAGTTGGACCAGAGGTCAATCTCTCTGTGGCCATGGCAAGAAGCCAGAAGATTTTTAAGCCTGATTTGGATATCACACCTGATTTTCTCTACAACATGAAAGTGAAGTTTGTGCTTAAAAAGGGAGAAGGGTCTATCTCAGTAAGGACCTTGAGTTGAGGGGGAACACAGAGGATGCGGCCAACAATGAGGAAGAGGGAGGGGTCGCTGCAGTCATCACATGCCCACCATGACTCTGTGGTGTCCCTCAAGGAAGAGGGCTGGTTTTCTCTAACAGCGTACCTCTGGCTACATATGAGCTGGGTCTTGAACATGAGGGGAGCTGACAGCCTGGATTCTCAGGGACACACACCCCAAGGAAGTGAATGGAAGCGAAAGGTCCCCAGTGGTGCCCCTGAAGCACAGGTGTGGAGAGGGAGCAGCCACACCAGAGAACAGGGGTAGGAGGGAGGGGTCTCAGATTCACAAAAGCCAGAGATTGGGGTCATCCTGTGAGGAGGGAATGGAAGGGAGTTTATTGTCGATGACAGTGTGAGAAGGGGTGGATAGCTGGGCACTAGGAGAAGACAGAATGAGTGCACAGAAAGTTCACTTCACAAGCCACAGCTAGAAATAGCAGAAGGGTTGGGTTCCGGACCTGGGGGAGGGTCTCTGAGGTGGCAGACGTGCTCTCTGCAGGGACCCTCAAGTGTGTGCCCCCCACGTCCTGGTGTAGGAATGTCTGTGGTATGGGAATACTCACTTCAGCACTACGGACAGTTCCCCAGAGCCTGGACCCAGACCAGGCTCCGATCCCAGAGGCAGACCTGCGCCCTGGCCAGCTTCATGGAAAGTTCTCCGCGTATCGGTGCCCCTCCACAAGTGCTCTTTCTTCGTGTCGCCCCTCCATCCAGGCCGTCAGCGGCCCACACCCATGTGAGCGACGGGGGGAGGGCCCACCACTCCACAGCTCCTTGTCCAGCAGGCTTTGGGCTGAGCCCTGTATGTAGGCCTGTTCAATCCTTGTGACACTATTCTGTAGGTCCTACTATTACCCAACTTTACAGGTGGGGGACACTGAGGCTGGGACAGGTTGAGTGGCTCTACAAGGGGACCTGGCTAGCAGGTGGCCGAGCAGGGATTCACTCTACAGCCGGTCTGACTCCAGCATCCCACAAAAACAACCACACGATGAGGTGGGGGGATCCTCACTCCAGACCTGCTCGGTCCCCCTCTGGGCAAGGAGAACAGTAGCACACAACTACTGCCTCCTTGAGCCATTGCCATGGTGACCAGGCAGCAAACCGAAAGTGCCATGCAGGCCTAGCACAAAGGGTTTTTATTACTGCTGAGTTAAGACCCGCAGGTTACCCATCTACTGTAAGAAAAAGCCATCAAAGTGCTGGCCCAGGTGGAGTAGATGGAGATGGAAGGGCAAAGCTTCAGTGCACCCCAAAAACAGACACAGCAGAAAGCAAACCAGTTCTCATTTCAGAGAGGGGTCCGTGGGACATGCCTCAGAAAAAGGGGGAGAGAACTGCCTTGCGCTCGAGGAATGGCCCGGAGGCCACCACATGCTGGAGAGAGTCGCTCGATTAAAATATGTGAGGGTCTTACTTCATGTGTAGAATAAATTACATAGCTTTTCCTGAAGAATTCATTCATTCAGAAAAAGTTTAGCGGCTTCTGTATTCCCACCAGTTCCTTGAGCATACGCACGTCAAGTTTTACGTGGAAACCGCTTCGTGTTCGTTTTCCCTCAAAAGAATCTATTGTTAGAGACATGGCATTTTATAATATAACATTCCCCAAGTGTGTTTCATGGCTGAGTAATATTTCATGGAGTTGAGAAAATGTAAGTCCTTCAGCCTCCACCCCCCCGTCAGTGGACACTTTGGTGGTTTCTAACTTGTGAATGTTGTAAACAATGCCGTCACAAGAGCCTTTGGACACCCAGCTCCTTTGGTTTCACTGAATTATTTCTTAGTATAAATCACAAGGGACTGCAGACTTCCTAGCTCTTACTTGGTCTTGCTAAGTGGCTTTCTGGAGGTCCCCATGGGTTTTCAGTGCCGGCAGTGATCAAGAGAAGCAAACCAGTCTCACTGCAACCTTCCCAGCTCTGGATTTTGTGACTTTTGCAGTTTTCCATAGTTGCAAATGGTTCCCGATACTTAACAGTTGCAAGATGGTTCCCCAAGGATCTGGGTCCAGATTGGTGGAGAGCGTGCTGGACTTTTGCCTTCATTCTGACTGGTTGGCTCCAAAGTACTGAGATTTGCTCGACGGGGATGGTCTGCCTGTGGACCTGAGCCTGTGTAAACCCTTGCCCACACCTCTCCCTCCTCAGAGACTCCACTTGGAACCTCACACTCATCCTTCAGGACTCACAGTATTGTGTTGACTGTTTTCAACTCAGATTTTTTTTCTGCCAGACTCTGTGTGGGTTTCACTATACTAGTCAAATGTTTACCACCTTATTCGTTTTCAAAAAATATTTTAGCATATATAAAATTACACATAATATTAGTCACCTTATGTTATGTAACTATTTACATACTATCTGATATATTATGCATTGTGATTTACACATGATTATATATACTAATAATATACTTATATGACCCGTACTGGTATAATGTTGATATATATTAATTATAAGTACTATTAACTATATTAACTATAAGTACTATATGGACATGTGTTATGATTTATACATAATCATTTTTACCCATATACTTGTATAGCCCATAGTTGTATGTTTATATGTTAATTATATGCATTGCTGTGTTTTCACATGGATGCATTATGTCTTATGACTTGTGTATGAGTAGATACACTGACATACAAGCTATGTTGGTGTAGTATTGATGCATATGAATTCTGTGTATTACTCATCCTTCATGTGGAGACTCAATACAGGGGCAACACCATGAAGACAGCTGGAATCCTGGAATGGCTTCCATTGTCTCAAGGCTAAGAGGCAAAACCACCAGTGATCACACTGTGTCCAGGGGTCTCGGACTCGAGGATCCTCCGGCAGACTTGTCACCATGCAGGGGGCTGGCCCACCTGAAGTTTCTGCTCCAGTGAGTGCGGGGTGGCTCCCCAGGGAGCTCGGTGCTGCCCTGTCAGGACGGAGCTGAGGTCACAGGAAGGGAGAGACGGGGGAGAGAAGGTTCTGGGGGAAGTCTATGGGTTCCAACACAACAGGAGCCTCACGGAGAAGTCGTGGAGGCAGCTGGGTGGGTGTGAGTCTGGACTGAATGGACAGGTGTGGAAAAGATGAATGAATGTAGAAGTCAGGACAGTTCAGTGTCCTTAAAGCCACAACACCGATGAGGTCAGCAAGGTGATGAGCTGCTGGGCAAGGAAGGTTGTCCCTCTGCCAAATTCTGGGCCAAAATTGATGGTGGGTTTGGGAGAAGAACAGAAACCAGCAACGGGGACAGAAGAGGAGAGGCCACTGGGGACAGAAGAGCACACACCGAAAACCACAGAAAGATGCAACCGTGAAAATTCTAGGATGGATTGTTCTAGAAATGGATTGATGGACGCATTTCAAAGAGAGACAGGGAAGCTGTGTCCAATGAAGGCAACACAGCAAAGACTGAGAGATCTTTTTGCTGTGATGGAATTGTTATAAGATGGGATTGTGGCTGATATACAACTGTACGTTTTCACACAAACAAAGAATGTAGATTAAGTACGTGGGTGGATGACATAAGTCATACCTCAAGAACTCAGTTTCAAATTAAAAGAGAATCTAGCACACATCCACCACTATTTCTATCCCAAGACATTCTTCACCTGGGGCAAATGAAGACAGATTTATTTGTAAAAAAAGATGTGCACATAAATATTTACAATGTCTTCATTCATAAAGGATATTTGAGCTAACCCAAATGTCCATAATTAAGAGAATGGATAAATATTATGTGATATAGTCTTACAAGGACAAATTATTCAGCCTTCGTGTTTATTTATTTGGGGGGGGAGGGGCAGAGAGAGAAGGAGACACAGAATCTGAAGCAGGCTCCAGGCTCTGAGCTGTCAGCACAGTTCGATGTGGGGCTTGAACTCACAAACCACGAGATCGTGACCTGAGCCGAAGTCGGAGGCTTAACCGACTGAGCCACCTAGGCGCCCCTGTTCAGCCTTAAAAAACAGGGTGTACCGCTCATTCAGATGAAAACATGTGGCACGCCTGGGCGGCTCAGTCGGTTGAGCCTCCGACTCTTGATTTCTGCTCAGGTCATGATCCCAGGGTCATGGGATAGAGCCCCATGTCAGACTCTGGGCTGACCATGTAGAGCCTGCTTGGGATTCTCTCTCTTTCCCTCTCCCCCTCTTGCCCACTCGTGCTCTCTCTCTTTCTAAAAATGAAAACCCCAAAACATGAGGATTTCAAAAACATTACCTTGAGCAAGAGACAGGCATCAAAGTGCACACTGTGATTTACCTCATTGTTCTGACTTTCAGCAACCGCAAACCAGAGCCCTTTCATCGACTTTAGAACAGGCTGCCAGTGCCGAGGCTGGTGGCATTTCAACTGAAACGTTACAGTGGTGTATTTTCTTGTTTATGAATGTAGTTTGCCCATTGATAGAGTGTCTGGTTACTGTGGGGGGTTATACATTTTTAAAACTTTGTCAACTCATACACTTAAGTTTGGCGTTCTCACTACATTTTAATTTTATATTGATACAACAGCATAAACAAAGAGGTAAAGAAGGGTCATTAGGTAGGAATAGAGACGAGCACGTTTTACTTGTGGATCTCTGCCCACTGCCCACTGCCCACTGGATGACTGACCAATCCACGATGCCAGTGGCTGGTTGGGTTCTGGGGGGAACGTAGGGGGTTTCTTGAGGGTTCCACGGTGACGGGGACACCCTGCGTGCAGCAGGGCCCCGGAGGGGTGGCCGTCCCCCCTGGGGTGTGGCTTGGGGCTGCTCCGGGGGCAGCTGGGTGATGCGGTCGTGGAGCGGCTGCCCAGTGACCTGGGGCTACACCTCACTTTCCACAGCCTCCAGTGGGAAACCGAGGCATGTCTGCCTGCCATTGGCTTGGCGGTGGCTCTCTTATTTACGTCCAGACTCATTCAGTCCGTTTGAAGTCAGCTTTACACAAGACGTGAAGAGCAGCTCGCAAAAGTGGATCGAGAGGAAATGCCAACTCACGGACACGCTTTGTGCGGCCAAGAAGGAGTCTGAGCGGCTGGAGGCATCTTTAGAGAATGCCAGACTAGAGAAAGCGTCCTTAAGTATACTCAGGGTACTTGCAGACGCCTTCAGGAAGGTGGTGAGGGCCAACTCGGTGCTGGTGGAGGAATTCACCTCCCTGGTTCAAGAACTGAACCAAGAGAGAGCCAAACGCTCACAGCCAGAGGAGGTGACGGCAAAGATGGCAAAAGTGTTCAAGTTCCTGGAAGAGGTCACGAGAATTGCCATAACCCAGGGAGCTTCTCGTAACCTTCCCGGAGGCCAGGAGCCAAGCCCTGGTGGTCTCCTCCCCCGGAGACGGCCTGGGTCTTGGAGCAGCGTTGTCCCCTCCCCTCCCCTGGGCCTCCAGCTGCCAGGCTGCCTTGACCACCCCCACCCCCCACCTGACCATCACTCAGGCCAGTGGGTGTAGGAGACCCCCTCTCTGAGCTGGAGATCCTTCACCTCCACGTACTGGGTTCCACCATGAGCTCCTTGATGGACCACTTCTTCAAATCCAGAGATTAGATTGCCCAGAACACACCAAGAAATGGGAGATTTCCCTTATGTGCACAGAATGTTTGGATTCTCCCATATTAGCAGTGAAAGAAACGTGCTTAAGAGACAAATCTCTTACTGAATTTGACTCGTTACACCACATTTCTCAAGGCAGTTTTGGTAAACGTTACTTACATATTAACCTTACAAGTGAACTATTTATATTTTCTTCTCTGTATAAACGTTGCGTTACAATTTGAAAACACATGCAGCTTATCGATAAGGACTTTGAGGTGGCAACAGCGTATTTTTTTCTAGAGCGTCATTCCCAATAGACGTGAGCCACAAGTCAAAGCGACCTTTTGCCTGAGCGTGCATCACTGAAAAAGAAAACAGAACTGGTCTCTTTTGACGTGGAGTTAAGTGGTACACTCAGAGAGAAATCTTTACCACTTAATATTGAGGCTCAAATACAATAATGGCTAAATTTTTTAAATACATTTGATAAATTGCATATAGATTGTTTCCTTTCCCTGCAAGAATGCTGCAGTCTACGTTCTCTGACCTGGAAAAAACCCAGATGGACAATTTGGGGGAACCTGCACACTTCTGTGTCTCATCCCTGTCTCCCTCACCAGCTAATGCGCCCCTGGAGAGCAAGGGGAGTCTGAAGGAACTTTTCCCATATAATTAAGCCTGAGCCCCACCATTAGTGTCATTATCGCCACGGCCATGGGGTAAGGGCCTGAGTCACAGTAGAGTCTAAAAAGCTCCAACAGCCTTTCCTTGTGCAAGACTGTCCTGGAATCTGGGTGCTTACTGACCCTGGGGCTGGGGGTTCGGCGGGGAGAGCCTGGAAGGCAGACAGGACAGGGGTTGAATCTCATTTCTGCTACTGGTCATGGGTCAGGGGAGGGAAGGCCACCTCCATTCCAGGCTCAGGACCGCAGGGTGAGAGCCTGTGTCAGGGCCTGGGGGGGATCGGCATGGTGGGGGGGCGGTGTTAAATGCAGGATTAGAGGTGACGGATCCACAGACCCCCCCCCCCGCAGCAGGAGGGGAGCATTTCTGGCAAGGACAGGACTCTGTTCCAGATTCGGGGGTGAGGGGGCTGCTCCCAGAGTTCCCCATCTTCATGGGAGCTGGTGGGCGGCAAAGAAGAGGTCTGTTACACAGGCTCCACGAGGCAGGGGGAGCAGCAGAGGCAGCAAGCCTTGAGGAGAGACGTGCCAGAGGAGGGGCCCCACCACCCCCAGGCACAGCGGGGCCCGCGGGAGGGAAATGGAGAGGCAGGCCATCCCGCGAAACTTCTCACACGAAATGGGAATGGGATCAAAACAAAGAGGGAAAAGCAACTTGGAGGCAGTAGACTCTGCAGAAAGAAGAAAACATTTTTTAAAACCTATTAAAAATATCCTCAAAGAGGGGTGCCTGGGGGGGCTCGGTTGGGCGTCCGACTTCCGCTCAGGTCTTGATCTCGCGGTTCGTGGGTTCAAGCCTCGCATCGGTCTCTGTGCTGACAGCTCGGAACCTGGAGCCTGCTTCCGATTCTGGGTCTCCCTCTCTCTCTGCCCCTTCCCGGCTCATGCTCTGTCTGTCTCTCTCTCTCTCTCTCTCTCTCTCAAAAATAAATACATTTTTTAAAAAGTTAAAAAAAAAAAAGAAGTTTAAAAAAATATGTCCTCAAGGAGGTAAGGTTTGCATCTGTGAAATAAGACAAGATAAAGGAAGGAAGGGAGGGGGGTGGAGGGGACCCTCATCACTACTGAGGTGCAGGAAGTCGAAGGACGGAGCAGGGCCACATCTCCTGAGGTGCCTCCCAGAGCTTCGTGCCCAAGTAGCTTCTGCCCAGAGGTTTGTGGATCAAGTGTTGTCGTCAGAAAGCCCAGCAGGAAAAAATGAATTCTCCCTTAAACCTCTGAGTTTTGTGGTGCTGCTGAGAGGACCTGGCTGAAAATAGGTCTCCAGTTACTGAAGTGAATGTCCTACGGGATGAAATTTCCTGTGACTGTCGGTCCGCACGGTGAGCGTCGGCCAAAGCGGATGGCTGGCCTCGGGGCGCTGACAACCAAGGGGTTCCGCCAGGCTCCGTGTTGGCTCATCTGTGGGCCGCTCCTGGGGCAGGCATTCCAATGCCCATCCATCGTCAGGACAGGGCAGTGCCGTTTGCTAAGGCAGGAGGGCACGCAGCCCACTCCTATAGAAATTCCACCAGGCAAGAGCAGAAGCAGGTGCGGCCGCCGCTGGGCGGTTTCTTACGAGGTTACACATCGTTTACGTGCCCATCCAGCAGGCCACCTCCTCGGAATCTTCCCCAGAGAGAAATGAAACTATACATCTACGAATGTTCACGGCATCTTTATTCATAACCGCCGAACAGTGGCTATCTAGCAAAAGAAAGGATCTGCAATTTTCGCAAAAGAGAATTATTGCCAGGTTTTAAAATGGGGCAAACCATACATTGAGTGTCCTCCGAGGAGTCATGCCCATGACATTAAGTTTTGCGACGGAAAGTCTCAGGGGACTCTGCACATCGGAGGTCAGTCAAGGGCAGTGATACGGAGTCCCATCTGGAGGGGTGCTGGAGCCCACAAACGTGGAACCACATTCACAAAGAGATAAATCGGAGACAAGTAATTCGCTCCACAATTAATAGAAACCCGTGCCCATCATCTATCTACCATGACCTACTAAAAAGTTGCTCTTAGGAATTTGCTTAAAAAGCTGGATCGTTTCTGTGTGAACACGTCAGAATCACAAACTGGTCGTATTTGGCTTTCCTCCTGGACTTCATCAAACCAACAAAGCATCCTGTGTTTAGAGAAGGTGGCCGATGGGGGGATGGGAGGCCACAAGCTTCCTCAGACCAGCAACTGTCAACCCCTCTCCCCCCCCGACCCAGGGAGCACAGTACCCAGCAGATGTGACAGCTGGTCCCGTGAGTTGACTCAGAATTTACTGTGATAATCTCACGAATTATCAGAACTCCGAGTTGACTCAGAATTTGCTATGATAATCTCACGATTCCGCTTCTGGGTTTATACCCCCAAAGAACTGGAAGCAGGGACCCCCAACAGGTATTTGCATGTCGGTGTGCACAGCAGCCAGAAGGCAGAAGCCCCCCACGTGTGTATCACGGAGGCACGTAAGCAAGCTGAGGCATGTCCACACAGTGGAACGTTATGCTGCCTCAGAAAGGGAGGAAATTCTGCCCCCTGCTACAACGCGGATGAACCTTGAGGACGTTGTGCTCAGCGAAAGAAGCCAGACACAAAAGGATAAGCATTCTAACATTCCAGCTACATGAGGGCCCCAGAGTCGTCCAATTCATAGAGACAGAGGCCAGAATGGTGGATGCCAGGGGCTGTGGGAGGGGAGTGAGGACTTAGGTTTAAGGGGTTGGGGGTTATGTTTGGGATGATAAAAGTGTTCTGGAAATGGATGGCCTGATGGATACACATCACGGGTATACTTACTGCCATTTCATTGTACACTTAAAAAAATTGGTGTTTATTTTTGAGAGAGACAGAGACAGAGTGCAAGTGGAGGAGGGGCAGAGAGAGAGGGAAACACAGAATCCAAAGCAGGCTCCAGGCTCTGAGCCATCAGCACAGAGCCCAATGCAGGACTCGAACTCACGGGCTACAAGATCACGACCTGACCCAAAGTCGGACGCTTAACCGACTGAGCCACCCAGGCGCCCTTATGGTACACTTAAAAATGGTGAAAATGACCAATTCTGTGTTATGTATACTTTACCACAATAAACAGATACGTATTTTAGTTCCTCCCTTGTCCTGTTGCTGGTAGAATGGGGTAAGAATGAATTGCCTGAAGCATTTGTTTGCAGTCCATGCAGCCATGTTTACGTGACTTTCTTCAATAAAACGTCCACAGTAAGGCAACCAGCTTCCAAAGTTTCTTCAAAGAAGAAGGAACCCATCTAGAGACGGTTCTATCACTACCCGATCTGCAAGGCTCCATAGGCCTTGGTTTTTAGATTGGGGTCCCCGTGTTTTGTGTTCTGAGGTCTGTATTCTGATGACAGAACCCACAGACGCTCCCAGAAGCCAGTGGACATGGTACCCTTGGCCTCCAGTGTCCCTGCTCTCGGAACCTTCAGCAAATTAGCCGTGCTATGGTTAATGCGAGGAACAAAAACCCCACACCCAGGATCCCTGGATGTGGGATGATTTAGACCCAGTCGTATTTTCTGCCCAGTGTGTATATGACGCTGTTATTAGAGGAGTTATGTTGTTAGATGTCTGGCTCTTCACCGTCTTAATGAGTTCTAAGATGGTTCTAAGATCCTATGCCTTAGAAAAATCTGGACATTTTTACATCGAAATAGATGAAAATTACAAAACTCAATCAACAGGCACGGAGATGTGTCAAGGCTCCAGGTTCAATGCCGACCCAGGCGCAGGGCCCCTGGAAAATCACCTTCTGAAGTTAATATGACAGCCAGCATCAATTTTAAAATAGTGTTTCCATAGCGAACATGTTAATTAATTTCCCCACGGGGTACCATCTCCCTCCAGTTAAGAATTAACCTCTGTGTGTGTCAGATAACCTGCATGGTTTATGCTTTGGTTTCTCTTCTTAGCTGAAGAACTTGGCTTTTTTTTTTTTTTTTTTTTTTGCTTTGTAGTTGAATACACGTCTCCTAAATGCTGTCCTGACCCCGATCACTAAACTGAAAAACAACCCCAATGCCTAAAAATAAAGGCTTCAAGGAAGGATGCCAAGCTCCATGATGAGTATCTCTCAGAGGCGAGATTTCTGGGGAATCTTTATACTTCATGCTTTTCCATAATTTCTAACAGTTCTATCAGGAACACATGTGTATTTTTCACCAGAATAAAAGGCTACTTTTAAAAATAAAAGTCAGGTCCCCAATACAAAGATTCTTTAAGAACAATTGCCTAGTTCTGATTCAGAGAAACACATGATGTGTCCTAAATGGAAATAAAATCTCTCTTAGCAGCCCTAGAAACTTCCCAAAAGATCAGACATGTGGAAGCCTCGGTACTTATTACAGAACCGATACGATCCAACCCCCAAAATGATAATTCACTATAAATACTGTCGGACAAAAGCATGCAGGGCACACAATCAGTTAGCGCGAGATCATGTCAAATCTGTAGCGGCCCTGTTATGAACACGGGTTGTGCCCACGTCCTTTCTGCCTCTCACATGTAGGAGCAGGATCATGGGATCTCCTCCACAGGAGTTTCATGTCTGGACAAGCTTCTAAATGCACGTAGAATTCTGTGTCCCAAAGCAAATGATGGACCGCCGAGGGCTTCCCAAACATGGCTTTTAAAATATATAGACAGTATCAGTAAGATTTAAAATCTCAAGCGGAACTCTTTGGACGCGAGACTTGTCACAAACAGGCTCTGCAAAGGGAAATGAAGAGGTCGTGGTGCACTCATTTCTTAAACACAGTGAGAACAGCTGCAATTATTTCAATGAGAAATGCCGGCAAACTCCCCCAGCTTCTGCCCGCTCCCTCTCAGCGAGTCACAATGTGTTTCCATGGCAACCCAGTTGCTAAGGGGGACCCGTGAGCATCAGCGAGTTATCTGCACTTTGAGATGCTGTTAGCCTGAGCAGTGGGGCTGGCTGGAATATTGAGATTTCATTTAGGGCCATTTCCCTCCTATCCTCACAATGAATTCGGCAGAGACTGTTAGAGGCCGTCCCCGTGTGAGGGAGAAGGGTGGCCCCTAGCTTTTATGTCCCCTGGATGACACTGGCCTTCATTTTCACCAGCCTCCTGTGACTTAAACCCCAGAATTCTAGGAAGGAAAAAAAAAACAAACAAACAGTGATAGCAATTACCAACATTACCAAATGCCACATAAGACTGGTTTTGTTGAGTGTTTATAAATGCCAAATATAAACCAAACATAAGTTGTAGGAAATAAACATCATTTTGAATCAATAATCTGAAAGATTTTAAACATTAAATATTTAGAAAACCCCAAATGAAGCAAATCAAAATATTTTTGAAGTTTCCTTTTCAATGTCTGCAAAATCATATTCTGGCAGATTGTAACATTTCATCAGAATCCTGATCGGAATCCAGAACCTTCCATCAAGCCAACTCTGATCGAATGTTTCACTTGTGGGGGTAAGTTTTATTGTCGTAAGTGACCATCCCTTAAAGTGGTCCAAGTTTCTTGGTTCCTTTTTCTTTAGCTCTTGAGCTCTGAGTATGGAAGGAGGACCTTCCTGATGGCATGATGGCACCAAGGCAGCTGTCCTTGGCTAAAACAGGGACCGAGAACCTCATGCAGCAGGTGGCCCAGCCACCAGAAGCCAGTCCTGGCAGCCCGGCCCTCGCCACCCAGAACGGCCACGCTGAATCTCAGCCTCTACCTCCCCACCAGCTGCTCCAGGTACAACGCTCAACCCCCAGTCAAGCCCCCCTGGGCCGGGCCGGCGGAGCCCCAGAGAGGCGGCCACACTGGTCGGGGAAGCCCGAGCGGCTGAGGGAGGGCCCGCAGGGGTGAGTCCTGGGTCTCCGGGGGCCCCACGGGAGCCCCCTCCTTCGCAGCCACTTCCAGACCTCTCGGTCAGCTCGGCCACAGGCACTCACGGCTGCGGAGGCCAGCGTGGGGGACCTGGTGAGGGCTCTCCTGCTGGCAGATGGAGCCTCACGCATATCCTCACATGGTGGAGGGGGGAGATCAGGCTCTCATGTCTCTGCTCCTGAGGGCATCGATCCCATCGTGGGCCCCAGACTCGTGACCTCGTCTTACCCTGATCACCCCCAGAGCCCCCTCCAGACACCATCCCACCGGGAGTGGGTTTGGGGGGACACAGCATTCAGCCCACAGCAGGACCACACCTGCTGCTCCCTCAGCACTTGGCCACATAAAGAAGGTTTGGAGAACAGAAGGCTTTGGCCCTTCGGGTGACCAGCCACCCCCGTCTGCCTGAGAGCCTCTGTCACAGGACCCCTCTGCTCCTCCTGGGGGGCCGGTGACGTGTGCCTGGTGATGCTGACACCCTGAGGCCAGCCACCTCCTGTCTCACCCGGTCTGTGCTCCACCCACCCCCCCACCCCCCCACCGTGCACTCGGTCCCCTGTTCCACTCAGACGTCATCTCAGGACGCACATCGAACATAAGAAACTCGTGCTTTGCAAAGGAAGGAGCCAGGGACGTGTGACGCTGACCCGCCGTGTGCTCCCCTTGTAATTCGGGGCTTTTCCACGTGTAAGAGGAGAAGAGTGCCAGCTCCCCATTTTACAGCCGAGGACACCTGGCTTAACGCGGCCGGGGATCGTGGGGCGGGCGCGTGACCTCCGGCCTCTGACGCTCCCGGACGCTCGGAGACGGGCAGGTGCTCTCCGTGCCAGCAGGTCAACCAGCCCTGGTCACTCTACAGCTCCTCGTCCATTACTCTGCCTTCAAACTTCCTTGTGTTTTATTTAAACGTGTTAATTGCAGCTACTCTGTATCCTGTGTCTAAAATATTTGAAGACTTCAGGGATCTATTTCTTTAAATGTTTAAAATTTTTTAATGTTTATTTTTGAGAGAGAGAGAGAGAGAGAGAGAGAGAGAGAGCGTGAGCAGGGGAGGGGCAGAGAGAGAGGGAGACACAGAACCGAAGCAGGCTCCAGGCTCTGAGCTGTCAGCACAGAGCCCAACGCAAGGCTCAAACTCACAAACCATGAGATCATGACCTGAACCAACTGAGCCACCCGGGTGCCCCTTAAAAATTTTTATGTCAGCACAGAGCCCAATGTGGGCTTGAACTCACAAACTGTGAGATCATGACCTGAGCCAAAGTCAGATGCTTAACTGACTGAGCCACCCAGGCAGCCCAATGTTTATTTATTTTTGAGAGAGAGAGAGAGAGAGAGAGCAGGGGAGGGGCAGAGAGAGAGGGAGACACAAAATCCAAAGCAGGCTCCAGGCTCCGAGCCATCAGCACAGAGCCCGATGCAGGGCTCGGACTCATGAACCGCGTGATCATGACCTGAGCCAAAATCGGTTGCTTAACCGACTGAGCCACCCAGGCACCCCAGAATATTTCTTATTATTAATCATCACGTTTAACTATTTTCACTGACAGAATCAGGGAGACTTTCTGGGCTACCATATTGTCACACACAGCCTTCTGTCCTATCCTTTATACAAGGAGTGGAGAAGCTGTTGCTCTCAGGCCAAAATCAGCTCACCGTCTCTTTTTGTACGTCCGTAAGCTAAAAATGCTTCTTGTTGTTCTTTAATAAACTTGATGTTTTAAAATAGTTTTTAACGTACAAAAGAGATTGGCAAGACAAGACCACACAGCCCCCACCCACTCCTGTGATTAACGTCTCTCATTCGAAGGGCACATTTGTCACAGTCGATGAACCTGCTACTTTATTGGTAACCAGAGTCCACACCTTATTCGGATTGCCTCGGTTTTCGCTAACATCCTTTGCTGTCCCGGGATCCCATCCAGGCTGCCAGGCTCTTGTCTACACATCCTGTCTCCTTGGGCTCCTCCTGATGTCACAGAATGGTCTTCACATTTTTAAATGATTGGGGGGGGGGAATCAAAAGAATAATACCATATAATAACACATAAAAGTGAAATTAAATCCAAATGTCATTGGCCATAAATGAAGTTTTCCTTTTTTTTTTTTTTAATGTTTATTTATTTTTGAGAGACAGAGAGAGAGAGAGACAGTGTGAGCAGGAGCAGGGGAGGGGCAGAGAGAGGGAGACACAGAACCGAAGCAGGCTCCAGGCCCTGAACCATCAGCACAGAGCCCAACACGGGGCTCGAACCCATGAACCGTGAGATCATGACCTGAGCCGAAGTCGGACGCTTAACCGACTGAGCCCCCCAGGCGCCCCCTGACCATAAAGTTTTACTGGAACTTGGCCATGCCCACCTGCTGACATGTTGCCTGCTCTGCTTACCCACAACGGGCATAGCGAGTGGCTGTGTGGCCCGCGACACCTACAATACCTCCTACCTGGCCCTTCGCGGAGAAAGCTTGCCACCATGTGCTCGACACCCAGCAAACGCGGTGGACAGTTTGCGTGTTGCTAACAGGGAGACGTCTTCACGGAGACATAGGAGGAAAGCCGACCAACTGTCTGTACCCCCCTCAGTGGCCACAGGGACGCGGTGGACGTGGTGCTGTGGGGCGAAGGCAGAGGTTCCGGAAGGCGGAGGAGGAAGAGCATTCCCGCACGGCTGCTCCGCCTCTCCTACGGGGACATCAGTCAGTGGGAGTCGCCGACGCTGGGATCCCAACGCCTCCTCCCTCTGCAGGGTCGGGCTGCTCCTCTGCCCCCCATGGCACCAGCTCCTGCTCTGACCCCTCTCTCCTCAAGAACGAAGACACGAGGCAGACTGGGTAAGAGGCGGCGGTCGGGGGAAAGGCCGAAGGGGTAGCAGCTCACCCCATGACGCACAGTTAGCATGTCCTCCCGGGGAGCCTCCCTCTGCAGGGCGGGGGCTGTGCCTCCCTAGTGAAGAGTTGTGTGCGTTGAGGGTCTGGGAGGCCAGTTCCCGCTGTGGGGACCCCGCTAAGCCCCCATGGGCGCTGGCTCGGGCCGCCTCAGCACAGAGGGGTGGCCTCCACACCCCACCATTTCCCCCACGGTTCTGGCGGCTGGCGGCCTGGGATGGAGCCTCGGGTGGGAGCCCTCTTCCTGGCTTGTGGGCGGCTGCCTTCCCTCTGCGTGCTCACAGTCGGAGGGAGAAAGAGGGCAGGCCCTCCGGGCTCTTGTTGTCAGGGCACTAATCCTAATGGGGACCCGCACTCGAGACCTAGTCGCCTCCTGATCCCGTCACGGGCAGCATTCGGGCTTTCACTAGGAATTTTGGGGACACAGTTCAGCCCACAGCACCCCCTATGCAGGCAGTGGCCCTGGTGCCGTCAGCGATGGGAGCCATCACGACGCCGGCCAGTCAGCCACACTGCTATTGAGAGCAGCGTAGGGCCTTCGTGAAAGGGTGATTGTGCGTTTAGTTGGCTAACGGAATCGCTTTAAGAACAACCAGCTGAGAACCCCACCCCTCTGGCACAACGGTTGTGTTCTACACTGACGACATTCATCAGGACTTGCTCAGTTGAACCCAATTCAAATAAGGCTTTTTAAAAATAGAGGAATGTGTTGGCTCGTGTGACTGGGAAGTCCTTAGCATCAGGTGAGGCTGGATCCAGGTGTTCAAATGGTATCACCACTCTCTCTCTCTCTCTCTCTCTCTCTCTGTTGCTCTTGGCCTTATTCTGGGGCAGGCTTTCTCCACGTGGAAGCAAGATGGCCCCCCTTTGACTCCCACCTCAAGGGGTCCTTTCAACCATCTTCCTCCAGAAAGAGATAGGGGTCGGGGCGCCTGGGTGGCGCAGTCGGCTAAGCATCCGACTTCAGCCAGGTCACGATCTCACGGTCCGTGAGTTCGAGCCCCGCGTCGGGCTCTGGGCTGATGGTTCAGAGCCTGGAGCCTGGTTCCGATTCTGTGTCTCCCTCTCTCTCTGCCCCTCCCCCGTTCATGCTCTGTCTCTCTCTGTCCCAAAAATAAATAAATGTTGAAAAAAAATTTTTTTTTAAATATTTAAAAAAAGAAAGAGAGAGGGGTTTTCTGGCTCACCTTCCAGAGAAGATGATGATTGGGCTGGTATGAGTGATGGCCAGACTCCCAGCCAATCACTGTGGCCAGAGGGCGGGCACTCTGCCCATCAGGGCCAGTGCCGCACAAACCACACGGATGGGGAGGAATGGTGATAGAAGGGCAAGGGAGGACTCCCCACAAAAGTCACCCCGAGTGCTGCACTCCCAGCACGCTGTAGCGACGGTTGTGTCCGTAAGGACAAGTCCACATTCTCACACGAACTGGACGTTCTTGACAGCTTCCTGGGAACTTTCTGCTATAGGTTCTCATCATATTTTCAGCAGAAAATGGACCCTCCTTTCATGTATCCAAAAAAAGCCATACAATGCGGGGCGGTGGATGTTTCAGGTGTAAAATCATGGGCTCATCTACTCTGTCCTCTATCTCCGCGGATGCCGATCTTTCTGAGATCTATCAAGGAGCAAATTGTCCTCTGTCACAGTATGGAGAGCGCGCTGCACTCACCCTTTGAGGCCGCGGTAATTTACAAGTTACGTGCACACATTCTTACCATGTTTCTAATCCTCTGCCTTCCACCTGTCGGGACCTGCCTCCCCGTCACCCTCACTTCCAATCCAGCAGCCTGAGAGCCTGTAAATCGCCAGCCCGGACTTCTCTGCATGTTGAACCCACAGGCTCAAAAGGAAGACCAGGGCGCCTGGGGGGCTCAGTCGGTTAATCATCCCACTTCGGCTCAGGTCACGATCTCACAGTTCGTGGGTTGGGGCCCCGCGGCGAACTCTGTGCTGACAGCTCAGACCCTGGAACCTTCTTTGGATTCTGTGTCTCCCTCTCTCTGCCCCTCCCCTGCCCTAAAAAAAATGAATAAAAACTTAAAAAAAAAGAGAGAGAGAGAGACCAACAGGCTGCCCCTACAGAACGGAACACAGAGGAGAGTTTGGGCGTGTTATTTCTGTCTTCCCGACAGGCCCACGGGTCTGGAAGGGCCCTGTCCCCGCTGCTGGCTGGCTGGGTGGTCGTGTGCAGGTGACCCGCCCGGGCTAATTCCACATCCATAATGAGGAGGCAGGTCCACCTTGCCGGGGGGAGTCTGCAGCTCAAGGGGGCACACACACAAAATGAGGGGACAGACTCCCAGCCTGTCCCCCGCGCTCGCTTCCGCGCTAGAAGCAGGAGACAAGGGAACCAGGATGGCTTCCTGTAGTCTCAGTCTGACACCTGCACCCACGTGCCCGACACCAGACAACATGACAGGTGTGCACCAGCTGGGCCAACAGCTCCCCGTCCCCTTACCCCCGAGGCTCCCGCGTCATCGCCTCCCTGTAGGGCTGCTTCCCAGCCCTTCTCTGCGGGGCTTAGAACCGGCATGCTCTTCTGTTACCACACACTTCGTCTGCTTGGAGTTTATCAAATCCTAAGACTCTCGGTATGGGGGGGGGGGAGAGTGGGGGGCGTCTGTTGCCAGGGAAACCATGCGGATGCCTGCTCAACCAGCCCCCGGCTCAGCTCCGGCTCTCACCATCCCTGCGGCTGTGAAGGTCGACCCTTCCACCTCCTCCCCTGCCACGTGCCTCTGTTCCTCTCCAAAGCCTGCTGACCCGTGGGCCTTTCTCTGGGTCCTGCTGAGTGACCCTTTCCGAGTCAACTGAAGGACGCTCCTCCCTCGGTCAGCACAGTGAGTCCCCTTCTGATACCCCCCGCCTGGCTGGACGGGCCCAGAATCTCTCACCGGGTAGAGTCCGGTCAATTTAGTTCCCTGCCTTCCCAACTAATGAAAGTTACTGAAGTCTGACCTCGCGACACACAGGCTGTTCCTGGAAAAGTCAAAGACTGCCGATGATAGAAGGAAAAAGTTAAAAGCGAGACAGCTCCCAGTGCACCTACACGCCTGAGGCCTCTTTTGCTTGAGATGGGAAGCTTTTCCGCTCTGTGTCATCAGAGCGTCGGAAAATAGGGGAGGGCCAGCTTCCAGAAGGAGAGCCCCGCGTCCGCGGGGCGGGGGTGGTGGAGGGGGGCACGGCCGGGGACGCCAGGCGCCACGCCAACCTGCCCTCTGGCCTTGAGCCTAAGGGTCAGCTCGGGAGGTCATTCGGAGAAATCCACTCTTTTTGAAAGTTGCTTCTCCCCAAGGGGGAAAAAAAAAACCCAACTCGTTAAATGGACACGCACAGTAGTAGACGCATTATGCAAACTAATAATCCAGGTTTGAAAAACGTCAGGGGCCGACTTTTAGTTCTGGAACAAGACGACACTGCTCCCCTTCTCTAAATGCAGCTAAAATTCCGGAAACGACTTAACGGACGATGAAAAGAACAAAGGACACAGCTGAGTGTGAGCGGGGGTGGCCCCGGGAGCTCCGTGGATGCTCTTGCGTCCCCCACGGGGCCCGGAAGGGGGGCCAGGACAGACGCCAGGAAAGCCCACTCTGTGGCCAAAGGGCCAGGCGGGGAGAAGCCCACCGGGCCGAGTGGGGACCCCAACAGGGACCCGTGGAAGGACGACGTGCAGTTTCACGAATCGTTCCGTACTAACGACAACAACAAAAATTAGGAGAGCTCTCCAAACAGGAGGGAACCGGCAACGGAAGCGAGCTGGGACCTTCCTTCAGAAACGAAAAAAAGAGCAACAGAAGGGCTAAAAATAGAGGTGTGCATAATAGACCGCCGTTCACCTCACGAGTTCTGTAATTATATTTTGTGCTGAAGTAAAGCACCATCTGATGTGGCGCTCGGTGCGGGCGGAGGGAACAGTCGAGACAGTTATACTTAGAGACCGTGTTGGGCGGGAAACACCTGTCGTGCCCCCGCTCGCAGCCGCCACCCCCAGTGCCGCCTGGGCCCTCCGCACTCATCCCGAGCATCCCCGCCGGGCCTTCCTTCCTATCCGTAGGTGGTGGGGGGGGCGGGGTGTGGCGGACGTGATGGGGTGAGGAGCTCCCACGGCCAGCTCAGCGGGCCGCACAGGGAGCTTCCCGTGACTCATGACTCGGGGGGTGGGGGAGGCATCATTACCTTGGGCCAGGGCCCTTCCTGAAATGCGACCCTCTCAGTGGCCAGGGCACGGCACGCAGTCAGTCCCCAACTCCCCTTCAGCCGGGTGCCCTGGTGCAATGAACAACCCACCTGACAGCCCATGGTGGCTCCGTCCTGAGAAAGATCCAGGCTCTGCACACCTCATCGCTTGATGTCCGGAGAAACCGCAGCTGAAGATTGCATCCTGAGGCACGCGCGGTCCCTGCTGCCCGTCTCCTCGGCTCTTCTCCAGAAGACGGGCTTTGCAAAGCCCTGGGCACTGCCGACACCTGCCTGCCAGCCACCTGCATCTCCTGGGCTCTAAGCCCCTCGGTGACTGCATCAGCACCAGCTCTCTCTGAAATTTCAGGGAAAGAAGCCCTTTGCGCACAAAGTCCCCAGGATGGACCCTGTTCTCACTTCGTTGGATCCCTGGCTAGATTGTCCTTTCTTCACTGTGCTCATAAGATTACTAAGCACTTGAGCAGTGCCTGGGGCTCCGTCGGTTAAGCATCCGACTCTTGATTTCGGCTCAGGTCATGATCTCATGGCTCGTGAGTTCGAGCCCCGTGTCGGGCTCTGTGCTGACAGCTCAGAGCCTGGAGCCCGCTTCGGATTCTGTGTCTCCCTCTCTCTCTGCCCCTCCCCTGCTATGCTCAGTCTCTCTCTCTCTCTCTCAAAATAAATAAATATTAAACATTTTTTTAATTAGTTGAATATTTGTTTTCCATATTGCTAAAGGGTACGTATACCCGTGTGTGAAACGTTGCCGGAACAGGGAAAGAGGGCAAAGAAGAAACGGGCACCCTCAGCAACCTGTAGACTAGGCGCCCACAGTCCACAGCCCCTTCTCGGGGAGCAGAAACAAATCACGCCCCCTCACACAGGCTCTGCTCTCGGCAGGTGCCAGGACACCTGAGCCCCGGCCCCTGCAGGGATGGAAATGCCTCGACATCTCCCCGAGGGAGCAGAGTTTTCCAAAATCACTAGAATGAAAATATAAGCCAACCCCAGAAAGGCAAGGGTTGGATTTCAAGAATCTGTACTTATTTTTTAATAAACAACCTTGTAAAAACCGTGCTTTGTCTCTGTGTTTTTTTTTAATTAAAATTTTTTTTTAACGTTTATTTATTTTTGGGACAGAGAGAGACAGAGCATGAACGGGGGAGGGGCAGAGAGAGGGGGAGACACAGAATCGGAAACAGGCTCCAGGCTCCGAGCCATCAGCCCAGAGCCTGACACGGGGCTCGAACTCACGGACCGCGAGATCGTGACCTGGCCGAAGTCAGACGCTTAACCGACTGCGCCACCCAGGCGCCCCTGTCTCTGTGTTTAATGACGTGTGCCCATGCAAAGGTGGACGGCAAAGAAAACCGGCAACTTGGGAAAGGCTAGTCCAAGGGAGCGGTGGGAGTTAGAGGGGGCTGCAGTGAAACACTGCCTCAACGTCAGACTTGAAGGTGTTCGAAATGGTTTTCTCCAAACTTTAGGAGACGATCTTTTGTCTTATTTACAAGGTGGCTTAGCTGGTTAAGCATCCGACTCTCGATCTCACCTCGGGTCATGGTTTCCCAGTTAGTGAGTTCCAGCCCCGTGTTGGGCTCTGTGCTGATAGTGCACAGACAGTGCTTGGGATTCTCTCTCCCTCTCTCTCTTTCTCTGCCCCTCTTCTGCCCCCCCCCCAAATAAATAAACATTTAAAAGAAAAGATTTTTGTGATACAAAGAATTTTTAATTCATCATCTCACCTTGTGAATGAACGGGGGGGGGGGGGACCGTCACGGAAATGAAGAGGAAAGAAGGGACATTTCCGCCCCGTGGGGACAAGTCCTAACCACGGATTCAGGGACCAAGCAAGGAAAGTCACATGTCTTTTACATGCTACCTACACAGGATGAATTTTATGTGGATTACGTTTATTTATTTATTTTTTTAATTTTTTTTTCAACGTTTATTTATTTTTGGGACAGAGAGAGACAGAGCATGAACGGGGGAGGGGCAGAGAGAGAGGGAGACACAGAATCGGAAACAGGCTCCAGGCTCCGAGCCATCAGCCCAGAGCCCGACGCGGGGCTCGAACTCACGGACCGCGAGATCATGACCTGAGCCGAAGTCGGTGGCTTAACCGACTAAGCCACCCAGGCGCCCCTCTGCTGCTGTTTCTAAGCCTCAGTGCACGCCGCCCACCCACAGCCGATTAAGGCCGTATTTCCCCGAGATCTGACTGCCCGTTTCTTCCCTTAGAGCACCTTCATCTTGAAACGTCACCGCTCCCGTCACCGGACAGAGCGGCCTGGGAAAGGTGCTGGCGGCAGACCCCTTCTGCAGGTGCGACAGGCTCGCGGCCCTCGGTCCCCCCCAGGAGACGGACGGCACAGCCCACGCTGCTTTCCCACCCCACGCGCCTTCCTAGCAGCTGTGATGTCGTGGGGTTCGTTCATGCAAACGCCGCACGGCCGCACGGACGGCTGGAATGAAATAACGGCTCCCAGGTGGTCGTCACATGCCTGGTCACGCGGACGCTTCAGTGGTGCCGAAGCCGAGGGGGGCTGCTCCCTGGCTCCCTTGGGGGAATCCAGCTCTGGTCCGCCACCACGCTGGGCTCCCTCCCAGCCGACCCCCCACAACGGGGGAGACTAAAATGCAAACTCCCCGCTGGAGCCTTCCTTCCATGGCGACACGGGGTCTGCACGCTCGCTCATCGGGGACGTCATTCGAGACCCTGGGGTGCCGTTACACCACCACGGGACTGTTCACGGCGGCCGCACGCCGCCCAACACCACATCGCAGCCCGGCTGGTGGTGTTCCCGTTACAGAGCCTCCACTTGCCCGTCCGTGTGGCCGGACGTGGGCTCGGTCTTCCCTGTCCTTCCGCGTCTGCTGGAAGTGCAGCTGCCCCGGCAGAGGTTAGTACAGGGGCTGGTGACCTACAGCCCACAGGCCACAGGCAGTCACCTGCCTGATCCTTGCAAATAAACGTTTATTTAACACAGTCCTGTCCCTCGTGTGCATACTGTCTATTTCACTCCATGACAGCAGAGTTGAATGGCCTGGACAGATGAGACCCAGCAGATTCCCCGCCTGGCCCTTTACAGCAGAAGTTTGCCAGCCCCTGAGTGATCCGGCTCCCCTTCGCCTCAGTTTCCCATGTTCTGAGTTAGCCGGAGTCAGTCACACAAAGCTCTCACGATGCCGCCCGGCACGCAGTAAAACCCTCCACGAGTGACCGTGGAAGGAACCGGGGAGAGGGAACCTGGCACGTTTCCCATTTCTTACAACTGAATGTGAATCTACGACGATCTCGACGTGGACGTTTTCGTAACGCCCCCGTGTTCGTAGCGGTGTCATTCACGGCAGCCAAGAGGACTGTTCACAGGGTCCACGGACGGATGGACGGACAAATAAAACATGCTGGGCACACAGATGGAATACTATTCAGCCTGTGAAGGAAGCAGATCCCGACACTGGCTGCCGCACGGACGAACCCTGAGGACAGCACGCTGCACAGGACAGGCCAGTCACAGAAGGACAAGTGCTATGCGACCCCCCTGGTCCGAGGTCCCCAGAGTCATCAAACTCATAGAGACGGGGAGTGGATGGTTTCCAGAGATGAAGAAGTTCTGTGGATGGACGGTGGCTGCCCAGCCGTGTGCAGAGACGTGAGGCTGCCGAACTGTATGCTTAAAGGCGGCCGAGATGATAGATGTTATGGTATGCGCATCTCGCCACAATGCGACTTTGTTAAGCTTCATCAAAAAGCCAACGAGACACTAGCTTACACGAAGGACAACGGGAAATGACTCAGGGGCTCACACAGCTGGGAAGCCACGGGGCGGGTCTGTGTTCCCAGCGTGGCTGGTCCAGGGCTTCAGGGCTTCAGGCAGGGCGTACCCGCTCCCTCCTGGGTCTGCCGCCCGCCCTGGAGTCACATCTGTGTGTCTGTCTCGGGTCCGCCCGCCTGCTCCCTGCACTTGGGAGCGAAGACGCCCGGCACCACGTCCAGAGAGAAGCGTGGCACGCCGTCTCCCCCAGTCCCGGTGACGGCGTTGGTTGGCCAGTCTAGACTCGGGCCGCACGTCGGCCAGGGGGCGTGGGGCTGGCCGGCGATGCCCAGGATCACGGGGAAGGGACTGGGATCCGTGTCCGGAAGGAAGGGCTGCCGGCACCTCCACCCCAGTGACATCAGAATCGTACTTGTCTGTGACGGCATCTTAGTCGCAAGGGACTTCTCCCGGAACAGATGAATCCTGGAGCGTGTGCACCCGAAAAGGAGCAAAGACGTATGCATTTACGGAAACAATGCTTTGGTGACAACTAAATCAGTAAGACTGTGTAGTATTAAGATGATGTATGAGGAGGAAGATGAGAACTTGTAATCAGTGGAGGTGAAGAAAGTGGCTTGGAATTAGGAACAAAATCTTTCTGTGCTTTAATAGCATATATTTCTGCTGCATTTGGGCAGAAAGCTTCGTTTCTGGGTTTTATTTTTTCATATTTAAAAATAAAATAATGGACAATAAAATAATGGACAGAGTCCATTATTCTTGATGGTGGGGCAGGGAGGGGGCAGAGAGAGAGACACAAAATCCAAAGCAGGCTCCAGGCTCTGAACTATCAGCACAGAGCCCGACGCAGGGCTCGAACCCATGAACCGTGAGATCATACCTGAGACCAGGTCGGACGTTTAACTGACTGAGCCGCCCAGACGACCCGGAATCTTCATTTCCTTTATTTTTTTTTTAATTTTTTTTTTCATTTTATTTATTTATTTTTGATAGAGAGAGACAGAGCACAAGCGGGGGAGGGGCAGAGAGAGACAGAGACACAGAATCCGAAGTAGGCTCCAGGCTCCGAGCTGTCAGCACAGAGCCCGACGCGGGGCTCGAACTCACAAACTGAGAGATCACCACCTGAGTTAAAGTTGGATGCTTAACCGACTGAGCCACCTCTTCATTTCCATTAAGATTCTCCTCATAGCTATTCTAGAAGGCCTCCCTGAAACAGTCTGTGGGGAGGGATGGGCTAGGACACTTGTGTACGTGGAGCACTTCCCAAGCGCGGCGAAGGGTGGAGGACGGCGGCCTTGGCTGGCTCTGAGTTAGAAGGAGCCCGTGTGGTTCACACTTCATCCAGAGCGAGGGTGTGCGCAGGTGAGGGCGGTGCATCCAGAAGGTCCCCGGGCAGCTGGGGTGTGCGTCCTGGTACCGAGGGCCCCGGGCAGAGTCCGAAACCGACCCTTGGCACCCTCCTGGCTGTACTGCTCGGTGCCCACTGCTCCTCCCCAGAACTCTGCCTAATACCTTGAATCACACTGGCTCGCGTGGCTTCCTTGTCTGCAAGACGAGACAGACCCTTGAGGGTCCCGATTCCCGGCCTGGTTGCAGACAGCAGCGTCAGGAGAGTGGTCCCAGGGGCAACTATTACCTCAGTAACCGTTAGCCATATGGGCACGTGAATCTAGAATCATCTAGACTCGGGGCACTTCTGCTCCCCAGCTGTAATCCTGACCTTCCTGGGGCAGAGGGCACGGGCGCCTCACGGGCCTCCTTCCTCTGGAACGAGCCTGGGCGATTCGGGGACAGTCACCACGCGGTTCCCCGCCAGCAGACTCGACCTGGTGACACGTGCCATCCCGCCAGCTCCCAACCCCCACCGCAAAGGTTTTTGAAACCCAGTGTTTCCCCCCCGCCAGGGCCGTGTGCCTGTGCCAGTCCGGGAGCTTCACTGCCTACGTGCCGGGTCCGGGACGGTCGGCCGGTACCCCCCGAAGGCACCACGCCCTGTGCCCCCACATTCCTCCCTTACCACCGTATCTGCATTGTAACAGCCCCAAACACTCGCGGAAAGCACTTTGAAAGTGTCGAGTCAATTGTTGGTGAGAGAGTCCATCAGGAAAAAGCGTGTCGTTTTCACTTTCTGACGCTGGTCACCTCTCTTTTAAGTGTTTTAGGTTCTCCTCCACTATACTTATCTGTGCCATCTAATCACATTCCTTATTCTCCCAGATCAGACCTGTTGTAAATTTGCTTCCTGTTTTCGGAAGAGGAAGCGTCCACAAACAAAGCAGAGATGTTCCTAACGAGAGTCTGAGGCCCCAGCACCTTCGTCGGCAAAACCCTTTTCCCGGGACAGAAGATATAGGGGCAAGGGCTGTGTTCTTGCCCCTGAATCCTTCCCCACATACCCTGGGAGGGCAAGGCCAGAGGCCCCTGCGGTGCGGGCCAAGTTCAAGTTCAGCCTTCAGGCCAGCCTTCAGCCCGGCCCCTCCCCTTCCCCGTCAGGCCAGGCCCACCTTCTCACACACGCGCTTCGTGGAAGCACCTCATCTGCACGAGGCAAGTCAGAGCCGCACGTCAGTGAGCCGAGACCCAGGGCAGGACAGGCAGAGCATCGTGGAACACGCTCGCGTGACCTCCCGGGGTCTCACCGGGACCTTGGGCATTGCTTCACGCCGGAGCCCCATGGACCCAAACTTCGGCAGGTAACAGGTCCCTGGTACCAAGGACCGTTCTCGTGTCGAACCCGAAGTCCCGTCCCTGCTGTCCTCTGTCCTAGGTGAACTCGGTCAGCTGGCCACCCTACTTACCTTCAGTGGGCGCCAGACCGAAGCCCGATTTGAGACCCTCAGAAAGTGCACACAATATTCCTAACAGGCAAAAGTAATTGGTGTCATTAGAGGATTAGCAATGGACGAGAGGCCGAGGGGCCCAACCACTCAAGCTCCTGTCCTTTATCTGGTGCTGGTGACTCAGAGGTTCATCTGTGAAGGTGCTTGGAGCCTGGTCTGTGTGTGCAACACACTTCGGTACAGACGGATGGACAGGGGGATGGAGAGACAGATGGGGAGACAGAGAGATGGATGGGGGGACGGGAGACAGAGGGACAGAGAGACAGACGGGGACAGAGAGACAGAGGGGACAAGAGGTGGACGTGGGATGGAGAGACAGAGAGGGGGACAGAGAGATGGGTAGGGGGACAGAGAGATAGACGGGGGGCGACAGAGAGAGACAGAGATGGAGGGAAAGAGAGTGAGAAATAGAAACAGAGAGAGAAAGAGACAGAGTGAGACAGAGGGACAGAAACACAGATGATCCATGGAAGGATGGATGGATGGATGGACAGATAGGAATTTACGGCCAACTTCTTCAGTCACCCCAGTGATTAAAAAATATCTTCTGCACATGTCACATGGGGCCGGCACGGTGCTGACATCAGAAATCAGAGGGAGTGCGAAGGGGCCTGGTCGTCAGAGGCTCTTGGTCAGCCAGGGGCCGTCCTTCACTAGACCAGCAAATAGGTTGCATTTCAACGGCACTACCAGGCTTGATAAGCAGTCTTGATATGCCCGTGCTACCAAAACGGGGCAGGACAATATTGTCCATGTTGCAATCATCCGCATTTCCAATGACTCCTCCCGATATTTACATGTAGTGGAACCTGGTAGAGAGTTCCTTATTGTAAGAATATGGGTATTCCTGTAAATACATCAAATTGTATTCACGCAAATGTCGCAAGTCGGTGAGGTTGAGGCCTGGGGTTGCCCAGCTAAGCTCCCTGACGTCACTGAGCGTGCTCTGTGCTAAGTCTAGGAACAATGGGACCATACCTCATCTGGAGGGACTGAAGAAGTGATGTGGGAGTTGAGATCTAAAAAGCCTGACTGGGAGGAGTGTTTCTGGAAGCGGGAGAGCCATGTGCAAAGGCCCTGTGGCCGGAGGGGCTAGGAGTGTGGGAAGCACTTAATGAGGCCAAGCGGCTGGAGAGCAGAGAGAAGGGGAGAGTAGAACGGATCCCGGAGGCCAGCAGGGCAAGCCACGTAAGGCCTCCATGGACATGGAAGGATCTGGGCCCTGTTCCTATGTGGAAGTCTCTGAAGGCTTTTGGGCAGGGAGTGATGTGGTCTCCATGCTCTGTGTAGACACAGACCAGGGACACAGAGAGGATTCAAGGAGCCTGGCAGGAGGTGAGTGCCCCAGACCACACAGTCTCCTGCTTCCGCAGAGCGGGGTGTGACCCAGAAGCGGAGTAAAGGGGGCAGGGCTCCGGGAGGCTCTCCGACCCAGAGTGGCACCTGATCCTCGGCTGGCCCCACGGGAGGAACAGCCAGGCCCAAAGTCCCATCTCGGGTGCCCGAAGGTAGGAAGACAGATTACAGCATCACCACAGACACTCGGGACCGAGACGTGAAACGTATGTGTCTGGGAGGACCTGTCGGGCACATCTCAAAACTGTATCTACGGAAGAGAGGACGTGCAGTGACTGGGATGAGGCTCCTCTGTAAGTGGCAGACCCCACACCTGTCTGCTCCCCCGGGTAGACGCTGATTTGTCTCGCAGGTGGAAACACCCATCTTCCAGAAACAAGGAGAAATGACTAAAGACGGCAAGGCGAGCAGGTTGCTGCGTCCTAAGGAAGTCTTCACGAGGACCCGGAGCCACGTGACCACGGGTAGCTGCAGGGCATGCTGGGAAATGTGGTCTTTCCTCCGAGCAGCCGCGAGCCCCCCAGACCCCCCTCCCGAGAGAACAGACGGCCGGTGGTGATGAACCCTGATCTGGTACCGCGCCCTGTGATCCCGCGGCGTTTCAGATACCCTGCAGAGATAGCAACGTTTAAATTCTGGGGATGATTTAGATCATCTCCTTTGGTTCATTTCAACGTTTTCAAAACATTCCCAATAGTTCATGATCACCCACGGTGCATTCTAATTCTGGATCTCATCTACCTCTGTCCAACGTTCTCCAAGTTTAAAAATAGTATCGATAAAATGTTTAAGAAGTATTGTAAACCAAACGTTGGTGCTGAATTCTCTAATCTTCACGATACGCATATCAATCAAGAATGTACAACACAGTAATTAATGTACCACCATCCTGCTGGCAGTCATTCACGATCATTCTAAATGGTAGGAGTTTTTGAAGCGTGTTTATTTTAGCCTTAATGCTGCTCCAAATTCCTACACCAGGAACACACTTCCCTCTCAGTAGCTCCATCTGCTAATCGAAATTTTGTTTTAAGAAACCATGGTAACACATGTTTTGCCATAACACAGTGTGGAGGAATGAATTCCAGGTTCTTTGGGCAAAATCAAGCCTTGTGTAAAACACAAATGAAATAAAATTATCGGGAGAGGTAGTTCTGAAGACGCCCCGCTCGGGTGTTTTACGCTGGGTGGACCTTTACTAAACACGTTTCTCAGCTTGGGTTAAGTGAGTTGAGTTCATCACACTCTTTCATTTGTGGACTAGAATTAGGACCAGTCTGTGCAGGAAGCTTCTCTTGTTCCGCTGTCCCCTCCAGCCCCTTCCGCGGTTCCCTGGTCCGTGTTGCAGTGGTGCTCACCGTGCTCCCATGAGGTTGTCCTGTTGTGGCGTGTGTGTGTGTGTGTGTGTGTGTGTATTTGAGGTACATAAATGGTTCTGTGTGTGTGTATTTGAGGTACATAAATGGTTCTGTGTGTGTGTGTGTGTGTGTGTGTGTGTACTTGAGGTACATAAATCGTTCTGTACCTTCTCCCTCTGGATCCCCTCCCAACACCATGGTATTTTAGCGCTATCCATGAATCTCTGAGCACACCCCAATGCCATTGTGATCACGCACCCTCCCCAAGGTCGGTGTGTGGGATGCACCGACACCTTGCTGTGCCCCACGGCCATGAGCACTGGGCACGTGTCCCCTTCTCAGCCTGCATGGGCATTCCCGGGGGGTCTTACAGACAATGTCAACATACCCCTTTTCAGTAGTATCCGTTCAGATGAAAACTTATCCACTAGGATGACCGCAGGGGGGTTAACGAAGAGCTCATGTGACCATCTGGCCTGGAACCATGGGGCTGTGACAGAGAAGGCGTTCCCACCCCTGTCCATAACCACGGAGAACCATGGGTCTGGTGACAAGGGAGCCCGGCCCATCTCTGTCTCTGCGCAGCAAGAACCACGGGTGGGGTGACGGAAGAGCTGTGCCCACCTGTGTCCCCATGCCTCCGGGGGTGGGGGTCCTGTGAAGAGGGCCACCTTGGCAGAAGCATGGTCACCAGCAGAGGGACACAGGCAGCTCGATCCCTCACCTGCTTCCCACCTCTCAGATCTTCCCCCGGGGGGACCCATTAGAGGGCAGGGGGCAGGACCTGGTGTAGTCATCACACACAGTTGGGGACCCCACCAGGAGCCAATGGAAGGTCGTGGCACGGCCGTGCTCTACCGGAGTCCATCCTGTCATTACGAATTCAAGTCACCCAAAAGCACCACACACACGCGGCTCCTGAGAGGCCGCCCCCACTGACATCAGATCTCTCAGAGTCGTAGGGTTGACGTTTAACATTTATGGTTCCACTGCCGATCCGACCCTGAAAACCATGTGTAAACAATGTGAAATGTCGCTCGTCATCTGGGTTTGAAGGAGCGTCTGTCACGAGTCTGTAGTCACGGTCTTAAGGATATTTTTCTGTTTTGTGTGTGTTTGGTCTAAAAATATAATAATACTGAGGCTCTGCTCCAGACCAATGAAATCAGGATGTCTAGGGCTGAGGCCTGGCATTGGTGTGACCGAGACTGCATCGTGTGCGCACTGGTGCACGTGTGTGTGCACACATTTGTGTGTGCGTGTGCTCACGTGTACGTGTATGCCCTCATTTTTAAATCTCAAAGGGAAAAATATGTAACTTCTGGAAGCGTTCAGTGGCTCCGAGTGGCCATCAGAGGCCCCCTGGAGCAGAACAAGGTCAGAAAGGAGGGCCTGACCGGGGGCCGAGCGTCTCCTCCCTGCAGCCCTTGTCCTACGCCGAATCGCTGCAGGTGACGACGGCCACCCCAGAGCGAAGGGAGGGGACAGAGGTGGCCTGACCACGCGGGCACGGGCGGCCTGGCTCTGCGCATGGGCTGCCGGGCCACACGCGGAGGACGCTCCCTGCCCCGCGGGGAGTGAAGACAATTTCAATTCTCATTCTTTGAGGTGTCCAATTAGGACTGTGGCCCAGACCTCCAGGCAGATGGAAACAGCTCCGCGCGTGGTGGCCCCGTGGGGACGTAACAGCCTGGACACAGAACTGAAATCCGTTCCTTGTAGAGCCTCAGTGAGTTTTCTCAGGTGAGCTAATTCGCTTGATCTTTTTGAACTCACTGCATTTCAGCGGACTCAGACTGCTTTTAAAACAAGTATCTCGGGGTGCCTGGGGGGCTTGGTCGGTAAAGCATCCGACTTCCTCTCAGGCCGTGGTCTCGCGGTTTGCGGTTTGAGCTCCTCGTCGGGCTCCGTGCTGCCGGCTCAGAGCCTGGAGCCTGCTTCCAGTTCCGTGTCTCCCTCTCTCTGTGCCCCTCCCCCACTCTCACTCTGTCTCTCTGTCCCTCAAAAGTAAGTAAAACACTAAAAAATAAATTAAAAAGCAATGATCTTTTTGGAGCGCCTGGGTGGCTCAGTCGGTTGAGCTTCTAACTCTTGATTTCGGCTCGGGTCATGATCCCAGAGTCGTGGGATCCAGCCCAGTGTCAGGCTCCCTGCTAACCATGGAGCCTGAGTAAGATTCTCTCTCTCTCTTTCTCTCTCTCTCTCGCTCTCTGCCCCCCACCACTTGTGCACATGCTCACACTCTGTCTCTCAAAAAGTAAAAAACAAAAACAAAAACCAAACATCTTTTAAAAATCCAAAATCAACATTCTTGCCTACAAGTCCAACCTCAGGGGAGTGACTCAGGCCAGCCTTGTGTCCCCAGCCCGCAGAGCTCTGGGGGTTGTTGTTCCGCGGGCTCCTGGAAGAAGCGTCCATGGTATACATGCCCTGCACCAGGCCTGGGCGAGACACCTTCTTGCACTCAGTCTTCTTAACTCTCCTGAAGGCCCTGAGATGCATCCACTGTTACCATCTTGCAGCGAGGAAAGGGAGACCTGACGTCCCACCTCGAGCCAGGGCTGGACCGGAGTCCAGAACATCCCAGGCCAAGCCATGTGCTTCCCCAGCCCCAAGGACGCCCACAGTCCGGCCCCTAGACTGCTTCCCCGCCTAGCAAGGTTGATCACGGGCCCGGACCTCGAGACGGAGAGTGCCCTGTGCCCAGGTGGGGTCAGCCTGGCTCAGCAGTCCTTAAAGGAGGAGGGAAGGGGTGGAGGAGGGCGGGAGCCTAGGAGGACCTGGCAAGCTGGCTCTGGAGATGGAGGGAGGAGGTCAGAGCCAGAGAGGGCAGGTGACCTCTAGAAGCCAGAGGAGGCGAGGAAACGGGTTCTCCCCAGAGCTCCCAGGGAGGTTCACAGCCTGGGACCCGGATGCACCTCTAATCCTGTGATCCCTTTCCCCCTCTTCTGGGGGCTCTAGAAACCCAGCACTCACCTCCACCTTCTAGGAGGAGGCTCCCTTTCTTTCTGGGTGGAAAGAGCCCACGAGGACCCCACACTGGCTCCCCAGCAGGGCAGTGAAGGTTAGTTTCCTTCCCCACTCGGATGGCCTGAGCACAGCCTGCTCTCTGCATGCAGGGGTGGGGGCCAGGGAGCACCCACGGTGGAAGTAAGAAGGCTGGGCAGCCCAGGAGCCGGACACGGGAGGGATGCCCCAGCAGAGACAGTCCTACGAACATCTGGGACTTGCGGCCAAGCTAGGTGCTGGGCTACCCCGGAGGCGGGGTGCGGGGAGAGCCCCCAGATGCTGGCGGATGGGGAGCTGGGGCTTCTTCCTGCAGAGCTGAGTCCTTGAGGACCAACACCCACTCGTGGATCTCCACATGGTTCACGTGGCTCACGTCTCCACGTGGCTCACCAACACTCACTCGTGGGTCTCCACGTTGGCTCACCAGGATGACGAGTGCAGGGTGGAGTCATCCTCTAGATTAACTGGGCCCCAGAGTGTGTTAGTGCAGACAGTGAGGGATGCCCCGAGTACGTGGCAAGCGGTGACTCCTCCAGTCTGACGCCCTTGCCGCTAGGAGATGGTTTGTAAGGTCAGGAGGTGTGAACACGTAGGGACGGTTCTCAGGGCTGGCTAGAGCCTTATTTAAAACACAGGATTTGTGGGAGGCCTGGGGGACTCAGTAGGTTAAGCATCCGACTCCTTTGTTTTCATTTTTTAAATGTTTGTTTATTTTTGAGAGAGAGAGAGGGAGACACAGAGAGTGAGTGGGGGAGGGGCAGAGAGAGAGGGAGACCCAGAAGCCAAAACAGGCTCCCGGCTCTGAGCTGTCAGCACAGAGCCTGACATGGGGCTCGAACTCACGAGCTGGGAGATCACGACCTGAGCCGAAGTCAGACGCTTAACCCACTGAGCCCCCCAGGCGCCCCTAAACATCCAACTCTTGATTTCGGCTCAGGTCATGATCTCACAGTTCGTGAGATTGAGACCCACGTTGGGCTCTGCTGTGACAGTGCATGGAGCCTGCTTGGGATTCTCTCTGCCCCTCCCCTGCTCTCTCTCTCTCTCTCTCTTTCTTTCAAAATAAATAGAAACATTTAAAAAATTAAAAACAAAACCAGTATTTGGGGCATCTCATTGTAAGCCATAACAAGTAAAGGTAAGCAAACATAGAAAATACATATTGCCTATACTTTTTTTTTTGTTAATTTTTTTTAACCTTTATTCATTTTTGAGAGAGAAACAGAGTGTGAGCAGGGAAGGAGCAAAGACAGAGGGAGACACAGAATCCGAAGGAGGCTCCAGGCCCCAAGCCATCGGCACAGAGCCTGATGCGGGGCTCGAACCCACAAACCGTGAGATCATGACCTGAGCTGAAGTCAGACGCTCAACCGACTGAGCCACCCAGGTGCCCCTATTGCCTATATTTAAACGTTGGTGTATATCTGTCATCCTCCATCAACACCCCCCACACCCCACACGTACACAACGCACTTAAAAGTAAAGTAATGATTATGTCAAGCCAACTATTTTCTAATCTGAGTGTTTCCACTTAACCGCTCTCCAGGATGCTAAATATGTTTTTGTAGCACCATATTTAATGGCCAGCTAGGATTTCAGTGTATGAATGAGCCATAACTTGCTCAACGACCCCGCAGCCAGCACCTCATGCTAACCCTGTGAGTGGACCCCCGCACTTGGCCCCAGCAGACCTCCGCCCGCCTGCCCGGCTCTTCGTTTGGGAGCGGAATAAATGGTCAGCGTTGTTTATTATTACTGAAGTAGAGTTGACAATGATTAGTTTTTTCAAAGGAAAAATGAAATACCAACCCCTGTAACCTCAGCAGATTGAGTCTCGTGTTTATTTCACAGACGAGGAAACCGAGTCTCAGAAAAATTAAATCAGTCGTCTAAGGTCCTCTATGGTGGTGGAACCAGAATCCCCCACCACCCAGGTCTGAAAGCACAGCCCACCGTCCCAGCCCTCGCCAACGCATGAGACGACATCATCTGACGTGTAACCGGCCCTCCGTAAAGCACCATAAGAGCGCACCTCCCTGGGGACAGCAGTGGTCCCTCGGGCTCCCACTGTGCCATCCCGGAGCTCCTTCACCACTCTCCCGGACAAATGTGTGCACATTGCCCTGGGCCAAGGCTCAGTCCCCCCTCCCCGCCCCATCCAAGTCCCTGGGCCCTCTCTGCACAAGTGGCTTTCTCTTTCCCGGGCAGGAATAACCACATGATCCTCTTTGCTTTTCACGCACCCGTGAATTACCCAGAGTCCTACCAAAATGCTCTTGTCTTTGACTTTTCTCCACCCAAACCTGATTTCCCTCAAAATTAATTGCTCTGTGGTACCCAATCGTTTTGCTCATCCCTTATTACAAATTCTTCTATTCTGCCTTGCAAAAGCTCTTCTTATCACTTAGAAATGGTGTTTGTGTGACTTTTTAAACAATATATATATTTTGAATGTTTCTTTATTTTGGGGAGATAGAGAGAGACGGCGTGAGTCAGGAAGAGGCAGAAAGAGAGGGAGGCACAGAATCCGAAGCAGGCTCCAGGCTCCCAGCTGTCAGCACAGAGCCCGAGGCAGGACTTAAACTCACGGACCACGAGATCGTGACCTGAGCCAAAGTCGGACGCTTAACCGACTGAGCCACCCAGGCGCCCCAATGTAACTTTTGATTATTAAAATGCTCTTTAAAAAAAATTATCCTGAGAATATGAGTTTCACACATAATGTGTATGCGTGGTGTATGGTTTAGTATGGACAGCTGTTTACATGGGGTCTCTCCAACCGCATTCTTGGAAGTTACCCTCTCCTCTTCCTTCCTGTGACCACTAGAACCAATGCCCCCCGAGGGCAGGGACATCACTGTTCTCACTGCTGTATCTCTGTGCCTGGAATAGTACGAGCTACTTCAGAAATACTGGTTAATTAATGACCTCAGCAGAGTGTCCCCATTCATCGGATGACCCAAGCCTCTGGCTACTGAGTCAGCACGCAGTCCATTAAGGTATCATTATTTGGAACTGGGATAACAAAGAATGATAGTCTCTGTCCAGCTGACTAGACCCTTAGTATGGACCCCGGGAGCCCTATCTCTGTGAGGGGGATCCACGATGCAGAGCAAGCTTATCTTCGAAGAAGACAAGAATTGCAGCGAAAGGACAGTCTTTTCAACAAATGGTGCTGAAATTGACCAACGGCTTAAATGTGAGAACTCCCACAAGTCAGCAACAGAAAATCTGACAACTCAATTGGAAAATGAGCAGAGGACTCGAATAGACATTTCTCCAAACACAATCAACAAATGGCCAACAGGCTCATGAAAAGATGCTCAACATCACTCATCGTCGGGGAAATGCAAATCAGAACCACAGCGAGGCATCACTTCAGGCCCATTAGGGTGGCTACACGTGCATCAGGCGTTTCAGTTTGGGAAGATGAGAAAGTTCCGGAGACGGATGGTGGTGGTGGTCACAGACCCGTACGTTCACAATGCTGAATAAAAATGGTGAATTTTGGATTACGTACATTAAAAAAATTGTTTTAATGTGTATTCATTTTTTGAGAGGGACAGAGAGACACAGAGTGCCAGAGGGGGAGGGACAGAGAGAGGGAGACACAGAATCCCAATCAGGCTCCAGGCTCCGAGCCATCAGCACAGAGCCCGATGCGGGGCTCGAACTCACGCACTGTGAGATCTTGACCTGAGCCGAAGTCGGACGCTTAACCGACTGAGCCACCCAGGTGACCCTGTGTCATATACATTTTCTTACAACCACAAGAATGAAAAGAATGGCAGGAAACCACAGAGAAGCTCCAGTCCTCTGTTCCAGCTGCATCGTGACCCCTGGCCGCATGAAACATCCCTTTCTCCGGATGGTTTCCATTGCTTGCGACCGACGTAGTTCCAAGACCCCCACGGAGATCATGGAGAATGTGGTCCCATTTCACTGTCGAAATGAGGCATTACTGGTGAAAAATAAATGAATATATAGGTGAGAGGAAAGAAGGATTGCCATTCTTATGAGTTCTGTGTGGGTTGCCTGTGTCTGCCCCGCCGTAGCTGAAACAGTGCTCCGGGCACCGGGAGAAGGCGAATCTAGGGAGTGCGGTAAGAGACAACAAGGTCCCCAAACCAATCGAGGACAGAAAAGAATGTTTTCCCTGAGAACTAGCTACTGCGATGGGGCGGTAAGCAAGAGACCGAGCCAGGGAAAACATAGCACATCGGCAAGTTGGTGCTACCTGGACCCTTCTCGGTAACCATGGTAACTCCTGATATGTGGATAAAAATGAAACAAAAAGGCATTAACTTTTAATGCCTGTGTAGCTGGTTTAATCAGTCTCTGCCTGAACACCAGACATTTTTACAAAAAGAAAAAAAAAAAGAAGGAAGGAAGGAAGGAAGGAAGGAAGGAAGGAAGGAAGGACTGAATCATAGAATTTTAATGAGGACATTATGAATTACCACAAAAATTAGAAGCTGTGGGTAATTGAAACTGGTATGTTGCAGCCTCAAAACGAACCAGTCATGTGGACTCTGAAGTTTACAAAAATGAAATATTTTTAAGGAACTGACTCATCCAGAGCATTATCGAGGATGAGGACACTATAAATGAGAACACAAATTGGAAGCTATGCATTAAAGCTATGGTTCATTCTTTTTTTTAATGTTTATTTATTTTGAGAGAGAGAGAGAGAGAGAGCGCAAGCGGGGAAGGGGCAGAGAGAGGGAGAGAGAGAATCCCAAGCAGGCTATGTGCTGTCAGCACAGAGCCCAACCCAGGGCTCAATCCCATGAACCGTGAGATCGTGACCTGAGCTGAAATCAAGAGTCAGACGCTCAACCAGCTGAGACTCTCAGGTGCCCAAAGTTATGATTCCTTCTTGAAAGGGTCTAACTAATAACTAGTATGGACTCTGAAGTCATTGAGGCAGAAGGGGCATAAAAAACCACCAGTGCCTTGCTGTCCCCTGGCCTCTATCTCTGAGAACAAGTCCTCCGGGAGGCAAGAAGTCTTACATGCTAGAGATATTCTAGCTCCTAAATTGAGTGTTGGTCTTATTATTCTTGTTTTAATTTTACACACTGATTAGATATTGTGTTTTGCATCTAAGATTTATCTCATAATGAAATTTTATGTTAACAAATAGGGGCTCCTGGGTGGCTCAGTCAGTTAAGCATCTGACCCTTGGTTTCAGCTCAGGTTATGACCTCACAGTTCGTGGGATCGAGCCCCAAGCTGGGCTCCACGATGAGCATGGAGACTGCTAAAGATTCTTTCTCTCTAAAAAAAGAGAAACAGGTAGAAGAAGTCCACATAAGGCCTGGGTCTTGGGCCAGTCTCGAGGAGGGAAAGTACAAGTGGCCAGAGGAAAACCAACTCCGGAGACCCGGCCGCTGTCAGACTCTCCAGGAGGGCTTGTTGAAACACACGAGCCCTGGCGTTGCTAAACCAGCGGGTCTTGGTGGGCCTGCGAATCTGCATTTCCAGCAAGCCCCCAGGGGCTGCTGCCTCTGCTCTGGGGCCCCCCGCGGGGACGCGTGCGTGGCAACGTCTGGGTCACCCGGGCAGGTGGCTTCTACGTGCAAACGCAGCGTATTTTTGTGAACGACAAAATTCACTCACTTCATTTTCCTTTCCCTCCGATGTCTTCCCTTTAATTTCATTTTTGTTCTGACTTTGAGTTTTACACGACCCAGTTAACAGGCTCAGATCCCTGGGAAATCCAACAATTACAGGATTTTCCTTTTCTTCCAAGGTACTGGAGATGTTGTGTTTGGACCGCAATAAAAAATATATGAGGGGCACCTGGGTGGCTCAGTCGGTTGAGTGTCCGCCTTCGGCTCAGGTCATGATCTCACGGTCCGTGAGTTTGAGCCCCGCATCGGGGCTCTGTGCTGACAGCTTGGAGCCTGGAGCCTGCTTTGGATTCTGTGTCTCCCTCTCTCTCTCTGCCCCTCCCTCCCTCCCTCACTCTCTCTCTCTCTCAAAAACAAATAAACATTAAAAATTTTTAAATGAAGAAATACATGAAATCTACCAAAATTGAACATTCTGTGAACCTCTTCCGTGGATTCAGCTCTGTACTGAACCAGTAACACAGAGTCGGGAATAAGCCTAGTTATGACAAGTGAAATCAGTGTTTATTTCCCTGCACGTGGATATTCGGTGCCACGATCCAGGTTTTCAGCGTCCCTACTCCTACCGACCACTCGTCATTTCTTAGTGTCTTTAATCCTGGATCCAGGAAACGCGCTCTTATTTTCTGCTTTCTTGCTACCTGTTCTTCTTTTTTTTTTTTTTTTTTTCCTTTTATTTGCTAGCTTAAGAGGTACTGATGAGAAAGGCCCACATTTCGGGATAACCCTTCCCAGCCACGGCCCCGCGGCAGAGCTCTCTGTCCCTGGGAGCGGCGGGCTTCTCTCTCCGGCCTCCCTCCGCTGCTCACCGCCCTCGAGCGGGAGGGACCCGCGGCTCCAAATCAACTGCGGGCAATACGAGCCGCGGGCCGCCCCGTGGCCGTCGCCGGAACTGCAGCGGAGGCGGGTTACAGGACCCAACACCCCCGTGTGGACGGCTGGGTTCCGAGGCGGCTTGCCTCCAGCCGCCGGAGGACGTCACTTAAACATCTCTCTTTCAACAGTTGGATGGCCGTTTTTTGTTTTTGTTTTTGTTTTTGGTGTATTTGTTTTTTGAGAGAGAAAGAGAGCAAGGGAGGGGCAGAGAGAGGGAGAGAGAGAAGCTCAAGCAGCCTCTGCTCTGTCGGCACAGAGTCCAACTCGGGGCTCGAACCCACGAACCGTGAGATCATGACCTGAGCTGGAATCGAGTCACTTAACCGACTGAGCCCCCCAGGCGCCCCAGAAGTGCCTTCTTCAGAAGAGTAGGCATGTTTTGTTCTCGTATAGAAGGAATACCCGATTTCTTTATTTTCTTTTTTTACGCACTTGCATTTTCCGTGGGTTATTGTGGGTGTGCCAGAGGCAAGGCGATGTGCCCCGAAATTCTGTGTCCCCTAGCCATCCCATGAACCCGTGTGAGGAGGGCAGACCCGTCATTGCTGCCCCATCAGGCCACCCCTCCCTCTCATCCCCCCCATGGTTCTCCACCGTATCTACAATAAAACCCAGACTCGTCACCCAGCCCGGTGTCCCTGGAGACCTAGGTCCTGTGGCTCCCATGCTCCGCCCTCTTCTCCCCTGGCTGTCCCCTTTCTGGGCAGCGGTAAACTCCACAGCTGCTCCTCAGTGGGCCTTTTCTGGGGACCTGCTCTGAACCAACACCCACCCACCCATCCATCGGTCCCACCACCGGCCTGGTTTTCTGCTGACACCTACCTCTACCTGGAATCACCCTGTCTCCGTCTTTGCCGTCCGACCGCCCAGTAGAACAGAAGCTGAAAACTCCATGGAAATAAGGCCCGTGTTTTTCTTGCTCACAACATTGCCCCCATGGCAGGCCCCTGGTGTGAATCATCGGAAGGCTACAGGCGTCCACAGACGAGAGAATCGTGAGCCCAGCATCCACCAGCCCCCCAACCCAGTGTAGGGTGACCTACTCGCCCAGCTCGCCCGGGGCTGGCCCTTATTCTAGCACCTAATGTCGCCATCCTGGGAGACCCATCAGCTTGGTTACATAGTTGTCTGGAATGATGGTGAAAATAAATGATGCTCAAATATATATGTATTAGCTTCCTCTGGAGAACAGAAGTAAACTTGCAGATGATCCCTAACACTCAAAAGGAAAGGTAGTTGAATTAGCAGAATCAACCTATCTTAGCCTGTCTGTCCGTATCCGACTTGCCCCTTAAAATACACACGCAACACCGTGTGAAAAAACAGGATCACACTGCATTTCACAGGTAGTGCTTTTTAATTTTAAATGTCATCGCAGAAATAAAGTGTTACAAACACCGCATGCGTGACTCATTGCTGGCAGGGCTTGCAACTTCCCACTGGAAGTCATTTTGATTCCTAAAATAAGTTTATTCATGGGCTTCTTTTTACATTACATCTTCCTGGGATAAGAACTCAAAATATTGAGTTTTTCGTGTTTTATTTTGAAAAGAAGTATTCTCCAGCATTTCTGTTTCTCCTTGACGTCGGAGGGGAGAGTAGTTACTGTCAGGGAAGGTCTCCGCCAGCGTCCGCAGCCCAGCAGCCGCAGGGGAAGGGATTCGATGGCCGCTGCTTACATTTATAGGTGTATAAATGCACACTCACTGTGTGGCACCAAATGACTCACTGATGGCACCAAACACTTCAGAAGATCAATCTCACATCTCTGTTTAGTGGATACAATGCGAGCACTCTGAGACTACCCACGGGGTGCCATGAGGCTTGTGACTCCTCTTGTGTTGCTCAAAGCCTGTGAGAGGCCAGCAAAGCTTCCAGACAGTTGTTTGAATCCTCCCATGGGGGGCGGCCTGGGCGGGCCCCAGGAACCTCCGTGCCCCGGGGGCGAGCCTCAGAGCGTGACTAATTCCCCCCAAAGACGTCTTTCTGGGCAAACCGCCATCCTGACCTCACCGTGCCGAGGAGGAGGCCCTCCGACCTTCTTCTCTATGGAAAAACGCCCCCCGGGGTCCCGAGGACAAAGAGTTAAGCGCACACACACCGGGTGCCTCCCTGGCCCGGTCTCCTGGAAGCAGAGAGCAGCCCGTCTGCCCGGAGACATCGCACACGAAACCCACACGCCAGTCCTCTCCGCGGGACTGCCTTTCCAGTGCCCGGGCGGAGGCAGACCTCACGTGAGTCTGTCCTTGAGCCTGGTTTTCGCTGGCAGACAGATGACGGGCCGCTTGGCAGGTGCGAGGTCTCTCTTGCACGAGGTCCCCCCCAGCCAACCAGAGACTTGAAGCGTGGCGCTCGGAGACCCTCGCCAACACTTTCCGCTTCGACCGTGTCCTGGTACGTGGTTTTAGAAGCAAAGCTTCACCGGACGCTCGGAAGGAGCAAGCCGTGAAAGCCTAAGTGAGTTAGCAATAACTGATTTATACACGTAATGACGGCACCGAATGAGGCCACATACGATGGAATGTTCTCTCGAGCAGTGGGTGTGAAAACTCAAACGTTCATGCAGACAAAAGCGCCAGCCAACTGCAAATACATTTTACAACATGTGTAATTGAAAATACTTGATAATGATTACAAACAGGAGTTAAGGTATTGTCATTATGGATAGTTTGCGTTTGCCTTTTTCCTGGCCACCAGTCATCTCGGACGATCTCTGAATGCTACAGCTGCCTGAAAAGCACAGACGGCGTTAACCGTACAACAATGGACATTACCTGGGGCGGAAATCGGTCCTGGGCCGAAATCCAAGGCCGCCCACCTGCCCACACGCCCCCTCGGACGACTGATCTCCCGCCGGCGCTGCCTGCAAAACGGGTGTTGCTCCGGGGGAGACTGGCCGTCCTCCACACGTGCACCCCATCCCCCAGGCTGCTCGCTACAACACCGCAGGGAGGCTCTGGCAATACTCCACCTTTCTGGAAGGTTCTGGAAGTGCAAATCCCAAATCCCAAGCAACTAAAGGTATCAGGACAGTGACAATAAATCACACGAAATTCTTGCACTTAACCTCGTGAGAGTTTCTCCCACCGTCCTCAGAGCACGCGGACTCTTCTTGCTTGGTTTTCTGCGACTCTTACTGCTCACGAGCATAGATGGGGACAGAGGCGACCACTTAAATGACAAATGACTCTGCCCGTGATCAAGCAAGCCAGGAACAGGAGCGACTCAGCACCCACAACACACCAGGCAAGGTGCTGGCCCTGGGGGAGACAAAAATGAGTCAGACCCTCGCTCCACATCGTACACAGTCTGTATGTTTAGACTAACATACAAATGACTAACTTTAAGGTAATGAAAACACCGTGCCAGCTGTGGTTGTTTGGTACAGGTGTCGAAGTCCACGTGAGCAAAAATGGCACTTGCCGCGTTGGTATTGGGTGATGCACGAAACTATTGGTCAATCGAGGCGATCAGGCGTCACGAGGCACAGAAACCACAGCAACCCAAAGGTCTCCGTGACCAGATTCCTACACCGTCACCTAAGGTTGCTGTCATTCCAACTACCTCCTGTGTCTGGGTGTCTCCGTTCAAGATTCACTTTCCAGCAAGAAAAGATGTGTCGGTTCTAACTTGTGCCATCGAGGCCTGTGGTTGGGGGACAGAGTCCCAGGAACCGCACGGAGTCAGGGCGGAAGTGCGCCTTCCAGCACGCGCACAGAACTGTCTTTCCGCTGCGTGTCCAAGGGGCCTCGACGAACACCTTGTGAGTACCGCAAGCTCGCTCACCGGCCGGGCGCTCACCAGCCGACGCCTGGCGGGTGCGTCCAGAGCCAGACCTGGGCCAGCCCGGGCCACACGCGGGATTGGTTGTGGCACACAGGACACACGGCTGGGGCAAATGGGCTGCGTGGTGTGAGCCCCGGAGAGCAGAAACAGATTCTGGTGATTATCCGTCCACCCCCAGTGAGGGGCTGGGGTCAGCATCCACTGGGCGCTTACATTCTCTGTCCTGTGTCTCTTCCCACCAGTGACGTAGTCCCAGGTCCCTGCTCAAGGCTGGCTGGCTTCAGAACAGTGACCACGGACAGGACCCGTGTGAAGGACGCGCATAGACAGGGCGGGTCCCCACTGCACTCTCGGCTTCCACCTTTCCCCCTTCCTGTCACCGTGCGCCCCACCTCCCTGTCCAGTAGCAGGTATCAGGATTGTCCCAAAGGCCCCAGAGCGCATGAACCTAGCAACAGCCCCCCCCCCCCCCCCCCCCGTTCTGGTTAAACTAGAAACAGCTGCACTCGCCAGAGCTCCAAGGACGTGCGCCCCACATCCCCGTCCTGTGAGAGCGCCCAGCCCTCTCCGGTCAGGGTCACTGGGTGCCTGCCAGCCCGACACAGGGCTGCCTGGTGCTCCCAGGGCCCGGCGGGCCCTGCTCCGTGCCGGCCGCTGTCCTCCTACCACATGTACACACCACGTGTACACCCCCACGCTACACATAGACATGATACACACCACACACACAAACCCCACACGCACACCCCAGGTGGGTTACATGTGAGTCCCGGCTGGGGGCGGGACAGGTGGAGCAGGAGGAACGTGCTGTCTCTACAGCAGGGGCAGCTTCCAGGAGCCAGAGAAGCATGGGGGAAGGGCGCGGGAGAGCGCCTGGGGACTTGGGGTCCCCGAGCCCTCTGACCGGGCCCTCGTGGGCCCCCCCCCATGTCAAGTCCCGCAAAATCCATGTCTGAAGGTGGGCTTTCCAGAGGTGTCAGGGCCACGGCCGCAAGGAGCAACCTTCGCTTTATGTCCTGCCTGGCGGGGGCCCTCAGGTGCACAGAGCTCTTTTCCCCTGTTCAATCAGCCCCTCCCGAGGAACCCTGAGGTGGGGACGTCCCACCTCCAGGTGGGGGGCTCCAGCTCCTCTGGGGGACCTGCAGCCGTGGCCCCTCACCCTGTGCACCCGCGGCTTTCCCAGCACCCTGGGATCTTGGCCCACCCCACCCTCCACCCCCGAAGACAGGCACTTCCCGCACCCCCAGGCTCCTGGGGTCCCGCAGGCCTGCAGTCACGCCCAGGGAAAGCCTTTTTTTTTTTAAAAAAAAAAAAAAAAAAAAAAAGAAGTAAGTCATTGAGGGTGTTTGGAGGCTGGATCCCAGAAAGGAGATTGCCCCGAGTGGCTCACAGGTCAGAGAGCAGGAGGGGTCAGCCAGGGGTTTCTGGGAAGGACACCCAGCCTGCTCTGGGGTCATCAGACCACTGGGCTTCAGGCTTTCAGTCCCTCATGGGGTGTGTAGGAGAGAGGACAGCGTGCTCAGAACCAGTGACGGCGGGGCACATTCCCCACGTCTGCACGTCCCCGTGGGTGGGTACAGGTTGTGGACCCATGACAAGTACTGGACACGCTTGCGGTCAGTGCTGGCTCTCCCAGCCTGGGCCAGGGCCCCAGCGCTTCCCGGAGCCCCCCGGGCACCCACCAAAGTGCGGGCAACCCAGCCTGGGGCTCTGGTGGTCCGAGGGGTCCACCCGGACACAGCAAAGAGGGCTTCCTCATTTCTGATGAGATTTAAGGCATCCTGAGGAGCCTGCCTTCAAGCACAAAACCAGAGGAGACGCACCAGAACTTTTCGGTTCCCACTGACATTGGGACTAGGGCCTGCCCACCAGGACCTCTCCTGGTGCTTCCGTGTTAAATCCCCCCACTCTACGCCAGCGTTAACGGAGGAATTTCTAGTGGCACATACAGAAACTTCTATTAAAAATTTTTTTTCAATATTTATTATTATTGAGACACAGAGAGAGACAGAGCATGAGCAGGGGAGGGGCAGAGAGAGAGGGAGACACAGAATCCGAAGCGGGCTCCGGGCTCCGGGCTCCGAGCTGTCAGCCCAGAGCCCGACACGGGGCTCGAACCCACAAACCGCGAGATCATGACCTGATGCTGAAATGGGGCACTCAACCAACTGAGCTACCCAGGCACCCCAGCAACTTTTATTTTATAAAGCCACGCTTAAGTTTATAAATCGTACTGAGTTTTTTTAAATGTCTTACTTCCAAATGATTTCAAATTTATGGGAAAAGTCGCCATAATGATTCAGAGAACCCTCTCACAACCTTCATCGCTGATTGACCAATATTTTACATCCTGCGCCATTCACTTTATCGTTTTCTCCCTGCCTCTTTCTTTCTCTGTACACTCATAGGCACGTGTAGAGGAACGGCCTCGTCCGAGGACATACTGTGTGTGTGTGTGTGTGTGTGTGTGTGTGTGCACGTAGCGATTTTTAATATGTGATGACTCAGCGCCTGTGAGAACCACGGACACATACACGCTGTTCCTTCACTCTTCACACCCAAGTTGGTACTCGGTAAGAATGCGGATGCTCTCACCCAGCCGCGGTGCACTTAGCAAATTCAGGAAATTTCACACTGACATTTCATCCAGTCCACCGTCCCCTGGATGTCTCAAAAAATGTCTTCGGTGTCCTTTATAAATGTCGTCTTCCGGATGCTTCGGATTCTGTGTAACTGCATTTAGTTAGGTCCCCGTGGCCTCCTTCAATGGGGAGTTGTCTCAGCCTTTGTCTTTCCTGTTAATAGACTACCCTTCTTCTCCGATGTTGCCTCGCTGTGAGATTGACGTTACACATTCGCGGCTTAAGTGGTGGTATGGCTTCTCAGGGTCACATCTGAAGGCACAGGACTGTCGCCTGCCCCACAGGGGCCACGTGAATTTTGATCACTCGGTTAAGGTGTCGTCCGGTTTTCCTCTTTACGATTTTTCCCTTTTGTGATCCATTAACCTATCTGTCCGGGAAATTGTCATACATCCTACCGAACTATCAGAAGAAGGTGAAGACACTCTCTGCAAGTGATTAGGCATACAAAAACTACTTCCCGAAATATTTAACAGGATCAGGACTGGGGACATCATGGCACTCCACGGTTATATGAGGTTATATGACAGAGGTCCGTCGCTCGTGGCCCCAGGATTAAGTCTTGTGTTTTTGAGGCTGTATGCTGATCCAGAATTTTCATCCTGTTTGGCAGATTCCCTCCCTTTCCTTGAGAATCTCCAGACATGCAGACACTTCCTCCATGGAATCTTCTTCAGGTAGGCCTCTCTCTCCTCCAGTGAAATTGATGTACTCCCTCTCTCCCCCTAAAAATCTGAGCCTCTGTCCATGGTGTGGTGCATTTTAGCGGTGAGCCCGTAGCAAAATGATTAATTGGAGTCAGTTCCTCAAGCTTCCAGCATCTGCGTTCTCCTAAAACTTTACTTTTCACCAAATAAACCTCTGAATGTTAGGCCTCTGGGTGAAATTTGTCCCCTTCAGGGGAAGGATTGTGTGACGTGTGGTGGAGGCAGCCGGGCCTCTGCACCCCTCCAGGGGGCACTGCCCACCTGGACCTAAGGATTCCCCGTGGCTGCCCGGGCTGCACCCGCCAGTCCAGAGAGTTCCAAACAGATGTGTACGGATCACTTAAAGGGAAGTACATCTCTCAGATCAGTTCAGTTCTGATTTTATATCCAATCCCCGCGTTTTTATCATAATGTCACTTATAATAACGGAATAAGGTTTATCTCTTTTAAACAATTAAAAACAATAAAAAAATATTAATTAGACACAAGCTAACTTTCAGTTTAAATACAAACTAAATTGGGGGTGCCTGGGCAGCTCAGTCAGTTAGGTGACTTCGACTTAGGTCATGATTTCGCAGTCCGCGGGTTTGAGCCCCGGGTGGGGCTCTGTGCTGACAGCTCAGAGCCTGGAGCCTGCTTCGGATTCTGTGTCTCCCTCTTTCTCTGCCCCTCCCCTGCTAATGCTCTCTCTCTCTCTCTCTCTCTCTCTCTCTCTCTCAAAAATAAATACACATTAAAAAATTTAAATACAAACTAAATTGGCTTAAATTTAATGTGATGGGCAATGTTGCTTTGCTGAAACCAGTCATTGACCATCAACACACATATAGTAGAGTAGTAAGGGTGGGCTCTTTGGAGGCTGGCATGACTTACCATCACCTTTGGGCTTATTGATTGTTCAAATTGTGATATTGTGATTTACAATAAAAAAAAAAAAAAAATACATGCTTGGTCTAACCTAGTCCCAGCACAGAGCTCCAAAAATTCTGGGAATTTCCGAAGCGCAGAGAATGGAGAAGGTGTCTCTTGTTATGTTAATGAGGCACTTTTTGGAATGCCCCTGGGTCACCCGAGGGCGGGGGCTGGTTGCCCGGAGGACCAACCACGTGATTGGAGAGTTGGAACCTTCAGTCCCACCCCCTGACCTCTGGGTCAATGATTTAATCCTTAGGGCCTGAGTAAGGAAGCCTCCGTAAACCCACGAGAACTGGGTGTGGAGGGCTTCAGGGGTGGTGAACGTTTGGAGGTTTGGAGGGAGCCGTGCGCCCAGAGAGGGCGGGGAAGCTGGGCGTCCTTCCCCGTCGCTGGCTCTCCTTCTGGCTGTTCCTGACTTCTGTCCTTCTACGATAAACTGGTGACCTGGTAAGTAACCTGTTTCCCTGAGCTCTGGGAGCCGCTCTAGCAAACAGATGGAACCCTAGGAGGGGTTGTGGGAACCTGGGATCTGTAGCCCACCGGCCAGGAGCGCGGGTGACCGCGTGGCTTGTGATTTTCATCCTGAGCTGGAGGAGGCTGCTGGAGCCTCTATCCCGTAGCCGGTTGGTCAGAAGCACAGGGGGACAACCCGGTGAAGTGAGGGTGGGAGGGGTGGGGGCAGTGGTCTCTTGGGATCTGATTCTGTGCCGTCGCTGGGTGGATGGTGTCGGACCCGAGTTGGGCTATAGGACAGACACCCAGCTGGCGTCTGAGAACGACTCGGTGGTGGGCGGGCACCCCTCCCTGCACGCTGGGACCGGTGACCAGGAACAAAGACAAATCTCTTTTTACTTTCTCGGACAACTGCAGACCTGCCCGTGGTCCACCTGTTGTTTTCATTAGTCTCGGTCTGTGTTTGGTTCTCATCGGCCATACAATTAATAGGGACAAAAAGCTGCAGTGGAGAAGTCCTACTGGTGACGCAGAATTAATTTGTTCATGGACCCACCCCAAATGGAAGCGGTCTGGCAGGGAGCCCGGGGAACCGCAGAACGACCGATGGGCGCTCTTTCCTAGCATCTTCTGTTCACATCTTAGAACACCTTTTATAAGAAAGATTACGTAGCCGGATAAGTAATTAATAAAAATCTTTTTCGCCTATGAAAAACTAACAGAAAATGTTACAACAACAGTAACAATTTGATCAGGTAGCCAGACCTTCAGTTGGGGGGGGGGGGACGTGTGTGGACCCGATGGGTGGAGAACTGAACTGCTCACACTTCTCAGGTGGTGGAACTGTGTTACCGCTGGCCCGTGGGAATCCCTGTTATTGTGGTCCCCATCACCCACCCTCTCTGCTCCCACTTCATTCTTCCCTGTAGGTACCCACGAGCACGTGTTCTAGATCGAACCTGGGGATATGAATATAAATCACGTTTGTAAAATACGTAATGTTACTTTCCATGTATTTTCAGTATGGAAAAAAATTATGGTTTTCATTTACAAAAGTGATTTCGAGTTGTACCTTTAATTCTATTTTTTTTTAACTTTTTTTTTGCTTAACTCTTTCTGGATCTAATCATGTTGGCATGTAGAGAGACAGGTAGATACAGAGATCTATACAGGTGTGAACCTTATGAATCCGGGTGAGCTGTGCTCTGGAATGTCGAACCTACAGTGGGTTTGCTGTGTCATACGGAATACACAGCCCGAATTTCACTAAATACTGCCAGGCTGCTTCCAGAAGGGACGTATCAGCTTATACTCCACCAATGGACCAGGAGTGTTCCCACACCCTAACATCCTTACTAACACTTGGGCTTTATGATTTTTGCCCATACGATGGGTTTAAGGAGGCAGCCGTGGTTTTTCTAAGTTGTATTTCTCTGATTATAGAGGAGTGTGGTCATATCTTGATATATTTTTGGCCAACTTTCTGTTGAATTTCTGTTTTTTTTTTATTGTTCTATTGACGTTCTTAGTAGAATCTTGATATGAGTTTCATGTTGGAATTGTATTGCAAATATCTTGTGCAAACACCTGATGAAGTTGATGTCAATGTATTTTGTCTCCCGTCTGATATTGTCCAATCTAGGTGTCCCTACTGAACAGAATTATTCACTCTTCTTGTAGTCAAAACCATCAACTGCTTGCTTATGGTTACTGTTGCATAAATATTCTGCCTCTTGTGACCCCAAGGTCATAGAGACCTCCTCCAACATTTTTATCTTTAGCCTCATAGTTTACTTTTTTTTTTTTTCACATTTTCTCCACACAGTGAAACAGTTTTGTCAACTGTATGCTTTCCCTGCTGCTGTATGGCACTATGTTTCCACTCCCACTGTACGTGGATCTATTTCCACATTCCTTAATCTGCTCCACTGTTTTGTTTTTCCCAGATTCCCCATCATTTCCAAAATTGATTTAGCTATTTGTGGATCTTTATTCCTCCATATAAATTTTATTTGTTTATTTATTTTGAGAGAGAGAGAGAGTGCAAGCAAGCAGGGGAGTGGCAGGGGGAAGGAGAATCTTCAGCAGGCTCCACACTCAGCCTGGAGCCCCCTGTGGGGACTGATCCCGGGACCCCAGGATTATGACTTGAGCCGAAATCAAGAGTTGGATACACAACTGGCTGAGCCACCCAGGCGCCCCCTCCTCCATATGAATTTTAGAAAACATTTTGCAGCTTCCCCAAAACCTCTGGAATTTTTATTGGGATGGCAATGAGTGTACAAATTTACTCGGGGAGTGCTAACGTCTCGCAGTGTTACGTTGGCAATAACCGTAATTGTGGTACTTTCCATCGGTATAGGTCTTCTGCTGTCTTCATAACGATCTTGTGCTTTCGTTGCTAGGTTGTCTTAGATATTTGGTAGCAGCGTTTTCAAATTTTCACGTCATGGCACCCCTAGGAAATGATCCACAAGTGGTGATCCAGGCATCCTTGTACTATTTCCAATCTTCAAGGGGACGTGTCCAAAGTGTCTCCTTTCAATATGTGTTTGTTGTAGGATTTTGGTATGTAGCTTCCATCACGTAGGGAAGTCTTCTGTGCTGATAATTTGTTTTATAAATCAGGGCTCAACTTCATCAGATGATTTTTCTGCGTGTATTAACAGGGTGCTTTCTTTCCTTTTGTCCACTGTGTGTGAATTACATTCATAGGTTGGCTCACTGCCAGTAAACTCAGAGCTGTTTTGTTTTTGAGCCAAATGTGAGCCAATGCAACCGGGCTTGGACAACTAAAAGCACCTCATGGATTTCATTGCACCTGTGATGCTGTATGTAATTTCGTTTTCTCTAATCAGATTGACTCGTGTGAGACTTGAATCTAAAACAAAGATAAAAGGGGAGACTGTCAGGTGACCGCCGCTGCCTAGTAAACTACCTCCTCCCCCAAATTAGTGACTGACAACGATGATTGATTTTTTCCCCAGGATTCCCCGGGGTGGGGGTTGGGCAGTTCCGTCCTCATTTTTCTTGTCTCACTCGGAGGCTGCATTCAGCGCCTAAGGCACAGGTTTGGTGGCTGGTGCCAGTGGACGGCTGGGCCACTTAGTTCCCTCCTGACCTGTTCACACGATGAAGCGCATCCCAGGGCAGCATTCCAAGAGGGAGAGGGCAAAATCTGCCATCCTTCATAAGAACTAGCCTGAGAAGTCCCATGATGTCCCTTCCACCATGTTTTGCTCGGCAAAGCAAGTCACAAGACCAGACCAAGGGTGGAGAAGAGGACTCCACCTGTTGATGGGGGTCTAAAGAGAAAGTCATACTGTGAACCAAGGGCATGCATCCTGAGATGGGAGGTAGTTGGGTCCGTAAGTTAAGCTTTCCGACGTGGTACTGAAGCATCTAATTTTGCTACGGCAGTTGGTGGCAAGAAGAAAGCGATTGGAGCGGACCGTTCTAGTGACGGGTTCTCAGTCTCTGCCACCTTCTGAAATTTTTCAACAGCTGCAAGGAAGTGTGTCCTCACTTCCCTCCCGTCCTCCCTCTTCCGGGCACGCTGGTTGCTGAGTTGTTAATAAGCGTTGTTTCAAATCCTCAGTCAGTTCCGATATATAGTGAACTTTGTCCAGAATTTGTTTCTAGTCCTTCATTCAACACTCTGTAAACAGCAACCCATTTTCTTCCTGAATGCAGTGCCGATTTTGAGACTGGCGTTGTGCATCCTTCGTTGCTTTGTAGGAGCGGTCTGGTTTCTCTCTGGAAGCTCCTAGAACTTTATTTTGTCTTTGGTGTTCCTGAATGCACTATAGTTTCTCTGTGGTTATATTTTCTTAAAATTTTCTTAATGTTTATTTATTTCGGAGACAGAGAGAGACAGAGCATGAGTGGGGAAGGGGCAGAGAGAGAGGAGGGACACAGACTCGGAAGCAGGTTCCAGGCTCTGAGCTGTCAGCACAGAGCCTGACGCGGGGCTTGCACTCCCCAACAGCAAGATCATGACCTGAGCCGAAGCCAGACGCTCAACCGACTGAGCCACCCAGGCGCCCCTTTGTGGTCATATTTTCTTATCGACACTGTTCTGCAATCTACAAGCCCTTCCAGCCTGAAGTCTTTTATCTTCTTTAAAACTGGGGGGTTGACATTATTTGTACTGGAATTTGCTGCTCTCTGTTTATTTTTTCTCCCCCTTTGGGACTCCTCATGGCAATTACCTCATATCTATCATCTGTCATATCTATCATATCTATCATTTGTCTTTTCCTGATGTTTCCCTGGACTGCTACCCAACCCGATCTTCTAGCTCGCTGATTTGTTCTTTAGTGTCCACGGCGCTTTCAGTTTGTTGCATTTTTTTTTTTATTTGACTCATCCTTAAGGCTGCGGTTACTAATACCTTTTCATCTCTTTTACCATATGTACCACTTATATTCATAATTCTAAAAAAGTCAGTCATAGGTACAAAAAAAGAAAGGTTGAAGTCTGATTAAATACAGTGTTTATGAGTAAAATTTAGCCAACTGGAGTGAAATAGCACGTCCCCAGAATGGTGAAGGCTATCCGTGACTGCGGGTGCGGGGAACATCACCCTGGGCTGCCTGGCTCGTCCCCAAGGCAGCTGGTCTACTTTGTACCATGGTGTCGCAGTTTCTATGAGCTACTGCCACAGTCTTCATGATCACAGTTTCTTCATAGATCACGATCTCTGTCAGAGTTGAGGACAGAAAAACTCTCTAAAGGCCTGAAAGACAAGGGAAGTCATTTTAGGTTTCTAAGTCAGCATGACTGTACATAAACTTTGTTTAAACCAAATGACTGGTCCAGGGCTCCTCAAGCGTGCATTGTCCATCCGCTTTGTGTGAATGACTAGCCTGAGGAACATCTTGTCCTTAAGAAATTGATCAGGGCGCCTGGGTGGCTCAGTCGGTTAAGGGGCCGACTTGGGTTCAGGTCATGATCTCATGGTTTGTGAGTTCGAGCCCAGTATCGGGCTCTGTGCCGACAGCTCAGAGCCTGGAGCCTGCTTCGGATTCTGTGTCTCCCTCTCTCTCTGCCCTTCCCCTGCTTGTGCTCTTTCTCTCTCTCAGAAATAAATAAACATTTAAAAAGAAATTTTTTTAAATAAAAAATAAAAGAAATTGATCAATGCGGGGCACCTGGGTGGCTCAGTTGGTTAGGTGTCCAACTCTTTTTTTTTTGAAAGAGAGAGAGACAGAGTGCAACCAGGGGAGGGGCAGAGAGAGAGGGAGACACAGAATCTGAAGCAGGCTCCGGGCTTCGAGCTGTCAGCACAGAGCCCGACATGTGTCGTGAACTCATGAATGGTGAGATCATGACCTGAGCTGAAGTTGGACTTGATTTAAGCTCAGGTCATGATCCCAAGGTCGTAGGATTGAGCCTTCTTTAGGGAGCCTACTTGGCTTTCTCTCCTTCTGCCCCTCCCCTGCACACTCCCTCTCCCTCTCTACAAAAACAACCCCCCCAAAACAAACAGTGCTCTTACTCCCTACTTTCCATGACGTTAAATAAAATTCATGATTCCTGCCTACGCATTAATCTATAGTCTTTTTTTGAACCTTGCAAGAATGTACTTCTGACATATTGATTTGTGGATCTTTATGCAAAAAAGCATATAGCCATGTAAAAACTGTTCCTTCACCAGGGCAGTGTCCTCCCTGTGAAGATCACATTTCCCAGACAGATGTCCTAATCTGGGCTCAAATAAGTGTTTTCTTCTTTTATTAGAGTGCTTTTTGGTCAGTTTGCATCAACAGAGTCCAGTGAAGTGTCTTTGCTATTCTTGGCCCCTTTCTCATCCAAGGAACTTATTCTCTGAATGTGGTGTTTTTATTGCAATTAGACTGACATTATGATCAGTTTGGAGAGAATTTGTGTTTTAACCACATTATGGCTTCCCAAGCATGAACACGCTGTATCTCTCCAGTCACGTGTCTTTTTCTCTCTTAAAGGTTCACAATTTTGCTTATCAGGACTTTGTGTTTTATGTTGTTTTTTTTTCCCCCTTAGGCTTATCCCCAGTTTGTGACATTTGATGCTAATGTAATCATATTTCTTTTTGCATGTCTTCTAGTTATTTGCTCTGGTAGGTAGGAATACAATTGACTTATGCATTGATCTTACATCCAGATATAAAGATAAGTGTATCAGTTGCAAAGTTTTAGATCTTCCTTTCCAATTACTGTAACTTCAATTTCTCCTTTATCGTGCTGGCTCTGACTTCCAGCACATTGCTCGATATAATTGGAGATAATGGGAAATTTTAAAGAGAATACTTCTGATATTTCTTCGTAAGAATTCTGTTAAATGTTTTTTATAGCGGTCTCTGTGAGGTTAACAAAGCTTCCTCCTACTTTGATCACTAAGAGAGGTATCACCAGTGAGTGGTGAGTTTACTAAGTTTATATTCTAAAAGCATGATGAATTTGTCAATTTTTTTTTTTCTGCATGTTGGAGAGGAGCATCTTTTTTCTCCTTTGTGCTGCTAATTTTCTAACATTTCTAATATTACTCTACCTTTACATTTGTAGGATGGCAGGCTGTCTTTAAAAATGCAGTTGGGTGCAGTTGACCAGCATTTTACTTAGGGTGTTAACATGTATCTGTTTGTGTGAGAGGGGCATTACTTTCCTTTCTCATATTGTCCACGTTTGGTTTTTCAATCAACATTTTCTTGCCTGATAGAACAGACTCTTCTGCAAAGTCGTGTGGGTCCAGTGTTTTCTTTAGAAGACTTTTAGTTACTGCTTCAGTGTAATGGATATAGGAACCTTCGGTGTTTCTTTGTTTCTTGAGCCAGTACAAGAAGAAAGTAAAGGGGAAGCAGAACAGTAAAGAAGGAAAGACAGACACCAAGTAGAAAGTATAATAAAATGGCAGACTTAAAGCCGAAAGTCAGTCATTACATGAAGTGTGAAAGGCCTTAAATACCAATTAAGAGATGGAAAATAGATAAAAATAGTTTACCTAACTATACGGTGCCTACAAGAAATTCACTTCAAATAGAAAGATATAGGTAGGTTAAATGTAGAAGAATGGAAAAAGCTGTAGGATACACACCCTGTTGAAAGGAAGGCTGAAGAGGTTATATTCGTATCAGACGGAGCAGACTTCAGAGTAAAGAGAATTACCAAGACAAGGAGGGACGTCACCTAATAAGATGGTCTACTTGCCATGGAGACAGAGCCATCTTAAGTGCAACCAATTAACAGAGTCGCAAAATCCACGCGGCAAAACTCGGCAGAACCACAGGCAGCCGAGGACTGAGCCCTGCGGAGCTCCCTCAGGCAGAAGAGTCAACAGAGACCAGGAAGGGCCAGCACTGATGGAAGGAGAGTCTTGAACACCCTTTCAACGAAACACTGAAGGCCTCAACAAGATCCCGGAAGTGATCATTCATGTTACCGGAGTCCCAGGGGGTGAAAAAACAAACTGTTGAATATTTTATAAAGTAGTATTGTATTTATAAAGAATTTATTATATTTATAAAGAATATTACAAACTAAGGATGTACAGAGGAGTCCCTAATTCTGACACTGATACGTCTGTATTAAGTGTACAAAAAAGTCTATGTGGATAATCCATGGTGTTTAAATCAGTGGTTAAATCTGTGATACAGGATTGTTGAGAAAGGAAAGAACAGACACCTTATTCCTTTTAATAAATATTTTTTACTTCTTTAATTGTCAAAGATAAATGGGATAAAACTTCCTAGGAAGAGCGCTAGGAGTTTGGTGGGAATTGAGAATTATATTCAAAAGTACACTAACACTGAACAGCAGTGTGTGCGGTCGCTGAAGCTGGCATATGCAATCTGATGCTTTCTCATGTATAATTATTCACAGAAAAGTCAAGAGGATGATGGAGAGTAAGCATTCAGAGCTCAAACTTGAGCTTTGTTCCATGTGCTGTCGGTCCTGAATGAGGTCATGACCTTGTGCTTGTATTAGTGGAACAGAGAGAAACTCGTATTTTAAATAATATACTTAATCCTACTTACACACAGACTTGATCATTGGAAGCGTCTTCCACTGATGTGGTGAATAACTGCTTTTCATATAATATGTACATTTAAAATTACAGCTTGTTTAGAACGGGAAATTGGGGTCAAGGCAGGCTTTGTACTTGTACTGCTGTCCTTCATATGATTGATGCGGAGGCCCAGAAGGGACCAAGAAAAAAATGTTTATGCCAATTGTACGGTGCCTTCTAGACAGGCAGTTAATAACTGGAGCAGTCGAAAGAAAGAATGCATTCCCCAGGAGGAAGGCTCTCTTAGCACACTGCCTGATCTGAATGACTGAACATGGACCGACGGGCTAGTTTTGCCCTTGACCTCTTTGTCACTGTGCTCAGTCCATGAGCAGGGTACAGTAGCTTCCCTCTTCCTCTCAAGCGAAGTCTCTTTCTAACGGGGAGCCCCTGGTGAGGGTTCCTTCCGCCCCATCCCCCCATACCTCCCAGTTACCTTTATCACATCTCATCTGACCTGATCTTGCTGAGAACATCAGCCACCCCACAGTCATCAAAATGCCCAAACTTATCAGCAAGGAGTCCAAGAATCCCCTCCCAGTCTGGCCCAATTCAGTTAGTTTTCTATTGCTGTTTTTACAAATTACAACAAACTTAGTGTCTGAAAACAGCACAAATTTATTATCTGACAGTAACAGAGATCAGAAGTCTGAAATAGGTTTTACTGGGCTCAAATCAAGGAGTCTGTAGAGCTGTGTTCTTTCTGGGACTTTCGGGGAGAAGCCACCCATTCCTTTTCCAGGCTCAAGGGGCCACCTGCGTTCATGCCACTCTGACTTCTCCTTCTGGGACAGCTCCTCCTCTGGCCCTCTTGCCTCCCTTGTTAGGACCCTCGCGATACCCCTGGACCAGCCACTATAACGCAGGGTCATCGCACCATCTCAGACAAGGTAACATATCCACAGGTTCCGGGGATCGGGATATGGACATCTCTGGGGCTGTTTTTGTCTATGACATCGATCCTCCCAGATTCACGTCCCATGGCCTTCCTTCCCTTGACCTCTGCATTCTACATTCCCAGCACATACTGGGTTTCCACCTGCAGGTCCCTGACAGTGCACAGTAGTGGTTAAGAGGCCAAACTCTGGAGTCTGACAGTTGGGGTTCAAATCAGTGTCTGCCACTTACTTGCTAAATGGATTTGGACAAGTAGTTATTGGTGTTGTTTTCACCTGGATCTAAATACAATTATAAGGGAAAAAGGTAAAGGACACCACAAGGAAGCAGTTACCCAAATCCAGACTGCTTGCTGTTCCGCAGGCACCAATGGCCTGCTTTCTCATTGAAATCTCTATTATAAAGGATGGTGGGTCACCTTGTGTGTGGGGGGGGGAGTGGGGGGGGTGAGGGATGGATCCAACCAAATTGCATGTTGGGGCCCAGGTCTGGATGTGGAGGTCAAAAGGGAGACAGTCAGGGAAATGTGACTCTAAACCAGCCCTCAGAGGATCATAAGAATTATATAAGTGTAATAGTGGCATGGTGCTAAATATTCTTAAAGTTTTTCTTAAGACCTACCCCATAAATACAGCGATATACTCAAAAGCACCCTTTCAAAGCGAAATGACGTTATACCTGGGACTCTCCTTAAAGATGTGCAGGGAAAAAAGGAAGAGGGGAGTACGTGAAACAAGATGGCCAGAACATTAACCGCTAAGCTCAGTGACTGGTACCCCGGACGTGATTATACTATTCCACTTTTCCACCTAAAATTTTCCTCAATACGTCTCTGTAAAAATAAATCTCCTAGAAAGCTACTCATTCCTAGGCTCGGCCAGAAAGTCAGAGGTCCCCCTGTCCACCTCCCGTGACGGTTTATCACATCTTCACCATCACCGCACCTCATTACCCCCAATTATTCAGGCCTCCGGATGCTCGCCCGGTGCAGGGCACAGGTGGCCCGCAGAGGCCCTGGGCAGGGGCGGGACCCAGCAGGTGCGGCGTGCAGGTGGGCGGCGGGGGCACCAGCAGGTGCCGGACCGGGTGGGATCCCCGCCCTGCGCCCGCCGATGCTCCTGCTCCAGCGGCGATCCACACCGGTCCCGAAGCGCAGGGCGTGTGCCGGGTGCGGAAGGCGAGGCGTCAGTCACCACGAGGTCGCTCTGCCACCTACAGACAGCGGGTTCACGGGTCCGCGTACTTCCTCCGGCGACCTCAGTCTGCCCGACGTGGGCTCCGGACCGCGCCGCCCAGGGCCTGGCCACGGCCGCCCGCCGCGGGCGCCGTTACCTCCCGGTCCCGAGGCCAGGCCCGCGGCGGCCGGGAAGCTGGATCCCCTCCCTCCCCACGCCCGGACTGCCTCACCTCCCACGCTTCCAAAGCCCTTCTCGGGCCGCCCAGACTGCGCCTGCGCGAAGGCGGACGCTAGGCGCGCAACCCCACCGCGCTTCGTCAAGCCCCGCGATACCTCACCCCTCGCGCCGACCCTCCCCACCCCAACGGCTCGGCGGACCTGGAACGTTCTAAACTTCTGCGCACGCGCTCTGCGGTCTTTAACATCCCGGCTCCGCCCTCCTCGGCCACGCCCCTTTCCTTCGGGGAGCTTTTCGTCCCCACGTCTTGCCAATCATCCACTTCTTCCCTGGAGCGACCTCGCAACAGGTCTCTGATTGGCTCATCATGGGAGCCAACGCCTAGGATGGGGGGTGACGATAGGCTGTGAGCCGGTCTCGCCTCCCGGCGGTTTGCGCGAAGCGTGATTGGCCGACGCCTCCGTCCAATCAGCGGTGGGCTGTCGGATTCAAACCGGGAGCGTTCGGCCTGCGGTCGGTTGGTCACAGTCGAGTCGTTGGCTTGGCCCGACGTGGACGTGTGGTCCTGCTGCGCCCGCTCTTCGAGCCCCGTCGCTCCCGCCCGCCCGCAGGATGGCTCACAAGCAGATCTACTACTCGGACAAGTACTTCGACGAGCATTACGAGTACCGGTGAGGGGCCAGCCGGCCGGGCTCTGGGCGGAACCGAAGTCGGGGTCGCAGCGCGGCGGCCGGGGTTCGGGTCGGGGCCCGAGGTCGGAGGTCGGGTCGGGCCGGGGTTGAAGGACGGGGGGCCGGGGTCGAGGCCGGGTCGCCCCCGCCCGGGCGGGCGCGTGCGGCCCGCCGGCCTCCGCCCTTTGTTCGCGGAGGCGAGGAGGCCAAGCGGGCCAGGGGACGAGCTGCCTGGCTGGGGGGTCGGGGTTCGGCGGACCGGGGCAGGCGGCAGGGCGCCTACCCCTCCCTCTAGTCAAGGCCGTGTCCCGCGGCCTCGGTGTGCCGGCCAGGGGGGCCTTCGGCTCCCTAGTCGCCGTGAGACGCGCCCGGACTCCCCCCGGCGGTGGGACGAGCAGCGAGGACGCAGCGGCTGGGAGGCGCTCGGCACTTCCGGCCGTGGCGGTGCGGGGGGCCGGCACCCTCCGGGCGGGGCTCGGGGGCGGGGCTCGGGGGGGCCCCGCGGCGGCTGGCCTCCAGTCGGTGTTTCTCCGCTCTCCTGGGTCTTAGAAATGTGTTTTCTGGGGAAAAACGGGGCGTGTTTCTGGGCAGCTCTGCCGATTAGTCATTCCTGCCCCGGCTAGAAAATGCGGTTTTCTTGCCACACTTCGATTTGAAGTCTGCCCGCCCAGTTGTGTAGAGGAAGAGCACGGACACGGTTCTCCCGTGGTGCGTGGGCCTAACGTGCAGTGACGCGCTGCGGGCGTCCGACGGCGGGCGATCGGGGCTGGGACGGGGTGTCCTGCACCGGGGGGCCCCAAGTGGGGAAGGTACTTTCCGGGACTCGGGGCGGTACTTCCGCCCTCGGTTTCCGGACCCCGGCGCGGTTAGTGAGGAGCACCGCGCAAGGTAGACCCCCCCCCCCCCAGGCTCGTACCCCAGTTAGCCGAGCGGTTCGTGGTGGGAGAGGGCAGCGGCAAATTGGGTCTGTTGGGGGTTTGGTTTGTGCTGTAGGTACAGACGTGGCTTTTCCTAGTTTCCTTATGCTGAGGCTCCTCTGCGCCTGGACTTGCAGACCAGGTCCTGTCGGCAGTCGGCCGTCCGCCCTCCTCGGCCGTGCCTTGTTGCTCAGAGCCTCCCGCGTACCTGGCCTTGGCCTCTGCCCCCGCGCCCGCGGTCGGGAAGGGAACGTTGGCTTTCGGCAGTATTTTCTCACACGGAGTTGGGAAGCGTCCCTGTGCAGTCAGCCGCAGTTCTCTCGGTGAAGCTGCTTCCACCGCCCGGTGTTACCTGGCCGGAAACAGCCTGTTCCCGCGGTTGTGACTCCGGCCGGGTCAGCGGGGACACGATTCCGTGGTTGTGCGTAGCGTGGCTACATTGCGCTTCTCTGGGAGAAATGTAACAGCCGTTGCTGTAGAAGGCGGAGACGACATTTTGTAGAGCCTTGAACGTGTCTGTTAAAGCAGCATTTCGAGGTAACACAAAAGACACGTTTATTGGCTGGCTGTACTAGCAGGAAGGCTTCGGGTCAGAGGTTGGCTATCAGTAAGTATGGGGGCCTCACGTTACCTGTGGGTTTTCAACCGCGCAGGGGGTCAGGGCCCCTGACCCCGTGTTGTTCAGGGGTCAACTGTGGTTCACTGGCACTGGTAAAAAGAGCATAATTGGGTTCAGCAGCCTCGTGGCAGGTCTGGCAACACAGTTGTTTTGAGGCTCATTTCTTTTTGGTAAATAATACGAAACGGGTATTTAATTCACCAGTCACAGACTTAAGTTGATGACTGAGTGCTAATGGGCTAGGGGTTCCGTTTTCTCCCCTGCGGAAAAGGGTCACTGACCAGATTGCACCTTTCTCACCCCACCTGGCCCACGGACTCAGGTGGTAGACATTTTACACGGGTCAAGAAACGTGGTTATGGATGACTGTGCAACTTTACTGCTGCTGGGAATGGTGGTTTATAAAGATTTTTTTACTGTAATTAAGCAGGGTGCACATTTGTTCTTAAGTTATGTGAAGTTACAATTATGTTCTTGATGGTTTGACATCGGAGAGTATTGCAAGCCTTCCTGAAAAAACTTAGTAAGTTTTGGATATAGGTCATCTGGATAGAAGTCTGTAACTTATGGAAAACTGAAGGTCGTTGTGTAAGGTCGTCAGGTACATGTATATGTGGGACTTGGGTTTGTTTTTGACTTGGATTTGGAAAAAACTTCTAGAGTACATAAGGACTTGTGTGTACTGCAAATCTATAACGTTGAGTAGTGGGAAACCCAAATTCACAAATTAGTTTTTTTCCCTCTTCTGTAAAGGCTGCATGGGTCTGGGACGGCCGTTCTACAGTCAGAAACCATCTCCAATTTACAAGGCTTCTGTGGTCTTAGATGGCTTCTCTGGCTCCCTGATCACATCAGTCGGCTTCATAACCAACAGGAAAGAACAAGGAAGAGTTCGGCACGTTCTTCCCTTTTGAAGACAGTTTCCATCAGTGGCATATTTTTCCTTACACCCTATTGGCCAGGATTTAAGTCCTCAGAGGTAGCTGTAGGGCTGGTTGGGATGTTTTGGAGAACCATGAGCCTGATTTCAGGTATGGGGCTTCTGTTCCTGAAGAACATGGGGACAAGTAGCAAGCAGTCTCTTGGAGAAGAAAAGAGGAGTCCTAAAAAAATGTCTTCTGCTTTTCGACCATATATTCTTCTCTCCCTATTTTGAACATAGGCCGTCAGAAGTCAGAATTAGAGATATTAGATGGTTCTGAAGATTGATGCCAACGGTAACATAACAAGAGTTGCTTGAAAAATCTTTATCTTGAACTCAGATTTTGAGTATCCTGAAAATGTATTTCTAAAGTGCTCATAATTGTAGGAAAGGTGTATTTACTAATTCTTGGCTGTATCTTAACAGGCATGTCATGCTACCCAGAGAACTTTCCAAACAAGTACCAAAAACCCATCTGATGTCTGAAGAGGAGTGGAGGAGACTCGGTGTCCAGCAGAGTCTAGGCTGGGTCCACTACATGATCCATGAGCCGGGTAAGTTCTGCCATTTAGGAAGGCATTAACAGATAAAATAGTAGGGTTGCACTTGTGGAAAATTGTTGAGTAATATTTGATACTGAGTGATAATCCCAAAGTAACCAGTAAGTTTGAATGGCCGATTGCTTTCCTCCCTAGAAAGAATTTCCAACATGAGTGAAAGTGACACGTTATTCTACCTGCAAAAAGATAAGGAGTAGAAACAAATAGGCAATTCTGTTTTATTTTAAAATGTCTTTTTTTTTTTAATGTGTTGTTATTAATAGTATCTAATTTTGCCAGGAGTATATAATTCTGGTGTTCCCTCCCACCCCTGCCTTTGAAAACCAGGAACTTATTTTAAGATACTTTAAAGTGTCCTCAAGTTCTATGCATAGAAGTTAATGCAATTTGAAGTGATTTTGATTTGTCTTTTTGTTTAGCCTTCTAGTAAGGGATAATTATTATCTACCACATTAAGATGAAATTAGATAACATAGTGAACTGTGCTATGTGTGTGGTGCATTATGAGTGTTTGTGTTGATGTGTGGGGTTTTCCAGATATGAGATGGTAAAGTAAAACTTGTGGGGCTAAATTCTACCTTTGTGTTACTAATAAATCTAACTTAAACAACTTCTGATGCTTTCGACAAAATTTGAAGGCATACTATAGCAGCTGAATTAGGTGAAACTAGAGCAGTCTTGTTTTCTGCTTGTCGAAGCAAATCAGCAGTAGCATCATCAGAAACTGAATTAAAGGATTGGGGCATTTAATCGTATCCCAGTTCAAAAGCTCTTTCTCCAGCTAATACCAGAGCAACTGGGGAACTAGGGAACCCGGGGCCCCCACTTACAAAGAAACAACCTTTGGGAATGGGTCCCAGGGATCTGTACTTTCTACAGGCCGGTGGGTTTTGATTTTGGTATTCGGTGTCTTTTTCCCATGGAGAGAGGTAACCTTTCTCTTTTCCACCGGAATGGAGATTCTAAAGGTAGGAACCATTTTCTTCAAAGTGATTTCTCTACTTAGTTAGCGTCTCTTTCTCCAGGGTAGGTATAATTAAAAAAACATGGAGGGGAATATTGACATTATCAGCTTGTTTTCTGTTTACAGTTGACAGTGACTTGAAGCAAAATGTATTTCGGATACTTCAATAAGTAACAGTTGATCGTGGATTGATTTTATTTTGGTTCAATTCAGAATTTGAATTTTGGATTTAGTGAATGAAAATTAACTGTATTGTATTAAAATTATATAAAATATTTTGTTTCCACAGAACCACATATTCTTCTCTTTAGACGACCTCTTCCAAAAGAACAACAAAAATGAAGTCTATCTGGGGATCGTCAATTAAATCTTTTTCAAATTTAATGTATATGTGTATATAAGGTAGTATTCAGTGAATACTTGAAAAATGTACAAATCGTTCATCCATACCTGTGCATAAGCTGTATTCTTCACAGCAACAGAGCTCAGTTAAATGCAACTGCAAGTAGGTTACTGTAAGGTATTCAAGATAAATTTCTTCTAGTCAGTTTTTCTCTTAATATAAGTGCCTGTTTGACTTTGCCTGTTATTTTTGTTAAATAAAGTTTATATGTTGCATTTATTTACTGGGGTTTGTTTATTTAAAACAATTTTTGTTTTAATGTTTATTCAGTCATTTTGAGAGAGAGTGCCAATGGGGGAGGGACAGAGAGAATCCCAAGCAGGCTCCTGGCTGTCAGGGGGGAGGGGGTGGGGGAGGAGGCTTGATCTCATGAACCTTGAATCATGACTTGAGTAGAGATCAAGAGTCAGGCTTAACTGAGCCACCCAGGTGCCCCAAGGGGTTTTTCTTAAGGTTAATTTGTGTCTACTGAGGTGGTTAGATGATTTCAGTTTTACAATGTTGGTCTGGAGGAGATAAATGTAAAGAAATATTAAATGGGTTTAAAAAGGCTTGGTTTGATAAGGGTACCATGAGTTCACTTAAAAAGCAGGACTAAGTTTCATAGAGACATTAGATTTCACTGCTCTGCTGTTAGTTTAGTTCCTGGAGAACGGTCCAATGTGTCTAAGAACTGTCCCATCTGGTGGCCTTAAGGGAAACCACTGAATCCTGTTCGGCTCCATTTACCAAGTAGGCGTAATGCTCCCCAGAAAATATCACCGCAGTTTTAAAGTTGAAAGGCACTGTGAAACACCTTTTATTCCAGATACATGTTGTGTCTGTCAAATTGCCTTTAGCTGCTACGGTACTCCAGGGTGAATGCAAACACACACTATCTTTGCTGTGCTGGGGAACACTTTGAGATGACAGTCTGGTGGTCCCTCTGCTCCTCTGTCTTCGTACATGGATGAGGACTGCAAAGCCTACCAGTGGTGCTGAGCAGAGCCTAGAACTCCTTTCTGCCCCTGGGGGCCCAGGGTTAGCAAGCAAGATGACAGAATTGCTGTGTGAGCCTTGTTGCCCTGTGGTAAACCAAACGCTACAGAGTGAGAGGGGACACCGGCCTCCGCCTCCAGCAGTGGTGGCTGCCAGTTCCTAGGCCCAAACCTGGTGAACCTAGCCGTCCCCATTTCCCGCCTTAAATTCCTGCTGGTCCGCGAACCCAAGCGTCCTTACTGGGGGCAGCAAACCTGCGGCTGGGCTCCTAATTAACCCCTACTGGCCAGACAGCCCGCGGGGGGGGGTGGGGGGGTGGTGCCCAACCCAACCCCCAGGCCGCCCGCGCCCGCCACGGCCACACCACGCCACTTTCCCTGACTCCTTTCCTCGCGGTCACCGGCTGTCCGCCGGAAGGAACGCGGCAGCCGTGAACTGATTTTCCGTGCTCACTTCCCGGGTGCTGGAAGTCCGTGCTTTCCTCGGCCCCACACACCACGTGGTACGCGGCCCCTTCCTCCACCTCCGGTGTCCCCCGCCCCGCCCCGCCCCGCTCCACGCGGGCCCTGCGCAGCCGCCGCCCTGCGCACTTCCGGCCGGGAGCGGGGCGGGGCCGGGCGCGTTTCTGTGACGCGCTTCCCGGCGTCCTCTCCGAAGGCGGAAAAGCGGGGAGGAGGAGCGCGGCGCGTCCGTGCCACCTGCCGACGGGGCGGCTGCTGGCTTCTAGGGCAGGGTCTCCCCCGAGCCGTGCGCCATGGCGTCGGAGGGGCCGCGGGAACCCGCGGGCGAGGTGAGGACGGCGCCCGCACTGGGGCGGCGGGGCGGCCTCCTAAGCGGGGGAGGACGCGGCCCCTGGAGGGAGGCCGTCCGGGTGCCAGGGGGAGGCGACCCCGCGCCGCCTCGCCGCGCTCGTGGAGGGGAGCGGCCGGCTTCCAGTAGCGGTGCGAACGTGCGCTGGAGCGGTAGCCGCCGCCGGCCCGCCGCGAAGGGAAGAGTGTGGTTTGTAAGCGCGTCCGCGGAAGTCAATGTTAGTGCGCTTCAAGAAACCGAAAGAGCGGGTTTTACGTCCAAGTCCCAAGGGTGTGGGGCGCTAGGACGATTTCTAGCAAAGCCTGCCTCTGCGTCCCCACAAGACAGCTCTTAATGGTTCGCCGAGCGAAAAGCAACGGTTTTATGTAACTTTTGAGAAATCCGGTGGAGGTAAACTTGCGCGGTGCGTTTGTGTTTCCGTTGGCCGCTGGCGGGCGGTTGTGGGTTCTCCCGGACTCAGGCGGAGAGAGGTCGGAATCCCCGCACTGCGGGTGGGAGCGAAGGGGGCGCTGTCAGTTGTCCTCACTACGTGTTCTGGATGGGATTTTATTTCCGCTCTCACTGCCTGCCCTCCCCGCCCTTTGTAATATTTGGTAGAATACTTTTTTTTTTTTTAATATAAAAAGCGTTGGGGGAGAAGTTGTTAGCGAACAAATTATTATTTTTATGAGCGCGAGGTATTTGAACAACGGACGGTACTGGGATTAGCGTTTCTGGGGCTGCTAGAACCGAGCCGCTTTCTTGGGTTTCTTTGGTTCACATTTGGCTTGCCTCAGAATGTCTGTAGTTAACCACCTCTCCCCCTTTTTTTTCCCTCAGGGCATCAAGTTGTCAGCAGATGTCAAACCGTTTGTCCCCAAATTTGCTGGGCTCAATGTGGTGTGGTCAGAGTCTTCGGAAGCTCGTGTGTTCCCTGGCTGTGCAGCCCCGTATTATCCGTGTGCTCAGGAGCTGCCGGGGCCTGAGTACGTACCCTTCTCAATGTCTTGTGGTACCTGGGGACCCGATGGAGGGAGGTTAGACTTCGATATATACCGCACCTAACCTGTTTAAAGTTCTCGAAAGACTGGAGGATGCTCCTCAGCCGAGAAGGGTCTGAGCCAGTGGCACCACCTAACTGTGCGCTGCATCAAGACGGAAACCTCAACTCTCCCTTCCTTTCTCCACACTCATGCCATCATTTGGGGCAAAGAAAGTATGGGGATTGCGTTGCATTCGTTAGTAGGAAACTTAATTTCAGGGATCATTTGTGCATAGGGTTTGAAACTATATCAGGTATCTGATGGGACAGGGAATGGGCGGCAGACAGAAGCCCAGACAAAGAAACCTGCTCTTTGGGTTTAGGGTTTAACATTTTAAAATCATGCTTGGAGAGGAGTGGGGACTCTCAAACATGGCTGCTGCTTTGTGTGGATAGTACTTTGGAAATTGTTGAGTTTTGCTTTAACCATTTTTCTTTATAAGCGTCCTGGGGAGAAGGATTCTTCGAGTTTGGGTTATAAAATTCTTCTACGTTTGAGTTGAAAGGAGGCTTGTGTTGTTTTTTAAGTGTTCCTTTTCCTTCTTGAGATTTCATTCTTTAGGTATTAAGAAAATGGTTTCTGTTATTAGCTGAGTTTAGAAAAATATGTATTAAACGTTTTGTGTTGTTCTGTAGAGTACTTGTAGATTTTACTTGTAAGGTATGCATCCCCTTCATGTGAGAATCGTCTTTACACTCCTTTAATGTGGGTCATACTTGTTTCTTTTCCATGTCTGCATAGTATGATTGAAACTAGTTTAAACTTCATATAAATCCTACAGTGGTATTCTCAAAGATGAAAATTGGAATAAATAATAAAATTATCAAGTTGTCTGATGTACTTAGGTTGTATTTTTTTTAATTAAAAAAAATTTTTTTTAATGTTTATTTTTGACAGAGACAGTATGAGCGGGGGAGGGGCAGAGAGAGGGAGACACAGACTCCGAAGCAGGCTCCAGGCTCTGAGCTGTCAGCACAGAGCCTGACGCGGGGCTCGAACTCACAGGCTGCGAGATCATGACCTGAGCCAAAGTCGGACTCTCAACCAACTGAGCCACCCAGGCGCCCCTAGGTTGTATTTTTTTGACATAGTTGGAGGTTCTACCTGTATGTGCTAGGGTAGGAATACCCAGGTTTTCCATTGTAATTTCATCCTTTGTGAAAGGAAGGTTGGCATGGATCACGTTTGAGCTGTTCCGTACCTTAGGTGGTTCACAAGATAAAGTAGGAGATATATTTCACTCAGTGGCGAGGATTCGAAGCCATGTACTGGGTGGGATTCCAGTTACCCAAAATAAAGGTGGAAAACATTCCTGCAGCTAAAGTAATGTTCTGGCAGTGGCATGAATAGAGATGAAATTGAGGCTTATAGGATTGCTAAGTTTAAAAATGAAGTTTCTTTATCTCTTGTCCTTTTTTAGCTTTGATTTTTTTTTTTTGTTTTAAGTTCTTTATAAGCAAGGAAATGATTGGCTGACAGTATTCCTTCCTGAGAAAAAAACAAGGACAAAGGCATGAAAGCAAAGGGGCGGGGTCAGGAAAGACAGGGGCCTTTGAAGGGGACAAAATGGGGATACACATATTTGAGAACTGATTATCTGGTCTGTTCTCATGGAGGCTAAGAAGTCTTTGCATGAGCCAGATTTTGTGTAAATGGGGATCTCCTCTGATGAAAATAAGGATAGCATTTTCCATAAGGAACTTGTTTCCATGCTCTTGTCCCAACCCATGGGGTGGCGGGGAAGTGTAACGTTCTTTCTACACCTGAGGAACCGAGGCTAGAAACATGTGTTCAAAGTTATTCAGGTAGGTGGCGCCCAAACCAGAGTTAGAGTCTGTCCTGACCTGTGTTCATGCGTAGTCCCCAAAGCTGCTGTGATGTTGGCAAGTGTTGAGCCTTTCAGTGTGTTGCAATGTGCTGTGAGATGTGGGTGCTTTTTCCTTTTTTTTTTTTTAAGTAGGCTCCACGCCCTGTGTGGAGTCCATTGTGGGGCTCAAACTCATGATCCTGAGATCAAGACCTGAGATGAGATCAGGAGTCGGATGCTTACCCGGCTGAACCACCCAGGTGCCCCATATGTGGGTGCTTTTAAGTTAAAATCTCTCAGCAGTGAGAACCTGTAGTCCTGGACAGAGTGTGGCTCAGGTCTGTTGGGTGGCTGGAGCGGTGGCTGGAGCCCGACACATCCTGGCCCGGCTGCAGGGACTGGGGGCAAGACTTTGCACGACCATCAAGGACAAAGGAGCAGGTGTAGGGCTTGGGAGAAGCCTGCATGGTTCAGGCAGGAGGTAGGGAACTGTTGGTTGTGTTTTAAATGGTGGTGTTGTGCTCACTCCTGGATTCTTGTTCTACTCAGAGGGAGAGGGGCTTGAAGGCTTTGACTGGGTTGCAGGCACCGAAGCTAGAGAAGAAAATACGGGGAGCCCTGCTGCAAGGAGAACAGTCTTCAGTGGTCCGTGTGGGTGTTGGTGGGAGAGAGGCTGTGGTGATTTCTGGCTGAATGCGTGCACAGTGGTGGGGTCTCTCCTGGGGGAGTGGGTGGGAAGAGGGGCTGCTTGGGGACTAGCTGTACAGCTTGGTGCTCCAGTGCCACTTGGGGAAGAGCGAGCCATTCGGCGGGACAGCCTGTAGGTGGGAGAGCAGGGCCCGGAGTTGGCGAGGGTAAGGGCCTGCAGGTGCGGGTGAGGTCTTGGGGGGAAGGAGGACAGGTGTGGGCTCCCGAGTCTGACTGGAGAGGAGGGAAAGTGCAGGGGAGCACCCTCCATGGACAAGCTTTTGGAAGGTGGGATGGGACCAGTGGAGCTGTTCAAGTGATGTGACAGAGGGCCAGACCCCGAAGATGGCATGGCGAGGAGGCGACCGGGCTTGCAGGAAGGATGTCCTGGAGACTCGGGACTGTTGGTAGGGACGGGGCAGGGAGAAGTGGGCAGGGAGCTCAGTGGGGATCGTGTGAGCATGGGGACTGGGGGGGGCAGACCAGCTGTAGAAGCACTGCCAGTGTAAAGGCGGGGGGTGGGATGAGACGATGGGTGTGAGGGAGGTGTGTTCTGTGGTTTAGGGTCATCTGGGCAGTTTGTGGCAACTGGAGTTTTACAGACAAGCCATTTGAAGCCGCAACAGATGCCGTGGGATGTCTCTGTGACATCTGATTGTGTGGTGCTCTCTGCGCGTAATTGTACTGGGCTTGGATTGGAAGGAAAAATACCAACTTTCCGGTGGGAAGAAAGACCAATGGTGACCTGTGCAAAGTGGGACTAGATTGTGAGCAGAGGCGGGACCCGGACCAAGGTCTCTGGACTCCTGGATGGACATTTTCTGGACGACCACAGCCTTCAAAACCACCGGATCCTGCGTCCCTTTTTCTTCTTTACCTGTTTCATCACTCTTTTCATTTATCCTGTTTTGGGACTTGGGCCGTCATCTTTTTTACTATGTTTTTTTGCTGTCAGCCCGTCTTCTTCGCCCGTGTTCTCTTCTGAAGAACAGATTCTTCACTTTTATCTGCTCCCTATTAGATTTTCTGAGCTTCAGATAAAATAAAACGGATTTGCACCTAGAGTTAGCATAGTGGGATGAAGCTTTGAATCTTTTTCTTTGCAGAGAACAGCACTAGACTAGGTGCACAGAGGCAGGTACACGAGGAGTAGTTAATTGCTAGAATTAGTGGACCATCTTACAAGGTCTGAGCTTACTATAAAATGCCGTGGGTTCATAGACCGTGATAGCAGGCTGTCCACAGTTAGGTACCGTGTGGGCGTGAATGTAGTGAACATTCTGGTAAGTGTGTAGCGGGTCTAGCCTTGTCACCTGGGCGGTGACTCCCTTCTCCTGCAGCGCAGGCTCCTCCTTGCAGCAGAGCAGAACCCGTGCCTGAACCTTCTGGCCGTTGAACAGCGAGAAGGTGATGCAGGTGTGTGCTGGTCAGCTCTGATTTTCCCGCCTTTCAGTGGCCCCGCACACTCTGGGATTTCACTGATTTTCCACCAGAAAAGTTGCAGCTCTGGGAAGTCACAGACACATCCGGTGCTTATCTGTGGGATTCAGAAGGTCCTGTTGTGTGTCTTAACTCTTCTGCGTAGCATTTCGCCGTCGTTCGGCTTTCACTGCAAGGTGGTTGAAACCCCTGGCTGAAAACCACGTTTGCCGACAGAGTCAGCGTTAAGTCACATTTCGGCAGCCCGAGCAGATGGGGCGTCTGGTGCCCGTGTCGTTGGCAGGGTTGCAGCTCCTGGGCCACCATTTGCCTGCAGGTTCTGGGCGGGGCTGGCAGATGGGTTTGGGCGCCGGGGCCTGTTAGAGCCCCCTCTGCAGGGAGAGTGGTCTGGATGGCCCTGCTGGCCAGTGTGGCTGTGGGAGTCTTGCCCCAGCATTTGACCCCCTGGGAGTGAGGAGCTGGGGCGTCCCTGGGCTTTGCCGCACGTGTGACACAGTCCGGTCACGGATGCCTCAGCGCTGCTGCGAGCACGTGGGACTGGGTCTGCATCTGTCCTTGCAGAGTGGGAAAGAAATGCCGGGAGGCTTTATTTGGCTATTACAGATCTTTCAGTGCTAGAACAAATGACCTCAGCAGTAGTGAGAAGTTGAAACGTGTCTAGTCCAGAAGTGCTCCTTGGTTTGTGGTACGAAATCTGTCACTGAATTTGCCCTTTTTATCTAGGCAGAAACTCTACACTGAAGATGTGGCCTTTGGAGCTTCAGCTTTTCCACCTCAGTATCTGTCCTCTGAGCTCGCTGTCCATCCGTGCAGCTACTCTCCTTACCCCGTGGAGTCTACACCGCGCGTGTGCCCGGTGCCCGGCGCCCCGTATGCTTACGGCCACCCCGGCTGTTACCGAGCATTTCAGACCCTGAAGCCACGGAGCGAGCAGGTGTGCGCTCTCCCTCAAGGCACAAGAGCTGTGTTTAAGGTTCGCAGGTGCCGTGGTGTGTCGGCTGCTTGAGCGTTTAAGACGCGGAGTTGGTCGATTCTCGCGTGATACTTAAGTGTCGCTTATCACTTTCGTGTCTTTAAGAATTGATTTTTGTTTAAGCTTTTTTGAAATGGTTGAGTTGTGAATAGTTACAGATTTGCAATTTTAAGCCTTTTATATGAGGGTAGGTTTCCTTAATTCACGTTAACTTTTTAATTTTTCCTGCAGAAAAAAACGTATGATGAACAAAAGTTTGATAGCAAGAAGGCTGATGGATCTCTGCCATCTGATCTAAAATCAGGTAGAGGCTCACATCCTACTTACATTCTCGCGGATGCTAATTTGAAATCAGGTGACGGTGACAGACTCTCTGATGTTATATCGTCCTACCCCGTTCGCCCCAGAAACGCCACTGTCCTTTGTACACCGGTTCCTGCGAGCATGCTCGCTGAGAAGAGCAGAGGCCAGTGGGCTCCTGTGGGATCCTGGAGGCCTCTCCCCCCCGGGGAAGGACCTGTTGTTGGGGAGGCTCCATGATGTGCCCTTTCCTGTGCAAGAACCCACTTGGCGAGTAGGTGACACCACAGGCCTCGGAACATGTCCTTAAGCAGATCGCAGCCACATCCTCTACTGTGTTTGACCATGTTCGTTCTTGAAGTCGCTTCTCTACTGTTCATGTGGGACGCTTTTTAGTAGGTGGGAGAGTTTCCTGTTTACATCCCATCGTGAGCAGTAGCAGACCTGGGCGGTGTAGTTACCCAGGGGACATGTCTACTCTGGCCTTGGAAACTGCTGTTCCAGGCTGTGGCCGAAAGTTAGCGATTCTGCGTGGTGCTTTTTCCTGTAAATCATGTACTAGCGCAGTTCAATGGCTTATTTATATAGAGTCAAAGTCTTTTTTTTTTTTAAGTTTATTTTGAGAAAGAGACAGCATGAGTAGGGGAAGGGCTGAGAGAGAGAGAGGGAGGGAAGAAGGGAGGAAAAGAGAGAGAATCCCAAGCAGGCCCCACGCTGCCAGAGCAGAGTCCGACGCGGGGCTTGAACTCCCCAAACTGTGAGATCATGACCTGAGCTGAAACCAAGAGTTGAATGCTCAACTGACAGAGCCACCTGGGCATCCCAAGAGTTAAAGCCTTTGTAGTAGCTTTATTTTCTGGGAACGGTCAACTTCTTTACATGTGTAACTTACATTACTTGCTATACAAACTTTTCTCTTTGTGTTGACTTTACTCCAAAACCATTTGGCACGTGGGAACCTGAAAGAGAAGTTGAACAGTTAACCGTAATGACTCTGGTCTCATGATTAAATGCGGGGGCTTCGTGGTGTCGCAGCCCACGTTAGGATTCATCGGTTTTGGAAGGAGAAAAATGGGAAAGAGGTTCCAAGTTTAATTTTACTTGCTGTGTTTCAAAATTCCTCTCTAGTGTGGAAGATTTGACACTGAAAAGAAAATCGTTGGCCTCCCTGTAAATTTTCAGAACTCTACAGATGCAGCATAATTAGATTGAGGGAACTCGTTCATTGGCTTTAGAACTGCGCGCGACGTTTGCGGCGCGCTTTGCTTGTTTCTGCCCGTTGGCCCGGCCAGAGCAGCTGGCCCCTGCGGTCCCTTCCGTTTTCCACCGTCTCGCAGGTTGGCAACACTAGCAAAAGCGAGGGCGTTTGGACGGTGCCGCGTCGCTGCGTCAGCCGCAGTAGACTTCCTGCTGTGCAGTTGAAGCGTGAGTGCCGGTCAGCGCACGGCCCCTCCATCTTTACCCCGCTTTTCATTCTGCAAACACAGATGGTTATCACAGACGAACGGACAGGAGATCCAGAATCATCGAGAAAAGTGCACCTGCCTCCAAACCAGAGTTTGAATTTACCAGGATGGATTTTCCTGAACTGCAGGGTCCAGAGAACAGGGAGATCGCAGAGACACGGAAGCAGCCCCGGTGGGGGCCTCTGCGCTCCGCCTCAGCTGACCTCTCTCTCCTGGGAGAGGTGGGGGAACCCCCCGCGGGGACAGCAGAGGTGAGTGCGGGGCCTCCTCTCCGTTCCATTCCTCTTCCTCTGTTGCCCCCGTGTGGCTGTCATGGGCGGTGGGTCTTGGTGTGCGGGTCGCCAGAGGACCTTCTGTGTGGGCTGCGGCCCTGAGTGCGGCTGCTGTTCTAGAAGAATCCCCTAATTAGCCACTCTGTGTTTGCTGCCTGCTGCTGCAGCTGCGCTCGGTTCTGGTGAGCATCCTGCTGCCCACACGGCTCCTCGAGAGCATCTGCGCCAGCGTGGCATTGGGCAGCTCGCTTAGCGGTACCGACAGAAGTTGTAGTCAAACAGTAGTATCTCGGACTGCAGGGAGTAGCTTCCGATTTTTTCTGGCCTTTGACCCGTACCTCTCGTTGATGAGTCCGCAGACTCTGCAGAATGATGGCTGGAAGTGTGTTTTGTTTGCCGCTTAGTGACTTTAAAATATGCCGTGTTCCACATTCGGTCTCACGGTTTGAGTTCATCCAGGTTCCAGGAAAAACATGATCAGGTCAGTAGTCCCTAAGACGGCTTGTGACAAATACCTGTTGTGGGAGGGCGGGAAGGCCAGGAGAACGGACACCAGGAAGGGGGCGGCTCCCCCGTCCACTTCCCCCTTGAGCGGAGCAGGCATTCTGCCTCCTCATACGCTCTTGGGTGCCGAGGCGGGCAGAAGAGCCACTGTTGCCCCACGTGGCCCCTGTCCCTGTCGCACCGCGGCGCTTTCCGGTGGCTCAGCCGTGACAGGGAGGGCCGGCCGGCCGCCTCATATACAAGGCTCTCCGCTTGGTGTGGCCCCGGCTGGGTGTGTGTGATAGCCGAGCGTCCAGGGGCCCCCGTCTGCATCACCGCTGCTCTGTGCGTATCCGAGCCCGTGAGCACTCTAGGGAAGTGGGACAGGACTCCGAGGAGGGCCGCAGCGGGTAGGGTCTGACACGTTCTGCCGTGGTCACCTGCTCCTGCTTGAGCACTGCGGATCTGGACGAAGTGAGGCACACGTGCTGTGTCAGGACATTTACAGACTCATGGCCTTGTGACGTGTTCACGCTCAAATTACATGTGGAGTTTAAAATTTTTCCTTCTAGAAGGAAGATTTTCCTTAGTAGTAGATCTTTAAACACAAGAAAAAAACAGCTGACCTTGAACAACACAGGTTTGAACTCCACTTAGTTGTGGAGTTTTCTTTTTTTTTTCTTTCCTGATAAAATCAGTACAGTACTGTAAACATATTTTCTTTTCGTTGTAATTCTCTAAAATGTTCTCTTGTCTCCAGCTCTTTTCGTCATAAGAATACAGCCTAATGTGGGATGTGCGTGTTAACCCTTCATGTGGTCGATAATAATGCTTCTGGTCAATAGTAGGCTATTACTAATTAAGTTTTGGGGGGAGTCCAGAGTTAACATGTGGATTTTTAACTGAACTCCAGGGGTGAGCACCCCAACCCTCAGGTTGCTCAACATCTGTATTTGTCTGAAGTTGTACAAGAGAAAACTGTGTTAAGCATTTAAATCTTTTTTTAATGGAACGTTGTGGGAACTAAGGGGGTTCCCCTCAATTTGAAAGAGCAGGGGAAGGGCAGAGAGAGAGAATCCCAAGCAGGCTCTGCTCAGAGCCCAACTCGGGGCTTGAACTCACAAACAGATCATGACCTGAGCCAAAATCACGAGTCGGATGCTTAAGTGAGCCACCCAGGCACCCATGTTTGAGTTTTTAAAACTTTGGGCATTTTTCCTTGTCGTAAGTATTTTGTGAAAACCGGTGGCGCTGAATCTTTATTGATATGTGTAATTTACGTGATTGTTCTTGAAAGCGGTTTCTGGTGTTTCATTGGCCTCGGTGAGCGTGTAAGTTATATTTATTAGAAGAACAGGTTGTGTTTAAGTAATTTTATTTTTTATTACTGGGCTCAGATTTAATGAAATGGCAAAGTGGGAAAATTCTTGAAGGATATGAGCTTTAGAATTTATTTTAAACCCATTCAGATTTGAATGTGTCACTTACCTTTTGCCTTGAGCACTGCCTGTCACCTGGCAGTCTTCATGTGCCCACCTGCCCCCGTGTCGTCTGCCGCCTCGTGCTCCGTGTGTGGCCCTTTTTGGCTTTGCAGAAGGGTGTGTGGGTTACAAGACGTACATGGGTTGTCTCTGGACCTTCGGGTGGACTTTGGGTGTGGGGAACCGTGGCTCCCGCCTTCTCTCGGGGGCCCCCGGCCGCAGGCGGTGTGGGCACTTGTGTGCTGGCGCGGAAGTCGTGTCACACTGATCTTTTACAAGGGGTGTGGTACGTGAGCTGTGATCCCCTTACTGGGTGCACGTAAAAGCAACGCACAGGTGTTTGTCGCCTGGCAGCGAAGGGAGCTCTGGGGGCTCAGCTGAGCTCGGCGGGCGGCTTCTGACAGGAGTGAGGTTTGGCATTTCGCACTTATTATTTATTTGGATTTGTAAAAAAAAAAAAAAAAAAAAAAACATTTTAAGTTTATTCATTTTGAGAGAGACTGAGCGTGAGAGTGCGGAAGGGGCAGAGAGAGAGAGGAAGAGAGAATCCCGAGCAGGCTCAGCACTGTCAGCGCGGAGCCGGATGCAGGGCTCGAACTCACAAACCGTAAGATCGTGGCCTGAGCCGAAAACCAAGAGTCGGATGCCTAACCGAGCCACCCAGGCGCCTCACTTACCTGGAATTTTTCATTCGCGCGTATCTTGCAGATTTTGAGAACGGCAAGGGACGCCGTATTTAGAAATGAAGCGATTGCTTTCACTTTGCAACAGCAGGAAAATGCCGGTTTGCCTTTTAGGGTGAAGGAGCGGCGAGAAGCCCGAGCGCGGCCGAGTCCGTGGCCGCCGGCGCCGCGGCCGGGCCCTCCTCGTGCGCCAGAGGTAAGAGCGGCCGCGGCCTCCGTCGGGTGCTGGGCCTCGGCTGCCGGGGCCCCTTCGGACGCCTTCCCGGAGACCTCGTGGGGGCGGGAGGCGGACGCCAGCCCCGAGCCCCCCTGCGTCTGCGCGCGGGGCTGTGAAGCAGGAGCCGAGTATTCTAGAGAGATGCCTCCAGCGTGTCCGATGAAGTGAGATGTTATATGGACTCAGGAACACCTGCTTCCTGAACGATCACCTGCCCTGGTGGTTCTCCGAGGTTCTGGCTCCAGGACCCCTTACGACCCCTCCAGCCCCGGGGAGCTGCTGTGTGTGTGCCCGCTGTCCGGATCGGCAGTATTCTTGGTTCAAAATAGTCATTCCCTTACAAGTAACCCCGGTCCCCCGGTACCTGTTAACAGTGTGTTTTTGTGAAAAATAACATTTTCAAGATGAAAAGCCCACGATGAGGAGAGTAGTCTCGTTCTGCACTTGCGCAGCTCTCCACCGACCACCAGCTCTCCGCGGCTCGGCCTCAGCGTCGGGCGGGCTGAGCCAGCTCCCAGCTGTCTGGAAGCCCGGCCGTGGCCCGGAGGAGAGCGCGCGGGGAGGCACGGGGCCACTGTGTGTGTCGGGGCGTCGGTTCTGACCCCGCGGGCCCTGCCGGGGTGTCGGGAGCCTCAGACCCCACTGAGAGCTGTCGGCCTGTCCTAGAAGTGACATTCACGAAGAGTTCAGTAATTCTGCCTTCGGTTTGTCTAAGGAGCTTGTCCTGACCGAAGACGTTTTTACATTTCTCACGTCTGGGACGTGTGTGGTTCAGTAATGGCTTTCACTTAAGAGGTGACTGGGATGGTGTGTGGCTCAGTCTGGCGTCCTCGGGGCGGGGGGGGGGGGGGGGGGGCACGGCCTGCCTGGGGCCTGTTGTGCCCGCACAGAGTCTGGTGGGCGCCTGAGGAGCGGCATTGCCGTACTTAGGCCTGAGACCTAAAAAGCAAGAAATCCCAGCTACCGTGGTGGCTCAGATCCGTGATCTTTGACCTGTGGTGTTAAAGGTCCATTTCGAAGTCAGGGCCAAGATTTCCTCTCTGCCTCGTTGATCTCGTGTGTTTACCGTATGGACTTAACCGTGGAGTAGTTTTTAATCAGAACTACAGTTTGTGTCCCCACCTGCACCCCCAAGTTGGAAATCCGGTTTGCGGGCAGAGCACCTAGGCTCACAAGTGAATTCAGCCCGCTCCAGGAAGAGAGCTTAGTGAGTACGGTCGTCTCCGGGAGAAGGTTTAGAGCTCTAGTCTGAGTGTAATTACGCCTGAGTAGTCGCCTCACATGATGACGTGTTTGCAGTTTCTGAGTCTTTTTATTTTACTGTTGAGATTGTTCAACGATTTTGGTTATCTTTGAGCAGAGTTATCTTGGACACCAATGGGTTATGTTGTTCGGCAGACATTATCTACAGAACGGCCACCGGCCCCTAAAAACGTTACTTCCATGATAAACCTAAAGACGGTTGCTTCATCAGCAGACCCCAAAAGCGCTAGTATGTCACCCTCTGAAGTTTTCTCTGCGGACCCTTCCTGCAAAGAGAAACACGTCCACCCTACTAAAAAGGTATGTGTGCCACTTGGGTTATGTTGGTCTTCTCTGCCACTGACCGGGTAGTCTCGTCATCTCTTCTCAGCTCCTACGGGAGTGTCCCATTCTATACTGTAGTCCCGATCTGACTTGGTCCCACTTGCGCCTTGAGAGAAAGTCGAACCCCAGTCCGGGAACACGAGTGGTGGAGAAGGTGTAACCCCAGTCCGGGAACATGAGCGGGAGCTTTTAGAGGGAGGGGCCGTGTCCGTTTCAGACCGGTGGTCTCCGTGGCCGTGAGCCGTTGTGAAGTCTCTGAAGGAGAGACGCCGGCAGAAGCTTAACGCTCTGGCGTGTAAAGGCTTGCTCCTTCGCCCCCCCGTCCTTCGTCTGTTGAATTCCAGCTGCTCTCCCTGTTTACTCAACAGTAAAACAGTTGAGTTCCACGCTGTGGGATCAGCTGCGTGTCAGTGATGCTTGGCTAACTGCAGCTTTCTTGTTGTGAGATAGCATTTCAGAATCCACGTTTCTCTCTCCTCTCAAATAATTTGAAGCTGTCATCTTTTTGGTCCCTTCGTTTCATTTCTTAAAGAGCCTTTTTTATGGGTCTAGATTTTGTTCTCGAATCTCATTGTGTACTGGTACGTTATTTCAGGTTGTAACACGGCCGTATTTGTTTAGTGCAACGATGTCCCGTCTTTTGGAGGGCGAGGATACTCTCTCATACCCCTAGTGTCACAGACTGTCCCCCGCAAACGGGAGCTGTGCGTTGACGGTCAGTTTGAGGGAGAGAAGGTGTGCTGGCGACAGGTACGGTGAGGTCACACCTGTGTGCCTGCCCTCACGGCTCTGTGAACCGTGTGCAGGACTCCAGCGGAGCAGCCGAGTCCCCTCTGCACTCGGTGCCGCCAGCTCGGGGAGCGTGGGCACAGGCCGCAGGATGGGGCGCGTGGGTCTCTGGCTGCTGCTTCCCCTCTGCTGCCGTCTCACCATCCGAACCAGTTTTCCTGGCGCTCAGTTAAATTCTTAGAGTGGAGAGGTTTTGTTTTCCCAGAATCTCTTTTAAAATTCCATTTTGATTATAGGCACAAGGAAAGTTTTAGAAGCGTTCTAAGCCAGAGACGAGAAAATTGGGATCGCCTGTGGTCTGATAACCCAGAGGGCGTGGTCTCGTGTGTAACGGAGATAACGGGGGTCACAGTGGTTTTTCCCTCTGAAGCCTTGTGCTGTGAATTTTTGTTACCAAGATAATGTTACATCAGAACGTAATACCACAAAGACCTGCTTGTGAACAAGGTCATCTTCTCCTCCCTTTGTTGTTCCCTCCCAGGGAAGCCTGTGTCAACAGCCTGGTATGTGAGCTACCTCACGGTCCCCAGAGCATCAACAAATAGAGATTTTTTTGTTTTGCTCTTTGAGGTTTTTTTCTTTTAGACAAAAATGGGGTCATTCTGTACACATCATCCTTCACAGTTGCCTTGTTCACGAACAAGATTCCATGGACAGGTCCCGTGGGTCAGTAGGTAAACCTGCTTCTCAGTACCACTGGAGGCCAAGTCCCCGCTGGGGATGAAGCAGGACCCCAGATGCTCTGTTGGAGCCCCTGCTCTGTTAGCGCTTCCGTCCTGACAGCCCGGCGCTGTGCAGACAGGTACTGTTAGTGCCTCGGAGGGGAAGAAGAGGGAGAGGCTCCGAGGAGATGCCATTGCTCTTGAGCTGGAGTGACGGTGCAGTCCTAGCCTACATCCAAGTGTGGGCGCGAGTGCAAAGGCCCTGAGGCCAAGGTGCATTTGACCTGATTGAAGAAAGGCCAAGGGACTGAGGGGGCGTGGGAACAGTGGCGTCACATCAGCCGGTGTGGGATGGGCCTAGGCAGTTGTCCCATCCAGAGGCTCCCCAGGGGGTTCCGATGTGTAGTTTAGGGACTGCCGGGCCGTGGTGCCGGAAGGGGCACGTGAGTGTTTGAAAAGACTTCGAGTCGGTATTAGAGACATTCATCTTCTTTGGCTCAAAAGTAGGTTTGTCCACGTCTACCAGTTTAAAAATAACCGGATGTGACAACTATTTCAGCAGACTTCTTTTCCTCGATTACTCTGCTGAACGCTGGCTCTCTGGAAAATAGGGACGAGGAGCCAAACTCGGAGCAGAGCTGCCCTGTGGTCGTACAACCTGATATCTCAAGTTTGCTGACTCATGGGAGTAAGCACTCTAGTGAATGTCTTAAAAACCCATGATTTTTGCTGTTTTTTGTTCTAGTCCAAAGCGTCACAAGGTGGCGATCCTGAGCAAAATGAAGCCTCAAGAAAGCATAAGAAAAAGAAAGAAAAGTCTAAATCGAAATACGAAGTTTTGACCATTCAAGAGCCGCCAAGGATTGAAGTACATTTATATTTATGACTCACCTCGTATGACGTAACAGTGGGTCTGTTGTGATAGAAACGTGGGTTCGTGCTGGCTTCCGAAGGGAAAGTCTCCATTATTTTCTTTAATAGTCTTTGCCCAGTGCTACAGAAAATAGTTGTCCCCCTTCTCCTTCACTGTGGTGGCCCGGCATGGTCCCCGAGTTGGTACGGGCGCCCAGCGAGCGCGAGAGTGCGCGAGCGGTCTAGACACGGACTGCCGCCTGGGGTCTGGTAGCGTGTGTACCGTGGGGCTCACGTTTACCCTCAGTATCTCGTTCACCTGGTCTTCCCTTGCCTTGACACGCTGGCTTTTGTGGGGTCTGCTTTTCTATCCAGCAGTGTTACTCTCGTGTGCTTTACTCTGGAGAGAAAGTTAGAGTGCCCTAACTCCATCGGGGGCCCTGGCCGAGGGAGTTACATCCAACTTCCAGCGTTGCTCTGTAAATTCTTTTCCTGTGGCGCCCCAAGAAAGCCCGTGTCCTGCACGGAGTCGTGCTGGCTTCTGACTCAGTTCCAGACTCAGTGGCCTGGCTCCTGGCGCTGGCAGAAGTGTGTCTCAGCATCCAGCGTAGGGCCAGACCTGACACTTTCCTGCATGCTTAGGGGCTCCCGGGGCTCCTGGAACATCCCCCCGAGGACTTTGGGGTCGCACGTTTGAAGACCTACGACCCTGTAGAGCATTGGAGCTCGTGTGTTTGTGCCCTCGTTTTCCACATAACTTCTGCGACTCAGCTGAGATGTTAACAGAAGCACGCAAGATGCTTTTAAATGGCGGGAACGCTGTCGTTAGAGGCCCCCTGCCCTATTTTCTAGCTTGGGGTCAGCACACGAGACAGGGAGGTTCTGTCTCCTGAGTCTAGACTGACCAACACGCTTGCAGCCTGTGCCCAGGGGGTCAGGGGCCCCCATGTCCTCAGGACCCTGCTCGCTGCCCTCTGGGGCGGGGCGGGGGGGGGTGGATTACAACATTGCTCTGTAAATCTAAGAGTCAGACAGTGTGGGGCTGGTGTGGGTGCCCTTGAGGACTTGTGTGGGGCTCGTTACAGACAGAAGGACGTGAGCAAGGAAGGGCTTGCACCTAGGCACACTTGCTCCTCGTGGTCCGCGGATGGCTAAAGGGTGTGTGGTTTGCTCAGGACGCCGAGGACTTTCCCAGCCTGGCTGCCGCGTCTGAGCGCAGGGACCGAGGGGCATCTCCACGACTTCAATCCAGACAGCAGCCACAGGTAATGTTCCGGTCAAACCCGTCACCGCTCCAGGCTGAACTTTTCTTGCTCGGCTAAACCTTATTTTCCAGATTTCTTTATGTACGAAGACAGGTGGTTTGTTGTGATTCATTCCTTCATTGGAGAATCACATCCAGCATGTTGACATAAACGTGCTCTAAGCTCAAATGTTTTGTCATCTTTGTACCGAGACTTGGTCACTGACTGTCACTGCTGTGTCAGAAAGGAGGGGCACAGGCTGCTGGTACGGGGGGACAAGAATTCCTTTGTGAGGCAGCAGTGTCTAACAGAACCAAAATAAGAGAGCCTCTAAGATTCATACAAAGTGAAGAGCTGGGTCCCCTTGAACCCCCCCCCCCCCCCGGTGGATTCAGGGCTGAACTTGGGATTCGCCACCTAGATGGAGAGATTGCACGTGGCCGGTGTCTTCTCTCGTCTCCAGCATCTTCGTTGTCCTTTCGCCTTTTGAGGTGGAATAATTTCACATTTGCGAGAAGTAAAATTCTCAGCCTGTGTGCAAATTAACGGGATTCCCGTGTCATAACTGGGTCACCTTCCATCCCTGCCTGCGGAGGTCTCTGTAGCAGGTCTGTGGGGCCCTTTGTGTTCGCCCCTGATGTGGGCCCTCGTCCAGGCAGGAGGGCAGCAGTGGGGGTGCTGGAGTGCATGCATGCAGCAGTCTTCCAGACAGAGCTTACATTTGCTGAGTATATCCCACTCTGTGCCTAAAGTTAATACTTACCTGCTGTGTGTATTTTGAATCCTCTCCCCATGACTTCACGGCATTCAGTTGACTCACCTGGGCAGTTGCAGACTGGATGGGTGAGTCAGTGACACCAGTCACTTAGCCTCACACAAACTTTTGTTGCCAGACTTCCTACAGGTCTTGGTTTTTTATCCATAAGTATGCACTCTTATTCACAGTATAGCTGTAGACTGAAATGTTGCTGGTTTCATTATAAACCCAGGGCTCTGAGAGAAGGAGGAAATAAACAACCGTGGCAGTAATACTGAAAGATAACGTGGGGGGCCCCTGGGGGGCTCAGTCGGTTGAGCGTCCGACTTCGACTCAGGTCACGATCTCACGGTTTGTGAGTTCGAGCCCCGTGTCGGGCTCTGTGCTGACAGCTCAGAGCCTGGAGCCTGCTTGGGATCTTCTGCCTGCCTCTCTCTCTGCTCCCCTCAGCTCCTACTCTGTCTCTTTCTCAAAAAATAAACATTAAAAAAAAAAAAAGATAATGTGGCATCGTCCGGGATTTCTTTAATTTTTAGAAGATTTTTATGGTCTCTATGAATCTGTTTCATTTTATCTTGTGGAGGATTGTCACAAAGTAAAGGGTTGTGAGAAGTAGTGTTCTAAATGAACTTCTGATTTTTTAATTCCTTAGAATAATTTTAAAAACAGTGGAAAGAAGAGCCAGGTTCCAGTACAGCTGGATTTGGGGGGGATGCTGGCAGCCTTGGAAAAGCAGCAGCACGCCCAGAGCGCAAGAGCGTCCTCCAAGCCGGTGGTGTTCTCGGGTAAGGGTTTTTTCATCCCGACTGCTCTGTGACTGTTGTATCTTGTAATCAGAGGTATTTCTGTAGAATCCAGAGTGCACGGTAGTGGGATAAGGAGGAAGATAACAGCAGGATGGATCGGGAGTCCAGAGATAAACCCACATATCTATGGGTGGTGAATCTTTGGCCAAATATGTTCATTAAAAGAACAGGGAACACTTTTAAAGATGGTGCTGGGACAGCTGGATTTCTACACACCACAGAAAACTGGGCTTCTGCCTCACGCCATATCCATCATTTTCCTCAAAATGGGGCAGTGACCTAAGTGTGCGAACTAAACCCGTAAAAATGCTGGAAGAAAACAAAAGTCAGTTTCGTGACTCGTAATTAGACAGCGAACAGGACCACGTAAACAAAAACCAACCAAGGACTTCTGTGTACCAGAGGATATTTTCAAGAAAGTGGAAAGATAATTTACTTGCAGAATGTGAGACCATGTTTGCAAGTCACATATCTGATGAGGGCTGATGTCCAAAGATCTACGAACTCTTCCTACAACTCAACGATAAACACCTGCTGAAAAACAGGCAGAGGCGTTGACTCGGCTCCGCAAGAAGATCCACCCGGGACCAGTAACCCGTGAAAAGATGCTCCAAGGATCAGTCATCGCACAAATGCAAGCGAGCGCCTCAGCGAGCTGGCTCCTCACACCTGCTGTGGTCGCCGCAGCCAGACACGGGAAATAGCAGGCGTTGGCGGGGATGTCGAGAGATGGGGGGCTCCCGGGGACGTGAGATGCCGAGACTGACTTGGGAAGCCGGCTGTCAGCTCCTCAGAACGCTAAGTGGAGGGTTGTCACGTGCCCGGCAATTCCATTCCTCTGTGCCCCCGGAAGAGTTGAAAACAGGAACTCGGACGCGTGCAAGCCGGTGTTCGTAGCGGCTTTATCACCACAGTTAAAGGCGGAAGCCCCCACGCCCCGGGTGTGTACCCGCGCAGACGGCTACTGAGCGGGGTCCAGGCGTCCGGTGGCCGCTCCTCAGCCTTGGCAAGGAAGGCGGCCCTGCCACCTGCGCCCACGTGGGTGGACGTGACAACGGTGTGCTGACGAAACGAGCCAGCCTCCGAAGGGCACGTGGTACGGGAAGTATCCGGAGTAGACAAAGACGCAGAGAGTGGATTAGAGGGTCGTGGGGGTTGAGGGTACGTGGACTTCCTGTTGAGTGGGGACAGACTTTCCGTGGGGGCACGAACATCCTTGGGGAATGGGGAGCGATGATGGTCGTGCAACACCGCGCGTGATTGATGCCCCGGGTTGTGCGTTTAGGAATGGTTAAGAGAGAGATTTTTACAAGTTACTTAAACGTGATGACTTTAGAAGTGACGGTTAAGTATTGCAACACTCGGATGCTCAGGGGCCTGAAATGTCTACTCTCTGGCCCTTTAAGAAAGGGACCCCAGCGGACCCTGGCCCGTCCGCCCATCATTTTTTTTGTGTTGTTTTTGTTTTGTTTTTTTGCTGTATTTCCAAGTTGCACGTTGCCGACGTTGCCCCTGCCTGTGGGGGCGTGCACATCATCACCTAGAGCTCAGTCTCCGTTTATGGGTCGTTTCTCTTTGGAGGCGAAGCATGCATATGGTGCGGTGCGCACATCCTGGGTAGGCCCTCTGCAGGGTTTTGGCACACGCAGACCTGTGGGACCCAGACTCCCGTCAGCATTCTCGGAGCTCCCTCCGGCCCCTCCCAGCCCGTCCCTGCCGCTGCCCCAGGCAGCCCCGTGTGGATTCTAGGTCTGCCACGGAATCGTTTTTCCTGTCCGAGAGCTTCGCGTGAAGGGACTTGGTGGTACACGCTCCTTCGTGTAAGCCTTCTTTCGTGCGTCAGGGTGTTTGTTTTTGAGATTTACTCACATTGTATATGTGTGTCTGTCGTTCCTATTTGTTTTTCATTCAGGTGATGTTCAGGTACCACAAAAGTACGCATTTTAAAGGACACAGTTCGGTGGTGTGGAGTTCATCCACAGCGTTGTGTGGTCCTCGTCTCTCTGGTTCCACGTTTCCATCGTGCCAGAGGGAGACCCCACCCAGTCAGCCCTGCGTTTCCCCAGCCCCTGGCAGCCACCAGCTCGCATTTTCTCTGTGCGTTTGCCTGTTCCGACGTGCTCGATAGCCGGGATGGTGCGATTGTGTGACCTTTCGTGTCGGTCGGCTTTCACGGAGCAACACACGTTTGGGGTTCGTCCGTGTTCCTGTGGGCATTCGACTGGCTTTGGTGGCTGACTTATAGTCCAGTGGCCACAGGTGTAGCCACTTACCCATCGACGGACATGCCGGTGGTTTCCCCTTTTGGCTGTGTGAATGATACTCTTGTGAATGTTCACGAACCAGTACTTGAGTATCTGGTTCTGATTCTCTTGGGAGTGGAATTGCTGGGCCATGTGGCAGGGATGTACTTCGTTGGTGAACGTACCAGACCGTTTTCCGTACTGCTTCTGTGTGTTTTACGCTCACCGGTGACGTGTGAAAGTTCTGGTTCTCACAGACGTTTGGTCACGTCGGTCTTCATTCCAGCCATTCTTGGGGCGGTGGGGGGTGCAGGTGGCGTATTTTTGAAGCTAAAAATTGGAAATGCTGTCTCTCCTGTGGATCGTTTTTGTACGGGCCGCTGAGTGGTACATACTGAGCATTTCTGAATCGCATTCTTGTGGCTACGGCAGGAGGACGGTTGTGTGCTACTTTCATGGTGATGTTTACTAAACGCCCAGCGTACAGTCCTGAAATATCTGAATGCAGTTAATTCAGCCGGAGTACAGGGGTCGAGGCACCAGTAGGCAGCATGTCCCCCATCCAGTGTCCCTCCCTCGTGCCGCGTCCCTAGGACCGCCTGCCGTGGCACCACCAGTGGGGAGTGCGCAGGAGGCACGGACTCCGGGCACGGCTCAGGCTGAGCGTCAGGGGCACCAGAATCACTGTTGGGTGGTGGTGGGGGGGGGGGTTTAAGGAGCACTCGGTAGGATTTTTTGTTTGGTTCTTGTTTTTCACTTTTTATCGTGGAGGGTAACGGAAGGGAGAGAAGGCGGTGCACCCTCGCGCCACGTGCCCCTTACCCAGCTCCGGCACTTGTCAGCGCTGTGTCGGTCTTGTTGCATCTCTGACCCTACCTTTTATTTTCCTGAGGTGTTTTAAAGCAACCGGTAGGCTTTATGTCATTGCACGCCGGAGGACCTCGGTGGCGGCCCTGGCTGATGGTGGCTGTGTGTTTAACCGCACCACTCTGCCGTCCTCCAGCGGTGTGAGGGCTTGTTTCTCATTAGCATCGAACGTCCAGCCTCCATTTCAATTTCCTGGACTGTCTCAGTGATGCTGGTAGTTGCATTCTTACCAGGATCCACGCTTGGGTCCGTCACCAGTCTGGGCACATACACACCAACGCCCGGGACCGCTGCCCCTCGGATAGCCCTCCCTGAGCCTTACTTGTCTCAACTCGTCTGTTTGGGAAAGGTCTGCAGGGCTCTGACTGTGTGTCTCAGACCAACCCAGGTGCTTTGGTAGAAGTTGGTAATTTGCTTTTACCTTTACGTGTGGGCAAAGTCCGCTTTTCCTCGGCAGTTAGCTTTGGGCTTGTTCTGTATTTTTTTTTTTTAATTTTTTTTTTAATGTTTATTTACTTTTGAGACAGAGAGAGACAGAGCATGAACGGGGGAGGGGCAGAGAGAGAGGGAGACACAGAATTGGAAACAGGCTCCAGGCTCTGAGCTGTCAGCCCAGAGCCCGACGCGGGGCTTGAACTCACGGACCGCGAGATCGTGACCTGGCTGAAGTCGGACGCTTAACCGACTGAGCCACCCAGGCGCCCCTTGTTCTGTATTTTTTAATGGGATGGTGAGTCAGGGGTGGCCACAGGAGGAGACAGAGGAGAGGCTCAGGAGAACACAGTTTTATTGTACTCCCAGGTTCTTAGAGACAGGAGGTGTGGCCTTGGCTGGCAACGGGGTAGACGGCAGGCACAGGGCAGGAGCAAAGGGAGGGCTTTTAGAGGCCTGATGATTAGTGATGTTGAGCATCTTTTCAGGCACCTGTTGGCCATCTGAATGTTGTCTTTGGAGAAGTGTCTGTTCATGTCTTTTGTCTTTTTTTTTTATTAAAAATTTTTTTAATGTTTTTATTTATTTTAGAGACAGAGCATGAGCAGGGGAGGGGTAGACAGAGAGAGGAAGGCACAGAATCCAAAGCAGGCTCCAGGCTTTGAGCTATTAGCACAGAGCCCGACATGGTGCTCAAACCCACAGACTGAGATCATGACCTGAGCCGAAGTTGGACACTCAACCAACTGAGCCATCCAGGCATTCCTTTTGGGTTTTTTTTTGTTTTGGGTTTTTTTTTTTTTTTTTTTTTTTTTTTTTTTTGGTGTTGAGTTGTGTAAGTTATTTATGTATTTTGGATACTAATCTTTATTGCCTATGTCATTTGCATGTAACTTCTCCCATTCAGAAGGTTGTCTTTAAGTTTGATTGCTTCCTTCACTGGGCAGAAGCTTTTTATTTTGATAAAGTCTCAGTAGTTTTGTTTGTATTTCCCTTATCTCAGGAGACATATTGAGAAAAATACTGCTACAGCCAGTGTCAGAAATTAGTGCCTATGCTGTCTTCTGGGATTTTTATGGTTTCAGGTCTCAAATTTAGGTCTTTAATCAATTTTCAACTTGTTTCTGTGTATGGTGTAAGAAAGCAGTTGTTTCATTACTTTGCGTGTAACTGTCCAGTTTTCCCAGCACCATTTGTTGAAGAGACTTTTCCCATTATATATTCTTGTCTCCACTGTTGAAGGTCCGTGAGCCATACAATTGTGGGTTTATTTCTAGCTTCTTTATTCTGTTCCATTGATCTGTGTGTCCGTTTTTGTGCTGGTTCGATTACTACAGTTTTGTGGTAGAGCTTGAAGTCTGGGATTATGATGCCTCCAGTTTGATTCTTCTTAAGATTGCTTTGGCTATTCGGGGTCTTCTGTTGTTCCATACAGATTTTAGGGTTATTCTAGTTCTGTGAAAAATGCTTCGATGTTTTGATAGGGGTTGCATTAAATCTGTAGATTGCTTTGGGTAGTATGCACGTCTTAACGATATTTGTTCTCCCCACCCACGAGCATGGAATATCTTTCCATTTGTGTGTGTTATGTTCAGTTTCTTCTACTGGGGTTGTATCGTTTTCAGAGTACGTGTCTTTCACCTCCTTGGTTAACTTTATTCCTAGGTATTTTATTATCTTTGCCGCAGTTGTAAATGGGACTGTTCTTAATTTCTCTTTAGTCTGTTTCATTCTTAGTGCGTAGAAACTCAACAAATTTCTGTACATTGATTTTGTATCCTGTGACTTTACTGAATTCATTTATCAGTTCTAGTAGTTTTTGGTGGAGTCTTTAGAGTTTTCTGTATATAGTATCATATCTAAAAATAGTGAAATTTTGACTTTTTCCTTACAGTTTGGAAGCCTTTTCTTTCTTTTTGTTGTCCGATTAACGTGTCTGGGACTTCCAGTACTTTGTGGAATAAAAGTGGTGAGAGCGGACATCCTTGTCTTGTTCCTGACCTTAGGGGAAAGCCCGCAGTTTTTCACCATTGAGGATGATGTTAGCTGTGGATTTTTCATGTGTGGCCTTTATTATGCTGAAGTGTGTTTCCTGTAGATCTATTTTGTTAAGGCTTTTTAACATGAATGGTGGTTGTAGTTTGTCAAATGTTTTTTCTGCATTCGTTGAAATGATCATATGGTTCTTATCCTTTCTCTTGTTGATGTGATGTATCACATTCATTGATTTGCAAATATTGAGCCCCACTTACATCCCAGGAATAAGCCCCACTTGATCGTGGTGAATGATTTTTTTTAATGTGTTGTTGAATTTAGTTTGCTCATATTTTCTTGAGGGTTTTTGCATCTGTGTTCATCAGTGATGGAGGCCTGCAGTTCTCTTTTATTGTAGCGTCTTCATCTGGTTTTGGTGTCAGGATAATGCTGGCCTCATGGAATGAATTTGGAAGCTTTCCTTCCTCTTTTATATTTTGGAATAGTTTGAGAAGAATAGGTGTTAATTCTTCTTTAAATGCTTGGTAGAATCCACCTATGAGGCCCTCTGGTCCTGGACTGGAGTTTGTTGGGAGGTTTTTGATGACTGATGCAATTTCCTTGCTGGTAATTGGTCTGTTCAAATTTTGTATTTTTTCCTGATTCAGTTTAGTGGAGGTTATATGTTAGTAGAAATCTGTCCTTTCTTCCAGGTTGTACAGTTTGTTGGCATATAATTTTCAATAATATTCTCGTATAATCCTCTGTGTTTCTGTGGTGTTAGTTATTTTTCCTTGTTCATTTCTGATTTTGTTGATTTCAGCCCTCTGTTTTTTTTCCATGAGTCCGGCTAAAAGTTTATCGCTTCTGTTGATCTTTGCAAAGAATCAGCTCTTGGTTTCATTGATCTGTTCTATTGTTTTGTTTTGTTTTTTGTTTAGTTCCCATATCATTTGTTTCTCCTATAATCTTTATGATTTCTTTCCTTCTACTGGTTTGGAGGGTTGGTTTGTTCTTTTTCCACCTCCTTTAGGTGTAAGGTTAGGTTATTTTAGACTTTTCTTGTTTCTTAAGGTAGGCCTGTATTGCTGTAAACTTTGCTTTTAAAACCACTTTTGCTGCATCCCAAAGGTTTTGGACTGTCATGTTTTCATTTTCATTTGTTTCCACGTGCTTTTTGATTTCTTAGTTGACCCATTCATTGTTTAGTAGTATGTTGTTTAACCTCCAATTATTTTTGGTCTTTCCAAATTTTTCTTTGTGATTCTTGGTTTCATAGTGCTGTGGTTAGAAAAGATGAATGGAATGACTTCTCTCTCTTTGAATTGGGTGAGACTGGTTATGTGACCTAATCTGTGATCTCTTCCAGAGAATGTTCCATGTGCGCTTTGAAAAGTGTGTACAGTCTGTTTTATGATGAAATGTTCTAAATATATCTGTTGGATCCATCTGGTCAAATGTGTCATTCAAAGCCATTGTTTCCTTGCTGATTTCCTGCTTGGATTATCTGCCCATTGCCATAAGTGGAGCGTTAAAGCCCCCTACTATTAACGTGTTACTATTGATTACTCCCTTTATGTTTTTTAGTAGCTGCTTTGTGTTTGGGCACCTTCACGTTGGGTGCCTACATGTTTACAGTTACTGTCTTGTTGCATTGTCCCCTTTATGAGTATAGGGTGTCCTTCTTTGTTTCTTGTTTTAGTCTTTGTGGTAAAGTTTATCTTGTCTGATAAAAGCATTGCTACGCTGGCTATCTTTTCATTTCTCTTTGCAGGATAAACACTCTTCCATCCCTTCCCTTTCAATCTGCATGTGGCTTTAGGTCTGAAATGAGGCTTTTGTAGGCAACATTTAAGTGTTTTGTTTTGTTTTAGTTCATTCTGTCTTATGTCTTTTGACTGGAGCGTTTAGTCGTTTACATCCAAAGTAATTATTTATAGAAACATGTTCCTCGTCATTTTGTTACTTGTTCTGTGATTCTTTTTGTAGATCGTCTCTGTTCCTTCTCTTGCTCTCTTCTCTCATGGTTTGCTGGCTTTCTTTAGTGATATACGTAGAGTTCTTTTTTTTTTTTTTATTTTTGCATATGTGTTACCAGTGTTTGGTTTGTGGTTGTCATTAGGTTTCCATATCATATCTTATACATAGTTTGTATTGAGTGGTTGGTCACTTAAGTTTGAATCCATTCTAAAAGCACTAAATTTTTACTCCTTTCCCACTGTGTTTTGGGTACATGGTGTCATAGTTTACATCCTTTTATTTTATGAATTCTTTGAGTTTTATAGATAATGCTTAATTTTACTGCTTTTGTGCTCCCTGCCTTTCTTACTCATGCTTATGTGGTTTTTCCTTTCCACTTGCAGAGGCCCCTTTAAAAATTCTTGTAGGGCTCGGTTAGTGGTGATGAATTCCTTTAACTTTTGTTTGTTTGGGAAACTCTTCATCTCTCATTCTATTCTGAATGACAGCCTTGCTGGCTAGAGTGTCGTCAGCTGCAAGTTTTTTCCTTTGGGCATCTTGACTAGATCGTGCCACACTCCCTTCTGGCTTGCAGAGCTTCTGCTGAAAAACCAGCTGATGACCTTATGGGGTTTCCCTGGTATGTAACTGTTTTCTCCCTCACTGGTTTTAAAATTGTCCCTTTATCAGTAATTTCTGCCATTTTAAGTTTTTTGTTTTTTATACATTTATTTATTTTTGAGAGACAGCGAGAGACAGAGTGTGAGCAGGGGAGGGGCAGAGAGAGGGGGAAACACAGAATCCGAAGGAGGCTCCAGGCTCCGAGCTGTCAGCACAGAGCCCGACACGGGGCTCGAACCCACAAACTGTGAGATCGTGACCTGAGCCGAAGTCAGACGCTCAACCGACTGAGCCACACGGTGCCCCTCTGCCATTTTAGTTACTAAGTATTTTGGGGTGGACCTCCTTGGGTTTATTTTGTGTGTATGGCAGGGGAGCTCTGTGCCTCCTGCATCTGGATTTTTGTTTCTTTCCCCAGATTTGGGAAGTTTTCATCTATTATTTCTTTAAATTAGCTTTCTGCCCTCCTTTCTCTTCTGGGACTCCTATAATATGAATGTTATGACACTTGATGGTGCTGCTAAGTTCCTTCCCTTAGTCTTTTTTCATTTTTTATTCTTTTTCTCTCTCCTTTTCTACTTGATGGTTTTCGTTTCCCATTGTTACGTTCCCCAGGTCACTGATCGGTTCTTTCTTCTGCTTCCTGCAGTCTACAGTTTATTCCATCTCGTGCACTTTAACCCAGTTATTAAGTTGTTTGTCTCTGATTGGTTCTTTATTTACATCTTCTCTCTCTTTGTCAAGGGTGTCACTGAGGTCCTCCACTCTTTTCTCAAGTCCACTGAGTTTTTTTTATGACCATTACTTTAAATCTCTGTCAAGAATATCATTTAACTCCATTTCGCTTAGCTCTCTTGCTCCGATTTTGCCGTGTTCTTTCTTTGGGACATACTCTTCTGTCTCCTCATTTTGTCTAATTCTGTTTCTGTGTGTTAGGAAAGTCAGCTGTGTCTCCTGCTCTTGGAAGTCGTGGCCTTATGAGGAAGAGGTTCTGCAGTGCCCTGTGGTGCAGTGTCCCCTGTTCCCTAGGGCCTGGCGTTTCAGGGACGTCACCTGCACGTGTTGCATGTGCCCTACTGTTGTGGCCTAGGCACTTTTTCCTTCAGTCTGCAGTGGCTCTCTGTGCCTGTTTTGGGCAGTGTTTGGTCCCAAACAGTGTTGTGAGTGTTGCGAGCTCACCAGTCAGGGGCTGCTGTAGGCTTGAGTCAGACCGGATGTTTGCCAGCAATGTGGTAGCACCGACCGAACTGCAGGGAGCTTTCCCTGTGTTGTCTCCTGAGAAGCTTGTGTTGGTGGGTGGGTCCTGCAATCAGACCAGATGTCCGACCCCTGCCCACTGCTGGGGCCACAGTCGGACCGGTGTGTGTGGTGATTGTCCCCTATCCTGGGGCAGGAGTCACTTGGGAGTGGTGCTGGGCTCTTGTGGAGTTGCTTGCTCACTGCCTGGCTTGTGGCACTGGTTTGGATGGGCCTGGGCCCAGGGCACGTTGGAGGGGGAGATTGACAGGAGAGCTCTGGGGTGGAGCTCCCGATACCAGCAAGGTCCCTGCTGGTCCGCTGCCACTGGGGACCTGCGGTGCACAAGGAAAACTCCCGGAGGCAGGCCTGGATGCAGGGGGTAGGTCTGCAGAAGAGCATGGGAGTGAGGGGCACAGTGCTGGCAAGGTCCAGTCCACTGTGGGAGGGGGCCTGCAGCTCTGCCCCAGAAAGCTGCCGAGGCCAGGGTCGGGGGGCAGGTCCTCAGGAGAGGGCAGGGCTGGGGTGTGGGCAGGACACAGTGTTACCAAGCAAGGTGGAGAGTGTTCACTCTGTGCTGGTTCCCACAGGTTCCTGGGTGTCTCGGCTGGGGGGTGGGGAAGGGAAATGGCACCTGCCAGCTCTTTTGTTCTGGGGGAAGTCTTCCGAGGATCCCTGCCCCTCCGGCGCATGCTCTGAGATCAGTAAACGCATCTTCCTCCCGCATACCCCAGGCCTGTTTTCAGCCTGCTGCTTGTAGGCTGTATCTCCGCAAGGCTACCGTGCTGTCTCTGTGAGGGTGGGTCTCCGTCTCCCGTAGCCCTCCAGTTCTCCCGGCACAGAGTTATTGATTCTTAACGTTTCAGGTGCTGTGCCCTGCTTGACTAAGAACCCACAGTGTTTGACCTGTCCGGTTTTCAAAGCCAAGTGTGGTGATTCATCTTCCCACTGTGGGTTCTGGGTGTCTGGTGTGGGGTCTCCTCTTCTCCACTCTGCACCTGGTGCATTTCTCCCTCCTGTGGACGGTCCTACAGGTCCATTTGGCTCCAGGCCATGTCTCCACCCTTCCTACCATCTTTGATGTGGCCTCTTCCATACATTTAGCTGTGGAGAGTCTGTTCTGCCTGTCTTCAGGTCCTTCTCTGGGTTATTTACACTCACGTGGCTGTTATCTAGGTGTAACCATGGGATGGGGTGAGCCTAGGACCCGCCTACTCTGCTGTCTTCCCCAGAAGTAAGATTTAGCCTTAAAAGACCCTAGGATTTTCAAAATGGTCAACGAGCATTGGCTTCAACTTAAAGTCACCAGCCGCATTGGCCCCGATGAGACGGCCGGCCCGTCTTTGGAAGCTTTGAAGCCAGGCGCCGACTTCTCCTCTCCAGCCACGGAAAGTCCTAGGTGGCCTCTTCTTCCTACGGGAGGCTCTGGCCTCGGCCCCGAACACCTGCCGGTGAGTGTGGCCGCCGTCGTGATTCCCTCAGCCGGATGCTCTAGAGAACTTGCCGCAGCTGCCCCTCCCCGCACTTCCACGTCGGGACGACGGCCTCCTTCCTCAGACCTCCCGAAACCACCTCCCCTCACTTCAGACTCGTCCTCTGCAGGCTCCTCACCTCTGTCAGCCTTCACGGGACTGAAGAGTCAGGGCCTCGCTCTGGGTTAGGCTTCTCTGAAGGGAAGGCTGCGGCCGGTTTCGTCTTCTGTCCAGACCACTAAAACGTTCTCCACATCAGCAGTAAGGCTGTTTTCCCTTTTTTTTTTTCTGTTAAGAAATAGAGGGGCACCTGGGTGGCTCTGTCAGTTAAGTGTCCGACTTCGGCTCAGGTCACGATCTCTCGGTTCATGGGCTTGAGCCCCACGTTGGGCTTTGTGCTGACAGCTCAGAGCCTGGAGGCTGCTTCAGATTTGGTGTCTCCCTCTCTGCCCCTCCCCCTTTGCGAATACCCTAGGCCTGTTTTCAGCCAGCCTGCTAGGGCGTGCGCGCTGTCAAAAATAAACAGTAAGAAAAAATTTAGAAAGGGCATGCAAGTGGTGGAGGGGCAGGGGGGAGAGAGAATCTTGAGCAGGTCCCAGCACAGAGCCTGATGCAGGGCTTGATCTCGTGACCGTGAGATGGTGACGTGAACCGAAATCAAGAGTCGGACGCTTTACCGGCCTAGCCACCCAGGCTCTCCCGCTTCTACTTTCTTACTGTCCGTGCGTTCGCTGGAGTGGCAGTTAGCGCCCTTCAGGAACCACCGTGGCGGTCACAAGAGCTCTAGGCCTTTGGCTGGTCTCGGCTTTCACCGGGCCTTCTTGTGGCTGGGCACGTAGAGGCCATTGGCGGGATTGTCAGCTGGCTTGATTTCAGTGCCGCTGTGTCTCAGGGCCTGGGGGGGCCCAGGGAAGGGGACAGAGACCGGGGAACGGCCGGTCAGTAGAGCAGTCAGCGCTTAACACTTACCGATTAGGTTCCGCGTCTTACACGCGCGTGGTTCGTGGGGCCCCGAACAGTTGCGGTGGGAAGTCCCAAGATCACTGGTCACAGGTCACCACAAGCAGTAATAATGATGAAAAAGATTAAGATCTTGTGCGAATTGCTGCAGAGAGACACGGGGTGCAAATCTGACTGGAAAAATGGCGCCGGGAGGCTGGCCAACACACGTGCCTGTGCTCCGGGTGCCGTCACGCTCTGGCCTCCACTGTCGTCCGCGAGACGGCAGGTGCCCCTGGTCCCGCTCCCGTTGTGGTGAACTGCCGTCCCCCTGCTCTCTGTGGTCGACCTTCGGCACTGGGCCCGGGCGCGTGTGGTGTGCATCTATCTCCGTGCGCCCTGCCTTGGCTGTGCCTTGGCTCTGGGCACCGATGCTCTCCTCAGACTCGGGAACTTTCAGGCCTGTTTCTCTCGTCTCCCTCACCCCACGTTATGCGTGCATCAGTCTGCGGGCCGTCGCCCCACTGTCCTCAGGTCGGTTCGCGTTTCTTAATCCCTTTGAGTGTTTTCTTGGAACTGAATCGCTTGTATCGATTCCTCTTCGTCCTCACTGGCGTTTCTGCCGTGTCAGGTCTACTGCGGGGCCGTCTCTACGGTCTCTATTCATCGAATCCCTGGCTTCAGATGTGCTCACACATTTGCCTCGAGTCCCTCGTCGGCCACGGCCCGCAGCTAGCGGCGCTCACCCGGCTTCTCTTCTCATCCTTTTCCGAGAGTCTCAGAATTTCTTGAGAACAGTGAACATTTTAGTTAGCATGTTGTCACAGCTCGGGATTCTGAATCCCGCCACCCCCCACCCCCACCCCCGAGAGCAGCGATGGCAGTGGTTTCGTTGGGGATTTTTTAGTAACTGCGCAGGTCTGAATCTGAGAGCTCGCTGGTGTCTCAGCTCGGTGGCTTTTCCCTGTTCCTACTGTCTGTGGCGCTCCAGGGGTCACTCCCGCATCTGCACGGCACACACACCGGAGGTTGTGCTCAAACGCGTGGAGATCGCACAGGCGCCTCCGCCTGTGTGGTCACAGGTGTGTGTTCGCTTGCGGGCCGTGCTCAGGCCGGCCGTGGCTCGGGGCCCTGGGACTCGTGCGATGCCTGCACACGCACGAGGGCTCTGTCGCCGGCAGGGATGTGGGCGGCCTGGCTCTCGCCCTGCTGCTTGCCCGCAGACGACCACCGCCGAGGCTGCCTGCCCTGCCTGCTGCCGGGTCACTTCTCTGAACGCTCACGCTCTGAATCCAGCAGCCCCTTCCGGCAGAGACCGTGAAGCTGCAGGTTTTCACGGGTGCTCCTCCGCCCTGGTGCAGCCAGCTGTCGGCAGGGAGAGAATGGGAGCACCCCGGACGGGATGCCCCAGACCGTGCTGTTCCCACCGGACTTCGATGGAGCACCGGTAGAGCTGTGTCGTTTGCCGTCAGCCTTTGGTCGCGTCCGAGGGGGCTGACGTGATCGGTCATGACAGTTGTGTCCCGCTTGGTGGCTGCTCTTGGGGCTGGGGGTTGGCATCTTCACTGTGCGTGTGGGAGGGATCCCGGGCGACCCGCTCGTGCCGTGTGTGGAGAGTCGCCCGGCGGAGGGCAGACGGGAGGGGCCCAGGTGGCGGGAGTCACAGGAGCCCGGCGGAGGTCCTGCCTTGGGAGGTGGCATTAGGGACAGAGCGAGCGGATGTGAGCAGGGTCAGCACGGGGGGGTGGGGGGGTGGTTCAAGAACGGCTCGTCGTGTGTACGTCTCAAACCGACCGTGGGAGCACAGCTTCGGAGATCCCAGCAGCTGCACGGGGCTGGCGGTGGCTTGGAGCTGGAGTGCAGACCCGTTGTGTGCCGAAGCAGGGCACCCGGCGTGCCGCCAGGGAAGACGCCAGTAACCTCTGTATTCCAGACCCGAGGAGGGCAGGGAGATAGTGGGGTCCTTGACGCTGGATGGTGGGGACGTGGGGGGTGTTGTCCCGTTCTCTTTTCTGGGGTGTGTGTGTGTGCAAATGGTCCCAGAGAAAGGGAAGAGAGGGTTTCCTCGCAGCCAGAACGAGCTGGGAAGGGGAGCAGGATGGGACAGCGCAGCGGAAACGGCAAGGCACAGCTGTGATCTTGTGTGGATGGTGGGCTGATGTCACCAGCTGCACAGGAGCTGATCGAGGAGAGTGTATTTATGTCTGGAAAACTCGAGAATCCGCTAGAAGAATTCCTAGAATCTTATAAGCTAGGGAGGGAGGAGGGATGTGTGGAATCCCGTGGCCCCTTCTGCAGAGGCAGGGTCAGCTGGAAATGGGGAGGCACTCCTCGGGAGAGCCGTCGTGAGTACGCGCTGTCTGGAGACACCTAGTGTCAGGAGGGTGGGGGCCCACCCCACCCCCAGTCTGCCCTCTCCCGGGCAGCGTGCAGGTGCCATCACAGGGATAGGACGACGCTTTTCCCCAGATCAGTTGACGGCTCTTTTGGATCTCCCCCAGAAGACACTAAACTCCCCTGAGAGCCGTGGCCCGTGACAGGGTTGTGTGAACATCCGTTTGATGAGGACGAGGGAGGTCACGGGCGGACGGGCAGTGTGGCGGCGGCCTGATCAGTGCGTCCCCTCCGTGTGGCAGTTGGGGCGGTGCCGGTTCTCTCCAGAGACCCTGCGTCGGGGAAGAAGGGCCACTTCAGCCAGGTGAAGACCCCACACAACCCCTTGGACTCCAGCGCCCCGCTGATGAAGAAGGGGAAGCAGAGGGAGGTCCCCAAGGCCAAGAAGCCGACGTCATTGAAGAAGGTACAGGGTGGCCACTTGAAACTGGGCGCGGGAAAACCTAGGACTCTCCTGTGTGTGTGTTACGTCTTCCGGCCCCTAGCGTTTTACGTGTGGATGTGGACTCCCCTTGCATGTGCCCTATGAAGAAGCGTGTGTGGTTCTCTGAAGAGCGGTCCCCCCCTGGGTGACGGGGCAGAGGGACGCGGCAGGGCACCCCTGCTGCTGCAGGCGGGGAGTGCTTGGCCGTGACGTCCTCCTTCTCATCCGACGCGGGGTCATCTGCCTGCCGTTCAGATTCCATGGATACGGGTCCCGTTGGGGCTGTCGCGGCCGGCGGAAGGTGGCCCGGGTCCAGCGTGCCCGGCTCTGCAGGCCCCGGGAGGCGCGGTGTCCGCGAGCTGACCTCGGGTGGCGTGTTTTTACAGGAGAGCTTTTCATTTAAGAGGACAAGCGTGTAGGTGTTTTAATCGCTTCTTTAATTTTAAAGATTATTTTGAAAGAACGGCAGGAGAGAAAGCAGCAGCGTCTCCAAGAAAACGCCGTGAGCCCGGCTCCTGCCAGTGACGCCGCGCTGGACGGAGAGAGCGGTGGCGACGAGGCCCTGGAACAAGCCGAGCCCTCAGGTACGGAGCGCGTTTGCTGCCCCGCGGGCTCCAGCGGGGGCGGCCGTGTGCGGGGCCATCGGGAGCCCGGTCGTGAAGGCGGGTCGTTGTCGGAGCCCCCGTGGGCGGACACATCTCCCGGCGCCTGCGCTCCAGGCTCCGGGGGCAGCGGGGCGAGGCCCCCAGGGCAATCCGTGAGTCCTCGAACGGTTCCCGCGACCTGAAGTGGCCGTGACGGTGACCGCCAGTAAGTGCAGGGCAGTTCTCCCAGCAGCGTGGGTCATGGTGCCGTGCGGAGAACACGCTCGGGAGCTTCTACTGAGCTACGCGCTCAGAGCAGGACACGGAGCGTGAGCCTGCGGTTCGCGGACTTCTCACAGAGCGAGCACGGCGCCCGGCTCAGAAGCACAGCAGCCCCCGTGCCCTCGGCCCGGGGCCTCGCCCAGACTTTGTTCCAGGGGAATCCTGCCACCTGTGCCCCTCCAGCCCGCGGCGTGTCTGTGGCCTGTGGCGGTAGTCCCCTGCCGCGTGGCACCGGGGTGTGTTCACAGGCCACGTGGCAGGTGGGCATCCAGGGAGTTTCCGCTCTGGGGTCACCAGAAGCAGGGGCACCAGCAATGTGTGTGCGTGTGCGTGTGTGTGTGTGTGTGTGTGTAGGACGTGGGCGCCCCCTCCTGTCGGCATGTGCCTGGAGGGGCTCTGGGCTTGGGGGTCCACTGCCATCCACCCTTAGACGCCTTCTGCCAGGCGGGCTTCCCGGGGCTTTTCCGGGTCCGCCCCCCAGACGTCGTCCATCACATGTGCTGTCCTGGTGGGCAGACTCCTCTGGTGACGTGTCCCCTCCCGTGTACTTGGAAGTCTCCAGAAGTCACGGGGGTACCATGAGCTTGAAGCTCGTAGTTGGGATGTTTGAGTTTGGATCTCACCAAAGGGTCATTTGCTGAAGAAGCGGTCTGAACCATTATGTATGAAGAGTGAAGAACTGTGTAATTTAAAACTGGGTGATAGGAACTTCAGGTTAAATTTCAAAATTAAATCTGGCAACTGAACTGCCCGTTTCGGGACAGCTAAAATGGTAAATTGTAGGAGTGTCCCTCCAGCGATCGTCAGTGGCTAAGTCGGGTTGGGGAGGGAGCAGAGCGGGAGGTGGTCCTTCTGTTTCTCCCAAGCCGTCAGCATGCGTCCCGTCACCAGCCCGCCCGGTGTGGCGTCCAGCGGTGGCGTGGTGACGGGGCTGCTCTGGAGACCCCACCCCGCAGGTGCGTGCCACGGCCTCTTTTTTCTCTGTGGCGTCGCAGAGGGGACGGAGGAGTCGGCGGCCCCCACTCCCACGGGGCAACGCAAGTCAGAAGAGCCGCCGAGAACCGAGCCCCAGAAGGAGGCGGACGGCCTCTGCCTGGTCCCCGACGGCGCTGGCTGCCCCAGGATCCACAGCCGGAGATTCCGGGAGTGAGTGACCGTCCGGGGCGGGTGGTGCTTGCTCTGGCGTTGAGCGCCGGGCCCTCCTGTCATGACGTGCCCCGGCCGTGGGGCCAGGCCCGGTTTCCGTCCTCGTCCTGACCCCACGTCCGGCCACCTGATCTGCGGGGTGTTTGCCCTGCTGGTGTGAAGGCAGAGGCTCTCTGCAGTCGAGGTTGGCGTTGCGGGGGGATGAGCGGGGAGCGGCCGGCTCCGTCTCGTGCTCTGCTTTCTCGGGAGCTCGCCTCCTTCCAGGGCACAGTCCACACTCGGGGTGTGGGTTTTGTGAGCAGCAGCTGCCGTGGGGCTCAGTGGCGGGCCGCTGGGGGAGCCGGGCACAGTGGCTCTGTCCCTTGTGGTCGGGGCTCAGGGAGGACACGAAACCCAGTGGGCCGGGAGCCCCGGGTCTTTGGCCCCCGGAGGGCTGTGCGGTTGCCGCAGCTGCCTCGCCCCTTTCTTTCAGTTACTGCAGCCAGATGCTGAGCAAGGAGGTGGACGCCTGCGTCACGGACCTGCTCAGAGAGCTGGTGCGCTTCCAAGACCGGATGTACCAGAAGGATCCGGTCAAGGCCAAGACCAAGCGCCGGCTGGTGCTGGGGCTGAGGGAGGTGCTCAAGCACCTGAAGCTCAGGAAGCTGAAGTGCATCATCATCTCCCCCAACTGTGAGAAGATTCAGTCGAAAGGTAACGAGCTGGGCCGCGTCGTCCCTGCGCGGCCGCAGCCGGGGCGGCTTCTCCCCGCCTGTGATCGGGGGCCGTTTCCAGGGGGCCACCTGCCCACCCGGGGCCCCGCTCTGTGTTCCCGCCGAGGCTGCGGCCTCTTTGCTTTGAGGCCGAAGGAACTTACTACGTCTCGTCAGTGCGTCCGAGGAAAAGGGAGCCGGCGGCTTGCGGTCGTTTTGCAGGGACGGCTTGGTAAGGCGGCCTGGGACTGTGCGAGTGCCGCGTCTGCCCGAGGGGCCTTTCGTCTGCCGATTCTGAACTTGAGTTTTAAGTGGCAGCTGTCTGAGCGTTCTTCTCGTCTCGGTTGTCTCGTCTGAGCACGGGGAGGTCACACCTTGGGGGGGGGTGCTCTCCGCTCTCGCGGACACTGAGGACTGGGAGCAGCGGACCGTCCCAGAGTCTCTCCCGGGGAGTCACATGGAACGCACGCGTGGGGTGTCGTCCACCCGGGGAGCCCATTCACCATCCACACCCAGGGGTGTCCCTCCCGGGGGATTTATGGGCGGCTGGTTGTGGACACCCTGTGCCCAGCCTGACTCACAGAGGGAGGTGGTGTTCAGCATGAGCCCCCTCGTGCCCGCCCCATAGCCCCTCTCACGGCGGTGTGTGGGGAGCCCTCCGGAAACCCAAGTTGTGGCTCTGGCCATGGGTCCCCTGAGAAGCAGCCCTTTGAAGGGACAGTGGCCATGGTGTCGCTGCTCACATAGCATTTGTGGTCAACGCCGGGTGTGGGGGACAGGGACATGGACCAGAGGGGCCCTCCATTTGTGGTCAGTTCTGGGGGTGGGGGACACAGGCCAGAGGGGGGCCCCGGCATTTGTGGTCAGCCCTGGGGGTGGGGGACACAGGCCAGAGGGGGGCCCCGGCATTTGTGGTCAGCTCTGGGGGTGGGGGACACAGGCCAGAGGGGGGCCCCGGCATTTGTGGTCAGCTCTGGGGGTGGGGGACACAGGCCAGAGGGGGGCCCCGGCATTTGTGGTCAGCTCTGGGGGTGGGGGACACAGGCCAGAGGGGGCCCCGGCATTTGTGGTCAGCTCTGGGGGTGGGGGACACAGGACAAAGGGGGGCCCTGGCATTTGTGGTCAGCCCTGGGGGTGGGGGACACGGACCAGAGGGGCCCTGGCATTTGTGGTCAGCTCTGGGGGTGGGGGACACAGGCCAGAGGGGGGCCCCGGCATTTGTGGTCAGCTCTGGGGGTGGGGGACACGGGCCAGAGGGGGCCCCCGCAGTTTCTAGCAGTAAGTGGGGAATAGCTCGCTGTGGTTGTGGCTAAGGAGCACGCCCGCCTCCCCTCCTGTGCCCTCACCTCCTGTCGGCCCAGAAGTGCTAGTCCTTGGATGGTTCTGCCCCCAGAGCATGCTTCCCTGGTCCCCGCATGCATCTGGGCCAGGGTCTGGGCAGAATGGAGGGATGTGGAGCTTAAATGTTAATCAGACTGGTTGCAGATTGACCCGGTTCCCAGCGCTGCGGCGTATGCTTTCAAGAAGTTTCTCTCTCGGAAGAAAATCAAATAGTTCTACGTAACTAGGGGCCAGGTGCTGGGGGACATGGGCAACGTTTTCTCCCCAGGCAGATACTAGGTGCTCCACACGGGGGTCTGTCTGTGCACAGAGGATCTGGGCCAGGACCCCGCAGCAAGCCTGGTGCTGGCGCTCCTTTCTTTTGAGGAGTAAGCGCTCCAGATTCCTCCCGACCCCCAGAGGAGCCACCATTCCCACATTTGACGTGTCCTTGATGGTGTCTGCGCGTGCGCGTGCGTGTGCGTGTGCGTGTGTGTGTGTTAAGAGAGAGAGAGAGATTTGGTCCTGGCCCTGTTGGCACCTTGGTTTTTAGCTTGATGGTCTGTCTGGGGAGCCAGCTCGTAACTCTGCACACACTTGTGTTGCTCGGACGGGACTTAGGGATGTTCTGGTGGTTTCTGGACGTCTCTAGTGCTGCACAGGGATGCACTGTGCATGCTGTCCTTTCTGGTGGGGACATCTCGAGGACGAAAGGGCTGGTGCATTTGGGGGTCGTGTGGGTTACCCACCTGCACCCAGAACCTTCTGTGTAGGTGGGGGGCAGCTTTGCACTTTCCTGGGAACTGTTGGCTCATGTTCTTTGCCCACTCGTGTTTGGGGATGTTGATCTTTTTAATACTGACGTGTGCCTTTTTATATAATAGGAAAGCTCCTTGGGTAAGAGTTGTACTTTCTTGGTTTGTCAGTTGCCTGTTTTCAAAACATCGTTTTGGCCACGCGAGGATCCTAGGTGTTATTATCATGTTGGTGTTTTTTATTCTTGTTTTTTTAATTGGCTCTAGGTTTTATGCCATTTCTCAACCACAGCACTCCAAGGTTATTAAAGGTTTTTTTATATCATTTTTCTTAGTTCTTCCACGTTTTCATTTTTGTGTTTAGGTAGACTATATTTCATTTCAGATGGGTCTTTCCAGAGGCCGACCCAGTTGTCCTCTTTCCTCTGCTTCACAGTGCTCCCCCCGACAGCGCTCAGTCCCACACAGTAGGGTCGCTTCTGGAACCCACGTTATTACAGCAAGCTCTCCTACCTGGTGAGGCTAGCCTGACGGTAGTTCCCTTTTTCAAAAGGCTTCTTCTCACGTGCATATTTCTGTCGTATTATTTTTCCTCAAAAAAAAAAAAAAAAAATCCTAACTGTAGTGAGAGTATTTCAGAAGTTTCAGGTGAACACGGAAGTGGTGTGTGGTCCCGGGACCACTGTGTCCCAGAGCACAGGCCCCTTTGTGATCTTTGTTCCCGGAGCACCTTGAAGCTGCTCTGTAGATCTTGATAAACCTGGTCCTACCTGCTGTGGTCTTTGGTGGCTGTCCACACCCACCCTTGCTGGCACTGCTGGCCTTCGTGAGGACTCGTTAGGTGTGTGTGACTTGTGCACAGACACCCACGTGCAACTGTCTTGTAGTAAAGGTTTTGGGGTGGCGGGCGCGTCACCTGCACACAGAGTCCTTGGTGCCTCGCTCGGAGGCAGGGTGGGTGGTGAGCCCGCGGCCCGCCCGTTGGTGTAGGACCCTCAGTGACCTCTGTATGTGGGGTGCAGCCCGTCCCTTGCACACGGGAGCTGATACACAGGGGACAGGTGACCAGTGGCCTGAGACACAGTGAGTGTTGAGTGAACACTAAGCGCAGTTGGCTCGTTCACGTGACCAGAATAGATTTCTCCTTCCTGTTTGGCCTTTGTCCGTGGTTTCTGGCTCACAGTTCCCCACATCCTTGGAGTTTCCCAGGACTACAAGAAAGGTGTTTTGTTACGTTAATGAGGTGATTTTTGGACCCCGCCCAAGCTGGGGCTGGTTGCCAAGAGAGCCAGCCCAGAAATGAGAGGGTTGGAACCTGGGTCCCAGTCGGCCCCTACCCCTGGCCCCAGGGAGGGGCTGGGGGTGGAGCCCATGACTTGGTGGGTCCTATGACTAGTCTGGAAGCCTCCACAGTCCCGCCCGGACTGGGGTAGGGGAGCTTCCCGGTCGGTGCACAGGAGACGCCGGGGTAGTGGCGCACCCGGAGTGGGCATGGCCTCCCCGTGCGTCTCTTCCCGCGCTGACGACTCGAGATCTTTGTCACGTCCTTTAATAAACTGGGCAAACGTGAGCAAGGCTTTTCTGGGGTGAGCGCTGTGAGCCTCTAGCAACTTAGAAGAATGGAAGGAGAGGGTGTGGGGCCCCGCAGCGTGTCGCCCCTTGGTCCAGAGCTTGGGGAACGCAGGGACGTGTGCGGGCCCCAGAGCTGGGGCCCGGGGGAGGGGGGTCTCCTGGGACAGACCCACCCTGTGCGGTCTGACACGCTCTCCAGGCAAGAGTGGCGGGAGGGGCGGAACTCTTGCACGGCCAGTGGTGTCTCAGAATTGCTTGGTGGCGTGGCCCCCGCCCATGTGGGAACTGGGTCCAGAGACACTTCTAGAAGACTGAGACTTCGCTGTCCGTTAGCGTGACGACGCAGATGTGTTTTAGTACGTTGAGGGAGTGCCTCTTTTGGAGAGTTGCGCTCTGCCTCGAGGGTGGCCACGCCCTGGCAGTGACCGGCTCGTCCGGGTGACGTGCGGCACGGGCCCCGCTTGACTAGAGAGTGGCTCGGCCGTGTTGCTGTCTGTAGAAAAAAGCCCTTTGCGACCAGGGTCACTGCTACGCTGCATGTGACGCGTTTCCCGTCGGTTGTTGTCCCTGACCAGGCGGGCTGGACGATACCCTGCACACCATCATCGGTTATGCCTGCGAGCAGAACATCCCTTTCGTGTTCGCTCTCAACCGCAAGGCTCTGGGGCGCAGTTTGAACAAGGCCGTCCCTGTCAGCGTGGTGGGCATCTTCAGCTACGACGGGGCCCAGGTGAGCCGGGCGTCCCCGGCAGGGCAGCCCCGAGCCCGGGGCCCACAGGGCACGTGCGGTGATTCTGAGTCGGCTCTGAGCTCGCCGCTGCTCAGAGACGCCTCACGTGGCCAGCGTCCCCGCCAGCCGTCCCCCTGCTTCCCCAGGGAGGGCGCCGTCCCCAACTGGCAGAGACCCTTAGTCCCCCCCCCCCCCCCCCCGTGGGGAGGGGGCATCACCTGTGCCCTCGCTTCCGTCCCAGGACCAGTTCCACAGGATGGTGGAGCTGACGATGGCCGCCCGGCAGGCGTACAAGACCATGCTGGAGAACGCACGCCTGGAGCTGGCGGGGGAGCCTGGGCCCCCCGCCCCGGGCAGCCCGCCCCCGCAGGGCCCCCCTGCTCCTGCCGCCGGGAGAGATGAGCCGCGCTACAGTGAGTGGGGCGGGGGGGGCCGGGGGCGGAGATGTGCGGGGACGTGGCGGGGGGGGGGGGGGGGGGGGGAGGTGGGAATGGTGGGAATGGGCGGAGCGCCCAGGACAGCAGCACGGCCACCCCGCGGCAGGGCCCGCTGCTGAAGGCCGGCTCGGGTCCCGCCTGGTGTCCCGAGAGCTGGTCCCACACAGACCTTGGGGCAGACGGCACCTGAGTGGAGTGTGGCCGTGAGGACAGCGCTGTCCCGAGGCCATTGTGTGCTGATGGCCGGCTGGGGGAGTCCGTGCCAGGCCCGAGTGGGGACCGAGCCCCGGGCGGCACGCCTCCCGGAGGAGCCTGTCCCTTAGCTGTGCTGCTGTCTCCCTTCTAGTCGAAATCTGGAGAGAACACCTAGAAGCCTACAGTCGGGGTGCCCTGGAGCTGGAGGACTCTCTGGAGGCTTCAACCTCGCAGATGATGAACCTGAACTTATAGGAAGACTCCTCGGGGTGTGTTGTGTATTTGGGGTGAGGAAGGGGGGTGTGGAAGACTCTGGGGCCTTCTTCACAGTTCTTCTTGGCCTCGTGTATTCTGTGTGGCTGTTCGATTGGGAGGCGAATCCGAGATGTGCATCCCGGGGACGGGCGTTCGGGTGTGCTGGCGGGAACCTTTCCAAAAATTCCGAAGTCGTGGCTTTGGGTCTCTGAGCACGCGGAGTCTGGAAAGGACTGGAACGTGTGTGCTGCTCGGAGTTCTTTGCCGTGAAGGAACCGCCTCCGATGTGGCAGAGCTGAGCCACGTTCGTTTGTGGAAGGAGCCGCGGGGTCATGGCCGGGCCGCTGCCCTTGGCCACTGCTCTTGGCCGCCGACCCAGCAGGGCCGCAAAGCAGTAGCCGGGCGGGGCGGGGCCGCTTTTGAGGCAGGGGACTTGCTGGGGACCTGGCTTTCTGGCTGGAAGATGTGGGGATACTTGGAGGATTTGCTAAAATGAGCCTCAGAGGGAAAATTGGTTCTTTAATCTGTGACCTCTTGATACGGATTATTCCTTTTTGTCTTTATTTTTCAAAGAAGCGATGTATATTGAAGTTCCTAAATTTCAGTTTTGATAATCTACAAATCCTTTCTTTCTCTCGTAAACGAACATATTGTGACCGTGGTTTCTGTCTGGGAGGCCAGCAGGATGTTGCCCGCGTGCTCTCCTGTAGGAGGGCGTATTTATTTGGAATAAAGAGCGATGATTTGAGAGCCCTGCACCTCTGGCCGGCTCAGGCTCGTGGGGCCCCCGCGGCCTGGCCTGCACCCCTCGGCGCTGTGGCTTGAATGGCAGGGGCCCGAGCGGGGCGGGGTTTGTGTGCCCGGACCCTGCCCGGCCTGCTCCTCTCCTGTCACACAGCAGGCGGCACAGGCGGGGCTTCACTGGTGCTCAGCTCAGCAACGACTCGCGTTGGCTTTGCAAACACTTTTAGGTGAGATCGGTCACGTCACGTGCTGTACCCGAGAGGCGAGTGGCTTGTGGCGAGCCAGAGTGAGTGACGACAGACGTGGCCTGTGGTGTGGACGTGTCAGACACCAGGCTGTCCTGTCTTCTGGACACTGGCTGCTCCTAGTGTGTGTCTGCTTCTCTGTTTGCGTCCTGAGCTGTTTAAACGGGGCTTGGTCGGCTTAACGACCACTCTTGATTTCGGCTCAGGGCTCAGGTCACCATCTCCTGGTTCATGGGATTGAGCCCTGTGTCGGGCTCTGTGCTGACAGCACGGAGCCTGCTTGGGATGTTCTCTCTCTGCCCCTCCCTCTGCACAGTCTTATTCTCTCAAAATATATAAAGTTTAAGTAGATAACTAATTAAAATTAAGTGGGGAGACGTGCAGTGAGGCCGCCCAGGCCCTCAGTCCTGTCCCCAGGGTTCTCCCTTGGGGGCCAGGAGGAGTGGCGTGGGCAGGGCTTTTCCTGCTGTCCCCGGTCAGCATGTCCCAAGTTTGCTGTCATGGGTATGGAACTCAGATTATGGAGAGAGACGTTTCCAGAGGTAACCTATAGGGAGAAGGTTAAACTGAAGAATTTCGGCGGGGGATGCTGGCCCTGTGTTCAGAGCCCCAGCCCTGGTCCCGTGGAGCGTGGATCTCAGGGGAGGGGGTCTGGTGCTCCTCGTGTGACTCAGTGCTGGGGCTGGCCTGGTCGCATCACCTCCCCAGCAGAGGCTCCTGCCACAGGTGACGCGGCAGCCCGTGCGGTGCCGACAGTGCCGCAGGAAGCGCACACACCTCGTCCCGTTTAGTTTTATTTTTCTCACCAGCGCAGAGAAGCACATGCCTCCTAACCACGTTTCCCAGCAGAGCCCTCCCCGGGGGCTGACCACGTCCCGCTTTCTGTTGGGCACGAGAGCGCTCGGGCTACAGCGCATGTGGGCGAGCCTCGCAGACACGGCGAGCGGCACCCGGAGGTCCCGGGCTCAGAGCCCTCGTGGCCTCCCCGGGCGGCCGGAGCCGCACCTGCTCGGGAACCCACGCTGCGCGCCCGCGGCCTTCCACGGCAAATGCTGTCACCACGGGTAATGGCGTGAGCGGGGCGGATCTGGCCCCAGCCGGCCGTCCTCAGGAAGTCGCGTTCGCGGCGGATCCCGCACGTAGCCGGCGGGACACGTGTGTGGCTTCGTAACGAGGGGCCTGGCCGCAGGCTGAGGTCGCGAGCGGAGGCGGTGTCCGTGTGCTGGGTCATGGGGAGCCACAGCTCTGCTTTGAACAGAGGCTTTGGTTTTCTGGTACGCGCATTCCGTTAAAAGCCGTCGTTCCGTAAGCGGGAGGTGTCCGTGAGGTCAGGCTGTGTGGCGTTAGTCTCCATGTGGACGCACCCGCCAGGTGGCGCCACCCGGAGGAACCTGGACCTACCTGTCGGCTGCTGCGCCTCCTGCAAGCTTGGGTCCCGCAGAACTTTCTAAAGCGGCCCGGCGCCCTGAGACCATGAGGGAGCCGGGGAGGAAGCCCACGAGGCCTTCAGTCCCTGTGGTCCCTGGGTCGGACCTCGTGGTCACCCGAGGTTGGAGGCCTACCACTGGCCTGGACGCCCTGTCCCTGCCATGTGGCAGTTCAGCAGCCCCACGGGAAGGTGGCAAGCAGCAGCCGGGCTAACGCGGGGCTCCTGCCCGTGCTGAACCAGGAAATCGCCCCGGTGACGCGGAGTGGCCACGGAGCGCAACAGCAGTGTTTCTGGAAGAGGACCCGTCACGCACACCACCGTCTACCTATTCCAGGTCTGTCTGTAGCTCAGGAACTGTCTTGGTTTCCTGTTTCTGCCAGACCCTTCTGTCCCACATAAGCACCTAACTTTTTAACACAGGTTCTGGATTCTGTCACAGAAGCTGGGGTATGGTCACATCTCAGTAGGCAATGTGGCAGCCACTGTCCTGGGATCTCTCCAGTGGCCGCGGGCTCGGCTGGGAGTCAGCACCATGTCCTGGGGCCTAAAGGGCGCCCTTGTCACAGCTTTCCTGAAAGAACAGTGTAGAACTGTGAGTTCCTGGCAGAACACGTGCCCTTCCCGCTCCCCCCACTGTCGTAGACACGGGAGGAGGCCTCAAGTGTCGCGGCCCACGTGTACCTCCTTTGGGTCTAGGAGGGCCTTCAAGGAAGGGGGCCCATGCGGGCTAAGTTTGCAGGACTCACAAACGCTCAGCCTGTGTTGGCAGCAAGGAGAGAGCTCACGTCTGAAGGCCTGTGTTCGAGCCACAGGGTGTCTCCTCCGGTAAATCTCTGGCCTTGTAGCTGCCCTCCCGGCTGCATTAGCGACCCGGGAGCTGGGGACACCTGTCCTATCTCCTCACTGCTGGGACAGCAGTCCCCCCACCAAGAGGGGCTGCAGCCAGCGGGCCCTCCCCTGCATCTGTTCCCCCCCCCCCCCCCCCCCCCCCGCCATGCTGACCCTTCCCAGGGATCTGCCTGGAGCCCAGAGGCTGCAGGTTACAGAAAGCAGAGTGACTGTGGGCCAAGAGCACACACGTGGGGTCCCAGCAGGACCCACCCCGCCAGCCCCTGCCCACCCTGGGCCCGGCCACACACCCACGCCTTCCTCCAGCTGTGCATCATGCGGTCGTGCTCCCCAGCCACAGCCTTCCAGGCGGCCAGCTCTCTGGTCCACTGCTCCTGGTGGGTCGCCTCTGCAAGACAAGTGGGGCGCCGGCTGTCAGCCTTGCCGGCCTTTGAGGCACGGTGGGTGCGTGCAGGCCGCCGAGGCCATTCTGAGAGCCGGGTCTCTGGTTCGGTAGCGGGTGAGGCGCTCACTCCTCTGGCCTTGCCTCCTGGCTGTGGGGACTTCCACGGTCAGCAGCCCCCTCCTGCCCTTCCCCAGGCCACCAGCCCCAGGGTCACGCCGGCCCCGTCCTCATCCTGCGTGAGTCCTGTCCAGGCAGGAAAGGCGCTCTCCCTCCACGTTTTGGGGTGATGCAGGGACCTCCCCCAGGAGGCCGCGGGAGCTTGATCTGTGGGGCCGTGAGGGTGGCACAGGCCAGACAGCTGGGGTTGTTTGGAAACAGAAACGCACCATGTCCCTGCTCTGCCCGTGGCCCGTGTTGCTCGTTTCAGAAGTGAGTGCCAGGGACCTGAGCCCATGAGACGTAAAGCGGAACTTACTCCTTGAGCAGGACTGGGCCGGGGCCCGGGCTCCAGAGGTACCTTCAGGGGTCCTTAACCCCAAGGGACCCTGCAGGGACTCCCGTCCCGAGAGAGTCCCTGTGTTCCTAACACCCCTGCCCTGGCACCCCCGTTAGTAGACACGACAGGCTGGGTGGGCAGGCAGGCACGTCCCGAGATGTCCCGACTGTGCTCACGTCCTAGCCCGCCACCCGAGATCAAGGTCGGGTCACCGTCTGTGAACCGAGGACCAGAGCCTGCCTCCCAGGCAGCCGGGGTGACAGGTGAGCATGGTGGTTTCTGTGTTTCCGCTCAGCTCTTTGCGGACAGTGCTGCCCCTGTGTTTACGTGAAGATTCGGTTTACCTGACGCAGGCAGGCAGGACGCTTTCCAGAAAGGGGAAGAACAGGGATTCCCGCCGGGAGAGCTTTGCAATTACTTCTTTCTCTCCCCAGTCCTGTACTGGAAGGACAGGGACCTTTTCAGCACGGCCCTAAACGTAAACTCTCACAAGCGGACAGAAGAGGAAACCCCAAAAACCTGGAATCTGAAAAGCAGAGGCACCCGTGGAAACTGAGCAGACCTGAGAAAGCGGGACCCCAGGCCAGCAACGGGGAGGCCAGATGCTCGGGTCGGGGGCCGGGCCCTTTGCACATGCGCTGCCTCACAGGCGGCCAACAGCTCGGAAAACGGGTCCAGAAAGAGCACAGGAAGTAGAGTGGAGCGGAGGAAACAAGTGTCCACACGTCCCCGAGGAAGAGCAGGCTTCCAGCGGCCCCCGAGCCAGCCGGGCGGGAAACCCCCAGCAGGCCTGGGCGGCCATGCGCAAAGCATGCGGACGTGACGTGAGGCAGGCCTCCACGTGGCAGAGGAGGGGACTTGGGGACAGAGAAGGGAGACACGGGCTCTCAGGACCAGCGTCCCAGACGCGCCAAGGAGTGAACGGGTGGCAGGAGGTGGGTGCGGAAGCACCGCCAGTGCTGGGGAGGCTGGCCGGGCACGGGCCACACGCTCCTCCCTCTTGCCGGCCGCCAGGGCACCAGCACGCCCGCCGTTGGAGCTGGGAGCGCGGTAGGGGCGGGGGCGGGCCACTCACCGTGTCTCACGACAGTCACCCGCACTTTGGAGGTCCCGTTTCCCGCAGAGGACAGGACAGAGCAGCGGTACTCGGCGCTTTCTCGGATGGCGTCTCGCAGCCAGCTGAGCACGTGGGCCCTGCCGTCAGGCAGCGCGTGGGTCTGCATGGGGACGCACATCTCCAGTTCTCGGCCGTTCTTCTCCCAGACAAAGTGGACGTCTGCGGGCCCTGGGGACACACACACCATCTCTACCCGGTGGCCCCCGGACTCCCACCGGGAACCCATGGGAACCGGGGTGGGGACAGGCGGTGTGGAGCCACCCACGCCAGGGGCCTCTGTTGTCCCAGCTGGACCCACGGTGAGGGGCAGGACAGCTTTCATGCCAGTCCTTGTGTCCCCGGAGGAGGCGTGTGCCCCCATGACCCCGGGAGAAGAGGCGGGCCCTCACTGCCCTTCCCCGGGCTCCCTGCTCCTTCACCTCAGATGTTCTTTCAAACCAAAACTCAGTGCCGTGCAGCACATGCTGAGGCCGTCAGGGGGCACCTCCCCCATGGGGTGCCCGGTGACCGTGCCCTGGGCCAGGCGTCCATTCTGCACGGAGGGTCTGTGCCTGGGAACTCCACTTCCCGGCCCTGCTCCCATCTGTGACCAGAACCTCTGCTTCCGTGGGGGCCGCCCCTGCCTCCCCAGAACCTAAGTTGGGGGCAGGGCACTTAAAAGGGCCGAAGACCCCTCCGTCCCCACTGCCCCCTCCTCTCTGCCTGTGCCAGGCGGCACGGCACCAGGGGGTGGGCTGAGCCAACCTAGACCAAAGCCAGCCCCTCCTAACCATGATCTCCCTGAGAGCCCTGTTTCTAAAATCAAGATTCTGGGGCACCTGGTAGCTCAGTTCACCATCAACTCAATTTCAGCTCAGGTCACGATCCCACAGTTTGTGGGATCGAGTCCCACATTGGGCTCTGTGCTGACAGTGTGGAATCTGCTTGGGATTCCCTCTGCTCCTCCCCTGCTCATGCACACACACACTCTCAATCTCTGTCTCAAAAATAAACTTTAAAAAAAAAATATATATATATATATATATTGTATGAGGTTGCCAACCACCCAGGGATGACCTGAACTGCAGTGTCGTGGAGGACGGTCAGCAGAGGAAGGACTAGGTCTGTATGTGGAACAAGGAGAAATCCGTGGGGCCAAGGGCTAAAACCCAGTACGCGAAGCAATAGCACTGGGTGTGGAGCACGTGTGCACGGGAGTGCACGTGCAGGGGAGTGTCGGGGGGGTGTGCCTGTGTGTGTGTGGGAGTCCTTGCGTGTATGGGTGTGCACGCGGGAGCGTGTGCACAGGAGCCCGTGTGCAGGGGAGTGGGGGGAGTCTGTGTGCGGGAGCCTACTTGTGTATGGCTGTGCATGCAGGAGCGCGTGCACGTTCCCGCGGGGGCCCGCCAAGAAGGCCTACGTGGCCGTCGTGCTGGTGGTGCTGCCCTCAGAGAATTTGAGGTGCTTAAACCACTTCCTGGAGCTTCCGGATGCGGTAGGACGCATCTTTACAGCCGACGTAAAACACGCTGTTGGAAAGAATGTGCCGCAGGCTCTAAAACAAATTCCAGAAGGCGTTCAAAAGGGTCTCACGCAGCAGTGCACTGGCCCCCTGGCCTCGTGGACAGGCCCCCGTGGACTGTGTCTTGGGCAGGATTTCTGGGTTTTTCTTCCATCTGCACCATTTGTTTTTCCCCAAGTGTTCTGCCCTCTACCTGTGAATAGTTCATGTTGTGTATCACACACATGCACACACACCTGAGGGCACTTACAGGTGCGTGCACAGACTTACATACACACACGTGTCTGCATGCACCTGCCCATCAGTTGGCACACACAGCCTCCTTCACTACTGGGCCTACCGCCCGCCACCACGTTCCTGGACAGCCCCTCGGTGGGGTCAAGTTTAAAAGAGGGGTTCTCATGAGGCACTGTGATCGAGAACGTGAAGTTTTCTGTGAGTAGACACCGAAGTTGGTTCCAGAGAGGCCTGGACTCCCCCTCATCCCCACTGTCCAATGGTGACCGTCACGGAGACCCGCCTAGGACTGGAGCCACCAGCATGGGTCACAGGAGCTTCTGGAAGGTTCTCCTGCATCCTTAGGACAAAGAGCTGGGGTGGCTTGAGCCAGGGCCGAATTGTCACCCCAAGCCATATGGCCAGGACCCTTCAGGAGCAAAATCCCCAGATGACCCAAGGTGCCTTGGAGAATGGCCCGTAGGGGAAACACCACGTGCCCTTGTATCCTGAAACCCTTAAACTCAGCATTGGTAATACCCTTTCAGCGTGCGTTCAGCACAGTAAAGCACTAAAAATGTTCAAGAGTACTTACGTGGCACTTACTGTTTTTTAAAGCTATCCAGCTCCTGAACGCAGACGAGGGCAAGGAGGGAAAGCGACAGTTACAACCAGGCAGCAGGGCCAGCACATGCCCCCGGGCAGGGCGATCCCTCTGCCCCCGGGTCTGCAGCCACGAGGGATGAGGGACACGGCGGGGCCGCTGGCTCCACCCTGCCCCCAGCCCGCCCCACGCCAGCTGAGGGGGCCGCCAGCGCAGAGCTGACCCTGCTCCGTGACAAAACCAGAGCCCCTCGGGGCTGGGAGAGCCCCAAGTTGAGGGGGTGTGTGGGATGGGTGCAGCCCCTGTCCTTGGGCCACATCCCCGGTAGGGGCCCCAGGGGTGATCCTTCCTCCAGCTGTCCCCACGCATGTGTCCCCACGCACGCTACTTCCCACTGGAGGGGACCCTCTGCGGGCGCTGTCTTGCGGGCCGGGTCCACACCTGCACAGAAATCAGGATCCAAACGTGGGAGTGGGGGGGGGGGGCTTCCTGGGCCTCCGGCACCGCAGTTCTGTCAGAGTCCCACCTTTTTCCTCAGAGTGCCCCATGCTTCGCTGTCACAAGCTATCCACACCCTGGGGCCAGCTGAAGAGTGACCCCCAGAATATCCAGGTCCTGACCTCTGGGACTGCATGTGGCAAAAGGCGCTTTACAGACAAACCTGTCGGGGGCAGGGGTCAGCAGCCCAGGCGCCCAGCCTCTTCGGTGCCAGCCACGGTGGCCGTCCCACACACGAGGACGGCTGTGTCACGACGGGAGACACACAGCTTCTAGCAAAACCACGCCCTCCATGCTGAGGACGGAGACCCCGGCAAGGTCACAGATCTGCCTCGCCCACCCACGGACGGGCTTCTGACCCTTCTGGAAGATGACCGGCTCACGTCAGCTACCCCCAGGGCCCAGCCGCGCCCCAAAACACTAGCACCCACGGCCGCCGTGGGAGATCAGGGATTTGGGCCGGGCACCCTCTGCTACCTCTGCAGCCCCCAGGGCCTGAAAGGGCCCTCGTTTCTACCACCGTAGTTAAAACAAAAAGCCACCAAAACCCCGAACAGCCATGCGTCCCCTGAAGTACAGGGGATCGTCCTCAGCTTTAAAAGAGACACACGTCTGACTTAGAAGCTTGGTCACGTCAGGGATGCAGCAGGGCCCGCGGGGCAGACACGACAGATTCCGCTTGTGGAAGAGTCACGGGCTCCGTGCTCAGACGCGATTTACACCCGTGTCTCCGAGTGCCGCTAAGCCTGCTCGCCTGCAGTGCGGGTGACTTCTGTGCTTATCTGAACTAATTCCGCCACGAGGAACATGCATTGGTGACTTCTGGAACGCCAAACACGACCACAAGCCTGCCCGAGTCTCTGCGGCTCGAGACCCCCTCCTCCCCTTGCCCGTGTTTTGCCACCTCCCGACGCGCGCGCACGGCTCCCCCGAGGGAGCGGGCGGCTGGGAGACCCGCTCCGGACCCCGGGTTGCTCCTCCCCACGCTCAGGCCGGGGCCCTACGAACAGAGACGTGGCCACAAAGCACAGCCCGCAGCCCGCCGCGGCAGGCGCGCACGCACACACGCGCTCTGCTGGGACAGTCCAGAGAGGACCGGGGACACGGTGAGCAGAGAAGCCCGCTGAGTCACGGCTCTGAGGCCGTGCCCGTCCCAACAGTCCACCTGGCATTGCTCGGGCCGCAGCCCCTGCCACTGTGACACCAGTGACCCCCAGGCGGGAGGGAGACCGCTTGCAGACCACTTGGGGACCGCCTGGATGGTACCCTTGAGAGGGAGGTGCCTTCAGCCAGAGCGGCCTGGAACTTGGTCCCGAGTTCCGGCACCTTCCTTGACCCGAGGGAAGAGAGGGCCAGAGACGCCGTCATTTTGGAAACCACGTGCTTGGACAGCCGCTCGCACAACCAGCTAGCGCTGTCCTGTGGGCTGGGTTTAGGGGAACAGGTGTCTGGATGTGCACATGTCACCGGGGGACCCAATGCCAGTGAGCTTGTTGGGCCAAGCAGAAAGAAGCGAGCGCTCGGGAGGCTGGGGTGGCCACTGCAGGGTCTCTAGCACCCGCCTCTGTCACCGCTGCCTAGCAGGCCTCACGAGGACGCACGGCCCTCCCTCTGGGTGGGACAGGACACATCGGGACCCCTGGGAATAGCCGGTCCTTCCCAGGCTGCCTCACAGCCTCAGGGGGAGCCTCGTGGAACGGGAGGTCCAGGTGGGAGAGAAAGCAAGGAGCACGGGGACGTGGGGGGAGGGGGCAGGGGCTGCGGTCCCTCCGCTCAGTCCACCCCGTCACTGCCCTCTCACCCCACGCTGCCCACCTCTCTCATCCCCTCGGGCTGTGAGCTGCCAACTGTGGGCCCCATCCTCGGGAAGTCGGGAGGAAGAAATGCCCCTCCGGCTCTCAGACTTCAGCAGCAGAAGGGCAGGGAGGGTGGAGTGGCTCCAGGTGACCCGCCCCACGGCCAGGGGTGCCCCCTGCCCTGGCTGCCTGGGAACCGCGCCCCTCTGCTCCCCGGCTGCCGCCAGCCCCGTAACCACGGCCCTGCACGGGGTCCCCGTGGTCCCCGCTCTGGCCCAGACACCGCTCTCAGCCCCCGAGTCACAAGGACGGCTCACGAGTGCGCCCGCGCCCGCTAACGGGCACCTCCTAGAGAAGCCACGTTTCAAAGCGTTTGGCTCTGGGCCCCTCACCTGGTCGTGCGACCCCTGCTCTCCCAGCGACGGGGAGGCCCCCGAGTGTGCCCGTGGAGGACGGCGGCCCCTGCATCCATCCCCTGGGAGGCCCCACGGGAAATCGGCAGACCCAACAGCCCTGTGGGGGACCCAGCACAGGCTGGGCCCCGGCCCGGGTCTGGCGACCCGGGGCCACATGGACCCGCCCTGAAGGTCTGTCTCCACAGCGCCCCACCTAACGGGCAACTTCCCCCGCGCTCCCCCCGGCACGCGGGAGTTCGTGGGACCGGCTCCTACCCGGAGCGGCTTCTCGCTGCCGAAAGTCTCAAAAAGAAACAAGTCTGCTCTTTTTCTCTCAGCGGCCCTACTCGTCCCCTCGGGGCAACCACACACCGCCCGTTTTCTCCCTGCAGCTGCTGACCAGCGTCACGGCCGCGGCACAGCGGAGACGCCTCCGGGTCCCTCCCAGCCCGCCGTGCACGTCAGCATCGCCACGCGAGCCATGGGGACGCCCCTTCTGGAGGCTCCGGAGCGACGTTTGCAACCTCCAAATGACACATAGGCGGACCCCCGAGTTGTCGGCAGACGCTCGAGGAGCCCTACACATGGGCGACTGGCAAACCGAGGTCTCGGGGCCAAGCCCGGCCCACCGTGGGGTCCTGGGGCCATGGAGGCCGAGATCCGCGACAGACCGACCGACCGTGGGCTGCCGGGCCTGCGACGGTGAACATCTGGCTCCTCGTGGGAGAAGCCGCAGGAAGGGTGTTCTGTCAGGGGCCCTGCCCCCCACCCGCCGCCCCGACAGGTGCCCTGCTCACCTGTGGCCTGGCAGAAGAGGTGGAAGGTCCCCAGGGCGTGCACGTGCTGGGCCTGGTCGCTCAGGAAGGGCGGCAGCAAGGCGACCCGCGGGCTGCGGTCAGGCCTCGAGGCCGAGGCCGGCCAGGGGCTTCGGGGAGAGGAAGATGAGCCGGGGCCCCGACAGGACAGGGAGGAGGACCCCGGAGGAGGGAAGGGCAGAGACGAGGCTGCGAGACAGAGGACAGAAAAGAGAGAGGCCGCTGAGGCAGACGTCCCGAGGCTCGGGGCCTGCACGCCAGAGAAGGGAAGCAGAGACAGGAAAAGAAAGGGGACCGAGGCCGCCCCGAGAGCCACCCGCCGGTCAGCACACCATCCCTGCCGCAGCGAACCACGTGCCCGCGCCGAGGATATAAGCTGCTCGTTTATTCGGTTACTTTTCAAATGTATACAATTCAAAGTAGAAAAATAAAAACAAAGGAAATCTTATAAAACACAAATGTGTACACCACAACGGTCGAGTCCTATCATGCTTAAGACAACACTGTCCACGCAGGCACACAGATCCAGAGGTCACTGCTCCTCGCCACGGGAAAGAGGGCCTTCTCGGCGCACGGGAAGCAACAGGTGGAGATTGAACCGTCTCGCCCACTCGCACCTTCGAGGATAGCGCCGGGCCACGCGGGGCCGTGGGGCGTGGGGTCACGAGCCGCCAGGCCTCGTGGGGACACAGGCCAGTCCGGCCACCGCGGTCCCGCTTGCCGGAAGGCGTGGACAGCTCGGTTCGGCCGAGCGGGTCGTCCGGGTGGGCGGTGGACGGGAGACAGAAGCCAGACGTGACTGCGGATGCCCGGTGAACGTCCGTCCGTCCATCTGCACGGGAGGTTTCAAGCCGTGGCCGTGGGCATCCGATGGCCAAACGCACGCTCCCTCCGCTCGGGGCCAGCCGGCTCCGCCGACCCGCGCTCAAGGCCCCGCCTGGTTCACGGGCCAGCCTTCCACCATCTTCTGTTCTTTGAAAGAGTTAAAACAAGAGGGGGGAAGAAAAAAACCACAGAAAGAAAATCTCTCTGAAAAGGATGCTTCCCTCAAGGAATAAAATTAAAAAAAAAAAACGTGTGCTCAAGAGATGGTTTCGTCTACGTGTCTAAAAGGTAGAGAACACATTTACCCAAAGTAAGTTTATCCCTGAGAATCGTAAGCAACGTAAGCTGTATCTTTCCCCTAACGTACAACAAAACCTGGAAGATGCACATCTTCGCGATATTGGAACGTCTGCTTCTGTGATTTAAAACAGAAACGACCTAACACGAGAAAAGCAAAACCATAAAAAATAATTCCTGGGAAGCAAAGGTTCGTGCCAATCTGGACAACAGGCGATAAGTTACCAATCTGATAAACAAAAACGTCATTTCCAATCTGGAATTCAAGGATCTTTCAGTGGCTGCTCTGAGGAGGGGACGCTCCAGGCGCGAGCGAGCGTCCGCGGGCCGGGGACAGCCCGGCCCCACGCGCCGCCCACGGGGGCGTCTCACGCCGCGGCCCGGCGGGGGACCGGGGTGCGATGCTCGCCGTTTTCCGAAAGGACGAAGACCAAATCACAAGCTCGACGCAAGAGACAAGACACAGGACAGGCGTGCTGACGCGGGCTCCCGGCGGCGACTCAGTCCCCGTCCGCGTCCGAGTCGGCGTACTTCAGCTCACACTTGACGTCGAAGGGCCCGTCCCTGGCCGGGAGGTCGTCCAGCCTCTGCGAGTCCTCCCTGTCGGTGGGCACCCTGCTGGCCATGGTGTCCTGCTCCGTCTCGTAGCCTGTGTCCAGGGCCGGCCGCGGCTGCCCCCCGTTCTGCTGGGAGAAGCTGCCCGGCTCCACCAGCGTCTCCTTGGCGCTCTGCTCGAACTCGGAGAAGTCCGCCACGGGCTGCTTCTTCCCCAGCAGCACGGCGGAGCGGAACTTCAGGCACTGCCCGGGCAGGTAGCCCTTGTAGCAGTTGTAGGACACGAGGCAGAGGCACAGCAAGAAGAAGAGGAGGAAGAGGAACATGAGCAGACGGTTGTCGCTGGACTGCAGATACATCGTCTTCTCCGAATGCACCTGGGGGACCGTGTTGATGACGATCTTCGGTTCGCAGGACGTGCCCGTGGGCGCGGGGCTGGGAGGCGGGGCGACGGCCCCGGGCACGGGGACCCGCGCGGCGGAGGTCTGCGGGGGGGGGCCGCGGGCGGGCTCCGTCACCGCCCGGGCGGTGGTCCTCCCGCCTTCCGTCCGGGCGCCCGGCGAGGTGGGGGCCTCTGTGGCCCTCGGGGCCGTCTTCACCTCCAGCACGTGCTTGGCCAGCACCCGCTGGACCGTCCCGTTGCGGACCCGCTCCTCCGACAGGCACTGGTACACGCCGCTGTCCCCCTCCGACAGGTTGAAGATGAGCAGGTGCTTCCTGCCCACCAGGCTGTACTTGGGGCCGTCGGCGTCGAGCACGCCGTCCCGGAACTTCCACACCACCCGGGCCAGGTTGGACTTTTGGGAGCATTTGAGTTCCGCTGTGCCGCCGTGCTTGAAAAAATGCTGCCGGAAACTTTCTTTACTTTTATCTGGAACATCAAAATAAACGTGCACAGCATCAACAACGCGGCTCGCTACTCAGCTCCTTCTAAAAATAGGTCAACACACACAAGAGGACACGAGAGTTCCACCCACTGGAGCCACACGGAATCTTCCAGAACAACTAAAGAGATAAAGACATGCGTGACAGAAAAGCAAAGATGAGCCCCGGATGGCGGCCCAGCAGGACAAGGAAGTCGGAGACAAGACAGTCGGAGACAGTCGAGCGGCAGGGACCCCGTCTGGCGTCCCGGTTCTCCGGGGGCCGAGCGGCAACACGGGAGCCACGCACCACGTGCTTCTGCTCGTGGCTCCCGGCTCGCGGCCTCTCTGGGCGCGAGGGGCCCACCCCGAAGTTGCCCCAGCTGGCGACAGCTGTCGGGTCAGGGATGGGAGCGCGAGAGCCCAGGGCACGGCTGCCTGGGAGGGGACGAAGGGGTGAGGACGCCCCTCCCGCCGCGCCGCCCGCCCACCGTGGGACCCTCAGGGTCTGTTTAACCAGCCCCGAGCTCAGCAAAGAGAGGAGCATCTCAAGGGCGGGTGTCCCAGGGTGGACGCCGAGTGCTTTTTGTGGAACAAACACACACACCCCACGACCTCAGACGCCCTTTTCTGCGATAAAACGGGATCACGGGGGGTCGGCCTCCGTATCCTCACGGATACCTGACCTCTGTTCGGAGCAGAGAAAGAGAACCCGGATGGACGCAACGCCATGACACCGAAGCACCGTGAGATGGGTACGAGGACCGGCCGCCCCCCGAGGGAGCTCGGCGAGGACGGCCGACTTACCCGGGCAGGCGGACGCGTCTCCACTCATCTCCTGAATCAGAGTCCTGCAAGATAACCGGGCCCGGGTCAGGCACGCGCCCCCTCCCCCTGACGGGTGTGCGCGGTGCGGGTCCCCCGCCCTCGGTACCTGCTGGGGCCGTCCGTCTGGTGCGGGGGCAGGGCCACACAGGCCGCGGCCACCCGGCTCCAGGCGCAGTAGGGGTCGCGGGCGAGCACGCAGTCCTCACAGGTGCCGTGCTTCCCGCAGAAGGCCACGGGGGCCTGCACCACCCCCGAGCTGGAGCCCGCATACACAAGCCTTCCGCCCTGCAGGTGTGAAACAGAGGGCACGGGTGCGTGGGGGGGCAGCCGGCGTGCGCCTCTCGGCCCGCGTGCCCACGTCGCCTGATCCGGGAGCCTCCAGAACCAGAGCCTGGCGGGGTGGGGTCCGAGACAAACCCTCGCGGCAGCGTCACGGCCGCCCACGCGCTGACTGAGCACCCGGGGCCTCCGTCCGAGACCTTGCCCTCTTTGGGGCCGGGGGTCAGCTGCTCCGTGTGGAGGGCCCCCCCCCCACAGGCCAGAGGCCGAAGGGCACGGCTCAGAGCCCCATTTCATGCCCCCCCGACGGGAGCCACACAGAAGCCCGAGTCAGGGTCCGAATCCAGGAAAGGAGGGGCCACCGAGCGGGGGCGGAGCGCGGATTCCAGCACGCGTCTAGCCGTGCGGGGAGGAACACGGGCACGGGGAGACCCACAGCCGTGCTCCGGGCACAGGGCCAGGCGGGCTCCCTCGGGCTCCTAGCACGTGCGAGACCCCCCACCCGGGGCGGCTGCTTTCCCGGGCTCAGTTGGGACGGGGGATCCCCCACGGGACGCCGCCTGCCGTGTAGCCCTGGCCGCGGGGTTGGGGGGGGCAATTCCGGAACTTGCGTGCACGTCGTCCTCTGCCCACGACACCTCACCCCGACGTCTGCACACACCTTTGGCCGTTCCCAAGCTCCACAGAACTTGGTGGTTTCGACCCAGACGACACGCAGCCCTTCCCCTGGAGGACAGGCTGCGCCCTGAGGCCCTGGGGCCGCCCGCCCCGTGACCCACTGTGCGCGAGTGCAGCCGAGAGGAAGGAAGTCCCTTCTGTAACAGATTCTCACGTGACAAGTGGCGGAGAGAGACAGCGGTCAGCAGGGACCCAGGTACGTGACATCACGTGCCTGCCAGGCTGTCAGGACCAGGGACGCCATCCCAGATCACAGTCTGGTTCACAGAGGTCAAGGGACCCGGGAGAGGACGCCGACCTGCCGGGGAAGCCCCGCCCGACGCTGACCTGTGTGCATGGTGTGGCCGTGGGGAGGGCGGGCTCCGTATCCCTGCCCTACCCACCCCCACCCCAGGGCTGGGCTCCCATGATACACGGCCACCAAGTAATAGATGTGGAGGGAAGCGGACAGGAAAACGCCCTGAAAACGGGTGGCCGTGACCACTGGTGGGTGGGTGCACAAGTCAGCAGATGGGACGGACTGATGGGGGCAGCCTTGCGGTCTCTCCACAAACAAGCATTAGCCCCTCAGGGTCTGAACACACGTCCACAACTCAGCACACGCGGCCTGGCCCCGCGGGGTGGGTTCCGTGCTCTCCACGGGCACATCCCCACACCCTCGGCCCCATCTGAGCACGAGGAAACCGGGATCGTTCCACAAAACTCCGTACAACTAAGCAGGCCACCAAGATGAGGACAGACGGGGAACCGGGCCAGACCAGCGGCGGCTGCTGGCCGGCCTCTACAGCGAAGGCCAGCATCCTGGCCCAGAGGAACCTGCCGGCGGGCGTCTTCCACCCCGGACAGCCACTTCCTGCCACTGCAGGGGCGCACACGCCATCCCAAGCCTACCCAGGCCCGCCAGCCCGAAGAGAGGGCGGGGGCCGCGGCCCGCACACCTTCCCGCTAGGGCCAGACAGCCGAGGCTGCCCCGGTGCAGGGCTCCTGGGAGGACGGGCCAGTGGTTCCCCGCATGGCCAACGGGCGGACAGGTGAGCACAGGGCTGACCCAGATCCTCCTCAACCTCACCCGTCCCGCAGGACCGGCGCCCACACGCCCAGAAGCCCGCGTCCCCAGATGACACTGGCGAGCGGGGCTGTGGTCTCACCGAGTGTCTGCACTGGGGGCCCAGCCTCTGTTCTGTGCACACGTGACAATCTGGGGGCCCCAAGGGCACGCGCCCCAGCCCGCCCGAGCACCCGAGCAGCGGGGCCGCGGCCGGGAGGACTTCCTTGTTCCCACAGCAAAGCCGGGGAGCAGGGGCGGGGGAGGGCGGCCTAACGGGCCCGCGAGGCTCCGATGCCACGTCTCTGCCGGCTCAGAGCCCGCCTAGGCTCTGTGGTCTCCTTCCCTTCCGGCAGCGGAGACGGCCCTGTTGGGTGACCCCAGAAGTTTGAAAACCAGATCCAAGTTCTGACACTCACGACGGCGGGACCCACGGGTGGCTCTGACCGACAAGTTGACTTCTGCCTTTCTCTCTCTCCTGGCTACGGGCGCCCCCTCCTGCTGCCCGCTGCCCCCATCAGAAACCAGGCCGGGAGGCCGCCCTGAGGGGCTGCGGGCTGACCCCCTCCAGGTGTGAGGGAGGCTGGAGACTGTGCTGGATCAGACAGGAGACCCTCGGCATCGGGGAAACGCCCTGCGAGGCGGGGCAGCTGGGCCTGGTGTCCAGAGCGAGGCTTTACAGGCGGGGTGCAGGTGACGGTCAGACTGCAGCTCAGGGAAAAGGCTCGCAGCCGGGCTTCCCGTTTCTGGCCCTGACCCTGGCTCTGCCAAGTCCCCGGAGCCCGTCGGCTCAGGGCTCGCGGCGTGGGGACACCCACGAGGCCCTGTGGGTGCTCTACAGGAAGTGAGGTCGTCAGCCACAGTCAAAGGACAGGGCCGGGCCACCCCGGGTCTGCTGACCCCTAGGTGCAGAGGAGGAGTCTAAGGCAGGACCGGCCTGCCAGGCTCACGCAGCCACGAATCATGGGGCCCCGGCCTGCTCCGCCCTGGCTGTAAATGGGGAGGCACGTGTCCCAAGGCCACGTGGGTAGATGGCAGGGGACGGCCTCCAGAGCGGATCCAGGGCCCTGGTTGTGTCTATGCTACCCACCAACTAATAACATGTCTTATATAAATGGTTGGAAAACTATCAAAAGAATAATATTCCATGACATTCAAAAACTACATGACCTCCTGAGCTCTGTTTCCATAAAAAAGACTTTGCTGAAAGGCAGCCAGGCCCACCCGTGTGCGGACGTCCCACGGCTGCCTGGGCACAACGGCAGGGACCTACAGCCCCCGAGCCCCAAATGCTCTCTCCCGGCATTTACGGCAAAGGTGCCGCGATCCCGACCCTGATGGGGGAGAAGGTGCCTCGTTGGGGGAGCAGGCTCACAGACGTAACCGTCGTCCCTTGGGGCGGGCTCTTCTGCGCCCACAGATGCACCTGTGGATGGGCGTCAACCCCAGCAGCTCGGGACGCTCGGTCAACTTGAGGCGACTGTTCCATCTCCCCAGTTAGCCTTCCCTCCGTCCCAAAGCCCAGGGCTCACGGGGCCCTCTGTAAGAACCCGGGGGTCAGCTCATCCGGACCACACAGATGATCGGCCTGCCCGGCCGGTGACCAGGGATGTGTGAGGCCGCCCTCCTGCCTGGTGACCAGGGACGTGTGAAGCCGCCCGCCTGCCTGGCCGGTGACCAGGGATGTGTGAGGCCGCCTGTCTGCCTGGTGACCAGGGACGTGGGAGGCCGCCCCCCTGTCCTCTCTACCTTCTCAGAATTCAGCAGCAGCGTCTGGACCGGCTCGAAGTCCCGGAAAAGCTGGGTCTCCTCGATGATGTGGGCGTCATTCTCGAGGCTGACAGCTTTGTGGAGGGCGCCCCGGTCTGCAAGGTCAAAGTTACAGGTCAGGGACGCGCCTGGACGGTCACGGCGGCCGACAGCCCCCGTTCTTCCTCTCGGCTCCTCCCCTCAATGAGACGCTGAGGAGCCGAAGCCGTCCGCACTTTGGACGTGGGAAGGAGAAGCCACTGGCGACGCGGGCTGACAGCGTGAGCGGCACCGGTCACTCCGCTGTTTCCTGGAAGAGAGACGGACCTCCCGCTGCTGACTCCCGTGGAAGTCAGGGCCACGACACGGTGCCACCACATCACAGGAGAGGTGGCTCTCGGGCATCAGCGGCCCTCCGGGGCGCCGTGTGGTGCAGGCCCCGGGGAGGGGAGGGCTCAGGGCACGCTGGAGCCCCCAGGAACGACCCCGGCGCCCTCCGGCCGCTGCTGCTCCGGCCCCAACCCCCCCAGCCCCCCCACCCCCGCCTTCCAGAAACGCTTGCGTGAGAGTCCCAGGCGGGGACCCGTCCGGAGCCAGCAGGGATGTGGGACTTCTCTGCCACCTGCTCTCAACCGGCCCACACGGGCACCACTCCCGGTGCACCGGCCCCGACCCACCGGGCCTGGATCCCCACACGGGGGCCGGGACTCGGCCATTCAGTCAGCGCCCCAGCGGTCTGACGCTCAGACGGCGGAGGCCAGCCAGGGGTGGCGGCTTCTCGGAAACCCTGCCGGAGACCCCTCCGGGCGCCCGGGGAGACGCCGGCCTCGCGGCAAGGAGGAGCTGCATTTGCCGGCGTCCTCGGGGGGGCCGGACCCACCTGTGCCGATGAACATGACGTCGTAGACGGTCCCGTCCAGGGCCCGGGTCCTGTCCACCACGATCTGCGTGTAGTTCACGTTGCCTGTGACCAGCCTGGGCCTGTTGTCTGTTGGGGTCACGGAGCCGTCCATCAGGGGGTGGTCCTTGACGAACTGCAGGGTCTTGTCCGGCAGACCCAGGGAGCTGGAGAAGTTGGCCGCCCGCGCTTCGCGGTTGATGCACTGCGGGGGGCAGACCGGCCGTCAACGCGCGTGCTCACGGACGCACGGCCCGCACGAGCCCCGCACGCAGGCCCCCCGCGGGGCGCAGACTGTGACAACGCCATGCGGAGCGCTGTTGCCAGCAGGGAAGGTCAGCGGCGACCTTTCCCCAGGAATCCGAAGACGTGGCCCGAAAGCCGGTCGGGAAGGGCAGCCGTGCGTGTGTCCACGAGATCTAATCCCGCTTCACGACACACAGCGAACTTGCTGGCGTCTATTTGTAAATGAGAAAACTGTATCGAGCTTTTGAAATTGAAAAATAACGGCTTATCGCTTGATAGCTCTTCCTCGACATCTCTGCTAAAATCACTAAAAACGGTCCGGTTCCAAACAGCACAAAGGTCAACCGAAATTCGTAATCACGTGACCACGATTTACTTCATGACACCCGTGGAGGGAACTGATGGCTGCTGGCAGGCGTGGACCCCCAGGGAGGAGCCCCAGGCCACTCGCCCGGGCCACGGCCCCACCGGGGCCACACCCACGGCCCCACACACCAGCCACATGACGGGCAGATGCCGGTTTCCACACAAGAGTCACTACTTTCGGGAAGACACAAACGTGACTCACGTTAACGGGAGGGGGGTACGGCCCACTGCCGAGAAACCGTGCTTTTGGGGGGGAAGCAGCACGTGAGACAGACCTATTTTTATCACAACGTTGATTCCACAAAACACCCGTGCCGGCCGGAAGAGCCTCCTGGCGCGGGCCCTGTCAGGGACAGCCGCGCCACGGCACGCGGTGAGGGGAACACGGGAAGGGGAGCGGGCCCACCCTTCCTGCCCCGCCCCCACTCACCGCCCCGGGCCGCGGCGTGGGCACGGCCCCGTTGTAGCGCACCCACTTGGTGTGGGACTGTTCCACCGTGGCGCTCTGCATGTACTTCCCGCGGGAGAAGACCGCCTCGGCCGTGGACAGGTTGTAGGCACACACGGCTGACAGCCCCACGTTGTTCCTGGGGAGGAGGGGGCAGGGTGACCATCCTGGGTGGGGGGGAGCGCAGACACGCAGCCCGCCCGCCTGCCGGCCCGCCGGGGCACCTACAGCTGTGGGGTGAAGACCCCGTAGAACACGGGCTCCTTCAGGTCCGGCGCCCTGAGGACAAAGACGGCCTGCAGCACGTTGAAGACGAGGTTGCTGTCCGGCCTGGAACAGATGAGCCTGGCCTTCAGGAAGGACGTCCACTTCTTCTGTAGGGTCCGCAGACCGCCCTGGTCCCCCTGCAACCCCAAAGACGTGCGTAGTTGGGGGAGGGCTGACTCCCCGTAGGCAGCCGGGAGTCAGTCACGTACGCGGCCCCGAGTGTCCCCGTCTCGGTGGACGGAGGCCACGGTGGGAAAAGAAGGGCCGTGGATGGCCACGTGGCCACGGCAGCCGGTCTGCGCCGGCTGGGGTCTCAGATTAAAACACAGAACCAAGAAAGGCCTGTTCGCGGATCACCCGGAGGCGGCCGGAGGGGCCGGCGGGCCGCGCACGGCGTCACAGCGGCAGAACCTCCGCCAGCCTCGCACCCCTTCCCCGTGCTCCCCACCCCTGCGAGCCAGCCTTGGAGCCAGGGCCACGGAGCGGGGGCTCCCGTCTGCTTCAGGCCAACACGTCGGGGGTCCCCCCAGACACGTTCCTCGTCCCAGAGGGAGGCAGTCGTTTCAAAGGGCCTCGGCCAGGTCCCCACCAGACAGGTTTTGTGGGCTGCCCTCCCACCCCCGGGACAATCACAGACACGCCTGACATGACCTGCTCTGGAGGGAGCCCCGAAACACAGAGATCTGGATGCCAAAGACTCTGGAATCAGAGCATCCTCACTTGGGGGCAGTGAACGCACACCCCCCTCGCCGCCTTGATGCAGGAACGCTGAAATCCCAAATCTAGCAGAATTTAGCTCATGCGGTAAACACAAGCCAACTTCCTATATGGCCCGGGAGGTCCGAGGACGGTGTGTCCAGAGCAGACCTGCTGAGGCTGGGCCTCTGGCCACACTCGGCACCGATGCTCCGGGGCCCGCAGGGAGACTCCCGGACTGCCCGGGGGCAGGTCACGCACACCCCTCCGTGGCTCGGGAGAACGACGAGGTAGGTGAACAGACATCTCGGAGGAGGAGGCCTGGAGCCCGGGCCACGAGACCAGTCCTCCAGAGGCACGAAGCGCCCAGCCGGGACCAGAGGGGAATCGGGGAGTGGGCTCACCTTGCACACCCTCGCCACCCGGGGGATCATCAGCTTGAAGACAAACTCGTACTCCACAGACACCTCGGTGAAAAAGAAGTACACCCTGTCGTCCCCACTGTCCGTGCCGTCCGGGCTCTCTCGGATCACGTCCGCAAAGACGAAGTTTGGCTCTGCGGGCAAGAGACACCCGGTTATCCCCCCGCCGCAGCGCGGGGCCCGGGCACCTCCCGGCCAAGGCGCAAGCTAGTGCCTGCACCACGCCCCAGACAAACCCCAGGGCCCGGGGCGGGCACGGTGCCCATCCGTCCTCCTCGGCATAAGGAGGTGCCGGAGATCGCGGTTGTAACACACACGGTCTGGGCCGGCCCCGAGAACCCAGGCTGCGCCTCCCGATGGCGGGCAGCCTGGGGACCCTGGGGACCCTGGGGACCCAGATCCCAGAGACCCGCCAGAACACACGCATCTGCTGGTGCAAACAGCACGTGCCTCAAGCGGACAACCCCCGACCAGCAGACCCGCCCCGCAGTGAGGGGAAGCCAGGGGTCCTTCCTCGCCCAGACCACCCGCCTCCAGGAGGTCACGGCCCGCCGGCCAGCGCCAACTAGAGCCCCGTGTGAGCAGCTGCGAGAATCCACCACGCACACGTTATCCGAAGGTGAGCGAGCCGGTCAGCCTGGGTGCAGGGACCACCAGGCTCTCGTATCCCAAAGAACCACCACCTCTGTGTCCGGGGAGAGGAAGGCCCCAGTCCGGAGCCCCGGCAGCTCCAGAAGCACCCCACATGGGGCCGTCCCAGCCCGGAGGTGTCTGCGGCCCCTCGCTGGGACTCAGAGCCACAGACAGACAGACAGACCCAGGGGCACCTGCCTCTTACCGTTAAGCCACGGTATCGCGTACTCCGTCCTCAGAGGACTGTGGGACGAGTTTCGGGAGATGATGGGCTCGCTTCCCAGAAAGTTATAGGACGTCCCGGAATACAGCTCCCCATCTTAAGCGGCCCCAGAAGAAAGAGGAGAGGAGGGGTGGTCGGCAGCCAGACACGAGCCCCCGGCCCAGGGAAGCAGGGAAGCCACGGATGCTGCGTCGCGAGCCTTCCGTCTCGGTCCCTCGCGTGGACGACTGTGCGCTCCACGTGAGAGCTGCTTCACGAGCAGCTGGGGCGGGAACCCCAGGGGACCCGCACCCGGGAAGTGACACGTTCGGGTGTAAGAGGGGCCACGGGACGCGCACAGGGGACGGACACAAAATGACCCCTTCCCCCACACGTGACCTCTGGCCATGGGGGGTGGCCGGTCACCCTTCTGCAGTGAATCCGAGCGCTCATACAGGGGTCCACGGAGAGGCTGCGTCTCCTCTGCCGGGACAGGGAGCGGGAACTGGGGGAGGCAGCCGAGCCCGTGCTGACCTGGGGCGGGACTCACCGACCATGACGGACGTGTAGCTCTGTGCGGGGTCAAAGGGGCACCTGCCCTTGCCATCCTCACTTCTCCCCAGAAACTGAAAGGACGTTAAGTTCTGTGCGCGAATGAGAAGAGAGGGCATCACGCGGTGTCTGAATTCCTAGTCTCCCAGCACCCTCCTGCTCTGCCATTTACGTTCACAGACCCGCCACCCGGGGGCACGGAGGGGAGAGCACGCGTGGGCGGCCACGTGAGTCCCAGGTCTGGCCGCCGCCGCCACGAGAGCCGCGCGGGACCTCGGAGCCTCGGTTTACTCCTCTGTAAGATGCTGGCGGCTCTAGGGCCCCACAGCGGCCAGGGCAGACCGGAGGCGGGAGGCACCCAGGGAGCCATCGGAAGGCCGTGCGCCAACTACGTCCCACAAGGACGGCACCCACGGCCGTGGCGGACCAGACCCATGGCGTCCCCCCCTCCTGCCACCCCATCCCGTACCAACAGAAAGCACGGGGGACGGCCTCAGTGTTGGGGACCCTCCTGGCCTGACCCGAGAGCCCAAAACCAGCCGAGGAAGGAGTGAGCAGCCCCAATACGTGAGGAACGAGCGAGCTCTGTGCACAGAGACACGGGGCCCCGAGCCCGGGGACAGGTGAGGAGCTGGGAACGTGCCCGCACAGTGCAGGGAAGCTGGAGGGTCAGAGAAGAAACCCGCCGCGGAGGCAGGGCGGGAAGTCACGCGCCTGCTGCCAGAAAGAGGATGGGCCTGCGTGAATGAAGGTGGGCACCACCTCCCGCCTTCCACTGCGGAGAAGGTGAGGAACACGGACAGCGGTGGGAGTGGGTGCAGGCCCGTCGCCCGTCGGGGGGAGGGCTCACGGGCCGGGGGACCTCGGGCCCACCTCTCCAGGCAGACCCCCCTCTCAGGTCTCAAAGCACAAATTGGGGCATGAACGGATGGCCCGTCTAGGGGAGGTTTGGAGGCCGCCTGAATGAGGGGGGCAGGGCGGACACGAGAGGGCGTTGGCAACGACTGGAAATCTTCATGGGCGACGACAGGCTTGGCGCTGGTCAGGTAGGCGTTTAGGGGTCGCGGGTCAGGGTGCCGCACGCCCACGTATGTCCCTTCCCACGCAATCTAGGTGCCAGAGACACAGGCGGGATCCACTTGCCCGTCGGCGTGAACGTCCTTCTTGAAAATACGGGGCCGAACAACAGGCCCGGATTTAAAGGAAACATCTGACCCCCTTACAACCGCGGGATTGGAGTCTCCATCCGTTTTCAGCTTCGGAGGGGCTAGACTCCAGCCAGCAAACCCTGTGACGTGTGGGCGTTTCTCACAAGACCTGGCACGCTCTTCCCCTATGCAGAACCAGGCGACGTCTGTCCTGAGGACCCAGACTCAGAGCTCAGAGCACCGCACCCCACAGGGCCAGCGTCTGCGGGCTCAGACCGCCAGCCGGCCACGCGGGGGGGTGCGCCCACCCCGGGGGTCCGTGCACAAACTCTGTCTGCCCATACTTTGGGCTGTCGTTTATCTCTGACTCAAGGTTGGAGAATCTTCTTTAAATTCTAGTTAATTCAGGGTTCCGGCAAACGAGGCTCTTGGTTGAGGCACGCACGCTCTGTGTCCCAAGTCGGGGATGGTCACTAGACCACGTGCCTCACTCTGAATCCCCATGTGCGTTTAAAACGCGTCTTCTCTTCTCCCAGTGGTTGTTACAAATGGCTCATCAGGTGCCCTAGTAAAAGGAATTTCTCCCAGCAAGACGCTGCCGTCCAACATGCCCCAGGAGCGAGGGCCTTGGGAGGACGCCGTGGGGGCCCGTCTGCAGAGGCCCCAGTGCAGCAGCAGGCGGGCCCGGCTCAGCAGGACCCATGCAGGTCGGCGAGGGAGATGCTCGCACAGTCGTGCGGTGCTGTTGCCCCCGGGAGGGGGCGCGCTCCGGGGCCGAGGTCGGCGGCTCCGTGTCCACGGCGGACCCACATGGTGAGGCCCCAGGAGCGGACAGCAGCCGGGCCGTCCCAGCGGGCACAGACGGGCGGCTTCTGCACACACGCCCATTCCCTCCGGCTCCGGAGGCTGCAGGCTGAGGTCACGGATCCGGAAGGCCGGTGCCTGGCGAGGGCCCCCTTCTCTCTGTCCTCATGTGGTGGAGAGGGGGCTCTGGCGGCTTTTCCCAGAAGGCTGTCAATCCTGCGGGATCAGGGCCTCGCCTCTGTGACCACATGTAACCGTGATAGTTCCTCAGAGGCCCCACCTCCAAATGCCAACACATGGCGGGATTCGGGCTACAACGTGTGGATGTGGGGGACACATTCGGGCCATAACACAGGTGAACTGAGAACACGCAGTCTTCTGGGGCAGAGTCCCGACTCCCCCCTTTGACCAGGATGCAGGCCGCGGCAGGGCTCCCCGCAGAGCACAAAACGTGGCAAAGAGGACACAGGAGGCCGGACCGTGGCACCCTGGGGCTTCTCTGTGTCGCCAGCACACTTCCCAGCGGGTCCCCCACTGCCAGCTCCGCTGGCCCCATGGGTCCCGCCCTGGTGATTGGTCACACCCTCACGCCCGCTGTTGTGCAGAGCGGGGAGCCCCCGACGCTGCCTGGGCCCCACCAGCTGCAGTACCGACCCGGGACGAGGTGGCGGGGGACAAGGGGAGGGGCGGGGGGCAGGGGGCGGGGCACAGCCTCACCAGGTGGTCACAGGCTGGCTGGAAGGCGTTGGTCCCGCACACGTACAGGGCACCGGGGCCAAGCGGCTGCAGCACGCGGATGTAGTTGAGACATTCGGTCTGCAGGAGAGAACCGCACCCGTGAGCCGTCATCCGGCCCCCGGGGACGCCCGTCCTCCGCCACCCACCCGCACGGCAGGGGGCCAGCCGGCACGTGCCTGACGCGGGCTCATCACGCCATGCCTCCCGGCCGCCCCTCACCTGTCACCTCGGACACCCCCGTCTTCTTGTGCTGGCCCGGCCCTGCCTGGGCGGCGGGCACAGCCTCGGAGCCCCAGTCCCCCCGACAGACCTAGGTCTGCCCGCTGGACCCAGCACTCTGCTCTCTGCGGCGTCCCCCCCGCCGGCCGCCAGGGGCCACGGGGATTTCACCTCAGCCGCCGATCGACACTCAGCAAAGACACACGGACCCAAGTCTTCCCGGACGCCCGCCACCGAAAACCCGCGTTTACTCGCACCCGACACACAGCCCGTGCCTCACACGTGCGGCCAGAGCCGCAGAGGGGAAAGTAGGCGGGATTCCGCCAGCCTTCCTCCCCCCAGGAGACCCCACCCCGCCGGCCCCAGTGCAGGGGACAGGCTGGGAGGGAGGGGCCGAGCCGGCTCCGCGTGAGAAAGGGCCCGCAGGATGTCACTGAGGAGCACGCTCTCCAGGGCTGGCGTGGACCGGGAGGCATGCGCTCTCGCCTGAAATTGTCTCTGCTCGGCGAGGCTCCGTGGGTTTCTTTTCGCCAGGACGGTTTTCAACTGGCTGGCAATAATTCGTCCTGCCCACAGGAGCCGGGAGGGGCCCTCGTCCCCGTGCGGCCTCTGCGCTGGGCCGGGTGAGCCCTTGGTCTGACAGCTCTCAGACCCTCCCTGCAGCCCCAGTCATTACATCACAAAGCCTGCATTCTCCCCGTTTCCTGAGGCAACTTTGGATCTACTGACTTCAGTACAAGCGTCTGATGTTCTGCTAAAAAAACTCCAGCAAAAACTTTCTCTTTTCTCATTTTTGATTATTCTGCAATTAGCCAACTGTTGAAATTTACCTTAACTCAGCTATCCTGCCCCCCACTGCCACGGAAGATGGGCTCCGATGCTCGGAGACTCTGACCTGGGCCCGGTGCCGGTTGGGGGCGGGGGGCCCAGAGCCCCGGGGGAGGCAGACGCTCGGCCTGGCATCGCCCGGGGGAAGGAGCAGATTCTGAAGGGGTGGCTGCTGCCCAAACTCCAGAAATCCCACGGCGCCCCTTCGGGCTTCTGGGATGCAGCGGGGGTCTGAACTCTGCCCTTTACACCGTCGGCCAGCAGGCACCAGAAGAAGGTACCAGAAGGTACCAAGTTTTGGGGCCACTTGAATGCATCCAACGAAGCCAAACTTTAAAAACATCTCTCAGATGCCCGCCACATTTGGCACCTGCTCAGAGCGACCCTGCCTCATCGCTTGGGCACAGGGCGCCTGGCAGGACGGGGCGCGACCACGTCACCAGGCTGCTGGGGTTCCGAGACCGGAAATTACCTGTCTCGATTTCCCCTTTTCTGCACATTTTGCCTTTTTATCTTCTGAGACCTTCCAATAGGCCTGTGGGGAGAGAGGAGAATCCGTTTCAGCACATGCTCCCGTTCAAGGGGGAAGGGGATACGGCGTAAAAATGCACAGTTTACAAAGAGCCCACAAATGAGGCTTTGTAAAGCGAGGCTGGGCCGGCAGACGCCGGGGTCCGGAGCCATCAGAGCCCCCCTGGCCGCCCAGCATCCCGTCAGTCGCCGCAAAGCAGCAGGAAAGCTCAAAGGGCTGACAGTCGGGTTTTCAGTCCGTCACAGCGAGCTAAGCCACAGGTGTTTTCACACAGCAGCGCGGGCTCCTTCGCCCCAAAGCGAACGGAGGGCGGGAAGAAACGGACACGGCTCGTGTTTCCTTTGGCGGTCGGTGGACGGCGGGACCGGCTTCCCTCAGCTCCGCAACCGTGGCCGTGAGGGGGCGACCGCCCGCTCCCCCCCTCCCCCCTTCCCAGCACCTGAGCCAGGGGACGCGTCATGGGGGGCCGGCACGTGCCCCAGCCCCTCGCCCTCCAGAGGACGGCGGCTCCCCCACACTGCCTCACTGTCCCCAAGCTGTCCCACCTCCCCGTGTGACAGTCCCATGGCCGGTGCCCAGACGAAGCCAGTCACCGGGTGCTCAGAGGTCAGGATGCGCCCGGAGCTGCCCGCTGGCAGAGTGGCGAGTCCCCTTGTACGCGGTCCTGCGCTAACTCGCCTCCCGCATCCGCAGTGCGGGACGTCTTAGCGGAAGTCCTACCCGGAACACGCAAAAGCAATGTCCCAGCAACGGGAGACTTCCTTCGGAGGCTGATGCGCAAACCGTTTCACTGCTGCCTACGTGAAGTGCACGAGGACCCGGGACGCGCACGCTGACGGGCCCCGGTCACGTTCCTAGGGTTTCACCCAGGCTTCCCTTTGTATCTGTCACGTCCCCGAGGCCCTAGGCCCCCAGGGGACAAGGACGCATCAGCAGAGCAGTGAGGCTCTGAGGGCACCCACAGGGTCAGCACTCCCCTTATCTTCAAAGGCTGAGGACCACAAAACCCCGTCCGTGAGTCAGGCAGAAATAAGCACGCGGTCAGGGGGCCGAGACAAAACACAGAGGTCTGGGGCAGAATCAAGATTCTCGATTCCAGAGAGAAGCAGCCCATTCCAGCCGCTGGGGTCGCGGCTAAGCAGCCAGCGGTGGGGGAGAGGCCGCCCGCCGGGGAAGGGACGGTCTGAGCATCCGGGGCGGCTCCGGCTGCCCGTGGATCCAGGCCCTTCAAACAGGCCCCAAGGTCATTCTCAAAACCAAATATCCCAACACCACTCTCTCCCTCTGGAGGGAAGGAACTCATTAAAAACTGGCAAATAACAGCCAAGATTCTAAGGGCTGATCCAGCCACTTCCAAGGAGCTGGCCCCGAGGGACGTGAGCAGCAGATAGGTGTGCCCTCCCCACCCCCCCCCCCCCAAGACCGACAGCTTCCTGCTCCCAACACAGAAGGGGACGTTGAGCCGGAAAATCCCCCTCTGCGATCCTGGAGGCACCCGTGGCCCTGCCCTGCTCTGCACAAGCCCAGGGCTGGGGCGAGGACCCGGCCTCGGAGAAGGGGCCGGCCTGTCACTGAGGGCGCAGAGCGGTGGCTTTCCCAGGAAGGGGCCAGCACGGCAGCTGGATGTCAAGATGTGACGGGCAGAGCGGACGGCCTCGCGGACGGCCCCGCGTCAACGGCATTCAAGCATCCTTAGGAGAGTCTCTGATACCCGAACATCAGCTATTTGATGACACTTTTGGACGTGACCATGGTGGTTCGGTTACGTGGACAAAAAGAGTCCTTTCCTTTGGGAGACACCTGGGGAAGCCCTACGGATGAAGAGTGCGCCTGGGACCACCCTCAAAGCCTCCAGAGGGAGCAGAGCGCGAGGACAGGGGCGGAAGAGGGCGACCTGGCTGCAGGACCCGAGAGGGGACAGGCCTCACGGTCACCGCTTCCTCTGCCCTCCGGGTGGCCGAGATTTGCCGTCACGAGAAGTGCAAAACTCCAAGAGGAGAAGGGGGGCCCGGGTGAGTGGCCGGCCCAGGGAGGGCAGAGGCCGCCCGGCTCACCTGGGACACGCGGCCCGGACGCAGGCCGGAAGCAAGCTTCCGGGTGACCGGCCCGTGGGCGTGCGGGACCGGTGAGGGGCCGCAGCCCGGAAGGGGCCTGACGCCCCCGGAGAAGCGCAGTGAGCGGCCCCGGGGGGCAGAGCGGGGCGCCCTCGCCTCACCTCGTGCTGCTTCTCAGAGACGTTGAGTGCATTCAGGGCGAACACGGCCTCCCGGGCCCCCACGTACAGGGTGCTCTTGTCCTCGCTCAGCAGCAAGACGGAGTAGTTGAAGATGCCCGGCTCGTGGAACTTCTCCAGCCGCACCTCTGGGGGGAAGGGAGGACATGAGCCCGGGTGCCTCCCGAGCCCCCGTCTTGCTTCCACGCACACTCACGTCGCCAGGCCCGTGGCGGATTCGCCGCCCCAGAGCTCGGGCGCCCGTGCGAGAGCAGACCCGCTAGGACGGTCACCCAGAGCGCGGGACCCCGCGAGGCCCCAGAGCCACTGCGCTCGACCGGCACTGTGGCCAGACATCCCTTGAGCTCCCTCAAGCCCTGCGCTCGGTGTGGTCTCCCGGCAGCATGGCCGCCTAGTGCATGACCTGTAAGCACGTGACCTCCCAGGAGAGTCCTCTCCAAGAATGTGACTTCCCGAGAGCGTGGCCTCCCAGGAACGTGATCATCAAGCGTGTGACCGCCCAGGAGACCGCAGGCCGTCCTCACGCCTCAGGCTGCCGACCGCCGTGTCTCCCAGACTCTCGTCTACGTGTGTTTAACCGTAACGCGCAACAGGTGTATGAAGAACAAAGCTAGTTAAGCTTTTCTTGTTCAGAAAAATCATGATTTACCTCAAAACCTTTAAAAAACACTCTGTTTCAGTAAATCTGTCCCTTAACCCAAGCATTTTTCAGGCATAACCACCACAAACCTGTCAAGGAGAGAAACCTGTCAAGATTTCTCACTTATCAGCTAACCGCATCCGTAACCCTGAATACGAGAGACTCAACAGTCAGCTCCGCGGGAGGAGGATAAACGCATGGGCGTTATTTCTGAAGGAGCGCTTTCTCCGCTCTGTCTGTCCGTCCGGCATCAGCGTATCTTTTTATCTTTCGTTATGTAGATTTTTAAAAGTTTATTTGTTTTGAGAGCGCGACAGTGCGCACGTGCAGGGGAGGCAGAGAAAGGAGAGAGAGAGAATCCCAAGCAGGCTGCACACCATCAGCGCGGAGCGCGACGTGGGGCTTGAACGCGCGAACCGTGAGCTGAGCCAAAACCAAGAGTCCGACGCTTAACCGACTGAGCCCCCCAGGCGCCCCTGGGTGCGCCTTGAACCTGGGTTTCCATGTGTCACTGGGGCTCACGCTCTCTGCTCTCCTGACCTCCCCGTGCCGGGCACGGATGCACGCGGACGAAGGCCCTCCCGGCACACGCTGCCTGGGGTTGTGCGCGAGACCACTCGGCACCCCCTGCGAGCAGCCAGGGGTCTCAAGACACAGCCTCGGGAGGGGAAATACATCAGAAACGAACCGTGGGCAAATGAAAGCAACCGGCCGGAAGCTCAGCCACACGGGTTAAATGTCCTAAAAACAGGCCATTCGGTGTGGTTGTGCTCGGCCGTCAGGCACGAGGGAGAGACGCGTCCTCTCCAGGGGCCCGATTTAGAAACCCGGCCAGCAGGCCCTGAGCAAGCCCCCACGTGCTCCCCGTGACCCAGGCACCTCCTCCCATGCGGCCGTGCACCCACCTACCCAAGGGCGCCCACCTGTCAACCCCAAGAGCAGGGGGGCCCTTACCTCTGTGCTCCCAGGTGATCCTGGGGGCGGGAGCAAATGCCACCACCACCCCGAGCGCCGTGGCCAGGGTGGCCAGCAGCCCCCCGACGGGGACACACATCCTCACGGGTGGGCGCAGCAGAGGGGGCTCTGGCAGCAAACGCTCGTGGGCGGGGGGGCCACGGTGGGCGTCACGGCAGACGCTGCTCAGAGCCTAGGAGCTGTGACCCACAGCACAGCCCGGAGACGCTGGGCGGGACGCGCCCCGAGGACCCGCATCTCCCGGGCGCCGGGCAAGGTCACCACCGCGAACGTTGAAGGCCAGCCGGTTCTTACACGGTGTGCTTCTTTCCGGCCTCACGGAGAAATTCTGGAAGCAAGCGAGAAGAAAGGTTACGGCTCAGGAGGCGTGTGCTAACACCAGCTTTCCATTCCTCGACCTGCCCCCTGCTCTGTCTGCGCAGGAGCGGGGGTGGTGGGGCTGCCACGGGGCTCTCGGGGGCAGCCCCGCACTGACCACACTGACACCGCGTCCCCCAGTCACCTGGGGCGCGGCCGGGGCTCCAGGAGGTCAGAGCTTCCCGCCCCTCGGGCCTGCAGAGCGTGGGACAGACGCGGGGACCCAGACCGGGCCACTGCCCGCCTGGCCGCCCAGCTTCCTCCCTGCGCGGCCAGCTGGTGACGTGATGGAAAGCTGTGGAACCAGGGAACGCTCTCCCTCTAAGACCCTGGCTTCCCAGCTCCCGTAAACCCCGTCGAGGTCAGCCAGGGCGAAAGACCAGAGAGCCGCGTGGAGGCTGACCGTGGGCGTTTGCACACACACACCACACACACATGCACGCGCACACGTGACCTTGCCGTGCGGGACAGCTCACCTCCTTCTCCTCCTTCCACCCGCAGGTCTCCCAGTCCAACGGAGCCCTGGGCCCCTCTCCGGAGCCCTCCCCTCAGCCCCCTGATGGCACCACCCCTCAGGGACATACAAGGGGCAGCCCGCACCTCCGCACCCCCACGACAGTCCTCTCCTGCTCAGCCTCCCCGGGGCCCCTGCAACCTGCTGTACCAGCCCCTGCTGCTCCCTGACACTTCAGGCCGAACCAAACCTCCCAAGAAAGTCTTGGGAGAAGTTTTCATTTTCTCTTCACCTAGGCAAGCCACTGCCTCCAGGAAGCCCTCCGGGGCTCCTCCCTCATCCTGCCCGTGGAATCCTTGTCTGAGCCTTAAAGCCCAGCACGGCTTGTCCTCAGCATCACTCTGGACTTGACGGGGGTCTTCTCTATTTTAACTTCGTCTATTTCTCACTCGCGTGCATGGGGTGCTGCGACAGCCCCACCCCACTTGGTAAGGGAAGGACTGACGGCGGGGAGGGGAGGGCTCCTGTCCTGAGCTCCTGCCCCCTGGGGGACTCTGCGAGAGGGCTGACACCGGGCACAGCCAGGCCTCAGCTGCTCGCCCGCCTTCCCTGGGGGCGGGGGGAGGACCCGCTCCGTACCTCCTGTTCCCGCAGAAGGCGCGCCCAGCGGGCCCCATCCACCCAGTGTCTGCCCTCAGCCTGAGGCCACCATCAGCCCCTGAAGGCGAGGAGCCCGTCCTCTGCAGGGACGGGCACCTCCTGGGCGGGGGCCGGGGGGGCACTATTTTGGGGGGTCTTGGGTCCTGCGGTCTCTGTCCCGGCTCTCAGGTCCACGCGGTGGTGCAAAAGCAGCGCCAGCCGCTGCGTGAACGGGGGAGGGTGGCTGCGTGCCAATAAAACGACTTACAGGGACGGGCGCCGGTCTGAAAGCCAAGCCCCGCGCCGGGGATCCGCAGCACGGCGGGGCCGCCTCTGGGCGCAACCCAAGACGCGCCAGGAAGCCCACGCGGGGAGGGAAGGAGGCTGTGGCCCACGGAGCCGGCTCCCCGCGGCCCGGCACGCGCTCACCGGGGGTGGGGACCACGCCCTCCCGCCCTCGGGAGGGGAACGAGGCGGCTCCGGAAGCCCAGGCCAGGGGGGGACTCGACTGTGCCGCGTCCCCGACGTGACCCGCTCGTGACGCAACCTCAGCGTCCGGTGAGCGCCCAACACCCCTGCAGAAATCCCACAAGGCCCGGGGGAGCAGCGGTCTGTGCGGATGCTGCTGGCGGCTCAGGAGCCCCGGGCGCCCCCTGGCTCCCCGCCCCCAGGGCCACCCCTATCACCGATGCGATCTAAGCAACACCGGCCCCCAGCCGGACCTCTGCGCGGCTGCCCAGGCCTTCGCCCGCTTCCGTCCTTGCCGCGTGCTGCAGACAACCCCCCGCTTGTCCCAGCACTCACGTCCCTTCGCTCTTACGAACAGAACCCTGACTGTACCCGGGATGGCAATGTGGCCAGCTAGCCTCATCTCCCAGCTTCCCCTGGGGCATTCTGGCCAAAGACATGTGAACAGAAGCTATTAGGTAGGAATTCCAGGAAGGCTCTTGAAGAAGGCTGACTCAGCTAGTGTTTGCGGTTTTTCTCTTTCGTTTTTTCCTCTGTTTGGTGCCTGGAGCTCAAATGTGATGGCTGGAGCTCTGGCAGCCACCTTGTGAACATGAAGATAAGGGTCTCATTCTAAAACCAGCCGAGTGGAAATCCACTGGGGACCTCACAACATACTGGAGACCTCACACCTGCTTTCTTCTGCCTACCTCACTTGTTAGTAAGCAAATAATCTCTAAGTTACTGTTTTGCAGGTTTTTGTTACCAGCAGTCCGATTAATTCCAAACGTCCTTCTAGTACGTTTATGAAACAGCAGCAGTGGCCACAGTAAGGTTTTTAATGTAAATCAGAGCATGTCACTTTCCCACACAAAACGTCTCTCTCTCTCTCGGATTCAACCTGAGTGGGGAGCTATGGTTCACCTCCCTTACAGCTTCTGCGTCTCACGTTCCCTCCACCTTTCTGTCCAGGCCACAGATGGACACACTGAACGGGCCCGTCTGCAACCTGTCAGCACCATTCACAACATTCCCAAATGCGTCTGCTCCAGAGCTCATGTGCGTAAAGCCCACAGCACGGTCTCGTTTACCCGAGAAGACGTTCTCCCCGTGTGGCTGATCGGTCCCCGGCAGTGGCTCCCAGAGCCTCCGTAACTCTGAGCTCCCGCTCGGGTGAGGGTTTCCGGGAATGCTCCACACCAGGGTGGTGGTGAGACCGGGGGCTGCAGGGCAGGCAGGAGGGGAGGAGGGGTAAGTGCTGGGGTTGGAGGATCCTTGCTGACCCAGGGAGGCCGTGTGTGTGTGTGAGGACGGGGTGTGAGGGAACTCTGCGTACTTTCTGCTCGGTTTCGTTGGGGCTCTAAAAGTGCTCAGGAAAACAGAGTTCATTAAAAGCCAAAACACACACCAGCGCAGGGGCGCTTCCTGATCACAAGAGGTGCGCGTGTGAGGTTTTGGGCAAGCGTGTCCACAACCCACAGCACCTTCTGGTGGCAGACTCGAGGTCCGGGGGCACGTTTCATTACCCCCTCCCCCCCCCCATTGGCAGAAATGTTTGCAAGGGCCCAAAGACACAGTGACTTCCCACTCAGGTCCCCGAGAGAAGTCACTGGCCTGGGACATCCCGGGAGGCACACCGCAGCCAGGCTAAGAACCCAGACGCAGGGGACGGCAGAATCCCTGTGCAACACGGCACCCACACTCAGAACTTCATCTCAGTCTCAAGCCCAATCAAGTGGCATCTAAGGGACAGAAACCGTAAGGGCAAACATGGGGACAGCACGTCAGCCCATGAAAATCCAACAGAGCTTGGGAACTGGAAAGAGGACACGGGAACATCGTCAGCGGTGTGCCGGCAACTGGGGACAAGGGGCAGGGGTGCGGAGCCGGCTTCGCAGCACGTGCCCATCTCTGGGGCAAAAATGGCGCCTCTGTGCTCCCAGTACAAAGTCACCGAACACAGAGACAGGACGGATGCGTGGTGGCCACCAGCACACGGCCCTCCCGTCACACGGACACGGGAGGCTTGTGGCTTCAAGAGCATGGCACTGATGGGTAATAGCACAGGCAACAGGAACGTGCACCGGGGAACGGCAAGTTCTTTGTTTGCAATACCGTGCATCAAAGTCTGTGTGGTCCGGTTCTGATAAGGTCTGCACCCACCGCCAGTGCTCGCATACCGCGGCTGGTATTTAAGGGACTGTGGACAAAGGAGAGCCGTGGCCAGACCCCGTGACAGGAGACCACCAAGAATCTGAGCAAATGAAAGTGAACTTAGAACTTAAAATTTTGGTTAAAGACACAAAATGTCCAGTTGAAGGTCAGGAAGATAAAATTCAGATTTCGTAAAAGGTGCACAATGTGACCCAGATAAAAACCGGGGGAGAAAAGAGAAGGGAGCTGGATCCTGGAGCCCGGAGGCCCACGCCTAGCTCGCGGATGTTCCAGAGGGAAGCAGAGACACAGGGATTAGCCGACAAAGAAGAGAGTGTCCAGAACAGGAAGACACGTGTTTACAGGACGAAAGTCCCCAGCAGCACGATGAATGAATGAAGGCCACCGCACCTGACACACTGTGCCGGCATCGGAGACCCTCGGAGACAGAGGGGGTCCCGGGAGCTTCCACGATGACCTCTCAGGAGCCACCCTGACGGCCAGGAGGCGGCGGGATGCTTTGAGAATCCCGGAGGAGGAGGCTTCTCACCCAGAATCCTGTCCCGAACCCAGTTATCGACACGCGAGCTGAGCGTACACAGAAACGTTTCCCAAGCCTCTTACCTCCCTGACGCCCTTCCTCAGAAAGCTACTGAGGGATGCGCTCCAGCAAAACAAGGGAGCCGCTTCGCGTGTCCCTTCCCGAGAAGGAAGAACGACTCCGAGCAGGACACCCCGTGTGGTGCAGAGCGGGTGCTAAGGGTGCGGGGCCGGAGGCCCGGAGGGTGCAGGTGAAGCTGGAGGGTGAAGGTGAGGCAGGTGACTCTAGACGGGGCGGGGAGGCAGAGAACCCCACCCTCGCTTCCACGGCAGTCCGATGTCCCATCCCGTGCTCCACCCCACAGGTGCCCCCAGCCTAGGCACAAGCTGCCCTTCTTCCAGAACATTCTTTCGTTGACCCTGGTGGCCGGGCCTCCCCCACAGTGACCCTGGCCCCAGGGCCACTCCTGCCGGCAGGAGCGCATGCTGCTTGCGTGGGCTGCTCACGCCGGTCAGTGTGAGAAGAGGAAGCATTTTTCTTAACTGCCCTGTAACTTGGACCCACCCAGATACTGCCATCCAGGGGCCCGGCGGCCGCTTGCTCCCGGCCACCCCGGGCCACCCCGCCGACGCGCTGGAGGGCGTGAGCGAGCTCCCGGTGCTGCAGCGCCAGCGGGCTTCCCGGTGGCCTCAGCCGGACGCTGCCTCTCCTCCCAGAATGGGCTTTAAAAAATCCACACCAACAGCTGAAGGTAAGAGGGCCCCCACCACCCCGATGCCCTCCCTGGGGGGGCGGGGGCTGCACGGTCTGCTTTATGACATCGGAAGGGCTCGACGTTTTCCTTCTCAGCAAGCGCGCGTCGTTCGGCGGGACTCAAGCACCGTTAAGCAGGGCGCGCACCACGCGCACCCGGACACAAGGCCACCGTGTGCCGCCGCGGGAACCCGGGAGGCGGTAAGAATCACAGCCTAGGCATCAGGACGGAAACACCTGGATAAAGTGCCATCGTGGTGGCTCTCCTGGGCGCTTCTGAGAAGCAGAGGCGTCTTGCTGGGAGCCGGGTGTCAGGGCTGTGATTTCCCGTCCCCCGTTGGGATGAGGGACACTGAGGCAGGAGCCCATCAGCGGGACGGAGTTCCGCGGCGTCGCTCCCGTTACCTACACGTAACTGTGCTGGTTCACGAGGCGTGCACGGCCCCTTCCAATGTCAGGAGAATGGAACTGAGCGCTCACTCAGGCCGTCCGCGCGCCTGTCCCACTCCTGACCGGCCCTGAAACAAGTCAGGGGCCCACAGCAGAGAAAACCGCGGACCAGCCAGGGTGAGGGCTGGCTCCCGCAAGTGTGCACGCGTCTGCACGTGTGTGTGCACACACGTGCAATGTGGGTGTGTGCGTGCACGGATCTCTGTGCATATGACGCACGTTTGTGCGTGCACACGCGTGTGTGACCCACACACCTGTGTGCAACGCACCCACGCACACCCGCACGTGTATGTGCACCTGTGTGCGTTCACGTAAACACATACCCACGTGTGCATATGTTCGTGTGCACGTGTATGTACATGTGTGTGTGTGCACGCACGCGAGGTGTGCGTGCACTCTGCCACACCATAAAAATTCTGATTTGGGGTTCCCAGATGTGATCGGCGACCGCGAGCTGGGGACCCGTGAGACAGACACCAGGGGACCAACCGTCTCTGGCAACAGGGGTGGGTCACAAAGGGGACACCGCTCCTCCCCCACGGAGGGCGGGGCTACCATCAGCAGCAGGGGTGAAGCAACTCTGAAAGCGCACTGACCAGCCTGAACTGCCGGGGGTCTGTGAGGGGGCTTCCGGGTGACCGCTGTGGGTAGTGTCTCAGGACCCTGTTTCGGGTCTGCCCAGGCAGGGCCGGCGAAGTCACTCTCCCTGAAAACCCCGCAGCCCAGACAGCACAGGACACGCACCTGCCCACACCTTCCCTTCCCAGCTGGGATCAGCCTTCTCACTTGCCCCCAGACTGACCCCCGACCCTGTGACCCCGGGCCCTTCTCCACCCCCTTGCCCGCCCCCAGGCTGACCCCCTCCGTCCCAGTTCCCATCCCCACCCCCATCCCTGCCCCCAGGCTGGCCCACACCCCCGTGTCTGTCCTTGCCCCCAGACTGACCTCCCACTCCACAGCTGCACCCCCACACTCGCTGTACTTTTCCCTGAATGACGCCCCAACCCCGCCCCTCCTCGCCTGCCCCCAGGCTGGCTCCCCCCCCACCCCCCAGCAACCTTGCCCCACCCCTGGCTGTGGGGCCGATGTTACCACCTTGCAAAACTGGCCCTGTCCCCTCAAGACTCAGGGCGGGTCGCAGAAGCTCTTCAGTCCCGTGCAGAACAGTTCACCGTTTCCCCAGAACTTACAACAAGCCCTGCGACGATGACCCAGCCCCACCGCGAGGCGTGTGCTCATCCCTGGAGCCGGGTCCCACTGGCCCCACCTGGCGGGATGGCCGGATGCCTGCTCACCCTCTACCGCCTCGCAGAGACAAGCCACGGGGGCGTCCCGACACGCCTCGACCCTCGTTCCCTCGCCTGACCCCGGCCACGCGTGCACCAGGCACGGGCCTCCGGGAGCAGACGGACGGCAGTGGGGCCGTGGACTTACCAACCGGCCCACCCGTCGGAGGGCCGGCAGGTGCAGAGATGGGCGGGGGGCCTGCAGAGGGGCGGCGGGGACTGCCCCGGCAAAGAGGCCACGCCACCTGCACGACATCACCAGACCCTCCGCACGCGGCCGTAGATAACACGTCTCCTCCTGGGAGGTGTGTGGCTCCTGCAGACGTCCCAGGCCCCAGCTCAGCTCTGGGGACAATAAACCGCTCTCCTCTACTGGCCTGACTTTTCCCGGCGGCTCCTTCCGGGGCGGCCACTGGACCGTCCAGGCCGGACGCTGGCTCGTGGGGGACAGTGGGGCCGCCCTGGGAAATGGCTGGCCCGCCCCATGGAGTATGTGCCTCCCGGCCGTCTCAACGGGGCTGCCGGTGCCACGGGTCTCAGCCCCAGACGTCACCCCCAGACGGGCTTCCAGAGTGCCGGAGGACAGCACTGACACCGGCAGGTCATTTGCAGTGCCACGGACACGGGTGGAGGCGTGAGAGGCACTTAGGGAAAACACTGGAACAGCACTGCCTTAACTGGAACCTACTCGTGTCCTTCTTTCCCCAGCTTACAAAACCGTCCCACCTCCGAATGAGCCCCAGCATGCTTAACTCCCTAATACGGAAACGTAAATGAAAATAAAATACCCACAGGGGCGCGTGGGGGGCTCAGTCGGTTAAGTGTCCGACTTCGGCTCCTGATCTCATGGCTCATGGGTTCGAGCCCCACGTCAGGCTCTGTGCTGACAGCTTGGAACCTGGAGTCTGCTTTGGATTCATTCTCTCTCTCTCTCTCTCTCTCTCTCTGCTCCTCTGCTCACGCTTGCTCTGCCTCTCTCAAAAATGAATAAACATTAAAAACAATAAAAAAAACCACGTGTGTGTATGACCAGGCAATAAACACACAAAGTGCTGAGTACTCCTAGAGGTAAAGCTGTGTTCACCAAAACTGCCCCGGAAACCGGTGAAGCGGGTCCTTGTGACAGTGCCGCGGGGCAGACCCGGGCCAGAGCGACACAGCCTTGCCAGGCCGGCCACCAAACAGAAGTCACATAAAAGGAGGAAGGGAGATAGGGGCTTTCCTTCTGTTTTTAAACCAAGCTGGTTTTTCTCTTTCCCCTAAAACTGGAAACACATGGTTGAAACGAAGATTAATCACAAAATAGTCCCCAGCAAGGGACGCGTGGCATAGAGAACCTTCCTTTCTCCTTGGACCTCACCGACACCCCACCTGCACCCCTGGAAGAGAAAATGGAGCTTTCCAGTGCCTCCAGGGGCTGGCGGCCCAGAGAGAGCCAAAAAAGAAACACAGGGCAGGCGGGGGTCAGGGTGGGATGTGGCAAGACGGGCCGTACCCCGATCTTTGCCCCCGAGAGCGCACACGGAACTGGGACCCACCTTCTGCTGGATCCCACCGAAGCTTCCACGAGGTGTCAGCTTTGCTAGGCTGGGATACAGGTGTAGAAACGAAGCGATTTTACCTGTATCTTGTGCCTCTGGAAACGTCCCTCAATCCTTTCTAGGACGGAGTCTTCAGAAATCTTGGCTCAGGAAATGACGGGAAAGGAGAAAATTGAAACACTTCAATTCCCCGTGCACGTGAGCCCAGCATCACCTCTGGAGAGGAACTGGAAAGAAACTCTTGCAATCCTTTTTAACCTCTAGGCAGCTGGCTCTGACCCAGGATGGGCGTGGCATTCCTGCACTTGTGCAAACGGGAAGGGGGTAAGTGTGCGACCGCTCGCCCATAAAGGAAGTGCAAGCCGGCCGGTCCCCAACCAATGACCTGCAGAATAAGGCAACTGAGTATGACCCACAGTCATGGTTAACCATTAGCCAAAAAAGTATCAGCTATTAACTTCAGAAATGTATCTAGAACTCCCCCTCCCCGAAACCCAGCAGTCGGGGTGGAGCCCTCAGGATGGGGAGCCGGAGTCCAGGAACATGACAAACTGTCACGGAGAATCAGAAGGGCAGCCCAGCAAGTCACGGCACAGGACGCGCCAAGGTGTAGAGGAAATCCACGCAGGAACCCCTCTATGACTGCAAGACCCAGCACGGTTTGTAAACCTCACAGTCAGATGCTAGCACCTTCTTGTGGTTGGAATAGCTTAGGTTTTCTTGTGCTTGAAGAGCTGGTACAGCCGTTTTTCTGGAGACAGACTGTGAAGTGGGAGGCGTTCCCTTGAAGCGGCCAATGCCCCGTCCCTCCCACGCGCCCCCCCCCCCCCGAGTGGGACCAGTCCCGCCCACGGCACAGAGACATGCCTGTACCTGGCTCCCACCTGCCCACCTATAACACACAACGTCCAGGGTCACCTGGGGCCCCTCGCTGCTGACACGTCTTGTGAACCCCGAGCAAATGAGACCCCAGGGTGCTGGCTTCACCTGTTTGCACAGGCAGGCGGGGCACGGTGGCCACCTGGACACGCCCCCAAAACACTCACGGGGACAAAGAAAGCGGATCACACATAAGCTGGAAGTTTAGATAAACAAGATGAATGCCAAGAATTTTAAAACTGAGAAACTCCTCCCTGCTAGAAATTCAATAAGCCTGTGTCTTTTCAATAAATACAAGCCCAGGGGGCGCATTCTGCGGGTGGACAAGGCGCGCGTGGTGTTCACCCTAATTTCACGGCGTCGAACAACCACGGCAGGTTTGGGCACCTGTGTGTATGTCCGTGTTCTTAAACGTCCTCTCACACGCTCGAGGACACAGCATCACCACTTCTACCCTCCACCAAGGAGCTTGGACGCTGCGGTTCCTGTGTAAAAATAGACGCTTCCGGCCCAGTCAACGGCCAGGCCTGGGCCCCAGTTCTCCTCACCACGCCTGTTCTTTATTTCTTGACAGAAGGACCCACAAGCTATAATTAGGTACCGCCATCCTGAAGAATGCAAGAGACCGGCCTCACGCAAGCACACATCGTATTGTTTTCACTATGCATCTCCTTCGACTATGCTCAACGTCTCGGGAGGCACATAAAAAGAATTCAACAGGCCTTTTTTTTGCAAGATAAAGGAACGAAATTAATCAGAAGTCGCAGAAATGTTTCCCTCTCACTAGGGAGAAACTTGGCCTTTTCTGCCCCCCGACACCCCCTCCCAATGGTGCAGGTGGGTGTGGGAGCCCCAACGCCCAAGCCCTGGTGGCCGCTGTCCAACGAGCGCTCCGACCACAGTACGGAGCAGAGACGAAGCGGGGTATTGCATGCATGTGGCCTGTGTTCTGCAAATGTGACTTCGCCTTCCGAAAGTCCCTTATCCTTCCCCTTACTGTGAGTTTGTCCATTAAAGCCAGAGGCTATTCCCCACTTCTGAGAAGGGCGGCTTGAGACAGGCTGGCTGTACGTGCCGCGTCCACACGCACTGGGCAACACATGCCAAGGACTCCTGAGCCAGCAGCCTTCCCCCCGGGCATTCAGGTGGATACACCCCACGCACGCGAGATGCCAAGGAGGAGACTACTGAATAGGAAAGCTCTGGAAACGGAGTATGCACACGTGTACTGTGTGTGCCTGAGCTACTTGGGTGTAAATCGTCTCATCCGCAGGACGCGATACTATGCGGCTGCTAAGAAGAATAGAGTGGCTAAGGGCACCCTGGTGCGTCGCCGTTGGAGACGTTTATGGAGCTGGAGAGTACGATGCTGAGCGAAGTAAGCCAGAGAAAGGCAGATGCTACATTTCACTTACAAGTGGTACCTGAGCACCAGACCAGAAACAAGAAACCAGACTCTTAAACACAGAGGACAAACCGGTGGGCCTCAGAGGGAAGGTGGGTGGGTGGCACCGGTGATGGGGACGAAGAGGTCCAAACTTCCAGTTGTAACAGAAGTGGGTCTCGGGGCTGAAAAGCATGGCCTACGGAATATCTCCAGTGATACTGTAACAACGCTGTGTGGTGAGCAGATGGGGACACTCGTCATGGTGAGCACATGTTGAACCACGATGCCATACGCTATTAAAATGTGGTTCCCTTTTTGAGGTTTACTAAGTGGATTTCATCAAAACCCAAGTTTTCAAGAACGGCAGACCGACCTTACATTCCTTCTGGTGGATCTGACATTTGTTGGGACCTCCTGCTCCTAAGGGACTCTGACACAGAGGAAAGCGATGCCGTGTCCGTGGGTGCAGGTGAATCCCAGCTCAGGGCGCAGGGGTGGGAGAGGTGTTCCCTGCGGGCTGGCCGGAGGGGAGTGCAGGGCCTCGGAGTGAACTGGGCCTTGCTCTCTGGGGTTTCCTGTGTGGCAGCATCCTGTGGGCATCCAGAGCATCCTTTGATGGCTGTTCGATGTTCCATAATTAAACAGGATAATTGTTCGATATTCACATCTTTGTCAATTTCCCACTTAAAATTCATTTTTTTTTAAGTTGGCTCTGAGCCCAACATGGGGCTCAAACTCACGACCCTGAGGTCAAGAGTTGCATGCTTTGGGGCGCCTGGGTGGCACAGTCGGTTAAGCATCCGACTTCAGCCAGGTCACGATCTCGCAGTCCGTGAGTTCGAGCCCCGCGTCGGGCTCTGGGCTGATGGCTCAGAGCCTGGAGCCTGTTTCCGATTCTGTGTCTCCCTCTCTCTCTGCCCCTCCCCCGTTCATGCTCTGTCTCTCTCTGTCCCAAAAATAAATAAACGTTGAAAAAAAAAATTAAAAAAAAAAAAAAAAGAGTTGCATGCTCTACTGACTGAGACACCCAGGCACCCCTTAAAACTCATTTTTAGGGGCAGCTAGGTGACTCAGTCGGTTAAGCATCCAACTTCGGCTCAGGTCATGATCTCAAGGTTTATGGGTTCGAGCCCCGCGTCGGGCTCTGTGCTGGCCGCTCGGAGCCTGGAGCCTGCTTTGGATTCTGTGTCTCCCTCTCTCCCTGCCCCTCCCCAACTAGCACTCTGTCTGTCTCTGTCTCTCGGAAACTAAAATAAAAATGATAAACATTAAAAAATAAACCCTCCTTTTAAAAGTGATTTTAACCACCAGCAAAACTCGACCCAGAAGCTCTTCCATCCAGAACCCAAAGCCTAACTCTAGAGGTCCAGGTGCCACAGAGGGGAAGCCGCAAGATGGTCCTAAGGCTGTGTCCCTTAAGAGTGGGGGGCAGCAAACAGGCTCAGAGCACACCCCCATCGCCCTGACAGGCCTGCTTCCCTCTACGGGAAACATCGCGCATAATCCCCAGAACTTACTTTCACTCCACTCTGCTAAGCTTTTCCCTGAGTTGAGCTCTTTTCGAAAAGGCATATGTTCTCTGCTATAAAACAGAGCTGACATCTATTTTATACTTCTTTCAAGCCAATCAGATGTCTCACTCCATTGGTGATTATTCTCCCCGAACAGGAGAGGCAGCGGGGGAGATTCAGGCTTCCGGCCAGCCTGCCCGTCCAGGCCCAGAGATGCCACCTCCCAGCTGTGGGGACTAGAACAGGTCACTGACCCCTCCAGTCCCCGAGCAACTCCCGTGGCTTCTCCACCACCCCAGCTACTCCCTCCATCAGCCCCTCCGCCACCCCCAGCTGCTCCCCCAGTCCCCCCCACAGGCATTTATAGCTGTAAGACTGAAGGCTGCCCGCATTATCTGTATCCAACGCCCTGAAGTGCACACATGTCTGACCATAAACGCTGGACCTCTGAAGGAACCCTCAGTCTGGGCCTCAGTCAGCAACAGAAGGCCACAGCCCTGCCACTCCACCTGCAGGGGTACCAGCCGTGTGTCCCCTGCTGCCCCCAGTTCCTCAAAGCCCTGAGGGGACAGGTTTTAGGCCCCCTTGTCCAGGAGGAGAAACAGACTCACAAAGGCAGGTATGAGTCTCGAGCCTCCGGCAGAGCTGGGACTGCCTCCCTCCCTCCCACGTCCTGCAATCGTCCGCAGGCCTGGTCAGCAGGTCCCCAGGCTCTGGAACTGCCCATCGCCCCGGGGACAGGGCGGACCACGGCTCAGCAGGCAGGGATGGAAGCCACGCTCTACGGAAGCACATTCTGGCTCCAACGTCTCCAGGAGCTCAGGGCACAGATGACGGGTCTCCCAACCCCATAGCGGGTCCTCCAAAAATGGTGGCTCCTTCTCTTCGCCACTTGCCAGGGAGTGAAGGTGTCGCACAATCTGCCCGAAACCGTCCGTGATCCGGGGCTGGCTCAGGACTGCACCCTGGGCCACCCGGGGCGGCGTCCAGTCCGCGAGGCGCTCAAGCCCCCCACAGGGTGTCCACACGGGGAGTGCGCACAGTTTCTCCGGGGGACCAGACTGCTCCTGCCCCTCGTGTGGGCCTCAGTCCAGCTGCAGAACCGCCAAGACGTCTCTCTCCCCAACCACAGCGGGAGGGATGGGCCCTGGAGCCCAGACAGGCCCAGGTCCAGGCGGGGATTTCTTTTTTAGGTCTAAAAAACCACAAAGTGCCACTCTCTTCGCCTTCGTGTTTCGCGACTCCTCAAAAATACACAGCGGGGCTGCGGAGCCAGGCCAGCTGGACCGCAGGCCGCCATCCAGCTCACGTCGACAGAGGCTGAGCCAGGACGAGGCCCCGTCCGTGCACCTGGCCGCCCTCCGGGACGCGGACTCTGCTCTCCGCTTGGGAAAACCCGTCAGGGACCGCACACGCGCCGGCAAACGCGCCAGGAAGGCCCCGGGGCCTCCCTCCGGGCAGGACACGAGGAACATCACCACGCCATCACGCGGGGCCGCCACGCCGAACTCCCTGCGCTATTTTGGGCACACGCTCCACACACAAACATTTTGCTCCGACCCACCATCTTCTACGCCCCTCAAAGGGACCCCCGGAAATGCCAGCCGGGTCCCTGGACGCAGCTGACCGAGCGCCCTGCAGCAAAGCTCATGACCGCCTCTTCCGACCCATATTCAAACCGTACCCACCCACACCCCAGCGACGGTGGGTCACGCGGCCACTGTGGGCAGGTGGACTGGCACACGGAACGAGACGAGGCAACTGCCACTCCCTCAGCCTGAGGAGAAGGACACAAATACTGTGGGCGCCTGGGATGGTCCCGGCCTCTCCACGGCTGCTCAGACGCCCACCATCCGGCCACCCGCGTACGGTCTACACCCAGAATCTGCATCATACTTCTATTTTCCGAGCAACTGGCAGACGCACACCCCAGCGTAAGCATGACCACGGAGTGACCTTGGAGGGGAGCGCTAGGAGCCCCCATGCTGTGCCTGCTTCACTCCTCCAATCGACCCTCCCTTGTGGCTCTTCTCAGCTTCCACATGTTTCCAGGCCCAGCTTCAGTGTCAGGGATAGGAGAGGGCCACATCAAATGATGCAGGGGGGGCAGTTGAGACAACAGTACTGGAAATACTGGAAACATCGAGTGCCCGCGTCCCTCCAGATGGCAGGAAGGTGCCTGCGAGGGACCTCTGCTGAAGGTCAAGTGAAGCCCAGACCCCAGATTCCAGGAATCCACTCTGCGGCCTCCACACAGGAAGGAGGTCTGTCTACCCCTCATATCCCGGGTCAGGCTCGCTGGACCCCGGTCCCATCCCCCATCACGTGCCCTGGAGCCTGGCCCCACAGTCCTTCCCACGGCATGGACCCCCACGGCAGGCGGGGCGTCCCCTTTCTGAGCCCCGTGTCACCTCCCAGGTGCTTCAGAACGCACGAGACAGGGAAATGTAGCCACAGATGTGTCACCGTCACGCATCAGCTCCAGGTGGGACAACCCCAGCTGAGAGGTGACCCGGCCCTCATGGTCTCTCATGGACCCACCGACCCATGGAGGCGCCTTCCCCTCCCCCTCCCCCCCGGGACCAGTGCCAGGGAGCAGGCAGGAGCCAGCAGCACGGAGGCACGATCCACGGGAACCAAAATCAATGGAAAAATCTAGAAGAGCCTCTAGAACATTCTCACACCAGGATAAATGGGGCTGCCCCCCCCCCCCACCATGGCCCCGCCGGGGCATCCCTGGAGGACGGTCTTGGCCCCGACCGGTCGCCTCCCGCTTGTGGTGGCCCCTTAGCAGGGCCACGCAGGCTGGGCACCCTCATCCAGGGATAGGGACTCAGGGACACAACAGAGGGGACCCCACATGTGGGTCCAGAACAGCACCAGCCCGAGGAGAGGCCTCTGTTTCCCATCTTTTGGGCCCCTTGTTGGTGAGACACGTGGGCTGGTGAGGGCTGAGGAAATGTGACCCTCCACGCTGCTCTGCTGCTTTCTGCCAGGGACTCAGGAAGTGGTGTGTGTGTGTGTGTGTGTGTGTGTGTGTGTGTGTGTGTGTGTGTGCGCGCGCGCGCGCGCGCGCGCGCACATCTACGGGCCTGGCGACTGGGGGGGCCTTGGCCTGAGGCCCCATTTCCTGCAGAACTGGACCTGGAGCCTAGCCAGCTGGCCGTGCCGCCCACGGGGCCCCCCACTCCCGGCCCTGGGCACCCTCTCTGCGAGCGCGGTACATATTTCCCAGCATACATGCGGACCGGCCAGGGGTGGGCCCCGGGGACACGCGGGGCCGTGAGCGCTGCGGCTCGGGCCTCGCGGGTCCCTGACGGCCACCGCCCAGGAAGAGCTCTGCCGGGGAGCCTGCGTCCCGCCCGCTGTCCTCACACCAGGTACAGGGTGGAGGGCACGGGGGCCTGGCCCGTGGGACCAGGTCGGCCTGTGCAGGGCCCCTTGGGGGGAGGGCTGAGGCCCTGTGGAACTGGGGACGCCTGGGGGCTGACCACAGACTAACGCGGCCGTGTCCCCCTTCGTGAACGGCCCCTCCTGGCTGTAGCACCCGCTGCCAGGCCTCACCCGGGCACTTCTCCCTTCCCGTGACCACATACACGCGGACGCGGTCGAGACACAAAGGCGCCACCACTGCTCCCCGGGAGTCCCTCTGGGCTCACGCTCAGTGCCTCCCAGTCACGCCCCTGCGAGGACACCTGTGCAGCCGCGTGCCGGACACAGCAAGGGACGTGGGCCAGGCCTGCAACTGCCCACCGAAGGCCGAGTGCAGGCAGGGCCGCCCCAGGGGAGCCGCTGGGCAGCAGAGAGGGAGGCGGACCTCGGCCAGGCACCAGGCACGGCTCCCAACAGGGCTCAAACGCGAGCAGGTGCAAGAGAACCCTGAGCCTCGCTCCAGACGGGGGGGGGAAACTGAGACACAGCCCCCGGCCCCCTGCCCAGCCCTCCACCTGTACAGGGACCCCACAGCGCGTCCAGCCCTACCTCCAGGCACGGGGTGCTGGGCACCCCTGGAGAGAGAACCAGACCCCAGCCGGGCTGGCCCTGGGGCGACCGGGAAAAGCAGACGGCTCCTCTGGTCTTTGGGCCTGGTCAGCAGCCTGCGGCTTCCCCAGGGGCTGTCGTGGCCCCGCCCCACCTGCCTCCGGGTCCCTCAAGGACCCTCTAGTCCCGGAAGCTCTGGGCCCGGAAGCTGATGCGCTGTGTGTGGGGGAGGGGCGGGGAGAGGCCCGCAGAGCACACAGCACATCCACCCACCAGGTCCCTGACCACCAGGCCCCGGCGGGGAGGCAGCCCCCGTCCTCGCCTCCCCACACCCCCAACCCCCGAGCTTCCGCAGGAGGCAGCCGCCCCCCACCCTCCCGGTGCCTTTACCCTCAGCCTGTGAGATGCCAAGGAGACACAGCTGGGGCCAGACCTCCCCATCTTCCCAGCACGAGCCTCCTCGGGTGGGAAAAAGAGCTGGTCAGGTCACCGAATGACACCAGGGACGTGCCGACTGCTTCTGGGGGCTCTTCCATCCACGTGATGAACCAGGGACCACTGTCCTCATCGCCATCCCTGTTTCATAAGAAAACCAAGCCCTGGACACTTCCAGAGGTCATGCCAGCAGCCAGCAGTGGACTCAGAGCCTGAAACCTGGCGTTTGCCCCCAGACTGTCCCCAGCACCACCTTAGGACTCCCCAGGGCCGGAGAGCAAACGCCCCTCCTATGCAGGAGACCCTGACCCGAGTTAGGAAACACACCTGGCCTAACTGGGCACTTTTAAATCCAGCTTCTCACCAACATCTTAAACGTGTTGCAAATTAGGGGCACAGCAGGTGCGTCATAAAGGACGGTCTGAGGGGGCGCCTGGGTGGCTCAGTCAGTTAAGCGCCTGACTTCAGCTCAGGTCATGATCTCAGGGTTCTTGAGTTCGAGCCCCGTGTTGGGCTCTGTGCTGACAGCTCAGAACCTGGAGCCTGCTTCGGATGCTGTGTCTCCCGCTCTCTCTGCCCCTCCCCCGCTCATGCTGTTTCTCAAAAATAAAGATTAAAAAAATAATGACAAATAAATAAATAAAGGACCGCCTGAACACGGCCGGCGCACCGGGGCCCCCCCTGGGAGTCTGGGAAGCGTGCCTTTCCAAATAAACACCAGGCACCGCACGAGCAAATAACTGACCCCAACAGATGACCGCACAGGGAATGAAGGGCAACAAGTCTCGTGCTCAGAACGAGGTCCCCAGGTGTGTGTTCAATGTCAAGCTGTCTCAAGACGGGGACGTACGCTCAGATGACAATAAACCCTCATTAAAACAAACGCTGTATCAGCACCTCCAAGGCTGCCGCTCCTCCCTGACGGCCGGGTGGTGGTGGCGGGGGGCGGGGGGCGGCCGAGAGGGTGGCCCTGAGGGAGGTGGGCACGCCTTGCTGCCCAGGAAAGGCCCCAGGCTTGGGATGGCAATCCCAGCCACAGAGAGGGCACTCGTCACAAAATTTCAGAGCCGGATGGATTTTTCCACAATAGTCTGTCACCTTACAGACAAATGTGAAGCACGTGCCCGAGCTTGCCCGACCCCCCCTCCTCACCCCTCCCCCAATCCAGTCCCTGGGGCCACATCTCCTCTACCCTGAAAAGCCAGAGGAGAGGCACGCTGGGCGGCCCCTCACACACACACCTGCATGGACCCTGTGTCAGTGAACTGGGGCCCCTCAATCTTTTTTTTTTTTAAATATTTATGTTTGAGACAGAGACAGAGACAGAGCGTGAGCAAGGGAGGGGCAGAGAGAGAGGGGGAGAGAGAGAGAGAGACAGGCAGGATCTGAAGCAGGTTCCAGGCTCCGAGCCGTCAGCACAGAGCCCGAAGCGGGGCTCGAACCCACAAACCTGGAGTTCGTGACCTGAGCCGCAGTCAGACGCTTAACCGACTGAGCCACCCAGGCGCCCCAAGGGCCCCTCAATCTTGAGTGGGAAACAAGTTACTGCCTGTCTGGGGGTGCCTGCCGCCAGGCTGCAAAACCCACCCGGTGAGGGCGGAGCGGCGGCCAGGCTCTCCCGAGGACTCCGACAAGCGCCGGAGGCCTGTGTCCTGGGCCTCAGTAGTTCAGAAGGACGCCAGCCGGGAACGCTGACGTCCACGCGGCCTCATCAGCGAAGACTTATCGTCTAAATGCGTAGCCGTCAGGACCCGGCTAAGTAAGTAACATCATAGCACGCTATGCAGGCGACACAAACCATCCGGTCAACACTTACGGACGAGGACGGATGGACACAATGTATCATTAAACGCACGGAGAAGAGGATACAACAGCACCGAACGTCCGCTTACTCACGTCAAAAGCGGTCAGGGAGGCTCACGCCCTGCGCGGCCCGGGCTGGCCCCCGCCCCAAGCACCCAGCACCCACGCACGCAGACTCCGCGATCCCGCCGGGGCGGCGCTACCTGCTTTTCAGGTGAGCCCGCCGCGGCCAGGTGCACCTGATCTCCGGGCCCGGCGCCAGGCCGTGACCACCTGTCACGGGGATGGGTGGGGGATGGGTGGGGGATGGGTGCCAGCTGCCAGTAGCGCCTAGTTCTGGGCCAGCGACCTCAGGGGCATTTCTAGATACCTTCTTCGGACTCTACCTCCTGATTTCTCTTATATTCGAAAATGCACTTTTCAGCGTTTCTCCTCCAGAGCAACCACGCTGTTTGCAAACATCTGCAGTGTCCCCAGATTCCGTCTCTCAGCCTCTCAGGCTACCCTGCAGTGAATGGGGAGGTGGCCTGAGCTCCCAGGAGCGCATTCCCGCCACATTCGGGGACACCTCTGTCCCCGTGGCCCCCTCGGCCGGGAGGGGCCATTCACGGCTTCATCTCTCCGTGGTCAACGCCTCCTCCTCCTCCACGTCCGTGTGCCCTGCCCCTCCCGCCGAGGGCTGGCCACCCATTTACCCGCCAAGAGGGATGAACAGGAGCCAGGGCATCAGGGCCTGGCCGCCGCCCAGGTTCGAGCCGTGTGACCCGGGCCACCTACGTGCTCTGGCCCTCAGGTTCTGAGCTGTAAGACAGAGCTGGCCTCACGCACGCGCGGGCTTTTATAAGACCCCTCACTCGGCACAGAGGACGGAACTGCTGCTGTCCGTGATGACGTGATTCAGACCCAGCACAAAACGGGGTCTGCTGAGCCTCTGGGGAGAGGGTCCCATCGCAGCAGAGCCGCAAAATGACCACCTGCCAGGTTTCAGGTTGAGCTGTTTGTACACCTCCCTGCCCTCCCCCCCCCCCCCCCCCCCCAGGAAAGAGCTCAGAGCGGGAGAGCTTGCCCTCAGTGCCAAGGAAAGCCACCTCGTCATCGCGCTTCTGTGTGCTCCTGTCTCCGCCTCTGACCCTCAGGTCCAGTCCTAAGGGATGTCACCGGGCAGAGCGGCACCTGCTCACTCAGGGGCCCTGACAGCCGGAGCTGCTGGCGTGAATACTGACCCGGGCAGGGACCTGACATTCACACTCTAAGGCAGAAAGAGGGAGAAGACCCGGGGGTGGGGTGGGGCGGGTGGTCGGGGTCACACAGGAAGCCAAGTGGAGGCCGAGGCCAGGAGGGAGGTCCCCCGTGGGCGCACCCTGCACAGGCCCCGGGGCCCGGAAAGTGAGGCCCGCGGGAGCAGAGCCGGCTGCCTCGGACGCTGCACTCCCCAGAAGGCACGTTCCTGAGACGTCTAGTAACGGGCATGAGCCGGCCGGCTCCCCGGGACGTGGCAGTCTCTCGGGGGCTATAAAGCAAAGGGCCCTCCCCACTCTCAGGCGTGGCTGCAACGGGATCTCGGAATTGGTCAGTGGTCGGACCGTGAGCCTCGGAAGAGAGAAAGCGTCACCAGCACCCACACAGCCAGCGGGCTGGCACAGGGCCATCCCCAACAGCCAGGCCCAGGGCTGCCCCAGGCTGGCCAGGCACAGCTCCTGCCCTGCCTTGGTTTCTCCATCCCTCCACCCACATCTGCCGAGGCCCACGCCGGCCTACCCACCTGAGGCAGGCTTGACCGCCCCCCCCAACCCTTGCAGTCGGGGGAGGGAGCCCTGAATGGCCGTCACGGGAGGACCCAGGTACACACTGGCCTTTGCAAACAAGACAGAATCAGGGGTCAGGCCGGCAGACTGTGGTCAGAGCAGACCGGGTGGCCTCTCCGTGATAATCTGGGCCACTGCTTCGCACACCCGGAGGAGAGCCAGGAGGGGACGCTAAGGGGGACCTGGGGGCCCAGATCTGAGGGGGTGCTGTTAACAGGGGGCACAATCACAGCCGCCTCAGTGAGAGCCCAAAACACTAAGGCACACGCGGTGGGGGCCTTTCCTAACGACAGCACCGCGAGCAAACAAAAAGCCAGCCGGGCTGACCGCGTACCCCGTGACAGGTGAGCCCGGCCGTGTAGACAGAAATACACGCCCGGAGGGGCGCCTGGATGGCTCGGTCAGTTGGGCAGCCGACTTCGGCTCAGGTCATGATCTCACGGTCCGTGGGTTCGAGCCCCGCGTCGGGCTCTGTGCCGACAGCTCGGAGCCTGGAGCCTGTTTCAGATTCTGTGTCTCCCTCTCTCTCTGCCCCTCCCCTGTCCATGCTCTGTCTCTCTCTGTCTCAAAAATAAATAAACGTTAAAAGAAATACACGCCCGGACCACAGCAGGTGCAGCCCCGAGACCGCGGCCGTCAGTGCTTCCTCCCCGCAGCTCCTGCCCCCATTCGGGGTTCGGCGCCCCAAGTCGAGACAGGTGGAGAGCCCGCCGGAAGAAGCGGACACGGGCTCAGACGGGTGCTGGCACTCCCACGTTCCGGGAGGCAGAAACACAAGGTGAGGGCGTCCGCACACATTGAATTCAAGGGGCTTGAGAAACCGCCCTCGCGAGAAAGACACTCTGGCCCCTTGTCCCCTGAAGCGGGAAATGCACTCCCCGTGTGAAGGACCCCCCCCCCCCACCAGGAGGGGGAAGGCACCCGCGTCGCCGGCCTTGCTGACACAGAGCTAGTCCTCAGCCGCAAGGATGGCAGCCCGCACGTGTCCCCCGCAAACACGGAGCTGGAAAACAGGCACCCCAAGTCGTGAACCGTGGCCGGGGAAGGAAGGGGTCTGACATCTGGGGTCCGACTGGGGCTGCGTGTGGAACTGAAAGGTCAGGATGAGCTGACGGACGCACAAGCCAGCCGGCTTCACGGGCAAGGACACACGGGGACCCGTGACAGGGCACAATCCGACCAGGGCAGTGTGGCAGCAGGGGGGCGCCCAGGGTCGGCCGCGGGCTCTTGCATCTGGAACCCGCAGCCGCCCTCACGCGCACCGGGGGCCGCTGCCCGTGTGGCCCCGGGTAAGTGCTCTCCCAGGCCCCGCTCACACCTCCCCTGCGCGTGCACGCGGGGGCCTGCCCGTCCAACTGACCCTGACGGCACGACACCCCGTGCACAGCGCTGGCCGGTCCCTGGGGCAGGAAAGGGTCTGGCCGGCCTGGCCCAGCGACGGCCCGCCCTCCCGCCCCATCCCTCTCAGAGAAGCCGAGCCCCACACACGTCCCAAGACGCACGCCGTCCCCTCCCGGGGTACAGTCCTCCACCGGCGGGACGTCGGCTCCTCCCGAGCTGCTGCCGCCGCTCTACGCACCAGCTGCGCCCACGCCTACAGGGAGTGGCTCAGAGCTCCGTCCCAGACCAGCAGCAGGAGCGAGCGGGGTCCTGGGGGCACACGCACGTGGGTCGCCCCCCACGGCCCCCATCTGCACAAGCCCTCCAGGTGATCCTGAGACGCGCTACGGTCCGAGCACCACCGGCCCGCAGGATGCACTTGCACGCTGGCCTTCACGTCTTCTCCGCTGCGTGGCCACGTCCGTGGCCGTGTCCCTGTAAACGGACGCGAAGCTTCTCTGAGCGCAAGACCGCACCCCGAGGGGCCTCGTTGGTTTCCTACGGCTGAAAATCACCACCAACTCAGTGGCTTCACACGACATAAATCTGTTACACAGCAGTTCCGAGCTCACAAGCCTGACGTGGGGCTTGCTGGGCCAGCACCCACGAATCGGCTGGGTCCTTCTGGAGGCTCCGGGGGGAATCCATTCCCTTGCCTTTCCAGCTTCCTGAGGCCACCACCTTCCTGGGCTCATCTCGTCCCTTCCTCTGTCTTCAGGAGCCAGTGAAGAGGGTCAGAACAGGCCACGCCCAGGCAGGCCACTTGGGCAGAAGGATTGTTTTCAGCTGAAGGCAACTGAGAATACAGCGTCCTGCATAAAAGCCGGACACAGATTTTCCCTTCGTAAAAGTGTCCCTGAGAAGGCACCAAGATGACTCTGCAGACCGGACCTTACGAAACATCCCTTACTTACCAGTTTCCTAGTCACCTGCCCACAATTTACGGCCCCTAGGAGCCCAAACCGCCTTCCCTTTATCTCGTCGCTTACCAATTTATTGCCCTTGGTTACAACGCTACACAAACCCCAAGTCTACCTGCTTCCTTGGGTTTTTACTTCTTTTCTGAAAAGCTCCTGTGCATGTGACGGTATTAAGACGTAGGTGCCTTTTTTCCTGTTAATCTGTCATTTGTCAGTTTAATTCACAGGCCCCACGGACAGGATCTAAGAGAGTAGAGGAAAAGCTTCTCTCTCCCGTCACCAGCAGCACCCCCTCTCCTCTCTGCCCTCCTGACTCTCTCTCATTTAGGAACCTCGTGATTACATTTAGGCCCCGCCCAGAGAATCCAGGATAATCTCCCCATCTCAAGAGCCTGAACTTGATCACACCTGTGAAGTCCCTCCACTGGTAACATACAGTTGACCCTTCAACAGCACGGGTTTGAATCGCACCGTCCACCTACACGTGCGTTTTTTTCAATAGATACAGTCTCCTCCTGTAAACGTCTTTTCTCTTCCTTACCATTTCCTTAATGTCGGTTTCTTTTCTCCAGCTTCCTTTACTCTAGGAACACAGCACAGGGATACAAGCAACGTGCGACGTAAGTGTTAATTGGCTGTCGATGGTATCCGTCAGGTTTCTGGTCAACACTCAGTATATCAGTGGTTAAGCCTTTGCAGAGACGAACGTTCTACACAGATTTCCAACCGTGCGGGGGTCGGTGCCCCCAACCCCCACGTTGTTCAAGGGTGAACTGTAGTCACAGGTTCCAGGGATTTGGACATGGATGTCCACAGGAGCCAGTCTTCTGCCTCCTGCAGGCCCCTACAGACCCCTCCTGCTCTTTGGTAATGGGGCCCCGTACGGGCACACCTCCTGGGTTCTGTTTCTAGAAAACAAATTACTTTTTTTGGTGGACTTCTGATTTCTTGATGCCGAGAGGTAATCAACACGTGATTTTTCATTCTGGGAAGTCCAAACATAACCGGTCTGCCTTCTGAGAGCTCTGAGCCCCCCGGGGGCTCCCTGCAGGACGGTGGGGAGGGGTTCCCGCACTGCGTGGGAGGTGCCAACACAGATGGGCACGCAGGGAAATCAGGAGAAGGGCAACCTTCAGGTGGGGTTTGTTAGCTTTAAGAACTGCTGGTAGGATGAAGATCTAAGAGACTCTTCACTTGAAATGCAAAACAACCAGGAAACCGACACATTCCAAGGCAATCTTGGCCAGAGCGGTCATTCAAATGCAAATTTTACCCCAATTCTAGAAGGCTAACAAGCACCCTGTGGAGAGCCCCTCCAGCCTGAATTCCAAGCTCAGAACAAGCCCCAGCAGCTCCCAGACCCCAGACTCTCCCCGCACAGCATCTTTTCAGGAGGCCCCTAAACACCGGCGGCCTCTTCAAGCAGGCGCTGCGGGTTTCCTGGTGCTTCTGGCCCTGTCCCACAGCCCCGCCCCCCCAGGGACTGCACCTGCCCCAGGTCTCCAGGCCAGACTGGACAGGGCGCCTGGCGTGCACGTGGCTGTGCCCACCACGACCCAGCCCAGACCCTGCACGGCAGCCGCACAGAGCTGCCAGCGTCAGGAGCCTGGCCTACACATCCCACCCACACCGGCCCTCCCCAGTGCCGTCCCCGGACAGCCAGGCCTGGTGTCCCCTGCCCCCGGCCACTCCCACGGTGCCCACGGCCTTCACCAGCTTCCTTGAAGAGTTTGCACGAGATGCGTCCACGGGGACCTGAATCAGCCCCCCAGGCGGGGACCCGGGACAACGCCCAGGCCAGCAGAGCGCCCGCCCAGAATCACGCCTGCTGGCCAGCGGGACAGACAGACGGGCTTCTCACGGACAGGCTCCTCCGGTCCTCGGGAAGGGTGGCTGGCCATTCGTGCCTCGGTCACGGGGACCAGAAGGATGCCGGCCTCCTTACTCAGCTGTCTCCCCCTCCTCCCCTGAGCCACGACAGCCCGTCATCTGTCCGTCCGCAGGGCTGATGACACACACAGGTGCGCCAGGGACCCAGCCGCCCTGTGCACAGTCCCCGGCCAGCCAGTCGGGGCTGGCCGCTAGCACCCCCGTTCCTCGGGGAGGGGTCAAACACCACCACACGCGGCAAACACTCAGCAAGATCGAGCTCGGATTTTCACACATTCTCGTACCCAGGGCTTTGAGCGAGCTCTGGGTTTTCTACTGGAACGTGACAAGTCATGTCCTCTGTAAAACAGGAAAAAAGGAAACACACTGGACGTCTGGCCACCCGCCAACCCCCTGCCGCCCGCCCGGCCAGCCTCACCTCTCCCGGGGCTGTGCTCCCGCACTGGCCACGGGAGGACGGCGCTCAGGACCCCGCCGGCCCAGCCCTTGGCGCCTCCGGGGACCTCTGCTGCAGGGGCGTCGGTCCTGACGCGGGGGAGGGGGAGTCTCGGGGACGAGCCTGGGCGGGGCCGCTGGGACCAGCCTCGGGGACCACAAGGCGCCCTTCAGCAGCGGGACAAGGCGGTGCGGTGAGCCTCCCTCCGGCCGTGGAACACGCTTGCCCCATTCTAGTCCCTATCAATGGCGGGCTGTGCACGATGTGGGCTCGATTGTTCTTGTGTGTGGGCCCATTCAGGCCGAGGAAGGAGAAGGGGTGTGCTTCCCCCAGGAGAAAGGCCACTTAGAGCCACGTGAGGACACACAGTAAGTGCCCAAGGGTCCTGCAGGCCAGGCCACTGCGGTTACCGAGGGCTTGGGGCTCCGGGACGAGGACAGGCGAGCATGCAGGCTCTGAGGGGCCCTGAGGAAGCCCCTCGGCCCCTCCGAGCATCCAGCCTTGGAAACGGGGAGGGTCGGGGCGCCTGGGTTTGCAGTCAGGGCAGATGAGGCAGGGACGTAGGCAGAGCACCTGCGCATTGCGGGCCACGGCACAGCTGGGCAGAGCGCGACTCACCCGGGGAACCAAACCAAGTGCTGGCGAGGGACCAGCGCCGCCTCCTGGCCCCTGTGGGTGCACCTCACCCACAGCACCGGCGCCCGTGTGACCCTGCAGGCCTGGAGAGAGGCACCCGGAGGGGATGGTGGCGCCCACCCTGGTCTCGAACAAGCCCAAGGACATGGGCAGTGGGTGGGCAGGCTCCCACAGAAGCCGCGGGCGACCCCACCCTCCACAAGAGGAGGACGCGGGCCTGGGACACAGCGGTGCTCGGTGACATTGGACACTGACCTACGTGTGCCCCCTACAGCCTGTGCTGACTCCCGTCACAGCGGTCACCAGGACGGAGGTCTGGCTGACGCGTCCAGCGCTGAAGGAAGCAGAAATGTGACCTGGGCGGGCACAGGTGACCGTCACAACACGCCGAGTGCTCGAGCCTTGGTTATGAGCAAGAAAGGGATTGGCCACGTCTGCGCGATGGACGGACGCTGTGCTGCTACAGGTGCAGGGTGCAGCCTGGCAGGACAGACACGTGCTGGGTCCCCACCTCCGGGTCTAAGATCCCTGCGCCCAGCACACGAAGATGAGGTCCCTCCCAGCCGGGAAGCGGACGGCCCTTGCCCCTTCTAACTGGGCGCCTAGGAACTCACGAGGCAGCCGGGGCAGGAGACGCAGTAAGATGGTGATGAGAAGAAGGAGGCAGGCCCTGCACGGAACAGGCCACCTGATTCCAGGCCCCTGTCCCGGGACCTCTCCCTCCTCCACCGCCCTCCCAGAGCCTGGGTGACCACACCCCCAGCACCAGGCGAAGAAGGAGGAGGAGGAGGAGGAGGAGGAGGAGGAGGAGGAGGAGGGGGAGGGAGAGGGGAGGGGGAGGAGAAGAAGGAAAGGCAGGGTGGCCACAGCAGGTGCAGCTCACACGGGCTCCCGTGGGTTTGGGGCAACTTTCAGGGCCTCCCCGGTCTCATGACGGCACGCGTGGGAAGTCCAAGAAGGCGCACTCCACGGCGGGTGCCCGGGGAGCCGGGGGCACTGAGCAGGTCTGGAAACCAGACGCAAACCCCCGCATCGCAGGCTGACAGTGGCCCCAGGGACACCTGCATTAAGAACATGCTTTATCCTGTCATTTGTGACAGACCAAGAATGTTTCTGGCCTCAAAGCTATTTTGAGACAACCAACTCCAGAATTATGTTCTTTGACTGCAATTGCATACAATTTACCTATCTTGAGACGTTTATGAAGTCTGCAGTGTGCGTTGCAATTTGAGGATGTTTTCAGACTTACAGTCCTGCGCTGGCTAATTAAAGAACAGGATGTTTTGAACTGGATCCCACTTCCATCGAAAAAGTGCACTTGACTCCAGGCTAGCTCAGCAGGCACATCTCAGGACGACTGCCGGCCCCGGAGTTCACCCGGAGCTCAGTAAGTAGCAAGAGAAGTGTCTGCTATTGATTTTTTTTAATGTTTATTTATTTTTTGAGAGACAGAGCATGAGTGGAGGAGGGGCAGGGAGAGAGGGAGACGCAGAATCCAAAGCAGGCTCCAGGCTCTGAGCCATCAGCCCAGACAGAGCCCGACGCAGGGCTCGAACCCACTGCCCGCGAGATCATGACCTGAGCCAAAGACGCTCAACCGACTGAGCCACCCAGGCGCCCCATAAGTGTCTACTGTTTAAAAGCCTATTTGCAGGCCAGGTACTGTACTGACTTTCCTTTACAAAAAAAGTAGCAAAGAACTCACTGCACAAATTTTGGCCAAATGAAAACAGACTTGTGTTCGGGTTCACCACATCTCAGTATCAATCTTAAACATTAATTCAACCTACTTGGCCCATCAACACACCATATATAATTCTGGTCTTAGTCACGGCCCCAAAGCACATCCTGCCTCAGCGTCCCCAAGAACAGTTCAGACAGACAATCGACCATCACCCTCTCTCTGAACCTGACCTTCGCTGGGCCCACCCAGGGCACAGGCTTCTCTCCCGGAGACCCCTCCCCTGCACAAAGCCCATGCAGCGCCACTGCCGTTGTCGGCCACGTGGACCCCCCTCCCCCTCGTCCCTGCCCTCTGCTGGGGCACCCTCCACACATCAGCCACGCAAGCCATGCTCCACACCCTTCAAACACAGCCCAGGCCCTTCCGAGTACCATGCCCCTGACCCCCCAGGAAATCCAAGGCCTCGATGGAGAGGCCATCGCGGGGGATGTTCCAGGGGGTCTGTGTGGTGGGTGGGCCATCGTCCCGTCACGTGCCAGAACGTGAGTTCCCGGGCACAGAACCCAGAGGCCCTGAGGTGAGAGAGCCCAGCACAGCAGGGCCGGGGACCACGTGGCCGGGGTACTGATCTCCAGGGGGACCCTGGGCTCTGGGCACAGCCTGGACAGCTCTCTGGCTGGACAAGGGGGTACGGGGAACCCAGAGGAGAGGGGAAATGGTACCAACCCCTCAGGCCTGGGGGCTCCTCCTCAGGGCCGTAGGGTCCCGAATGCCGGCTCCCGAGGCACCCCCTGTGTTCACGGCTGCTTCCTGATCACTGATCGCAGCCCTTCTCATCTCAGACTCCAGTCTAGTGATTCCTGCTCCTGGCTTTCCCTCCTGGGCCTGCACAAAACCCTCCTTAGCTCCCCGTCCTCCCCTCTTCCTCAGAGAACGTCCTCCCCATCCTCTCCTCCTCCCAGAGAGCCTACTCCTCGTCCTCCCCTCCTCCCCAGAGGGCCTCCTCCCTGTCCTCTCGTCCTCCCCTTCTGCCCAGAGGGTCTGCTCTCCACCCTCCCTTCCTGACCACGGGGTCCTGCTCTCCGTCCTCCCCAGAGGGCCTGCTCCCTGTCCTCCTCCTCCCTGGGAGGCCTGCTCCCCATCCTCCCCTCCTGCCCATGGGGTCCGCCCCCCATCCTCCTCTCCTGCCCACGGGGCCTGCTCCCCATCTTTCTCCCTAGGGAGGCTCCCAGTTCAGCTTCCACTGACCTTGGAGCAGATGTACCACAATCTGCTCCTGTGGAGACTCTGTCACACGGGTATTTGGGAAAGAAATAAGCCTGCCTGGCATGTGTACCCTGGTCCCCACCCACCCGTGCCTGCCACCTGTGGAGCAGGCTGGGCCACCAGCAGCCACCAAAGGAGGGCCTGCGGGGGCAGAGCGGGACTGGACAGCCCTGGCCTGCGGCACCCGTACCCACCCTGCCCCACGCCTGCTCAGGCCGGTGTCTTCCTGCGGACCTGCCAGCTTTCAGCCCTGTGGGTGCCGGGCATGATGCTCAAGGCACCCCTGCCCCTGTGCTGTGGGTGGGGCCGGGGTCACGGGCGGGTAAGTGCCGGCCTTGACCTCACCGGGCTCCCAGCAGGGGTGGGGCCTTCCCAGCTCGGGCAGTACAGCAGGGCACAGAGGGCATCCGGGGAAGCAAGGAACCGTTGTTTACAGGGTCTGAGTCAGTGCCTGGGTATGAGTTTGCGAGGGCAGCCAAAGTCACACACGTGGCACCTGTGTACGATATGGTACATCTGTACACACAACGTGCACACACAACGTGCACGCACACGCCCCACCGTGCACGTCAGCCCTCCACTATGCACACACACACCCATGGTGCACGCGCAGTCCCCCCCACCCTCACCGTGCACACGCACTCCCCCCCACACCCCCCACCATGCACCCGCACACGCACCCTCACGTGCATGTGCACTCCTCCACTGTGCGTGCATTCCCCCCTTGCACCATGCATGCACGCTCCCGCACACACACCCCCACCATTCATGCACGCTCCTGCACACACACCCTCACCTGCATGCGCACTCCTCCACCATGCACGCACAAACCCCCCCTCGCACCATGCACGCATGCTGCCGCACACGCACCCCCACCATTCATGCATGCTCCCGCACATGCACCCTCACCTGCATGCGCACTCCTCCACCGTGCACACACACTCCCGCACACGCACCCTCATGGTGCACACGCATTCCCCCCCACACCCCCCACCAGGCACCCGCACACGAACCCTCACGTGCATGTGCACTCCTTAACTGTGCACGTGCACTACCCCACTCACACCATGCACGCACGCTCCCGCACACGCACCCCCACCATGCACGCACGCTCCCGCACACACACCCTCATGGTGCACGTGCACTCCCCCCCCCACACCCGCACCATCCACACGCACACCTCACCGTGCACAAAGTAAGAACACCCATACCCAGAGGAAACCCATGCCACGGCACATCCCGATACAGTGGCGGAGCCAGTGGGATGTGCTGTCTCCCCCAGGATAACCCTGCTGCCTGATGCCTCGTTCCTCAGATACTATTTCCCTTGCTCAATAACCTGTGTGCACAGAGGGGTAATTGTACATGACGCGACAGTTTCCGTGTCCCTTTCTGCCTGGCTCTCCCTCCCATCGCCACCACACCGTCCTCCTTGCTGCCCCTGGCCGCACTATCGTACGTCCACCCGGACCGCCCTCCGCCCAGAGGCCACGAGAAACGCGTCAACGTGCACGCGCACTCATGCGACGCCCCCTCGTGTCACGGAGCGCAGGGAAGGGGGTTCCTTCACCCGCACGGAAACACCCAGTACGGCTGCTACCCGTCAGGTGCCGGCACACGGCTCAGGGGCTGGGGTGGGGGGGATGGACAGTCCCCAGAGGGGCCCTGCTGACGGGGGAGTGACGCAGAGCAGAGTGGAAGCTCGATTCACAGGTGGAAAAAGGGTGGATTATCGATTCGTGCCGGGACACTGGAAGGACATAAAGGCGGACTCCCCTCCCTCGAAAACCTCATTCCACATTGTACAGAAGCATCCTAGACACGCTCAAGGGCTGGACCCAAGTACACAAGACGATACGGTGCGAGCCAGGCAATCAAGGGACAGCCGTGTGATCTGCCTCCCAGACGCCGGAGCCAGAAGTCGTAGAAGACACACAGACACAGTCAAGCGTAAAAGGACTTGATCCTGATGATAAAGGACACACCGACGACAGTGAGCAGCGAACAGCAGGGCAGGGAACAAGCATGTTCAAGGCAGCAAGGGATCACCAGTCCCTGTAACAAACAGCCCTACAAATGGGCGACACAGACACAGCCCGGGAGGAACAAGACCGCAGAGACCCTACCTCACCAGCACGCAGGGACACACGCGTCACGTAGCAAAGCCGCGGCCGCGGCCCCTGCACACTGACAGTCGGACAGACCCCGCTCGCCCACTGCTGAGAACGCAGGCCGGGCTCAGGGCAGGCGCACGTCCTCACGGGGAAAAGACCAGCCGTTAGATACGCTGGCAAACCTCTCTGGCAAGATCTACAAAACAAAGAGACACACGCCCTGACCCAGTGGTCCCGCTCCCTGAAATCCACGCACGGAATAACAGCCTGTGCGTGTGGCCAGGGTATTTAGGGGAGCACTGTTTATACTGGCTGTGTATACTGGCTTCTTTTCCTGTGGCGGCTCGAACAGAGGACCGCAAACTGGGTGGCTCAGAACAACAGAAATCCATTCTCTTGCTGTTCTGGAGGCCACGAGTCTGAAATCGGTCTCACCGGGCTGAGATGATGGTGTCAGCAGGGCCGCGGCCCCTCCACAGGCTCCGGACGGGACCCTCCCTCGCCCCTGCCAGCTTCTGGTGGCTGCCCGCATCCCTTAATCTGTGGCCACTGGGTTGGTCGGGGTCCCCAGAGGAAAAGCATCGACAGGACGTGTACACGTAAAGAGATTTAGTATAATAAATCAGATCACGCAGTCATGCAGGCTGATCGGCCCTGAGATGTGCAGTCGGCAAGTTGGAGACCCGGGAGGATAGATGGTGTGAGTCCCAGCTCCAGTCCAGTCCTGAACGCGGGACAGAACCACGACCCAGCCCAAAGCAGCCTAGCAGAGAGGGCGTTCTCCCTTACTCTGCCTCTCTGCTCCATCCAGGCCCTCACCTGATTGGACAAGGCCCACCCCCACTGAGGAGGAGTCTGCTTTCCCGGGCCCTCTGATTCGAGCGCTAATCTCATCCAGAAACACCCTCACAGTCATGCCCAGAAGGCTGCCAGACCAAGTACGTGGGCACCGGCGGCCCATCAAGCTGCCACCTAAAACCAGCCTTTGTGCCCAAACCACTCTAATCTCAGCTCTGTGTTCACATCACCTTCTCTTGTGTCTCAGTCTCCCTGCCCGCCCCTGCCACCTCCTCGCAGAAGGCCACTGTGATGGCATTTCAGGCCCACCCGGCAACCGAGGGTCACCTCCCCACAACATCCATAACTGAATCACGTCGGCATAGAGCCTGTTTCTAGACAAGGTGGCACTCAAGTTCCAGGGCCTGGGACGTGACTTCTTTGGGGGCCACTCTTCAGCATGCTACAAGGGACCACAACACCAATCCCGGAGCCTGGGTGGGCGGCTCCAAGTGGGACCCGGTCCAAGTTCACGAGGGAGCCCGGGCCGGTCAGTAATCATCCCCTCCCCCAAATACGGCCGAGACCACAAGACACACGAACTCTCCTCTGTGATGAACACAACCTGGCCCCTCCTGGTTTACAGTGAGGCAGCAGGCAGATGTGCCTGCAGAAAGGAGGGCCCCGCTTGACCCAGAGGTGGGGCCGTCCATGCCCCTGGGGGGTGACTTGCCCTTCCGGGGGGGGGGCGGGGGACAGGCATGAGGAGGGTAGGGTAGGAGGTCTACACTGGAGGAGGGAGGCGCCTCCTTCCTAAAGCCACTCCTGTCCCCAACCACACAGGCTGCACAGACTCCGAAAACCAGGCCAGGGCTCCCCATGGGTGGCCTCTGCCTCTCCCACACTCCCAGCCCTGCTTCCAGATGCCTTGGCGGCCAGCACCCCGCAGAGCTCAGTGGGTGCCCTTTAGGACCTCTGCCGCACCCCCGCCCCCACCCGGCGCACAGCCACCTGCTGAGACCCCTGGGAACCCTGCCACGCCCCACCTTCGTACCTTCGTGCACCTGACCCGTCTCTCCAGTTGTGGCGGGGACTCCCCGGGGGCTGGCCCGTCCCGCGTCCCACACAGCCAACCTCAGCTGATGGACGAACGAATGAGGCTTTTCCCCAGGCAGGCTGCCCACCCTCCGGGAGACTGGCCCTCTGCCCCGGCTGCTCTGCCGACACCTCCTGGGGGAGTGGGGGGCTGGCCTCCACTCTCTAGTTGATCGGCCAGACCTAAGGGCATCCTTGACCCCCACCCACCCCAGGCTCCACCTTTCAGCAAGAGGCAATCGGGCCATCGTCCCAGCCCGGCTGCTGCACCCTCGCCTGTCTCTCCGTCCTCTCTCCAGACCACCTCACGGCCTCCTACGCGGGCACCCTGCACCCCAGGTGCTCCATTCTCCCCGGAAGCCTGCGGGTCTTTCCAAACTCTTGGCTCCACGGCTCCCATCTCAGGACCCCCAGCGCCAAGAAGCCCCCAGGCTCCCCACGTCCTCTGAACGCAGGAGGCGCACTGCTGCCTCAGGGCCTTTGCAGCTGCTGTCCCCTCTGCCTGGAGCGCTCCTCCCCAACCCAGGCATGGTGCTGTCTTCCCTTCCTCAGCCGCCCTTCTCAATGAGGCTCTTCGTCTCCGCACCCCTCCCCACTGGATTTCCCTCCCGTGCACCCAGGACCATCTCGCTGCCCTGCACGGGACTGCAGTGCAGACAGGGGGTCTGCAGGGGCCTGTCCTCCCCCCGGGGGGGGGGGCGTGGGCATGCCATCGAGACACAGGACACTGGGAGTGGGGCCCCCCTGGGGGCCGCACTCCGCCCACGCCCAGTACACGTGCCGGCAGCACGCAGCAGGGCAGATGCGACGCCCCGAGGCCGGGGCACATGGATGAGAACGTGTTGGACGCACCAGCTAGTCATTTAATGAAAGGCTCGTTTCACTGGCTCTGCCCGTGTGCATGACAGCATTGCCACATGCCCACGCTTTCAGAGGAAAACAGGCCTTTGTGGGATATAAATAGCCCAGCCAGATGTGGGAACGCCCACGGGCCTCTTCCCGGGACTCCCGCGGGCCCACAGCGGCCCCCACGGTGGCCCCCGTCAGCAGGACCCAGGGAAGCCCATGCAGCCGCACATCTGGGGGCAGGACAGGGTTAAACGGCGGTCCCTCCGTCACCGCCGCGTGGGCTCGGCTCACCAACAGCTGCGTGCAGGATACAGCTGGCGGGGGGCGTCGGGCCACCGCGCCGCACGTTTCTGCGTCCACGGAAAACAGGGATACGGAGGCTTGGAGAACAGGGAGCCTGGGGGGCCTTTCGGGGCCCAAGCGCGCTCGCCAAGCAGAGTGCTGGGTCCCCCGCGCTGGAGAAACACAAACGAGCGCCGAACCCACTTGTCTGATAAGGGCCGGCCATCTGTCCGTAAATGTCCACAGAGATGGGGAAACAGTGGCGCTTAACGCGGGTCTAGCGGTTTTCTCAAAGTCTGAGTGTCTGTTTCTAGTCAGGGCCTCCCAGCCCCCCGGGCCGGGCCTGGTGGATGCAGGAACCGAAAGAAACAGGGTCCCCCCTGCTGGATCCGTGCTGCTGACCGAGACGCCCGGTGAGCCACATTCAAGCCAAGTGTGCGATTTCAGATGTTTCCAGAAGTCATGTTGAAAGAGTAAAAACAAACAGCTGAAATTAGTTCTTACAGTATCTTTCACTCAGCCCAACGCAAATCCGAAGACAATCACAAGCAACTCACAGCCACGAACAGGGTAGTGAACAGCCCCTCCTGAGCCCAGGTCTTCCCAGCCTGTGGCGCATGTCCACACCCGCGGCTCTGACCAGCCACACGTGGACCGCCCGCGCCCGGGGGATGTCGACACAGCGCCAGAGGGCACAGGTCTGAAGCATGAGTGAGTGACCCCGACCATCCGAGCCTCGAAGCCAACCTCGCAGACGGCCCGGTCCCTGCTCTCACGGGGAGGACACCCCAGCCAGCGGTCAGCGACTCACAGAGGCCTCCTGGGTTCAGGCCGCGTCCCCCAGACCCTCACCACGGATGGGCCGCAGTGGGAACGGAAGAGCACAACCGCTCTGCGTCCGCGCAAGGAACTCACGAACCGCTTAAATGAGCTGATTTTCCACCTCGACACACATTCTAGAATATGCTTTTAAATCTTCTTAAGCATTTCCTTTTAATTTGCCTTTTGCAAGCAGACTACATACAGTGTGAAAGGTAACAACGGTGGGGGTTTCCTGACACGGAAGGGGAGCTCCCTGGGCCCCCGGAGGGAGGGAAGGCCTGGCCAGGATCCCTGGGACCGCAGAACGCTCTCTCCCCAAACGTGGTGCAGTCCACATGACAGGCTTTCTGAGGAGGACGTGGTGGGTGACTTAAATATCCCACAGATGGAAAACTTCTGGGGCTCCCGCTCAGGCAGACACATGTGCACGAGCCTCGAACCCAGGGCTCCCCGCTGTCAGTGGGAAGCATTTTCTAGAAGGAACATGGCCAATGACCATCCGGGACCTTCCAGAGGCCTGTGTTAGCTATGGATGAGGATGGGACACGGGCAGGTGTTCACAGCGAAACTCCCTTCCCAGCAGACCCTCGACAGCTTAAACTAACAACGTCCCCAAAGAATTAAATATATAAGGGGACATAAAGACCACAATGCCACCAAATTGTGGGTGTGTGTCCTTCGGGCCGCCGTACCTCGTCCAGTAGCCAAGGGGACAACGGGGACGCCCGCCAGCCTCCACGAGACGTGTCCACACAAGAAAGCTGTCAAAACAAACCTGGAAAAGCTGCCCCGCCCCCATCTGCCTCCTCCCGTGGGGAGTGGCCTGTGCACAGAAACCACTTGTCCTCAGCCTCTCTGACCCAGGAGTCCTGCTGGCCCTGGGGCTGATGTGTGTTTCTGCAGCAGCCGTGGATTAGCGGGTTGGATTTAAGAGAGGGTGGGGTGAGTTTCAGCAACCCGCCTCTCCCAGCAGCTGGCCGGACTCGGTTTGGTCCGGACAAGCCTAGAAACGGCTCGGCCACGCTGAGTCGCAAATCCCGGAAACTCAGCTTCTCGCCGGTGTAGACGCCGGGACGTGTGGGGAACTCCGCTCCATGACTCCGACAGGGTGCCTTCCTAACTCCCAGAGGGAGGGTCACGAGCCCTGTGGTCCTTGTGTCTCCCGCAAAGCTGGGAAGCGGACACCCACGGTCTCCCCTTAAGCTAGCAGGAGCAGTCACGCGGCCTGGAGATGCCTTTCTCTGGGGCACACCTGCATAACGTGAGCCCTGTTTTCCCTACAAAACAGGTTTTTACAAGATGACAGAATGTGTGAAACGTGAAGGAACGGGGCGCCTGGGTGGCTCAGCTGGTGGAGCGTCTGACACTTGCTTTCGGCTCAGGTTATGATCTCATAGTTCGTGGGTTCGAGCCCTGCATCGGGCTCTGAACTGACAGCACGGAGCCTGCTTGGGATTCTCGCTCCCTCTCTCTCTTTGATCCTCCCCCACTCATTCTCTCTCTCTCTCTCTCTCTCAAAATAAATAAACTTTTTTTCTTTAAAACCTGAAAAAATGAACATGTCCTAAGATCCCGGGCTTTGGCTAACGGCAACGCGGGTCACTCAGGGTCGCAGACCAACGCCGCCCTCCACGGCCGCCCACGATGCAGCCACAGCCCACGCTGAGCGGAGGATGCGCCTGAAGCTCACGCCAGCCGTCTGTCCTCCGAACGAGCCGGCCCTCCCCACAGACAGGCTCCGTCTCCCGGAACGCCGGATCTACTCCGTGGGGCTCCCCGGGGGCTTTCTCTTCCTGCTCCAAGTCGGCAGCCCCCGCCCGCAGCTGCCGGTTTTGCAGAGCTGGGACAGGCCCGTCCCCACGTCCCCACACGGCTGCAGGAGCGGGAAAAGCCAGGGTCTCGGATGACAGAGTTCAAAACCTGCCGGTCCCGCTAGGGTGAGGGCCCACGAGTCAGACTAATCGTGACTCGGGCCACTTACAGGTTCAGCCCTCACCAAGTGGAGGCTTTAAACAAAATCATGCTTCATGTTGAGTCTGCCGGGAGCAGGGGGTGCAGGCGGCCCGCAGCCTTCTGGGGACAGGCCAGGCCACGTCCCGGCCACCACCACGGGGGCCAAGACCGTTCCGCGGCGAGGTTCTGCCCTGCTCGGCGGCCGCGTATGGCTACAGCGCACGCCCGTGGGCTCCGGACGCTATGGGATTTCTTTCTTGTTTTCAGATATATTTCTGTTCTTGGCACTGAGCCCTCTCCACAGCTGTGAACCTCTCACACACTACACGCCACCGGTCACGGGAAGATGAACCAGCGCGCACTCGCCTGGGGGGGCAGAGCCCCAGCCAGGACGGTGACTCAGTTTCGCCCAGGCGACAAGACGGGGAAAGCCCACGTGGGAAGCTCACCAACCCCCTCCCCCCCACCATGACCAGATTCTCAGCCCCCGCACCCCATGGAGGGCACTGAGGCTCAGCCAAGGGCAGGACGGTTGTTAAAAGGTCGTTGTAAAAAAAAATGACATGTGAAGAATGTTATTTGACTCATTATTCATGAGGAACCAACGAGGTGTTACTTCTCTTCGAAGGAGAAGTGGAGAACTGGGTGGGGGAAGGCGGGGGGGTGACTGCCTAATGGGGACGGGGCTCCCCTGGGGTGACAAGTGTCCCGGAACCAGACCCAGGTGGAGGTCGCCCCACGCTGTGAATGTCCCGGATGCCCCTGGGTTGTTCACGGCAGCGTGGTCCATTTTATGTTATGTGAATCTCAGCTCCATAAAACATTACGTGGAGTAAAGGAATATACTGGAATGATCTCCGACAGGCCCAGAATGGCTTTTCCCACGGGACGGAGTCAACTGTGCGGCCAGAGGACAGAATTCATCTGCAACCTGCCAAGGAGGGCTGTCCTTGTGGCTATTGATTTCTTGCATCGCACCAAACTGTGCAAACACTCACCCCAGGGGCTCCCCCAGAAAGCTGCTCATTCCCAAGTCTCAGGTCGGGGGTGGGGAGGGGCGGGGCTTTGAGACCTGGGAGGAAAGGGGTCTCCAGCCAGGCGATGGTGCAGGGGGAGATGGGGAGGGGTGGGGTCGAGAAGGACTCCTGTGTTTCTGCAGGGGAGTCGGGGTGGGGAGCTGGGGACCAGCCCCTCCCCCCGCCTTGAGCTGCCTGGGACCGGACACATAAAAGGCTAAATGGCATGAACAAAAGACAAGATTCCTCTTTCTCACACAAACACACACAGTGGCGGCTCAATGCCTTCTCTTCCCGCCAATCTGTGACTCTCCGCCAGGTTACATCTCTAAGAGCCCTGGACAGCAGAGGGAGGGCTTCCCCTTCTGTGAGACCACTGCCAGGGAAGCCACATGCGTTCGCCCGGGTCCCCACACCCCTAAGACCTCGCCAGCGTGCGTGCATCTCCCCAGACACGCTGACGGCTACGGACCGCATGACAACGGTGAGCACGCTCCAGCGGGGCACACGCTCACCCCGGAGGCCGTCTGGGGAAGAGAGAGGTCACTCCTGTCCAGAACACACACAAGGGTCTGGCTGGGACGGCGGGGGCTTCCTCTGTGTGGGGCCACGCTCAGGAACGTCCGTGTCAGGGCCCGGGCTGGTCGGTGCGTGCGGGCACCCCTCCGGGACACAGCCAGACGGCACCCCCCACCGCGCCGTGTGTGCTCATCCATACCCGGAACGGGGCCCCCACGGCAGGTGCGTGCCCGACGGCCGGTGCGCTCCCACGAGTTCCGTCCTCCTGGGATGCTGAGGGGGGCGGCTGCCTTCCGGGGTGTGTCGGAGGGCGCTGACAAATGTGAATCCGACGTCAACGACTGGAACTTTCCTCAAGATGGGGCTCTGTCTCCACGGCCCCCAGCCCTCTCGTTACTATGGAACCACGAGGTTCTAAGGCACAAGCTCCAGAAAGCTCGGCCTTACGGCGGGCTCCCTTCCTCTTTAACAAGCAATCATAGCACAAGACTAAAATGTCGCCGACCTGCCGGAAAGAAGGTGAATTATTAATCCCCAGAGTTAACCGCACGTGGCGTGGGCCCTCCTCTCCTGGAGGGACCGCCACCCACGGCCCTTGCCTGCTTCCCTCCTGGTGGCCACGCATGGACGCGGACACGGAGCCCCTTCCTGGGAGCGTGTGCCCCCCACGTACTTCCACACCCTCTCGGTCCTCCTGCCCATCTTCTGAGACCTCAGACCCCCATGGACGCCCCTTGAGGCAGCACGCCGGCGTTCAGTGCCTACAATTCAGCCCCGAAGACATGGGGGCTGTGGGCACCAAAGGAATGCCCCTCCCCCCCCGATGCTCTCGGCCAAGGAGCCGGTGTTAATTTCCCTCCTTTCTGCACTTCCTACGGGAAACATGTGCTACCTTAGAATAAGGCCGGAAATCACACCCAGAAGGGCGGTAAGTCGTATCAGCTGCTGCAGGGACAAGGTCGCGGGGGTGCCCCGCACCCCGCACGGCCCTCCCGACGCCCCGCCTGGAACGTCCCCGCCCCAGACGCCACACACGCAGCCTACAGCAGACGGGGGGCAGGAGGATGCACCTGCCACGGGACAGCGAGGCCAACGGCAGCCCAAACCCGGCAACCAGGGTGGTCGCCCGGCCGTGAAATCACGTAGGAAACTGCACATGCACGCAGGACAGCGCTTTGGCGTGCCCGGAGCAGTCTTTCCGCATGCGCAAAACACGTTCCCTCGACTGCGTATAAATCCCTCTCCTACTCTAAAGCCCCGAGACACACACTGTTTAATTAAATGAAGCAAAATTAATCTTGCTCTGTGAATCGCTCCCCAGCTGACCTTTTCCCTCATATAGGAAGATGCTACAATATCAGCATCTACTGGAGGAAGGTCTGTGTCCTCCAGAACTCACGTGTCAGATCCTGCCCCCCAATGTGATGGCGTCAGGAGGCAGGCCTTTGGGAGGTGACTGGGTCGTGAGGGTGGAGCCCCAGCAGAGGGACTAGTACCCTCTAGAAGAGACCCCGGGAGCCCCAGGTCCCCGCCCCCCCCCCACCCCCATGTGAAGATACAGCGTGAATGAAGCTTGTGACCCGAGACCTGGAAGCAGGCCCTGGCCCGGCCGGGCCAGCACCCTGGTCTCGGGCCTCCAGCCTCCAGAACCATGAGAAACAAGGCTGTGTTGTTCAGAGGCCGCCGGCCTGCGGGGCTTGGTTATAGCAGCGCGAGCGGACTGAGCCCCAACCCACAGCCCGTCAGCCTAGAAACGTCTACTCTAGGGTTCACGAGGCATCCCATAAGGGAGGACGTGCTGCGGACGCCCTGGCTCCTGGCCCTGCCGGGTGAGCCAGCACCACCAGCAAGCTCTGCGTGAACCCAGAGAGAAAGCTCCACGTGGACTGACTTCGCCAGGGTTTCAAGAGCAACCCAGCTCGTGAGCCTTGATCGGAAACGGATGAAACAGGAACTGATGAGCTCTGCAGCCGCCGTGCCCGGAAGGGTCCCCTTGAGCATCATGAACCAGGCAGAGAGCGTCCCCCGTCCTTTGGGGAGACTCTCCCCGGGAGCAGCCTGATGCTTCTGGAAACACACGAGGACGTGCAGGTCACCGGGGGGCGCGTATGCACTTTCTGACCCTGGGCACCAACTGCTGCCCCAGTGGCTTAACAGCCTTCCTGTTCCTCCTGCCGCCCCTCACTTGCTACTCCCGGGGGACATCTCGAGGGCCCAGGGAACCGCGCTGAGGGAGATGGGGCAATGCCCCGGCTGCGATGACGCCTCCTTCCAGAGGCTGCATTTCAAACACGAGATCGGATACGCTCCCATTCTCAGTATCTGGAGAAAGAGGTGTCATCACTGCGGACTCCAGAGACACACGAACAGTTGAGGAAATGCAGGCAGCTCTGTGCACACACGGCCCACACCGTGGAGGGGGTACCCCGATTTCTCAGTAACCACAGATGGCCAGAACTCACCCGCGAGGAAACAGACAGCCTGCCCGGTACCGTAAGCGCCAACGCAACTGAACATCTGAATTCACGGCGAGGAACCTTCTGAAAAAGCCATCCCCAGACCCGGATGGCTTTACCGGCAAATTCCACCAAACATTTAAGGAGTAACAGCCATTTCACACAATCTCTTCCAGAAAACAGAAGAGGAAGAAAAGGTTTCCAACCTAGATGAGGCCGGGATCACTCTGATAACAAAACCAGACGAACACTGCACGGAAAGACTGCCGACCTGTATCCCTCACACACAGATGCAAAAATCCTCAAAAAAATATCCATAAACAGAATCCGACGTGTATGTTAAGGTACACCACAACCAAATAGAGTTTATCCCCGGACGCGAGGCTGGCTCCATATGCAAAATCAGTAAATGTAACACAGCTTGCTGGGAGTCCACGAAGGAAAAACCACCTGAGTGTATCGACTGATGTAGAAAGAGCCCCGGAAATAATTTGGTGTTCACTCACGATAAAATCAGCGAGCGAGGCACAGAAAGGCGGGGACCCCACACCCTGATAAAGGGCGTCTATGAAGAAACCCACAGCCAACAAGGACCGCAGTGGGGAGACTGAACGCTCTCCCCCGAGACAGGGACAACCGGATGTCCCCTCTCCCTGCTCCTGTCTGACTCTGCAGCAGAGGCCTGGCCAGGGAAGGGGGCAAGAAAAATATATGCAATACATACAAGTTAGCAAAGATGAAATAAAGAGACAGAAGGATTGCCTCTTTTATTTTTTTTCCTCTTTTGTTTTCTGGAAAAGACTGTATGAAATGGCTGTTACTCCTTAAATGTTTGGTACAATTTGCCGGTAAACCCATCCGGGTCTGGAGATGGCTTTTTCAGAAGGTTCCTCACCGTGAATTCAGATGCTTTGGCGCCTACGGTACCGGGCAGGCTGTCTGTTTCCTCGCGGGTGAGTTCTGGCGGTCTGCGGTTACTGAGAAATCGGGCTACCCCCTCCACGGTGTGGGCCGTGTGTGCACAGGGCTGTCTGTGGCATCTCCTTATTATCTCACGTTGGAAAGCCTAAGGAATCTCTAAAAAGGAGCTCTCTGAATCAACAAGAAAGTTTAGCAAAGTCACAGGACACAAGGTCCCCAACGTGAAATGAGCCCTGCGTCTGCGTGCTCCACGATGATCGTAAACCGCTAAGCTGAACTTAACCGCAATTAGAACGCTATGCTCTGTAAAAGATCCGGTTACAAGAATTAAAAGACAAACACAGAGAAAGTACCTGCAAGTCATGTATCTGATAAAGAACTTGTATTCGGAACACGTGACAAACTCTCAGAACTCGACAGGAAGAAAACAGACGATCCAGTTAAAACGTGAGCGAAAGACCCCAGACAGACACTGGGTCGGCGTGGATGTACAAATGGCAAATGAGCACGTGGGAAGATGGCCAACGTCATCAGCCATGGGGACATGCCAATGAAAGCCACGATGAGACACACCGTCCACACGCGGGGATGGCCGAAAAGGCAACGAGTAGCGACACCAAGTGCAGGTGAGGATGTGGAGCTACTGAATGGTTGCTGGGTCTGCAGACTGAACAACTATGCCGTCGTGCCGTAAGACGCTGCAACCACTCCAGGAGACGTTCTGGTGCTTTCTGATAGAGTAACACACGTGCTTACCCTATGATCTAGCAATTCGACTCCTGGGCATTCATCCCAAGGAAATGAAGCTGTGCCTTCAGGGAACCCGCAAGTGTTCAAGCATGCGATGGAATGCTATAGTGAAACAGATGCGCTGTCCCTCATGCAGCACGATGCTGAGTGGATGGGGCCAGCGCGGAAGGCCACCCACCACGCGGCTCCACGTATTAGCTGTTCCTGAAAGGTTAACTCAGGGACCGAGAAGATCAGGTATAGTGGGTAGTTATGGGTAAACACAAAGGGAGAGAACAGGATAGGTTGGGCGGGGGGGAGGTATGGAACTGTTCTGTGTCCAACCATGGTGGTGGTCACACAGAACTATACAAGCTCTAACGCTCACAATAGAACTGTACACCTCGGGGTGCCTGGGGGGCTCAGTCGGTTGAGCCTCTGACTTTGGCTCAGGTCACGATCTCGCGGTTCGTGGGTTCGAGCCCCCGTGTCGGGCTCTGTGCTGACAGCTCGGAGCCTGGAGCCTGTTTCAGATTCTGTGTCTCCCTCTCTCTCTGACCCTCCCCCGTTCATGCTCTGTCTCTCTCTGTCTCAAAAATACATAAACGTTAAAAAAAAATTTTTTTTTTAAATTTAAAAACAACACACACACCTTAGTCACAAACACGTTACTGCTGAAAACCGTTAACCGTCATCCGAGCTTTGGGCGAGTCGCAGGCACGGACCACGGATCACCGTGACACATATCGTGATAAGGAAAGGGCGGGAGATACCGTGGGACGCAGGCTTGCCACAGACCTTCAGTCTGTAAAAAACGCGGTTATCGGCAAAGCACGCGAAAATAAAGTGCAATAAAAGGAGGTGTGCCTGTGTGCACGTGGGATTGTGATGTTTTCAGAAACGCTTTCGTTTCTTAGCCTGACACAGAAGGACGAATACTTTGTAATTCCATCTGTTCGAGGTCCCCTGAGGGTCAAGCTCACAGAGACGGAGACATGGTGGGCGCCAGGGGCTGGGGAAGGGCGGGGGACTTATTATGTAATGCGGACAGAGTTTCAGGAAGATGAGAAAGTTCTGGGGACAGATGGCGGCGGTGGTTTCACAACAATGTGAACGTCCTTAATGTCACCAAACTGTACCCTTGAAATTGGTTAGAGGGGCGCCTGGGTGACTCAGTCCGTTAAGTGTCCGACTTTGGCTCTGGCCGTGATCTCACGGTTCTTGAGTTTGAGCCTCATGGTGGGCTTTCTGCTTTCAGCCCAGAGCTTCAGAAACTCTCTCCCCGTCTCTCGTTCCCCGCCATCTCTCTCTCTCCCTCTCAATAAATGACTAAAACTAAAAAAAAATGGCTACAATGGCAGGTTTACAAAACTGTACTTGCATAAAAGTAAAACAACACAGCGAGTCGTAAAAGCAAGCAGGAAGAGACTTGAACGGCAGCTCTCGCTGGAGACGCATCGCTGTTCTGTCCAGCCAGCAGGCTCCCTTACGCACGGGACGGGGTCTGTTCACACGGTCACCGGGACCAAAGCAGAGACCGGTGGTCACTCTGCCCAATCCTCTGGATTTTTCAAAGACTCACTCTTTGCTCCCTACAGGAGGCAACCAAAACCTAAGTAAAACACATCCGAGGTCTGACGAACCAGCCTGCACTTTCGGCCACAACTGGGCGGACCAGAACACGGAACCTCATGCAGACACACACGGCCACAGAGACTCCGGGCAAATCAGTCCGTGACAGATGGTCGGACCCTCTGCGTCCTCTCCTCCTGGGGCTCTCCCCAGGGGAGGGGGCAGAGAAAGCAGGCGGGTGGTGCCCCCACCGCAGCAGGTCCGGACCCCCAGCAGCCACACCGGGTGGTGGGGCCCACACTCCAGATTTGGAAAACCTGCAGCCACTTTGTAGACCCCCGGGCGCCAGCCTCTGGGCGTGAGCCCTCCTGCCGCCCCACTGGCTGCCGAGAAGCTTAGCCCCAAAGATGGGCAAATGCGAACTGCAGCATACGGACCCCTGGTACCAAGAACCAGCGACAGATAAACACAGTATGACTCATGCATCCAGCTCTGTGTGGCGCAAGCCTTCTGCAGGAATCAACTTCCCCTTAAACTCTGCGTTGGTGCCCGAGTCAAGAAATCGCGTCCTTTTAATCCAAATAAGAACATCACAAACATTGTGCTGGACACACAGATATAAACCGATCCGAACGTCTCCAAGTTCTTCATTTCCAGGAATACCCCCCCTGCGTACACAGAGAGGACCCAGCAAATAACCTCTGTAAACTGCATCTGGTTCCCTCCTTTCCGGGGGCGAGGCTGCTCTCCCCAAGACCTCCCCGCAGAACCCCAGCTTCGGAGCACGTGGACCAGCTCACCCACTGTCAGCCCCTCCAGGTTTTACCTTGCCCAGAACATCCTGGCCAAGGCTGGGGCAGAAAGCATGGGGACCAGCAGGCACACGTCTGTGCAGACATGTGTCCCTCAAAGAGGAGCAAGACTCAGGAAGCGTTTTCACTTAATTTGCCCCGTTCTTCCTGCTGAACCTTTCCCGGTGAAATGTGGGGGCTGATGTCAGGTCTCAGGTCTGTCCCGGGTGTGCCCCCAGGGGTGCCGGCTGTGGAGCCCCGGATGCCCCGCCAGACCACCCTGGAAAACTCCAGAAGGCACTCCTGAGAGGAGTGGCCAGGGCGTTAGACCCTGGGGGCAGGCCTGGAGCTGCCGTCTCGCTCAGGCACCTGCTGTCACCATCGGCCCCTGTCCCCCAGCGCCGGGGCCGGCACATTCTAATCAGCCCCCCGCAGTGGGCAGGGGCAGGTTCAGGTGCCCACGGGGTGGCCCACCAGCCCTGCAGAAGGACCAGGGTCCACGCCGTGGACCCCAGAGCAGCCACAAACAGGTACACCCAGGCCGCCGGGAAACAGGGAGAGCAGAGGCTTCGCGGGACGCGTCCAAGGCCGGGGCACGTGGCACCCACACGGTGACCTCGCAGACCCAGGAGTGAGGGGGGCCTGTGGACCTGGGTGTCGGGGGATCCTCCTCTCTGAGCCTCAGCCCGTGGGGGAGCCGAGCCACACGCCGAGCGCCAGGCCCAGAGAACTGATGCTCGTTCCTGCCGCCCGACCCCAGGGTCACGGCCCCGACACCTGTGCCCGCCGCACTGCCTGCCCCACTGAGCCCCTCCAGGCTCCGGGACCGGCCTCCTCCCTCTGCCATCCACTCTCTCACTTGCTCCCCTCCAACACCAGACCTGATGGAAGAGAGAGAGAAATCACCTCCTTTACCATTTTGGGGGGGCCCGGAGCACCGCTCCCTGCTTTCCTCCACTTCTCCGCCAGGCGGGGTCAGTTCCAAACCCACAAAAATGGCCAGCCATGCCCGCCCCAGGACACCACACTGCTTGTCTTCTGTTTGACCCTGATTATTTATCGTCAAATTAGCAGGCTGGTCAAGAGGCCAGATAAGAGGGGGCCAGGAGGACAGGAGGACAGGAGGCCAGCCTCCGAAGCTCACGAGGGGTGGGGACAGAACGGCAAGACCTCAACCTGAACAAAGGTTTTTCACAGAAAAAGAAAGTACCAGAAGGCACAGCACCAAGGCCTCCAGCTAGTACATACCCCGCCCGCGTCCAAGCAGGGAGTGAGGCGTGTTCTCGAGGATTGCCCGAGTCCACGTGGGGAGTGAGGCCTTCGGTTAGTACACACCTCCCCGTGTCCATGTGGGGAGTGCGGCGCGTTCTGGAGGGAGGCGGACAGGAATCATCCCCTGAGGCTCACGGGGAGGCCCTCAGCGCCAGCCCGAATAAGCTCAGGCCCAGGGAGGCCCCGGGTCAGTGAGCGCAGGCTCGGCCTGCTCCCAACACCCACAGACAAGAAATGTCACCTTCTTCCACGCCAGGGCTGGCTGCTCCCCTGGCGTCTGGGGATGAGCCCTGGGTTGCACCCACTCAGGTAGGTCATCCCCGGTGAGCACCCCGAGCAAGCTCACTCACCGTACCTGTGGCCTGCCACGGGGTTGGGGCACTTGGGGATACTGATTGGCGCAGTGGCTAATTTTATGTGTCAGTCTGGCTGGACCACGGTGCCCGATACTTGGTCAAGCAATTCCAAGGGCTTCTGGGAAGGGATGTTTTGATTGGAGTTAACATTCAAATCAGGAGGCTTTGAGTAAAGCAGATCACCCTCAAGAATGTGAGTGGGCCTTGTCCAATCAGTTGAAGGTTTTAGCAGAAAAAAGAGTCCTTCCCCCCTCCCCCTACACACACACACACACACACACACACACACACACACACACACACACACGAAGAGAGGGATTCTGCCTCCAGGCATCCAGGGTCTCCACCTGCTGGCCTGCCCTGCAGATTTCAGACTTGCCAGCCTCCCCGATCATGTAAGCCGCTCCCTAAAAACACATTTCTCTCTCCTTCTTTCTCTCTCTCTACACACACACACACACACACACACACACACAGTCAGTTCCTTTTCTCTAAAGAACCCTGCTGACTGATATAATGGGACACAGCCCTCCAGATGCCACCCAGCCTGAGCCACCCCACTCCCAAGCAGAACCTCACCCCTGTGAGCACCCGGCACCCCATGAACGGTTCCAGGAACAGCCGCGTGTGTGGACCACAGGGGACTCGCAACCCAGCGTGTGGGCGCACGGCTGTCCCCCAGAAAGACATGCTGCATCACGTACAATGTCGAGATCAATTCTCTACCACTCCAGACAAGCGAGAGGCACGGAGGCAAGTGGGCAATGAGTTTTATCATTGGGCTAAAATATAATTGAGACGGTCGAAAACGAGTTCCGTGAGCCTCCTAACAGGCAGACACCCCTCAACCTGTGAAGGCCTCTTCCAACGCAGTCAAGATGTGCTGCGCCCTAATTTCCAGGAGCACACACGTGCCCGCACACACATATGCCCACACGTATGCACACACACACGCACACAGCCAATGACAAACACCAACTCCTTTCTCTGGGCCCCACCATCCACGGGGCCCAGCCCGCACAGCCAAGGCTGACCGTAGCCTGCCGGAGAGCACTGGACATGAGGGGCTCTGTACCCTCGGGACACCCCACCCCGATGGGCCACAGGAAGCAGGCAGTGGCCCTGCTGGTCTCCAATCTGGACTCGTCTGCGTCTGTTAAACAACTTCCAGGTGAACGGCCTTCAAACAGGCTTTGCTTCTGGGGCGCCTGGGTGGTTCAGTCGGTCAAGCAAGTGTCTGACTTCCGCTCAGGTCATGATCTCCCAGTCTGTGGGCTCGAACCCCATATCAGGCTCTGTGCTGACAGCTCAGAGCCTGGAGCCTGCTTCGGGTGCTGTCTCCCTCTCTCTCTGCCCCTCCCCCTCCCTTGAGTTTTTCCCCTCTCTCCCTCTCTCAAAAATAAATAAACATTAAAAAAAAAAACAGGCTTTGCTTGCTTTCCCGGAAGACTCTTCCCTATGAGAACACTCACCGAGGTACACGAAGAAAAGTGGTCAAGGAGGTGGCAGACTGGGAAACTCCCAAATCTCCACCATGGGGGAGGGACGCCAAGCGCAGGGCCCTCACGGCGCCACGCACGGCTTCCCGGCAGGTCTCCGAGCACGCTTGTCTACGCCACAGCGCCGCGCCCTCCAGGGTGTGACCACACCTTCAGGAAACCGCCATGTTGTATGAACGCACGTGTACACACACACACGTGTGTGACAGGGAAGACACACGTGTGTGACAGGCCAGAACTCTGAAACGCAACTGTCAACGGCACACACCCTGGGCCCGAGGAGGCGCGTTCTTGCTTCGTTTTCCAGATAAGAAAAATGTCATTAAAATAAAGGAAAAGTTAGTCAGCATATCTGACTTCCTGTTCACGCCAAAAATTCAACAAGTGTTTCTGCAGAAACGCCGCTTAACAGAAAAGGCCCCACCGGCAGAGATAAAAACTCGCATCAAAAGACAAGGGGCCCTTTCCTGTTTCCCCTCTGAGTCAATGAAAAAACGACTGACACGGCAGCGACTTTCCACGGCGCTCTCACTGGTAGACCCCCCTCCCCCCCCCCGGTGCAGAAAGCAGCCGCGGTTTCCATTTTCCTGCTGATAAAGCCCCGCAGAAATACATCCTGGGGAAAGTGAAGGGCGGCCAGCCCGGGGCCACCAGCCCCACGACCGTCTCCCTGGCCTTCTGGTGGGCGACGGAAGGTCGCCAAGAGCACCCACCCAGAGCCCGTGGACGCGGGTCTTTGCACGGGAAATTAGGTCAAGATCAGGGAGTTACGATGAGAGCATCCTGGGTCATCGGGGTGGTCACCGAATCTACTGACAAGTGTCCTGACGGGAGACACGCAGGGGACAGACACAGGGGAGGTGGCCGGCTGAGGACGGAGACACAGGCTGTGGGCCACGCGAAGGGACGTCTGGAGCCTCCGGAAGCTGGAAGAGGCAGGGAGGACCCTCCCCTAGGTCCCCAGAGGCAGCGTGGCCCTGCCCTCACCTTGATTTGGATTTCTGACCTCAGAACTGGAGGGGGGGGGTATCCATTTCTGTCCTCTAAGCCTCCACGTTGGTGACGCCTTGCTACGGCGGCCCCGGGACCATGCGTGTGTGCACGTGATTCCAGGAGGCGTGGGCACGGTTCCCTCGCTGCCGGTTCACCAGAGCCGGGGAGCGTGCGGGATGAACCCACAGCATCGCGTTCCCGGCACCTGTCAGGGCCACGCTCCACTCCTCCCGGGGCACCGCACCCCCCGGCCGCCGCCCTCTCCCAGGAGCCCGTGCCTCCGCCACTCCGCGGCACGACCGAGGACCCCCGACCCTGAAACCCGCGTGGGCTCGCGGCTCCGTGGGCCACAGCAGGGACATCCGTCCGGGCTCCCACATGTGAGGCCCCCGCTGGGAGATCCGCCCGCCAAGGGCTGCGGTCCGTGCCGGCGGGTCCCCTCGTGCGTCAGGCAGGCCCCGGCAGGGAGGGCGCGGAGGCCAGGACCGCCTGCCACGCTGTCCCCCACGGCGTGGCCTTCACGGCACGGCAGCCACAGGGCCGCGGGCCCCTCGTGTGGCATCTCAGTGCTCCAGGCTCTGAGCGGGCACGAGGCCACAGACCCGCAGGGAGGACAGAGACCGCGGGCCCGCACCAGCAGCGACGGCGGAGGTACAACCGCAGCTCTCGTCCCCACGCAGCGCCCTGCGGCTTCTGCGCGAGTCCCCACTCACACCCGCCGGCCACACTGTAACGGTCACCCTGCGGGCGCGGAAACGGGGACGCACACAAGCAACGGGACAGAGCCAGGGGGCAGGGCGACACGCGGGGGTGTGCGTTGCAGAGGCCACACGGAGCAAAGCCCAGGGGCGTTCTGGGCACCGCACGGCAGGGCTCCGTTTGGAGCAAAGCCAGGCTGTGTGCGTGTTACCGTAAAGCGTGCAAACTTCTCCCCGCGGAGGGAGGTGGAGAGAGAGGGAAGCAGGGCAGTCGGATGGTTCTGCGGCGGCCCCTCTCTGTTGGTGTGACCTTCCCTTGCATTTCAAGTCAAGCCAGGAAGCGGGGATAGGCCGCCACCAAGCTGGGCAGGGGATGCACCACAAGGCGGCGTGGGTGGCCGCGGGCAGGGGTGGCTGGAGGGCGGGGGCCTCCGTTGGAGGAAGGTGGCCGCGGGCAGGGGTGGCTGGAGGGCGGGGGCCCCTGCTGGGGGAACAAGCTCTCCTGCTGTCCGTGGGCTGCTGCTGCTTCTCGCTGCCCCAGGGCAGGATGGCCAGGAGGAGGTCACTCTGAGGGCGAAGACAACGACCCAGGCCGCGGCCACGTTTCCCTCCCAAGACCGATCCCCCTTCGTCTCCGAGCACACAGGCGTCTGCACCTTCCAGGGGCAAAGACCATTTACCAGCGTCGCCCCAGCTCCTGTCTCCGGGGAGCCCCCGCCACGCAAAGTCCGTCAGCTTCCGGCAAAGCCCCTTCCAGAGGCAGCTCTGGACGAACGAGCCAGGCCGCTGCCCCTCGTGCTGGCCCGGAGTCCGGGGAGCCCGACAGCTGCTGTGTTTGGAAAACAGCTTCCTGTCTGGTTTAGCATCTGCAACCTAGTAAGTGCTAGCAAAGGCCTGCAAACAGCCGTGGCCCGAACCTCTGCAGGAGCCTCCCGCTCACCCGGGACGAGGCGCACGGGGTGCCGGCGGCTTCCTCTCTGGCCGAGAGGAGGGACAGCATTAGCTCTGGCGACAAGGGGACGAGGGCGGAGCTGGCTACTCCTTCCGCACAAAGAGGTGTGCTCATCGGACATGGAGCTCTTTTCTGCTCCCGGCAGGCCCGCGCCCGGCTCGGGGCTTGTCACGGGGCCCGTGCAGGTGACGGGGACCTGCCTCTCCCCAGAGGCCACTCTCCAGGACCTCAGCACTCAGAATCTATTTTAAAAATCACATTCCCACCACCTCCTGGGGTTGCTGTGGAAACCAAGCCCGTCCCCGTGTGGTCTTGTCCACAGAGCCAGGGGACCGTGGGCCCCACACAGGAGGCCCGAGGGAACCGGAAGCAGTCGCGGGATCCCACATTTGAAACCCAAGCCTCTCCCTTGGGTTTCAGAGGCCTGCCGGGAGTCCAGTTCTGCCTGCTCAGCTCCGGGACCCAGCCGTGACCCAGTTTCCCAGCCCTGTGGCTCCCGAGCGTGCGGCTCCACGGTGGCCAGTGGTCCCAACCCACGCCTGGCCACAGACACAGACAGACCAACGATAATGAGAAATACGTAGATTACGTCATGCCAGCGTGTTAACCGCCCACGCAGTCGCACCCCGAGTCGGACACCAGGGGGGCGTCTTCAATCCGGGGGGTGGGCAGAAGCAGCTTCTAAAGAAGATGCGACCGAGCAAACATCAGAGGTATTGTCTGCAGTGAAGGGTGAGTGCCCTGTCGAGGAAAACTTTGGTTCTGGTGGCGGATGTACACACGTGTGTGTTGTGTGCATCCGTGTTGTGTGTGCACGTGGGTGCGTGTCAGGTATGCACATGTGCACATGTACTGTGTGCATGGGTGTGCTGTGCGTGCACACCTGTGCACTGGTCGCAGTATAAAATGCACGTCTTACCCGTGAGTCACCGTCAGGGTCTGAATGCCGCCAGGCTTCCTGACTGCCGTGAAGTTTTAATGCTCTTTTTTTTTTTTTTAACTTTTTTTTGCATGTTTAATTGTGAGAGAGAGAGAGAAACAGAGTGTGAGTGGGGGAGGGGCAGACAGAGAGGGAGACACAGACTCCAAAGCAGGCTCCAGGCTCCGAGTGTCAGCACAGAGCCCGACGCGGGGCTCGAACTCACGGACCGCGAGATCGTGACCTGAGCCGAAGTCAGACGCTCAACCGACTGAGCCACCCAGGTGCCCCTTAATGTTCTAACAGAAAATGTTTTTGAAAATACTACAGATACCGCAACGTCTCCAAAGCTCGTTTTCAAACATGACACCGAGTGCCACATGCCTCCCACTTCCAAGTTTGCCAAGAAGAGATCTTTCACGGTCACCGCACGCTCCCGCTCGGGAGCCGGCGTCACCCACCGGCCAATGTGGCCGCTCGGCTTCCCACAGTATGTTTGCCACTTAAGAGTTCGACAAACAGTAAAACACCCACCTGCTCTTTCGGCGAGGCAGGTATGACGAGCCTACGAGAATCGCGCTGGGCTCTCGGGACTGATGTGTGTGTGTGTGTGTGTGTGTGTAACACGCTCAAGAGAAATGGGAGACAGGTGACACACACCAAGGGCAACACAGGAGGACGTCGAGACCCACCTTGCGGCCACGGCTCCACGGAATGACAACAGTGCAAGGCCCCTTCTTGGCAAACTTGGAAACAGGAGGCGCGTGGAACTCAGTGTTTAATGTTGAAAACCAAGCTTTAGAGAGGTTGAGGCGCACTTATGATATTTTCAAAAGCACAGGCCATGACTTCCAGGGTGAACCACAGACCCTCACTGCATCTACGGCCCTGGGAACGGGCGGGTCGTACCACGTGACGTGTTTGCTGATCTCCCATCCCGTGGCCACGTTCTACACTGTGATTTCTGGAGACTCGCTGGTTTCGCTGCAACTGCTCATCTCTGACCCTCCCTCGGTGGCTTCTGCTTTTACAAACACTGGCAAATGCCCTCTCCAATAAATGCCTCAGACGCCGTGTCCAGAAAGCACACGTCCCTGCAGGCTTCAAGTCCCAGTCCCTGGGCCCGCATCGGGGGTTCGCCACCTCCTGGCTGAGTGACCCCGTGAAAACTTTCTCCTTCTCTCTGTTCTCCAGGGCCTCACCTATAAAAAAGGGGAGTCCTGTGGCCAGGATTCCACGAGATGGGGACAGAATGCATCCGGCACATCACTCACAATGTGGTTCTCACGGAAACAGCCATAACGCCTCCCGTAACGGCCTCCCGTGCCCATCCCCGCCTTTCCAATGCATCAGTCAGGGGCGCCAGATGCACCCCTCCACTTGGGCCTGATGGCACCAATCCCTGCTCTGACGCCTGCAACCTAACTGTGTGAGTCCACCTACGTGATGTTCCGGAAAAGTCTACGGGGACAGGAAATGGATCTGCAGGGGGTCAGGGGCGGGGGGAGAAAGATCTGACTCCAGAGGGCACGAGGAAGTCTGCGGAAGGAGATTTTCCACATCCTGATTCGGTGGTGGTTACATGACTGTGCATCAGAACTCACACGACAGGACGCGGCAAGGGGTGAATTCTGCTCCAGACAAATTACATGTCAGGAAATCTGACTTAAAAACACAAACCAGCACCCAGCAGCACAGGCCTCGGCACCCACTCCTGTGCCCTCCAGGGTCTGGCACGTCCTGAACACACTCCTCACCCGAGGCCCCAGCCCAACACCCCCCCCCCCCGCCCCCCAAGGCCACTTCTGCTGGCGCTCTCCAGACAGAACCCGTGTGCAGAGAGAGGGCCCCGTGTCCCGCTCGGCTCTCTCAGCTCTGCCTTCTCCCGCTCTGGGACACCTGCTGGACCACCGGGAACTATAGACGAATCCCTCCTCCTTGCACCTCGAAGGTCCTCAACTCCGGCTGCGTGTCAGAATGACCCGAGCAGCTGGGCAAAACCACTGGCCCGTGCCCTCCCTCCCATCGGGACTCCGATGTGACTGGGTGGGTGCGGGGCCCGGCACTGGAAGTCTCCAGGCTCAAACCGGACAGGGAGCCTCATCCAGATTCTACAGACATTCGAAGGATAAGAAAGAAATACTGTGGGCAACTTGACTCCAACAAGTTTGACAGCTTGCAGGAAATGGACAGACTCCTTGAAACACACGAATCACCAGGACTCACCTACAGAAAATGTCATCAGCCCTAGGTCAGGAAACCAAATTCAGACCTGAAAAGAGAACCCCAGGTGGCTTCGCTAGTAAATTCTATCAAACATTGAAGGAAGAAACAACACTGCCCCATGCAAGCTCTTTGTTAAAAAAATAAATAGGGGCATCTGGGTGGCTCAGTCAGCTAAGCGTCCGACTTCTGCTCAGGTCATGATCTCGCGGTCCGTGAGTTCGAGCCCCACCTCGGGCTCCGTGCTGACAGATCGGAGCCTGGAGCCTGCTTCCGATTCTGTGTCTCCCTCTCTCTCTCTCCACTCCTCCCCTGCTCATGCTCTCTCTTTCTCTCTCAAAACTGGATAAACATTAAAATAAATACATAAATAATAAACGGGCACCTGCGTGGCTCAGTCGGTGAAGCATCCGACTTCGGCTCAGGTCGCAATCTCGCAGTTCGTGAGTTCGAGTGCCACGTCAGGCTCTGCGCGGACAGCTTGGAGCCTGGAACCTGCTTCGGATTCTGTCTTCCTCTCTGTCCCTCCCCCGCTCTCTCTCTCTCTCTCTCTCAGAATGAATAAATAAACTTAAATAAATAAATAAATGAAGAAGGAATTCTTCCTAAATCATTGTGTAGGTTCAACATTACCCTAATACTGAAACCAGACAGGTATTACAAAAAAAGAACACGATACTGATACCTCATGAGCATAGTTAAAAACGTCCTTAATAAAATTGTAGCAAACTGAATCCAGCAATATATAAAAAAGATAATACATCATGACCATCTGGAGTTTGTAACAGGAAGGCACGGTTGTTTAACATGCAAAAATTAATCAACATAATTCACCATAATTATGGAAAAAAAAAAGAAAACCCACACAGTCATCTCCAAGATACAGAAAAAGCATATGACAAAATTCAACATCCATTTACGATAGAAACTCAGCAAATGAGAAACCTTCTTCACCCTCATAAAAGGCGTCTACATAAAATCTTCACCTAACATCATATTTCACGAAAAAGGCGTTAAGTTCTTTCTTCCCATAATTGGGAACTGGGAACAACATCCACTTCCATCACTGCTGCGAAACATTGTACTGAAAACCCCAGACAACAGAAGAAAAAGAGAAAAAACAAAAAGCATTCCAACTGGAAAGAAAGAGGCAAAACGGTGCCTCTTCATCACCGTCAGGATTATCTACGTGCGTAATCTTAAGGGGCTCCGTGAAAAGCTCCTCAAGTAAACTTAGAAAGGTCACAGGACAAACAATATAAAAATATCAACTATATTTCCATACACTCGCAAGAAACTGGAAAATAAAACCTTAAGAAATCCATTCGTAATAGCATTCAACATGGACTACTTACGAACAAATCTGATAAAACACGTATAAAACCCGCACCCGGGCCACGGCAGGTCACTAGAGACACGAGGGGAGGTGCGTGCAGACAGAAGGGCGGCCACGCCTGCCGGCTGGGAGACTCGGTCCTGTTAAGATGTCAATCTCCTCCAACTCGCTCTAAGGAGTTCAGGCAATCACCTAAAAATCCAAGCGTGCGTTTTTACAGAAGTTGACAAGCTGATTTTAAATTCACATGGAAATGCAAAGGGTCTAGAAGAAGACAAAACCATCCTGGAAACAAAGCCCAGTTGGGAGACTACCCAACTTCAGGACTTTTTATAAGGCGGCAATCATAAAGACACAGCAGCTGGGGGCTGATGAGGAATAACCCATGATGGGCCAGAATCAAGGCCAGAAACAAAACGACTCGGATAAACTCAGTCACCGCCCAACATGCCGAGAGAGCACCACGAGAAGGGCCGTTTCTTCCAAAGAGCTGGAGCAGCCGGTTATCCAACGTGGAAAGCAGCGAACCCCAATCCTCAGCACTTTCCAAGTAAACACTAACTCACAATGGATGAGACCCAAACGCAGGAGATAAAACCATAATGTTTTCAGAAGAAAACCCAGGAGAAAATCTTCCTGACCACGCCTTTGGCAAAGATTTCGTAAACAGGACACAAATTACTACAAACAATAGATAAAATTGGATTTAATCAGAACTGAAAACATGTGCCCTTCGAAAGAGTTCATGAATAAAAAAAAAAAAAGTGAGGTGCCTGGGGGGCTCCGTCGGTTAAGCATCCGACTTCGGCTCAGGTCACGATCTCACGTCCGTGGGTTCAAGCCACACGTCGGGCTCTGTGCTGACAGCTCAGAGCCTGGAGCCTGCTTCGGATTCTGTGTCTCCCTCTCTCGCTGCCCCTCTCCTGCTCATGCTCTGTCTCTCTCAAAAATAAATAAACATTTTAAAAACTTAAAAAAAAAAAAGGCAAGCTAAAGACAGGGAAAATATCTGCAATACAAATAAAGGACCTGAATCCAGAGTATGTAAACAACTCTCAGAATATAAGAACACAACCCCACTCAAAAGTGGGCAGGAGTTTTGCGCAGGTACTTAAAAGAATATTCACGGCTAGCTAGTAAACGAGGAAAAGCTGTTCCACCAAAATCTTAAGCATACAGCACACAACACACCAGAAGAGCGAAGATTAAAGATGGTGACAGCCAGCGTCGGCAGGGCTGGGAAACCGTCCCTTGGCACGTCAGCACGGGGATGTGAAATGACACGTCTGCCTGTTCCTCAGACGATTAAACAGACGCTGCACCCGTGCGGAGCTGCCCAGGAGGAAGAAAGCACACGTCAGCACCAAGACATGCACACGCACACACGCATTGCGTACCGGTTTTTGCTGCAGAGTACGCACGGTGTTAACATTGACCACTTTATGTTTTTAATTATTTGTTTTAACGTGTATTTATTTTTGAGAGAAAGAGAGACGGAGCGTGAGCGGGGGAGGGGCAGAGAGAGAGGGAGACACGGAATCCGAAGCGGGCTCCAGGTTCCGAGCCATCAGCACAGAGCCCGATGCGAGGCTCGAACTCACGAACGGTGAGATCATGACCTGAGCCGAAGTCAGACGCTCAACGGACTGAGCCCCCCCAGGCGCCCCGACATTCACCATTTCAAAGTGTACGATTCAGTGACACTGAGTACCTTCACAGCACCCTGCAAGCATCACCACCGTCTTCGCCCCAGAAGGAACCGCACACGCCTTATACAGTTTCCCCGTCCCGCCCCCCCGAGCCACAGGCAACTAACTGCTGCTGTTCTGTCTCCGGGGACATGCCCGCTCCAGACATCACAGGGTCATCCTACATTTCACGCCTCGAGGAATCGCCACACCGCTTTCCAGAGTAGCTGCGCCATTTCCCGTTCCCCCCAGCGAGCCCCGGGGGTTGTAAGGTCTCCACACGCTCCCCAACCCTCGTTATTTTCCTCTCTGGATAAAAGCCCTCCTGGTGGGCGGGGGGTGGTACCTCATCGCGGTTTTGCTTTGCACTTCCCTAGTGGCGGATGACGGTGAACACCCTTCCACGCGCTTCCCGTCATTTCTGGATCTTCTCTGGAGACACGTGTGCTCCTGTTTCACGGGCTCCTTCTCCTTGTGCGTCGGCTGCAGCCCAGGGCACTTTTACTCACCGTAACCCCAGACCGGAAGCCATCCAAACATCCAGCAACAGGTGGACAAATCAACAAACCCCGGGACACCCCATAATCCCACAGAACTCGGCAACAAACAGACGCGAAGGTCTCCCGTGCCCAACACGTACGAACCTCCCAGACACCGTGCCGAGCGAAGACAGCTACACACAGAACGTGTAACACGTGCCCCCGTCTTGAGACTCTTCAAGAAACGAATCTCACGGGCCACCATCTAACCTCCGCGGACGAGTGACTGCCTGGGTTGAGTGCAAAGAGGGAACGTGGGGAGCGCTCACGGGCCAAACGGTCTCGGTCGCCCCCACGCGACCCTGCGGCTGGGCGCTCATGTGAGTGGCTGCATGGGTGTGGCAGGTCCGATGGTGGGGGGGGGGGCCGGGAAGCGAGGACAGCCACCCAGGGCCCGTGTCACCATCGCGGCACAGGTGCTTAGCTGTGCCCAGCTCTCACTCTCTCACCCACGCACTGAAAACGAGCACCGGTTCCCATATGGAAGCCACGCCTCACTAAAGCTGGGAAGGAGACGCTGGCCCGGGGGGCGCGCACCTGTCTCGGCCGTCCCGTCCACCCCAGCGCTCGCCCGGGGACAGGCCCTGCCTCAGCGCGGCGGCTTTTCCACCACGAGGCCAGTCCGAGCCCCTGGGCCGCCTGGGAAACACAGAGTTGCGGACTGGCGGTCCGGGGTGCACCTGATGTGCTCCGGGGACACGCCCTCAGACACCTGTTCTCACCCAGCTCAGGTGACCTGGGATTAAGTCGCCGGCGGCTGGGCCCACCCGTACGAATGCCAGGTTACGCCCGGAAGGATGTTCACAGTCTGCCTGCGGCCACACCGCCACCCCGAGACCTGACCCCTCTCCCTTGTCCTGCCCCGCACAGTCGGAGGGCAGCCCACGCTGCCCGAGAGCCTGGGAGGCGGCCTTCCAGGGAACCCGTGCGCACCTGCCCTGCTCACAGATGAGGCGTCACCAGCCCCCACGGCAGCCTCTGGCACCCCGGGCCCAAACAGAGGCACGCTGCACACCTCGGGCCACACCACGGACTTGCAGGGGCCCAGCTGCCCTGGCAGGGAGACTCCCGGGGCCCCGGCCACCCCCTTGGCCCCCCTGGAGGGCCCCATCCACACTGCCTTCATGGCCATCCCTCCCTCCGGGACAGAGACCTGAATGTCACCCTGGCCACACCCCTCTCGTCCCCCATTATCAGGCCCCGCAAGACCAGCTGGCAGACAGGGGCCAGGTCCCCTCCTGCCTCGTGAACCCCCCACCCCCAGACAGCCATCAGTCAGGTCACCCGTGACCTCCAGGTTGCCACCGTCAGTCCTGAGTCCCCGCGCCCTGGGCCCCTCGAGCTAGACAGCCTCCCTCCCGCCTCGCCCTCCACCCCATGAGGTCCATGAGTCTCCTGCCCACGTATCTCTGCCCCCACGCTCACTCACGGTCCATGCCTGTGCCCTGGCCGCCTGCCCAGCAGGCTCGTCACTGCCACCTTCAGGGCACGCACTCACAGCGCCACCTGTGGGGCCTGCTGCCCCCACCCCCGAGCCCCACAACTGCTCCCCTCTGGTCGCCTGAACCTAGAATCTCGGGGTCACCCGGACCCCGACCCCTCCGTTGTTCCAAGCGCCCTTTAGCACCGATCCCTTCCTTCCCTTGTTGGCTTCCCCCACCCCCCACCTGACCGCAAGCTCCAAGTGGCAGGAGCCCTGTGTCTCGCTCTCTCCCTGCAATTAATTGGTGCTCAATAAACACCTGCCGGGGGACGCGCTCCGTAAGCGGACGGATGTGCGAGCGGACCGTCCGATCCAAAGGACAGAAGGGGTCAGGCCTCGTCCAGAGCGACAGGGGCAGCTCCCAGCCCCACAGACACCACCTTGGGCGCAGAGCGGCACCCCCCACCCCCGCTGCCGTGCACCCCCTCGGCCCCAGAGAACACTGGCAAATAAACAGCACTCTGGAACACGCGGTGGGAACATGGCGGGGGGGGGGGGGGTGGGGGCAGCACCGGCCTTACAGATGGCAGGCCCCGGGACCAGCGGCCTTCTGTGCACAATCAAAACACACGCCCGTCAGAGCCAAACGCCGCCCCAATTGCCTGATCAAAGCAAACTCTGTTCTGGCTGTTAAAGCCACTGGAATTTCTCTACTAGGAAAATAGGGAAAAGAAAACAACTTTAGAATGCCAGGCAATTTGTACTTTTTACTTTGCAGGCTTTCCACTCTTGATGCTTTTTTGTTAGCATAGACGGAAGTTATTTAACATGCCCTCTACGAAATGAAAAGAAAAAAACAAGCCACCACCAAAAACGAGTGGAACTGTCCACAGTGGCCGGGCATCCACCAGCCGTGGACACCTGCTGGTAAAGGCTCTCGACTCTCTTTGATTTTGTTTCTGGGCCACGGAGGGGAACAATCTTCTCCACCTGAACCAGGACTGGGACTGGCCTGAGCCGAGGTCCTCCTTCCCCCGGGCCCAGGGCCCAGCACCCAGCACCCGGCACCCAGGACCCAGGACCTAGCACTCAGTACCCAGCACCCACGACTCAGGACCCAGCCAGCACTCAGCACCCAGGACCGCACAGACTAACCTCTGCTGAGCTCTGGCATTGCCGGGTGGTCTGCTGGTGTTTAAGATTTAGGGTTTGGGTCTTGTCTCCCCTATTGCCGAGGGCAAGGCATTGATGTCTGTCTTTTCATGGCCCACCCAGCACACATTCAGGGGCTGCTGACCACTGACTCAGGAGTGTCTCACGTAAGCCACACCACCTATTACGTTGTGTAGGAACGTGGATTGCAGCAAATCACATCCCATTTTTAAAAAATTTAGATTTAGAAATTGAGAACATTTACAAGAGGCTATATTATACTACCTAATGGAGACGCCCTTCTTAAAAATTAACTCCTAAACTGCAAAAATAATTCCTTTATAGGAGAAATGAACCACACAGAAGTATACAGAAGGGAAGAGTGCAGGCCCCCCTTCCTCCTCCGGCCCCTCCCTCGTCCTTCCCCCAAAACTCACACACACTTCCTCCTCCGACACACACACGTGCACACGCACGCACACACATATGCACGATGTACTCATGCACACACACATGCGCACACGACACACACAAGTCCACATACACGCACACGCCCCGCCCCCACCCCTGGCCCCAGGGCCTGGAGCACTGCTGTCCGTAGCACTCACTCCATAATTATCTGTTCCACAAACGCCGTGTCCTCTTCCAGATAATTCTCGGCAGGTACGCACTCGAAAACCGGCTCCTTCTATACGTTCTATGCTAAGAAGCAGTGTTTTTACTTCACATGTGGGCACTTCTTTTGAAGTAAACCCCTGAGCTATTTCATGAAGGGAAGAACCCTTCGGCATCTCTCCGGGAGGGGACTTGTAGTTCTTAGATTACCATTAACTTTTTATCACTGAGAATTCTGAAAATAAACGGAAGTGGACACAACAGAACGGCAAACCGTAAGGCACCCTCCCCAGACCCAACAGCCATCCACCCACAGACAAGGGGGCCCCTCGACGCCCACTCACTCCCCCCGGCATGCTAATGGAAGCCGACCCCAAGCACCTTCTCTTCCCCTCCCCACCCCCCCGCCCCACGCACACTCCTGAGCCCACTGCTAACAGGTGAAGGTCATCTCAGCATAAAACCACAGCACTGTTATTAAGGAACATGATCATTCTTTAAAACTCATTCACTCAAAAAACATCAACTGTCTCATAAACACCGGAACTCTTGAAAGGAACGATTCTTGAGTCAAATGCTGGTCTGACCGCCCGCAATCCCAGGGAGCTGCTTAGAAGTAACCGGGCAGAGGCAGTCTGTGCCTTCGTGGGCAGCATCTGAGACTTTTCCACCAGATCCGGGACCCCAGCCCGGTGGAGGCGTACCCAGGCACCCAGGACAGCCCCGGGCCGCTGCAATGCCCAGGGGCTGTGACAGGGCAGCGGGGAGCCGGCCCGGTCACAGCACCGCCAGCAAAATCGTCCGTGCGCTCAGGGAGGGCCGGGCAAGCTGGAAAGTGAGCCATCAAAGACCTGGGATGGGCCAATTCGCTCAGCCCCAAATCACCTTAATCGTGGGCCCGACAAACACCACCCCAGCTCCAGGCAGGGTCCGCTCACGCGCCCTTTCGAATCAGCAGGTATTTCCTCCTAGTAAATCCTGGCTTCCCCGAGTCAGCCCCTGAAAATGGAAATGGCCTGGAAATGGCCGTGAGCTGTGCCCAGTCTCAGGTGCCAAGGAGCCTGCCTGACCGGCCCTGCTCTCGGGCGACGCCCCGAGATGTCCCCAGACGGCCACGGCCCGGTGGTGCGGGAGAACTGTGGCAGCTGTACCCGCCCGGCCCAGGGCAGACCCAAGACGGGACCTCCCTCCGGGGCCCCGTCATTTCTGTTCGGTCATTTTCCTTCTTACCTTCCATTCTCCCTTCCGCCACAGTGACAGGTCCAGAGAGAAATCACTGCCCCCCACCCCCCGCCACCCTCAGGACTGCAAAGCCTGCCTTTCTCCCAGCGCCGGCCCTCGACCATCAGCCGACAGCAAATTAACCTGCACGTTTTGCGTGGCCAGCCTCCCCGCGCAGCCACCCTGCACGCCTGGCCAGTGAACGGCCCACTGCGGCTGCTCCCCGAGGAGCCTGGGGGCGCAGGGGCGCTAGGAGCCGCCGCCTCCTACCTGACCTCCGGGAGTTCTTTCAACCAGGCAAAGTCTTAGCACTAAGAGGAAAGTCACTGTAAATTATGAACCATCAGGAAGTGAATTCACTGCCACAACAGCAGGGGCCTACCCCAGCTGGCAGTGGGGATGCCCGGGGACGGGGTCCCAGCTGCCAACCCGGGAGCTCTGCCCCAGACTCACCACACAGGACACAGCGTCTAGGGAAGGCCCTGCAGCCACCCCGCAGCCCTGCCCGTCCCTCCCCCATGACCAGAAACGGGGCCCAGAGGGAGGGGCCGGAGGCCTGGGCCCGTCCACACTGGGTGTGGGAGAGGTGGACTCTCTCCAGAAGCACAGAGGGCTCTCGGTCTTTGCAATGCATTATTGATTTTGCTGTATGCTCCGGCACCAGAGACGGCCATTAGCGTGCACTCCCAAGACCGGCCTAGACAGCCCTGCCTGGTGCGGGGAAGGCCGTCGAGATGCAATCTGCCTCAGATAACCCTCACGGTGGGGATCACAAGAGAACGATGTCATTAAGGTCATCTCCCCGCCCCCCAGGAGCCACTGGACAGCTGTGCAGTGTGGTGCTGCACCCCACACCCCAGCCCGAGCGAGCACGCCACCTGCCAGGGCCCTGAGCAGGGAACTGGGCTCCATGGTGCTGTCTCAAAGGCAGACGAATAGATGACAAAGGCCATAAGGGGGGCTGGGCACCCCCACCGGCACCCAGCTCATGGTCCTTCCACACCGTGCAAGGGAGGGACCCAGCAGAGCTACCTCTCAGCGTCGCTGATTAGTTCCATCCCCTCATTCGATTCATCTGCAGGTGCAGACAAACTTCAGTCTGAAGTGAAGGTCAGGGTCCCAGGCGGCCAGCCCCTGCCCACAGAAACAGCCCCGTGTGTCCTCCCACCGTCCCCTCATTCCTGGGGTTTCATCCCTGGGAACACATGGTGCTGAAGACACTCGGAGCGGGCCGGCTTTATTCTTCTTTATTTTTGCAGACGATGTGCACAGACACCAACCGTTCAAGTGACAATCGGGGCATTATCTCCACCAGAATCCTGGCCCCGGCGCTGGCTGAGGCAGCCTGTTTCTGGGACACAGTCAACGTTCCCAAATAACGGTGCCCAGGCAGCCAGCAGGCTGGCCCCAGGCCTGGGGCAGATAGGAGGTGACAGGCCACGATGTCACTTCACCCCCTGCAAAGGAAACTTCCTCTCGGTGACGCCTGGTGGATCTGAATAGACTCAGAACAGGAGGGCCAGCTGCTTGGCCACACGCCCCAGGTCCGGCCTGGCCTGCAGGGGCCTGGCCACCCACTGGCCTGGACATGCTCAAGGTAAGGGGAGGTTTTTAAAACAAAAGCAGAGCAGCTCTGGATGGCACAGGGCTGGAAAGCAGGGCCTGGCCCTTGACAACAGGCCTTGTTTCCCAGGGCACTGCCCACCTACAGACTGACATGCACCTCCCCCCCCAACACACACACACACACACACACACACACACACACACACACACACTAAATCCAGCAAGTGAACAGAAGGACCACCACCCAAGTCTCCTGTCCATGCGTGCATTGGCAAAACCCCAGTGGATTCAGCTCCCTGCAGCTCACCAGGCGGCTGCAACAGGTGCAGCCCCAGCTAAGGCTGGGGAGTCTCCTTGGCTGTTCTAGAATCACACTGCCAAAACCCTGAAGGAAGGCGAGGCCTGCAGCACTCACACCGCCAGGGCCCTGACCTGCCCCACCTGTCTGAGTGCGCGCCTCCGGTCGGCTCACGGGGGACGCGGCCCCCGGACCGAAATAGAAGCCCGCGGAGGCCGGGCCAGGCCGAAGTGGCCGGAGCCGGCGGGGGCCCGGCGGCCAGGGGCGCGGCGGGCCTGGTCCGCGCGCCGCCCCCGCTGCCAGCCAGGGTCGGCTGCGCGCCCTGCGCCCCCCGGGGCCACCTGCGCGCCGGGCCCGGAGGGTGCCGGGGAGGGGAGGGGCCCTGAAGGTCCCGGGAGGGGTCCGGGGGTCCCGGGGTCCCGGGCTGGGATTCTGGGAAGGTCCGAGGAGGGAGACTCCGGGAGGGTCCGGGGGTCCGGGGAGGAGTCAGGGGGCTCCGGAGCGGGGACTCCGGGAGGGTCTGGCGAGGTGGGGGGGGGCTCCGGGGGGGCCACCGGGGACCCGCAGTCTCCGGGAGGGCCCGTCGCCCCCGCGCACCTGCCGGGCCCGCGCGCTCCCGCCGCCCGCCGGCCCTTACCTGGCGTGGCGCGTCCCGGCGGAGCCCGGCCCGGCGAGCGCGGACGCAGGAATGGCGGCGGCGGCGGCGGCGGCGGCGGCGGCGGCGGCGGCGGGGCGGGGGCTGCCGGCGGCCCGGGCCGGGCTCGGAGGGGCAGCGAGGCCGGCGACTCGGGGATGCTGCGGCGCGCGAGGGCGCGGAGGCCGGCGCGGGAGGGAGGGCGCGGGGCCGCGCGCAGGCCCCTCCCCCGCTCCCCGCCCCCCCTTCCCGCCGCCGCCTCCTCCCCGCCCGACTCCCGTCCGACTCCTCCTCCCCCACGTCTCGTTCCCTCCCCTCTGCCCTCCCCTTTCTTCACCTTCCTCCACTCCTCCTCTCCCTCCTCCCACCTCTCCTCTTCCCTCCCTCCGCCTCCGCCCGCGGGGCCCCGGAGGCCGGCCCCGGCCCCGGAGGCCGGCCCCGGCCCCGGCCGGGCCTCTGCAGGCTGCGGCACCGGTTCTGACCCAGTGCCGGGTTACCCTCCACCTCCCCACCTGTTAATGGACTAGCTTACCCCTTCTGGGAGCCTGGCCCCACCCCACCCTTTCCAGGCCCCTCAGACCCCCGAGGTTTCCTGCACCCCCGGGGGCCCTCTTGTGGCTCTGCTGGGAACCTGGCGTGCACAGATGTGTGGACAAGCCGTGTGGGCCCCCAGGCGGGTGTGGTTGTTCCTTTGCTTCTTAGTAAATCTACGGGCAAGAAGGTTCCAAACAGGTCCCCCCGCATTTCCCCAGGGTGAGGTGGGCAGTCACCTTCTCCAATCTAGATTTTTCCACAGCCCTTCTGTGCCCCGTGCCCCGTTTGCCAAGCGTCCACTGTCTTGTGCACCGATTGGCAAAGAGTTCCCCAGTGTGGCCCCTGGTGACACGTTTGTACTAATGCAGGGGTGTGGTTCCCTGGGCACCCTCAGAAGGCTGCTCCCTTCTGCCCTGGAGGGAGACGTGACCTTGGGAAGGTGGCTGGCGGGGTCAGCAGGACTGCCGAGGGACGCTTTCCAGAGAGAGGAACGCCGCTCCCCGTGAAACAGCGGGGATTTCGCCACCCGTAGGAGTCGGGCTCCCTCCCGGGCTTGGCCGGAGCTGCCTGGGCTGCAGCACCCTCCGAGGGAACCAGAGCCGGCTCTCCAGGGAACCACCTGCCGCAGAGAGCCAGAGTGACAGTTACAAAATGAACCCTTTCCTGAACCATTAGCAACAGCCCAAGAGCCTCAGTCCCCTTCACGGGCCTCTTGCCTTTCCCTGCAGGGGCCCCAGGAGCCTGGCCTTAGGACCAGTGGACCCATGAGGGCCAGCAAAGGCTAAGACGGTGAGGCCAGTGCTGAGGGTGCAGGCGGGGGTGGGTGGGACCTCGCCCCCCTCCCTCTGGAGTGGTGGCGGGGGTCATGTCCTGGAATCTGATAGTTTCCAGTTCTTTCCTTCCATGCTTCTAAGGTGACCTTGGGAGCCTTGTCCCGCCTTCCCTAAGGTGAGGATAGGGTGGCCATCCCCGGGGTTGGCCGGGCATTGCCGAGAGAACGGCCCCGCGTGACCCACGTTCAGTGCTGGTGACAGTACGGGGAAGTGGGGAGACGTCCTTTCCCAGCTTCTGGTTGGAGGGGGCGTGAATCTAGGTCCGCTTCCCATCGGGGTTAAAGCTCGGCAGGAAGGGATTCGGGTGGGCCTGTCTTGACAGCATCCCGGGGGCTGAGCGGGGGCCCGCTCAGAGGTGGGGGCGACGCTCCCCTGTATCCCTGACTCATTGGACACGTCTGGAACATGATGCCCTTGCTTGGCGCCCAAGGACAGCCACCAGCAGGCCGCGGGAGGGGAGTCGCCACATCAGGAGCCTTCAGCCTGAAAAATGGATGTGTGAGCACCAGAGGGCGGAATCCAAATATTTGCGAAACCGTCCGGGAAGAAGGATTACCCTGTGGGGTTATGAAGGGCAGGAGGAGGACGAGGAGGACAGATGGATGGAAATTAGATTAGAGCGTAGATTTCCGCTCACTGTGAGGGCTTGCCGGCCGATCCGCCCGCCAGAGGGGCGGCCGTCTAGACGGGACCTGGGGCCACCACCGCCCGAGCCTGCCGGACGGGCCTGCATCGGGGTGACCTCCGGAGCCTGTCCCAGCCGCTGGACCCGTGCCACGCTCTCGTCAGCGCCCTGACCTGGAGCGGGTGCGTCCGGGTCAGCACCGCATGTGGTGACCCTCTGCGGCCTGTGTCCTCGTTTGTGTGAGGGGAGAGGGGAGGATTCAGCGTGAGCACCGTCACTCCCCACCACCCGGCCCCCAGAGGGCCTCCGGTCCCAGCGGCCCCGCCTGGGGCACGTGGAGTGACCCACTTTGTCTTTTTGTTCTTGTCGCCAGTTTACACTCTTTTTTTTTTTTTAAATTTCAGAGAGAGAGCATGAGTGGCGGAGAGGGGCAGAGAGAGAGAGAGAGAGAGAGAGAGAATCCCAAGCAGGCTCCATGCTCGGCGAGAAGCCCAATGCGGGGCTCAATACCACGAACCGTGAGATCATGACCTGAGCCGGAATCAAGAATCAGACGCTGAACCCACTGAGCCCCCCAGGCGCCCCCCGTTATGGGACATCTTAAACCTGTGCGTGAGAGTAGCCAAATGAGCCCTGTGCACAGGGTAGCGATCCTGTGTCCCCTCTGACCCACCTCTGCCCCCCCAGTGCTAATCTGAAGCGAATCACTGACAGCTTCTCCATTCCCCACCAATGTGTTCGGAGCTTCTCCAGAAATGTAGGGCTTAGACGCATAGGTCACGGAGTGTGGAGCATCTGTGCATTTCCCCGGCACCGTCTCCATGGAGGGGGGGCGGGCAGCATCTCTGAGGGGGGGAGCACCATTTCCATGGGGGGGCATCATCTCCATGGGGGGAGGGAGCACCGTCTCCAAGGGGGGAAGCACCCTCTACGTGGGGGGAGCACCGTCTACATGGGGGAGCACCATCTCTGTGGGGGGGGGCACCGTCTCTGTGGGGGGGAGGGAGCACTGTCTCCGGAGGGGAAGCACCCTCTACGTGGGGGGAGCACCGTCTACATGGGGGAGCACCATCTCCGTGGGGGGAGCACCGTCTACGTGGGGGGAGCACCGTCTCCATGCGGGGGGGCATCGTCTCCATGGGGGGAGGGAGCACTGTCTCCGGAGGGGAAGCACCCTCTACATGGGGGGAGCACCGTCTATGTGGGGGGGAGCATCGTCTATGTGGGGGGAGCACCGTCTCCATGGGGGGAGGGAGCACCGTCTCCGGAGGGGAAGCACCCTCTACGTGGGGGGAACACCGTCTACATGGGGGAGCACCATCTCCGTGGGGGGGCACCGTCTCTGTGGGGGGAGCATGACGACGGCACAGATGATATGACATCCTCTGTGAAGGGGGGTCCCGCGTGGCTGCTCAAGTATCACGGACTCTGCTGGGCTTCCACCCTGGCCGGTGTGGACGTGAGGTGATCCACCCTCCCCTCCACCTCCGTGCCTCCAGGCACAGCAGAACACGGATGCAGTCGTCTGCGAGCAGGTTGAAGCCGGCCACGCGGGGAATGTTTGAGCGAGGGAGGAGGTGTTTTGGAAGGGCTGGTGCGCTGCGGCCCACCTGTGCCTGCAGGTGTATCCCCCGCCGGGGCCGTGAGCCAGGGCTTACGCGTGGGCCCTGCGGAGACGGGCCCTCGGTGCAGGTAAGTGCTGACTGCAGACGCCATGATGGCCACCCCACCCCTCCCTGCCCATCCCCCCCGCCCATCAGGCCCACCTCCCCGGTGCCCCCCCCCCATAAGGCAAAGGATCCTCCAGGTCTCCACCGGTCACCTCACTGTCAGAGCACCCTCTTCAGCGGAAGAGGATCACACCGGATGCAAGGGTTCTTTTCTAGAAGGCTGCGTTCAGGCAGCCGCGTAAAATAAAAGCTTTGCTGAACCCTCGCCGTTGTTTCGGGCGCCCCCGGTGTTTTAGCTGTCAGACCACTGAGCGCCAGCTTCCTCTGGTGAAGGAGTATAATCCAGCCTTCGCGCAAGCACACTTTTCACTCCGTTGTCATGCGCACACGGCGTAAACCTTCTAGGGAGCGGGGCTCGCAGAATTGCCCAGCGCTTCTCCAGCTGGATCCGAGAGAGTGGGAATCGGGGACAGTTGAACAGGCCACTGGCGTGCTGCCCTAGCTGACCGGTCGCCTCACCAGAGCCGCTGTCCTCGGTTGACCTGCACCAGCCGTGCCTCCTGAACCCCCAGAGCCGCCTGCCGAGCCAGCAACAGAGCCGTGACGCTTCCCTGTGTCCCTCCCTCCTGCCAAGGCCCACCCACTGTCACTGAGCGCCAAGACTCAGCCCCAGCATCGTGTCCCCAGCCCGATCCCACCACGGCCCGGGCGGGGCAGCGCACCCCTCACGGCCACGTCATCACCCCTCTCCATCAGGCCTGCGCCAGGGGCTGCAACGACTGAGTCCTGGTGTGTTCTTTGTCGTCTGGTCTTTTTCTAAGCTTCTAGAGCCTAGTGACCTCTGTGGACCTCTTGTCAGAATAATGGTCTTAAATGTAGAAGATAAAACGCAGGATTGGAAAGCAAACCTATTATACTGAAATCCGGTTATCAGCATGTGTTAAACGGTGACAGACTTGCTCCTTTGTTTACAGGTTGAGTAACACACTCTAGCAGCGATCGGGTGTGATAACCTGTAATTTTGCAGTGGGAGTGAGCTCCTCGGTGTTTTGAGATGTGACGTGAAGATACCTGTGACTCCTGCCGGGGGCAGGCCACACGTCCCGCTGACGTGGCTGGGCTCTGTCGCCGCATCGACACTCGAAGGAAATGCTTAATTTTAGTTAGGGTTAGTAGGGGGTAAAAATATAGCTCTCTTCCCCCATTCATTCCATCTGTGTAGACCTTCCAAAGTCTCTCCAGGTTAAGAATTGCTATTTTAGGGGCGCCTGGGTGGCTCACTCGGTTGAGCATCAGACTCTTGATTTCAGTTCAGGTCATGACCCCAGAGTCTTGAGATCGAGCCCTGAGTTGGGCTCCGTGCTGAGTGTGGAGCCTGCTTGGGATTCTCTCTCTCCCTCTGCCTTCTCCCTGGCTCATGCTCTGGCTCTCTCAAAATAGATAAATAAACATTAAAAAAAAAAAAAGGTGGGGCGCCTGGGTGGCTCAGTCGATTAAGCGTCCGACTTCGGCTCAGGTCATGATCTCACGGTTCGTGAGTTCAAGCCCCGCGTCGGGCTCTGTGCTGACGGCTCAGAACCTGGAGCCTGTTTCAGATTCTGTGTCTCCCTCTCTCTCTCTGACCCTCCCCCGTTCATGCTCTGTCTCTGTCTCAAAAATAAATAAACGTTAAAAAAAAAAGGAACGACCATTTCAAAGGTATCCCCAGACTTTATATACCCACCTAGCACAATGCTTACACAAAATCACTCCCAAACGTGTTTATATTATTATTAGTGAAGGAGATGTGACTCTTGGTCTCAAGAGACAGAAGTTCAGCTCACAGTCGTGGATCACTTACGTCTAAAGGTGCTGCAGGTACAGCTAGACGCGGGGGCTGAGACTCCCCTCTCTGTGAGGCTTCCTCCTCCCCTCTCTTTGATTGCCTCTGGTTCTGCCGGGGTGTCGGTTTCCCTCTCCCCTCCGCAATCCACAATAATGACGAAGACTCTCATCACCATACTGAGAGTCTCATGGGAGGGCTAGGGTTGGGTCTCGGGCCCCAGGCACGAACTTATAACCCTGAACAGGATGGGGAGCCACGACCGGTCAGACCTGGGCCACCTGCCTGCGCCCGGGCAGGGTGTGTCCACCATCTCACAGAACCTCGGGGCTGGGTGGGAGCGGCACCCTGGTGAACGGATGGTGCTGAGCAGACGGAATGAGCACGGGTCCCGCTGTGTTAGAGCCAGAGGCCGAACGTGCAAGCACAGTGCACCCTCTGAGGGCACGGTTTATTGCCGTAATAGACCTGAAGTGTATACAGGGGCTTAACGAAGGTGGACGTCTCTTTACTTCTTTATATGTGTATATATATACATTTTTTTAAACACTTATTCATTTTTGGAAGGCAGAGAGAGAGAGACAGAGTGTGAATGGGGAAGGGGCAGAGAGAGAGGGAGACACAGAAACAGAAGCAGGCTCCAGGCTCTGAGCCGTCAGCACAGAGCCCGATGTGGGGCTGGAACCCACCAACTGTGAGATCATGACCCGAGCCGAAGTCCGACGCTTAACCGACTGAGCGACCCAGGCGCCCCCGCCCCTCTTTACTCCTAACATAACATTGCCAGGGTGGACAGGCCAACCGTGGGGAGCGTGGGCACCTGTGGGGGGAAGGGCAGGCTCACCGATTCAGTGGGACAGGAAGTGGCACGCATCAGCTCTGTCAGATACCAGCGACCAGAACTTAGTCGTGGGGCCGCTTGCAGCTGAAAAGGAAGCTGGAGCGTGCAGTCGCGAGCTGAGTGACCGCGAGCCCGGCTACAAGGACACTGCCTTAAGGAAGGGGAAATAGATCCGAGGGCACAATTAGGAACTGCCCCCCCGCATGTTAACGTAATTAGCGCTGTAACAAACATACGTTGAAACTGCTCGCCCACGAGAATTCTAGAGCTGACGATACCGCGTGCTGGCGAGGCTGTGAGGCAGCTGGTGGGGGCGTGAAACGGCCGCCGCTTTGGAAATCGCTTCGGCAGCGCCCTCCGAGGCAGACGGGCACGTGCTCTCTAACCCGGCAGTCCCTCTTCTGGGTGTTTCCCCCGCAAAACTGAGGGCACACGTTCACCACGGGGCGTGTGCAAGAATGCTCGTAGCGGCTTTATCGTAGCCTCAAATTAAGAACCATCCAAGAGACGACAGCAGAAAGGCGTCCGCACGGTGGAGCACCGCTCAGCAGCGGAAAAGGAAGGGTCCACGCCAGGAAACGGAGGAACCTCTGAGACGCGGTTCTGAGTGTGAGGAGTCCCACCCGAAAAGTGCAGTCTGCACGCCCATCGCGTCTCGTTAGAGGCCCGACCCCGACTGGAGCGCTCCCGGTGGGCAGCCGGCACTGTGCCCGACATCCCGGGGCTGGGTTTCCCCGCGACCCCGCGACCCCGCATGCAGGCAGGCGTGCTGGCCTCGTTGTCGGGTGATTGTCCAGACGGGGGGCGGGTGCCCTGCGTTTATTCTGCGTCGTTTGTGCCCTTTTGAGGCAGGATCTGGACCCCGGTGTTCAGACCTCCTGCTGCTGCCTCTCTGCACACAGACACGTCGGAGGGTTTGTGCAAACATGGACAACGATGGGACCACGTGCTAGTAAAGTCCCCTGCCCAGGGACCGCAGGCCACCCCGCAACCCCGCACCCGCCTCGGCCACCAGTGGGTCAGCGGACCCCGGGGACAGGAACCTCAGTGACCCAGACTCCCCTCTGGTTCAGCAGGGCTTGGACAGCACGAGGAACCGGGTTCTCCCAAGAGAAAACCGGAGGCCTCTGCACCGCTGCTATGACCTCGCACTGAGACACAGCCTTCGCCTCGCACGGCCGAGCTCACTTCGTACCCGTCCCAGGGGTCTCTGCACCTGCCGTTTTCCTTCCCTTCAAGATGCTCGGCCATATTGGTGGAGGCGCCGACCGTCCGCTGAGAACGCTGTGTGGCTCGTTTCCCCGGCACAGAGGAGAAGGAGAGGAAGAAGCAGCCTCGAATGGAAACGCCGCATGCCCGCCAACGACCCCAGCCTACCTGTTCCGATCCTGTTCCGAAGGAGCAGGTTTTACGAAGAGGCCTGGCTGATGGAGCGTGCTGTACGGACTCTGGGATTGCCTGCGGAAGTAAGCGACTTCCGAGTCAGGCCACTGTCGTAGCGGGGTGGACAATGGCCCGGCCCCCTCCGCGGCCCCGGGCCTGGCTCCCTCGGGGATAGGACACCTCTGCAGGGGTCAGCTCTCTGCGCTTCCTTGCAAACGCTTGACTGGCATTTTACTCAAACAGAGCCAAAGTCATTTTTTTTTTTTAAGTTCATTCATTTTGAGAGAGAGAGAGAGAGAGCATGCATGAGCAGGGGAGGGGCAGAGAGACAGGGAGAGGGAGAAGCCCAACCAGGCTCTGCGCTGTCAGTGTGGAGCCCGATGCGGGGCTCAAACCCACGACCCTGGGATCGTGACCTGAGCCAAAATCACGAGTCAGACACTCAACCGACTGAGCCACCCGGGGGCCCCGGCCAAAGTCATTTTGAAAGAGTATGTTCGCGAAGATTGAGTTTAAAGCAGAATTAAGGTGCGGTTCTCTACTGTGGAGGCAAAACACAAGCGAGAGTAAAGGAGACATCTGCAAGGAGATGCTGGGGAAACCCTCGGTTTCGACAGGAATTGCCCTGTGTCCCGCGTGGAACCCATCTGCGCACGCGTCACCGTTCTCACCCACGCGTCAGACGTGAGCAGGCCCAGAGAGGCCAGCCCTCCTCCCCGCGCTTCCCGGGATGAGCAATCTGAGACGCCTGGTGCGTTTCCTCCAGCCCGCGCTGCCCCGCAGACGAGGTGTCAGCGTGCCCCTGCCCTCCACGGGGCTGGCCTCAATTTCTCTCCCTCCGTCTGTTGTTCGTTTGAACAGCGAGACGGTCTGATTTGAACTTCGCCCCGCAATTCACCCGTCAGTGAGCCACACGGCTCTGCTCCATGCCTTCTGGATTCAGGGCAAACCACGCACACGGGGGAAGGAACGGTTCAACCCGACACCCTGAGGTACCGTGAGAAGCGCCTCTCACCCTGCCTGCCAGCCCATGCTCCGGGGGAGCCCCTTTTCCATGCCGGGGACGCCCGACAGAAGGTGCCGTCTGTGTTCCCTGGGGCGTCAGCCCCAGACAGGAGCTGACCGCATCCTGGGACGAGACGCGACCTCACACCCAGCGGCTCACGTCTCTGGTCCCCCCTACGTTTTAGAACATATGTGTGTGTCATTGTCCAACCCTGGGCCCAACGGGTGCTTTCTCCCCCCACGGCAGCTTCGCCGAATGAGGTGACAGACCAGAGCTGCCCTCTGATACGCTCACCTTCCCTTGACCCCATCCACCTGCCACAGGGTCGCTTTTGGATCTTGAAGTGTCTGCAAAACACAACGTGTCTTGAAGTGTCTATAAAAACACAACGTGGAAAAAAACACGTGCGGGATCACTCGTTCACAGCCACCACACCTGCAGAAAAGGGGAGGGCCAGAACCATCCAGGGAAGGGGGGAAGGAAGTGGCGGCCCTGGGCCACCGACCTGGGCTGCGAAGGGGTGTCCCCCCCGCCAGGGCGGCAGGGCTCCTGACCCTCCCCCACGCCCCCTGGGGTCGCCCCGGAAGCTGTTCTGTGCTTGCCTCTTTGTTCTCCTGGACTTGAGCGCACGCCTCCACCCAGTGGAGATTTTCTATCCCATCAATTTGAGACCGCGCCTGACCTGTGACCCCGAGTCGTCCTAGAGACCTGCTGCCCCCGTCACGCTCCTGGCAGGGCCACCCTGGACAGACTGCCCCTGTCCGGGGTTGTTTCCCCTGTTGGCTGGAGCCCATCTTGCCCCTTCCTAGCTGGCTCGCTGGTTTGGACGGAGCGCCCCACCCCCAGGGCGTGCCCAGGGCAGAATCCTCGGTGGACACACTCAAGGGGTGACCACCTGCTCTGACAGTGCAGTTACTGTCATCTGGTTCCTGCTGGAACTGCTCGGGGTCCTCAATCTGTCCCCAGTTCCGTGAGGTCCTGTACTGTGACACGTCAGGGGTGGGTGGCTCCCACCATGCGTTTGTCTCTAGGCAGACCACCTGGATCGCTCCTTTCCTGATTTCCTCCCCCCAGGCCCGTCGTTCTGTGGCTGCCGTTGCTCAGATGCCGGTCCCCGGGAGACGATGCTCTGCTTTCGCGGCCGCCTCTCCGTCTGCCGCCCGACCTTTCGTGCACTCCTGTTTCCTCCTCCAGCTCTCTGCCACCTTGTCATTCCGAGATCCGAGTCTCAATTTCCAAGAGTCCTTCTTGCTTTCGAAGGTGCCCTTTTCTTGTGTCTGGTTTTAATGTCACAGACACACTCCATCTCTTTCCTCCGAGGGTTTTCATTTTCCTTGCTGGGGAGGTTTTTAAATTCCACGTGACCTTCTTTATCTCCTCCAAGTTCCTTCCCTAGCGGGCTGATTTGTTTCTCTCTTTCAGCCGTAAGCAGCCCCTCACGGCGACCCTGCGCTCACCTGGGGCATCAGGCGTGAGCCCTGACGTCCTGACTGGTGACCAAGGACCCACAGTGCCGCACTCAGGCAGGGGCCGGCCACTCCTCGGGCCCAACTCCGTGTCTTTCCTCCGCGGCTGTGATTTGCCCGGGGACGGCGGTGGGGTCAGCCGGCCGCCGGCAGCGTGGGCAGGAAGCCCCGCCCCCCACAGCGGACTGTCACCTCCACGTCCCGTTTTCCGTGTCTCTGAGTGCACGTGGGCAGTCCCACTGCTTCGTACATTTGACCCAGCCCCCAGCCACGGGCCTCCCCTGTCTCCGTGCTCAGGGACCTGGGATCCCCAACACTTTCCTCGACTCTGCGGCCAAACCACGTGACTCTGGCCCTCCGCTCGCCCGGCCTGCACGTTGGCGACTCGTATCCAGCTGTTTCCAGGTCCCAAAATGCCGTTGATGTTTCAACTGCCGTCAGCTCTTCTCTCACACCCTGACTGCCCCTTTCTTCCGCGGGAGAACCTCCAGACCGACGGAGAAGCCGCAGGAGCTGGACAGCGATCTCAGGAACGCCCGCCGGGAATTCCTCGTCCGCAGTCGCCACCACGCCTGCTGGGTCGCGCCTCCCTGCAGCCGTGTCTCCGGCCGCCAGCCCGTCCGGTTTTCAAACCCGCGTTTTGAACTAAGGATGCGCTGCGCTGCCCCCCAGCACCTGACGTTTCCAGTTCAGCTTGTGTCCCGTCGTGGTCTCGGTACGTCTCCCGCGTCTGAGGAAGCCGGTCAGGACGCACGTTCTCCTCCGTCTCTCCAGTTCTCAGGGTTCCTCCAGGCTCCAGCAGCTCCTCTCTGGGGGCGGGGGGTTGGGGGTCTTCCCTGCTGCCCAGTGAGCCTCGGTCGTCTGTCGTCTGTCAGCAGAAGAGGAGGGTGACACGTGTCCGTGGCTGGTGTGGCCTCCTTTGTCCTCCGGCACGTGGGTCAGCCTTCTCGGAGGGGAGGTTCCTGGGATGCCGGGCGGGCCAGGCTGGGGGTGTGCAAGCGGGGCGGCGGGGAGAGAGGCGGCTGGACTCCACCAGACCGCGGGGTGGGCGGCACAATGCAGTCCCCACGGCCAGGCCCCCCACACCGCGCGGGTGAGCGTGGGCCACACCGCTCAGGGGGCAGAGTGAGGCACGGAGAGCGCGAGGCTCCGAGGGGTGGAGGACGTCCCTCGCCGCAGCTCACCCGTCCTCCCTGGTCTCGCTTCCCCGGCCGGATGCTCTCTCGGCTTATCTGTCCCCTGGTGGGGAGGGCAGGTCGTAAGCCAGCCCACCCCGGGCTTGCGGCTTCCCGCACACCCCCGTCACATGCACCTGCCGGGCTCCAAAGACCGTGACTGTCCTCGCGCTCTCCCAGAAGAGGCAAAACCACAGTGCCTGCCTGCCGCCCCCGGGGTCCTGTGCTCCTGACGCAGCCCCGCCGCCCCCTCCCCGCCCCCCACGCGCCCACCGATGTGACCACCTAGAGAGTTTGAACTCACTTCTACAGGGATGCCTCTATTTAGTCTCCTGGTTCCCACGTGTTCGTTTCTGGACACGGTATGGACGGTGGCACGCCTGCTGTGTTAAGTGAATGCACCTCCCGCTACTTAATGAGTCAGGGTACTTGCCTGCCCAGTGAAACCGGGGCTTCGCTCAAGTAGCGGCGGCCCTCATCACACTCCGCAGACCTGGGTCTTGGCTCCAAGCTCCTGCGAGTCCGGACAAGCACTGCCTGTCCCTGTCACGCCCCGCCCTGGGCACCGGGGAGCTCCGCTCCTCCTCTGTGCTCCCTCCGGATTCCAGAGCCACGAGCACCCACACCTAAGGGTTTTCCTGAGCGTCTGAGGAGTTCAGGTGGCCTGTGCCTTTGCACACCTGCATGTGAAAGACTGATGACAGCCGAAAGCACCGTTTCCACGGAGTGCACGCAGGGTCCACACGCCGGAGTGAACTCCGTGTCCAAAGATTTAAATGTCACCACTAAGTGTTTACAACATACAAACGGTATTGAAAGAGGACGCAGCCGATACCTGTGTTCAGGACAAAGGCTGCCAGCACGGCCACAGCTGCCCCAGGAGCCCCTGCCTCCCTGCCTCCCTGCCCTCTATCCTCCCCCAGGTAACTCGGGTGAGGCCTGTCTCCTGGGCTGCTGTGTGATCAGGGCTGAGGGTCTGTGCGCCCCCTGGGGCTCTTGCATTCTCGGGGAGGTTTTGAACTGTATAAAAACAGCTCGGGGGTTCTCTGGGGACGTCAGTGGGACCTGGGTGTGAAAGGTGGCAAGGCAGACGTCATTCCCTTCCTCCTTCACGGTGTTCAAGCCTCCTGTGAGCCTTGGGGAACCTCACTGTCTGTAGACAGCGTCTTCTGGCTGCACGCGGCCTCTCTAATTACTGTTCACCACCTCCCATTTCTCCACGTCACGCCAAAATCAGATGGTGATTTTTTCCCCATCTGTTGTCACAATCTGTTCAAACTGTCACATTCCGAGAGCTCTCGGGAAACTGTAGAGCCCAAAAAGGGAGACGAATGTGCCCTCGCCAGACTTCCTACGGACAGGGTTCTGGTCCACGGTACTGTACTGGGGCTCTTGGTTATACACTGTTGAGCTCAGAAGGCTTGATGTTTTCTCTGATGCCCATCGTGAGTGACGTAGAAGTAACTATCAAGGCCCAGGCAAGACTAAATCCTGAACCTCAAAATATTCTCCCCTCTAGTAAATAATATTTAGTGAAGAAGCTTCTCAGCCCCAGCCTCTCTTTTTCAACAAAAGCTGTTTTTTAGCAGATAGAGAAAAAATTAAAGTACACAAGTACTTTGGTTTTCGAGCATAATTCGTCCCGGAAACATGCTTGTAATCCAAAGCACTCATCCATCAAGGCGAATTTCAAGAATCATTGCCTCAGTTGGGATCGCGCGATGTTCAGAGTCACGAATGACTCGTATCGCAAGACGTCGCTCGTTTACCAAGTCGAAATTTATTAGAAATGTTTGCTCGCCTTGAGGAACACTCGCGGAACAAGTTCCTCTCAGTCCAAGGTTTCACTGTGATGGAGACTCAGAAGATTTGCGCGTTCACAACCCAAAAATCTTCATATAAAAATGACTACAATACAATAAAACAAAATAATAAATACAAAATACAAAGAAAAATAAACAAATTAACCTGCACTTCCCTTCAAAAACCTTCATGGCTGGTGTGAAGGGAGACAAAGGAGGAGGGTTATTGTGCCGAACGACTTTCACTATCACTAACAGAATCACTGCTATCTGTCGGCTCAATGGAGTCTTTCTCTGCATGGGGGCCGTTGTATACGCTCGCACGCTCACACGGATGTTGACTACATTACAGCATTAATAAGCTCTTGTCATATTCTGTATTTAATGTAACTGGCAATAAGACAGCAGAGGAAAGGTCTCTATCTGCAGGCAGCCTGACCTAGCAAAGCATTCCTAAGCTCACTCTTGTATGGAAAAGCAGAGGGCTGTCCATAAGTGCTCTGAAGTGACAAAAAATACACCAGTGCCAGTTGGGGGCACCTTCTAATGTTCTGAAAAATCACCGATTTCTGCCAAACACTATAGCCTGAGACCAAGCATCCAAGCATGGGAGACAATCACAATCCTGGAGACAGAGGGGGAGAGAGTGAGAGAGATAGAGAGAGAGAGGGAGGGAGAGAGAGAGGAACCATTGGCTCAGTTGTGATCCGGTGACATTCAGCATCACGTACTACTTGTATTTCAAGGGATCAATCGTTTATCAAGTTAAAATATATCGGAAACGTTTGCTCCCTCGGAACGCTCACAGAACAAGTTACTTGCGATCCAAGGGTTTACCGCACTGGCTTACACCACACAACTGAATCTTTGCAGGTGCAAACTGGAAACATTTCAGGAGAGATGGGGGATTGCAGGCTGCCTGGGGTTGAGCTGCTCCTGTGTGCAGAGGCATGGAAAGCAGTCTGCAGAGCCGGCAAGTGGATGTGCTGATGGTCCGGGTGTCCCGGGCCCCGGGACAGTGGAGCCCAGCTGAGCGGGGCCGGCCCAGCAGAGCCCCGGTGACTGTTGTCACGGACGAGGCTGCAGGTCTATTCACTGCACAGGTTGTTCAGGAGCAAATCCGGTTCGGACGGGGGCAGCCCTCCTTCCAATGTGTTTTCCAGGGACACATACGGCGGGCTTCCTCACGGCTCGGGGACCTGCTCCAGCCCCCACAGCGGTCCCCGCGGCCCCACCCCGACTAGCCCTGCAGGTGACGAGGGTCCCCGGATGCCGCCACCTGCAGTGTTGCTCCCTGTACAAAGGTCACCTTGTAGTGGCATACTGGTTCCACTTTGGGGGCAAAAGACAGACCCATCCGCGGTCTGTAAAACACACACTTTCTGGGCGAACTTGCTCAGACGGTTTGCACGTTTAATCTCGTTGGGTCATTACCAACTCTTGAGCCCCTGTAACTGAGAGCGTGCCGCTGGCCCGAGCTGGAACTGCGTCCCCTCTCTTCCTGCCCCCACCCCGTTTCTATGCCCAAAGGCCGTGCTGTCCCTGAGATCAGTGGGGGGGGGGGGTGGTGACCCTTGAGACCAAGGGTCCTGCTGCCCTTAGGGTTTGCCGCTTTCCTGCTGCTCGGGACTCGCTCCTTCCGGTTTCCTGAGGCGAGATGCCCTCATCGGGGATGCTCCTCTTCCTCCTCCCTCCCTCCGTGCCGAGGGGGGCCCAGCACGTTGACTGCAGCCTGCGGGGGCTCTTCTGCCAGGGCCAGGGAGCAGCCCTCGGCCTCTCTGGGGGTCCCGGATTCCAGGTGGCCGGTTTAGGGCAGCCGGGAAGGCCTCCTCCACCCTGCGGAGCGCATGTCCTCGGGGCTCGGGCGCTGATGCGAACAGCGCCAGCGATTCTGAGTGCATCTGTGCCGGGATCTTACCCCCTCTCGGTGGCTCTGAGGAGGGTCTGGGACAACGGATGCTCCAGGGGCACTAGGAGAGGGACGGGCTGGACCCCTCTCCCTTTTGCATCTGAGGCTTCTCTCCTCTCCCACGAGCCCGTGCAGACGAGGAAAACGTGTGTGCTCTGCGGACGACTTCATCTCTGCCGTGAGTTCATCCCAGTGCCTTCTCGGGATCACGTAACCTACAAGGGTCCTAGAAAGGTCCTTTCGGGAGTGGAAGAGAGACCAGAGCGAGGAAACGAAGAAGAGCCCGGAGAGAAAAGACCACAGAAGGCCGCCAGGCTGCCGCGCGGCTGGGGAGGACGCCCCAGCGGGACCCGCCCCCCAGGAGCCCTGGAATTGGGAAGCACAGCCGCGGGCGGCCAGCGTTGCTCAGGAATTAAGTCCCAGGAGGTCCTACTGAAGTGCACGCTTGTTATCTGGGGCCGAGTTTCGAGACTTTTCCAGCCAGTCTCGCGTACACGCGAGCGTCTGTGCGTCCCAGCATCCGAGACAGCCAAGATAGACCAGTAGACCATTTCCGGCACCTGTCAGGGGGGCCCGTGCCCTGCCCCGGGGCCTCGCCATGGAGCTGCCGCCTTCCAGGGCATTTATAGCTCCCTGCTCAGCGTCCTGGCCTGCACGTTTTGAGATACTCAGAAGCATTCCCCATTTACCTGGAGGCTCGGGATGTTTCCACGTCTTCGCTCCTACAAGGACAGCTGCTCTACGTTTTCTTACCTGAGTCTTTGGCAGGGGTCGGAGGGGGGGCACGTATTTTCATTTGTCCCGGTTAACAGGCCAGGTGAGCCCTTCCCTCCAGGGGAAGCTGCCAGCTGTTTGCCGGGTGGCCCGACCGCTTACACTCACATCCGCACTCGGCTTCCGCTGCTGGGTCCTGGCCAGTGCACCTGCTGTTGGCTTGCCCCATGTCCATCCGTGCTGGGGCTGACGTCCGGGGAGAGGCCCCTGGCATTTCCCAACTGTATATGGTGACGGAAATTTTCACAGTTGCGGTGGGAGAAAACGTACCAGCCTGGCATACCCTGCTGACAGGTGGATCCGAGTCTCGGACCCGTCTGCACAGGGTTCTGACCCAGATTAGCTGGAAGTTGATGTGCGGGCTGATCCCCATTTTGGGGAGCTCCCAGAGAAGCTGTCCTCGCAGCTGGCCCTGCCTGCATCCACCTGGCCTCATCTTACCCTCCGGAGAGGGTCTGTGAGGCCATCGATGCCTCAGCAGGATTCTGGTCGGGGGAGACTGGGCACGAACTCCTCGGATCGCTTTTGTTTCCAAGACAAAGTGCGGGATGCGGGATTCAAATGAGAGGCTACCGTTGGCTTCACTGCTCACGTTTCCACGTTCTTCCTTCTCTAATCCAAACAGAGTCGAGATTTGACCTTATTTACGAGCTCTGAACACAGGCCCTGCCTAACACAAGAAGCCGTATCTGGGACCCTCCCCACCCAACCCTACGCTCATGGAAGAACCATCCTTCTCCTAGTCACTGGCTCCTCACTTCTTCACCTACCAGAAGAACCCAATTCTGCATTTATGTAGCTGGCAAAGAGCCCTTGAGCTCAGAGAAGAGAAGGTTCCCACATCCCTTTAGTGTAAATTAGTCACAGCAATAATGCCCCTTTCTTTTGCCACCGATTGTTCCAGGGGTGAAAGGGACCCAGCGAGGTAAAAAAAAAAAAAAATCACCTGGGGACTCCATCAACTTTCCCCCCGCCCCTTCCTTCCAGTGTGGGATGTTGGTGTCATGCCTGGAACTCTGGTAGCTATTTTGTAACTAGGAGGCAGCCAGCATGACGGTTAAGAGTCCTCGTGCTGGGAATCGAAACAGAAGGTCAGGACGTGTCCGGCTGTGGGGCGTCGTTCATCTCCGGCCTCACTCTGCTTCTTCCGCGACACCACTAAATGCCATTGCTGTAAGAGCCCCTCTGAGATGGGCTTTCTCGTATTTGCAGCCCAAACCTCTTGTTTGGAAATGGCTTTACGAAACATTAGCCTGAGTACGTGTTGCTTCACACAGACGTATTCGTTCCTGTCCAACCAGGTAGAACTGCTGCGTTTTCCATCCCTCGTCCTGTAAACATTGTTTGTCAGCAGACAGGGCAGGAGCAGGGGACCTGGGGGTGTCACCTCCAGATGGAGGAGGACCAGGAAGCTGTCCGCAGGCCCTGTGGATTGCAGAGTCCACCTGCAGGTGGGGGAGGATGTAACCAGACAGCGCTGTGTGCTGGGGCGGGGGGGGGGCAGGGTTTTGGGACGGCCAACCTCTTCCTGGATCCCCCACAGGTCCCCAGGCGGGCTCTGTGGCCCGTGGGACTCCTGAGGCTCCATCGATGAGGCCCTGTGGCTGTGCCTGCTTCCTTTGGGACACCTGATCGGGTAGTTGTCCATGTGACAAGCTGGATTCTGCGGGCACCAGCAGAGGGACCATAAGGAGAGATAGAGACAGAGACAGACTGAGAGAGACACACAGGTGGCCGCCCCTGCTGACCGGGGACGTGGTGTTATGTCCCGGGGGGCTGCTGGGGCCACCGCGCCGAGAATCATCTCGGGCTGTTGGGGGTCCCGATGCTAGTGGAGCAAAGACAGCTGATCCATCATGCGGCCCTCCCCCCTCAGCCCGCCCTCTAGGCATCTGGAAGCTGCCCTGGGGAGGGCAGGGCTGGTGAGAGAGCCACAGGGACGTATGCCATTGAGGGCAGCTGAGCTGGAACCCCCGAACTGGGCTTTCCCGGGGTCACTCACCACGGCATCCAAGCCACCGAAATGCCCAGATGGAAGCAACTGGTACGATCTGTTTTGCACGATTCTGTATGTGGCGAGCGGGTCCCCGCTGATTTCCCCCGGACCCTGGCAGGCCTGAGTGGGGTGTCAGGGGCCCCGCACATGTCAGGAACTCCCCGCAAGGGGTCTCCAGTTCCAAGCTTCCTCACACAGCAGGGGTCTCGGGGGGGTGTCCCCTGGGCCCTCTCCCATCCGAGGAGCCAGTGCGGGGACCAGCACAGGTGACGCACCTGCTGAGGCGGAATCCGCGGCCCATCTGGTCCACATCTGGTCCAGCGCAGGTGGATCTCCAGGAGGGCCGGGATGGGGTGCCCGCTCCCTCCCGTCACCCCCAGCTCAGCATACAGAGGCTCACGGGTGACTCCAGCCCTAGGAGGTGACGGCCCTGCCCTTGCATCGACCCACGTCTCCCTGGCTATCTGGAGTCCCTGCAGGGCGGCAACGGCACCGCCTGTTCGGGACACCTTCGGCACGGAAGTGAGCGCGAGAGACATACTCTCGAGGGCCTGACGTTTGGACTTGGCACCTGTGCCCCTAAAATCCCCACACAGGCTGCTTGGTTCGTTTCACTTTGAAAGCTTAAAACATTTTAGTGAGAACCGCGTCTGCGGACGGTGTTTGCACAGTGATGTGAGGCACACGGACCAGCGACGTGATGGCTGGAGCCCAGCTCTGGACCCGCCTTCTCCCCACTCGGTGACCGTCTGCGTGGGGTCACGGCACCCGAGGTCACGCACACTCGGTCCAGGGCCATCGGCACGTCGCCGAGTCGGGCGCCAGGTCTCCAGGCTTCCTCCCGGGCCCCTGCCACGTGTGCCTTCCCAGCCGCCGTGAACGTTGGCGGGCGGCAGGCCATCAGACATGTCGGTGTGTCTCAGGGGGACCCGCTCCAGACCCTGAAGCTGCAGATGGTTGATCGTCAGTAATGATCCGCGTCACAGCCCGTGAGGGTCCGTGGGCGTTTCCTCTGACCACACGCACGGTCGTGATCACGTGCACGTCAGGTCTGACGGTGCCGAGCACATAAGGGGACGCGGCCTCTTCCACGTCTCTGCTTGTAGCATGGACACCAGGAGAAGGGAGGACGGGAGGGGGCAGGGACACCACGAGGGCAGAGCAGCGCCCACCTGGAGGCCCCACAGCCCCCACCGCTGCGGGGAAGAACCATCTTGTCAGCCATGCAGACCGCTCCTCCTGGGAGGACATTACGGGACAAGTCACAAGTTCACTCACGGGCTCTTCGCTGAGATAAACCTCCAGCAACGTAGGGCCTGAATCCAGAAGGATCCCCAGGGAAACTCTCCTTGTCATGATCCAACTTAGATGAGAGCCTCTCCGGCTCCAGTCGTGTTGTGCAGCCTCTCAGGGTGCCAGGGGCTTGCCGCACCTGCCGCAGGTCTGGGCACCTCTTCTTCCTCCCTGGGAGGTGGTGCCCGGGGTCCTTCCCTGCAGGTGCACCGGCTCTCCCCGCCAGAGCTCGGCCTCGCATCTCTTCCCTCCAACTGCAGCGCCCTGTAACCCGGGCAAGGGGGTCCCAGAGGAAGATGTGGGACGGAGGCCCCTGGGTAGGACCCTGCTGTCACGGTCGTAACACGGGGCTGGTGAGGACGTCCCGGCTGAGCCTGGGCTCCTGGGGAGATCCTGCGGTCCAGGGCAGTGGAACACGACCGCCCATCTGAGCAGGCACAGGATGGCTTGTCACGATGCTGACGACACAGGTGGCCACTTGTGATTTGAATTCTGACCCGGAAGTTTTGCTTGGCACACAAGCCCTCCGTGAGTGTTCATGTCATCGACACGGCCACCTGCTATGGGCACGCACACACCTGGAAGGCAGTTAGCGAAGCAGGTGTCCCCCATCACCCCCGAGGCTGCCCCACCCCCTCAGGGCACTGGGTCAGGCGGGGTGGGTCACCTTCATGTGGGGCACACGGTACTCCATGCCCAGCAGCCCAGGATGGTGACGCTGGATCCTAAGACAGCCGGCCACAGCCAGGCCCCTGATCTGCACGCGAGCATTGGGGGCCAGACCCCAGATGTCCCACCAGCACCCGCAGGTGAGGAGAGTCGAGCGTCCTGCTCGGGGAAGGAGACCCCAGGGCTTCAAAGATGCCTCCAAGGAGCGGTGAGGTCAGGGTCCGTGGAGAATCGGTCATCCAGGGTGAGGTGGCTTCGGTTAGGACTGGGTGACAGGCAGGGATCCGGGGAACAGCAAGCCGAACAATCTCAGGATCTTAGTGTCCAAACTGTCTGGACGTTTTCCACTGAAGAGTCGATGGGTCTTCTGGCAAAGTTCTCGTCACGAACGATGAAGCTGTTTGCCTAGATCAGAGTCTCCCGGGATAGGATAAGGAAGCAAAGCCCCCTACGTAGATGCTAACCTCTCCCTGTGTGTGTGGTCCTCCCAGGATCTACATAAACATATGTTTGCATCATAACTCTGCACAAGTTTGCACAATTTATGACGGGTCATACGGACAACGCCAGAGACAACGGCGGAGACCGAAAACATCGCCTTCCTCACGACACACTCCTCATCTCTAGGGCTCCATTTCACCCAGAGGTCCATCTCTGGCAAGGCCTCAGTCTCCTGGGCCCCCAGCACTCACCCCTGGGTCAGGACAGTGTCTCTTCCTGTTCCAGGCGCCCTCGTGATGGCTCACCCTCACCCCCACCAGGAACAGCCCCGCCCCCTCCTCCAGGCTGTGGTCACAGGGAGCAAGTCAGTGACGCTCGGGCCCACGGGGGCAGCTCCTGAGGGTCCTGGGTGTTCCCGACTGGGCATGGGCTGCACACCATTGCTCACACTGCGGGAAGCACGAGCCTGGAATGAGCACGATGGGTGTGTAGGGGGTGTGTGTGTGTGTAGAACTCTCGGTACGCCTCACAATGGACACCGAGCTTTGACACATTGTTGACGGTTGTTCCAATGATAACGGGCACATTTCTGTTCCCGGGGAGCTGTGCTGGTGTCACGGCCAAGCCCATGTCATGCTCAGGGCAGGCTCGGGGGTGTGAGGAACTCCTGCCCGGGCTGCAGGCCGTGAGCCCCCAGGGACACCCATGCCCACCCACCCAGGGAGCCCCAAATGGCCAACAGGCTGTCCCTCAGCATGGCAGGCAGGAGGTGGTGACAGTGGCCACCAGGACGTCATCAGGTGTTTGACTTCAAAGAACCACAGGAGATGCAGGGTCTGAGGAGGTCTGAGGTCCAAGGGAGGGGGGAGAATCTGGGGAGAAGGCCAGCTCAGTGTCATCCCCACACCGTAGGGACACTGCAGCCCCGTTACCCGGGCATTTCTGAGCCCCCAGCTGCCTCATGCCCGCAGGCTGTGCGGGGTCTGGGAGGATGCAGACCCTTCGGGGGGACTGTCTGCCCGCCCTCTACGTCGGGGACCTGAGGCCACAACGCGGGGCTCGGTCTCGTCCAGAGGATGTCTCTGCCCCCTGTGCTCACTGGCCGTGATGGGTGGCTGTCGGCAGTCGGGTCCCAAACTGGGACAAAGCCGTAGAAGAGGCCCCACCGCCTCTGTGGGGCGGTGAGCGATCAACCGATGTCCCTCTCGCTTCCTCTCTTCAGAGCCAAAGAAAGGGCCGGGTCCTTGGGCTGTGAGCGCAAGCCGTTTGTGGCCAGGACGGGAAGGAGCATGTGCCGGCTCAGGCTCCCCGCGGCCGGTCTGCTGGCCACGTCCTCTTTATCACAGCGCCACCGTGCCGGGTACAAACGTGCGGTCCCCGCCCTTCCAGTCGCACATGCTTGCGCTTTCAGGCCCTAAAGTCGTTCGAAATCCGCATTTTGCCCCTGGGACCTAGAACCTGCAGCGGGTCGCGTCTCCGATCAACTGACTCCCACGTGCGGAGAGCGCCCACACGGACGCCTGGTTTCCCCTCTGAGCCTCGTTCCACAGTCATTGGCACTGTCATTACGGGGGTGGGGCCCTTTGGAACAAGAGGGGCTTCTCTTGTTGAATTCGGCCAGCAGTGAGCATGGAGACGCCCTGGGGGCCGTGAGCCTGAGCTGCGGGTCCCCAGCGGCAGGGACAGTCCCTGCAGCGGCCGCAAGCCCCCGGGAGGCAGGACCCCTGGGAGACGGTTGTAATCGTGGGGCTGCTTCCCGTGTCCCTGGCGATGTGAGGGCATTTTGCCATGTGGTTCCAGGGCCCTGCAAGTTCCTCTGTCCCCTGCAGTCCGGTGTGCACTCGGGCTGCCCCAGTGCATGCTGGGCCAGCCGGTGGAAGCGTCCCCGTCACAGATGGGCCACGGTGAGCCTCTGCCTGCAGTCAACATTCACTTCCCGTCGGTCTTTGGGACGACGTCCTGGCCCTGCGTTGAGGGGTCACCACTGTGAATGATTCCCACGGCTGTGGATGATGGGCTCTGTGGATGATGGGCTACTGCCCTGTCAACTGCCTGCCCCGCGTGGGGACACGGTGCTGGGGAGGGTCAAGCGCCCCAACAGGAGGAGGAGCCCAAGGCAATCTGACGGGCACACATGGGACACTCGGACACCGTGAAGGGAGCAGCGGTGTGGAGCCCAGCTCTGTGGAAACGTGCCCGTTAGCACCGCGAGGCTCTTGCGGGTGTTTCTGAGCCTCGAACAGGACTTTGGCACCTGCCTACCACGGAGCCGGGGGCACCGCGTGTGAGCACACAGCCGGTGCTGCCCAGGAATCCGGGGAACAGGGAGTCTGGATTTTGCAGCACACTTTGTGTTCATGTGACCTCCACGCTGATTCATCAGCACCGAGCTTCCGCTGAACGCTCAGAGAGTCTGCAGCCTCAGCCTTGCCTCAGAGCTCGACAGCCTGTTCCACGTGGACACCGAGTGTCCCGGCCCACGGGAATCTCCTGGTCCTCGTGGTCAGCAGCCTGGCAAGGGGCGGGACAGCCCCTCCTCCTGTTGCTTGGTCAGCGGGCCGTCCACGCATGAACCTACCCATCTCTCTCCAATCCACCCCTGAACCTATTTACCCATTTCTGAGGTCAGGAAGCCGCCGTTTCTCCCCGACAGCCACGGTGACGTTCCCGCGGGTCCGCTCGCTGCTCACGTTGGTGCCAAAGACAAGCAACACATGAGGTGCAGGTCAGATCGTGTCATCCGCCCGCTCTGAGCTCCGGACTGTCCGCTGTTGCTCGAAAACCAGCGCATCACGCGCGCTCCTTAAATCTTACCTAAAATCGAAACCTCGGCTCCTCGGTCCCACTAGCCACACCTCGAGGGCTTGCAGCTTGACGTGGCTGATGGCTACCGTGCTGGATGTCATCGATGTGGACCGCTCCCTTCCGCCGGACAGCACCAGCCTCTCCAAGCCACCCTCCGCCAGTGCTCCTCACACCCACAGCCGATATTCCTCCTTAGCACTCTAATCCTTAGTGCTCAGGATCCCTTCCCACTCCAGGGCCTTTGCACATGCTCTGCCCTATCTGGCTAATCCCTCACCTCCCTTTAGAGCTTAGTTTTGGTGTCACTGCCTCTGAGGTTCCCCTGCCTTCCCCGCAGGACCAGAACGTGGCTCTCTGCGCTTCTCCAAACCACTTATCACTATTTTAACATAGATCATAAGTCAGACCATTCACCACCTGGTGTCTCACCCTCCCATAGGAATGGGAGCTCCTAGATGACCCCCAGAACCAGTGGAGTGCCTGGCACGTAGTAGGAGATGAATAAATATTGGTTAAATCAATGAACAAGTTAACAGCCTGATTCCAGCGTGCATATTAGAGGGGGGTTAATGTCTGGCAAAGGGGACGTCACAAGCATGGGGCCCAGCTCTTCCCAATGAAATGTGCTGTTGATCCCAGAGGCCACGGTCAGAGGCGTTCAGTAACAGGAGGTGCATTCAGTGGGTTGTGCGTCCTCGTGTGTCTGGGGGAAAGAGTGGGATCATGGCATTGTTTCAGTGTGGACACTGCCTCACACACACACGGTGGTAAGCGTGTGATGGCTTCTAGGCCCCAAGTAAAACTGAAACCATAAGGCTTCTAGAAGAGAAGGTGTAGACAGAGACCTCTCAAGACACACAAAACAAAACCACAGAAGAAAATATTGGTGAATCAGCCTCCATCAGAATGCAAAGCCACCGTTCATCAGGGGACATCAGTAAAGAAAGAACAGGTAAGTCGCCTATGGGGAGAAAACATTTGGGAAACACAGTTGATTCCTGGGACCCACAGTAGCTGTGGTCTATCAGGTCACTCGAACGCTGAGTTCACACGCGTGGCCTCGCTTCATGTGTGTTTCTGTTTAAGGACGCCTGATTTAATGACTGTTGACGATTCGTGAATGTTGAGCTCAGGGCCCACGACACTCATGCCCGCAGGAAGCTTATGTGAGAAACACACGTATCTGCACGAGACCCATCACAGCCTTCTGGAGCTTAGGGACACAGGACAGCACTGCTAGCACAGTCCTTGACTTTCCGAGTGTCACCGAGAAAAAGCACAAAATCTCACACACACACAGGCAATAAACAGACCATGAAAGGGGCACAAGCAGTATGAACTGCGTGTCAAGGGACCGATTTTCCCTGCTCTGTGCATGTTCACAAGTGACTGGGGTAAGACCCGAGGGATTAATTTGGGGTTAGATTCGTTCAAGTGAGCAAGTGAACTCTCAGATGTGGAATCCACACAGTGAGGATCCTTCGTATCTGACAAAGGACTGTGTTCAAGAATACGTCAAGAACGCCTGCCTACATGTCACAGCTCAGTGGGGGGGCTCCGAGGTGGGGGGTTTCCGAGGCGGGGGGGGGGGGTCCGAGCCCCGGGAAGACATCTGCTGTGTCATTCGCCATGCCCCCTGGATCCCACGGTCCCTCGGTGTCTGCTGACTTGAGAGGCTGTCTGGTGTCCTGCTTGGCTCGGAAAGTCAGACAGATTCCGGGACGTCTGTCTGAGAATGAAGTCGCTTCTCTGGTCCCTTCCGACCTTGAGTCCAGGACGTGGGCATCTGTCCACAACTGGGTTTTGTTTGTAAATGTGTCAAAGGAGGGAACTGGCTTCCCAAGGCGTGTTGACCCCTCGGCACACAGCGGGGACGTTTGCGCGGACCCTGTGCACTCACCTTTCTCCAGGCTCCCCCTGCAGGCTCCCGATGGCCGGAACCTGTGCCTCTCCTGGGAGAGATGCCCGGGTCCAGAGACCGGAAACAGACTCAGGGCTCTGTTGTCAAGTGCGCGCACTTGTCAATTTGCCCCCTCTCGGGGCTCCCGAATAGCAACTCGGCACACCGTGGGCCTCTTCCCTTGGCTGTTTTTCTCCTCATCTGCCCTTGTGTGTCGCTTGTTCTGTGAGCTGTCGCGCCACGGGAGTCAGGACGCACGGGGTGGCCATCTGCCGGGGACTGGGGACCGCGTCCCAGTGCTCACCAGCCCGTCTGGCACGGGGGTACCCGGGGGTCTGTGGTGCAGGGATGGCTGCCCGAGGCCAGCTGGCCCACTCGCCAAGTTTCCCCTAAACCCTTAGCATCGCCGCGTCCCTCTTCTCACACACTGAGCCAGCCTCAGGTCCCTAGGAGTGAGTTGAGACAGCTTCCCCACCCCAACCCACCCCCCGCCTGGATGGGAAGTCACTTGCGTTCCCCATGCCGTTTCAGGGGGGTCACACTGTCCCCGAGTCGACATCTCTCATCTGGAAGCCAAAGCAGCCACTCCTGAGACCCCTCGGCACCATGGGGTGCCTGGAACCTTCACACCGTGAGGAGCAGCAGGAGGTTCTGTGTGGGAGGCTGGGGGCAGGGGTTCTGTGGGGGCGGGGCACAGACAGGAGGGGTCCTGGGGGGGCACAGGCAGGGGTCTGCTGGGACAGGGCCTGCCCTGGGGAGCACACACCTGCTGGGGCTGGGCAGCCGCGCTGTCAGGGGACCACCCTGGACTCACGAGCTCCGGCTCAAGCTCCGCCCCCACGACGCACCCTTCCATTTCTCCTGCTCTAAAACGCCCTCTGTTTCAGAATCATCATTATGACCGTGAGTTTAAGCTTTGCCTGTAAAATTCCCTGGCAAGTTGGGAAATGCCGTGAAGCCAGGCCAGAGTTTCCGGCTCCTTCTCTGCGTGAGGAGTGGGGCTTGAGAGCGTCCCAGACAGTCCGTGACTCGGTTCCCCTGCGGTTATCGAAACCCTCCTTGCCCCTGCAGGACTAAGGGGGTGCACGGTGACATCAGCAGGTCCCCGACCTGTGCAGGGTCAGGACCCCCAGCGCCGGCTGCCACCCTCCTGCGACAGGACAACCCACCCACCCCACGGCTCTGCTCGCCACGGCGGCTGCAGCCACAGCCCTCCTCAGGGCTGAGGGTGCGGACTGGAGGCCCTGGCCCTGGACTGCTCCCCCCTCGGTCCCACGTGCCAATCCATCCATCCTTCCGGGACCACGTCCTCTGGAAAGTGGCCCCCAGACATCTCTGTGTCCTCACGCGGGGCTGGTTCCCTTTGAATGGTGCCCGCCCTACAGATCGCCTGTTTCCCTGGTCATGTCTTGTGTTATTTTGATTAGCAATAACTGAGTGCGTCTCACATTCCAAACTCTGAACTAAACACTTACCCTCCCGCGTCCGCCACTGAGGCATCAGGTTCTGCATCTTACAGCCAGGGAAACCGAGGCCTGGAGGGGCCGGAGTTTGCCCTGTCCTCAGCCTTCGTCAAGACTCATATCCGAGTCAGTGTGGGAAGGGGAGAGAAGGAAACGAAAGGGCAACCCTCCAAGTGGGGTGGGGGCTCCGGGGCCGCGCTCAGCCCCCAGAGGGCGCCCGTAGACACACCCCGAGGAGCAAGAATCTAGACAGTGAAGCAAAAACAACATTACGAATTTGGAGACATCCTAAGTAAGTGCAGGGATCTACCCCACTCACGGACTGACGTTTTGGGTAAAGATGTCAGTTCTCAACACACTGTGAAGTCAGCGTGGTTCCACACCACCTCACCACCTGCGTGTGGCACTTGCCGGGCTGGTTCTAGAATTGAGGAAGGAGAGCAGCGGTGTGGGGAAGGACAGCGGCAGGGCCTGGGGGCGGGAGAACCTGTTTGACAGGACCGCGGGATTTGTGAGAAGGGCTCAGGAACTAACACCTTGAGATATGAGCTTGGGGCTTGGAGGAGACAGAAGGGTTGAGTGAGGCCACACTTTGTCCCCGGGCAGGGGGTCCCAGAGCGCTGGGGGGAGGGGGGGCAGCAAGCGGCGGGATCAAGCCTCAGCCATGGTCCCTACTTCACATGCCTCCAGGGGGCGGGTGTCCACCTGCAAAGGGGCCCGACGGGAGCTTCTAGGGGTCGTGGGCCTACCTTCAAGGCCTCGGGTCGGCAAGGACTTCTCGAAGCACACAGAAGCAGCAGCACGCACCAGAGAAGATGCTGAGAAATCTTCCATGTTGAAATGAAGCCTTCTGGTCCTCAGTACTGACCACTGAGAAAGCACCAACGGGCGACTGGAACTTGCAGCTGGGGAGGTGACAAGTCATCGCCACGTCCACCTGAGCAGCCAGCGGGGTAACCAGGAGCCAGGGACGCGGAGGGGGCACCGCGCTGGCCGCCTGCAGCTTCCCGAACTGGAGGTGTTGACACAGGGGGTCGGTTTACACTAAGCAGTGAAGCCACAGGTCCTGAGTGTTCTCAACTTTTCTGGATGCGTATCTTATTCCCCAACAGGAAGATGTGAAAACACATACACAGTTGACCCCTGAGCAACCCCAGGGGTTGGGGAACCGCCCCCCGTAGTGTGGTCAAAAATCCAAGTATAACTTTTGACTTCCCCGAAGTTCAACTACCAATGGCTGACTGTTGACCAGAAGCCTTACTGATTTAACATAAACAGTCGACTAACACATAGTTTGTACATGTATGTCCTGTTCTCTTATTATAAAGGAAGCTAGAGGAAAGAAAATGGTATTAAGAAAATCAGAATAAGTACATTTACAGTACCGTCCTGTAATTATCAAAACAACAACTGTGTAGAAGTGGACCCATGCAATTTAAACCTGTCTTTTTCAAGGGTCAGCTGTATGATACTTTAAAAAATCCTGCAACCATGGATGAAGTGGCTTATTGTTTTTAAATAGATGGTAATGATAAGTGAGCTGTCTTTTTATTTATTTTTTAAATGTTTATTTTTGAGACAGAGAGATAGCGCATGAGCAGGGGAGGGGCAGAGAGAGAGGGAAACACAGAATCTGAAACAGGCTCCAGGCTCCAAGCTGTCAGCACAGAGCCCGACGCGGGGCTTGAATTCACGGACGGCGAGATCACGACCTGAGCCGAAGTCGGACGCTCAACTGACTGAGCCACCCGGGTGCCCCAAGAGCTGTATTTTTTAGAGCAGAAAAGCTTCTTCACCGTCTCTAACACTTGCCTACAGGATGCTTTGGAAAGAGCGGGGCTGCCCGCTGTGCGATCCAGGGGCCCGGGCTTCCAGCTCAGGGCTACGCAGGGGGAGGACCCACCGTTCAACACCTCTTGCCCCACTTAGGCCGTCTGACTGGTGTTCACAGGACTTTGCAGAAATAAAGAGCAGCTTCCCAGGCGACACACGCCTGCTCTTGACTGATCCGCCTCGCTCTCTGCGAGCCTGCTGTGAGGGAGACACCTACGCGTCCTGGAGAGACAGCTCTCGGCAAGAAACAGCGACCAAGGGACAGGCATCGGGCAGGGCGCTCTGTGCCTGACCCTTCCAGTCAGGTGGCACATAGTCTGTGGACGGGAGATCAAAGGGAACAGAAAGTTCCATCCCTCGACGGAGAGACAGTGTTTTGTTAAAGGGCAGCGTGGCGGAGCCCAGGCGAGGCACTCCAGCAGGCGCCGAGAGCTGGCTGGGAGCTGGGTGTGGCCAGGGCGCCCGCGTCTCTGCGTGGACACCAGCCTCCCAGGACCTGTTCCGAGCAGCCCGAGGGCCTGGCAGGCAGCTCCAAAGCTGGGGTCAAGGTCCCAGAACAACATGCTCGATGGAGCACCCCCTGAATGATTAACAGGGAGGAACGTCTTGCTCAGGCCCCAGCGTCCCAAAGGACGTTGTGGCATTAAGACTCAGGATACTTTGGTGATATTTCTGTCATCTCCAGAGCCCAAAGAAGTAAGCTCAAGGGTCAAAGTCAAAATGTCCTTGGTTCCGAATTCAAATTATGTTTTTAGGCATTGGGCAAGGCGTGAGAAATAAATACGTAACGTTTCTTCATCTTCTGAGGGACATACACTCCATGAGAGTTAGCACCGCCTGAGACAAGAATGCATTAGGTGGGGAAGGCCCCTGGTGCCCTGCCAGGGAAGGATTTGAAAATACAGGACCTCTCAGGCCATAACTTGAAATCGATGTCCCTCACGCTAACGTAAAGTATAAAAAAGAAACAGGTGCAAACATTTTTTTCAATGTTTATTTTTGAGAGAGAGAGAGAGAGAGAGAAAGAGAGACAGAGTGTGAGCACGGGCGGGGCAGACAGAGAAGGAGACACAGAATCCAAAGCAGCTCCAGGCTCTGAGCTGTCAGCACAGAGCCCGACGCGGGGCTTGAACTCACAAACCACGAGGTCATGGCCTGAGCTGAAGTCGGACGCTTAAACGACTGAACCCCCCAGGAGCCCCGGGTGCAAACGTTTTTCATAGGTGCACAGCAGTAAGTGCCGATGAGCACACAGAGCGCCTCCAGCCCTCACCCACGCAGGGACGTAGCAGGGCGCAGAGGCTTTGGAAAACAACTTGGCAGTTCCTGTGAAAAGTTAAACATAAACTTGCCATATGACCCAGGAATTCTACTGCCGGGAACTCACTGCAGAGATATAAAAAAAATCCGTCCACGTGAAGACCTGTACGTGACTATTCCCAGCATCGCTATTCACAACAGCCAAAAGGCGGAAACGACCCAAATGCCCAACAAACCGATGAGGAGGTAAATCTGGCTTATCCAAAAACTGGAATACTACTCCACATTTAAAAGGAACAGACCGGGGCGCCTGGGCGGCTCAGTCGGTTAAGGGGCCGACTTCGGCTCAGGTCACGATCTCGCCGTCCGTGAGTTCGAGCCCCGCGTCGGGCTCTGTGCTGACAGCTCAGAGCCTGGAGCCTCTTTCAGATTCTGTCTCCCTCTCTCTGACCCTCCCCCGTTCATGCTCTGTCTCTGTCTCAAAAATAAATAAACATTAAAAAAAAATTAAAAAATAAAAGGAACAGACCGCTACCACGCAGATAAACCTGAAAAATGGGAATGCAACGTGGGAGAGGCCAGGACCACAGGGCTGGGTACAGCGTGACTGCATGGCCACAGAACGCCCAGAAAAGACAGATTCACAGACACAGAGAGCAGACCAGGGGTTGCCCGGGGGTGCGGGTGTCAGCGAGGACAGGCAGCAGGTGGACACAGGGCATGTCTGGTGGGGGGAGGAATGTTCTGAACCTACAATGTGGTGAGAATTACATAAATCCACAAACTTACTAAAATGCGTTGAACAGTATGCTTGGCACGGGTGAACTGTGTGGTGTGTGCGTTATGCTGGTCTTCCAGAAAAAAAAAATGGTAAAGAAAGGAACGAAAAGTGGATCATTTGACAAATAATGTGAGGGTGTCGGCCACGTAGTCAGGCAAAGGAGGTCCGTCTGAGTTCTGTCTTGTGCTACGCACACCAAAATAAACCTAGTTGTGTATTAGCCACACCACAAAACAATTAGACGGACAAGCAGTTAATAGATCACCGATTTCGGTGTGGGGAAAGGCTGTCTGAGAACAAGAGCGGTGGGAAAGTCCACGCAGGGAAAGCGAGGCTGATTTGGCTTAGTCTGCCCCATGCACTCAGAACGCAACCAATCCGGGGAGAAGACAGAGGGCAAGCCCCAAATAGAATTTTGCTCCGAAGGTGGCGGGGGGGCTCGCTTCTCCAAAGCATAAGGATAGGAACCGATGAGTAAAACGCTAGCGGGCCCAGAGTCTCCTGCACACACACAGGTCACTTGGGGCTCAGCCAACATCGCGTGCGGGGCTGTGGGAATGAGCCCCGAGGCTGTTGGCCACGGGGTCCGTGCTCTCCCGGAGACCCTCGCCCTGGGAATCAGCGCTCTGTCCCACCAACCTGCAGGGGAGAAGCAGCAAGTCGCTGAGGGCGGGGTTTGCAGCCACAAAGGGTGTCTTCACTCAAGCGTGAGTCTGCGATGCTCCGTCCAGAACGAGAGGGAGGAGAGCCGCCCGGCGCAGGGCATGCCCAGGGTGCCCGCTTTGGGCAGAGAAGCAAGACGGGGTGTGTGGCCGCGAGGAGGCCAGGCCCCAAGAACCAACCAAGGCTGGCAGAAGTCCAGATGCCCTCACGGACATGCAAGGAAACCACGTGGACCTGGCCCTGAACCGGCCCTCAGTCTCCCTCTCCTGCCACGTGGGGCCATGTCGAGGTCTCGGGGATGCTGGGGCACACACGGATGTCCTGCCCAGCACCCACCCCGGCCCCTGGCTGAGGATGGAAGCCGTCTGCCCGCGACACAGGACGCTCCCCTGGGGACCGTGTCACTCCGCAGGGCACCGTCACGGCAAGCATGGTGGTCACCGAATCACGGCCCTCAGACCCGCTGTGTCCTCTTCTGTCCTGGGTCTCCCCTTCCACCAGTATGCCCAGCAGCACCTCTCCAAGGACACAGGGTTTAAAATAGACACCATACACACGTATGCACGCGCCACGCACGCATGCACGCGGGTATGCACACACACCATCCTACGCACCAGGAGCCACACACACATCCATGCACACACCCCTCCCCGCACACTCACACACAAAACAGCTATACACCCTTTGCACACAGCGAAACACTGACTTTCCACAGTGCCCGGCGCCCCTTGCGAAGTGCTGAGGACACATAAGGGCTCGCCGTGCTCTGAACAGGCTGAGGGAGGTGGAGAGGGACCAAGCCCTGAGGGGGTCTGAGTGCTGGCCCTTCCCAGCGGAGCGCCACCACTCCCCAAAGCTGGGGAGGAAGCCGCTGTGGTATGTGCTCCATCCTGCACTTTATGGATGTCAGGAAACATGTCATGAGGGCTAACAGAGAACCAAAGGCTTGGGAGAAATCTCCAGGTGACCATAGCGGACCCCTTAACGTCCGAGAGGCTAAGTGCATGAAAAGGGCCGTCCCGTACCTTTTGCGCTTTACCTAACACCTAGTTTACTTACCTAAAGTCATCAACCCCCCACGGAGCAACGGTTCTCAAACTCGAGCATGCACTGGAACCCCCAAGGCTCGCTGAAACACACCGGCGGGGGCAGAACCTGAGAGTTTGTATTTCTAAAGGTTCCCGGGTGATGCTGACGCTGCTGGTCCAGAGACCAGACTTTGAGAACCACCTCTCTCCATACGCACCGCTCTCCAGCTGGTGCATCAAAGATCAGGTGTCCCTAAAATTTGAAACGCTGATTGCAAACTCAAACGCTTCTGAACACTTCATTAAAATCACAAATGGCTGTATCACTAGCTCTTGAGTGTTTTACATAAACACCCGGTGAAGCCCTTCCACACGCAATCACGGTGATCCCAAACATAAGCAGCGCACGATGGGTAAATATTTACCCAAGTGGCAATTCATGCCTCTCAATCGGCTTTTTCATGAGCTTCTATTCCAGGTCTGATTTCTACGTCGATAATTTCTGTCCTCATTTTCCCCCGGGGCGCAGTTTCCCACCCCTTCCCGAGCGAGGGGGCGCAACCTCGGAGCCTGAGGCCAGAGAGGCTGCGGGTGGCGCCCAGGCTCCCAGGGGGAGCTGTGCAGGTGTTGGGCGTGTGTCGCCTGGGAGGCGCCCTGAGCCATTCCCCTGCAGGAGCGCCCGCCCTGCGCGATTACACGTGGTGCGCTGCAGCAGAAACCGCCCAAACTACCAACCCAAACAACTGGACTGGTGTCGACTTCTGTGACCTAACCTTTGCTCCCGTGTCTCCTGGTTCCGAGCACCTTAACGCAGCCCACGAAGCGCTGGAGGCGGCTCGTCCTGACAACACAGCGGAGAGAGCGCTGGGGCCGGCTCGTGCTCGTGCTGCCCGCGGAGCCAATGGCGTGCTGGGGCCGGCTCGTGCTGACCTCAGAGCCAATGGCGTGCCGGAGCCGGCTCGTGCTGCCCGCGGAGCCAATGGCGTGCTGGGGCCGGCTCCTGCTGACCTCAGAGCCAATGGCGTGCTGGGGCCGGCTCGTGCTGCCCGCGGAGCCAATGGCGTGCTGGGGCCGGCTCGTGCTGACCTCAGAGCCAATGGAGTGCTGGGGCCGGCTCGTGCTGACCTCAGAGCCAATGGCGTGCCGGAGCCGGCTCGTGCTGCCGGGGAGCCAATGGCGTGCCGGGCCAGCTCGTGTTGCCCGCGGAGCCAATGGCGTGCCAGGGCCGGCTCATGCTGACCTCAGAGCCAATGGCGTGCCGGGGCCGGCTCGTGGTGGAATTATCAGGAAAGTCACGAGTCGGCTGTTAAAACACCCCCGTCATGAAAAAACAGATGATGTAAACTTAGAATTAAATCGTATGAAAACCAAGGTAATAAACGCTCAAACTCATGTCTTCGCAATTGTTTTACTATTATCCATGCTCCTGGGGATGTTCGCCTCCGTTGGATTAGTGGGATAGAAAGAATACAACGATGGGCTATTTGCGTCTCTGCCCCCCTCGGCCCCAGTGACGTCATGAAGGCAGCTTGGGGTGGGCCACGGAGGGAGCATTTACACCACGGGAATCTGGGCGTCAGGGCTCCCGTCCAGGCAGTTATCGGAGCTTTACCGCCACAGCACTGATCCTCCGGTCACAGAACAACGTGACAACAGGTCTTCTTGAAAACTCCACGTTCTAGGCTCTTGGCAAATATAGGCAAGTATCACACCTTTTTTGGCCAATGCTGGCTCTGGGAGGACCAGTGTGATTCACTGAGACGCTTCTTCCTCATCAACTGGAGGAGACCCGGTGCTCCCTCCCACTCCAGCCTGAGCTGCCTGTCACCCTGAGCACGTGCCCTTCAGGTCTGCAAACCTTGGCGCTCCCGCCCTGGAAATGAGGATATCGGCGCCTCTCTCACACCCTGGTCTTCGAGTCCAAGTGAGAGAAGAAATGGGCAAACGGTGGGATGCTCTCTAAAGTGGTCGCTGCCAATTTAAAATCCACCTTCTAACAAGGACACAGATGTGGACCTTAGACGTTGGTTAGGACCCGAGCCATCAAAAAGGAGGCAGTACTCAACGCCCAGAGCAAATCATGCTTGGACAGCTGGGGTCCGATCTAGAAAATCAGATGGGACACACTTGAGTTAAAGCAAGTCAGGTCCAGTCCAAATAGGGACAGATTCTGGAAGCCAAGGAGGTGCATGCATGTGGGGGACCCCCCCCACCCCCGGCCCACACAGGCCCAGAGATGGCGTACCTGTGGAAACGTGCTGAGATAATTAGGAGCAAGGGAGCGTTAGACCGGATGGAATATTAAGGAGAAGAAGGGTGGAGGAGGGAAAAGATGAGAAGGAGAGAAAGAAAGGTTTGAAAAGGTGTCTTAGCTCAGGCCACCATAACTAACACCGCAGACTGAGCTGGTCAGACAACACGGTTATTCATCCTGGTCCTGGAGGTCAGCGTGCTGCAGGGTCGCTTCTGGTGAGGGCTCTCCCGTTGGCACACCTCATCTTATCTTGATTACCTCCCAAAGGCCCCTCCAGACACCATCCCACTTGGCGGTGGGGGGAAGGGGGCGCTGCAACATGGGAATCTTTGGGGACGTAAACATTCAGTTCACGGCAGAAAGAAAGAGAAATAAAGGAGGAGAAAGGGAGAGATAAAGAAGAATAGCATAAACCCTTTGCAGAAGTGCTCAGCTATTGTAGAAGATAGACATATGGTCACGGGAGTGTGAGAGACAGCAAGGGAGTGGTGTGGAATGTCGTTGCTAAGTTACACCTGCTCACATTTTGTGTGAAGGGGTCCACTACTAGGTGTTCATAGACTGTCTCACCAGGCTGTCCTGTCCAGGGGGGCAAAGACCTGGACTGAAGTCAAGGACGCATATTCTAATTCCTGTTATTTTCATATTTTATTTATTTATTTTGAGAGAAAGAGAGAGAGAGGGCATGCGCGTGCACGTGTGCATAGTGGGCAAAGGGCAGAGAGAGAGGGAGGGAGAGGGAGAATCCCAAGCAGGCCCCGTGCTCAGCGTGGAGCTGGACGCAGGGCTCAACCTCACAACCCAGAGATGAAATCAAGAGTCACGCGGTCAACCGACGGAGCCACCCAGGTGTCCCTGCAGATTGGAATTCTAATCTCGGATCCCCCGGGGGCCTATTTCTGTCATTGGTTCTTTCTGCTTGTTCTTTTAATGTCATCTGGTCTCCTCCCATGTCAGGCTAGATTTGAGCATTTCCTAGACATTGCTTTAAAAATTCCTTCTAGAAATAATATGAGGCCCACAGGTCCCCCTGAGGGGGACCTGACTAGCAATCCGGACCAACTAACCCCAACTTCAGAAACCGTGACTCTCCAAGCCCCCAGATGTCTCTGCACCGGCTACGGTCTCCTCAGGGTGTCTTTGCTTTTCCCGCCATTTACTGGTGATTCAGTGTTAACTCCCAGGGTTCCAATCCACATGCAGGAGATCACCATGGGCGCCCCCGGTCCTCGTACTCCCATGTCCCCCCCCCCCCACCTCCTTCAGGACGTCAAAGGCACTGCTGACCCACTCAAGTCACGTCTGGGGCAAAAGCGCCTGAATCCAGGCCTATGTCCCTGCAAATACGGCTTCTCTTGACTCTGTCTCCTACTTGCTCCCTTCCTGGCCAGCTCTCTGATGCCTTCAGACCTTTAGAAATAATTGGCCCAGTTTTTCCCCTTGCCTTCGTTGGAAAGATTGGATTGAATGTCCTAGTCTAACATCGCAAGTCCCCAAATCAAATCTTACTGTATCGACCACTGGGGGTATGTCATGAGGGTAAACACTCTTAGGTGAAGAGATAATAAGGTTTGGCTAGTAATTATAAATTAGCAAGTATGTTTAATTAGTACATATAAAGGGAAATTAGTAACTATATATAATCTGAGCTGATGACCCAGGTAAATTGATCTAATAATATACTCATCTATTCACCAAAAATCTTTAAGCACTCACGGTGAGCTGGGTCCTGCTCACAGGGTTTAGAACTTGTCGGGGAGCAGGACAGTGAAGGACCCTGCCCGCTCAGGGGTGTGCCCTGCACGGTCTCCTGGACAGCACCCTCCACCCCTTCCCCAAGGCACAGACTTGCCTGGCCGTGCACTCTGACTCACACCAGGGCAAGGGCCAGAATGCAAGCGTTCTAGAGAGGGACGGAGAGACGGAGGAGGTGGGGGAGGGGGGGGAAGAAGCAGGCAGGGCAGGGGCCCTGGGGAGTCAGGCTGTGGCACCGGCTCCCGCTTTGGCGAGGAGGGTCCCCACCCCGACTCTTCTCCCCGCTAGTTAATAAGCTAACGTGCTCCAGGTACCATGAGCCTGGCTGACGTGGGGCCCAGCCCCAGTCCTGTCCCACAGCCCCAGTGAGAGCTCTCGGTGAGGTCGGCAGGAACTGACCACACTCACATGCGAGGGGTTTGCTCATCAACACGCTGTCCTGAGGATTTGTAAGAAGGCAGCCATTGGCCTCGCCGTTACCTTGACTCGCCTCATCTTGAAGATGCTAATGCCTTAGAGGATGACAGTGGTTTCCTCTGGTCACCTGTGCAGGTGACAGCAAGGACATGTGATTGATCAGGAGTTGGGAGGAGGTTTTCCAGTCGTCGGGGAACTCAGGGCTGGCTGACCACCCTACACGACCCCCCACACCCCACAGCCCAGCGCAGAGAGTGTCCTCCTGTGAGCCCAGTGGGCACACAGCCTCACCTGGTGCTCCAGTCCCTGCCCTCTCCTTCGGGGACTCACCCCTCCCTCCCCTGCTGCTGCTGCACCTGTGTGCTGAATTCTCTATTTGGAAACCGGAGAATCGACACAGTCAGAGGTAGAAGATGATACCAGCCTCCCGCAGAGAGATGTCTCTCCCGTGACTACTGGCCAAGGTTCAGTTCTGGCCCTTTCTTTGGCTCTGAAGACAGGGATCGCGGTGTCCTGCGGGGTCTGAGATGTACTGGGAGCTGGGGTCCAGGTCTAGAGGGGCACCAGACTGCCTGGGAGGGTCCCTTCCAAGGCATGGGCTATGCTACACCCCACCTGGGATACGCTGCCTCCGAGGGGTCGCAGAGCCTGGTGGAAAAGCCGAGCCCAGCACTACGGGCAGCCACCTGCGGGCTGAGCTCCATCGAGGTGTTCACCAACACGTTTGCTTTGTGCTGCCCGGGCCCCACTTTGCAGTTTTCTCAGCTTTTCTAGCTGTCCTCAAGGGGACAAGCTAACGGACCAAGGCCTCTGACATCAGAGGAGAAGCTATTTGCTTCATGGAAAAAGATTACAGACAATACAAAGCGTAAGTGGTAAAATTGAAAAAAGACCAAACTCACAGCCGCTATTGTGAAAACCTGCTTCCACAGGTAATGACCGCTAGCTAAGTGTACTGTGGGGCCGGGATGGCTGGAGGAGAGCAGGTGCACGGGGGAGCGGCAGAGGGGGAGCGATGAGCAGGGGGGAGACCGTCTCTGTGCACCCGCCGTGTTGGGGGAGCCTGGGATCCCGAGGGTGTGGAGGGACATCAGGCGTCTGCTTCCCCGGGGCTTCGGGTCTGAGAAAGAGGAGGCAGCGCCCAGAGGAGCGAGGAAGCAGCAGACAGCACATATGCCCCACGGCCCAGATGGTCGGGCACCGTCTCTCAGGGGTCCTGCCTCCCGGGGGCTTGCGGCCGCTGCAGGGACCGTCCCTGTCGCTGGGGGCCCGCAGCTCAGGCTCACGGCCCGGGGCGTCTCAGCGCTCAGTGCTGGCCGAATTTAACAAGAGAAGCCCCTCTTGTTCCAAAGGGCCCCACCCCCGTAACGACAGTACCAATGACTGTGGAACGAGGCTCAGAGGGGAAACCAGGCGTCCATGTGGGCGCTCTCCGCACGTGGGAGTCAGTTGATCGGAGACGCGACCCGCTGCAGGTTCTAGGTCCCAGGGGCAAAATGTGGATTTCGAACGACTTTAGGGCCTGAAAGCACAAGCGTGTGTGACTGGAAGGGCGGGGACCGCACGTTTGTCCCCGGCACGGTGGCGCTGTGATAAAGAGAACGTGGCCAGCGGACCGGCCGCGGGGAGCCTGAGCCGGCACATGCTCCTTCCCGTCCTGGCCACAAACGGCTTGCGCTCACAGCCCAAGGACCCGGCCCTTTCTTTGGCTCTGAAGAGAGGAAGCGAGAGGGACATCGGTTGATCGCTCACCGCCCCGCAGAGGCTTGTCTGCCACCCGCAAAGTGGGGCCTCTTCTACGGCTTTGTCCCAGTTTGGGACGCGACTGCCGACAGCCACTCATCACGGCCAGTAAGCACAGGGGGCAGAGACATCCTCTGGACGAGACCGAGCCCCGCATTGTGGCCTCAGCTCCCCGATGTAGACGGCGGGCAGCTATGAATCTCTGCCGTCTCCTTCCTATGTGGCCTCTCGGATGCACGGTCCTACCTCTTGGTTTATTCATTTACCAGTAGAGGGGCACTGGTGGCACTGGAGGCACACGTGGGTGGTTTCCATGTTTGTGATGATTGCAAACAAACGCCTTTAACAGTGGGTAGTATGAGTGTAGAAAAACGGATATTTATTATGGTCTGAAGAAAGTAAATTATGCTCGTACCACACATAGAAATTAGGATAAAGGATAAAGAGGCAATATTTCTTCAGAGTCCCCACTACTCAGTTGTAACGACCAGGCTGTTTTGCTGTATTTCTTCCCAAACTGTGTCACATGTGTGTATGTGTGTGTTTATGTACATCAAGTTGTGAAAATTGGGAAAGTAACGCAAATATAATTTTGAGTCTTGTCTTTTGAAATGAACATGAGTGTCTTAGTGTGGGTTTTCCCAGGAAGCATAACATGCAACATTTATTACAAAGAATGGGCTCACACAGTTATGGAGGCTGGGAGCCCCCTGACCTGCGGCCAGCCCACCACAGACCCGGGAGCTGGTGGTGTGGGTCGGAACCCGAGCCGGGAGGCCCGAGAGCACGAGCACAGCAGGTGCACATTCTGGTCCTGGGGCAGAGAGATCGGGTCCCGCTCAACAGCCGGGAGGAGAGGGGTCACTCCCCTTTCTGCCGTATTCAGGCCTCAGCGCACTGGACGAGGCCCACCCTCACCGGGGAGGGCGGATTCAGGTTCGAACCTCACCCAGAAGCCCCTCACAGATGCACCCGGAATGCTGTTTAGCACGCAGCTGGTCGCCTGTGGTCCAGTCAAACTGATGGTGACATCAGTCCCTACAAGAGTCTCCCAACAATCAGACTTCCGTGGGACTGTCTTCAGCAGTCCCGTTGCCATCGGTGCCTCTGCTCTCGATTACCCAGAGGATTCTTCGGGCCTGTGACCCTCATGGTTTCAAAAGCTTCGTTCAGGAATGTTCTGACACGTCTTCAGTTCAGTGAACAGGTTTGGTCATCCAGGGGGTGTTTGTGGTGCTCTGCCTGCTTGGAGCAGGGCGGGCCCGATGTGGACTCAGGCCCCCTCCACCCGCCAGGCCTGCGAGGGTTACACCTCCCCCCACCCCGCCGCCCAGTCGTGCTTCCCACTGGGCCTGGGCACCTGCACAATGGGGGGCAGGAGCAAGTGAGTCCCCTAACTTCTCTGCTGGGCTTGCTGGCAGCTCCTGTCCCGGGGCTGCCTGGCCTCCCCCGCCCCCGCCAGCTGAAATTCCCGGGGAGACCTGCCCTCCAGCTCCTCAGTCCCCAGTGCTGACCCCACAGTAGCTCTTGTACTTCCCATGTTGCAGGGCCCTAGGGAGAATGAATGACCTGTTTGCACAGGGCGTTGAAGGCCAGATGCCACGTGAGGTGGGTGCTGTGGGTACAGGAGTCCTGAAGGTCGTACTTATCATTTTAGCAAATTCCCTTTTCCACTTGGCTACATTCTATCTCGTTGCCTTGGACGGAGGCCGGGCTAAGCACTAACCATGTGGTTCTTGGTCCGCAGTATTTAAATTCCAGGCTAACTTACTGAGTTTTCATGGCCTCCTCCAGGAAGGCTTCCTTCTGAGCTGGTTGCTTGTGTAGGCAACGCTCACTCATTTAACTGTTCAGAAATAATTAAAATGTTAGTTAGAAATCTGGACACAACGACCAGAAAACCTGCCACTCGTGTCCGGTCAAATCACATCTTCTATTGTGGACCGTCTTAATGTTATTCAGGGGCCTGCTCGCCTCCCTTTTATTTTATTTATTTATTTATTTATTTATTTATTTATTTATTTTTAATTTTTTTTTTCAACGTTTATTTATTTTTGGGACAGAGAGAGACAGAGCATGAATGGGGGAGGGGCAGAGAGAGAGGGAGACACAGAATCGGAAACAGGCTCCAGGCTCCAAGCCATCAGCCCAGAGCCTGACGCGGGGCTCGAACTCACGGACCGCGAGATTGTGACCTGGCTGAAGTCGGACGCTTAACTGACTGCGCCACCCAGGCGCCACTCGCCTCTCTTTTAATGTACGTAATTAGGTTTTTATTTCTCCGCCAGGTGAATAATTGCATTGTTAGCGGGATATGCGGCTGTGGTCTGCCTTGTTTTCTGAGATGGCTCAGCCCGGATTTAATGTGTGTTGGTTGCAGCGGGTCAGGAGCAGGCGCTGAGGACCGCAGTGTGGCAGCCAGGGCTTTAGGGCGGTGGCCCCCCCTCCTGCAGACGCACTGTCTCTGAGCTGGATTCCCAGTGCACCACGTCCTGTGTCACCCCCCCTTCCCCCGTGCTCAGGTGCTCCCTCCCACGTCCCTGGACCCACGACATCGCTGAGCCCTGAGTCTTGTGGTCCTTCCCGCCGGTCCCCCTGCCCCCCTAGTGAGCTCCTCCCCCGCAGAGCTCATGCAGAATTTCAGCCGCTGTTTTGCCTTCCCCCCTTGACCACACAGGCTGTGCAACCCTCCCAAGCTTGCAACAGACACCCCACTGTCACGTCTAGGTTACAATGTATGCACAGGTGGATGAAATCGCCAGCATTATGGGTGGGGGACACATTCGTGTTCTTCTCCGCCACGTGTCCTCAGTAAGGATGAGTCATCCACACCCGCGGCCATGGTCCGCTCTCTCCCTTGCTGTCTAAACCACTCCCCTCGAGGGCCGCACCCTGTTTCTTTACACCTCTCTTGGCTGGCGACCTTGCCTTTGACTCCCAGTGGCAAATTGGTGCCGTGAAGACAGGCTTCCTGCTCCCCCGTGGCGCACCCAGCCTACCTCTGCGCATTGCCGTCCACCCCGCCGGGGGCCGGCCGCCATCCCACACCCCGGGCATCTCGTCAAATGCAGATTCCGAGCTCGGGGGTGGAGGGTGGGCGTCCGGACTCCGAGGTCCAACGAGTTCCCGGGTGAGCGGGACTCTGCGGCGGGTTCCGAGGCCTCACCTGGGTAGCAAGAGTGCTGTGAGCACCTGTGTTCTTCCTCAGCACCCGTTAACACCCCCCTCTTCCACCAGGGGTCATGGGGAGGGTGAAGCCGTCCTCATCTCGAGAAGGAGACCTCGCTTCTCGGCAGATTCGTGCTGGTGGCCACGCTGACTGTTCACAGGTGGACGTGGTCCCTGTCCCCTGGCACAGAGCCCGAGGGGGGGCGGTCGGGGAGTTCTGTGACACAGACCCGTGTCCTCTGGATGCCGCTGGTAGGACTGTGCCTTCTGGGGCCACGGCTGCCACTTCTGCTCCAAGGACGCAGCATCTGGAGGAAGAAGGGACCACGTGGTGTGAGTGAGCCACGCTGTGGCAGGGAGTGGGGCAGAGTCCAAGGAGACGTGGCTGTCGGTGTGACACCGGCCCCAAGCCTCCCTGCCCCAGCGCGTTCTCACTCACGGAGCCCGCTTGCTCTGGGTTTTCTGTTCCTCGTGGCCGAAACCATCTCAGATGGAGACACCAGTTACCGGTGGGGGAGGAACAGATCCTCAAGTAATTCTGAGACGAGCCAGGGACACGGGAGAATCAGACCTCTACCTCATGCTGTGTGACGTTGCTAAACAAATTGTAATTGAAGAATAATCGAGATGAACATCGTTCTTTGTCAAATCCATCGACTTTCTCGTGATTTTCCAACTCTTCCGCTGTGTGAGAATGAGCCCCAGGTTGTCTTCTCTTTGCTATTGAGGTTCTGCTGCGGGGTCTCTGTCCCCTCCCCCACCTCCCCGGGATGAAGGGAAGGGCTTGTGTACTGCAATGCGGGAACCCACCTGCAGAGGCCCAGGCAAGGCCACCCTGGCGTCATAAGAAACAGAGCTGACATTCCTCTCTGCTTCCCTCGCCTGTCCCGCGAGGCAGGCGATGCATCTGCAGAAACGGAAACTCAGAGGCGCTAAAAGCTCTCGGCAGAGACGCGGGAGAGCTGGAGAACCCCTTCTGGAAGCTCCTGCAAACCCACCCCTTTTACAGTGAACGTCTGCAGACCCTCGGGCAAGAGAAACACCCTGTCCCCATGCATGACCCTAATGGGGGGGGTGAGCACAGGACCCCACGAACCGGTCAGATTCTTCTGCAGAAATTCGCATCTTGGGCTAAGGCCACAGTGGAGAGGGGTTATAGCTGAGCCATGCTCTAGAAAGTTCCAAAGAGCTGGTATCTGTGGCCCTTCTATTGACAACCCCACGCTTCTGAGGCTGCCCAGCTTTTCCGGGACTGCAATCTGCCCGACGGTCTTCCGGAAGCTCTTGTGTGTTTTACGTTCACCAGATTCTGTTTCTGTTGCTTGCATGCAAAGGGTCACATGGATGTTCCCTTCCTAGTGAAGAGCCTCCCCCCCTGCCCCCCGAGGAAGCCGTCTCAGAGACAGTGGCTCTCAGCACGGGTTTTGCAAGACAAGTCGGGGTTAGCCCTGGGCGGGGCGATGGGCTGAGCATCCCAGCTGGGCAAGAAAAGTGTGCACAGAAGCACGTGTGTCTTCGGGGAGCCTCAAGTATCCTGGTCTGGTTGCTGTGCCCTTAGAACGTCAGAGTCAGGACCGTGTGTCCAAGAGTAACTTCTGAGACGGGACGAATACGGGGAATGCAGGTCAAGGGCACCACCTTCAGGGGACTGAGGGGACTGAGCTCGTTCAGAAGGGCCTCCAGGCCCTAGTGGAGGGAGAGAGGTCCTGCACACTGGGCTCCTCCCAGGCTGTGGGCTGGCGGCCACACCTCAGAGCAGCACGGTGGGGGGGGGGGGCTTCCCGACCCCCTGTCTTCCAGCCCCCCCCACCCCCAGGCTGCTAGCTCACCTCTGGAGACCTGACCGGCCAACCTCACCTCGCCCGGACCCGCTGACGTCCAGCATGGCTGCTGGCAGGTGAGCGCCTACGTCGGGGGACCCCACTTATCAGAGCACAAGCTTTATGTAGTTGGCTTGATTTGCCCCGTTTCTGTTACCTCCAATCCGCAATCCTCAAGGTGGCCTACTTTTATGACTCAGAAGCGTGAAAGGACTTTTGGTTCGGTGTTTTTCTACCTTTGTAACAGCAACAACCCGTGTAGTTTTGTGTAACGGACAACCTGACCATTCTCCTCTTGGGAACGGTATTTCATTTCGCTTTGTTCCGAATGGAGTATCATGGTCCCTCGGGGCTCTGACAGGTCCTGCCTCGTTTCCCTGCACATACTTTGTTTTCTGGGTACAGGCCCACCCACTCGCCCCCACCAGCCGACCCTTCCTCTGGTAAAGTCAAAAAAAGAGAGGCTTTGTGTCCTGGTGCTCAACCACTGTGGGTTCACATTTCTGTGGGCTTGAACCTACACGCCCAGGATGGCTTTCCTGCTTTCAAGACCTTAACACCCTCCTGCCACACATATTATTTAACCCCCACCCTCTGGGGTTCACTATATATGGGGTAGAAAACATAAAGTTTATCGAGAAAAGATAAAGTGAGTTACCCGATTTATAGTTTTTATGGCATTTTTCAGAGGTAAACGAACAGCATTGTGGCTGACGCCGTATGAACTCATCACCGTGTTTCCGACCGCTGCTGGGACTCGTATTTTCCCTGTAGTCCTGTGCTCCAGCATCCACACGGCAGACATGGCACAGGTATAAACACTGGTCCCTGAGCCCAAATTTTATGAGCACTGATGACAGAGCTCGATACACGGTTTCAGATATCTTATAATGCCGCAAAACCATTCGTCACCGTGAAAATCTCGGAGTTTACATTTGAGGAAATTGTTAAGGGAATTTATATTTCAAAAGGTGGTGGCTTCGTTGGATGGGACCGAAGGTTTTCTGCTTTGATTTATGTATTTTCCCCAGAATTATTTTCTTATTTCCGTCAGGTATAAATTTTGCAACAAACTGATTCCATGAATTTGGATTGTGGTGATAGACCCACGTGCCTATTATCTGGTAAATTCCATTTAATGTCTAGTATCTGAAAGTGCCAAATTATTATTATTATTTTTTAATGTTTATTTATTTTTGAGAGACAGAGTGCAAGCAGGGGAGGGGCAGAGAAGAGGAAGACACAGAACCGGAAGCAGGCTCCAGGCTCCGAGCTGTCAGCACAGAGTCCGACGCGGGGCTCGAACCCCCAAACCGTGAGATCGTGACCTGAGCCAAAGTCAGACGCTTAACCGACTGAGCCACCCAGGCGCCCCTGCCTTGACAGTTCTATACATATGCAATGTTCACCCTCATAAATTAGCATGTACGACGTTTCTCCACAGTGGAACTTTTAACTTGCAACGGTGTTTTTAAAGTATTTTGATTTATTATAAAACTTTACAAAAATTTTAAAAAAGGTGGGGAGCACCTGGGTGGCTCAGGGATTGAGTGTCCATCTCCTGTTTTTTTCTGCTCAGGTCACGATCGCTGGTTTGTGAGATTGAGCCCCACATGGTGTTCTGCACTGACAGCACGAAGCCTGCTTAGGATTCTCTCTCTCCCTTTCTCTCTGCCCCTCCTCTGCTCGTGCTCTCTCTCTCTCTCTCAAATAAAATTTTAAAGTAATTTGATTTATTAATGTAATTTGACGAGCTTTCCCCCACATGCTTTATTGTGTATAATCTATTCATAATGTTGTTACATGTTGTCTCGCTGATGGTTACAAATGGTCTTTATTTGCACCAGGGACTTTCTCCCTGCCCATTCTGATAAAATAAATGTTTACCACTTTGAGTAACATTTGCATCCGGCAACAGCATCATCAACAACAAAAAGCAAGCTTATGTTTCTTGAAACTAACAAGTTGTACCTTTTCATTTCAGGAAAAACAAATTATTTCACCCAGAGTACAGAAAAAGATAGGCTTACCTCGACCTCTCTTTTTCTCCCCAAAGGCAGGAAAGAAAAGGACGGATGGGGGTGAAAACCCAGAAGGGAGAAACCAGCGGGAAAAGGGCAGTTGTGCATCTTGAGTGGTGGACGCAAGACTGGAGGGGACGAGGGGCAGGCAGTCCCAGGGGGCTGAGTTCTTGCTGGGCTAGGACAGCCAGCCTGGTGGGTTCACAGGGCAGAATGCGGAGGGCCTGGGACCTGCAGAGACATCCCCGGTCGTGGAGGAAGCAGGTGCCGCAGGGAAGCGAGGTGTCAAAGCCTCAAGCCCCTCCCCCCGCCCCAGCTGCTCCCAGACCGTCCTCCCTGGCCCTGGAAATGACTTGCTAATTTCAAGAAAAACGAGGGGCTTACTTTTATGGTTAATGATGTAAATGTCGCATGCAAATGTTACCTGAAAGTCGTCAACAGTAGAAAGCATTGACATTTTATTAGAATGGTGAACAAACTCCTGGTAAATTTGCCGTGCAAATAAAATTTGCAATCATCAATGAAGAAACATAAAATAACATTATGGATCAGTTACATATGATAAAACATTTGACATATGCTCCTGGGAACAAAAATTATGGAAGGATATTGATAAAGCAAATGAAAAATTTAGAAAAAAGAAGAAAAACCTACCAGAATCTGCAACCTTTTTCCTGCATCGTTGAAAACAACTGAATATTTTCATACATGATCTATTTAATAACAGAGCTTTGAAAAATATTGATACGGACATGTCACCACATTGTTAATTTCTGGAATCAACTTCTTGCAAAAGAAATTATCTGGCCGAAACGAGCAAACAGTTTTGGGAAGCGTTATTAATCGAGGCAGTAACATTTTAGTTATTACTAACAAAATGCATGGTTTCATAGCTGAGGTATATTGCAGTAATCTGCTGGGGCCCCCACGGCAGAACGTCGCAGCCTGAGTGGCTCAGACAACAGACATTTATTTCTCTCCATTCTGGAGGCTGGGAGGTGCCGGTGGATTGAGACTTTGGCGAGAACTCTCCCAGCTGCAGGCAGCCGCCTTCTGCTGTGTCCCCTGTTGACACAGGGGAAGAGAGAGGAAGGAAGCTGTCGGGTGTCAGTTCCTATAAAGGCGCTAATGCCGCCACGGGGCCCCACCCTCACGATTTTAGGTAATCCTTCTCACTTCCCAAAGGCCCACCTCCAAATACCATCCCACTTGGGGCTAAGGCTTCCATGTGAATTTGGGGGACACAGTTCAGTCCCATCGCACATTTTTAGCCCCGAAAGGGATCATTGTGTGGCTGGCGTGCACTGTCTCCCCACATCTGGTGTGTGAAGGGGTCCCAGTGTGTGCCCGCGTCCCAGTGTGTCTGCTGTCACATGTGTGCACCTGTGCTTGGAGGCGTGAGGAGTGGTCACAGTTGCACTGTCTGTAGTAACATGAATGTCCTTCCATAGGAGTGTGGATAAACGGGGGTGCACGCCCCCAGCACAGCACCACAGACGATTACACAACTGCATCTCGAAAAGGTGATTTCGTGCACAAGAAGGCAAGTCAGGGGGCGCCTGGGGGGCTCAGTCGGTTGGGCGTCCGACTTTGGCTCGGATCATGATCTCACGGTTCATGGGTTCAAGCGTTGTTTACGGACATACACACGTGCGGCATCTGGATTAACTTCAGTTACATGGAACTTCAGGTAATGGCATTGCTTTGGGAATTTGTTCGTATCATTGAAGTTAATCGAAATCCTACGTATGTATATATGAGTGAAGTTCCATAAAATAAATAAGATAAACTGAAGAGACAGGACATGCATATGCTGGAAGTTTCTCCATCAAGAAATGGTGTACATCTCACCGTATAAGCTTTTTTATGTTCAATTCAGTAGATGCTGACAGTTTTCCTTAGGCACCAGACGTTGGCTTTGGGATCCTCTGAGGGCATTTTGTATCGCTTTGCTGCTGCTACTGTTGTCATTGATAGAATCTTCCCCTCAGTATAGCTTATACTCTGTGACGGCCGCCGGAGAAAAGCTATTGCTTTCTATCCTTTATTCTAGAACCTAATCACCTAACGCACTGTAAGGATTTTAAGAGAATTCATCTTACGTTTTAAGTACATTACTCCATCACCTTCCCGTTGTGGTAATTTTAAAATAATTAAATAAATTCAATTAAATACATTTAAAATAATTTTGTGTCTTGCTCCTGCTTTATCTATTTTTTAATCTTCTGCATTGGCTAAAACTTCCAGAAAAATGTTAAGTAGTCGTGGCAACAGGCAATTTTGTTTTGTTTCTAACGAAAGTGAGAATATCTCTGAAGTGTGGTTTTGGTTGTGGCTCAAAGGTAGGTCATACTTTCTTCTTTTTAGGTTTCTCGACTTTTTACTTATTATATATTAAATGTTATTAAATTACTTTTGGTAAAATGTTTACCAGAAACACTTTTTAGTAGACCTTGACTAGACAAGCCAATACAAGTCTGTAACATTTATATGTATCTTTCACAAGATTATCAAAGTTTAAATGCACAATCGGACCACTAGGTGGTGCTGCAGCCCCAATTTTGGACACCTCCCCCCTCCCCCCCTCCCCCCTCCAGCATCGAATTACTGCTGATTCATTGTTAGGTTAGACCTTCCAAATGTAATCTGATCTTCGAACTATTATCCTCCTTTTAACTTTCTCCAAAGTGGCCCTGAATTAAGAATATGCTTTGGGGGTTCCTTGCTGGGTCAGTCAGTAAAGCATGCAAATTTTGATCTTGGAGTCTTGGGTTCAAACCCCACCTTGGGCATAGAAATCCCTTAAAAAAAAAAAAAAGAATATACTTTAGAAAGATAATTCTTTTCTCCTCTTTATTTGGTCAGTTTTATGGGGGTATAGTTTACACACAATGAGATGCATCATGTTAAGCACACAGTGCAGGAGAGTAAGAAAATGGGTATAGTCTTGTAACCAGCCCGCGGTTGTAGGGGAACATTTCCATCACCCCAGTGAGCCCCCTCCTGCCTTTCTGCAGCCAGTTCTCCCTGCGACCACCAGCCACGGATCTGCTTTGCCCTTAGCTTTTCCTCCTCGGTGATTCCACGGCGAGCCGAGCCGTGTGCAGTCCAGTCCGCCTCGGGCTTCTTTCCCATAACAAAATGCTTTTAGGATCCTTCCTGCGGGCAAGCGATTCAGACATTGTTTCTTTTCCTTCTGGAAGGGCGTTCCTCTGCGGGATCTACGACAATTTGTGTATCTATTTACGACAATTTGTGTATCCATTCACCCCCGGGGGGCGGGCATCGGGCATTCGCACTGTATCTCGCTTTGGGATATTATAAGTATGCACTAAATGTTCACGCCTAATGCTGGTGCTGACACGCGCGTCTTATCTCTCCCGAGAAGGGCACGGCGTGTGCTTTGCTCAGTCAGCCGATCAGGACGTGCTGCTCTGCACTGTGCTTTTCCAAAGCGGCTGTTTTCCGGTCCTCCTGCCGGTGTCTGCGGGCTCGGGTCTCTTCCCACACCTCCGCCGACGCTTTGTATGACCAGTCTCGTCGCTTCTGTTCTTGTCAATCGTAGTTCACTGTGGCTTTCCTTTGCGTTTCTGTCGCGTGAATGACGCCGAGCATCTTTCATTGTCCCCACCGCCGCCCCAGCTACTTTGGTAAACCGCTTGTTCGAATCTTTTGCTCCTTTTAAAAAAATTGGATTATCTTTTTATTATTGAGTTGTAACAGCTCTTTACATATTCTAGACAGAAAGCCTTTGTATGTTTTACGGACATTTTCCCACAGTCTATGGCTTGTCTTCTCGTTTGGCTTAATGGTGTCTTTTGAAGAGGAAACGTTGTTAATTTTTGACGAAATCTAATTTGCTAAGTTTTAAAATACATGGTTTATGCCTTTGGGGCCCAATGAAGAAATCTTTGCCTAACTCCAGGCGACCAAGGCTGTCTTCTATTATTTATCTCCGAAGGTTCATACTTTCAGCATTCACATGTGGATGTGCGACCCAGTTCAAGGGAGCCTTTCCGGTTCTGTGAGGTAAGGGTTGACTCCAGTTGTTTTGTTTTGATTTTGCATGGTCCTAGCTAACCGCGTCAGCACCGTTCGCTGGCGAGGTCATCATCTCAGAAATTCACTGGCTACCCGAGCGGGTCTGGTTCTCCGACGCCCGGGCACCACAGCGTCTAGACGACCTGCTGATTCACGGCTGGTGATTCGGACCCCCGAGTCCAATGTGTGTGTGCCCTCCCCCCGCAACCGACAAGCAGCTGGTGTCCTACAGTTCAGCTCAGTTCTGACACCACCTGCCCGAAGGCGGCACCTGACCCCACAGGGTAAAGGCCCGTGCCCGGCACCGTCTTGCGACTGAAATGGAAGTGGCCGGTGGGCAAGTGCGAGCGAGCACACGCTGACCTGATGCTGTTCCGGACCCCTCCCCGCTGACGCCCCCACCACGGGGGGAAGGGGTCCATCCGGCCAGAGGGAATCTGGTCTCATCCGGTGACTCTGTGAGCAGCTGGCATTCCCGTGATGCTCCCAGAGGCAGTGTGGCTGGCGCGGCCTGGCGTGGCCAGTGCGGCTGGTGTGGCCCAGGTGGCGGTGTGGCCTGTCCTAGCTGGCTGGAGGACCGGGGCGTGGAGTCCCCCTAGGACGGTTCACGGGAAGGCCGGGAGCAGTGACTCTTGCTGGCTGCACGCGGCTTCCTCAGAAGAGGACTGTGCACCTGTCAGTGCTCCACGGGTGCTGTGTGTATAGTGAGTGCATAGTGTACGTGTTCCTGGCGGGTCCTCAGGTGAACAGCCACAAACCTTTCCGTGTCCGAAGATGGGAGGGGATGTGGCGGCGGCCCACGGAGCCACGTCCCAGGAACGACCCATCGCACAGGTCTGGACCGTGATTGGCCGTTGACCGAGGGAGAGGCTCTGGGCCGGAGTGCCTGGGCCCTCTGTGCCCCTCGGTCCCCCTTCCGTGCCTTCGCCCTGCAAACATGCCTGTGCTTCCCAAAGAGCTTCGGAAAGTTTGAGTTAACACTACCGTGTGAAATCGCGTCTGTATACATTCAGACTGGGATCACGGAAACTCTCCCCAAATATCACAGCCCTGGAGTTAGAGGGAGACTGTCTCAGCGAGAGAGTTCAGGGTGGAGACACCCCTTGCCCTCAGCCGAAGCCTTCCAGCATTTAAGACACAGTCCAGAAAGTGCTAGACTAGACTTTGTCTTTAATGTCCACGAGGCCTGCAAAACGCCCCCCAGCGGTGGTGGTGATGCAGCCGGCCCCTGCCCTGGGGGGGAGAGGCGTGGACGGTGGGGAGTGGGCAGCTGGCCTCAGCCTCAGACTGTCCCTCGGGTGTGACCTGAGGAGCTGCCACTGACCCCAGGGTACAGGGGTCGCCCTGTTACTTCTGCTTACTTTGGCCCCATTTCCAGCAATAAAAGTTCCATCAGGGTGCGTGCTGCACGCAGGGTGAGGGCTGTGTCTGGTGGTGACTTCTGCGTCCCGAGTACGTGGTGGGGCCGTGGGGAGGGAGGCGGCTCTGCCTCCCCTCTCACCCCTGCATGGCTTCCCTGCGGGCCTCGCGCTGCAGACGACCCTGGGGTCTGGGCTGTGCTCCTGGCCGGCTGAGCCCGTCTGACGTTGATGTTTGCAATGCTCACCCCACGGGAGGAAACGTCTCTGTCCCCGCGTGGTGACAGGGTGCCAACATGTCCCTCTCGGCTTTTCCCGGGCTGTAGGAGGAGGGCCGTGGCCCTGGGGGCCCTGCCCGGGGCGGGGGCCCTCTGTCACCCTGCAGAGCGCCCCTGGGCTTGGCCGCGTGACCGCTCACCCGTCCTCCGCCAGCTCCAGGGACGACCCTGAAAGTCCTTTACTCCTCTCGTCGCCTTTGGAGGACCCTTCCTCTCCGAGCCCAGCTTTGATGTGGGGATTGCTGTGAGGCTCCCCGAGCCCAGGGCTTCTCAGATGGGAGCAGGGCAGAAGCCCCTGAGGGGTGTTACAATCCTGGCCTCCTGGCTCACCCCGAGTCCCCCGTCCAGGAGATGGGGGTGCGGATGCCTCCTGGAGAAGTGCCGTCTTCTGCGAATGAACCCCTTTCAGTGTTAGCGCTGGGAGACACTGGGGACACCTGTGCCCCCAGCCTGTGTCCCATGGAACCCAGAGTTTATGGTCCACACAGGGGGCCTGTGGCCAAGTAAGTCTGGGATCCGAGGCACGCCCAACCTAGGCTTCCTCCAACGGCGCCTCCCAAACCCGCTTAAAAATGGAGCTGGTCTGAAGCCACCGTCCCATCTGCCCTAGGTAGGGTTCCCCTGGTACTAGTTTGGGAAGCTCTGGGAGCTCCACCCGTCCCGGGGGGGGGGGGGGCAGCACAGTCTTCCCGCGCGTGGAGAGCCCTGTGCCCGTGCTCCCGCGAGCCCCCCGTGCCGTCACCCATCTAACTCCTGAGCCTCTCCTAGGCGCTTCTCTGCCCCTCCCAGCCCTGCCTCAGCTTCGCAGAGCTCCTGCCTGGGCTGCAGAGGGAGGCGGTGAGGGCCAGTGGGGTCGGGAGGTGCTCGGTGGGTTGTCTGCCTCCCCTGCCCCCCTGCACGCGGGACTTCCTGAGGTCCGAGCCCGTGCACACCGCCTTGCACACAGTAGGCACTCAACTACTGACCGTGGCCAGGGTGGAGCCGGCTGCCTGCCTGCCCTTCCCCTCCTGAGCACAGGGGAGCTCTGGGGCACACGGTCATCCCTTAGGACACCTTACAGAGCTCAGCCATGGCAGGGAGCACCCTCTGGGATTGGGGACGACCCCTGTCCTGCGAGCAGGGAGCATCCGTGTCCTGGAGGAGGAAGGACCCCTGTCTTGGAGGAGGGAGCACCTATGTCCTGGGAGGAGGGAGCATTCCTGTCTTGGAGGAGGGAGCATCCCTGTCCTGGGAGCAGGGAACACTCCTGTCCTGGAAGGGGGGAGCGCCCCTGTCCTGGAGGAGGGAGCACCCCGTCCTGGGAGGAGGGAGTGTCCTATCCTGGGAGCAGGGAGCACCCCTGTCCTGGGAGGAGGGAGGACCCCTGTCCTGGAGCGGGGAGCATCCCTGTCCTGGGAGGAGGGAGTACCCATGTCCTGGGAGGAGGGAGGACCCCTGTCCTGGAGGAGGGAGGACCCCTGTCCTGGAGGAGGGAGGATCCCTGTCCTGGGAGGAGGGAGCACTCCTGTCCTGGGAGGAGGGAGGACCCCTGTCCTGGAGCGGGGAGCATCCCTGTCCTGGGAGGAGGGAGTACCCATGTCCTGGGAGGAGGGAGGACCCCGGTCCTGGGAGGAGGGAGCACCCCTGTCCTGGGAGGAGGGAGGACCCCTGTCCTGGAGCGGGGAGCATCCCTGTCCTGGGAGGAGGGAGTACCCATGTCCTGGGAGGAGGGAGGACCCCTGTCCTGGAGGAGGGAGGACCCCTGTCCTGGAGGAGGGAGGATCCCTGTCCTGGGAGGAGGGAGCACTCCTGTCCTGGGAGCAGGGAGCACACCTGTCCTGGGAGCAGGGAGCACACCTGTCCTGGGAGCAGGGAGGACCCCTGTGCTGGGAGGAGGGATGACCCCTGTCCTGGGGGGAGGGAGCACACCTGTCCTGGGAGGAGGGAGCATCCCTGTCCTGGGAGCAGGGAGCACACCTGTCCTGGGAGGAGGGAGCACCCCTGTTCTCTGAGCAGGGAGGACCTCTGAGCTGACCACCCCAGGTGACACTGGCTTCCGAGGGCTGAAGAGGGCAGGGCCATGTAGTGGACAGTCTCACTTTCTCAGAGCCAGTCTCCGAAGGCTCCACACACGCATTTCCCCACACCCCCCCATGGTTTCTGGGTCACGGGGTCCCAAATGGGTTTGCACTCTGGAAGGTGACAGCGTTTTCTCAACTGCCTGGCAGAGTGGAGTGACTGGGTGTAGCTGGTCTCTGCTGGGCTGACCTGTTGTGTTGCACCAACACACGCAGCCACAAACACAAATCATCCCCGGCAGAGGAACATGGTTGGTCAGGCTGCTGTTGTGCCCTGGAGGAGACATGGGGAGGGGGGGACAGGCAGCTTGGGCCATGAGGTTGTCCCTTCCGGCAGGGACTCTGGCGGGACGGCTCTGTGGGAGGAGGGGCCCGGGGCTGCCATTACTATCGAGGGTGGAATCAGACGGAGGTGGACAAGTCAGGGGCGTGCCAGCCCATGGAGCCGCCATCATCTGGCATGTAGGGGACCATGTGTGTCCCAGATTGGCAGCATTTTGGAGAAAGCTACCTTGTAGGTCCCTTCAGGTTTGATATTGTCTAGGAGTTTGTAAGAAAAAATAGTGCGTCAGCTCGTGTCATGTGGCCGCTTAGGGAATTCAGAACGCCGAAGGACGTGGGGCGTCACGGCATCCCTGATTTCAAAGGAAGCAGGTGTCCCAGTCGCCGGGCTTCCCTGTGAAGGCTTGGGGCCGTGTCTCAGGGCTGCTGCTCGGAGACAGTCCAGGTCCTGCCCGCGCGTGTGGCAGCATGAACCTGAGATGTGCACGAGGTCTGGAGCGGGGCGGCTAGGATCCCAGCTCCGTCACTAGCTGTGTGACGCCGGTCCTCACTTTTTCCACCTGTACAGCGGGCAGGGGCATCACCACCGACAGGTTCCCGGGGGCCGGCTCTGCTCTCTTGATGCGGGTGGTCCACACTGTCTGCGGCAAACACGTGGATGGCAGGACGGGGCCAGGGCTCCCTGCTGCCAGGGCCGCTGCTTCTGCGCACGGTCAACTGTGTGTGGCCAGAGCCCGTGGGCTTCCGGGATACACGCAAGGGTTTAGATGAAAACGAAGAGACTGCTTGACTGAGCTCGGAGCTGTATTCTTTCTGACCACTAGATGGCACCACACTCCAATCACGGAACCCTGACAGGCACTAGGTCAGGGCTCCTAAGGAGAGCCAGACAGGTTTTCGAAAATTAGTCTCCTTATCCTTCGTGGACCACACAGTTTGCCCCAAAAGCTCTAGAAAAGGTTTTACAGAGAAGTTCGTCTCTCCCTTCTTCACGACAAGCTCCAGAGCCAGCTGGTCTGAGTTCAAAACCGCACTTTGCCACCTCTTGGCTGTGTGACCTCAGGTAGGTTGCTTGCCCTCTCTGTGCCCTGGGTTCCTCATGTGACAATAGTACCTACCTAACGATTCAGGGATGTTTTTAAAGTGCCTGACCTATGGCCAGCCCTATAAAAAATCCGCTGAATAAAACCATAACACCAACACCGCTAATGATAGCACACTCGAGATTTGCTTTTTATTTTTATGTATAAAAATGTTTCGAGATTGTATTTTAATGTAACCTCTACTCCCAGCATGGGGTCCAAACGTACAACCTGGAGATCGAGAGTCACGTGTTCTACCGACTGAGCCGGGCAAGGCTCCCGCTCTGTTCTTCTCATGTGGGTGAAATTCAACACTGAAAAACGGAATTGCACGTAGAAGCGTCTCTAAAATAACTTGAGAGTGTACGTAAATATTTTGCATGTTTAGAATTCCGGGTGATGTAAACAGCGGAAACAATCTTCACAATTTATTGCTGTAACTTACTTCTGGGAAGCAGGTGTTTTCGCAAAAGGGAAGTGGAAGAATTTTATCCGTGGCTACTTGCTAACACGGGCGTGGCGGCCACCTGCATGCCTCCGGGAAGGCGCGACCTCGGGTGAGTTTGACGGCTGTCCCTCCTTCGTGCCCTCAGTGCGCATCTGAGACTTTCTCCGGGTCATTCCGGAGTTAACAACCACTTCCCCTCCGCTGCGAACAGAATGGACTGGAGTCTGGTGTCAAGAGGGGCAGCTCGGTCAAAGGTTGTGCCCCCCCCACCCGGCCCCCGCCCCGCCTGGAAACACAGCCTCGCGGATGTCTGCCTTGTTGATCTCGTGACAGACATATGGCCAGCATCGCTCCTCTGCGCGATGCCCAGAGCACGAGTCAGGGGGATGGTGGCTGGGGCGGATTCTCTTCTCCGTGAGAAGTTTGAATTTGTCTTACCTGCGATGGAGTCGCAGAACGTTTAACTGCACAAAAGTACGAAGAAGAGGACGACCCATCTTTACAATGCCAGCGCTGCACGGTGCAGTCGGGGTTTCTGTTTGGACATTTTGAGTAGCTAGAGTCAGGTGCACTGATGAGCACAGGCCCCTGCAGTCAGTCACACAGCCCCTTGTCTGAGGTTTCGTCATGTCACGAGATCGTCTCCGGAGCATCTCTTACGACCCCGTAATGTTTCTTTCAGGACCACCTGCTGTATACCGCCTGCCTCCACCGGTGGCTTCCGATTCCCACCGTTAGGAAGGAACGCCCCAGCGCACACTTCCTTGCCATGCACACGTTCCGTCGCCCTTGTTCAGGCGACTGAAGAACTGTGGGTTCGACAGGAGGACAAGCAGGAACTCTCTCTACCTTGAAATCACGCACTAACCTTTTGCTCAAGGTAAAGCTAAGTCGGCAGCGGGACCCGCCTTTGAGCCTGCGGTGCTAACTTCGCCGCCTGAGTATCCAAGGCCCTTTTCTGGGTGCTCGCGCACCTGCTCTGAATCGTCCTTCAAACATAAAGGGGGACTTTCCGTTCGGAAGTTGGTGGCCGTACGTGCCCGGACTGCGCTGCACGCTAAGGGCTTCCCGCGTGCTGTTAGAGAAGAGAGTTAAACGCCAGCTTGTCGCCTACGGAGACTAGGCGTGGGGCGGGGGGCAGGGTGGGGGCGCGCCATGTGACGTTTGGGCCGCGTCTGGGGCTCCCACCTACACAAACAAGTCAGAGCGAATTTGTAAGTCATTTTAGAACCCTGCCCCCCAAACAAGAGCGGAGTGTGGGCCAAATGGTGACCTGGCGTGACCTTTAGAAACTCCCAGGGAGGCCCCTGAAAGGCAAACGTTCAGGGCTTCTTTCCGCGGGGCGGGGGTGGGGGCCCAGGCTCGAAGTCCGGGCGCACGGCCAGGCCGGGAAGGACAGCACATCTGCGGGCTTCTCGGGGTCGGGGGAGCGCAGCCACGGTGAGAACTGCTGTCACTGCCTGCGGCTGTGACATGTGTCACCGACCATTGCTTACTCACGGTAGGGAAAGTGCCACGCGCAGGAATGGCCCGCCCCCACCCCTCTAGGGGCTTCAGGGGTTTCAATGAGCCGTGAGTAACCGCTCCTTCCAGAAACCCCTCTTGACACACGGGCTGACCACAGAGGTCTGGCCGGTGCTCCGTGGGGATTCCCCTTTCTTGTTTTCCCGTTCGGTCGCACCTGCCATCCAGTGACGCTCCCTGGGGTGGGGCGAGGGTCCCGCATAGCTCCCCGGGGTGACGCGGGTGGGGGCGTCGCTGCCCTGTGCCCCATAGACTGGGCGCATTTGAGACGCTGCTGCTGGGTTTTAGCTAATAGGTGTGTGTTTTGCACAATGATTTGGTTTCTTTTTTGAGTTAATGAAGTTTTGTCACCAACTCATGCTCACACTGCCATCTGTGAGTTTGGGGGAAAAAACCCAACACTTCTTTGAAACCCAGGAGGCCTGTTGTGCCTTGTGAAGGGGCTGGATAAATAGGGTGGGGTGGGGGTAAGAGGAACCCCTGGACCCTCTGCAAGGGGCTCAACACAGGCTGCTCCAAGAGCCCTGGGCCCACACGAGACACAGTCCCACCCAGTGTGGGACACAAATGGTGCCTAACCAATTTGAGGTCGTTTTCTAAGAACCTGGCCCTTTTATTTTGCTTTTCAAACTTCTTTTTTTTTTCTTAACATTTATTTGTCTTTGAGAGACAGAGAGAGAGCGAGACAGAGCATGCGTGGGGGAGGGGCAGAGAGAGACGGAGACACAGAATCCGAAGCTGGCCCCAGGCACCAAGCTGTCAGCACAGAGCCCGACGCGGGGCTCGAACCCACGAACCGTGAGATCATGACCTGAACTGAGGTCGGACGCCTAACCAACTGAACCACACAGGTGCCCCTGAACTTGTTTCCGTTTGAAGTTTGCAAGGGCGGAAGCAGGGGATGTAAAGGAGCCAAGCAGCTGGGTGTCCTCAGGGAGGTACGGTGGGGACGGCGGTGAACCGGAGAGGAGCCGCCTGGTCTGGAGGCCCCTGTGTGTGTCCCTCCAGCTGATGGTTACTGTGGGGGTGGGGGTGGGGACCGCAGGCACATGGGGACCAAATCTTCCCATTTTCCAAGAGAAGCTGGAAAAGCAGAATTTTCTGTGAGAGCAGCCGGTTTGGAAACCTGGCTTTGACTTTGTCCCCGAGACGAGCCACAGGCCAGAGGAGCCCTGCGTGCAAGGAACCCTGTGTCCTACGGCCACTGGCCACCGGCTTGCCATTTGATGGCCACGTGCTCACTCTAGAAGTAAACAAGTTTTGCAGCAAGGGCTGCCTCATAAGGTTTACTGCTCACTCTATTTATTTATTTTGAGAGAGAGAAAACACGAGTAGAGGAGGGGCAGAGAGAGAATCCCAAGCAGGCCCCACACCGTCCGTGCAGAACCCGATGTGGGGCTCAATCTCACAAACCAGAGATCATGACCTGAGCTGAAATCAAGAGCCAGATGCTTAACTGACTGAGCCACCCAGGCACCTCCCAAAGGGTCTTTAAAACAGAGCATCCCTGAGGACGTGTGTTTCATAAAGTCACTACCACCCTCATTATTAAGGCTCGGGGAAGGCTTAGGGGTGCCATCACGGGGAGTTTGGATGACATCACAGCATCCTAGGACCTGGGGCTCCAGCAGGCTGAGTCACCGGCCGAACGTTGCTTGGGAGCAGGTGGGGCATGTGGTCTGCCCGGGGCAGGTAACCGGGATGGGTGCGGGCACTACCCCTCTCCCGGGAGTCCCACCAGTAGGTGGGGAAACGGCAGACCCAACAGCTCCTGCATTTGTCTAGACCCCAAGGTGGTGGTGGCTGGGTCTGGTGGAGGCCAAATTGGCTTCCAGGTAAGACGTCTCTTTCCCAGTTGAGATGAGGGCATTGCGGCCATTTGGACTGACCGAATACATCCGTGTGAAGCCACATCCTATGGCATACCAGAAAGGTGGTTTTCCTGAAACCAAATACCCTAAAAATGTGAGCAGAGGAGAAGGGCCCACGGGCTTGTCAGCCCTCTTCCTCCAGGTTGGCTCAGTGCCACCTGGAAATGCTGCCCTGCCTGCGGCGTCCCCTCTCCAGCCAGGCCTGTCCAGTGGCCTTCCCGTAGGAGGAGGGGCTAAGACCGGATACCCCCCAGATTTGTATTGTTATAAATTGGGGAGGCTGGGGTAAGATGTGCGGTAAGTTCTATCTGCAACATTTCCTGGGGACCTGGAATTAATACATTTTAAGATTTTTAATACAAAGAAAAAGATCAATACCTAAACCTCCGTCCCTTAAAAATAAACATTTTGTATCAAGACATACCGTCATTCCGCAAACCGCCAGCAAAGAAGGAAAGGAAGCAGCAGCAGCAGGTGAAGGCGTCAGGTGCTTGGCTCTCGCCACTAGAAGAAGACACCTAGGATTTCTGGGACAGGAGGTGAGCACGCACAGGCTTCTCCGAATCCCGGAAGCGGCCCTGCCTTCGGAGAGTCTAAGTCCACTGGGGGGTGTGCAGGCCGCCAGTTCATTCTGTCGTCCTCTTTCTAGAAGTTTAGCAGCAGCGCCTGGGCTTGCTGCGAATCCCCGTGCAGGCTCCAGGACGTTAGAAAAGGGGGCCATGAAGCGCACCCCGGCGCGACAGCGTAAGTGATGCTGTCCATGGGCAGTCTGCAAGTGCCGGCTTACGGGCCCCAAACGGTGACCTCACAGCAGGGGCTGCGTACCTCTTCTAGCTTTAGTTGTTATAAGTGGCAAACAAGCTTGTTATATACGTATATTTAAGCCATTAAAACATTTCAAAATAGCCCAAGAAATCTGGGCTCTGCCTCCATCAGGACTGGGTCGGAGTGTCCTTTTGTCCTCATTCCCCCCGCCCCACCCCCGGGGTGCGTTGCGCAGCCCTTCCTCTGGTTTCCATTAGTGCGCAGCTGGGTTGGGGCTCAGCGGACCCGCCAGGGCCAACCCCCTAGAAGCCAACGGAAGTGGGGGCGGGGGTAGCCCGAGTCTCTCTGGACAGCCTGTAGGTGGCGCTCCGGGAAAGGGATTCCGAGCTGCCTTCTTCGAGTCCCTGGGGACAAGAGCTCCGGGTCCCTGCGGAGCGCACCTGGCTGCGTAGACAGTGCAGAGCCCCGTGGGAGGACTCGGTGCGGGGGGGGGGGGAATCACATGCAAAGCGGCGCCCCTGCTGGGGATGCGCACCCAGGCGCGCAGGAGCGGCACGTGGCCCGACCTCCACGCGCCGGGCAGCCCCGCGACCCCCACGCGCGGCGGGGCCCTAGCAGCCCCACCCTGCGGCAGGTGGACAGTGTCGCTATGAAGAGAAAGCCTGGATTGTCCCTCCTGCAAACCGCCACACGCCAGACCTCCGCTATTGTGCACTCTCCATAGAAATGCAAACGAGCCGCGTGCGCCGGCCGCAATCTGCTCGCGCGTCCCAGCGCCCCGCAGCGCAGCGCTCGGCCGCGGGCGGGGAGGTCGGCTGGGACCCTCCAGGGCGGCGGGGTCGGGGCGCTGAGTGTGCGGGGAGGCCTGGCGGGCGGACTCGCGCTGTCGCCCGAGGCAGCTGTGCTGAGGCCCTTTGCAAGCTTAAAGCCCGAGCTGGGTGCTTTAAGTTCCGGTTTAAAAGCAACAGTCTGCTAAACTTGAAATTAAAAGTAAAGAAGAAAATAGAAAGGTAGCAACAAAAATAAGTGCAAAACAAATCTTTAGTTTCTCCAAAGGTGCATTTCACAAATTACAGCGTCCTATTAGCAAGCAAGATATTTTTTTTAAACTTTTTCCTTTTAAGGACTTAAAACAACAAAAAGGCGAGTGAAATCTGCAGGCTCCAGTCTGCCTGGTAACACCCGGACAAAAGCGGCAGATTTGAGGCATTGTCATCCCCCGCACCCCTCCCCACGTGGCCTTCTGGCACGAGCCGCGGCCGCCGCCTCATTTGCATCAGAAAGCGAGCGCCGGCCAATGGGCGCGCAGCCTAGCGCCAGCTGGCGGCGGGGCGGCCCTGCCTATATAAGGGCGCGCGGCGGGCCGGGGCGCACTTGCCAGCCGTGCGCTCGCCGGGTGGCCCCAGCCTCCCGGTGCCCGCCGCGTCCGCACCCCTCGCTCCTTTCGTGGATAACTAGCTAGCTGCTCGCCGACCGAACCATGACTCTGGAGGAAATCCGCGGCCAAGACACGGTTCCCGAAAGCACCGCCAGGTGGGTCGGCGCCGGGCGCCGATATCTTGGGGCGCGGGGAGCCTGGCAGTGTGCTGGACGCAGCCGGTCCGGCGGCCACCTTCGGGGAGCCGCGCGGGTGGGAAGCCGCTGGGCGGGAGCCGGGGCGCCCGAGGTGCCTGTCCTCGGCTGGGGTGCCCGGGGTGTGTCCCGGGGGCTGGGGGATCCCGCCGCGCCTTCTGGCCAGTCCCCGCTCACGGCGCTGGCTCGTCCGCAGGATGCAGGGCGCCGGGAAAGCGCTGCACGAGCTGCTGCTGTCGGCACAGCGCCAGGGCTGTCTTACCGCCGGCGTCTATGAGTCCGCCAAAGTCCTGAACGTGTGAGTGTGGACGCGGCCCCGGGTGGGAGCGACCGGGGGCTGGGGGGGCGGCGGCGGGGCACCCCGGGCTCGCCGCTTTGCCCTCACCGCCCCCTCCCCGCCCGCGCAGGGACCCCGACAACGTGACCTTCTGCGTGCTGGCCGCCGACGAGGAGGACGAGGGCGACATCGCGCTGCAGATCCACTTTACGCTGATCCAGGCGTTCTGCTGCGAGAACGACATCGACATCGTGCGCGTGGGCGACGTACAGCGGCTGGCGGCGATCGTGGGCGCGGGCGACGAGGAGGCCGCGTCGGGAGACCTACACTGCATCCTCATTTCGGTGAGTGTGGCCTCCGCCCGGGTGTCGCCCCGCCGCGGCCGGCGGCCGGCGGCCGGCGGCCAGCCAGGCTGACCTCTGCGCTCTGCCCGCAGAACCCCAATGAGGACGCGTGGAAGGACCCCGCCTTGGAGAAGCTCAGCCTGTTCTGCGAGGAGAGCCGCAGTGTCAACGACTGGGTGCCCAGTATCACCCTCCCCGAGTGACAGCCCGGAGGGGGCCTTGGTCTGATCGACGTGGTGACGTCCCGGGGCGCCTAGCGCGCGGCTGGCTCTGTGGACGCGCCCTCGGAGGTGGGGCGCCGGTCCGGAGCGCTGCGTGGAGAGCTGCGAGGAGGGGCGGTCCCCTGCAGGAGGGGCCCGGCGGCGGCGGCGGCGGCGGCGGCGGCGGCGGCGGCGGCGGCGGCGGCAGGGGCAAGTCTGGCCCCCAGCCCGGGACTCTGCGAGTGTGGGGAGCGGCCGCTTGCCCGGGAAGGCCGGAGGCGGGCCGTGGGCCACGGGGCCGGGAAGGACGCACCGGCCTGGCAGGCGTGACTCAGCAGCCTGCGCGCTCTCGACAGGAAGGAGGGGAAAGGCCAGGCGGGCGAGGCCTGGACGACAGTTGCAGGAGCTCCGTGGGACTGAGCAGCACCGCTGTGCACCAGCGGCCGGGCGATGCTCGGGTTTCGGAAGGATTATGCTGCTGCACCTTTGAGTTTTTGACAATAAATTTACTGAAACAAACTTCTTCTCTTTATTGAGGGCAGGGGGTCCTTGCCCGAGGGGGAAGCGGTGTGCAGGGTTCCAGGTGATCGCTGACCCCCCGGGGACTGCCTGGCACCTACCATCCTCCGGTGGGGCTGAGTTAGGGGCTCCTGGGGCGCTGGGAATGGGGGAGGGGCGCTGGAGCGTGTTAGGGCCGAACTCGAGCCCTGCCCCCATTTGTCTCTTTTTAGGGAGATTTTTAAACTTGCAAGACAGGAGCATACTTGAGATAAGACATCAGGGGCAGCAGCTAAAGGCTGGCCATCCAGCCTGATAACAGCGGCCTCTCCCTCCCCTCCCCCTCTCCTGCCCGCAGCCCCCTCCCTGCTGACAGCTGCTTATCAGAGCGGCTTGCAGGATGCAGGCGGCGCCCTCCTGCACAATGAACGCTGCCTCGTGCAGCCGCTGCCCTTTGTGGTCCCCAAGGATGGTGGCAGAACGCTCTCGGGAACCTTCTCCTCTTAAAGGCTCGGCGCTTACGGCAATGTCACCACGGTATTAATATCGTGGATGACATGATGCCTGTGTTTAAGCATGAGTCATCATTTTGTCACGGCTGTGGTAGAACTTCAAAGATCTGAGCAAAAACGGGAAGGCATCGTCGACACAAACGGGGTGAGCCATTGTGAGTGCAGCCGGCTTCTGTTACCTGCTATTCCGAGCGCTCTCTGCCCACACGGAGTTAGGAGGCTGTGTTCACAATCCCATTTAAACACTTGTGGAAGCAAAAGAATTTAAAGCTTTTCCACAAAGACCTTCTTTGAGAAACATCCAGGAGCCGGGGGGTGGGGGGAGATGTCCGGAGTGAATCAATCTTTTTTATTAGGCCAGTATGCCTTGATTGCGCCTCTCTGCTTGGCCGGAGCCGCGTCCGGCAGGGGAAATAAATGCCCATGGGGCTGGCCTGCTGTTAGCAAGCTGCCTGGCAGCCCAAGGGGGCCTTCTGGGCAGAGGAGGGATGGTGTATCGTTTTCCTAAGCAGAAAATTCTCCCGAGTTACCAGCCGTCCCAGGTGGCCGATTCACCCAGTTGGGCTCCACTTTTTAAATTCTCTCCAAATCCTGGAAGCCTTCACAGGAAAAGAGGACTGCTCGAGCTTAATTATTCTTCTCAGAATGAAAGTGTTCTGTTTCACATTTATCATCTCTTCGAGACGTTTCCCCCTTGATGAGACAGAGGCCCAGTGAAATAATTCAGGTCTGTGTGTGTGTGTGTGTGTGTGTGTGTGTGCGCGTGTCCCTGAGTTTCGTTAATATTTTACCTACTCGCTTCTCAGAACCTCGAGCGTATGTCTACGCCAGCGTGCATCCTGGCAAACGACCATTTGCCACAGCAGGCTATAGTAAACACAAATGGGGCATAATTACTTTAAAATGTGCCCTTTGGTGAGTGAATTCGCAGAACATTGCACAGAGCGGGCAGGCGGACACTCCTGCTGGCCGCCTGACCCCTCATAGACCAGTCAGTTGGCAACTCTTAAGAAACTCGGCTTTCTTGGATTGGAACTCACAGCCAGGGTGCCTGCTGGAGCCTCAGGGGCCAGGAGAATTTGCAGGCAAAAAAATGCACGCTTGGACGGTGCAAACCCCAAAGCTGCTGGTTTTGTTTTGCTTTGTTGTTTTGTTTTTGATGAATGGGATTTTATGCAATTACAATGAGATACCCAGGTGATAAAACGCACGGTGCTTGTGACACAGTGCTGCCTCCACACTTCCAGCAACCGCGAGTGGTAATGCGCAGCTAAGCGGGTGATCACGGGCACACGGAGGTGATCCACACAGACTGCGCCCGGAAAGCGCTGCATGAATGTTAATGACAATAGTCCTTGAAAGTTAATGAAGGCATTTGCTGCAGATCACAGAACGCCAGGTGGGCTGGTACATTTAGGGCCCGAGTTCTGGTCCAGGGAGACCCTGGGCTGCGAGCCGGCTCCGTCCAGGTGTCCAGTTCTGACCCGGTTCTGGCCCGCTATCCCCCACAGGAAAATTTCCGGGCGCCATTCGGGGTAGTTGGTGTTTATCCCTCGTTTTGCCGATGAGAAAGTGACCTCGGGTAGGTGAAGTGCCTGCTGCTGGTGAGCTCTTAGGGGGTCCCAGTTGCGTCCGATGCCCCGTAGACCTGCGTTTCCAAGGCTGGCGGAGGGCTGTCTGGCCCCCACGGTGGCCGGTCCGTCCCAGGCCCAGCTGACCGACGTGCCAAAGGCCGCACGTGAGGCTTCTCCAGAGGGAAGGCGGTGGCTGGGAGCATGTGATGGGAGCAGCACGGATCTACCTGCCCGTGACGGTGGGAACCTGGCCTGGCGGTCTGGAAGTGTCGTCTTCTGGTTAAGGCCAAACTTCCTGTTGCCGCCGTGGCTTCGCGTTACTCCGAGAAGACACGCTTCTCTGCCTCTCCAGCCTCTGGACGTGGGACAGCAGGTCAGTGAAATACAGGAACGTCCGGTGGGCTCTGAAAGCCAAGTCCTGGAAAGCAAGGCCGGTTAAGGAAACAGCGTCAAAAGGATGTAAAAGTTTTTCTTTTTCTTCCCCCAGAGCAGGCGCGGATCCTACAACTACGACCATTTCTTCATCATGCCGCACGCTGGTTGTGGTTTTATTCCTTCACCTCGAGGGGAGGTGGGATTCACAGGACTCAGCCGTTCAGGGCTCCAGGCCGGTCTCGGGTTGGAGGCATCAGCCCCGTCGTGCGGCGAGGGGGTGGAAGAGATTCAGCTCTTTGGCTCGGACTCCTCAGCTACCCCGTCTTTGTCACAGTGGCCCGGGGCCACATTCGTGTACAACTTTTCTTCCCCAAGTGGGAATAACCCAGGAGGAAGATTTACACTTGTTGCATTTTTTTTTAATGTTTATTTATTTTCGAGAGAGAGACACACAGAACACAAGCTAGGAGAGGCAGAGAGAGGGAGACACAGAATCTGAAGCAGGCTCCAGGCTCCGAGCTGTCCGCACAGAGCCCGACATGGGGCTCGAACTCCCAAACCGTGAGATCGTGACCTGAGCTGAAGTGGGACGCTTCTTAACCGACTGAGCCACCTCGGCACCCCAAACTTGTGTTTCTATTCTGGCAGAGCACAGGCCAATGGAATTCTAAGTGGGAACATGGACCCAACAGTGAAAAGCAAAGTTGAAAGAAAAGATACAGGCTGGAGAAAGTATCCTGTTTCTCAGCAAGACCCCAGCGGTTCCTGGAACCCTGTACCACCCCCACCCCCACCCCACAGGAAGGGAAGCGTGGATCCCAGGAAGGAGGGTGCGGACAGTAGGTCAGGCAGGGTGAGGACCGCTGTGGGAAGACGCCCCGAAAACCATTGTGCGTGCATTTCTGCCCGGGGTTTCTGCAAATCGCTCCTGTGCTGTGTTCCGTGGGGGCCCAGACAATGACAAGGAAGGGGGAGAGGCTCCCAGAGCGTCCAGAGGCATTTCTCTTGCATTTCCTGTGGCAACGCTCCTGTGTCTCCACACCGTCTCTTTCCATCCCTGTCTCTCAGCACAGACCCCACCCCCTCAGATCTAGGCTCTGAGACCCCTTGTGCCGGCCTTGACCTCTGCTGTCACCCCCCTTCCTAATCACTGGCTCCAGTTACCTGCCTACGACACGGGTATCGTGGTGGCACCCCTGTCACCCCGTGGATAATGGAGACCGCAGCATTCCTGCTGCCCTCGGGGCCCTGCCCTGCTCCCCACATCGGGCGGGGCCTCCCCCTACTTTGCAGGCCGCCTCCTCTCCCTGCAAGCCTCTCCTACATACTATGGAGGTCCGTTTACGAGCCTGAGCGTCCTTCATGGAGAGGGACAGAGTTTCCTCCGAAATACTCTGCCTCCAACGCGGTGCCTGGGACACAGTGGCAAGGGCTGCGCTTTGAATGTCTAATGGCAGAGGGAGAAGTGAGCCATCCACGCGGGGACACTGGTGTGGGGTCTGTTGCAGGACGGGGCATGGGTTTGTCCTTCCATCTTCATCGGCACGATCTTCGTGAGCATCGAGTGCGTTTGCCAGGCGCCCGTTCTGGGAACGGAGTCGAGATGCTGGACGCTTTGGAGACCTTATATTTTACAGGAAGCAACACCGTTTGTTTTTGTCAGTAGGAAGACACACGCAGTGAGAGGCGCCAGTTTCCCGAAGGATGGAGGAAGAGGAGGGAGCGGGTGGCGGGACCCTGAGTGGGGCCGAGCGGCGGGAGGGTTTGACCGTCTCTCCTGTAGGGAGCGGGGAGCACTGCGTCCTGTGCAGGAGGAGGGACTGGCTGCCAGCCCCTGAGGACTGGCTGTAAGGGTCAGCCTGGATGTGGGGTGTTCGTGGACGGGCAAGGGGGCTTCTGAAGGCGTCACCCGCCCTGCCCAGGGTGGCCCGGCCCGGGGAGACCCAGCCGCAGGTATTGGAGGGAAGGCGGGGTCGGGGGCTTCTGGAGGGACTTCCCCTGGCACCTGTCCTAGTTTCCCTGCGGAGCCAATGGCCCTGAACGTGGCTGGGTGTTTTCCGTGTGTCGTGCAGGGCTGACGGGGGCTCATGGCTCTCTCGCTGTCTCTGTGCTGCCCGAGGCTGTCCTTCATCCAGGGGGTCTTGAGGAGGTCTGCGGGGCCTGGCGGGAGGCTGGGGAGGGCTGGGACTTGGAAGCCGGGGCTCCGGCTCCCCCTGCGACCCCCAGAGCAGGCTCCGTGCTTTCTGCCGGCTAACTAGAGCCCAGGCCCACTCCCAACACGGGAGCTCGGATCCCGGGAGGGTGGTTCTGGGTGCAGTGTTTGCAGAGGTGTCCCAGTCTGGTCTGAGCCAGCGAGCCCCTCGTGGGTTCTAGAACCCACTTTGACAGAAAGAGCACGTGGAGTGCAAAATGTGATGGGCCGTGATGCTGCAGCGGGTGGGGAGCGGCCGTGCCGTCTGCTGGGACGGTCTCCTCTCTGGGACAGCCACGACGTTAGAAATCACGGAGACAAATCTGGCCACAGACCTGCCACCCAGCTCCGCGCAGGGGTTAACTCAGCATCTTGGTGTGAGTGTGGTAGTCATGGTCCACATGGCCCTTCCTGGCACCTGAGGGTTCCAGGCTGTGCACCAGACCCCCTGAGGGTTCCAGGCCAGGCCCCAGGCCCCCCTGAGGGTTCCAGGCCAGGCCCCAGGCCCCCCTGAGGGTTCCAGGCCAGGCCCCAGGCCCCCCTGAGGGTTCCAGGCCAGGCCCCAGGCCCCCCTGAGGGTTCCAGGTCAGGCCCCAGGACCCTCTGAGGGTTCCAGGCCAGGCGCCAGGCCCATACCCGTGTGCCCTAGTGCCTGCTGTCTCTGGCCTTCCTCAGCTACACCCTGTTTCCCAAAAGCACAGCGTCTGGGGCTTGACTTCCCTGTGCCCCCACCCTGGCCCCAGCTCCCGCCAGGTACTCCTTCAGGGAGCAGATGGTTTTAAATTTCTGAAAGACAAACCCTTTTCTGAAACATCTGCACGGTCCGAGCATCTGTTAGACAAATGGTGCATGGGCTCCGGGCTGGGGCTGTGAGATGGTGCAGAGGGGGTGCCCACAGGTTCAAGGGACCCACACCTCCATGGAACCCCCTGCTGTGGAGTGAGGCAGGGAGGGCCCGTTGGTCCCAAGGAAGAAGAGGCCTCAGATCCCATCCAGGGTAGGATTTCTCTGTTAACTCACCATCTGCCCTTTCCAGTGGGAAAAGTGATACAGTTTCATACAAAGACTTAGGTTTGCAAATAAAAGTATCAATTAATAGGGACACCTATTAATAGGGATGGCTCAGTCAGTTAAGCCTCCGACTACAGCTCAGGTCATGATCGCTCAGTTTGTGGTTCGAGCCCAGCATCCGACTCTGTGCTGACAGCTCAGAGCCCGGAGCCTGTTTCAGGTTCTGTGTCTCCCTCTCTCTCTGCCCCTCCCCCGCTTGTGCTCTGTCTCGCTCTCTCTCAAAAATAAATAAACATTAAAAACCTATTAAAAAAGTATCAATTAACATGCTCAATGTTACAATCTGGACTCTGGCCCGAGGTCCCGCTGTGCTTGGCTTCCCGGCCCCCAACCCCGGGCTCTGTGCATCCAGGACGGCTCGTCCAATGGGAAGAGGGCACCACATGGGCTTCTCCTAGGACTTGGCCAACGGAGGGGTGTGGGGAGAGAGGTCCCTTCTCCCTGTCCCTCTCGCTGCGGTAGCACCCCCGCCCCTGCCCTGCACCCTTGCCAGGAGCCCCTCCCCCATGTGCACTGGGGTACCAACTCCTCCCTTGGCCATGCAGCCCCGTGGCTCAGCCACCTCAGAGAGTGGTAGCAGGCCCCGGCCACCACAGCTCGGGTGGTGGGTCTTCTTGGAACAGGGAGAGTGGCCATCTGAACTTGGAAGTGCCTGCCTATGTCTGGGGGTCTTGTGTAGATCCTGAGCTCCGGTTCACTGCAGACAGCTCATTTCCAGCAAGCCTCCGGTAGCACTGAGCACTGTCTGTGGAGGACATCTGAGCCCCCAAGGCACCCCCCGGGCCCGGGGGCTAGTCCCGAAGTTACCCTGAACGGGACTTCCCATTTGCTCCAGGTCTGGCTGACAGCTGGCAGCAGAGGGGCCTGTCCCCCTGCAGATGGGACCTTATGGAGGTGGCCATGGAGAAAGGGGAGGGGTGCCGGCCCCATGATCAGACAGGGGCTGGTCCCGGCTCCTGGCCCCTACTGGGCATGGAGCCAGAGCCCTGGGTGGGATGAGGGGTGAGGCTGCTTTCGAGTTCCTGAGCATTGGCCGCTTCCCAGCTGTGGCCTCAGGAAACCTCTACCTCTCTGAGCGTTGATTTCCACACTTGAAAGAACTTGACCTTACACAGGGCCCGTGGGTGCAGAGGGGCCCAATGTGCTAGGTGACCCTGGATTTGAGGTTGGGTGGGTTGTTGTTGGTGGTCCCTGCCTCAGTCACTCAGCGCCTCTCGGAACTGGGGGACTCTTTGCCCTTAAACAAAGAACTGAAGCCAGCCGGGTCTCAATGTCTCCTAATTATAGGATTCCGGTTTTTTGGGGTCCCAGAATTTGTTCTACTGGCAGCTTCCTCCTCCCACATGTGCACACACATGCACGCCCCCAAATGCACACATGGGCACACACATGCACACAACACACACGTGCACAACATATGCATGCAGACCTGTGCACACACATACGTACCACGTGCGCATGTGCACGCACGCACACAACATGCATGCGCACAAATACACACGTGCACACATAATGCATACGTGGCATACGGCTTACATGCACATGTGCAGGCGCACATATGCACACACAGGTGCACACACAATGCACACACATAGGTATACACCCACATGCACACACATGCACACGCACAATGCATACACACAGGTGCATGCACACACATGCACACACAATGCACACACGTAGGTGCACACACATATGCACATATGGGTGCACATACATGCACACACATATGCACACACAGGCGCACACACAATGCACACACATAGGTATACACCCATATGCACACACACGCACAATGCACACACAGGTGCATGCATACACAATGCACACACACAGGAGCGCACACATATGCACACATAGATGCACATACATGCACACACAATGCACACACACAGGTGAACACACATATGCACACAGGTGCACACACATGCACACACAGGTGCACATACATGCACACACAATGTACACACACAGGCACACACACATATGCACACACAGGTGCACACACATGCACACACAATGCACACACACAGGTGAACACACATATGCACACAGGTGCACACACATGCACACACAGGTGCACACACACATGCACACACAGATGCACATACATGCACACACAATGCACACACAGGTGAACACACATATGCACACAGGTGCACACACACATGCACACACAGGTGCAATACATGCACACACAATGTACACACACAGGTACACACACATATGCACACACAGGTGCACATACATGCACACACAATGCACACACACAGGTGCGCACACATATCTCCATAGCTCTCTGTTGTGAGGCTCAATCACTCAGACCTGCCGGACGCCCCAGCTGTTAGCCAGGTCAGCAGGGTTTGCCGTGTCAACCTCAGACGGTCCAGGGCGAGTGGAAAGAAAGGGGCTGCGTCACGCTTTCAGAGAGCGGCAAGGCTCCCGAGGGACAGACCGGACTCCCATACTCTCTGGCCTGCTGCATCCTGCCTGAGCTTTGCAAACGTGCCCACCAGTTTGCTATTAAAAGAGCCAGCGCTGGGAAATACACTGGCAGTGCTTCTCTCAATTGTATTCCCTTCCCTTCTGAGAGAGCCTGGCTGTCGCCCAGCCAGGGTGACAGCTCCCGTGCTCTGGTCTTGCTCTGACGCTGCCACCGCGGAGCCACGGGCCACGTGCTGCACAGAGTGCCTAATGCTTTGCAATTCTTTCCCTTGCTTCTGCTCCTTCCCGTGGAGGCTGACCTCTGTCCCGCAAAAATGCAAGGAGACCATTCTGTGTCAAAGCTGAAGGAGCCCGAAGGTCTGCCTTTTCCCATAGGGTAACCATTAAACCAATTTCTTCCTGCAGGCAATCTCTGTCCCTAGCACTTGCTTTTTTTTTTTTTTTTCCTTCTTTCAGGACTGCAAATTACTCCAAATAAACAAGCTGGTACAGAAAAAGTAATGGCCAGAACGCTTGGTTTCCACTGAACGATTATATTATGGAACACTGAGCCTTCTGGAATACGGGGTAAGATGATGGACGGACGGCCCGTGAACAGTACATTCTGTTCTGAGCTGCAAGTTGGTGGCTTTCATTCTCGTGCTCAGTCTTGCACAGGTTAGCAAATTAGTGAGGGAGAACTTGAGCTCTCAGGGCTCTCGGGGAGCCTGTCTTGTTTGCCCTGGACCAGCGTCTGGCACAGAGAGCAGATTCCAGAGCCCGCGTGCCTGGCTGACCAGCTCTGGCCTCGGCGAGACCGCACTGCCCTTAGCGTATCTGCAGAGAGTGCAGGGACGGCCTCTCCGGGGCCTGTGGGCAAAGGGGGGGGGCGGTGCTCTGCCCTCTCTGGACAGTGGTCTGTCCCCCGTGGAGAGGGGCCTGGGGCTCCAGGGAGCGCCTGCGGGAGAGCTGACGCCTGCCCCTACCCGGGGCACACCCACTACTGGATCCCAGTTCCAGCCTCTCCCTGACCCCTCTTCCATCCGCGGAGCTCACTCAGGCACTTCTTGTGGGGACGCTGTACAGCTGTGAAGGTCACCACGGTGGCGGCCCAGGGACGTCTGGCTCTGTCTCCCCCTTCTCGAATGTGGGTGATGCTGATTTTCCTCCTGCGCCTGCACTTCTCCCAAAGGACCCCCACTCCCTGGGAGTCACATCTGTGTGGCCGTCAGCCTGACACCCCCTGGCAGCCTCAGCTTGGTCCGCCTCTCCCATTTGTGCATTGTGACCCTCCCCCCTTCCCCCCCCACGATGCCCGCTTTCCCGGAGGGTCAGGGCTCGGGGCAGCTGTTGTGGGCATCGTGCCCTGTATCATTCGGGGCGCTGTGCATTTCTTCACCTGGCCCCCAGAGTCAGAGGCGCCCCGAGCGCAGCGCCCAGCACCCCCTCCCCCTGCAGCATCCCTGGGGAGATTCCTGGGGCACCACTCCCTCCCTTCAAAGCTCTCCAGGGATTGTTGACAAGGCCTGGTGAACCTTGTAAGCCGTGTGCCGCCACGGGAACGCGCAGGTATTTGCGGGAGACGCAGAAGCCGAGCCCCATCCCTCGGTGCCTCGGCGTGACCTGCCCGCGGCCTCACGGCGCCGGGTCGTGGCTCCAGGCTGGGTGGCGACGAGGCGCTTTGGGCACAGGCCCGCTGGCAGGACCTCCTGTACCGCCGTTATTTTTATCTCCGCGTCGAGTGCTAATTGGTAGTTTACCTGCATCGCTCTGGCCCCCCTGAGACACAGCTCGTGGGGCTCCCCTGGCTCCGTCCTTGGCACTGAAGATACACACCTGTCTGCCTTTCCAGTATTTCTGGCAGGCTGGGGGGCACGGGGAGGGCCGGGAGGACCTCTCTGCAGCAGGGGGCAGAGCAGAGATAGCGCAGGACGAGCGGGTGGGGCCCTTGGGCTCCTGGCCGCCGTCGGGCCGTGCCCCTGCACGGGGACTCGGCCGGGGCCCTGGCCAGTTTGCTCAGTCCGGGGGGCGCATGCACACGCCCCACGCCCAGGCCGTCTGGGCAGGGAAAGGACCGGCAGGCGCCCCTCCCCCACGGGCCAGGGAAACTGCTGCCCACGTAAGAGGCTCTGGGCGCCCCAGGGGCCAGCTGTCTGCGGCCAGGCGGCACTGAGCGCCCTTTGTTTCTCGCTGCAATGACTTCCCTCTTTGGGTCAATTGTGTGACCTAATAGCTGTTACTGTGTCTGAACAAAGTGTGCCGCAGCAGCCCGGGGGGCAGCTCGCTCTTGCCCCAGCGCCCTGCCTGCCACCCTCCAACACCGGGCGCCGGCTGCTGCTTGGCTGGCCCTCTCAGGGGCCGCCTCACGCGGTGTAGCCGGTGCGGAGGTTAGGGGGAGCCCAGGGAGGGCTGCGGATGAGGGGGTGGCGTGGACAGGGGCCCCAGTGGAACACAGCCCATTTCCTGGGCGTTCTGCCTGGTCTGGGTGCATCCGCCAGCCAGCTGTGTGCACTTAGGGTGGCCAGGGTGAAGCCCCCGCGGGGTGAGCTGGCTCTTCCCTTAGCCTTCGCGGAACGTTCTGGAGGGAGCGGAAGAGGCTCTGCTGGCCTCACTGCAGCTGCCTTTGGCATCTGTCTCAATGACGACTCACACTTCTTTCCCGGGGATCCCCTGGGCAGGTGCGGAGCTGGGTGTGGTCGCCGCGTGCACGATTCGGGAGCTCCCCTTCCAGGTGAGGGGCTGGGTGTGGGGCCTCTGAGGTCAGTCAGCTGGGACGCTGAGGCTCTGTCTTGTCCACCGGTAGCTGTGGTCTGGGGTGGAGGGCATGGCCTCGGGGTCGGCCGGGGATAGTGGAGGGACATGGACGCTGCAGGAACCGTAGTCCGGTGGCCCCCTCTGCCTCCGTCGGGCTTCCGCGTGTGTGAAGCGACCTGTTGGGTTGGGCGGGGACACACTTACTTCGTCACCCCCTCGGCCATTGCCGCAGAGAGGGCCAAGTGGCCGTGACAGCAGCCAGCGCTGGGGGCAAAGAAGCCACCTGTGCATGAGGTGGCCGAGGGGTTTCCTAGGCATGGAAGCTGGGAGAGGCGGGCGTCAGAGAGAGGGGGACCCCCCCCCCCGCCTCGGTGCCCGGGATTGGCATGGGGATCCCCGGGTAGCACGGATTCTATGTGGCTTTCTGCCTTCGCTGTGCATTTTCCATTGGTGTTCAAACAGGGCACATCATGGCGGGATAGTGAATTGACCTTTTTTAGGGCTGTTGATAACGGCTGTTGTTTCAGCTTAAAGCAAAGTGTTAGCTTTTCCATCCGATCCCCTCTCTTATCGCCGGGGTTCTGTCGAGCGACAGGCCGTGCAAGCCTTTCTGCTGGCACGCACCTGTTAAGTGCACACCGCGGCCCCTGGTTGTGGTCACCCAGCCGCGCTCCGTCCAGGGCGAGGGAGGCCCGGCTGACACGTGCCTGAGATGGAAGCGGATCCTGGGAGGGGGCCGCCGAGGGGTCGGGGGCCCAGGGGTCGGTGCGGACAGGCCCCCCTCCCAGGCAGCGGTGAGGACGGGTCAGCCACGGCGAGGGTGTTCTGGAAAGCTCCTGAGGGCAGCCGTCACGCGGCGGGGCTGAGAGCCACCGAAGGTCCGGCAGAGCTCAGTCCTGCTGGATCCCAGGATCTCGCCGGCGCACAGGCTGCGATGGGGCCGGGGGGCCCTGGGGAGCCTGCCCCTCCAGCCTGCGCCGCGGCTCTGTCCGTGGTCCACACTCTGCGCAGACAGAAGGCTGGTGTGCTCCTCCAGGGTTTATCCGGCCCTCGCAGTGCACGTCCTTTTCCTCCAAAGCACACTTGGCCTTCCTGCGGGGCCTTCCTTACGCACAAGAGTCATAGCCCGTCGATATGAACGCGGCAGCAGGGCGCCCCAGGGGGGGACGCCTCTTGGGCCAGCGTCCCGGCGCCTGGTCACACGGGGGCCACACTTGGTTTGATGCCGGGCCCTCACTGTCCTGAGCCGCTTCGTATCGCTGGGCCAGAGACGCGGTCTCGCGGTGAGGGGCTCTGGTTTGCGCACAGCCACACAGAGCCACGCCAGGCCCCGCGCCCCGCTCCGGGGCCCACGCGGTTGGTGGGAGCGCATCCCTCACCGAGGGCGGGACCCTGCTCCCGGCCGGTTTTCACAGTCATATCCGGGCCTGGCCTCGTGCTGCTCTCTCTGGAGATGACGGAGCCACTGGGCCAGACCCGGAAGGGCCCCCGCCCACGTGGTCTCCAGACCAGACCCTCCCCTGCCACGTCTGCTTTCCCGTGGGCACTCGCCCCCTGCAGTGTCTCCGCAGCTCCTCCAAGGGCAGGGCCATCCCAGACCCCTCCGTCCCGGGCAGGTGCCATGTGCCCCAGCCAGCATTCAGCAGACGTTGGCCGAAAACCCCACCCTGCCGCTGCCTCGGAGCAAGGACGTGGCTCCTGGCTCGGAGCTGAGTCGGAGTCCCGTGGCTCACGGGGACCCGAGACGGGAGACGGGGACCCCAGAGGTCGCATCATCCCCCCACCCCTGCTTCTCCTGTCTCTTGCCTTTCATCAAGGCTCCTGTCCACACGGGGAGCTCCTGCAGCCCAACTGCCGGACGGGGCTGGGGGCTCATGGGGCCGCAGAGGGCCCAAGTTCGCACAGGACTCTGGGGGCGAGGGCCGCCATGCCAGAGGCGGCGCGTCACTTCTCGCTCTTCCAGAAGTCAGGGGGCACTCTGCTCAGGTATGCACAGGCTGACCTGAGGACCCGCAGGTCATCCCTGACAAGTGGGGACCTCGGTCCTTGTGACACAGCTCCGGCTTGGGGTCTGAGGAGCCTGCACGGGGTCAGAACCTTCCAGGGGGATCGGACGGAACTCTGACAAGTTCGGACTTCAGAAACCTGGAAAGGAATCTCTCCTCCTCCCATTGCGGCCTGGAGGGGACAGGAAGTCCCATGGGTGCCCGGACACTGTTGGGCCTGGCCTTCGGTGATACGGGGTCCTGTAAACAGGGAAATGGGGGCTTCAGTCAGGGTATCCCTGTGATGTGATGCCCCTGTCGGGTTTTGCATGTCCACCACCTGCCAGGTGCTCGGCTGGACATCACAAACGCACGGGGCTGGATCCCGCCCTCAGAGTAACTCATACGTGGGACAGGGAATCACGTACTAGTCAGGTGGTCACACAAAGAAGCACTGATTACAAAGATGAGGAGTGCACATAGTGTAGGGACAAGTGTGCTGAGTGGGGGCTGTGGCCTGAGAGCAGAAGGGCCTGTGACAGGGCTGTAGGTGATGTGTGTGTGCGGAGTTATCCGGGATGGAACAGCATGTGCAAAGGCCCTGGGGCAGGAGGTTCCTGGCATGTTTCAGGGCCTGTCTGGCCTGTGGTGGGGGCATGGAAATGGCCTGGGGCTAAGGTGGCATATCTAGAGGAATTCACTTCACTGAATTTTTCTTTAAATGTTTATTTTGTGTTTTGAGAGAGAGGTAGAGTGTGAGCAGGGGAGAGGGAGAGAGAGAAAGGGAGACACCGAATCCGAAGCAGGCTCTGAGGTGTCAGCACAGACCCCGATGTGAGGCTCGAACTCACGAACTGTGAGATCATGACCTGAGCCGAAGTCAGTCGCTTAACCAACGGAGCCACCCAGGTGCCCCCAGAGGAATTCACTTTAAAGGGTCCACTGAACAACCCGCGTTCTCGTGTGTGTATGTGTGTGTGTGTTTGTGTGTATGTGTGTGTATGTGTGTGCCCCTCTTCCGCTGCCCCCCACCTCCCCTGCTAGGCTGTGCTGGGGTCCCCGGGAACCCCGGGTGGGGCCGGCTGGGGCCAGGCGCTGGACCCTGCACCGACGTGCCAAGCCCCCCCAGCTGGCACAGGGCTCCTGGAAAGGTCTCTGCAGCTGTCCCGCGGAGTGGAATGTTCCCAGGCAGGGCCTGTCCCTTTCTCTGGAAGCCTCGGAAACGTGCCAGGAATAAGAGAGGCATCCTTGAGAATCTCCGGACCCAGTGGGAGTGTTCCCAGAGCACGACTCCCACCGCTGGTAATTAGGACTAGGGAAGAGGGAACCCCAGCGGCCTCGGTGGGTGCCCGACGAGAAGCCGCTTCCAGAACCCGGGAGTCTCGGGCCGGGTGTGGGGGCCAGCAGCTTCCTTGCTGTTGACTTTCCGAGCTCCCAGACTACGCCCCCGTCCAGCCTCTGCTGCGTGGCTGTGCGTGTGGCTCTGATTCGGTTCGGTCCCCTTCTGCTCCCGGTTCTGCCAGAACCACCAACCGTCTCGGAAACACGGAAGCGTCCTTCCAGAAAGGCATCCTTTCGAGTCTGAACGCCGAAAGACAAGCGGGCCACCCGTTTGGCTCAGGCACCGTGCCCGCGAGGGGCGGCTAACGCCCCCTTTCATCTCTGAGCCCCTCCTTTCCTTGTTTCGGTAACAAAACGCTTCAAAGGCAGCGTGTGGAAGACGGGGCTTCTCTCCCCTTCGGCAAAGGAGAACACCCCTCCCCCACGCGCGCTGTCCTCCGTGTGTCCCCCCCCCCTCCCGTGACAGCGTCCACCCAGAGCTGGATGGAAGGAAGTTTCAGTCCCACCCACAGCCTCTGGGGAGAGACCGGGGGCTGGAGTTGGACGAATCGCCAACGGCCACGGACTTATCAACATGCCCGGGTAACAAAGCCTCCACAAAACCCAAAAGGACGGGGTTCTGGGTTGGTGGCCCAGAGGCTGCCATGTGTCACCATGGCAAGGGGACCTCACCCTGTGTATCTCTTCACCTGGCTGTCGATCCACATCCGTTAACGTCCTCTGCAATGAACTGGTGATCCGGTGATCTCCGCTCCCAGGAGGGGGCGGTGGGGACCTCCGATCTGTAGCCCGTCAGCCACGAGCACGGGTGGCGATCTAGACCAGCCGGAGTGTGAGAGGAGGGGGCGGGGCAGCCTCGCGGGACGGACGGAGCCTCTAATGTGTAGGATCTGAGACCGTCCCCAGCTAGACCGTGTCCACATGGAGTTAAAGGGCAGGACGCGGGTCAGGGTCTGCTGAGAATTGGAGACCCATCTGGGGTAGGACGGACACACACCATCATAAGCCACAAGCAGGTGGGGTTTAAGGCCGTGTTGACGATTCAAGGCGAACACTTTCCTGAGGCCAGACGGGCACCGCGGTGGGGCGACAGTGTGACGTGGTGACTTTCTTTCTAGCGCGGGGCGGTTATGAGGCATGCAAGGCTCTTTCGTTTCTGTAAACGTGCACAGGGCATCCTTGGGCAGCCAGGCTGCATGTGGCCCTTTGGAGAACCTCTAACCTGCTGGTTCCTGAGTCCCATCTACGGAAGTAGCTATCTGCTCGGTGGAGCTGGCCAGAATCACAGGCACGGTGTCCTGTCGGAAGGGAAAAGGTCTCTGAAGTGTTGGCAAACCCCAGCTGTACTGAAAATGCTGCTCCCGGAGGGTCTCGTGGAGGGGAGCCCTGCCCGACGCATGGGATCTGGGAGACAGTGTTGCTGTGGTCCACGAGGACCCTGCTGCCTGCTGCTCTTCTGACCGAACCTGGGAGGACCGTCCATCCAGCCCCTGCACGGGTAGGGACGAGGGACTTACCCTCCGCCACATTCTTAGGCCTCCCAGGGAGCTTCCTGCCCAGCAGCCCCGAGCGTCTCCTGGATGCGCCTCCTGGATCTGGGAAATGAGCCACGGGCGCTGGGTGGTGGGAAATAGCAAGTAGTTCCTTCTGGAAGCCGTCGGGGCTGCTGCGTCATCGGGTGACACCAGGCTAGGTGTGGGGAATGTCAGCGTCCTCGCTGCGGGCGTGACGGGCCACGGGGATGGTCCCCCCATAGCCGTCTTTCCCCCTCAATGTCCGTAGATGCTAACGTCTTTGTAAGTTTGGGGAGCATTCACCCCCATTGGCTGAACAAGAATGGCAAAGTTGCAGCCCCTGGGGGGAGGGTGTCCCTGGCAGGGCTGGACCCCTTCCGGGTCCTCCTGATCCTTCCTTTCTGAGTAAGCGGGACATCCACACGGGCCCACAGGGGAGCCCTGTCAGGGCCCCATGGGTGCGACTGAAGCAGGGGACCGAGAGTTGCTTTCTCTGAGCCGCCACGGGCCACTCTCCATCTGTCATCACGCACCTCGACAGGTACAGTTGGCGGCTCTGTGTCCCCCCCTGGCCGGCCCACTGGGGCCACCGCCCTCCCAAGGGGGCTGGGTGTGGTTCCTGTGCTAGAATCCCGCAGTCACGTGACAGGCAGTCAGGCTGAGCGGCAGGTGTCCCGGGGCGTCCAGAGCCTCAGGCTGCCCCACCCCCACCCCGGCACCCCCTCCCCCCGGACTCTGAAGGCACCGAGGAGCCTGGGGACGAGTCTGGCATGGTCCCGACGGGACTTGCGGCCCTCAGACACTCTGGTCTCGGGCGAGGCCTTGGGGATGTGAGCCCTGGCTGACCACGGACTGACGGACCGACGGACAAGCTCGGAAGGCACGCAGGGTTTCCGAGGCCCCAGCTTGCTGGACGCGGGGGCCTTCAGAGCACGCTGGCGTCCGTTTGTTCCTCTGAGCTTAACTGGCCGGCATCCGGGCTGCATGTATCCACTCACCAGCAGCTCGTAGAAAGGGAAACCTTTCTGCCGTACAAGAAAATGGCATGTTTTCCTCCAGAGCCTCTCGGGACTGGCGAACGTCGAGGGGGTGTGGTCCATGCGGACGGAGCCCACGCGACGTTTGAGTAAAGAAGGCTTTTGTAAACTTCTGTCTCGGGAAGGGCCGGGGGTCGTGGTGGCCCAAGCTCGAGCTCTTATCAGAGTTACTGGAGGGATGCCCGGGGACACCTTGGCGCGGAGAGCAGCACGCCGCGTGTCTGCAGGTGCCATGTGGGGGACCTGCCCTGGGGAGGACATTCCCGCGTGCTCTCGGGCTGTAGGTCCAAGGTCGAGACTCAGCACGAGCCCACTCGGGCCGCAGCCGACCTCGCCGGGCGCTGGACAGGCCCACAGAGGACGTGCACTGGGTTCCTGCCTCCAACCCCTCTGCTGGGGCAGATGCTGTGGGACCCTGGGACCGTGAGCGGCGCCTCCAGTCCGGAACGAAGCCCCCGTGTGAGGACAACGCTACAGCTCACGACCTCCTGGACCTCAGCGCCGTCCGCCTTCTGTCCACTCACAGGACCCAGGCCTCTGGTGCCAGCTGAGGGACGGTCGCTGGAGACCCCACCTGACTGCGCGGAGGCAGCCGGGACGGCCTGAGGGTGTCCGGGCGGATCTCACAGAAGCCGCCATCTGACCAGGTGAGGGTGTCCGGGAGGGTCAACCTTCTCTACGGCAGCTGCATCACGGGCACAGCTGGAGGGACCCTTCAGGCGATGTGTCCCCGTCTGCCCCCGTGTCACCTGCAGGCAGTCTGTCTTAGGGCTTCTGTGGACCCCATGCCAGCTGGAGGGTCTTGGGGGCCAGGGGCCTCAATGGGCAGTCACTCCAGTGTGCCCCCGGTTGTTCTGGGCTGAACTGTGTCCCCTTCCCCAGAAAGATACAGTGATGGGGATGCCTGGGTGGCTCAGTCGGTTGAGCGTCCGACTTCAGCTTGGGTCATGATCTCCCTGTTCGTGAGTTCGAGCCCCGCATCGGGCTCTGTGCTGATGGCTCAGAGCCTGGAGCCTGCTTCGGATTCCGTGTCTCCCTCTCTCTCTGCCCCTCCCCTGCTCACACTCTGTCTCTCTCAGGAAATGAATACACATTAAAAACGTTAAAAAAAGAAAGATACAGTGTTGTGTTAGCCTCTGGCGCTAACCTGGAAACAGGTTCTTAGCAGACGTGATCGAGTTAAGAGGAGGGCATCAGATGGGCCCTGATGGATATAAGAAAAGACACAGGGAGGACAGCTTCTGGGAAGAGGGGCAGAGGTGTGAGCGATGTGTCCAGAAGCCAGGGGCTGACGGCTGCTGTCGGAAGCCGGAAGATGCAAGGAAGGATTCCACCCGGAATCCGGCAGGGAGCGTGGCGTTGCTGACAGCCTGACCTCTGGCCTCTGGCCTCCGGGACCAGGAGATGGAACCGTCTGCTGTTTACTCTGGTTTGTGGTGCTTTGTTGTGGCCGCCCCGGAACCGAGACTCTGCACTGGGCTGCCCTTTCGTGCTCTCGGGTCGGGGGTCTGTGGGTATCAAGGTCCCCCGGTTAGTGATTCCATTCCTGGCCGCGGAGTCACCGGGAAACAGGTGACCACACCTGCCGAGGGCCTCCACGGACACAGCACGGCCATCTGAACCCCTCATAACCCTGCTAGCTGGGCATCATCAAAGCCGTCTTGCAGAAGGAGAAACTGAGGCTCAGAGAGCACCCTGTTCCGGGCTCGTAGCGCTGGGTGAACAGCCACGAGACTCTGGGCTTTCTACTAGCATATGGTGGCCTCCGGACTCCGTGCCCCCCAGACCTCCAGACTGGAGACCCAGAGGGGCAAGGTGTCGGCACAAAGAGGCAACATCTTACGGCAGAGGAATGACCGCGCTCTGAGCCACATTTATCTGTTCGGCTCAGTTTCTGTGATCTCGACCAGGCTGCTTGGGCCCTGGGCCTCCATTTGCCTACCTGTGAAATGGGTATAATGGTGCAGTTTCTGTTGCACTGTGACGGGCAGGAGCGGTGGTTTGTCTTGCCCGCTCTGCTTTTGCAAGATCTCCCCTCACGCCGAACCCACTGAGACGACAGCCGGCGGCGGTCCAGGACCTCGAAGCTTCGGGGGAGCTGGGGCCCACGGGGCCTCGTGCCATCAACCCCTCACGCCCCGCCCCGGGCTGGACGGTGCCACCCGCTACGTCCCGTTCCCTTGGCGAGCTCACAGTTAGTAACACGTGTGTTGGCGAGGAGTGGTGCCCGTGGGACCCTGGCCTCGGGGGAGCTTAGCGAGGGCTGTTTTGTGAAGGGGCAAGGTGCTTCTGCAGGTGGCCGCGGCCCCTCCTGCCTCCCATCCTTCCCACCGAGCTCGCTCACGCCCGAATCCTCCGCCGATTCCTCTCGTTTCTTTGCCCTCCTTGTTTCCACCGTGGACACAATTTTTTTAGTTCTCTGAGACAGAATGAAATACTATCACCTCTGGTTTTTTAGATCCTACGCTCGTCAAGATACACACACGTTGCAATCATTTTTGGGCATAGCCTGGGAGGAAAAAGTGGGCCGAATCAGAAGGTCACATGTACCAGCAGCAAGATAATGACACGCTATTTTTATCTATCACCTATCTGCCTATCAGATATAGACAGATATCTATATATCTATCCCTTATCTCTATCTATTTATCATCTATCATCTATCTGTCATCTATCTGTCCCTTGTCTCTGTCTATGTGGGGAAAACGTACACCTGCTTGGCCAGCCCACCCAGAGCAAAGGCAGAACATAAAAGTGGAATGAGGCGCGCCTGGGTGGCTCAGTCGGTTGGGCGTCCGACTTCGGCTCAGGTCACGATCTCGCAGTTCGTGAGTTCGAGCCCCGTGTCGGGCTCTGTGCTGACAGCTCGGAGCCTGGAGCCTGCCTCGGATCCCGTGTCTCCCTCTCTCTCTGCTCCTCCCATGATCACGCTCTGTCTCTGTCTCTGTCTCTCTCTCTCTCAAAAATAAATAAAGATTAAAAAATATTTTTTTTCAAAGAGGAACAAGAACATCAACAACAGGTTTCAAACTCAGGGCCAAAGCTTCCTTTGGACGCGCGCTGAAGAACCACAACACGAAGCCCAGAATGTTCTTGGGCAAACCCTGGGAATTCTAGTCACAGCCGGTGCCATTCAGGCTCCACAGAGAAAGCCAGGACATGAGGCCACTTAGCAAGGACACAACAAGATTTCCAGCAACTTTGTTTTCTCTAGAAGGTGTGAAGTAGCCAAATCCCACAGTTGTCCGTGGAGACACCGTCTGCCTGCCCGTCTCTCACTGGCTGAGCCCCCTGTTGTCCCCGTCGGTCCCCCGGGGTGTTCTGAGGGGAAGTCGGTCAGTTTACACAAGCTTGGAGGTAGGACTGCCCTGTTCTGTCCGCAGCCCAGATGGGACCTTTTCCTTTGTCACCGGTTATCGCGGAAAGGAGGCGTGTGGAAGGCGCTGTGGTCAGTGTTCACGGGGGAAGGCAGCACGCTGAACACACACAACCTGTAACGGGGTTCCCCAGAGAAACAGAGGCCCCAGGACACATGCTGCCGTAGGCACAGAAGGAGACTGAACCCAGCAGTTGGCTCGAGAAATGCCACCATCACCGTATGTGAGCGGGAGACGCAGGAACGGCAGTGGAGCGATTCAGGCCGAGACGGGAGGACCGAGAGCCACTACCTCCGATGTCCAAGGACCAGAGAGGACGGACATCCCAGCTCAAGATGAGAGAGTGAATTTGCGGTTGTCTTGCCGCCTTGTTGTTGATTAAATTATGCCCACGCACATCTGAATCAGATGCTTATCTCTTCGGGAACACTCACAGACACACCCAGAAATAATGTTTTACCAGCTCTCTGGCCAGTCAAGTTGACACAAAATTAACCATCATCAGAAAACCTGGGTGAAGGCCGTCTCGGTTCAGCCCTGTGTGGGGCAACCGACGTGGATGTGGCTGCGGTGAGCTATGGGTGCCCCGGGAATGCCTTCCTGTGGCGTCTCTCCCAGCACGCTCGGGGCCTGACTCCAGGAGCGTCCTGGCTGCCATCACGCCGGCCATCGCCTCCCACCCCCCGGGAAGCCTTGCTCCCCCCCGGCTGTGTTCTCTCAAGTGCAGGGCTCTCCTTTCCCAGGAAGTCTGCTTTCCAAGCAGCCGTGGCGCCGGCAGCTGGAAGCTTTTTTTAGGGATGAGCTGACAGCTCAGCATTGGTACTGAATGTTCCGAGTTGGCCTGGCCCCTGCAGGGTGCACCAGAGGGAACCACACAACGGGAAGTGGAAGGGCTGCTCAGCCCTGACGCTCCCCGACATTCCATTCGGCTGCCTGGCGTGCCTTCTCTCCAGCTCCATTCAAAGAGCAGCTGCTGGACCCGTCCGTGTGTCCTTCCCCTTCCCTCGACTTCCCGGTGTCCCTGGCTTTCCTGAGCCCCAGCCTGGCTCTGCAGGAGGGAGGAGAGCCAGGCTGCACCCCTCCCCTCCCCGCCCCGTCAGCGGCCGCAGGAGCCTCAGTCCGAGGCCTCTGGCAAGCCCGGCAGGCCCAGGAGGAGCTCAGGGCCCTTGCTCTCCGGGGAGGGGCTTGGATCCCGGGACACAGAAGCAACATGTTGTTCAGTAAACACTCCCTGCATCCAAGGCCCCTGCCTTGGAAACGCTGCAGACTGCGGGTAACGAGGGACATTAGACTTTCACTTCCCCAGGCTCACGGCCAAGCGGGGCAGCGGGAAACTCACAGCCAAGTGGCCGTCCCCGCTCCCGGGGGAGCGGAGTCTCCTCCTGTGGGCCAGTGCTCTCGGCCACGGCCCCGCCGCAAAGCTCCCCTCGCTCCGCCCCGTGCCCCGTGTCCCTCTGCAAAACGGAGACCCCCTCCCCGCCAGCGCCGGCCTGGAGGAAAGGGCACAGGAGGGGGGCGGGCCCGTGGGCGGTGCTGGGGAGGCCTCGCTGCGATTTCAGCCCCCAGGCCGCACAGACGTGTTCCCGGGGGGCCCGCGGGCTCCGGGGAAGGGCCCCGGAATGACAGCGCCTGTGCGGTCAGCTGCCTTCCTAGAAGGCATGGAATCTGCTGTCCTGGTCAGGGTGTGACCTGTCCTGTTTCCTCTCTTCGGCCACCTCCCTGGCCCTGCGGGGGCTGCCCCGGACCAGGAGAAAGGGGGTCTGGAGCTGCCGGCAGACCCCTCTGTGCAGCGAGGACACACAGCGACTGGTGGCGTGTCTGGGCCTGCTGGGGGACAGGGCATGACCGCAGCCCACGGGACTGGGTCCTCCCCACTCACACCGCTCCTGGCCGAGCACGGGAGCCCCGAGAGGTCTGCCCGCCGGCCCCGGGGACAGCACAGGGGCCCGCCTCCCCCTCGGTCACAGGCCGCTGTGGGGACACACGGTGGAGGCAAGGAGCCGGGCAGAGGCCCAGGCCTGGCGGGGTCACATCCAGAAGAGGTCGGTGAGGGAGTCTACGCAGGGTCTCTCATCACCACCTCCACGGGCCAGGACCAGCGTCCTCCCTCCCAGCCCGGTGCCCGGCCGACCCCCCGGGGGGTGGGGAGCAGAGAGCGGCGTCTGCCCACCTTCACCTCGTCCACGACAGGCGCCCTGCTGGGCTACCACCGCTCCACGCCTTCCCGGGCCCTGTTCCCAACGGCCCCACCCCCGACACTTCCCAAGTGTGGGCAGTGGAACTGGGGACAGACAGAGTGGGCCTCGGGCAGTCGTCCGGCCGTCTTCCGAGACCTCAGAGAGCCTCTGCACAATTCTTTTTTTTTTTTAATTTATTTTTGAGAGAGTGGGAGAGACAGAGCGTGAGCAGGGGAGGGGCAGAGAGAGAGGGAGACACAGAATCCGAGGCAGGCTCCAGGCTCCGAGCTGTCAGCACAGAGCCCGATGGGGGGCTTGAACCCACGAACCGTGAGATCGTGACCTGAGCCGAAGTCGGACGCTCAACCGACTGAGCCACCCGGGCGCCCCGGGCTCCATGCAATTCTTACAGCCTGGAGTGGAGCAGGTGCCCTCCAGGGCAGGCCTGGGCGGCTTCTGGCCACCACGTTCCCTGAGTCCCGAGTCCTACTGTTCACTGTCCCCGGAGGCCTGTGGCCAGAGACCCACCTCCAGCGCGATTTCCCCATCTCCGCTCCGGGTGGTCTCAGCAGGGGCAGGGCCCGGGGTCTGAGAAGGCAGAGGTCAGGTGCTCAAGTCACCGAGCGGAAGGACCTGGGACCCTGTGCTGCCTGCACGGCCGCTGAAATCCTGCCACGTCTTCAACCTGCCACCATTTTGCAGCCTTGGCCTAAGAGTGTCCAAAGTCAGTCTCCTGTCTTCCTGTAAAGGCACCCCACGCGTTGCCTCAGCCCTGGACGTGGCTGGAGGCTGAGCTGGAGGCGGGTGCTGGGCTCTGGGAGAGGAGGGATCAGGAGCCGCAGGCCAGGCTGTGACTCGTCACTGTCGATAAAACAGGCTTGCTGAGGTCACTCTGCTCTGATGGCGACTCTGCCTAGCGAGGGCCAGCCCCAGTGCCGGCCGAGAGAGTGAGCGCTCCCTCCTCCCCCTCAGAGAACTTTCTAGAAGGATGCTGGGGATGGGGCTCTGGAGCCACGTCGTCTCTATGCCAGTGTCCGTCCCTCCCCGTCCTGGTAATGTCACCTCTCCAAGCCACTTCTCTTGCTTTAGGCTTGTGTAAGCTCCGGGAGTGAGATTCGCACGCTGGGTCCTGGGGCAGGCTGCATTTCCCGACGAGGTCACACCAGCACCCCCCACCCCCCACCCCCAAGCGCTTCTTCCAGTGTGACTGACCTTTCTGCCCAGGGTCCCTGTCCCCTGGAGCCTGCCACAGGAGCACAGAGGCCCCCGGGACCCTCTCTCCGGCTTTGGAAGACGCTCCCACGGCCAGCCCCAACCCGCCAGCCGGGAGCGCCTGCAGCCAGTACCCCTTCCCCTAGCTGACTCCCGCAGGACCCTGGGCCAGAGGCGCCCAGGTGAGCCCTGCCCCAGCTCCCGCCCCACAGAACCAGGAGACGTCTCGAGGATCGCGGCTGCTCTCAGCCACTGCGTTTTGAGGAGTTTTCTCGCTTAGTCGTTGTGCCGGAACAGGTGCGCGACAATAAGGGAATTCATTTCCACGCTCCTGAATCTGAGGGCAGGCTTCCCAGCAACGTGGGGCGTCTTCCAAAAATGTGGACCGTATGCCTCACGTTATGAGTAAAATACCTGTTGCCTCCACTGACCATCCCAGGACCGATTTCTAAGGTTTCGGGAAGCGGCTCTTTGGTCCGTCATAAAGTGGAAAGCGCGTCCTATGCCACACCCCTCTTGGGGGTCCCCAGGCCACCTCACCCCCAGTCTGTACAGGTACCTGGGCTCTCACTCTTTCCTTTTCTAAGCAGAAAGTTGCTGGAAATAACAAGCAAGGGGCCGGTGACCTACAAGTTTGCCTGGACATCTGGAAAATAATGTTAAATATTTATGTGTGATCCGCAGCAGATAACACGTTTGCTGTGGGGAGCTTCAGTTACGAAGCGAGCCAGTGGAGGAGGAAAAGAAACGTTCCCTGTAGAGAAAGCGTTTTATATTCCTGCTTGAAAGATGGCTCTTTTCTGCTTAAATGTGTGTGAAAAAGTGAACCGTGCTCACAAAGGAAAGTTGTCGGAGAGAAGCTGAGTGGTTGGAATGAAGGGGTGCCCTCGGACTTGGAGTCTAAGGGCAGAGCAGGAGCGTTGGCTGGGAACCCCCACCCCCACTGCCCATGCAGGACTTGTCAGGTCCTTCTCGGGGCAGCTTCCGGGGTGGGGGGACTACTGTTCCTCGGTCGGAAGCCAGGCCACTGTGACAGGGACCGGGTGTGTGCTCACCCTCTCCCTCTCCCTCTGGGGCACCCAGTCCCGCTGCAGGTGTATGTGGCCTTGAGAGCTCTGTTTGCACTCTGGTCCCTTAGTTCCTGCATCATCTTTCACGTTCTGCTGGCCGGATGTGGAGGGCCCGGATGGCGACAGGCCCTCTGGGTCCTGAGTGACTGGTGGAGCGGACCCCCTCCCCACCTGCATCCGACTGGGGCGGGGGGAGGGGGGAGACGCACGCTCATTGCGTTAATCCGCAAGCTCATCTCGCCTGGGCCAGTGTACCTGCGGACACGTGGAGGACAGGTGCGCGTCTGAGTTTTCCCGTGTTTGCGGACTTCGCTGGTGGTGTTCTCGGAACAAGTGAGAGGGAGAGGCGTGTGCCTTTCTAGGGACATGTGGCTCTGCGTTTCCCTTCCTTTGCTTCCACAGATGGAGGAGGAGGAAGGGACTGGGCTCAGACACGGGATGGGCAAGAGGACAACGTCAAGCTCTCGGCATCGCTTGCAGAAGGAAAGCCCTCTTGGGAGTTTCCGCACGGGTGGGCCAGCGAACGCGGACGTACGTCCCGCGTGTTTGCCTTTCTTTAAAGCTTATTTATTCATTTTGAGAGAGACAGAGAGCACGCTCACTTGAGTGGGGGGAGGGCAAAGAGGGAGAGAGAGACTCCCACGCGGGCTCCGTGCCGAGCTCTGCGCCGTCAGCACAGAGCCTGATGTGGGGCTCGAGCCCACGAACCGTGAGATCGTGACCTGAGCCGAAATCAAGAGCCGGATGCTCAACAGACTGAGCTGCCCCCCCCCCCCCTTTCTTTACACCTGTTCCTCGCGGTGGCCTGGCTGAGCAGCCTCATCTAAACAGTTCGGCTGGATCGTTCTCATCGCTAGCCACAGCTGGCGGGAAAAGAGCGAGTGAGTGAGGACATGACTTGTAATCGAGCCCTGTAGCTGGCCGTGTCCTGGGAAACCCGGCGTCTGGGACTCTGGAGGGACACCCAGGCACCCAGGAAAGGACGGAGGTGAAGTGGGGGAGCGTTACACTTGCGGTCCCCAGGCTGTGCTGTGCGTGCACGTACACGCTCGCCCATACAGGTGCTGTCTCTCTCCTGCCCGTGCGCGAGGCACCTACCCCCGCGGGCCGTGCAAGCCTGCTCAGAATCGGATCCCCCGTGGGCGCCCACCACCTTCAGCTCCGGGGCGCACGAGCTCACCTTCGTGGACAGTCGTCAAGCGCCACGTTTTCCCTGGAAAACGACGAAGAGAAACGCGCAAAAGGCTGCAAACAGGGACTGCAGTCTCTGTGCCCGAGATGGCACCTTAACCGGTTTTGTTGTGGATTTTCCTGTCCAAGGGGAGACCTTGCGTGGGGACGTGGGGACGTGGGGACACCATTTCTGTTCACCATTACGTATGGCTGAGCCGCGGGCCTGGCCGCGTGCTGTGGCCAGTGGCTGAGCCCGTGTCCACGCAGAGGGCTTTATTGCAATTAGGGCCTAGAAACACCCAGGTTTCCCAAGTAGATTAGGAGGCTCTTTGGAAACTGGAGCTAAAATCCACTATGGATAGAATCCAAAAGCTTGCCTGTGTCTTTCTCTTCTTTTCCACCTTCTCCTCCTTTTTCTGAGCTACAAGAATGATCTTGGCCACATCCTTCTATCTTTTCAGTGTCCAGGGGGTTTGATTTAAAGGGTTTTTTTTGTTTTTTTTTTTTTTTTTTTGCACAAACAGCATGCCATGAATGCTTGGGTCTGCAAAGAGCCGGCGGGATCCCGGCCACAGCAAGTTACATCTGACCGCTGAGCGTCTAGGCGATGGCGATTTTAACGTGGCTCGCAGGAGTTGTGGTTCCCCGCACAACCTGCTGACGCGTGGGACGGCGAATTCCAAGTTTATGATTGTGTCTGCTCCCTCCTCCCGCGGGAGACAGGTTCCTCCCCGAGCTGTGGCTGCTCGAGAGGATGAGTGGGCTGTGGAATCGTGTTCTGTTCTTTTCAGCGGGCAGACTTGTCTTCTTCACGCTTGGGGAGGCGGGGGCCGTGGCCATGATGTTGGGGTGGTACCTACTCGGGCTCCCCCCTCAGCCTCACTTAAAAAGCGGCTAAAAAGGCGAATCTCCCAGCCTGAGCCATGAGGCCCAGACATGAGGGCTGGGGCGTCCCCAGGGTGGGCTACCACATGGATGTGACTGCAGGGACCCCAAATTCCTTGACCCTCCTCCAAGTGGGGGGTGGGGTCCCCGCCCCCCTCCCTCCATTCCGGGTGGGTCTGTGGCCACCTCACCCCATTACCTAGCATTGTGGGAGGGGGGAGGTCGCTGACTTCGGAATCCTGGAAGATTTGCCTGGTCCTTTTGGGACACCTGCTCTCAGGATGCTCCCTCCCAACGTGGCGGCATGCTGAGAAGGAAGCCCAAAGCCCGTGGAGAGGCCACGTGCGAGCCTTCCCAGGGTCACCGGCCCCATGACTCCGGCCATTCTGGGGGGACCCCTGCCGGGCATGCGGGCTCAGGGAGCAGAGCGGTGTCCCCGCCGTGCCCAGCCCGAATCCTGACCCACGGCACCCGGGAGCACGGCTGATGTGTTCAGCTGGGGGTGTGTCCCACAGTAAGGGACACCCGGGTCCCAGGTGGGTCTCCCTTCCTGACGGACCTGAGGTCCAGGGCCGAGGTGGCAGAGGCGCAGCCTGCAGGCGTGGGTCCTTCCAAGCGCACGGCCCCCTCCGGCTGCTAGCCGCCACCCCTTCACACGACGGGGCCAGAGAGCGGAGCCGGGCTGCCCGTGGTCGGCGGCTCCCGGTGGCTCCAGCTGGCCGCCCTCTCCTTGGATGAGACCCTGTCCCGCTGGGGGGCCGGGCTCTGTAGTCATGGGCACGAGGCTCGGGCAGCTCTTGGACGAGGGAAGACGGGGTCCACCCGAGAGGGAGGTGAGCCGGGAGGAACGAGGCTGCCTCCAGGCCCAGCTGGCTGAGTGTCCTCGTCCCCGCGATCTCTGGACACGGCCGTGCTGGCCTGCCGCGTGCGTCTGTGGCACGTGCTCAGCCCCACTGTGTGGGGACGTGACCCACACACACCCTTTGCTCGGGACCCACCGTGGCTCCTCGCCTGTGATGCGAGCGCGGAACCGTGGGAGCCGTTTTGTCCCGTGGACCCAGGAGAGGGAGCAGGGCTGGGGTCTGGGCCGCCTCCTGAGGAAAAGGACGGAGCCCGGGTGAGCAGTCGGCGGGAGCTTCCCACTCTGTCTACTTTTTTAAAACAGTTAAGACTTCCTCCCTTCCTCCCTTCCTTTCTTTCTTCTCTTTCTTTCTTCCTTCTTTCTTTCTTCTCTTCTTTCTTTCTTTCTTTCTTTCTTTCTTTCTTTCTTTCTTTCTTCTTTTTTTCTTTCTTTCTGTATCTTTCTTTCTTTCTTTCTAAACAGTTTTAAGGTTCACAGCAAAAGACTGTCCTTGCCCCCCAACATGTACAGCCTCCCCCACCATCAACACCCCCACAGGAGGGGGCATTTCCGACAGCCGACGTATCTACACGGACGCATCGTCATCACCCAAAGGCCACAGCTTACTTAAGGTTTACTCCCGCTGTTGCGCAAGCCAGGGGTTGGGGCACATGTGTAATGGCCGGTGTCCTGCAGGGTTGTCTCGCTGCCCCAAAAGTCCCCTGTGCTCCAGCCTTCACCCGTCTCTCCCCAGCCCCTGGCAGCCGCTGATCGCTTTACTGTGTCCGTAGATTTGTGTTTTGCAGGATGTCATAGGGTTGGAGTCCTACACTGGGTAGCCTTTCCAGGCCGGCGTCTTCCACTTGGCAAAACGCCCTTCAGTTTCCTCCGTATGATATTCTGCTGTGTGGACGGACCACGGTGTTTTGATCCGTCACCTCCTGGAGGACCTCTCGGAAGCCCCACGTTCGAGCAACTGTGAGTAAGGCTGCTGAAACACCCGTGGGCGGGTCTCCATGTGGGCCGAAGCGCTCAAGTCACTCGGCGAAGCGCCAAGGAGCCTGGCTGCTGGGTCGGCTGGCAGAAGCATGTTTAACTTTGCGAGAAACCGTCACACCGTCTTCCAGAGTGGCTGCGTCAGTTTTCATCCCTTCCAGCAGCAAGGACGGCTCCCGCCGCGCCGCGTCCCCACCAGCGCCGGCTGCCAGCGTCTCGGATTCCGGTCGTTCTGTTAGGTATAATGTGGCATCTCATTGTTTGCATGTAGCTGCTTCCCTGGTGTGGCGACGAAGGCCGGTTTCATCGGACAGACCTGAGCGGGACATCCCCACCCTGGAGCGTGACCGGGCAGGGAGGGGGCTCGGGGGGTGCGGCCCAGACCTGGCCGTGTGGCAGGGGGGCTGGCCTGCGGGCCTGGTGGCTGAGACTTCCTGTCGTCTCCGGCCCCTCCTGGCCCACGCGGTGGGTCCCTCGCACCACACCTCCCTTGGCTGGTGCGGAAGCCCGTTTGGAGGCTCTTCAGGGAGAGGGGCCGGTGAGAGGAGGGAGGGGGGAGGAAGAGAGGCTTCTCGAGGGGCGGGACTTGGGGCAGCCACGTCCTTTCTTCTGTGGGACACAGAGCCTGGAATGTGCCCTTGAAGCCGACTCTCAACACCCACAAAGCAGCTCTTTGAGCAGTGAGCTCATCTGTCCTCCCTGAGTGACTCCGGGCCCGTGTCACGCTTCTCCATCTGGGAGTGGAGAGAGGGACACGGAACGCCATCCCAGCCACAGCGGGGAGGGGCCGCGGCAGCTAAGTTAGTTTGGGCACCACCGTCTTGGATGCCGAGTGCACGGGCAGCAGATGTCTGGCTAGGACGTCAGTGCGCCCCGGGGGCTCCACCAGGCAGTGGGGGACATCCCCCTACTCACTCCCAGGGACGGAGCGTGTCCAGATATGCAAAGACGAGGAAGCAACTAAGAAGAGGAAAAACAAATGGGCAATAAATAAGGCGGGAAAGAAGCAGCCGCTCCCGCTTGGACGCCGCCAGAAAATCGGGGACCTGAGGCCAGAAGCCAGGTCCCCGAAGTCGCTCTGAATTTAGCGTCACTTTTCCTGGGGTCTTGAAGGCATTTTGCTCTCGGGCTGGGGCTCAGCAACAGCGAGTCGCTGAACTTCCAGGAACAGTCGTGGCCAGGCCACTTGCGCCCGGGGCGTGCAGGGGCCGCCCCTGTTCCTGTGTCTGGGTCCTGTACCCAGTCCGTGGGAGGGACCCAGAGCCACGGGGCTCCCAGCTCTCAGTGCCTGCACCCCACGGTGGGGGCCTGGCCGGGGGCGGGGCACGGGGAGACCGGCACACTGCCCACCCTGCCCGCCATGTCTTCTCAGGACCAGGGCTGCCGCTCTGAGTTGAAGAAGTGGCCAGGAGAGCGTGGAGGCGGGAGGACAGGGACCCAACAGGGAGCCCACGTTTTGGACTCGGAAGATGCCGAGACTTGCGCCTGGTTGCCCGCCGTGTGCAAGTATCTAGGGCGGGGCCTCCGGGAAGCAGGACCTGATGGTAAGCAGTTGATTTGGGGGGTGATCACAGCAAGCGATCTTCCCTCCCACTCCACGTTCCTGGCTGAGGGTGTCAGGACCCCAGGGCCGCTGGGGCTGTGACGGTGGCCGCTCCGGGGCACTGGTACGTTATGTACAGGGACCCTTAGCCTGGTGATGAAAGTTGAAAATATTCTTTCTCTTTCCCTGCAAGTGTATTTCGGGTTCCTGTGCTCCAGGATCTGCTGTCCCTGGACGGCTTCCGGGTTTCGTGTATTGCTCGGGCAAGTCGTCCCTGAGCCAGGCTCATAAAGATCCCCTCCCGCATTTTCTATTACCTGCACACTTTCTGTCACGCACCGATACGCTGAACCCAACCAGTGTTTGTCCTGTGTGTGCTGTGAGGGACTTGGGTCTCTGCTCTGCTCGGCTAGGTGGTGGTGGCGACGGCATATACTCGTTGTACCCTCACATTCCTTCCCATAGTTGCCCGGCCGTGCAGCCCTACTGGGTTTCCCACTCCCTCCTTGGAATTTCCTGCATTCCGGCAAAGGGACTGGGTTCCCTCCTTCCTCCTTGGCTCCTGTGTATCCCTGAGAGACCCCGGGCTGACTTCTGCTTCTCCACAGACCCTCATGGCAAGTATCCTGGATCCTGACTGACCTTGCTGGGCGGGAGTGACGTGACCTTCCAGCTCCTGTCCCTTCCCGGACGCACGGACGCACCCACTTTCACACGTGCTTGTCTTTGCAGATGATTCCTTCCGCCTAGAATGGCCTGTTCTGCCTCTGTTCTCCTGTCTGGGTAAAGCCCATGTTTCCCTCACACCAGGGGCCACCTCCGGCCTCTCACAGGTTCTCCCTGAGCCGTCTGAGCCCTGAGCAGTGAGCCTTCCCCTGGCTGAGTCATGCAGGTCAGAGCCCAGACATCCAGGCCTGGTCCCTGTACCTTGTGACGCTCAGGCCTGTCTCTTGTTTTTGCAGGGCCTGGAGCCTCGAAGGGGACACAGCCGAGGAGCCGGCTGTCTCTGGGAGAGGAGGTACGTTCTGTGCAATCGGACGGGTACGAATCTGGCAACAGAGAGGAGATGGGCCGGAGGCGGTGGAGTCTCGCTGCGGCCTGAAGGTCGGGTCGCCCTGTGCGGCCCTTATGGGTTCAGCTGGAGGGATGTAGCCAGAAACCATGGCTGGATGTCCTGCCCGGCCTGTGAGCAGCTTCTTTGCAAAATGGATGAATGAATGAGTGAATGGGTAACACATTTTGTTCTTCAAATCCCAGAGCCTTCTGCAACCCTGAAAACATGCGGGCCCCTGGACGGCCTCACCAGGATGGGGCCGCCCAGCTCCACTCAGAGGGAGGGACGATGGCCAGGTCGTGTTAGGATGACCACCTCCTGGTCGGCCCTGACCTGCCGTGCCTGCCCGGACGGACACCTCCCGTTCAAACGGTCTCCCTGAGCCCTGGAATGGGAGCAACGTGGCTGGCCCTCTCCTGCCGAGGGAGGTGTTGGTTTCCTGCTCCCTGAGGGTGCAGACCGGCCGCTCGTCTGCTGAGAGGTGGAGGGTCACCCTGGACCTTGGTCTGCTCAGCTCGGAGTCACTGAGGGAGACCAGCCGCTTTTGAGCCTCAGATGCCGGCCGGCTCCATGGTGGAGGCACCGCTCTGGTCGGTGGGACTTTTCCTGCCATGTCTCTGTCAGTCCATCAGCAAGCCTCGCCCCCAGCGGAATGTTCTGCAAAGCTGGGATGGCCAAGTACCAACACACAGGCGCCCCCTCCCCCTTGGCATACATCACAAAGTCATTGCAGGCAGCGTCTGGATGCAGCCTCAGAATCTTTCTCCCCACTTGCCGAGAACCCTGTTCCAGACCCTTCATGAACATTCTAGACCATCTGTGTGGCTCGGTCAGTTGGGAGGCGTCTCGCAAGCCGGCTACTGGCTGGAGTGCAAATGCTGGCCCGTGTCCACAGTGGGAGTCGCTGACAGCACTGGGCGGGCACCCGGTAGGGGCTCCCAGCGCACTTGTCCTGATTCCAGGAGCGGGGAGACAGAGCCCAGGCCAGGCGAGTGGAGGGCAGCAGACACACCCAGCAGGACGGTGGGGAGTAGACGCCCTGTGTGGACACGCCGTATGCCGGGGCTTCCTCCTGGGAACTGCACACGAGATTGGCCAGCATCCGGCGGGAGGTGAAGCCAGCGTTTCCAGGAGGCCAGAACAGGTGCTAGAGGTGTGGCTGCCATGCCGGCCCCGCAGCCTGTTTTCCAGATGGGGACACTGAGGATCAGAGAAGTCAGGCGACTTGTGTGGGATCCCTGGTTGGTAAACACAGAGCAGGGTTAGAGCCGGCTCCTCGGTTCTTGTCCATGCGAGATTCTCTAAGGAGCGTCGGTTGTTGCTTCCTTGGGATCCACTTTACCACTTTGGGGACACTTCCCCTTGTTGGAAAAAACCTCGCACTCTCAGGACCAAGGCTGAGGCTGGCGAGGTCTGTGGTCCCCCCCTCCCGGGTATGACAATGAGCACAATCATCTCGCTGCGGTGGAAAATGGCTTTCCGCTCCGAACGACCTGTTAGAGCTTCAGAAGGTGTTGCCTGAAACTCAACGGACGTTAGTTAAATGCTGTGTTTGCTAGTAATTCCCCGCGGTGCAGGCGAATTACGGCGCCTTGAGTCTTGCACGGCTGGGGTGCGTGAGATGTGGTGCCCGCCAGACCCACACTGCAGCAGGTGGCTATGTGAGCACCCTACCCCGGCCTGTCCCCTCCTTGACGGTGCTTGGTGCCAGCGGCTGGGACGAGCCCGCGGAGGGGAGGGGGAGGGACGCTGTGAGGGGGGGAGCTGTGTGTCCTGATGATCCGTGGCCGCCCCCACCCCACATTTAGAGGTTTCGAGCAGCAGTCATTTACTGTGTGCCCTGACTTGTGGGTGAGGAATTTGGGCAGGGCTCGCCCTGCTCCTCCTGGAGCCGATGCAGGTCCTGTGGTGACACCCAGCCGGGGGTGGGCTGGCCGGAGGGGTCCAGGACCACTTTGCTCACGGGGGGGCGGCCTGGCCAGAGCACCCACACTTGGCCTTTCCAGCAGGGCCCTTGGATTTTCTCTTCCAAGAGACGAGGGGGGAGCTATAAAGCTAGTAATCTGGCCCCAGGTACACCGGAAGTCCTCCTCTGCTGTGCCCGCCCCCCCCCCCCACAGTCATGGGAGCCAGTCTGCCCCCCAGGGAAGGAAGGCGGCCGCCCTCGGCAATGGGCGGAGGGAGCAGGAAAGTCTTCGCAGCCTTCTAGCATCCCCTGAAGGACAAGTGCAGCCACCTGGGGGTGGGGCAGCGACAGGACAGGGTCCTGTGAGCCCTTCCTCAGCACTTGGCGCCCTGAGTCTGGGCTCTGGAGAGTCAGTTTCCTGTACTTCTCCAGTGTGGTCCCCCAATCACTCACTGCCCTTCCCGGGGCCCCACGAGCCTTCCCCTGGACCCTCACTGCCCCATTGAGGTTTATGGGGACTTTGCTCCTCCCTTCCCCTACCTCCCCTCCCCTCCCAGTCCTCTCCTCCCCTGTCCCTGCCCTTGCCCCATCCCCCACCCCCCGTGGGGGTGCACCCTGCCTGTGGGCCCCCACTGGCTCCCTGTGCATTGTCCCTGTTCCCGCAGGTGCCTGACCCACAGGGCACATTGAAAAATAATTAGCTCGGTCATATTTTCATAATAACAGAACATGACAGCAATTCTATGATCTGTTAGTAGTGAAACAACAAATGCTGATACATACCCTGAGAGGTCTGCCTCTGGGGGGGGTGAGAGGGGGCTCAGAGTTAGCAGGAACCTTCTAGGGACAGACCCTGTGGCCAGCCCACCACACACCAATCACTCCTGGGCCACATGCTTTCCAACACTTCTCTGAGCCACGGCCCTGTTCCTCCCGAAGACAGAGCAGGATCTGAGTCCTGGTCCCTGGGCCTCGTGGAGGCAGGGCCACGTGGCTATTGCTACCTCCTGTCCCAGATGTGGCGGTAGAGACGTGGGCTTGAGTCTTCCCGCCCAGAGCTTTGAGGCCGGTCTGCAGGCCCTGCGACCGCCCCCCCCTCCTGCCGTCCGGTTCCCCCGGGGATGCTGGTGGCCACGGGCTGGGTTATCTTCAGGTATGGGGAAACCAGAGGTCCGGGTCAAACATCTGCCAAAGTCAAAGTCCTCCTCAGCAGAGAGGGGGTGGGCTCTATGCCCCCTGCCGGTGCTCGGCCAGAGCTGAGCATGGCCACCCCTGGGGCACCAGGCCACGATGACCACCCGTGCGGCCCTCACCCACGTGGCCGGCCTCTCCCCCGCCACCAGTGGGGCCACCAGAGACCCGGTCAGCCGGTGTCTGGAGGCCCAGGGAGGGAGTGAGGCCCCACGGCCGGGGGGGTCTAAGTCAGACGCTAAGAAGCAAGGAAGTTTCTGTGGGCGGACGCAGATGCAGATCTGTCTCCTTCTAGAACAGCCCGAAGCTTCCTTCTTGGAAGTGAACGCATTGGATGTATTGGCGGGTGCACGGGCCTCACCCCGGCTCAGCTCCATCTGGAGGGTCACCTGGTCTTGTGAGTGTGCTGCACCCAGGCCACCTGGCCGAGGGGCCAGGGCGACGCTGGCTGGTCCCGCTGCGCCCAGGAGAGTCACCTGTCTTCTGCATCTGTGTTCGGTTCCCATCTGGGCCTGGCTGTCCCTACTTCTCCCATATCTGAAGAGCCGAGGAAGCCCCTCATGCTGGAGGCCCCGGCCGTGCACGCGCCCGCAGGGGCTCCGAGGAACTTGATCCAGCCTGGTGAAAATGTGGCAGAGAAGGCTTGGCCTCATGTGTGGTGTGGTCACCATGGGGGCCGTGCCCGGAACAGGCCTTCCCAATGCCAGCGGTCTCTAAGCTGCCATCCTGTGTCTTCTAAAGGGTCCTCAGCAGGTCCGCAGGCGAGCCCAGAGTCCTGTCACTCACTTCACCCGATAGCCCTCTTTCAAGCCCTCTGGGCTCCTCATGGGGCACGTGGAGCCCAGAGGAGAGCCCCCCTTTCCCGCCCACCCTGACCCTCCATGCTGCAGCCGGTCCCTGTGTGTCCCCGGGGCTGAGTGACGCCCAGGAGGGAGGGCGTCCCAAGGACAGGTGCCTGAGGGTGGCCTCAGCAAGGTGTTCGTGCCCCCACGTCCACTTCCACAAGGGCGAGTGGGGAACCCCGGCCTTCTCACGTCTCTAATGGACTCAGGCAAATCACTCTGGCTTTTCCTTAGTGCACTTATCCCACAAAGGGGACCCCGGTTAAGTTGCATTGAGTCTCTGCAAGGCCCTGTCCTCTTTATAAAGACAATTTCCGTCTTGAGGGTCTCCAGGCCCCAGTACCTTCTGCTCTGACCTTGCTCGGGAAAGTGGAGATGGGGACACTGAAGCATCACGGGAGACGCAGCCCAGGAGGAGCGTGACCGAGCAGGGGACGGCGTCTCTGTGCTGTTTACAGCTTTCTGCAGCGCTCAGTGATGCCGTGTGGGCTCCAAGTGCGCAGGTAGGTAAAATGTGTTCTGGGAGAAACTTCTAAGAGTTTATACTTTTCTCCTTTGGCAAGAACGGTGTGCCTGCAGTCACGGAGGAGGCTGCGGGAGGAAGGCCGGCTTCTCGGGGGCCACTGTCTCCGGGTGGCCTGGGCCAGCAGACCCGGCTGCCGGTGCAAGACCTTGTATGCATTTTGCCGACTGCCACCAGCTGCCACCGTGCTGAGGCCACCAAACGCTCTCACGCTGGTGCCTGGGGAGATGTGCACACAGCTTCCACCGATGGGAAGTTGGAATGCTGCAGGCGGCCAGGCCGGGAGCGCAGTGAGTGGAGGTGTGCGGGAGCGGAGGCGCGGCCACCTCTGGGACACGCGTGCAGGTGGAGCGGGCAGGCCCTCCCGTTCGGTGGCTCCCTGGCCCTGTGCGAACAGGCCCGGCAGACAGAGGATGCCACTGCCCCGGCCCCTCTCCCTGCCCCACCCTGCCTCAGCTGGGCCAGCGGGCAGGCTCTGTCTGTCCCCCGCTCTCGTGGCAGAACACTGCAAAGCAACACGCGGACCTGAGGGGACCCTCCCTGTCGGGACCCCTGCAGAGGCTCTCGGTGCACATCCCCCCGGGAGCCTGCGCTCAGCAGAGGGACCGCCTCCACTGGGCTCGGGTGCACACCGTGAGTGCCAGGGCCCCGCTGGGCCACCGGAGGGCCGGCCGTGGGGGAGGGGCCGTTCCTCCTGCCAAGAGGCTTCTTCCCAGAACCAAGTGCTCTGGAGTAAACAACGCTGAGAACAGAGGGAAACAGCATCTCCTCCGCGCTCACTGCCCCGCGGCTGCCTCCTCGGTTCACTGGAAACGGAACGGGCCTCGGTTGTGAAATTCTGCTCCTGCGTGGTCAGCACCTCCCGCGTGCTCCCGGCCGTGTTTATGCACAAACGATTACGTGCTGTGTCGGCCTCGGGGGGAGTCCGGGCAGCAGACAGCCGGCCCGAGAGGGAGGCCGGGGGCACGCACACGTTGCACAAGCCGGCCCCGGGCCTGGATCCCCCCGTGCCGGTGGCCCCGGGAAGGCGGTCAGCTGACGCTGGGGTGCAGGCTGCCTGGAAGCTGGCCCCAGGGCTGAGTGCGCAAGCTTGTGAACCCGCCTCGGGTGCCGTCTGGACGCCGACGACAACACTCTGCGGCCGGCCTCCGTCTTCCCCATCTGCCGGGGCGCGGGGATGGGTGGCCCCCCTTGCGTCCTGGGGGGGACGCAAGTCTCCAGGGGAGGGGTGTGGCCCACTCACTGGTGGGAGAGGAGCTGACCGGGGCCCAGCTCTTGCCCTCTCCCCCGGGGCTGCCCTGACCCGAAGGGCAGCAGGTATCATTGCCCTCGGAGCAGTTTAGAGCCGGTCCTGTGGGCCGTGTGCATGGCGCTCGGGGCCCTCACCATCTGTCAGATCCAGAGCTGTGCAGGGGGTAGGCTGAGGCCCCTCGCAGTTGCCGGTTTCTGCTGCCTTATTGGAGGGAAGGGGCCGGGAGGTACCACAGGTTTCTCTTTCCACTGGCTTGCATTATGCCGCCCAAACTCGTGACACCAGGCCCCCGGGGGCCCTGTCAACTCACAGCAAACGAACAATACGTTCAAGCTCTGTGCGCGGTGCTCACGGCACCTGGTGGGGGCCACGGCTCGGCTTTGGGACTCCACACCTGCTCAAGTGAGTACGTCCCTGTGGGGTGTCACCCATGCAGCTGTGACGTGTCTGTACCCCAGGGTGTCGGGAAGAGAAACGGGACACAGAGTTCTGCAGGCAGAGGGAGACATTTGAGAGGGTCTGAGGTCAACTAGGATGTCAAGGCAAAGTACCAGGACGCCACACTCCCCTCCCCCCGCCCACACCAAGGGTCTTAAGAAAACGGGTCCCAGAATCCCTGGAACAATGCAGCCAGCTTTCACTCCACACTCTGTTTGCCTGGTCACCCAACAGTCCCCACCACTCACCCTCCTGGGCTTCTGTGGGCCATCTGGGAAGTCCCGGGGGGGCCCCATCACCGCCCCACTCTGGTCACCAGGCTGGAGGGAGGCAGGTGAGCAGGCTTCCTCAGGGTCCCCCGGGCCGACAGGGGCGGCCTCTGTGTGCGTGCTGCGCCCCTCCTGGGTGGGTGTTGGCTCCGTGGGAGGTGTGGGTGGGCCACACAGCCCCATGGAGATGTCAGTTTCCAAAACAGGAACATCTCCCAAAGTCTACGGCCCTCCGCTTAAGGACCAACCTCACACGAGGCCTGGAGCCCAAGCCATACTCTGCTGCTGACAGCATGACCTTGGGCAGACTAGACTTTCATGGGCTGAGAATATTGCCTCCTTGGAAGAATGTTCCGAGACATTTAATGGGAGAACGTGGGTGAAAGCCCCGAGCTCGGTGAGTTTTAAGCACAGTTAGTGCCTTTCTTCGTCATTGAAGAAACAGGATGGGGGGAAACGGCTGTTGGGAACAGGCTGCTGGAGAAATAGGCCACACAGGCTCCCCACCCCCACCCCAGGCCGCTGTCAGAGGGCCCAGAGGCCCCGGAAGCAGGAAGCACAAGACGTGGAAGAGCCCTTGGGTGATGGTGAGTGCGCGCGCGCACACACACACACGTACATACTCACGCACACACCAAGACCCAGCCCCTTCCCCGGGAGCCTGCTTTCCCACGTGGGGGCAGAAACGTGGCTCATTCCAGGAAGGCTCCCGGCTGAGCCAGCTTTCCAAGTGTGGGTGTCTCGCAGGGTGCCATTCACAGGGTCTGGAAATCCAGAGGCCACGAGGGTGTGAGAGGGGCCACGTAGGGCCCGCCACACGTCCGGGTCCTTGAGTTTTGCTGTAGGACTTGACTGAATTTTAATGGTACATGGCCAAGGGTGAAATTCACCATGATGGGGATTTTTCAAGACTCCTCAGGCTTTATTCCGCCAACACTGGGGTGAGGTGCTGGGATTCTTGGGGCTCTGTGGCCCTGCAGTGTCAGAATCATGGGTGTCTCTGATAAAGGCAGATACCTGGGATGCCCTGCCGGCATCTGGTTGGACCAGGGTCCGGGCATCTGCATTAAAACCCACTGATGAAGGGGCGCCTGGGTGGCTGAGTCAGTGAAGCACCCAATTTCAGCTCAGGTCATGATCTCGTGGTTCGTGGGTTTGAGCCCCACATCAGGCTCTATGCTGACAGCTCAGAGCCCGGAGCCTGTTTTGGATTCTGTCTCCCTCTCTCTCTGCACCCATGCCCTCTATTCTCTCTAGGTCTCAAAAATGAACACTAAAAAACAGAATTAAAAAACCCCACTGATGAAGACAACTAAGGGAAATCACCGGCCAAGACAAACTCTCCTCCAAAATCTAATTATTGGGGGCCTGCTGGGCACGTGCTAGGTCCAATCTGGTCCGACCCCTCCCGGGGTGGCCAGGCGATGCCCTCCCGAGAGGGCACCAAGAAGAAAGCCTGGGGCTTTTCTCTCTGGGTCTCTTCTGTTTCCCTGAAAACCCTGCCAGGTGTAACCTGCTCAGAGGCCGACCCTTCCCTCCCCTGGCATCCTCGGGGTCACGGGGACGCATGAAGGTACGGCTTTGTCACACACGCTTTTGTCACGTTCTGATCCCGTACGGAGTGGGGACAGGGAAGGCGGCCCTCCAGGACACTGCTTGGAACGAGGTGTTCCGGCCCGCCTGGCCCAGCCGCCACCCGGAGAACCCGTCCGGCCGCTCTCGGGAGGACGGAGAGCCGGAGGGAGCCGGGGCAGGACCGCCCCCTCCACTGCGCATGCGCCCCCTCCTGCCGAGACCCGGGAAGGCCCCGCCCCTCCCCAGGTGAGCCGGCGGCGCCTCTGTGATGTGGTCCCCGAGGCCCGAGGCCGCCTGGCAGCCCGAGGTGGCTCCGGGAGCCGCCCCCCCTTCGCAGCCGGCCCTCCCCTGGAGGGTGCAGCCATTCCTAGACTCCTTGGAAGGCTGAGAAATCAGGGCCCAGAGAGGCGGAGGGAGGACTTTGCTTGCTCAGGACTCTCATCCGCAGGGTGGATCAGGGTCCCCGGTGCAAGCCCGGCCCAGCGCCTAGGCGGATAGATCAGAAAACACGGAGGGATTTCAAAACCAGTTCCGCTTTACCTCGTTTGCTTTGAGTGTGCATCTGTGGTCTCCACTCAGCCTGATGCGCCCGCTGCAAATATTAAAGTCATGAGCAGATCAAAGGCGGGCACCTTCTTACGTTTGGTGGGGGCCTCGTGTTACTCCCAGGGCGCGGTGTTTTTGTCTGTGTACTGATCTTAGCAGGGAGGTGATTTGAAGAAGATTAGAGATGCCAGCAAATCTGGTTTTGAATCCTGGCTTACGAAGGCACCAACTTTTTTTTTTTTTTTTTTTTTTCCATAGCTGCAAGGATAGAGGCCCCGTGCTCCACCTTCACCCTGCAAAATGCCCGTGTTCACCGGCTGGACGCCTGTGGAGCAGGCCCCAGCCTCCAGTCTCTCTGTGACTTGTGATGGCAGAGGCCATCAGCAAATGTGGATTGGTCGTTCTCCATGGGGTGGGGAGACCTCATTCTGTGTGTGCTGTTCGATTCGGGAGCTCAAGGGCTCCTCTAAAAGGAAGCGCTCAGTGCCGAGGGATGTGAGCAGCAAGGAAGACGGTCAGCAGGATCCAGTTAGCCATCCCCTGGGGAAGGGACCGTTGTGTCTCTGGGGTCTGACCCTTGTACATGGGACCCATGGATGAGGCCCATGGAGCACAGCCAGAGCAAAGTCAAGGAGAAGGTCTGGCCCCTGTTCCTGGCTGTGCCCCAGGATCTCTCTTTGCACCCAAGGACGGCTGATGAACAAGGCCCTGGTGGGGGGAGGGGCACCTCTGCAGACCTTCCCCTTTGCCTGGGTGCAGTGCAGCCTGGGCACATGGGGGGACTGGGAAGTCACAGCCCGAAGGGGCAGGGAGAACAGGAGACAAGCTTCTGTCTGATCCCAGCCTGGCTGACTGTCGCTTGCAGGGTCTGGGCTCTGTCACCTGTCTCCGCTTACAACTCCATCACCTGTGACAGGAGGTGACGTCAGCTCCCGTCTGTCAGAGGTCATGTGTGCTTCCTGGGCTCCATCGTCACAGCAGACCCGTGAGCCGGGCCTGGTGTCTCCTTTGGCTCCCACGCAGGGGACGTGTGTCTCCCAGAGCTTGGGAAAGCTGTCGGCGCCCCACAACCAGGCCAGCACAGAGATGGCCTGTCACCTGCCGCCGGCTCCGATCACTGCTCTGTAGGGCCCCGCCCCGCACCTGCTTCTGGCGTGAGGTGCAAAGTGATGACCCAGGAACAGATGTGAAGTCAGGGTCAGGGCTCAGGCTGCCTGGCTCAGAGCCCTGTCGTCCAATATGTGAACCTTTAGAAGCCACACATGTGGGGGCACCTGGATGGCTCAGTCGGTTGAGCGTCCGACTTCAGCTCAGGTGGTGATCTCTCAGTTTGTGAGTTCGAGCCCCACGTCGGGCTCTGGGCTGACAGCTTGGAGCCTGGAGCCCGCTTCGGATTCTGTGTCTCCATCTCTCTCTGCCCCTCCCTCCCTCTCTTTCTCAAAAAATAAATAAACATTAAAAAAATTTTAGAATCAACACATGTGGACCTAGGACTGACGGGTAATTTGGATTCTTGGCAACATGCCAGTGCTCCTGGTGCATCTGGGCTGGCCTGGGCCTACAGAGCCGGCACGGGGGGGGGGGGGGGGGGGACCAGCGTGCTGGAGTCAGGGACTCACAGGCTGCCCTGTCAGGCCCCCTGCACCCAACTGACCTTTTGCAGACAGGACTTCTGCCACACTGGTCCAGGCACTGAAAAAGGGACTCGGTGGGTCCCCAGAGGTCCCATCCCAGCAACTGAAGTCTCAACGCCTCGGAAGACAGAGCCTCGGAACTCGTGATGGAACACGCAGAACGCAGGGCTGGGCCTCGCCCCCTGTGGGCTGTGTTGCCTCTGGCGATGACACTGGTCATGCGCAAGGACGCACAGTAGTTCTCCAAGGGGAAGTGATGGGAATCTGGGGGGCGTTTCTTGTTTGAAACCAAGGTCGTTGGGACGAGTGGTATTTTGTGGGCAGGGTCAGGTCCATTTTGCACTGTCAGCTGCTGGATTGGGCGAAAGACCCACGTGTGATGCTGGGGATGTGGGAGGATATGGCGTCCACCCCACGTCCGCCCCAGACCACGCCTTTCTTGCGTGGTTGAGATCCACCTAGAGCTTCCAGAAGTGCAGCTGGGACCCAGGAGGAGATCCTGGCTCCGTTCGGCTCCGAGCTTTGCGCACAATCACAGAAAATGCCGCGCAGGGCGCCCGAATCCTGAAATGGCCCTGCACCTGCCGCGTCCTCAGAAATGCTACGTGTGACGAGGCGGTCCGAGGACCAGATTGCATCATCCCGGGAAGTTCTGCCTGAACACTTGCTGCGCCAGTAGATCTTCTTGGACGTGACTTTTGCTTAGTTCTCGGGCATGTTGCTACTCAGGCGTTTCATCCTTTCTCTCTCTCTCTCTCCCATCTGTCATGTGGTTGTGGACACACTGTGGTATCCGAGAATCTCACTTCAGGATGGTGGAGGGAGTTTAAGAGTATTCCTCAGGAGAAAGGTGGACTGGTCAGACTGTGCACACGCGCGTGCGCACACACACACACACTGCTGATGGACACGGCCCCGTAGCCTCCCCCCCCACCCCCCACCGGGCCCTGGCGAGCCTCCCTGTGGGTCATGAGGCTGCACACGCATCTGCCCTGCCCTGCCCTGCGGGGGCCCCGGCCCCGCCCGGGCCAGCTCTGCCTGTCCCTCCCCAGCCCCACACGCCAGGGCTGATGCATCCGCTCCCTCAGAGCCCTGTGTCCGGAAAGTTCCAGAGGTGGGAGAGTGATCGCTTCCGGGACGTTTCAGGGGTGCTGGTGCTGTGTGTGCAAGGGGTGTGAGGCAGTGCGGTGGGAGGAAGAAAGGAGGGCCGCTGGCCTCCCTGGGCTCTCTCTGTGTTTGGGAAGGAAAACAAAGAGACCCCCAGAGCCACTTCCTGTCCGTCCGTGGCCCCCCTGCGGGGGGGAGGCTGCCACGCGTGATACAGAGCTTCCTGGTCTGGAACAGACACTTCACATCCGCGACAGCTTCTGTCTCCCCCCGAGCGGGCCGGGCTTCTTTGCTGACCCCCCAGCGGCCTTCAGAACAGGGCCAGGAGAGGGTCTCAACTCTGGAGTAAGATCCTGGAAGTCAGAGCAGGGCGCTCCCGGGAGACCCCGTGGCCAGACATCCTGCCTCTGCCTGTGGGAGTTCCGGCAGGTTCCGGGGACAAGAGGGCCGAAGCCAGACTCGTTGACACATTCCCACCGTGTTCACATTCCAGATGATTCCTGGTTGAACAATGCGAGTGCCAGTCACCCCTGCTCACTCGGGCGCCGGCAGGAGGTGCGCGTGTGTGTGGGGAAGCATGTGCACTCGCGCTCGCACGTGTGTGTGTGTGTGTGTGTGCGGTGTTTGCAGTGAATGTTCGCACATCGCAGAGTCCCCGGAGGCCCTGGACAGGTGTGGTGAGTCAGTGGGACTCACCGACCCGGCTCCGGCCCCATCCATGTCTCCCGGGGTCTTTTGTCAAGCCCGTGGGCACATCTCCTGCTCGTGTTTGGGAGACAGACGAGCAAATGTGACGCGACGCGTCCCTGAGGCCCGGTTCCCGGGTGAATCTGCAGCTCCCGCACCTGTCCAGGGACAAGCCTGCCCGGCAGGGGTGCCTGGGCCGTGGGGGCCCCACTGAGACCCCGGCCTTCCCGGGGGCCGGGCCCTCCTCTGTGCACACAGGCTGGGGTTCGGAACCGGAGATTTCCGGATGTGGGTGCAGGGAACTGCCACCACCCCGCGAGCTGACGTGTGACTATTTTGTCCTCAACCTAAGTGGTGGAAATGAAGCCTCGTGTCCGTCTGTTGAGGTTGGACCTTGTCCGCAAATGAGAAAGACTTTGTCGGGTTTCAAATGATCTATAAAGCATAACAGACCCGCCACAAACAAACAAACAATGACCTGGACCCTACTGGGCCTCACAGGCACGGAGTCCGCGTGTGCACGCGCTCGCTCGCTCGCTCGCTCGAGGCCTTAGGGCAGCCATGAAGGCAAAAGTCAGCCTTGGATGAGCCCCTCGTCAGGGCCCTGCTTACGGTGGCCCAGCCGCTGTCCACGCTGCCGGGGGCAGGTGGCCCCTTGTCCCGGGGGTGGGGGAGGCGGATGGGGGCAGAGAGGCCGGGAGGCTGGGAGGTCGGGGCTGAGCTCTCAGCTCTCAGGCTGGCAGCCCCCTCCTCTCCTACCCCCCCTCCCCACCCCACCCCACCCCCAGGCCAGGAGAGCCTGAAATGCTCTGGCTATGAGAGGGGCCGCAGGTGGGAGGTAAGGTGGGACCGGGAGCGGAAGAGCCAGGAGGGGAGCCCTGTTGCCCAGCGGGAAGGGGGATCGCCCCGCTGGTAATCTGGAGGCAGGGTTGGGGGAGGGTGGGTGCCCCTGTGAGGACAAAGGGCAGTGGTCAGAGGTGACCCTGTGTCTGGCGGGTTTGGCCAGAGAGTCCCTCCTAAGTGCCGCCCTTGGGCCAGCCGCAGCCACCGAGCTTGTACAAGTGCTCCTGTGCTGGGGACAACAGTGTCTGGGGAAAGAGCGAGGGGCGCTTGGTTGTCATAGTGTCATGCTGCACTTGTCCCCCGACCCCCCCCCCCCCCGACCCCTGGACTGCAGAGCCTGGGGGCTGGGCCAACCCTCTCCTGCTCTCGGAGAAACCACTTTCAGTGTTGGGGAGCATTCTGGGGGGCTGCTCTCCATGCGGAGCCTGGGGGCTGGGGGGACCTGGAGGACAGGGCTGCAGGGCATATGAGACATCACCGGTCACAGCCCATGGCCCCGAAGGGGACGCTGCCCAGATCTGGGGCTGCTCAAGGCCCAGTGAGCCTGAGCCTGGGTTTCCTATCCCCTCAGACCCACGGGACCTAGAGTTGGCTTCAAGTTAACTAAAAAAATTTTTAATATTTATTTATTTTTCAGAGGGAAAGAGAGAGAGAGAGAGAGGAGAGAGAGAGAGAGAGAGACAGATCATGATAGGGAAGGGGCAGAGAGAGAGGGACACACAGAATCCAAAGCAGGTTCCAGGCTCTGAGCTGTCAGCACAGAACCCGACGCGGGGCTTGAACCCATGAACCGTGAGATTATGACCTGAGCCGAAGTTGGATGCTTAACCGACTGAGCCACGCAGGCGCCCCTCAAGTTAATTTAAACAAAGATAATGACCTGTGATATTTTTGCACAAACCGACATGCGCCGTAAATGGAAATTTGTGGATTGTTTTTCCCATTTGGTGGAGCCAGGGCACCTGGCTGGGGTGGAGGGTCATCTGGGGCTGGAGTTGAGAGCAGGGGAGACATTCTGAGGAGGGCGCTACGGGAAGGAGCCAGAGTCTAGAAGCTCCTAATCACCGTTTGTTTTCTTCTCTAGTTGAGGGTCACAGAGAAGCTTTTAAAATAATTGTGCAATAAAAAAAAATAAGAAAAAAAATAAAATAATTCTGCAATACACTAGGCACACAAAACCGTGTATACAACTTAGGCGCCCGTTAGAAGGAACAGCGCGAAATAAAGACACATCCGGGAAGCCCCCACCCTGCTTAAAGGGAGCGCGTGACCACACCTCCCGACATTCCAGCACATTCTCCTCCCTTTGCTTACTGTGGCTTCAGTGACCACTGGCCTGAAACCTGCGTTAACAGTCGACTTACCTTGTTTAAGATATTACCGCACGCAGACCCATTGCTAAGCGAAAGATGGCCGGATTTTGCCAGTTTTTGGACTTTCACAACGGAATTACGTTGTGTAAATTGTGTGACTTGAAGTTTTCTTCTCGTGAGCTTCATGCACTGGGAGGCCTGGGCTTGTCCACTGCCTGATTTCCCTGCCCCACAGTGTTTCACTCTCGGGATTGTGTGAGTTGTTTCCAGGCTTCGCCGGGGCAAACCATGTCCGTCTGAACATCCCTGAAGGGCGCAGACCCGAGAGTGGGCAGTCACGCTGTGCTTCCAATCCTGGCTACTCAGTCCCTGCTCGTGTGGCCTTGTGTCGGGGCGCAAGTCAACGTACCCCCTGTGTTCTGGGTTCTGCACCTGTAAAGTGCATGCATTAAAAGGCTGTCAGGAGAATTAAGTGAGCTAATGTAGACAGGGCACTTAATTGCCTTCTGGCATGGGGTCCGTTTAAAGATTAGATATGATGATAATGATGGTGATGGTGACGGTGATCATCTCCAGTGTGCACGTGCCCTGTGTGCTCATTCCCAGTGCGCTCAGACTTCGTCCCCATTTGTGTGCCCCCTGTGTGCCCAGCCCCGCTGCATTGCCCCCTCGCCAACACTTTCCAATGTTCTCGGCGGGCTCTGCTCTCCCGTCCGTATAAACGTGTCTCAGTTGAGTTGAAAGCTATCTGTGTGGCAGTGAGAACAAAGCTGAGGGCAGAAGAATGGGACGTAGCCCCCCCCCCAGGCACCCCCATCCCTGTGGTCAGGGGGTCTGAGTTGAGTGAAGATGCGTGTGCTCCGTGGAGCCTTCTGGGGGCAGGTGAGAGGGGCGAGGGGCTGACCTGAGACCAACGTACCGAGAGCACGGCTTTTCCTTGGCTCCCTGATCTTTGGGAGGAAGGGCGGCCGCTGGGATGGGAGGGGTCCCCGGTGCCGTGCTCGGCTCCCGCTCCCCCGCCAGCAGCCGGGAGTTCTGCTCAGCAACCAGGCCACCGTCCATCTGCCGTCTAGAATAATGAGCTCAGCCCTCGGCTGCTGGCACAAGCCAGCTTTCCTTCTATTCACTGGATTATCCTCACAGTTCCCCATTGTGTTTGCTAATGGCCTCACAGGGCGCAGCCTGTTACCTTTCCCCCCCTCTGCCCGCGGCTCTGGGGGAAGGCCTGATCTCTCTGACCTGAAGGGCTGGGCGTGCGGTGGCAGGAATGCGGCCAGTGCCTGGGGACCCGGGTCACCCCCCCACCCTCCGGCCCTCACCGCAGCCATCGGCCGGGCCTCAAGTGTCACAACATCGTAGGGGACGCCCTCCCCTCCTCGCGACCTGCTTGGGTCACCACATGGCCCATCTTCTGTGTCTTTTTAAGTCCTACCCCAATTAAGCACATGGCTGTCCCCATGGCTATGACAGATGGCCCGGGTGCCTGAGGTGGGTTGGAGGCTGTGTAAGGGGCCCTCCATTCACCGACGATTTCCTCATCACCTTCAGAGAAGAGGCGACAGGACCGTGTGGCTGGACTCACGGCTCGTTCTGGGTTCCAGGCCGGGTCCTGCAGACAGAAGCTGTCAGAATAGTTCCTGTCCCCTTAGTCTCCCGCCACGACCTCCTTGTGCAGCCGAGGGTGTAGACGGGCAGAAAGGGTGACACGAGAGCTCATGTGGCAGCAAGATGGCTCACATCTCCTGGGGGGGAGGGTGGTCTGAAAACTCCACCATCAGGAAGGAGTGTCCTATGGTAATGACACCAATAAGTGGCTATTGTCCTTCCGGCTTAGCTGAGGGATGGATCTGTTTACCTAAAAAACGAGATGTCAAAGCACAGAAGCCCCCAGGGACCTGCCCTGACTTAGCGGAGTGTTGCTCGCTGCGCCCAGCTTTCCCGGGGGACTCGGCTTCTTGGGGGGCTGCAGGACACCGGCCACTGGCCCCTGGGCGGCTGCTCTCGGACCCCCACAGGTCCCTAGCCCCTGACGCACACTTATGGGGGGCGGTTCCCGTTGGCGCGTGTGTGAGCACATGTGCGTGCCTGCCCCCGCGGAGGCCTGAGCGCACGTCCCAGACGGCTGCCGGCTTTGTTGTCTGAGGCACAGCTTTCTCCAGATTTGCTGATCTTAAAAGCGGTGACATGCCGTGTCAGATCTGCCCAAAGTCCAGGCACGTGGCCACGTCGAGCATGCAAATGAGTCGGACGCTTGCCCGTGGCCTCGGGGCAGCGGAGCCAGCCTCGCCCCCCCCCCCCCAAAACCAACCCCCAGGCCCAGCAGGTGCCGTGCAGGGCAGGTGTGCGGCTCACCATATGCTCTGGCCGGGTCGGGTTTCAATTACCCACCAGGTGAGGTGCAGAGGGTGTGGAGAGGGGCCCACGCTGCCTGCGGCTGCATGAGTCACCTTCGGGCATTCGGTTGCTCTGCACTGACAGCTGTTTTGTGTGCAACTTTGGAGCCGGGACAGCCCTGAAACCCTGGCCACAACAGGCAGAAAGGGACAGAAGCTGGCGGGGAGGGGCTGCGACCGCCTGCCGGGAGCCTCCAACCTGGGCGAATCTTTCTCAAGTCTTCTGCGTTTTGGAGAGCTCTGTTACACCCTTAAGAATGAAATCGGGGAATACCACTCTGTTTCTCACGTGGTGCCACGTTCGAGGACCCACAGTTGGGAGTTTCCCCGTCCGGCACGGTTGCCACTGGCCGCACGTGGCCGCTTAAGTGTAAATTATTTGAAGTCGAATTTAAAAACATTGGTCTCTCGGTGCTGAGAGGTGGGGTCCTGGATAGTGTGGAGAGAGAGCACTCCCATCACTGTGGACGTTCAAGCAGGTGGCGGTGACTGGGAGGCTCAGGGAGGCGGCCCGGGGCTCCATCCTCAGAGCTGGCCGGGGTGCAGGTGTGCCCCGAGAAAGGCCTCCAGAGAGTCAAGCGTGCAGGGACCACGTGGAGCCCTCCCAGCACACCCGGCCGGGCTTGGCCGGCCTCAGTGGCGCATGCTTCCGGGGGAGTCTCTCGAGCCCCGGTCCCGCACGCCCGGAGGAACGCTTGCCCCGCGTCAGACTTCTTGCCGTGGCTCCCGAAGAGCGTTCATGCAGCCGGACGGCCCCTCCGCGGGTGCCAGCGTGGGGCCCGAGCCAGGAGCCTGCAGCGTCTCTCAGCCGGTCTGGGTCTCCCTCTGTAATTTATCAGATGATCATGTTTGCAGCCAGGGGGTAACGACACACGCTGGGGTCTCTGAAACCGAAGCTCTGGTTCTCAAAGGCGCTCAAGTGCAAGCTGGGCCGCGTGCGCAGCAGGGAAGGGGTTCGGACGCCAGCGGAGTCGGGGGGTGGGGGGGTGGGGTGGGGGTGGGAGGGCTTCGCTAGCGGGGCAGCATTTCACAGCACGTGCGGCCAGCTGTTGCGAGAAGAGAAAGCACCACCCCTCGGAAGAAAGGGGGAGATGTGCATCTGAGCGCGGGCCGCGGCCCCTCCCGCTGCCCTTGTTCTGGGGCGGCAGGCCCGCGACAGCTGGGTGTCACTAGCAGCTGCTTTTTCCTGGGGAGAAATTAAAAGATTAGGGGACGTGGGCACGTGCTGGCCTCAGGAGCCCAAACAATGCTTGATTTAGGGGGAAACTTGTCTGGGGAGGCTGACAAAGGAGGAGGCTCCAGGTTGGCCGGGGGTCAGAGGGGGCCGGCTCTGCCGGAGACAAAGGGGCCGAGGAGGGGGGCGCAGGGGGCTCGGGGCGCCGCCCAATGAAAAGGGGCCTAGGCGGCAGCTGCTGCGGCTCCAGAAATTTGAGACGGGTCTTTTCACAAACACAAATGCGAGAGAAGAATAGGGGGCCACGCTTAGCTGAAATGGCTCGTTTGCAAATGAAAGGGAGATTGAGAGCCCTTACATTTTCCAAGTTTTCACCTAAGAGGATGGAAAATGGTGAGGGCCCCGAGAGCACGCGTTGGGCCAGAAGTGTGCCCAGCAGATGGGCCAGCCACCCCCCGCCCGGCTTCTGTGTTTACATAACAATCGCGGGCCCTGCCCGGTGGGCGCAGAAGCCTGCCCGCCCCCCCACCCCCCCCCCCCACCAAGGCCGCCTTGGACACCCGGCTGGCCCCCACTTGGACCCGAGCATTTCCAGGCGGGCCCACGGGAGGCCTTTGCTGCAGCCTGTGCGGAGGTCAATTGATGCGCCGGGCTAAATTAAGTGCGCTCACAGCCGAGAAGCCACAGATGATTGAGGCCTGCAAGGGGGCCCCTGTGCTGTGCACCCCCCCCCCCAGATGGGACGTCCCACTTCCGGCTGGCTGTTTCCACCCAGTGACTGATGCTGCCAGGACAGCCCCTTAGAGGGGCGCCTGAGGCCCGCGCCGCGTCATGATAAGGTTTGGCCCTGACCGTGCCCACAGCCCGCGCCCAAGGGGTCGGAGGGCTTGGCTGTGCACTTCCACTTGCCTTCTGGAATATTTCTGCCAAGAAGGCACAGCTGAGTGAGACAAACCACGCTGAGGGCCGGGGGTTCTGCACTCCTCCAGACGCCCCAAAGGAGAGAAAGTCTGCGGTCGTGCTAAGAGAGGCGGCCGGCCGCGTGCAGTCCACGCTGATGTGTCCTTTGCTGTAACTGGCGTCGTCGCGGCCGGCGGAGTCTGAAGGAGGCCTGCCGATCACGCCGGCCTTGCGGGGCTCAGCTCCACTCGTGTATGGTTGTGCTGCGGTTGCGTAAGAGAACGCCCCTGAGCATTTAGGGCAAAGGGGCAGGATCCCTACAAGGACGCTCACGTGGCTCAGAATAGACCTCGTGTGTGTGTGTGTGTGTGTGCGCACGCGTGTATGTTAGTGGAGTCTGGCTGCGGATGCCGTGGGAACTGACCTATTGGAGCTTTCCTGTAAGTCTGCGATTCTGTCAGAACACAGGAGTGAAAAGGAGAAGACAGGACAGCGCACCTGGGAGCCCACAGTTCTGGGACGTCTGCACCTCGCCCGGGAGCCGCGGGGCCCAGATCGGGAGAGAGGGAAGAAGGCCCGACATCCCGGCCAGCTCCTGGCACCCCTGTGTGGGCACGATGCCTGCCGCCTGACGTCCTGGTGACCCACGTGGACCACGTGGGGGAGGGGCAGTGTGGTGTTTGGGGCGCACCTGCCCTCCCCCCCCGGAGGACAGGTGACTCTGGGGGGGGGGCAGGGTGGGGTGCTGGCAGATCACGGGGTACAACAGTCTTTCTGAGCGGAGGACCGTCTCCTACGACTGCCTATCCACAGACGTGGAGCACAGCGGGGCTCGGCAGGAAGGAGATGGAAGTCCCCGTGCGCCCCAGGTGGCAGGTGACCCCGAGGTGCTGTCTCTGACGATAGGTTTCTCTCCCCATCCACTGAGTCATGACTACATTAACCAGTTCAGTTGACCACCCTTCTTGCTAAATTCGAATTTAAGCTAAATTTCACTATTTTCCCTGCTTTGGTTCTTCTGCCCACACGTCTGGACCAGCCGGAGAGGGTATCAAGAAATGCCCAGGCCCCATCCCACAACACCTCCATCAGGACCCCCGGGTCGGGGGAAGCTGGGCATTTTGTGCTTTAGAAAGTTACTCTAGGGGTTTTGAGGGGGCATGCGGCATTGCAAAGGGCTGCCTAGAAGGTTGGCCTCAATGACCTGGCTATATATGTATATTTTTAAATTTTATTTACTTATTTTGGGGGGAGGGCAGAGAGAGAGAGAGAGAGAGAGAGAGAGAATCCCAAGAGAAAATCCCAATCCAGGCTCCATACTGTCAATATACAGCCCGATGCAGGGCTCGAACTCACGAACCAAGAGATCGTGACCTGAGCCAAGATCAAGAGCCAAGACACTTAACTGACTGAGCCCCCAGGTGTCCCAGACCTGGATATATCCTTAAAATGAGCAGGGATGTGGGCGTTGCAGGAGTGATCCTAAGGGCAGGGTCAGGCGCGGGACTTCAGAACGCAAAGACTGATGTTGACCGCCTGGCGTCCTTGATCCCTTACCCAAGCCTTGCTCAGGGGACAGCTGTGGGTGGGACGGTAGGGTTTGCCCTGCGGGGACGTGGTGGAGACACGTGCTCTCGGACACCATGGCGGGTAGACTGAGCAACTGTGGTGCACGGACCTTGATGGGGCAAAACCCAGAGGTGTCCCCACAGACCTCACCGGGTAGGGCCCGTGGTTAGTGCTGGTGCAGAGCAAGACCCTGCTGGGTGCTTCTTGAACCTTTCCTCTCAGCCGAAGGTATTGCTAGGTTATTCTGGAAATTGGGTTTTAATCACCTCTTTCTCCAGGATTTCTGGGGCAAACACGTACTGTCTGTTCAGAACGCGGAGGGCTGTATAAAACTATCAGTTGTGGTTTCTGTTTTGGCACAGGTCGGACGCAGAGGGATTGTTCCCATGGCACAGAACCCGGGAGAATGTAGCCAGCCTGCCCACGACTCTGCCCGTGCTGGTGGCCGTGAGAAGTGCGGGCGCCCAGCTCCGCGGAGAGGGTGGGCGCGTCCAGGTGTGTCTGGAGGAGCCTCGAGGGCACGGCCTGGGAGCGAATTATTGAGGCATGAGTGCCTGCGGGGTATCTACATAGGATCCCCCCCCACCCCCGGCCACACAGGGAGCTGTAGTCTGGCTCTGAAAATCACAGAAATGTGCTTTGTCCGCAGGGAGCCCACAGAGGCATTGCTGTTCGAAGCAAGAAGATGCAGAAGGGGACCGTCCACGGGGCCTCGGGACCCACCAGCCTCAGCACCCATGGGGGCTTAGACAGCAGACGTGTTCCTGACGGAGGCAAAGTGTCCGAGGTCAGGGGCAGATGGGGTCCAGTTCAGGGCAGAGCCTTCCTGCCCGGTCCTCCTGTGCGGGAGAGAGGGCTCCGTCTTCTCTTTCCGTAAGGGCACTAGTCCCACCGTGAACCCCACCCTCATGAACCCCCAAAGGCCACCGGCTTCCAAATGCCGTCCTCCTGGGGTTAGGGGTGCAATTCGCACTCAGGGCACCACGCTCGTCCCTACGGTCCAGACAGTGAAAGGGAATGAGGGTAGCCTCACACCGTATGACGTGTCCTTGATGAGGGCGTGTCGCGTATCCCCTACAGGACACGAAGGCGCAGCGAGTGGCACTGTTGGTTACCAAACTGGGAAACGCGTTTAAGAAAAGTTCTCAACCAGGGAAGTTGTTTTACTTCCTGTTTGGTAAGGAGTATGTTTGATTTAAAAATTTTCCATTCTTCTGAGAGACTTCAAGCCCTCCGTTCTCAATATCGCAGAACGTGTGTGTGTGTGTGTGTGTGTGTGTGTGTGTGTATCCGCTGGCGTCTCCACCTCTCTGCAATCTCCTTCTCACCCAGACGCTGCCTGCATCACCGGGATGGGCCACGTATCCGTGGCCACTTGAAGAACAGGGAAGAACCGGTACAGAAAACACCTTCCCCGTCCTTCATTTTCCCGCCAGGAATGGGTGGCTTTCGTGATAAGCAGGTTGTAGACAGGGCCGTTCTCGGTATCTCAGGGCCGGCGTCCCCTCTCAGAGGCTGGGAGAAGGCTGCAGGGTGTCAGGGACCTCTGTGGGTCACAGGACACCAGGGCCCTCTGGCACAGAGGCCTGGCTGCTGGTGACCTCAGCTGGAGAGAGGGCTCCTTTTGCAAGGTGCTGGCTTCTGGCATCCCTGGAGACCCGCTGGCCCTGCTCTTGCCTGCCCGCCGCAGCCTGCACGTGGGGGCCCAGGATAGAGCACCTGCTCCGTAAAGGTTCCTCCGGTGACACCATGCGCATCACTGTCTGTCTGAATCCAGGCTTCCTCTGGCCCACGATGTTGGTGCCCCGCGATAGCCTGACTTTGGTTGCTGGTAACCCTGAGTGGGTCTGGTGCTCAATAACCCACAGAAGACAGAATTCAGCCTGCAGAGGTGGCCGAGGAGGAAGCCAGGCGGGACAGCAGGTGGCTGGGGTCCTGGAGTCGCTCCGCCTCAGTCCTCATCTGTGAGCTGGGGACAGGGGACAGCCCATTGCTCTGCTGAGGCCACAATCCCCTGAGCTGCGTGCTGGGCTCCTGGAACCGCGCAGTGCCTGTCCCCGCTGAGTGGAAGAGGAAGACCCGGGAGGAATAAATGCTGCTCGGATGGCCTTCGCCACCAGCTGTGATGCTCCGCGGAGCTGTGACACGGTGTGCGAACGCGCCGTGCTCGGGGCCTGAGCAATCGCAGGTTCGATTCAGCAGGTGTACCTGCAGGGGTGACGCCTGCAGATGAAATGCTGGGGAAGGGCCACCCTCCGTCTTTATGCTGCTCCCGGTTTCACTCTTGGCTTTTGGGGTTCAGAGCTGGTCTTTGCTCTGGTCCCGCAGTGTTGGGTGGCGCTGGGAGCGGCCTGGCCCCCAGAGTCCCGGGCACAGGGCCTTGGAGGCCCAGAGAGAGGCCCCGGGAACGTCCGGCATGGATGGAGTCCCGAGCAGAGGCCACGGCGACCCCAGAAGGAGGCACAGGGCCCTGGAGCCCATCAGCCAGGCTCTCGAGGACGAGCGTGATCATTTTCTGCACCCTGCCTTCCCCGGGGCCCTCATGGCGCGCAGATGCCTTCGTTCACCTCCATCCATCACACGACATTAACGTCGCAAACAGCACAGCTGCTGAGGGTAATGTTTCCAGCTGAGTCAGCAGAAGGCAGGGTTTTGAGAGGAGGAGCTCTGGTTCCGTGCCTTTTTTTTTTTTTTTTTTTTTTTAAATGAGAAAGCACATATTGTGCTGTCCTCTTCGCCTCAGAGCCAGAGGCTAATTAGAGTCTACTTTTCCATTGTTCCCAGGCAAGCAAAAGCCAAACACACTCCTGGCGGAGATGGGAGGCAGCCGGGCCTGGGCAGCCCTTTCTCTCTGGCTCAGAGTTTCCAGCCAGCAGCTGGCATATGCTTGGCCTGGGCCAGGGGCTGGCAGGGGGCTAAGGGGGCTTGGCAGGGTGCTGGGGGGCCGGCAGGGTGCTAGCAGGGGCTGGCAGGGTGCTGGGGGGCTAACAGGTGCTAGGGAGGCTGGTAGGGTGCTGGGGGGCTGAAAGGGTGCTGGGGGGGTTGGCAGGGTGCTGGGGAGCTGGCAGGATGCTGGGGGTGCTGGCAGGGTGCTAGGGGGGCTGGCAGGGTGCTAGGGGGGCTGGCAGGGTGCTAGGGGGGCTGGCAGGGTGCTGGAGGGCTAACAGGGTGCTGGGGGGCTGGTAGGGTGCTGGGGGGCTGAAAGGGTGCTGGGGGGGTTGGCAGGGTGCTGGGGAGCTGGCAGGATGCTGGGGGTGCTGGCAGGGTGCTAGGGGGGCTGGCAGGGTGCTGGGGGGCTAACAGGGTGCTGGGGGGCTGGTAGAGTGCTGGGGGCTGAAAGGGTGCTGGGGGGTTGGCAGGGTGCTAGGGGGGCTGGCAGGGTGCTGGGGGCTGGCAGGGTGCTGGGGGCATTGGCAGGGTGCTAGGGGGGCTGGCAGGGTGCTGGAGGGCTAACAGGGTGCTGGGGGGGCTGGTAGGGTGCTGGGGGGCTAAGAGGTGCTGGGGGGCTGGTACGGTGCTGGGGGGGCTGGTAGGGTGCTAGGGGGGCTGGCAGGGTGCTGGGGGGCTAACAGGTGCTGGGGTGCTGGCAGGGTGCTGGGGGTCTAATAGGGTGCTGGGGGGACTGGTAAGGTGCTGGGGGCTGAAAGGGTGCTGGGGGGTTGGCAGGGTGCTAGGGGAGCTGGCAGGGTGCTGGGGGGCTAACAGGGTGCTGGGGGGGTTGGCAGCGTGCTGGAGGAGCAACACATGGTTCTCCAGCCCCTTGCGTCCATGGGGGGGCACTCTGGTGGGCAGCAGGGGGTACACCAGCCAGCACATCTGTCTCTCCAGTTCTGGTCGGGACTGGAAGGTCTTTGCACGCCACAGTGTCAGCATGGCGGCTTTAATGCCTGTGTGTCCGGTGGCACCCCTCCCACTGAGGTGGGAGTGAGGTCGCTGTCCCCTTCCCCAGAACCCAGCCCACCTCGAGGGCTGGAGTCCGTTCTTCCTGACCCAACGCGCACCCAGTGCTACCACCTTGTGCCTCTGCGCCGACACACTAGCCCACGGCGGCTGCCCCGGGGGCCCGGTCAGCCGTCGCCACCGTCACCGCCATCGCAGCCTGGCCACGGCCCACATCCCCAAACCCCTGAAATCAGGACGTGCTCTGGCTCTCCGAAGACGCGAGTCTCGGGCCCGTTTGTCCCACAGCCACGGCCTCCGTGGACACCCCGTGCCCCCTCCTGCCTGGACCCGGAGACCGGGCGCTCCCCTGGACGCTGGTGGCCGTGGCCACTTCGTGCCCCCCTGCTGTCCCGCTCCCCCGCGCAGCCGACGGCCGGCACCTCTTTGCCGCGAGCCCTTCAATTCTCCCTGCTTCCAAAGGCGTGGCTGGTGCCCCGGCGGCTCGCGAGGTTAAAACAAAATCGAGAAAATCGGGCAACTCGAGTACAAATGTGGGGAAGCAAAACAAACACGCGAGGAGCCTGAAGGGCAGTGGACGGACGTTGGGGCCGAGTTAACATTTAACTGATGTCTCAGCAGCTAAGGAGTCTTTAAAGTGCCGGCTGGTAATTAAAAGAAAAAAGGAAAGAAAAGGCAGGGCTGTTCTCCAGGAGAGACAAGGTATTTTCCTGGCACTTGCATCCAGGAAAATTAAGTATTTGAACATCAGGCACAGGAAAGAACGTAGCATCTAATGGTTCCCACAGCGCTGCTATTTTAAAGAAGCAAGTCCTTTTCACGTGGTAGCTTTCAGTGCCCTTGCGTGAGCGAGCCTTGGGCAGGATGGGCTGTCTTCCTCTGGGGCCCGTATCTGCTGGCAGCCGGACGGGGCCCAGGAAGCCGGCGGGGGGGGGACAGACCCCACGTGGGTGGGCAGGTCCCCGTGGGGCCCCGAGGCCCTCGCCGGGCTTTGGGCAGGAACAGGGTGGTGTCCCGAGAATGCCGGGGCGGATCTTCTGTGCGGGAGACGGAGGCCCGATCCTCACGCGGTAGGGCACTCCGGACAGAGCCGTGCTGACATTCTGTTCTGAAAGTTCCCTCTGAACTTGGGCTCGGGCCAAGGGCAGGGGAGGGAGGGGACACTGAGAGCCGGCGGTCAGCGCCTGCTTCTCCCTTAGAAGGTCTGCTTGGGCTGACTTTCTTAGCATCTGAGACCATCCTGAACAGGTGACCCCGTTAATCCGTACCTGTGAACCAAGCCCTAGGCTGTGGTCCTCTGTGGCCCCCGGAACTACAGACCCCGAGATAGCTCAGGCCATCGCTGTCCTTCTGCAGGAACCGGGCCAGGCCCTGATTCTCACGCACTGAGGACTGGCTTTGTGGGCTGGGTCATTCCGTAAGAAAACACCTGGGGATTTCAACACATTTCTGCCTCGGTGGTTTTCCTCCTCCTCCGCACCTGCCTACACCCACAGACAGGACCTGGGTGGGCACACGGAGGTTTCTTCTGGACGCGGGTGTCCTGGAGGGCTGTCCGTGTGCCCCCGTGAGGAGGCTGGAGCCCTGTCTCAGGTGGGCCTGGCGGATAGGTGTTCCGCCCACAGCCTCCAGCCCCTCAGAGGGGCCGCGCCCAGATGGGCAGAGCGGGGGACCTGGCATAGGGACCCGGGGGCCTGTGAGTGCCGAGACCACCGTCCTGTGGGGCTCTGAGGGGGTCTCTGGTGGCTCAGCCCTGCCAGAGACCCAGGGACTGGACCCGACTCGGGCGCAGGTGCGGGAGCTCTCAGGACTCTGGGGGGGCCTTTCCCACCCACGTGGTGTGCCGGATCTAGCCCTTGACTTAAGGGCAAAGAGAACGTGTGCTTTTCTGCTCACCACGGTGCACGCCAGCCTCCTCCTCCTCCCTGTCATTTCTAACTCACGAAATCCCATTAGTTCACACAGGCAGCCGTGCTCAGCGTTTAGGGAACACGCAGACAGGCTCCGACCTCCGTCCTGCGGCCCCAGCGCGCGGGGGGTTCCTTCTACAAGCTGGCCCCAGGGAGCCGGCAGGCTCTCCCCTCTGTCATGTGGGGAGAGGGTGGCTGGGGCACTTGTCCGGGCTGGAGCGGACAGGGTCTGCTCTGTGGTCTCGTCCCTACTCTGAGAATGTTCACGTTTGGCCTTCCAACATGTGTCACCGCGGAGGGCTGAGCACCTTCTCAACAAAGCGTCCTTCCGGGGGGCCCTTGGCCACCTGTCCGGCCACCTCCGGGGGCTCCACATGCTGCTGCTTCTGGTTAGAGCCGGGGCTGCTGCGACTGTGGTTCTGACCGGGGCCCAGACGCATCCCAAGGGCGGCTCCCCCCGCTGTGACCCTTCCTCATACCTGTCCGGCAGTGGTCTGGGTGGTAATGTCCCACTTGGCTTCCTTGGGACGCGTGCTCCCTTGGGACGTGAGATCCTGAAAGCCTTTGCTACTACTGTGATGATGTGTCTGGTACTAGAAGCTTCAGCGACCCTGGGATGTGTCCCGGCGTCCCGTTGAGGAAGGACTTGCTGCCCCCGCTGCAGAGAACGTGGTCGGCAGACAGCCCTCGCTGTGCCCAAGACCGGCCCCTCCGGCGGGGGCAGGGGGGGGCAGGAGCAGGGCTGCAGGATGCTCTGGGACCCGACCCTGGGGCCCCCGACTCAGGTGTGTGCCGGGCGGAGAGAGGTGAAGTGCGTGCCCATATGACCTTGGTCTCAGCTCTCTGTGCCTCGCCTCCCAGGTTCCCCCGGGAAAGGCCTCGACCCAAAGGGCTGGTGAGTGTGCTGGAGCACGAGGTGTCCCGGGGAATGGGCGTTCCTCCCATTTATGGGACGAGAGCCCTGCGTGCAGACCCCCCTGTCAGTCAGGGTATCACACAGCCCCGGCCGCCCCCGTCTCCGGGGGCGGGTGAGGGAGCTCCGGCCAGCTGTGTTCTGGAGGACCCTCGAATGTCAAAACCAAGGAAAGAGACGTCCAGGAAGAAATGAGCCTCGTAGAGCAGCAACCGTGATTCAGGGCCTGGAACGCTTCTGAGACAACAATCCAGGCAAATGTCCCAGGGAAAAAGCAGGCAACTAAAACCAGAGTCAAACAATAGACCCCCTGAGAAAGCCGGGGTGCCGACCGACAGGAGGCAGACCTCACAGAGCTGTCGGAAATCAGAAACTGGCCCCAGCGAGGAGGGGAGCGCCGGCCCTGGGCCGGAGGGCAGCGCCTCTCGGCTCACCTCCCTCGTGGATAGATGTTTTCTGGTGACAGTAACACAAAGACGCTTGTTTCCAACTGTCGGAAACAACAAAGACGAGGTAACTCGCTTGTCACTGGCGAAATGGTGACTGTTGATAACGTTGACCCAAAACGTGGTAAAACGAGAGGTTGGAAGAAGAGGGCGAGAGGGCGGGAGAGGTTAATTAACCCCCTCTTCCCGAGTAACATGTCAGGAGCTACTTTCGAAGGCTGATGACGGGAGGAATGGATGCTGAAGAATATCCTAAGAGTCCCAATAGTCACAAATAACATGACTGGAATACTGAACGTAAATACACCGGGACGAGGGGGTAGGAGAAGTGACACTGGAAACCCGCCTGCGTTATCCAACCTGAGAGTTACCGGAGCAGGTGCACCAGGGGCGGGGAGGGGCGGGGATCCCCCGGGCAGTTACCATCTTTCCTGCCGGAGGCGTGAAGAGATGCCACGCTGTGGTCCCGGCCCTTTTGCCTTCTGGTTCCTTCCTGGTTCTCAGAGGATGTCACCCTGATAAAAATGAAAATTAAAATAAAAAAAAAAGTCACAGAGAGGGAAGGAGGCAAACCATAAGAGACTCTAGGGGCGCCTGGGTGGCTCAGTCGGTTGAGCGTCCGACTTCAGCTCAGGTCACGTCTCACAGTTTGTGAGTTCGAGCCCCGCGTCGGGCTCTGTGCTGACCGCTCAGAGCCTGGAGCCTGCTTTGGATTCTGTGTCTCCCTCTCTCTCTCTCCCTCCTCTGCTTGCACTCTGTCTCCTTCTCTCTCTCTCAAAAATGAATAAACATTAAAAAATTAAAAAAAAACATAAGAGACTCTTAAATACTGAGAACAAATTGAGGGTTGATGGGCGTGGGGGAGAGAGGGGAAAGTGGGTGATGGGCATTGAGGAGGTCACCTGTTGGGACAAGCACTGGGGTTGTATGGAAACCAATTTGACAATAAATTATATATATATATATATATATATATATATATACACACATATATATACATATATAAACATATATACATATATATAATATATATTATAATATATATAAATGAAAATTTAAAAAGCCTATCTTTGTAGAAAACTGGAAAATACAGAAAAATATAAAGGGAGAAGTAAAACTTAGTCACAATTCTACTGAGATAAACAGTTGTGAATCTTATTCTTGGTGTGTTTCAGATTTCATTATGGTAATTTTCCCTAAAGAGTTACTTTGGTTGTATTTTTGATGTTTTCTCTATTCAATGCTAGATTATATTGTAAGCACTTACTGACGACATCAGATTCCTTTGTAAACAAGATTTTTAATGGCTATATTAAATCATCATTTTATGTACCATAGCTTATGTCATAATTCCCCTATTATTAGAAATGCAGGCTGATACCATATGTTACTATGACAAATTCTTGGGTGAACTTTTAAAAATATAAATCCTAGTATTCTTGATGATTTCCTTAGAATATATTTTAAGTTTATTTATTTAGTGTGAGAGAGAGAGAGAGAGAGAGAGAGAATAAAGCCAGGGGGCTGCAGAGAGAAGGAGAGAGAATCCAGAGCAGGCTTCGAGCCGTCCGCACAGAGCCGGATGCGGGGCTCGAACTCATGAAGCGTGAGATCAGGACCTAGGCTGAAATCAAGAGTCAGACACTTAACCGTCTGAGCCACGCAGGTGCCCCTCTTAGGATATATTTCTAGAGAGAGGATTACAAGTCAACATACATAAACATTTTTAAAGCTCTTTGTCGTAAAATTACTTTCGAGTAAGATTCTACTTAATTTCGTTTCCTTGGGGGAACTCCTGGCCTATCCTTTGTCGTCATTTGCATCGTTTGGACCTGCAGGACATGTTCAGAGTTAGTCATATATGTATCTGGGATTTGGGATTTGGCTGGGAGCAATTCCGTGAGTGTGTGGCTTCGTTAGCATGCCGTAAATATTGACCTCTGTAGCTAGGTGTAAAACCACAGGATTTGCGAATTCAAACCACTAGTGAATTCTGAATAAAGCAACTCTAAGAACTGAGTTCAGAGTTGACTCTGTTGTGCTGATAGCAGGAGAGAAATCCTGCTGACTGCATGGGGACTGCACTGGTGGGGGGAGGGGGTGATGAGCCAAGACAGAACAAGAGTAACCATGAATGCGGCCAGCTTATCTGGCTTCCTCTCCTTTGGTCTCTCCTCCCCTATGCCCCATCCCTCCTTGACTTTTCTCTCCCTTCCTCAACCATCCATCCATCCATTCATCCATCCATCCATCCATCCATCCATCCATCCACCTACCCATCCATCCATTCACCCATCCATCCTTCCTTTCATGCATGCATCCACCCACCCAACTGCCCGACTTCCTATCCATCTATCCATCCATCTGTCCACCCGCCCACCCACCCATCTACCCTTTTTCCTTCCTTTTCCTCCTTCCTTCCTTCCTTCCTTCCTTCCTTCCTTCCTTCCAAGCATGCACCTATCCATCTATGTATCCATCCATGTTTCTATTTATCTGTCCACCCATCCTTCCTTCCATGCATGCACACATCCATCTCTCCCTCCATCTATACAACCAAGATCAAAAAAAAATTTAATTTTTATTTATTTTTGAGAGACAGAGACAGAGTGTGAGCAGGGGAGGAACAGAGAGAGAGGGAGACACAGAATCTGAAGCAGGCTCCAGGCTCTGAGCTGTCAGCACAGAGCCCGACGAGGGGCTCAAACCCACAGACTGTGAGATCAGGACCTGAGCCAAAGTCAGACGCTTAACTGACTAGCCTCCCAGGTGCCCCACGCCCCACCAAGATTTTTAAAAGCGTCTCCAAATTACTACAGCAGCAAATCTCTTTCAGTGCCTCAAAATGTCAGAGATTTGTCACTACTGAACGTTATGGCACTGAACCTCAACACTTAGCCACCAAAAGCTGTTGCAGAAAACACGTCTCAAATAATCTAGGACATAGGTGATGATTTGGGGGAGGCTGAGAGGCACTCTCCTACTTCTGAGAAAAATCAGATATTTTTATCTACGGTGAAGAAAGCAGAAAATGAAGAAGAATAAAATTCAGATCCCCGGAGTTTAAGAGGACCACGTAGACCAGACCCATCTTTTGGTCTTTTGCAGAGAATTCGAAGGTGTCCAGAAGCTTCCTGTCCCTGTATAGATCAGAATTTGACACAGCGCAGATAACCGAAGGGGAATCGGTCTTAAACTGTGGTTGCTTTAATACTGTTCTGGTTACGTCTCTGTCTTGCCCTGGGTGGCGGCTTCCTTCCTATCTAGAAAAGAGAGTGTCTGCACTCTTGACAGTCCTAACTCATTAATTTTTCTTCGGTTTTGTGGTTTGATCAACCAAATAAAACATGGGAGGATGCTGTCAAGGCCTGCTTTACCGTCACTTTATGAATCCTCTTGGATCCTTCTTTGGAGTTGGCTCAGGCTCGTCAAATGTTTATCTGCCCCCTACCTGTTTCCACAGGGCCCCTTGGGTGTTTCGGCGTGTTCTCTGGGCTCTGGAGGGCCCGCTGGACAGGAGGTTATGGTTCTGGACGGTAGGATGTTCAAGCTAATCAAGATGTCCTCATGAAAGAGTTGACTATGGATGGTGGTGTCAGCAGTGGACTGATTTAACAAAGAGAGAATTATACAGAAAAGATACAAAGGGAATAAGTAACAAGGAGGGTGGTCGTTGTTTTTTCTTTTTAAATGAAGGGAAAAGTAAAAAAAATTGAGAAAAGGAGTAGTCGTGAGGGTGAGCAAGATGATGGTGATAAAATGGGCCAAATTTGGGTGGGGAAGATGTAGCTGGGCCAATGTCTCCATGACTCAGAGGATTATGGGAAAGACCAGGAATGAATGGAGGATGGACGGAGAACGTGGACACCACGGATGGACAGATGGACGGTGTGCAGAAGGTTGGGGGCGGAGGGGAGAGGAAAGGGAACAGAGCCGGGAGCAGGCACAGGACTCTGGGAAGCAGTCCTGTCACCATGCTGGGACCCCGGCTTCCAGGAGGCCAGCGTGGAGGAAATCACAGGAGACAGGAACGTGCAGGCAGGCAGGGTCTCAGCTACCGTCCGGGCGGTGGGAGATGCAGGGCACTAGCCAGAGGGAGAGGGCTCTCTGGGTGCACATCCGGGGTGAGTGCTGGGTGGAAAACTAACCACTAACAGTAGCTGGAGAGGCATGAGTTCCTTTCTCTCTTTGGTTCTTGGAGGTGGGAGGCGTTGAAATGCCCTTCCATTCTTTCTGTCTCCTGGGACAGGGCTGAAGTACGGCTCCGGGTGGGGAGCCGGTGGGGGACAGTGTGGGGCGGGCTCAGGGCACGCTTCCGTGGGACCATCTGTGGGCTGAAGTGCGTGGCTGGCCATGGCCGTGTGCTCGGTCACTGTCACCCTTAGGCGGGTGTGGCCTTAGGCAGGCTGGCTGCACGCACCGTTCGTGGTGGGGCCCGTCAAGTGGCTTCCCTGGGTTCAGAACAGCTGTCAGCCTCCTCCGCTGCCCCGTGTGTGACTCACCTCAGAGCAGACTAGAGGAGAGGAGGCCTCGAGGTCTGCATTGTGGCCCCAAGGAGGGTGCCATCTGCCGGGTCAGCCCAGGAGTCTGCAGAACCCCCCCCCACCCCCCCCAGCCCTCAGCCCTCCAAGGTCTTGCCCTCCAAGGTCTTGCCGGACACTTAGGGTGGAAGCTGCAGGGCGGTGATATGCAAATTTATGCAAACGAGAGGGAAATCAGCCTGGCCTGCCGTCAGGGCCCCTCTGCTCTCCCCAGGGCTGCATTCTTGGGCTGCAGACTTCAGGACTGTCTTTGGACCCTTTTATTTCCTTTCTCAAACCTTTGCTGTTTGTCAGAATCTGGGCAAGTCGCTTGACTGGGCTGAAGCTAATTTGAATTTAACCAACAGCGACAGGGCACTTGATAAAAGACAGAATTGACCGGAGTTTGGTTCCATTTGGACCTGAGTCCCGCTGGGGTTCCATGTGAAATCTCGGTGTCCTCTCAGCTCAGAAGCAACACCATCAAGTGCAGGCTACTTTAGAAATTCTAGGGACCCTGAGGTCCGACCTTGCAGGCTAGAAGCGAAGTTGGCCCCTTGCTTAGGTGACTGAGCACTGGGTCACTCCCTAGCGATGCCTGTTCCCTGGAGCTGGCTCCAGCTTTCAAGCTGGACAGCTGGTGAGGGGCTTGCCCTCTCTCTGGTCTACCAGGTGCACTGGGAGCAGAGTGTGCAGGGCGGGGAAACTGGGACGGAAAAGCGCCCCTCTCCCCTCTCCTGGGTGCAGATGAGGGATGCCGGATGCTCCCCTGCTGTCACTGCTGCTAGGGGCCCGTCCCCAGTACAGGGGAGAGGGCAGATGCTCAGACAGCAAGCGGGGGCACTGGGTCAAGGAGGGCTGGGGTTTGACTCAGCAGGTTTGGGTGGAGCCCAGGCGTCTGCAATTCTGCATGTCCCCAGGGGGTGCCTGTGCCCAGGGAGCACACTTTGAGAACCACCGCCTTGGCTGGAGTCTTGCCGTGGGGCTCATGGGATGCGGACGGGGTGCAGTTTGCTGGCACCCCTGAACGCGTCCGTGCCGGGACCGGGCCACGAGCGAAGAGCCTGGTGCCGCCTAAGTCAGGCTCGCAAGGCCCCCCTCCCAGAGCAGGAATCGGGGCATCCCTGCATCCGTGCACAGGAGGGGGCGGCTGCAGCCTCTGGTTGGTTTCAAGGGCACAGTGTCAGAGTTAGCCTCCCTCAACGTGCACACCCGGGGCTCCGGGTCTTCACATTAAGGTGAATACAGTTCAACAGATTCCAGAGAGTGGCAAGTTTTACATTTGGCACTTTAGGATAATCGAGTGCATTTTATATTATATTTGAACATATTTTTTGAATGTTTATTCATTTTTGACACAGAGAGAGAGAGAGAGAAACAGAGCATGAGTGGAAGAAGGGCAGAGAGAGAGGGAGACACAGGATCCGAAGCAGGGTCCAGGCTCTGAGCTGTCAGCACAGAGCGGAGCCCGACATGGGACTCGAACCCACAAACTGTGAGATCATGACCTGAGCCAAAGTCCGACGTTTAACCGAATGAGCCACCCAGATGCCCCCTCGAGTGCGTTTTAAATTTTTTTTTCAACGTTTTTATTTTTATTTTTGGGACAGAGAGAGACAGAGCATGAACGGGGGAGGGGCAGAGAGAGAGGGAGACACAGGATCCGAAGCAGGGTCCAGGCTCTGAGCTGTCAGCACAGAGCCCGACACGGGACTCGAACCCACAAACTGTGAGATCATGACCTGAGCCGAAGTCCGATGCTTAACTGAATGAGCCACCCAGGTGCCCCCTCGAGTGCGTTTTAAAACCCTGGTCAAAAATCATCAGTGCTTTAAGCGATACTGGGCTGTATTACTGAGGACAGTGAGGGGGAATCAGAGGCAAATCTGAACCCTCAGGCTCTTTGGGAATTGGGAGCCACGGGAGACAATTATTTTGAGATGACATGTTTTACTCTAAGTGGCCTTTGTCGACTGCAGTCACTCCCTGGAAGCGTGGGCCGTACCCTGGCCCCAGGATGCGGTGGATCACGTGTGCTGCACACCCTGGGCGTCTGTCTTCGGCATGTCGGCCGCCGTGGACTCTGGCTGGCGGGCTCCTCTCTCTCCTCTTTGTCCAGATCATGTCCAGGGGTGCAGCATGCCTGCAGGTGACTGCCTGTCACTGCTGGGCGGAGGCCTGGGGTTAAGGGGAGGGGGCTGGAGCTCCCGGGGGCAGAGCCCATTAGCCATCCCAGCCCCAGCTCGGGGCTCACTTTGACTCGAGGGGGGCTCCCCTTGAGCCGATCACGTGCAAGAAGTCCCGAGGGGGTTCCGAAGGGAGATCCTTCCCTGTCCTCGCAAGACGGGCCTGGACGACGCAGGGCCGGCCTGTGTGGGAGGTCCAGCCCCGCTCGGGAGCTCCAGGAGGGCCCCGAGACGGGCCGGGCTGGTCCGCCCCCAGCAGCAGCTCCTGCTCTGGCTGTCCCATCAGGGACTCCGGAAAGGGGCCCGTGAGATTGAAGCACCCAGCTTGCTCTGGTCTCTTCCCAGGCTGGGGCGCGGGGGACGAGCATCTTTACCGGGGGTCTGTCTGCCTTTCTCACCCCAGGTCAGGCTCGTCTGCGGCCCACAGCGAGCCGAGCCACAGGGCTCTGGTCTCCCCGTACTTGACAGGGACGAAAGCCACCCTTTGAATTGCAAATTGGAATAGGGAAATTTCCTCTCTGTGTTCTAACTTCTGTTTGCATGATTGTTATCTCCCAGTGCAGGCTCCACAGCATCTGGCAAAAATGTCCGAGTGTGGCCGGTGAACGACGGAGGCCAGGGAGGCCCCGCAAGAGCACCTGCCGCCCTGGTGCTCGTCGCACCGTCTGGCAAACCCGGCGGTCAGTGCTTGCGTGCGAGGCGACGGAGGGACTTCCCGAGCTCTCCCCGGGATGGGCGCTGTCTTCTTGCACCGTGCGCGAAACTCAGCTCATGAGCTTGAGTTTCTCAGGCCCGTTCCCAGGCTTTCCCAACATCTGTGCTAAACATGTCACAGACGCCCTACACAGCACGTCCTTAAAGGCATCCTGTAGTGAAGCCACTCACTCCCCGTGGAACACAACGGTCGTGTTCTCAGATCCACACTTTCTTCTCATCTGCAGCGGCATCCCCGAGTAAGACAGCGGCCACCCAGCACTTGGAGACGTGACAGGCTCCACTCTGCCCGCCTCGTGGGACCCGATTCCCCGTGTTGTCTCTCTCCACAGGATCCCCCGTGTCCCCATTTGCAGGGATTTGGAGAAAGAGTTGTCTGGTCGCCTAACTGCCTCCAGCACCATCGGTTCCAAACCCCAGACTCACTGTCTTGAACCCAAGACTGGTTCAAATCCCACCCAAGACTCACTGTCTCCGTGCGGACTTTCCGGGTGAACCGTGGGCTCCGTGGGGGGCGACCTCCACTCTTCCCTGCAGGTGCGCTGACATCCCACGGGCCTCTCCTGTTTCCCTCTCAGCTGGAAGGGTCCCCGGATGCCCGCGTCCCTCTCCGGAGACTGCAGTCTGGTGCCTGACACCGCGGTGCGAGGAGGAATCGCCACAGAGATTCCGAGGCTCCCTCTCTGGCTCCTTCTCTCTTTTCCAGCCTGGCCGCTCTCCATTTCCCAATGTCCTCAATTCCAGGGATAATCCCTGCTTCGGCTCTTGTCTTGCCATTTACATCAGGGCACAGTGATTGGAACACGGTAACTAGACATTACAATGACACATTAAATGGACAAGGAAACTCTTAAAAAAAATTAAATTCATTGGGGCGCCTGGGTGGCTCAGTCGGTTTAGCTTCTGACTCTTGGTTTCAGCTCAGGTCATGATCTCACGGTTGGTGAGTTCAAGCCCCAGGTCTTGGGGTTCTGCTTGGGATTCTCTCTCTCCCTGTCTCTCTGCCTCTCCCCGGCTCATGCTCTCTCTCTCTCTCTCTCTCTCTCTCTCTCTCAAAATAAATAAACATTAAAAAGAATTAAATTCGTCAAATATGTCTCTGGTCAGAAAACAGAGGGCTGCTCCTTTGTCAAGGGACCTTCTCCAGAAAGCAGTCCTGCCAACGAGCAGGGATAAAGTAATATTTGTCTTTTATACAGACTGTTCACATTCCACTGACTTTAGGGACTCTGCCACGCACGGTGTGAGGATTTCATGTCATCTGAAAGGGGATGAGAAGGCTCAGAATTCTGGAGTTTCTTTGGTAAACCCTCGAGGTGCTGAGTATATTTCTATCACCCTGTGGCTTCTGGCCCTGGGCTAATGGCCCTTGAAAATGCTGATGGTTGATTTTTACGTGTTCCGAACCGCATCCGAAAGATTCTCTAATGCTTTTTACATACGAAGGTTGGAGACAGAGGGCACCCTCTGATTGTGCTGGGCACCCCCCCCCCCCACCCCCGCCCTGTGTCTTTCTCGCTTTCTGCATTCTTGCTGAAATGAAAGAGGCACTTTCTGAGATGCTGGAAGGAGCAGGAAGTGTGGGAGGTGTGTGGTGAGCGGTCAAGGCCAGGGCCGGAAAATGCAAAGCTGTTTGAAGTCGGGGGCCCCAGGGACTCTGCTCTGTAATTTCCCCAGGCAGAGCCCAGCAGCTTTTCTTGGAACAACCCTGACAATGTCACCGCTCTCAGGCCATCCTCTGATGTCGGGACCATCCCTGTGGGGTCCTGCAGCGCTGGCTGGGCCGGAGGGAAGCTTGGCCCTGATGTCCCCACGGCCGTGGTGGCCACCCAGGTGCCCGCTGTGGGCAAGCACGGGGCTTGTCCAGGCGCCCAGGCCCGCGGGCGAGGCCACCCACCTGGAATAGCCAGCCTGGAGGCCCAGCCGCCCCGGGGGGCTGGTGGGCCACGGAGGCCAGCGAGGGCCTCGAGGGGGATTCCACGGGTGTCCCCCCATGGCTACTGGACTTGTTGCATGGATCTTGGATGACTAAATACAAGCTGCAATGTGCCCTGCTCTCCTGCAAGCTTCCATTCCCCGATTCCGTCGCCTGCTGCAGGGGGGAGTTTGGTTCGGAGCTGGCTTCGTGCACATCTACAACGCGTGACGGGTGTGGATGACTGTGAGTCCGCCAACGGTACAGGATGTTCTTCGGTTATTGCGGGACAGACAATGCGGGCGAGCCCAGGTTTTGCAGTCTGATGGCTATATGGTTTGAGGGGCCCACGGCAAAAAAAGTATACAGAACTGTAACAGAACCTGCCCATGGCACCTGCTGGGGGCGGGGGATGGAATGTGAGGAGTCAGCAGGCCCGACCTGTGCAGCTCAGACCCCGTACTGGTCAAACCTAAGCGGAAGCGACACAAAGATGATTTGCCAAGATTCCACCATTACAGGAGTGGTCTGTGCAGGTGGAGGGGCTGGGGGCCTATCTTCATTCAAGTCATGAAAGGTCCACACCCAGCCAGTGGTGCGGTTCCGGAACGTTTGAGAGGCCCCGACCCCATGCCCTGACCATGACATTTAAGAACAGTATCGCTCTACGTGATGGCACACGACAGGACTTAAGGAAACTCACGCCGGGAAAAATATGCAGGCTGTTCTGTCATTCTAGCCTAAGAGCTAGAATTTTCTCTTCTCACTGTGAACGCGTGCTTTTAACTAGTGGTTCCAATAGCTGCAGGGGGGAAGGCCTTTCTAAGAAAGACACAAAACCTAGAAACCATAACCGAGAAGACTGACACACATAGAAATAGAATAACCAGGGTGACACGCAGCATAATCGAGAGGCGAGCGAGGCCCCGGCAAAGTGTTTGCAACTCCCACTGCAGACGAGGGACAGATTCCCCTTGTTCAGTAAGAACTCCAACAAATCAGAAACAAAAGACCAATAGCTCAAAAGGAAAGAGTAAAAGCATTAATGAATACGTCTCAGACGAAGAATACAAATAATTTCTGAGCACAGGAAGGGAGGCTCCCCCTCAAAATAAGACACAGACAAATTGGAACAATGTGAAATTTTTAAAAGCAGTTTTCTTATTTTTTTTTTCTTTTGTGTGTGTGTGGCAGAGGATGAACGGATTCTAAAGTGTAGGAAATGCCAAAGGCCAAAAAAAAAAGTGCAAAGATACTCGTACAACTCCTGGGAGAGGCATGTGAGCTGGCCGGAGGGCTGGAACCCGCCAGTGTCTACACAGGGAGCAGGATGAATGGGGTCCAGGACAGGTATGGGCTGTCGCTGGGTCTGTGCAGAAACAGACACCGCCGTGCACAGGGAGAAGTTACCTCCAATAAACTGCACTTACTCAAATGTATACACACGCTCGTGCATGGGAAGGAGTGTGTCCCGACTCTTAGCACACTTTACGCCTAGAGAAATGCAGACGAATCACTGTTCTAAATGTGAAAGGCACAAACAATAAAGCTTTATACAAAAGTAGGGGCGCCTGGGTGGCTCAGTCGGTTAAGCGACCGACTCCAGCTCAGGTCATGATCTCGTGGTTCATGAGTTCGAGCCCCGCGTCGGGCTCTGTGCTGACAGCTCGGCGCCTGGAGCCTGTTTCGGATTCCGTGTCTCCTTCTCTCTCTGCCCCTCCCCTGCACTCTCTCTGTCTCTCTCTATCAAAAATAAATAAAAACGTTAAAAATTTTTTTAAAAAAAGCTTTAAGCAGAAGTGGGAGAACAGCTTCATGACCTCAAAGTAGGCAACATGTCCTAAGCAGAACACAAAAAAACTTGTAAAAGGAAGCACGGATAAACAGGACTCAACTGAGATTATGCACTTGTGCACTTCTTTTTTTTGTGTGTGTTTATTTATTTATTTTGAGAAGTGGGGAGGAGCAGAGAAAGAGAGAGAGAGAGAATCCCAAGCAGGCTCTGCACCATCAGCACAGAGCCCGATGCGGGGCTCGAACTCATGAACCACAGGATCAGGACCTGAACTGAAAGCGGGAGTTGGAAACTCAACGGACGGAGCCCCCCAAGTGCCCCGAGATTACACACCTCTGTTCCTCCAAAGATAGCGGCGTGGGGTGGAGAAGACGTTCGTGCTACATGGCGGACACAGAGCGGCTGTCCGCGTTGAGCCTTGGTCCACGCGCGAAGATGGTGGCTGTCGGCTCAGCTTGCCGGGCCTCTCCACGGGGCGTGGACTCCTCACAGCGCGGCAGCCGGGTCCGCAGGGCCAGCATCCCAAGCGTCTTGGGTAGCCGCAAGCCCTCTTCCGACTGGTCTCGGAAGAATTGGAAAACTCTTGGTGGAGGGCAGCCCGGATTCCAGGGAGGGGGATCAGAGCCCTGGCTGGGGCCCCCCAAGGCCACGGCGCAGAAGAGCCGACGGGATCTTCGGAAAACACAACCTCCCACTTCAGATCCGCCTGAAATCGTCGCGTTCACTCATCGTCTTCCCTGCCGATCCCGCTGGATTGGAAGGCCCAGGACGGCAGGCTTCGCTTGAAAAGCTCACAGAGGGCTTGGTCCTCGCACCTGGTCCCCCGTGCTGAAATGAAAATCGTGTCACGTTGTGACGGGGGGAAGAATTACTCGACGTCAAAGGAACATTTTAATAGAGGAAAGAAAAGATAAGTCGCTGGGATCAGTGCTAAATATTTAGGGGCGGGCTCTCCTGAACCCTCATTCGTTCATTCGTTCATTCATTCAAGAAAACCCAACGGATAGGAAATGACGTTGTGATCTGGTACCAGAAACAGCCTGGGTTTTACGTTTGGGAACCACATGGAAGCTACACCCTGGGCTCTCCACTGGGGAACTTCCGTGCGACCTCCCAGCAGTAACATTACTTACCTTTGATTGAGTGTGTGTTCCGTTCCGTTGGGGCAGGACATGTGCATGAGCTGCCACGTTCCTACAACAGCCACATCGGGGGCCCGTCCGCGATCCTGCTTCCTATCTGTGGGCTCCAGTTTGGAGAGGCTGGGACGTGCACTCGTGGTTCCACAGCTCCACACCTGCACCTGTAAGGTTGTGCGATCGAACCCAGCTCCCTGTAAGATTGTGTGACGGGCCCTGCCCAGGTCACACACCCTATGCTCCAAACCCTCAGGCCTGGGAGGGACACAAGCAAGTAGGGCCCCGGGGGCGGGGGTGGGGGGGAGGCTGCAGGGGTCCGTGGGGGGTGGTGCAAGGCAGGCGCATCTGTCTCAACACATAAGCATCTGAAAATGAAGTCTGGCCCCAGACTCCGAAGTCAGCAGGCTGTCAAGTGATTTATGCAGGACTAACCTGCATGGTGTCAAGTTTGTTTATTTTTGGCTAAAACGATTTCCTTTTTCTGAGAAAAGAGGCCCACAGTGGACATGAAACAGTCCTCGCAAACAACTAAGGGCTGAGCTCAGGCCCAGTGACTCAACGTCCAATGGATTATTTTCCCCATTAAATGCTCCAGGGGTGAAAAATCAGGGGGAAACGTGTTGCACAGGAGGCTTTTGGGAGTGGGTCGTCCCCAGTGTAGATGGGCTATTTGCCGTACTCCTCGTGCAGTTGGAGACCAGGCTGGGGGCGGGTGCGGGTGGGAGGGAGGTGAGGCGCCATCTTCCCTCTGCTCTGCGCCCGTCGGGGCCGCACGTGGCTAATGTCTCTGTCGCTGCTTCTCGAAGCGTATTCTTCACGGGGTGGGCGAGTGTCCCGGGGCTGTCAGGACACAGCATCACAGACCCGACCGCTTAAACAGCATTAATCTACCGGTTCTGGAGGCCGAGGTCAGGGTCACGGTGTCGGCAGGTGTTGGCTCCTTCTGAGGCCGTGGGGGGCCGTGGGGTCCACCCTCTGGCCCGGATCCCGGGGCTCACCGGCAATCTTGGCTGCCGTGGCCGGTAGACGCATCCCCCCGTCTCTGCGTTCACGTTTGCCTGGGTCTGCCTGTGTGGATGTCCGTCTCTGCGTCCGGTTTCCCTGGTTTATAAGGACCCCGGTCATATTGGATCGGGGCCCACGCTGCGGGCCTCATTTTAACTCGACCACCTGCAGCACCCTATTTCCAAAGGAGGTCGCTTCGTGTACTGGGGGTTAGGACCTTGACGTATCTTTTCTGGGGACACAACTCAGTGCCTAACCGTGCCTGTCCCGAAGGTTTCCCTCTCACTCACAGTCTCCTTCTCGCAGAACAGCGCAGAAGCAGACCCCGGCCGGCAGGGACGAGTGCTCCGTGCAGGCGCCCGGCCACCTCCCGAGGACACGCTCGTCAGCCTGTGGCCTGCCTCAGTGTGGGCCCAAAATAGACCCTTGGAGCCCCGTTGAGGCCCTTATCCTGCAATTGCACCACGTCCCATGGCAGACAGCCGGAAGTGACGGAGGATCTCTGTGCCTGGCGGTGGCCCATACCCCAGCCCGGCCCCCTGGCCGCAATGGGGGAACATCTGGGCGTGACTGATGCTCTCGGCGTCAGGACCAGGCTGAGGCTGGGGCTTCACCCGGGCTTGCCTCCAGGCCCGGCTCGGCTCTTCCCTCCTTGCACCCGTGCGTTCCCGCTACCCTGGGGCACATCCTCAGTAACCCGTGAGAACATGACCCCGTGCCCGGGCTCTGCTCCGGGCGGCCGGACTTGAGCACCGGAGTGAGTGTGGATGACGCACCCGTGAGTGAGCCGACAGGGGAGGGGATCCCACATCCTCTGTGCACTTGTGCTCCGTAAGACACAGAGGCCACCGCCCCACCTGCGCGGCCCCGCGGGAGGAGAGCTCGTGGATGTACCACAGGCCCTGCGGTAAGAGGACCTCACCAAGGCATGAGGTCAGGGGGTGGCAGACCGGGGGTCCGAACTCAGGTCTGTCCCCCCCAAAAGCGCATGGTTGTGCCCGTGGCCTTGGGTGGGGGGGCCTCACCTCCTCGTCGTGAAGTTGGGAAGATTCACGGTCTGATAAACACGGAGCGCACCCGTGAGTGTACAGGCGCTCACACACGCACGTGTGCACACACACGTGTGCATATATAAAACCACGCCTACACACACGATGTCCGCAAACACTTGCACACGGTCGTCATCAGGGCTGGCCGGTGGCGATGTTGCTCTCTCAAGGGAGCGTGCCGTGCTAAGAAAACAGGGTCGCGGAGCCCCTGGGCCCCTTCCTCGGTGGCGGGAGCCACCTGCGTGAGCTCGCGTGTGACGGAGGCACCGTGGCGCTCGGCTCCTGGGTGTCCACGCGGCTGGGAAAGCAGATAGGCTGGCCCCTTGGGGACCCAGCAGGGTGCGCACCCGGTCACCAGCCCTTCTCCCCCCTCGCAGCCCCTGCACGCGGCCGTCCGCAGTTGTCTGCTTGCCCAGGGGACCAGCCACGCACCTAGGACGTTTCTTCAGCCACATCCGGGGAGCGAGGGGCATGGGCTCTGCCGGGGTCGTGTCTGGAGCCCTGGGGCCAGTGGAAGCCCTTCAGCCGGCTTTTCCCCCAGATAAAGTTGGGGCCCCGTCGGCGGGCCTGGTCTGCCCTGGAGCCCCGTGTGGCCCGTTTAGAGCACCGTTTTTGTCTCAAAAGCGAGCCCGAGGCCCAGGTCCCGAGGCAGCCCTCTGCCCGAGTGCAAGCCCAGGGAAGCAGGACGGGGGAAGGGCAGGAGGCAGCCCAGACAGATGGCAAACTTGGGGGATGTGGAGCGGGGGTCGGGGGGCCCGAGCCGGCCACAGCTTCACCACACACAGCACCGACAACCAGGTTTCTGGAACCGTCTGGGGCTGGGGGTGGGGTGGAGGCAGAGGTTTCTCTGCCTCTCAGCTCTTCAAGATCTGCTCCCTCCCCAGCAGGAGCCCCTACACCCCCTCTGGAGGGCCGGAGCCGCAGGCTCAGTGCGGTCAAGGGGCCGGCGTGCAGGGAGAGTGGCCCCCTATGCCGGCGGGCCCACGCACGGCCCACAGGTCCGCAGTGACGGCGGCGGTGGTCTGCGGAATTCCTCAGGGAGCTACGGGGAAACCAAGTCACGGTCCACAGCGCTCATTCCCAAGCGCGAATATGCACAAGAGTCCCTGGGGCCCCTGAAAATTCTGGCGGGGGAGGTCTGGCCTGGCCCTTCATCCTCATTTATTATTTTTAATTTTTTTGGTTTTGTTTTGAGAGAGAGAGAGAGAGCTTGTGCACACACACGCACGTGAATGGTGGAGGGGCAGAGAGAGAGAGAGGGAGAGAATTCCAAGCAGGCTCCGTGTTTAATGCAGAGCCTGACACGGGGCTCGACCCCGTGACCCTGGGATCACAACCTGAGCTGAAATCAAGAGTCTGACACTCAACCGACCGAGCCACCCAGGCGCCCCGATCCTCATTCTCAATAAGCCTTCCCAGTGATGCTGATTCCTGACGGCCCCAGATGATGCAGCCCGTGGGCTTCCTGCATACCCGACAATCCCCTGTTCCCTGGCCAGGAGGACACACTATCGCCTATTCCTGCTTCACCGATTGCCCCAAACACAGAGGCCGGTAACCGTGACACTGGTCGCCGCAGGGGTCTCTGGGTCAGGGATCCGGGCGCACACGACGGTGGTGCAGACGTAGCTGGGTCCCTGCGTCTGGCCTCCTCGACGTGTTCTCTGGGCTGTAGTCACTGCAGGGCTCCGTGTCCTTGCGGGCAGGATTCAGGTCCCCGTGGGCTGCCGTGAGCGGCGATCCTTGGTCTCCCGCCATGCGGATTCCTTCAACACGACGGCTTGTTTCATCAAGGCCAGCGAGCCAAGGACAGCCAGTACAGCAGGACGCAAGGCACAGCCTCTTACAGCCCCGTCTCGGAGGTGACAGCTCATCACGTTTGTCCCCAAGCGGGGAGAGGGCTGTTCAAGAGTGCGCGTACCGGGAGGCGGGGAGCGCCAGGAGCCATTTCGGGCATCGGGTCCTTGCCACGCGGGGCTGTCCACCGTGATGGCTTGTCCATCAGAGCAGCGAGCCGGTGAGGCCAGACGGGGGGCGAGGGTGGAGTCAGTCCCCGTGGGTTACTCTTGGAACGTATCGTCCTCAACACAGTCTGGTCATCGGACGTAGAACACCAGTTCCCGCTTGCACGCCCACACACAGTGCACACGCACACACACTCGCAGGCACACACAACACACACATACTCACAAACGTACACACACGTACGTAAAACCCATACCCAGACTGGTACATGCACACACCCACCCACACATCATACTCAAAACCCGTGCACGTGTATACACATGCGTACTCACACACGCACATACATACACACATGGGGAGAGGTGTGACTCCAGGAGGTGGGGGTCCCTGGAAGCCTTCTGAGAAGATGCCTAACTCAGGGGCCAAGCCGTAAGGAGAACCTCTGGACCCCTCTCTGGAGTGTCCGGGGCAGGAAGCCTCTGCTCCTTTGGCTCCTGTTTCTTCGGGGAATAGAACTTTCCCTGGGCCTGCAGACAGCTGGGCGGCTTCCCTCCAGGATAACACACCCCACGGACAGCAGGGTGGTGCTGATCGAGCCAGATCTCAGCCGCGGTCATGGCCCAGAATCCCCGCCGCGTCCCTCTCTGTGCCCTGGGCTCTCAGAGCAAGTGTCTGGGAGTGAGCCAGAAGAAAGCCCCAGAAGGTATAAAAGACTGTGTCTGATGAACTCTGTTGATGGAGGCGGGTCTGCAGCGTGGACGTGGGCTCCCCACTGGGAGGGTGGGGGGGCGGGATCACAGTCAGAGAGCGTGGGGATGGCACACTGTAAGGTCCTCTGTGGACACGTGTGCCTTCCCATCAGCCAACGGGATGGGTGAATCTCATCAATTTATTATTGCTCCTCCCAGAGAGTATGCGTGCGACCCCAGGAGCGGGCAGGAGATCTGCCCCAGAAGCGCCCTTCGTGAGGCTTTTCACACGGGAAAGTCGGAGAGGGTTTGGTCAGTCCCCGGCCGGGCTGGACTCTCTCCGCTGGAGGCATCTGGCTCAGCGACAAGACTGGCCTTTAGTCAAGGTGACAGGGCGGCGGCTGACAGGATGAAGGTGCCTCAGGGGACACAGGACATTGGGGCGACTCACTTGGAGGTGCCGCTGCTGGGTGATCCTGACCTCCCGCATCCTCCCCTGCACCCAGAGGTGACAGCTGTGTCCCTGCTGAAGGTAGAGCCCCGATCCTGCCTCCTGGCCACACCCTTGGAATGCTGGGCAGAAATTCCCTCTCGGGTGTGTCTGCAGTATGTTCTGTCCTGTCTCCGGGTGTTTTCCCCAGTACAGGGTGGTGGCCACGTTGCGGGTTTGCAGATTCCAGCAGGCAGAAAGCCGTGCCAGGCGGCTCTCAGGAGAGCTCTCCCACGGGCGCGTCAGATGCCGTGACGGGCGCTGTGACATCAGGACGGGCAGGCAGAGCGGGGTCTGCGCTCGGGATGCCCGGACCAGCCACCGCTTCTGTCCTCTGCTCCTGGTCTGCAGATCAGGAACTGACTCACCCCCTGGTCCTTCCAAGTCTCCTGGGCATCGGGGCCACCGTCTGGTGGGCAAGTTGTTAGCAAAGCACGCGAGGTCGCAGCAAGTTGATTCCTGAGAGTTTTCACCGGCTCCGTCTGTGTTTCCCACCTTTGTCCAGCTGACTTCCTGCTCCCTCCCCCCGCTCTGGCTTCAGATTCTTTTCCTCCGGCTGCAGTGCTCCCCCTGGGACTCCTCTCTGGTAACCCTCTTGGCAGCAGTCCTCTCAGCAAAACACAGCCTCTGCCTGCCCTCAGAAAAGTTAGGAAACTCCTCACGCTGGGTAAAGAGACGATGTCCTAGCCGCATCCTTTCCCCTGGTTCGCTTGGTGAACTTAAAGAACTCGCGGGGTCTCCCTGGGCTCTGTTTGGCAAAATGGTGATATGGTTCATCAGCTTCTCCGTCTACAGAATTGCATGATCAATAATAAATGCCTACCGATGGATGAGCACTGTGCTAGGAGATTCAACCTGTCTCAGTCGTGTAATCCTCCAACAGGGAAACCAAGGCTCAGACAGGTCGCCTACTGCCTCTTCCTGTCACTCTCTCGGGACCCCTGTTCTTCGATCCCGGCCGCCATGTTGGAAGGAAGCCCCGGGGAGACCACGGCAGCAGAGGGTCCCAGCCGACACCCAGCACCAGCTGCACAGCGATCCTTCGGATGTTCCTGGCTCCTTGGCCGCCCCAGGCTGCCGAAATTGCAGACTGGTGCTCGGAGTAAACGTGGTGGTGGTTTTCCGACACTCTGTTTCGGGGTGGCTTGTTCCCCAGCAGTGGTAGCCAGAGCGCCAGGTCTCTGTGTCTCCAAAGTCCCCAAGAAGAAAAAGGTAAGATGAGGAGGGCGACTATGCCCCCTTGTCCGAGGTCTGCTGCCCAGATTTTGCGTGGCCACCCTCACGAAACCGTCCCCATTAAAGGGGAGCTCCGTGCTCCTCCCTCTCCCAGCCCCAGCACCCGCCATCCTGCCTCCTGACTCCGTGAACTTGACGGCTCTCGGGACCTCCTGTGACGTGGGTCTCATACAGTATCGGCCCTTTTGTGACCGCATGTTTTACCTAATGTCTTCAAGGTCCATCCATGTGGTAGCGTATGTCACAACTCCTTCCCCTTTAAGGATGCGTAACAATCCCCTGCATGTATGGTCCACATTTTCTTTGTCCACTCATCCGCCTATAACCGCTTGGGTACTTTCCGCCTCCGGGCTATCGTGAATAGCGCTGTGCAAACGCATGCATTCTGCGTGCCTGGGGTCTTTGGCCATGGCCCCTCTGCTCCCGGTCAGACTCCGGGCACGCCGGACCCCCAGTGGTTGGCTGTCCGTGGGGTCCCAGGCCTCAGCTTCCCCGGGAAGCTTCTGCACGGGATGGTCCCCACGTGTGGCCTGGCCTCCGCTGACGTGCGTGCTGGGACAATCTGGGCTGAGGCCAGCTCCAGCAGCTGCCGGCTGTCGTCGCGTTTAAGAGATCCAGGTGCCGCCAGATACGGCCCATGAATTACCCGCAACTGGCTTCCTGACAGCCATACTTGTCATCCCACCTGTCGCAAAAAAAAAGTCTCGGGTTTCTTTGGCCAGGTCAGCGAGCGTGTCCGGGGCCAGCGTATGCAAACGTGGTTGCGGGGACCGCGGTTCTGGGCCTCTGCGAGGCTGTCCCGGATCTGCAGGGTGGGCCCAGGCGGGTGAAGATATCCTGACGGAGCAACCCAAGGGAACGCTTAACGACGTCGAGTTTATTGCAGGCAGATATGAACCCGTCGGCTTCCAGGGTGGCTGCACAGCTGTGCAAGGTTGTCCAGCAGCACTAAGCAGAATGAACCGGCTGTAAAATCTGATAGGCAGTTGGGGCTTGCAAGACAGATGGGGTGGGGAGGGGGAGGGGACCGGGCCCGAAAGTTACGCTCCGTGTGGCTCTCGGACCTCCAGGGCAGTCTGGGCATTAAGACATACGATAGCCACCCAGGAGCTCTTTCCAGAGCAAAAGGAAAGGAAGGACTGAGTGCAGCCTGGCTGTCGTGATGAACGAGAGAGACGAAGGATAGAGGGTCGTAAATCAAGGGGTTTAGGAGGTGTTAGGATGCAGAGACCCGTGGGGAAGGGAGAAGAGCCTGATTGCATTTCCCATAAAGTCATGTTTAGCTCCTAAATGCATCTCACGTGGTATGTGTTTGCAGCACATTCTCGAGTAGAAGATTCCGGGCAGTGCCCTAGAAAGGACAGGCAGCCCAAACAACGGAATAACCCAGAGATGGTGACGACGCTCTCAGGACCAGAGGGCGTTGCGTGAGGTCAGGAAACAGGCATGGTTCCCGTCCGGGCTGCACCAGCCGCCCCTGGAGCCGGGAGGCTCTGCGAGCGGGGGGTTGCTGCCCCCCTCCAGGCTCTCGCCGTCTTCTGCTCTACCTGCATGGCTCTTGCTCAGGGCTTCCAGCCTGCTTGCCCACGACGGCCCCGCTGATGCCAGTTCAGCTATGGGCGGAGGCTCGGAGCCTCTGTAAGTTCTGCCGGGCTGTGCCTGCCGCATCTCGGAGCTGGGCAGGTACCCCGACAATGGCCAAGCCCCAGTTCCGTTTCGAGGGCTCTTTGTGAGCACGGTTTCCTCTCGTGTGAGTGTTACTTTGGATTTGAACTTATTCAAGCAAGAGAAGAGGCAGCAGAAGGGCTGTGGTCCTGCTTTAATTTTCCCTCGAAAGGTTGGATTTGTAGGAGACTCTTGCTGAATTTGGTCTAAGAGAAGAGATCAAGGCCAAGTCCAGTGTATTTAGAAATGAACGCAAAGGCAGAACGATATCGCGGGGCTGACTGTGCGGAGCCAGAGTGGCCCTCGGAACCTACAATTATTGAATAAGGAACGTGTGAGTAAACGAATTTGAACCAAGTACCAACCCACGAAGCTAGAAAAGGTCCAGCAATGTAAACCTAAAAGAAAGAAGGAATAAAAATAAATCCAGCAGATTCTGAAGCACAAATAAACGGAAAACACACCCAGTAGATAAGACCCATAAAATCCCTGTCTGGTTCTTGGGAGAAAGCCCTTCCCTCCCCCACCACTTACACGAACACACATAAACGTCCTGCACATCTGATCAAGTAAGAGAGCGGATGCAGATTAGAGGCATGAAGGGCTCAAATGTAAAGGTTCATATAGCAATACCTTTAGAAATCCAGGTACAAATAATTTCCTTAGAAAATAAAGCCAGGAATGTCAGACTGCCTCAGGAATAAGCGGAATCCGAATGCACCAGAAATGACAGAAGAAATGGGAAATGTAGTCAAAGTTCTACCTCCAGGGAAGGTGGCGTTGTACTCACACAGCTTGAGAGACTCCTATAACCTTAAGGAAACTGCCCATTCCCACATGATTTAACATAGTTTTCAAGGGCTTAAAACAAGGAAAAGCTTTGCATGTAATTCTTCAAAGGCAGAACACACTTGAGGGTGTCTGTTGGATAGAACACCGCGTATATAAAACAGATAGAGTAAGTCTGTCATGTTTTATAGTGCGATTTGAAAAATATCTCCCTCATGGTCAGAAAAAGCACTTGCATGCCTAAAACAAATACAGATTGCCAACAATGTCTATGAGATAGAAAAAGACAGAAAGACAAAATATATAAATATTTAAAAAGGAGAGACAGGATTTTAATGATTTGCATGTGAGAAATCCAAGATACTTAAGCACGCCAATTTGAATGAAGATAGCTTAATTGTGTTGCTGGATCCGAGATAAATTTACGAAATAGAATTATTTTTCTAAATGCCAGCCACAGGATATATTTTTTTTTTTTGGTAAAAAAAAATGTCCTATTCACATTATTATTGAAAACTGACAATTTTGGATAATAAATGTAAAAAGATACATGTGATACCTATTGTTATGAATTGAATTCTGCGACCCCATGTTCACGTATTGAAGTCCTAACTCCTGGGGCTTCAGATGTGACCTTATTTGGAAGTGTAGTTATTACAGCTGTAATTAGTTATATTAAAATGAGGTCATACTGGAGTAGGGGGAGCCTCTAATGCAACACGACTGGTAACCATATAAAAAGAGGATATTTGCAGAAAGATTCGCACGTAGGGAGGATGCCATGTGGAGACAGGAGCAGAGACGGGGTGATACTTCTACAAGTCACGAATACCAAAGATGGCCAGCAAAACCACTGGAAATTGGGGTGGAGGCATGGAGCAGATTCTCCCTCATATCTTCAGAAGGGACCAATTCCTGTGGACACCTTGATCTTGGCCTTCTGACATCCAGAATTGAGAGACAATACAATAAATTTCTGTTGTTTAAGTCACCTAGGCTGTGGTACTCTGTGACGGTAACCCTCGCTACCTAACATATCTACTTATAACTAAAACACTAAAAATCCTTGCTGAAAGATCTAAGAGAAGTCTTGAGCAAAGGGAGAAGTCCACACTACTCGTGGGTGGAAAGTCTGAAAACTGTAAATAGAGCATTTCCGCTTGCCCCGAGTCAATACATAAAAGTCACTGCGGTAACAGGAGTTTCAAGCATTTTCAAGAACTCTTTGTAAGGGTAACTTGTCAAAATTTAACAAAATTGAAGCTTTGCGTGCTGTTATTTACGCAGTGATTCCGTTTTTATGGTTCTATTCTTTAGGAATAATTGCATCTGGCTGTAAAGATGTGGGTTCAAGAAATCTCACTGCAGTGTAGTCTCTAGTGGTAAATAAATAAGTGACCATAAATAAATGTCAATAAAGGGTGACGAATAAATTATGGTATATGCAAAGTCTAGAATCCAATTCGTTGGTTAGAGCAACGTGATGTCTGTATGTGTAACTGCCGTGGATGATACCTATGACTTGTGGTTTTTTTTTTTTAATTTTTTAACGTTTATTTATCTATTTTTTTGAGACAGAGAGACAGAGCATGAACAGGGAAGGGTCAGAGAGAGAGGGAGACACAGAATCTGAAACAGGCTCCAGGCTCCGAGCTGTCAGCACAGAGCCCGGTGTGGGGCTCGAACTCCCAGACCATGAGATCATGACTTGAGCCGAAGTTGGACGCTCAACCGACTGAGCCACCCGGGCACCCCATAATGACGCGTTTTTAAGTGATGAACGCAGGTTTGCTTGGAGTATGAGCACCACCGTATTTTTTCCGTAGCATCAGCTGTACTTCCCAGATACCAGACTGATGGGAGGTCCTGTCTCTCTCTCTCTCTCTCTCTCTCTCTCTCTCTCTCTCGATGTTCTCCAACTTCTTCCTTTACCGAGTACTCCCAGGGATTATGCAAACAAGGGTCTGCTCTCCATCCCCTGTCCTTCAGGGATCAGGCCACCAGGCAGCTGCTCTCACAGAGACCGCGGTCCGGCTGGGAGTCCTGGGTCCATGCTGGGCTGGTGCTTGCCTCCCCCGGTCCTGCCCTGGTCACTGTGGACGTTCCAGGAAGGGTGCTTCCTCCGCGGGCATGGGGCTAGCTGAGGTTCCTGAGCGATTCGGCGTTCTGAGTTCCCTGGCCTGCAGGTGGTGGGTCCGAGTGGGCTCTCTGCTGTCTGTCTTGCTCCCCGCCAACCCAAAACCAGGGCACGCACCCTGGGCCTCCCTCTGTTTTCTGTCTCCCGTCTTGGAGTCCCGCTCTCTTGATGGTCCTTGACTGAGACATGAATCTTGATTCCCATCATGGCTCCAGCTCTTCGGACGCAGAAGACACTGTTTCTAGAGCAGTGCTGTGATCTGGCGATTTCTTCCTTTGGGGACCTTAAGCGCGAAAAGTAGAGAGTGTGTGTAGATTTTGTATTTTATGTTTCGTGTTTCATTCCTGCACCGAGAGTCACCTTTGTTCAAAAGCACCGGTTGGTTCTCTTGGTAAAAGCAGGGTGAAAAAAAGACAAGCTAGAAGTTAAACATTCATTTAAATATTTGAAAACAAAGACAAAAAAGGCCCCCTCCCCCCCCCCCCCCCCCCCCACGAGGCATACACGCTTCTTAAATAAGTGGGCTGAGGTCTGAAAGCATTCACAGCAGACAGCTCCCAGAGGAAACTCAAGACAGGACACTCCTTCTGGGAGGGGGGAGGGTCGTGTTGGGAGGAGGTCCTTTTAGCTCCGTAAATTCAATATTTGACATTTCACAACGAGCATGCATTACTTCCAGAGTTTAATAGCTTAATAGCAACTAGAGACGTATAAGCATTTACTAAGCTTTTAATTCAAGCAAATCCAGGGGTGGGGGCCACAGCGAGTGTGGGTGCAGGCTCCCAGTCCCGCCTCCCCATACTTGTTCTCTGGACACAAAAAGCATTTCTGTTGATCTTTTCAGGGCGGAAAGCCAGAGCTATCGTCTTTGTTCTTTTCAGTTCATGATACAAGTGTATAAGGACCGCTTGACTATTTAGCATTTCGGGACATCTGCACCAATTGTGATGAGCTGCTCAGATACCTGCCCGTCTATGATGACGCATCCGTTTCCCAAATTCCAGAGGTTTGTGAAAACAAAGACGCAAAAATGGTTTTCCCTCCCCAAGTTCACAGACTTCTTGAATTCTATGCACAGACCCCTGGGATACGCTTTTTAAAGTTACTTTGTGACTTCGTTAGTGAATGAGTTCGGGGTGGAGTCCCGATGAGCTCATTTTCAGTAAGGCAAGAAGGCATACCCCAAGACAGCTTTCGAAAAATCAGCATTTGCAAACCAAGGGTGAGCAGAAGGGATCCTGTCTAAGAAAAAAGCAGAGTCGTGGTCTCTGTGTGTTTCCGAGGACACGGTCCCAAGACCTTGTCATCCCTCCAGAATGACAGTGGGGATGGAGACTGCTGGAGAGGAACATGGCGGCCGCAGGTGCCTCCTGGCCAAGGAGTTGTTCTGGGAGGGAGGCTGCGTGGCCCCTGGAGAACGGCTCTGGGAACCAGGCAGCCCCATGCCGGCGGTGATTTGTAGAAACAGGACGTGCTGGCCCCCTCCCCGATTCCGAGGCCAGGGCAAAACTGGCTGCCCCTGGCCTCCTGGGGCCCCCACCCCCAGCAAGTCTCCTCCCCGCTAGGACACCTGCAGAGGAGGGGCGACCCAGCCCCTTCCATCTGGCAGGAAGCTATCAGACCATTCCCGGGAGGGGAGAGTTTGGCCCACCCTTCCGAGACTCCCATGTGATGAATAGACCTATTGAGGGGTCGGGGTGGACGGAGAGTCTTGGGGAGTTTCCATTACATCATCTGCATTATCAGTTTCTCCCTTGACTTGGGTTTTTTGTCCTGCGGGAAATGGGCGATGCAAGACCCGGTGGGCGGCCAGGGGCTGTCCGAGGCCCAGATAACGTCTGCGGGGCCTTCGCTGGCGCTGAGCGCCAAATGAGCTCACCCCCAGAAGGGCCCTGACCTCATTCCTGCAGAGCATTTCCCCGGCTTCCTGAATTGTCAAGATTAGCTACATTTTTTTTCTCGTCGGGAACCACAAGCACTGCCCGAGATGGGAGCGCCCTGGGAGTTTGCAAACCTGCAGCTGGGGACTCGCAGTGAAAATTGCGACATGACCAGCCTGCGCGAGTTCAGTGATGGCCTGCCCCGTGGGGGCTGCGTGCTGTGCGCCTATCCCGTGGTTGGGAGTCCAGAGCCCGGCTCCTCTGGACACACAGACTCTCACATCCCAGGGACGGCTGTGAAAATGCAGCTTCCTAGGCCCCGCCTCCTTATAGACGTGCGTGCGCGTGTGTGTGTGTGCATATGTGATGTGTGTATGCATGCATGGCATGTGTATATGTGTGTGTATGCGTGCGTGGTGTATATGCGTGTGCACACGTGTGTATGCATGCGTGATACGTCTATGGGCGTGTACATGTGACGCGTGTACGTTTGCTGTGTGTTCACGTGTGTGTGTTCACAGGCGCAGCGCAAGGGAAGAGGCAGGAATCTTCACTTCTGACGGGTGATCTTGCTGTAGAAGTTCTGGAAACCACCTACGTCGCAACTCTGGACCAGCTGGCCAGTGTGAAGTCTCCTTCACAGATTACATACCAAACACGGTGACGAAGCGGGAAGAACAAAAGCAGTCTGGACCGTCTTTTAAAAACAATGAGTCCCACGCCGGGGGGGGGGGGGGGGGGGGGGGGGGGGCCGGGTACTGGGCTTGAGTGAACTTGGGCCGTGCGCTTCCTGCAGTCTCGTGAGAAGGAGAGGGCGGCTCGGGCTCCAGCTGCACTGTGTTTATGCAGCGAGCAGGGAGTCGGCACAGTTTGGTCAAGCAGCAGGGATTGGTGGTCACAACGGCACTTCGGCCAGGGCCTAGTGGGTGTCGGCCTGGGGGGGGGCGCTGTTTACCCCAAACCTGCCTTTCTGTCAACACTGGAGCATTTGCCTCCCGCCGGCCCTGGCCCTGTGGGAGCTGTTTTCCGGAAGCTTCCGAGTTCCTTGGGCGGCGAGGATTCCCAGGGCCGGAGCCCCGGGCAGCTTCACGGCCGGGCGCCCCAGCGCGGCTCTGCTCCCTGGCTTGGCCCACAGCCCCACGTCGAACCGGTTTCCAAGAGTAGCTTTAGTTATTTACAAAACGTACTAATAGCTGGGCTGTTTTACTTCAGAAAGTCTGAGCACCGAGACTTTAAACACTTCGGTCGGGGCGCCTGGGTGGCTCAGTCGGTTAAGCATCCGACTTCAGCTCAGGTCACAATCTCGCGGTCCGTGAGTTCGAGCCCCGCGTAGGGCTCTGTGCTGCCGGCTCGGAGCCTGGAGCCTGTTTCAGATTCCTGTGTCCCCCTCTCTCTCTGCCCCTCCCCTGCTCATGCTCTGTTTCTCTCTGTCTCACAAATAAATAAACATTAAAAAAAAATTTAAACACTTCGGTCTTTGGAAATGTGGCTGATCTTCGCTGTGTCCAAACGGCGTCTGTCGCATCCGCCTTGCGAACCCAGGGATGAAGGCTCCGGTCCGCGCTCCTGGGTCATCAGCCCGTGGATGTCTGGCCGACGTTGTGCTCGCCTTCCGGTGCCCACTCGGCCTCGCTCCCTGTGCACACCCGGTCCACCCTGGCTCGTCCTGGGCAACTGCCCGGCCCTGCCCTGGAAGGGTTTGCCTCCCGCCCTCTGGGGCCACCTTCCACGCGGCGGGACCCTCACAGCTGCGTTTTCTTCCTCGCGTGTTCCACCCCCCCACCCCGCCCCGGGCAGTCTCTTTCTAGAATGAGATCACAGACACTGGAGTTTCCTCCTTCCCTCCCTCTGCCTCTGGGTCTCACCTGGATGCTGTTATTCCGGGGCCCTCCCCCGCAGGCGGGCGGGGGCCCAAGGCTGCTCACCGCGGAAGGCTTTCTTGTTGCGGCAGCCACACAGGATAATTGGGGAGGACGGTGTCTTCGTGGGAGAGCCCGAAGGGCCCCTTGATCTTCCCGTCCTGCGGCTTCCGAACTGTGTCGGTAGAAGTAGGTCTTTAAAGACCCCGGGTGCACAACAGACGAAGGCCGGGCTGAGCCGGGCAGAGCCCGCTCATCTGCAGGGAGGGCGCGGGAGGGAGGCTTTTTAACTTCTAGCCGCCCCCCCCGCCCCCCCTTGCCCCCCAGGCAGCCTTGAGAACCCCCCCGGGGCCTCGGGACAACACAGTGCCTCGTCCCAGCACTTTGTCTCTATTAACTATACGAGGGCTCCAGATCTGTTCTTCCTTCTGGGGCTTAAGGGAGCACCATTTGGGTAAGGTTTTAGTTGGAGAAGAAAGAATCCTTTAGTTAAAATCTCTTTTGTTGTTCGCCTTTTCCTCTCCTTTGTGTTTTCAGGGAAAGTGGAAAAGGAAGACATCATTCTGTTTTGATGAGCAACTTTTACTGTGCAGGTGGAGGAAAGGCCTCAGCCCAGGAAAAAGTCCCGTGTATAAACAAAGTGTTCCGGCCTATAAATAACCCTCTGCAGGCAGGACTCAGGGGGCCAGGGACCGGCCGTGCCAACAATTCAGAGTCTTACAAATCCCATTTTGGTTACGGAAACATGGCAAAGGCAGCCCGCGATTCTTTATTCTCGAGCCCTATTTAGCCTTGGAGAGAGAGAGCGAGCCACGTTTCTTTCGAGTGTGCATACTGACCACATCCCTGCTGGTCTGTAGCCCTGTTGTGTCCATCTATTCTCAGCAGATGGACGGGGAGGGAACGGAGCGCCAGCCCCTGTTGGAAGGTCTTCCGTGTGGCTCCAAGGTCACCTGTGAGCCAGGTCTGGCTTTCAGGACTCTGATATCGTGAAAGTAGTGTACGAGTGCTCTGCATGAGCAACTGTGTAGCTTGTAAAAGAAAGCAGTGTACGAGTGTTCTGCATGAGCAACTGCACAGTGCGGCTTGTTGTTGGTAGATGTGCTCACAATGACAGGAGCGCGAGCCTCTCTCTTGAAAACAGTGATTATTTACGGGGCAAGTGTATGGGACCTGGCTGTTCCGGGTACCTCTCTGGAAATCTTCAGTTGCAGGCAGAATCGTCGGAAAATCCTCCCCCTGCTCCCTCCCCCAAGCTCTTTCATGGGAATTTGTTCCAGATAGCTCTGCTGTCCTCGGGGCTTTTGGAGCGAGGAGAGTGATTTAGTGCCTTCCAAAGTCTCTCTCGGTCCCCGGGAGACTGGCTCTTGGCCACGTTCCCCTCAGGCTCTCTTCGTCTGGTTCCACGCAGAATGGATGGGGTGCTGGGAGGTGCGTCCACAGACGGACCCGGGACTTTGATTGTCATAAGCTGGGGGCCTCAGGGAGAGACCGTCAGAGGCAGACTCGTGACAGGACCCCGGTCTCGTTTCGCGGCCTGAGTTGTGTGAGTTGATGGGATCTGTGCAGATAGACGCGTCACAGCATCTGCCGGCCGAAGACATTGTACGGGGACTTCCCAATCCTGGGTCCACAGACGTCTGAGAGCCCGCGTATGACACGCGGGGGTTGCGAACGTGCTGGAGGAAACAGTGTCTTGTCTCCACTAAGCTGTCCACCTGCTGTCCGGAGAGCACCTCTGAGTGCCCGCTGGCTTTAGAACCACAGGACAGGGGGTGCAGGGGCCTTAACGTGTTACTGACGCTGGTCACTACCTTAACATGGTGGCTGATAGACGGACCGTAAAACGTTATCCGGTGTCTTCCTGGGGAACGACGTTCCAAATTAAAAACGAAACAAAACAGGGCGCCTGGGTGGCGCAGTCGGTTGAGCGTCCGACTTCAGCTCAGGTCACGATCTCGCGGTCCGTGAGTTCAAGCCCCGCGTTGGGCTCTGGGCTGATGGCTCAGAGCCTGGAACCTGCTTCCGATTCTGTCTCTCCTTCTTTCTCTGCCTCTCCCCCCTTCATGCTCTGTCTCTCTCTGTCTCAAAAATAAATAAACGTTAAAAAAAAAAACAAAACGAAACAAAACAAAACAAAAAAACTCCCATAACTCTAGCTCATTCTGATTGGTTTCCTTTCTACTCCTGTAAGTTTGAATCGTTTAAATACGCAATTCCACGAAGGGGTCCGCAGGGCTCACCAGCCTGGGCCAAGGATCCGCGGGAAGGATGTGTGGCCCTGGGCAGACGAGGTGCTTCCCAAACTGGTGCGCGCTGTGGTGGGGGGACAGTCCTCCTTTGTCAGTGGTGTAAATCATGCATCTATTCCTTTTTGGGCAGGGTCATGACCTGATTTTGTGGGGAATACATGGAATTTTAACAGGCGAAATTAGTCACCCGAGCGGCGTTCTTACGGCTTTAAACCGGAGAGAGTGAGTTTCTTACGCTCCGTGAGGACAGAGATGATGTAGACGGATAGACAGACGCACTGTAGTACAAAATAGGATTCGGAAGTTCTGATTTTGTGGCCCAATTTTGCTGGCATCGAAACGTGTGGTGATACCTGATATGGCCACTTTGGGACCAGTCACCGATGTTCGAGGGAAGACATTGTCAGACAATGCACGCGTCACGCTCACCGGTGCAGGTGCGTGAAGTGCGGTGGGGGTCGGCACCGGGCGAGGGGGGCACCGGGATGGGCCGCACGGTCGCTGCCCGGTGGGCACACCCTCAAGGGCACCGGGATGCCAGGCAGACCCTGTCCTGCAGCCACAACCGTGGTTTCCACATAAAAGAACAGAGTCCTAATCTTAATCTGCATACAGGGGATTAGGCTTTAACAATTTCATGCTCAGAACCCTGGAAATACCAGAACGTTCCGTGGAAGCGGGAGTCCAGAGCAGTTCCAGCTACCTGTCTATTCTGCGGGCTGAAGCAAGATCAGTTTTTGTGTGTGTTTGTTTGTTAAATGTTTATTCTTTTTTGAGAGAGACAGAGCAGGAGCGGGGGAGGGGCAGAGAGAGAGGGAGACACAGAATCCGAAGCAGGCTCCAGGCTCGGAGCTGTCCGCACAGAGCCCGATGCAAGGCTTGAACTCACGAACCTCGAGATCACAACCCGAGCCGAAGTCGGATGCTCAACTGACTGGGCCACCCGGGCGCCCCTGAAGCAAAATCACTTAAAAAAGGTATTAATATTTTCACTTTCTGTTTGTTTCCTCTTGGTGATTTTCTGAACCAGACAGCCTGTTGGGAGGTAATGATTCCACAGGTAATGATTCCACGGGCTGCGTGGGCACGAGGACAGCCCCACCGCCAGCCGGGCATCACCCTCATCTGTGCCGGGAGAGGCCCCGTGCGCTCAGAGTCCCCTGTCTTCTTACCCTTGCCTGGGGAGGCGGTCCTGTCGTGGGCTATCTGCTCAGACGACTCTGGACAGCAGTCGAGCCCGTGTTCTGTGGCCAGCGTTCCGGGCGGGAGCCTAGCGTTTGTGCATCAGTCGATCCTTTCAAGGTGGGAAATTCAAAGTCAGGAGATCTCGCTTTGCTCGGGACAAAACCAAATGAACCCAGCCACCCTCATTTGGTTTAGGGGATGTCCTGCCTTACGTGGCATATCTGAGACATCGACAACTGTGGTGAAGGGGACACAGAGACTCCACGGGATCAGGCTGTTCCCTACGCGCTCAGAGCAGAGAGGAGGTCTCCCCCGCTGTGGGGTCCCGGCCAGCCTCTCAGGTCTGACGCTGCAGGGACGGAGGAAGGACGTGGTGGTCACATCTAGGTTTGGGGGGTACAGGAATACCCATGCTGCTTCTCCCATTTCCTAGGGCACAAACCAGCGGCCCAGAGACCACTCAGGGAAGCCCGGGTTCCACGTGGCCGTGCTGGAGGTGACGGTGGGGCTCCTCTCCCTGTGGCTGCAGGGTGAAGGTCTCCGTGTTCCTGCAGGCTGCCGCCTGGGGCTGCTCTGAGCTCCGGCGGGTACCCCCTGGCTCTCACGCCCCGACCCTGCGCGTGTCTCACTCCCCAGGTTGGAACTGTCCCAAGAGAACTTTGTGCAGGATTTGGGAGGCAGGAAGTTGGAGGCACCTGCGGCGCGGTCAGCGTGGGGCACCGGGGCTCCGCACGCTGTGGGCGGCTCACCTCCAGCTCCCGAGGCTCGGCGCCGGCCTCTCTCAGCCCCGGCGCAGACACCTGTGTGGGCCCGCGGTCAAGGATGTCTGCTCCCGTGGGGCCTCCTGTGCATCGGGACCGGTGGCGGTGAGGCAGACCTGGGTCCCCACCTTTAGCTCGTCTCTGTGGGGTCCTGCTCTCCCCGCCTCCTGTCGGCTGATGACCTACCCAGGCACGGCTCCCTTCCACCATCAGCCCCACCCTAGCGTCAGGTCTGGTCCCCTGTGTCCTGGGCCCCTTGTTCCCCGCGACTCTCAGCGGGTCTGCCTGTGACCGCCACCCGGGTCAGCGTGGTGTGGTTCAGCCGGGCAAGGGCTGGGTCCCCCTCACGGTGTCGGGTGGCTCTGTGGGTCCCTGCCTGTTTCAGGAGATGCTTCTTGACTTCACCATTTGTGGCGTGGGGCCCGCCCACGAATCTCCATTCCACGTGTGGAGAAGCTCAAGCGTGGAGAGGTTAAGTCCCCTCCCCAGGGCCATGGGCGGACTGGCTGGGATTCGGACCTCATGGGCTGGCCTCATGGCCCTCTGATGACCCCCGGCGTGACGCGCAAAGCCCCAGGGTGAGGGTTCGCTCCCCCCGTGTTGCGGCGGCACCGTGACTCCTCAACTGTGGGCACGCTGCTCCGCGAAGCGGACCAAGGGCTCCCTCTGCAAAGCCCGCTGCTCTCCCCACAGACTTGTGCCCCTGTTCTCTGTGATTCTTGATATTTTCGTGGGTCTCGCCCAGTGCCCTCGAGGGCCCTCCACACGCTGTGCTGCACTTCCCGGTGTGCACGCCTGTCTCCCGGCTGACAAGTGAGATTTCGAAGACGAGCAGTTACGTCTTTGCATCGGTGCATCCGCGGCTCAGGTCCGTTACCCGCTACGCCACGGGCACTTGCTCGTGGTGGTTGGATACCCAGGTGAAGGAAACGGAGGCCGAGGTGTCAGGGACAGGGGCAGAGTGCCACCTGGGTCTCACTGGTCACCGGCGGAGTGAGAACTTTGGCCCGTTACTCTTGGCCATCTGTAAAGAGAGAGCCTTTGTCAGCACCAAAGGGGGAGACAGCCACCGCCTGAATCTCTTTCTGGACCTTATGGTTCTTCTCAAGATCCCATCTAGGTTCTTGTCAGGGACACGAGAGTTTGTTTGATCCAGGAGTGTAGACTGTGGATTCAGCAGGACCAGGCTGAGTCCTGTTCGGTCACTAATTAACCCGACGCTGGGCCCGGGGGAGGTGACCTGACCTGCCTGGACCGGTTTGCTCGCCTGTAAATGTGGAAATAAGAACAGTACTCGGCGTTCGGGGACGGCTGTGAGCATTACCTCCCGGAGGACTGGCACGTCCTGGAGCTTTGCACTGGTTTGTCAAACGCCCGTTGAACCCTAGCACGCACCTGCCTGCAGACCGGGTCCTCGGATTCCACGGATGAAGATCCATGGGGGCTGAGCCTCCAGGGGAAGCCAGACCACGAAACAGGACATTGGGTCCCTGGAGATAACGCCCTCTGGCTAGAGCTCGGGCCCCACGTGGGGATGGCGAGGCGTGAATCAAGAAAGCTGGGCTCCAGCCGGGTGCCGCGGTGGGGGCAGGGTGGTCACGTACTCTCGGTCTTCTCCGATCATTGTCCTCTATTTATTTATAATCGAGGACAGCTAATCCCACGCTTATGCAACCGTTCCATTCCACAGGGCCTTTCTCAACTTGAACGTGGGATGAGAAGCTGGCTGTGAATTTAAAGATACAGAACCTGTTATCCGTGCACACTCCTTCGTATCTGCTCCCTAATTCCAGAAGGCTTCTGCTCGACGGCGAGCCGGGATGAGTCTGCGTGTGGCGGGCCGAGGGAGATTTGGCCGTGCTTGTGTCTTCCTGCCCTTCCCAGCTGGGGCCCTCCGGTCGTGCCTGGAGTCAGCGCTGGGGACAGAAAGGGAGACCCTGACGGGGGCATGCCAGCTCCCGGGGCACTGCTCTCCTGCAGCTCTAGACCGTGCTGCTCTGTGCTGCGGGCCGGCCCCGACCCCTCCGGGCTCTCCTCTCTCCCCACTCTGTGCCCTAGGGGCTGACGGGCACGGCCCCGGCACGCTGCTCCCCTACCTTTGCCTCCTTTGGGGGTTTGTCACCACCCACCTCTGCTGTGGGTCACGTCTCCCCGCACGCGGCTTCAGGCTCTGTCACGGACTCCCGTGGTTTCCCTACGGCCTGTGTGTGCTTGGCAAACAGTTCCTTCCGTCTCCTGCAGGGATCCCTGCTGGGAGACCCCGTGCCCGGGCCCCTTTGGGTGAGAGCATCCCCGCGCCAGCCGGGCCGGCGCTGACCTGAGCAGGTGTGCGCGGCTCTGTGGGACCTTGACCGGTGCCCTGCTCCGCACCCCCCTTCTCTGCTTTGTGTTGCCCGCTTCTCCCAAGCCATGCGTGGGACGTTTACAGGTTCACGTGCTGGGGTGGGGCTTGGGAGGTGACTGGCTTTAGGTGAGGTGGTAAGGGTGGGGCCCGTGGCGGCACCGGTGTCCTCCTCGGGAGAAGACCCCATTGCGGGAGGGAGGCCGTCTGCAGGCGGGGGTGGGGGGTGGGGGGAGGCGTCACCAGAACCCGAGGCTGCAGCACCTCGGACGTGTGGCCTGCAGGGGTCTGAGGAATAACCCTCCGGTGTCTAAGTGCCGCCCGTGGTGGCCCCGCTGTCCGCCCCCCCCACCGAGGGCTGAGGCACAGCCCTCCCACTCCGGGTCTTGCCCGAGGGACCCTCTGCCCCGCCAGCTCTCAGCACATCCCGGCCCTCGAGCAGGACCCTGTCCGGGGCCCCCACACCTCTCGCCCACCCTGCACCTCAGGGACTACACATCTGTTTCCCGCAGGCACCCGAGGACAGAGACCTCCCCTTGCTCACCGAGGGACCGGCTCACCCGGGGGCCGTGTGCTGGGGAGTTGGTTGTGCACCGCGTCAGGTAGCAGGTGATTGTCACCAAGGAGCTGGAAGTACGCGTGGGAACCATCCCAAGAGCCTGTTCGCCAGCTCAGCTCCGTGTCTCTGAAGGGGACGGTTTCCCCCCATTCTCCAGGAAACGGAAGAGACAAATGGGCCACTGAGGGGTTGTGGAGGTGTGGCTCCACAGGCCCCCACGCACTCCCAAGCGTCCCCAAGCGTCCCCAAGTGCCCCCAGGTACCCCAAGCATCCCCAAGCACTCCTAAGTGTCTCCAAGTGCCCCCAAGAGCTCCCAAATATCCCCAAGCTCCCTCGAGCATCCCCAAGTGCCACCAAGCACCCCCAAGCCCTCCCAAGCACCCCCAAATGTCCCCAGGCATCCCCAAGCACCCCCAGGCTCAGGAATGCCCGTTCCCGTCTCAGGGCCACTCACAGGAGATCCCGCTTCAGCTCGAGAAAAGAGCTGAGGGCTCACTTGTCATTCAGTTTGTTTTCCTCGATAGTCTCCACGGCGGTGACCACATCCTGCCTGCCTCGGAGCCTCGAGAGGTTCGCGCGCCTGGGATGTCGGGGGCCGGCCGGGGGGGCTTCCCACTGCCCGGTGCCTGCACCATCTGGGGAGCTGCGGGGGGCAGTCACTGTGCAGATTTGGGGGCCAGATGTGGCTTCCCTCCCCATTCAGCAGGCCGGTTATCATGTGCGTCTCGAGCTTTGTTACGAGCGAGCGGAGGCTCCTTTTTCGAACGATCGGAAATCTGAAAATCTGGTCATGAAAATGATTGAGACGGGCGTCTCCTGACTTGGAAAAAAAAAGCTGGTGGTCACTTTTGTCTTTTTAAAAAAAAAATTTTTTTTTAACATTTATTTATTTTTGAGACAGAGAGAGACAGAGCGTGAGTGGGGGAGGGGCAGAGAGAGAAGGAGACACAGAATCGGAAGCAGGCTCCAGGTTCCGAGCCGTCAGCCCAGAGCCTGACGCGGGGCTCGAACTCACGGACCGTGAGATCGTGACCTGGCTGAAGTCGGACGCTTAACCGACTGCGCCACCCAGGCGCCCCCACTTTTGTCTTTTTAGGACTCTGGCTTCTGGGGTTGCAGCATTGTTCGTGGCCCTATGGGCCGGGGCAGGGGGGTAACTGGGTGCCTGTGCTCACCTTGCACAGAGGGAGCCCGTGTGCTGCCGTTTGTGGGGCAGCGATGCGGGGCTCCAGTGACAAAGCTTTGAGAGGGTCTTCCCCAGGTGCTAAGCAGACCTCTCCCAAGCCCCAGCGTCTTGCTCCTCAGGTGGGGTCGCCGGACAATGCCATGGGCGTCACCTGTCACAAATGCACTCAGGTGGGGTCCCTGGACGGCGGCACGGGCACCGCCTGTGAGAAACGCGGTTTCAAGCCCCACCCTGGCTCCCTGCCTCAGCACCTGCATCTTGGCCAGATGCCGGGGCATGTGTGGGTACCACGGACCCACCGCCACTGTCTTTGGGCTGCCGCAGGGGTCTCCTTACCAACCGGAGACTCTGAGGGCCCAGGATGGCCACGGGCACCGGGTCTGAGCAGAGCAGAATGAGCGGACAGACGTGTCCCACAGACCTCCCCTGCCAGTGTCACGTCCAGGCAGGTGGGCTCTGGGCCTCACGTGCCTGGGGCCCCAGAGGTGCTTCCTGGCAGGACCCGGGCTTGGGAGACACAGGGTGACGTGTGCAGAGGGTCCTGGGCGAATTGTGGTGGGGGCTGTCACGTTGTCCCCTACTCTGCACCGTGACCCTCTGGGTGGTCCCTAGCTCGCCTTCTCGGCACCGGAGGGGCAATGGTGCGCGAGACCGTGCAGCGGGATTCCGCAGCCCCGGCTCTCCCACCCGCTGGCCAGGGGCCTCCCGCCAGTGCCTGCTCCCGGCCACACGAGGGTCACAGACGCATCACAGCGTCCCCCGTGTGTTATTCATCTCTGTGGTTTTGCATAAAACAGGTCCCTGTTCTGTCGTGACCACGCTGCTGGCTGTTTCCCAAGCCCTGGGCACCAGCAGGCCCCACCTTGGTGGTAGTGTGGCTTACAGCTTTGGTCCCAACACCGCCCACGAGGTCATCCGTGTCCTAGGGGCCCTCAGAAACCCTGCAGGCATCCCCCTGGCAACATGTCACTGGTCATTGTCACTGGTTGGCTAAATCTTTTGCAACCTCAGTTTTTTTTTTTTTAACACTTACGTATTATTTTATTAAAAAATTTTTAAATTTTATTTATTTTTGAGAGAGAGATAGAGAGAGACAGAGTGTGAGCAGGGGAGGGGCAGAAAGAGAGGGAGACACAGAATCCGAAGCAGGTTCCAGGCTCCGAGCCGTCAGCACAGAGCCTGACGCGGGGCTTGAACCCATGAACCATGAGATCATGACCTGAGCTGAAGTCGGACGCTTAACCGACTGAGCCACCCAGCTGCCCCGCAACCCCGGTGTTTAAATCTGACAGTTTTTGCAAAATCTGCGGCACAGGCCATTGAAGGTTGTCTCCCTCAGTCCATCTTGGAAATTCTCTGGGGGAAGGATGTGGCCTCAACAACAGTAGCTATTTTCACGACTGGTCGGCGGGCAGGACTGTCTCTAAAGACACAGGCAGGTAGCGTGCCCAGTCCTGGGCCGGGCGTGAGATGAACTCACGGTAAGCGATCTACACGACCATTGCTGGGGGCTTGTGTTGTGATTTTCACATGCCCTCAAATATGGGCGAGTGTTTCCTAACCAACCCGGAGAGCTTCCCCCAACCAGCTGGGCACCGTCCCCAGCACATCCTCGAAGCTCCCCCAGGGCCCAGGAATCTGTATGCTAACGAGACCCCTGGGAGACGCAGAACCACAGTGGATTTGGCCCTGGTGTCTTCAGGACACGTTAAGCGATATGTTGCTGACTCCATTCTACCAGGGATGGCCATGAGGCTGTGACTCAAAGTGGCCGACGTCACTAGGTGATTGATGCCCGTGCCCCTACAAGCTCCTCGCGGGGCCATCTGGCCTTGGACAGTGAGTTACGGATACGGACGTGCGGGTCAAGGGCAGCAAGGGGCCTTCCTCAGGCAGAGAAGCCCTTTCTCCTCTTCCGCTGTCAGAAGGTGCAGCGCTGGCTGGGAGGTTCCAGACGCAGGCTGGGCCCCAGGGCAGAGTCTCATGCTGGGTCCCCTCCTGTCTCTCCTTTTCCGGTCAGCATCTGAGGCTGTCTGTCTTCCCAGGCGACCAGTGAATGGCTCGTAGATACGGAGGAGAGCAAGAGACTCAGAGAAGTAGCCTTAACGAGGAAGCTGGTGTCTGGGACTGTTCCCACGGCAGGTGGATGGTGAGCCTCGTGCTCTAAGGTCAGGGGGTGGGGCCCCCGCCGCCAGGGACAGCAGCACCCCAGACAGACTCGCGGTGGGCACGAGCTAAGGCTTTCCGACGGGGTGTCCGTCCTTGGCACCGGTGGGCAAGTGCGGTCTGGTCTGATCTGCAGGACCGGGACCCGGAGGCCACGGGCGCACAGTGTTTCTGGCTTTTGAATAATTTCATGTGCCGGCAAAAGGCTTTAGGGCATCCGCCTGCCGGGGAGTCACGACCTATTCCTGCTGAGAGCCCTGTCACGGACATTGACGCCTCCCGAGCCAGCGCCCAGGGGCAGGAAGTGACTGGCAAGGACACCTTTCATTCGCAAACCAACCCACTGACAGCCAGAGCCCAGCCATCTCCTCCGTCTGCCCCCCTGACCGCCCCAGGGCCGGGGACCAGGTCCCTGGGGACAGCCCACTGAAGTCACTGCAACTAGCCGGCCCCCAGCCCGCTCAGCCTGCCTCAGCCTTTGCGTCTTCTGGAAACACACCAAGGCCCTTGCCCTCATGTTCTCCCCTTGCTCAACCTCCTCACCGACCCTTGTTCCTCCCCAGGCGGCCCCACACGGGTGCCCGCGTCCCGCTTCTAAGGATCTGTTCCGTCCTTCCTGACGGTCGTTCTCGCCCCTGCGTGCCTTACCCTGTCCGATTAAAACAAGTTCCAGTTAAAAACAATACACCATGGAACACTCCTGAACCTTGAAAAGGAAGGAAACCCGGAGCCCCACTACCGTGTGGGTGAACTGGGGGACCTCAGGGAGGTCACCTGTCACACAATGGCCTGTGCACCACGACTGCTCTTGCGTGAGGGACCCAGAGTGGTCAAATTCGGAGAACCAGAGAGAAGATGGGGGAGGGGAGGAGGACACAGCTTTTGAGCGAGTCGGGGTCTCAGTTTGGGGAGGTGAGTTCTGGAGACGGGTGGTGGGGACGGCTGCCCTTGAGATGGTTAAGACGGCAAATTTCGTGTCGCGTGTATTTTCCACGATCTGAGACAACATCTAGGCTGCCACATTTAGCCCCCCCCCCTCCACAGTCTCGGGCCCCTGAGGGCGAGACACGGCATTGCCACATCCGCGCAGTGGCCGTGTGGGGACCCGTCCTCGGCGCTCCCCGCTGTCCTCACGTCGTGTCCGCTGTCCGCTGGGACCGGGGGGCTTCGCTGGGACCCCGTGGCAGCTACGGGGTCTCCCTCTTCCCAAAGCAGGGCGGGGAGGCGGCTCCCCGGCAGATGACCCAGGAGAGGAGGGTCCGGGCTCTGCTCGGGGCACCAATGTCGCGCTCTCTGCCTCATTTTGCTTTCCTTGCATCTGGACACCGCCTCTCCCCCTTGCCTGGAAGGCCCGGGAGGGAGCCCTAGGCTGCAGGAGAGACACTGGGTGGCGGGAGCCCCCTTGCCTCTGATGTGACGCCACGCAAGAGCACCTGCCTTTGGTTTCATTAATTAGGTTTTCCGGTTGGAGCCAAACGAAACCACAGCCCGAGCCCTCGGCTGTGCCAAGGAGGCTGAGCACCCAGCAGAGGACCCCCAACATCACAGGCTGGAGCTGCGGGGCCTGGGGGTCTGGGGAGGCTTTAGATCCTCTGCTTCCTTTCAAGGTCCCAGGCTGCTTGGCCTCCCCTCCGGGTCTCGCAGGTTCTTTTGAAAGGCCCAGACTCCTGCTTTCAACTCCTGCCTCTGGTCTCTGATAAAAGGCAAATTAAAAATCACTTCTAACAGTCTCCCTGGGAGCTGAGAGGCCTTGTCTGCAGAGACAGAACATCAAAGCACAGGGCTCAGGTGTGCCCCTGGCGTGTGCAGCCCCCGCCTCCCTGGGGCCAGCCTTCCCTCTGCCTCTGTCCTCTGCCCCAGGCCACATGGCCACAGGGGCCGTACCTGGTCTCCTGAGCAGGGCTGCGACCCTGACTGCGTGCAAAAGCCGGGGCAAAGCCTGCTGCTGGTGTCGCACGGGCACTGTCTGGGAAGAGGGAGCCTGTGGCCCTCCACTGTAGATAGAAAGTGTTTGAACCCCCACCCCCACCCCCACCCCCACCCCCACCCCCAGCTTCATCGTGTTCACGGCAGCCTGGCGAGGCTCCCATGGGCACGCTGGGCTCGGACGCTGTGAAATGGGAGCAGGTCTCTGATCTCAGGGCACCCCCATTTGCAGGGAGCCCCTCTCCTGCCCCTCTCTGCCCGCAGCTCCCGCTTAAAGACATCAGTGGCCCCAGGGTGTCCTCCACTCGGCTGGGCCCAGGGTTGGAGCCGGCAGGCTGGTTGAGCTCTCTCACCTGGCTGCCGTGAGGGCCCTGCCCTTGGCCGTGGGCTGCGGGGGAGTGGGGACCAGCATGCAACTCTTGTTCCACTCAGGGCTGGGGATCTGGTGGGTGGCAGGTTATTCGTACGTTTGCTTCCTTCTTCTGGAGTCTGGCCTCCCTGGGGGGACAGCACACATCCACTCCTTCCCCCCCTCGGCTGGGAGAGCTCCGAGCCTGTGGGACGCCCGCTGGAGGGGAGACACTCACAGGTCCAGCCACCGGATGCTGAGCCACCGCCCACCCCATACCGGTAGCACGAAACGAGCCTCATTTCACTGCGGGGCTGGATTCGGAGGCCCGGGAGTTCAGGCAGGGATTGTGGGCAGACACCCCGAAGGGGACGGGCCAGCCGGGGTCCTGGTGGCCCGGATGCACTTTGCCCACAGAGCCGTGGCCTGGGCCGGGCTGGGAGCTGCTGACTGGGCTTCCTCCCCGCCTGGCGGCCAGTGCTCGGAGGACCCGTGTTCGCCGGGGGGTAGAAGTTGCATGGCCTTGCAGACACAGCCTCCTCGGCTGGAGCAGTGGAGGTTCACGGGAGGCAGGAGAACCCTCCGTCGGTGGGCAGGGCGGGCCCCTACTACCTTCCACAAGGAAACCGTTTGTACGCAGAAAGCCTGGCATCCAAGGTCACACACCCCGGAGGGAGTCTCCCCCTCTCGGCAGCCAGGTGACAGATGGGATGCATGTCCCACACGGGGCCCCCCACCCCATCCCCCGTGTGCAGCAGGAACCGCTCCTGATCTGGGTCAGGAATGCGCCGAGGCCTGGGTGCGGCCGGGAGGCTGCCGGGGAGAGCAGCTGCCTGGATGGGTCCTGGAGCTCTCTCAACTATGACAGGAATGTCGGCCTGAACCTCTTTAGGCTGGGACGGGCGAAACAGCCATTTTTAGCAGCCTCTCGGTCCCTGCCCGGCCTCTGCCGAGCCCGTGGGGCTGGAGGCTCTGGAATCTGCCCGGTGGGCATTGCACCTCGCAGGGCAGGTGGGCAGGGCTCAGCCTGTGCGCATCTCTGACAAGGGTTAGGCTGGACCCCAGGAAGGACATGCACGGGGACTCCTTTTGTGGGGAAGCTGGAGTCCTGGGCGGTGTGGGCAGGTGGGGGGTTTGTCCTGATTCGAGGAACCTTAGAGCTGCAGGGACGGGGTCTCTGTGCACAGGAGGAGGGCTCGTGGCCATGTGGACCTCGCCCACCCCTCTGTGGGCTGCTACTGGGTCCAGCCCCAGTGATGCTGGGTCCCAGGAGGGACGAGGAGAGGGTTTGGAATGTGCGGATTCTGGCCCACCTCTAACACGGATGGATTTTATTGTTTACCCTCCTGTTTTGGTTGTCGATGGGTTGGGGGGAGCCCAGCGTACAGGGAGAGGTGGCTCAGACAGAAGCCAGGGCCTTGGCACCTGCTGGCCGCCTGGTGGTGCCCCCTGGGAGTCCTCACCTGTGAATGGGGGTGGGTTCTGGAACTCCCAGGAGGACCGGACTTGATTTTCGGGGTCATCGCAGGCCCCGTAGAGACAGGACGAGGGACGGGATGATGGCATGGGCACTCTCCTGCTGCTGGAGGAAGCAGAGGACTGCAGACCATCTGCTCAGAGCCCACGGGGGCTTGTGGTCCGGTGTCCCGTCCACACTGCTCGTGAGTCATGCAGCCCTGGGACCTGTGGCCGGTGCATGTCCTGGTCTGTGCACCTGCTGGTCCTCCTGGGTTCCCTGCCCCTTTATTCACTTCTCTTACAACTGTTCTTTCTCCCAAACAGCCAAGAATCCCCCTACCTGCGCCTCGGAAGGGGTCCCAGGAGGGGGGCTGCTTGCCCGGCCGACCGCAGGCCCCGCACACCCTCTCTGAGCCCAGCCGACCTGCTGCTCTCCCCCCTCAGCTGCCCGAGTCCTCGTCTCCGTGCTCTGACCTTGTCCCAGAGCTGTCCCAGAGACCCTGCACTCCAATTGATACGGCCTTTCTGAGGCCTCTCGGCTCGGGCTGGGGGCAGAGGAGGAAGTAAGGTCCTGAGGAGACCCCCGTAATGAAAGCGACAGGGGGTCCCCCCACCAGCTCCGTGCGCAGACTTGAGTGTGGCCAGAGGCACCTACTGTGGGGAACGGAAGCACAGGCCTGGACGGGCACCCCCGGACTCCCCTGTCGGCTTCAGCTCTGGGTGGCCGAAACCACGGCTCAAAACTCAGGATCTCGGGTCCATTCCTCGCCCCGTGAAGCCGGCCCCCACGTCCACTGGTCCTGGGCTGGCACTGTCCTTCTGGAGAGACCCTGAGCCCCAGAGAGACAGGCTCAAGCCACATGGCCAGGCCAGTGTTGTCTCTGCAGGTGGGGGAGACCGGCTCAGTTCATGGTCATCAGACCCTTCATGGACGGGAGCCCCCAGAGCCCGAGGGTGCAGGGACGCGTGTGAAGGCATCTGCTCTGCTGGTAGCTGCTTGGGTATCATCCGGTTCAGGACAGCAAATTACAGCCACAGGATGGCTGAGCTGGGATGAAAAGGGTTCCGGAAGGTTCTGGGGTCAGTAGCAGGTCTCTGGACCCTCAGGCCGCTCTGGCTACCGCTCGGCCCCTCCTGCAGCCTGAGGGGATCCGGAGGCTGGGCGGGGCGGGGGGGAGCTTGGGAAAACTCCTTCGGGTCAGGAGTCATCACAAGGCTGGGCTCAGGGGCCTTTTGTGGGTGGGCGGGAAGGAGTTGCGAGCGTGGGCCGGGGGTCCCGCTGCCTGGAGCACCTGTTAGCAGCCCCAGGGGACGGCCTGCACCCAGCGTCCACACCTGGGCACCTTGGGTCACACATCACCCACCTTTGCGTCTCCGGGACGAAATGGGGACGCACCCTGTGTCCGGCACGACTGGTCACTCTGCGTAAACTGTCCCTTTAACGTTACAGGGGCGGGCGTGCTGGAGCAGCTCTGTGGGACCCGTGGACAGAGTGAGTGCGTGTCACAGAAGACTGAGGCTTGGCGAGCTTCTGTGCCTCTTCCCGGGTGAGTGGGGCCGGGCGGCCCCCGGCCCCCCGGCCCCGAGGCCCGCGGGTGTGGGCCGGCCGGAGCTGTCGCTGTGGGATCCGGGGCCCACGGGCGCTGTGCCGGCTGCCAGGGCTGCCCGGGGCCGGCTCTGGGAAGGGACGCCCGTCCCCAGCTGTCTGCTCCGCCAAGGTGGCCGGGCCCCACTGGCAGACGGCTGTGTGCAGGGGGCCCCGCTAGCAGGGCGGGCGGCCCATGTGCTCTCTGGAACTCATTACCGCCTCTGGCCCAGAACTGGCTGCTGCTCGTGGCCGGGCGGTCCTGCGGGGGGACCGGGCGGCTCCAGCGGGGGGGGCCACGCTGGCTCGGCGAGCCCAGAGGCCATCCAGAATCTTACGAACACGGTGGGGGAGGACCACGCAAGCAGAAGCAAGCACGAGAAAGCACCCACGTCATGTGTCAAGACGGGGGAAAAAAACCTTGTGACTGTGCGAGGTGCTTCACGGCCTTGGGCTCTGCCCAGACCTCTGCCCCGGGGCCTCGCGGGGTCCAGGGCCCGCCCAGCGGCGGGCGCGGGTCGGGCCACTCAAGTTCTTCCCCGGGGAATCACTTAGACCGATTTGCTACCACTGAGCTTAAAAAAAAATACTCGCGCCGTGTGGACGATGTAAAATGATGTGATTTATTTCCTCTTTAATTTGAAAAAATAAAGCAAAACCCTGGCTAAAAAAAAAAAAAATTAAAAATTAATAAAGCAATCTCTGAGCTTTCTGGGGTGTTCTCCCGGCTTACGACTGTGGATATTGTCCTTTGGGGGACTGCTTATTGAAGCAGAAGGTCCACGTGGAGAAGGACACACGTGAGTCACAACCGTGCGGCGTGACCGTCCTTCCCCAGGTGACACGCGTGTGCTCAGCTCCAGAAACAACATTATTCCCCCAGAAGCGCCCCTGGCGCCCCTCCAGCCACCAGCCTCAGCAGACGCGCCCTCCTGTCTTCCCGCGGTCCCAGGGCAGCGGCCGGGCGTCCAAGCTGCGGCGTTTCCCTGGAGAACGGGAACATCCTCGGGCCATCTTCCGACGGAGCCCACGGCTCTCTGAGGCGTCCTGGGAGGGCCGTCCTCTCCGTTTCTCCCGAAGAGGCGTGTTTCCCCACCCCCTGCTAATCTGTCTCAACGTTCAAGTTGCTCCGGGGGCGGGTCTCGCCGTCGTCAGTGAGCGGAGAAACCACATTGGGAATCCGGAACGGCCGAAGCCACGCTCGGTATCCGGGGATACCATCCAGAGGGTGGAAGCGAATTCTGCTGGGGGGTCCACAGCTGCCTGCAGGGTAAGTGGGCGCTGCTCCTGGAGGCAGGACCCCTGCAGAGGGGTTGCCGTGCGCTGCGCCCTCCCCGTCCCCAGCTCTGTCTCCTGGGTCTCACGGGGAGGGAGCGCCCACTGGGCTCGCAGTGTTAGGTGTCTAAGATCTTGCGCGGGCCTCCCTCTTGTTTCCCAGTGCGTGGCCACTAACAAAAGGGGAGGGCACAGGGCAGGCCACCTGTCCTTGTGAACGCCCGAAGCCATCACGTCTACGGCCCAGAAGCTTGGTCCACGCCCACCAGTAACTCAGGCCATCTTGGCTATCTGTCCCTGTCTCCTGGGACACTCACCCCCAGACCCTGGCATCCCTGCTTTTTGTATGTGTCTCCAAGCACACCCATCCTGGGGACCCTCCTGCTCGGGTGGGGACACGCTCAGACGATGGCAACAGCTTGACGTACTGACGGACGTGTTCTTGGCCACTTAGCACGACTCCGGGCCGCGTCTTCGTCAGGCTTCTCAACATGAGCCCGAACGAGCGTCCCCACCCTCAGACCCTGCAGCGCACGCACCCTGGGGTGGTGCCCCGGTCTCTCCCCGCCACCCCCAACATTTCATTACGACAACCCTCAAACAGGTGGAAAAGACGGCACGGCTGTGCCGCGGACGCCCTCTTTGCACCCCCGGATTCTGTGATTCCCCTTCCCCGCATTTGCCTCATCGCACGCCACTTCCTGTCTCTGTCCCTCGGTCACTCGGCCATCCATCTTACGTTTTCTTGCCCAGGACGGGAGGCTGCTGTTACCAGTAGACAGCCCCGCCCACACATCATTAACTGGGTTTAATATTTGTGCGGGTTCCTTGTGGGGACAAGATACATTCAGTGAAATGTCTGTATTTTAACAACACAATCTGACGCCCGCCCCGCCCCCACCTCATCCAAACCCTACCAGGATACGAAGCATGCCCGTCGCCCAGAAAGTTCCCTCACGCCCCTGCCCGGCCGATCTCTGCCCTCACCCCCAGAGGCACCGCTGTCTGCTGTGAGCGTTGCCTCTCCCAGCCCGTCATGGGCCGGAGGGGTGGAGCGCACGCTCTTCTGCGCGGGACCGATTTCTCTCCGCGTGTTTCTGACGCGTCGTGGGATGCCGGCACAGATCCGTGGTCGGTTCCTTCTTTCTGCTCGTGGGGTTCCGCGTACGGACGCGCCACGGCTCTGCCCAGCCTCCTTCCCGTCTGGGAGCCGATGAAAACCATAACAAGGATGTCGTGTATCTCCTCGGGCCATCTCTGTGTAGACACAGGCTTTCGTAACACGGGCGGGATTGCGGCCTGCACACCCGTCTCTGTGCGACATGCCCTTTCCCCGATTCCGCCTCATAGCCAGGCCCGTTCTCAAGTCCGGGACGTGGGTCCCCACGCAGGAGTGGTGTGTGGTGAGCCCGTCACGTCTGACACTTGGGGTTCCAGAGACCAGAGCTGGAGATCCAGACTTCCCTTAGAGGCTGCTTCCGGAAGCACTGGTGGGCGTGGGGAGGGGACCGTCGCCACCATGGGTGCCTGGCGTTCAGCACTGGGACCTCAGGGGCAAGCGCTCCCTCTGGGAGGCGAGGGGGCTGGGAGAGGGGTGTTTTCCATGTGACCTCACCCTTGTCCCCATCTCTGGCTGAGCTGGGCTCCCGGCCCCGTGGCCGCCCCGGGAATGGGCTGGCCTGCCTGCACAGCCCGGGGCAGAGACCACGGCTCCGTGGCAGGAGCGGCGACGTGTTCCAGGACGTGTAGTTCCCAGGAAAGGTGGGCGGGACCCCCAGCGCGTCCGCCCGCCTTCTCAGGAAGCCTCCCCGACCACCTGCAGGCCGACTTCGGTAGCCTTTTCCTCCGCGCTCTGATTGCACAGGGACACATGCCTAATGGCGTTCCTCCCGCGGTGTCCCAAGGGTCTGTTTACCAGACCCTCTCCCCGCCCGAGGACCCGCAGATCCAGCACAGCCTGCTCGCGAGCATGCTCAACAACACCCCAAGCACTCAGATCTCACCCCCCTTTCCACCCGTCCCATACCCTGAACTGCTTCCCCAACTGCCGGCCCTGGGATTGGCTGGGATTCCTGGCAAATGTCCCTGGCTCTCTGCCCCTCTTCCCTGCCAAGCAGGGCCTGTGTGCCGTGTGTAACTTCTCTCCCATCCGCTGTCTAAAGGTTAGGCTGGAGGGGAAGTGAGGACAGCGCGTGTTGGCAGTTGGTGGACTTTTGCCAACTAGAGCAAGTTTAGTCCAGACCTTGGGTGAGCAGGACGTCGTGAGAAGGCCCCGCCTGGACGTGGGGCTGCCCGGGAGGGCCTCGGAGGCTGGGCCGTGCCAGAGGGCAGGTGCACCTGTGCCCTCCTTAACGCATCTCCCCTCTGCCGTCTGGCCACCTCCTTGCAGATCGAGTCCCGTTTGCTTCGGGCTGAGAGTCTCCTCCAGGCCACCGTCCTGAGGATGAGTGGGAGTCCCCTGATCACCAAATCAGCTATGGGGCCTGATATTTGGAGCTCGTGATTGATCTGGTTTGCCCTTACAGACCCACATACGTGGTGCAAACAGAGACATTCTGTTCTCAGCTGTCCTAGTGACTCCATTCATTCCGTACGGGTCCCTGGAGGCCCTCTCGGGGACAAGGTGGATGCCATGCTGGCCGGCCAGTGTGCTTGGCTTTCACCAATGAGCCCGAAGCTTAGCGGGGTCCCACGGTAGAAGGGGACATCTGGCTCACATCCCTGTGTGCGGAGGGCTGGCAGAGGGTGGGCGGGGGTGCGGCACCCACGTAGTTATTCGTGGATCCGTGACCCTTCTGTGTGGGAGGGTTCCGCCATCTTCCAGGGCCTGCTGGGGATCCAGGTCCGAATCCAGGAGGCAGAGCGGAGGGGTGTGGAGGATGGGAGGAGGGGTGTGGAGGGTGGGACGGATGCAGGATCGGTTGGGATGCACACCTCATTTGCAGGAACTACCACACAGCTCTATCCAGGAGGCTCGGGATCACGGTCCAGCAGCGCGCTGCAGAAGTGGACCTTTGCGGGCCCACAGCCTTGTCTCTGCCGCGCATGGGAAGCAGGGGTTAGGGAAGCGGGTCAGCCGCAGGTGGCTCCCGAGGTAGTGATGCGGATCGGCCACGCCTGTGTGATACAACCACCCACAAAGTGCCCTGTGCCCTCAATACAACGCCTCAATTTCTGATGGTCGGAAGCCGTGTTTCTGAGAGTGGGAGACTTCAGAAACGGAGCTCTTAGGTGCAGTGGCCTCCAGGGCGGCCAGCCTGCAAAAAGTGTGGTTACAAATCCATTTTTAATGAACAAGTGAAATTGCATCAAGTTACGCTTCTCACTGGAGATCTCAGCTTTGAGGTGGGACAGCTGGGGCAGAGGCAGGGCCGGGGTAAGGGGGTGTGTGGCCCTTCCCCGGGGAGGCTCTGGGGGGCGTGGCCAGGGTGGGGGTGCCGGACGTCCCGGGACTGGGAGGACGAGGGCCTGGAGTGGCTTGGATGGAGTCCTGGGGTTGGGGCCGGAGACCTAGACGCCTCCCTTTCCATGGGGGAGGGGTCTGGCCTCTCACACCTGAAGCGTTTATTACCCTAGGATTCTTCCACACTTTGTGGGTGCTCTAGGGGAGTTTTTATTAACTGAACATTGCTAATTTATCCGGATGGCAAAGAAAGGAAAAAACGAACATCAGGAGGGACAGCAATGACACTCAAGCGTTTTTGGGTGAATAAAAGGCCGACCAGGGCGGGCTGAACGGCTTTGCTTTGCAATGAAAGCAATTAGAAGGAAGCCTTAGAAATATTCATGTCCAAGCAGCTCTTGCTTTAGAGGGATCAATTTTACCTCGAAGTACAGCAGACCACCCCCCCCCTCCCCAAGATGCTTTCTGGCCTCAAGATCTTTCTGGAACTCGTTTGCGTGGCTGAAGATCACAAACGATCTTTGCAAGATCCTGGTCGGTTTCCAGCTGAGGCCGAGGCCCGAGCTCGCCCACCATCAGAGTCTTGATTTGCTAGTGCTTGAGTTTTCTGCTTTTAGGGCGGCCGGCACGGGGGGGGGGGCTTTGTTTGGGTGCCGACCGTTCTTGTTTTCCCGTCAGTCAATTCCTCGCTCCCCTGTGTGCCCAAGGAACCCAAGATGATCAGCAGGGAAAGAGTGAAACTCCCGGCCAAGCGGGGGGAAATACCGCCATGCTGTCACAGTGGTGCTGTGGTTATTATCTGTCTAATTATCTATTATCTCTTCTCCTTGTGCTCAATGCTGTGGTGACATCGGAGTAGAGGGCCGAACTCTCTGTCTCCTGGGACCATTTCCACGTGAGCTACTCGCTGGACTCACAGATAGGACTGAAATTGTAGCAATGCGACCGGATCGTCATCAACATAGAGCCGTAAATATTTCTACTGCCCTGGAGTCCTTCTTGTTTACATCCAAACACACTTCATGCACATGCAATAGCTTTACGTGGTCAGCAGGCACAGAGAATCCAAAGACCCAGACGTTTCTGGGGACACGGGGTTCAGGGCTGGAAATGGTTGGGCGGGTGGGGCAGGTGTGGGAGAGCAGCGACATCTGGGGGCCTAGTGAGCTGGCCTGTGTTGGGGTCCGAGGCAAGGAGAGGGAGCCTCGGCGCCGGGTGTTGGAAAAGAGCCCTAGTGTTATCGATTGGGTAATGACAACCTCTTTTTATTGTCCTCAGTTATCAGCGAGGCAATGACAACAAGCCTGCAGGGCTGATGGGCCATCTGGAGTTGGGTAACGTAGCACGTATTGATTTTGGATCAGCCGAGATGCAGGTTAATGACTGTTTTTGTTTCTGTCCCAAAGCAGCTTGCGTTATGCTTACGAAATAAACATAATATGCAATTTCTGCACTGCTCGGCCTGTCAGGTGCCGGCTCAAAGGAGGTCACCGTGACAGTAATTCCAGAACTCCATGGGCCTCCCGGGGCCCCCTCGTCCTGCCCTGCTCTGCCTCGTTCTCTGTTGAGTTAAGACCTCCTCACTGCCTTCCCCGGAAGCTTACGTGACCCCCGCCCCCGCCCGCCACGCCGCTCCGTTTCTTGTAGCCTCGTGGAGCCTTCCCAGATGACAGGAGCTATGCCAAGCCCCTTCTGATGCTTACAATTCGTTTCTAAAGAGGGAGGCCAATCTTTCTTAGTTTTTGTCCTCTCATCACGTGCATCACTTAGGTCTCAGCCCCACGCGTTCACCCATCAAACGAGAGTGCCAGGCACACACAGGGGCTACGGTTGTCACGTGCGTGGAAATATTAGGGCCCTCCCCGGTGGACCGTAGGCCCTGTGGAGAGGACGTGACGGAAGAAAAGACCGCCGACAACAAACCTTACACCTTGGCGAGTCCTAGGAGTCTACTGAGCCCAGGGTCGTGGCGGGGGGTGGGGGGGTTTGGCGAAGGCAGTACCTGCTGATGCTGGGTGGGTGGGAGGAGGCTTGTCTGAGCCGCTGAACCTGGGACGGGAAGCCAAGTGAGGAGAAGTTGGAGAAGTTCTAAAAAAATTTTTTTTTAATGTTTATTTATTTTTGGGACAGAGAGAGACAGAGCATGAACGGGGGAGGGTCAGAGAGAGAGGGAGACACAGAATCGGAAACAGGCTCCAGGCTCTGAGCTGTCAGCACAGAGCCTGAGGCGGAGCTCGAACTCACGGACCGCGAGATCATGACCTGAGCCGAAGTCGGCTGCTTAACCGACTGAGCCACCCAGGCGCCCCAAGAAGTTCTAAGCAGAAGGAGCAGGTAGGGTGGAGGGAGGAAGTAAGGAAGGGTCGGCGGTGGCAGATACCGCTGTGGGACCAGGAGCGGCCCCGTCAGGCCACGGTGGCTGCGTTAAGGGGCTTGGGTTTTACGCAAGACCAAGAAAATCCATTAGAGGGTTTCAAGCAGGACTGACCTGATCTGGTTTCAACTTTAAGAAAACTAGGAGCTGTGGGCAGAGACTTGCTGGGGGAAAGGAAAGAGAAGGAGGGGAGGAAGAAGCTGTTTCTCGGGGCGCCGGGGTGGCTCTGTCAGTGGAACGTCTGACTCTTGATTTTGGCTGAGGTCATGACCTCACGGTTCCTGGGATCGAGCCCCGCATTGGGTTCTGTGCTGACAGCGCAGAGCCTGCTTGGGATTCTCTTCCTCCTTCTCCCTGCCCCTTCCAGCTTGTGATCTCTCGATCTTTCTCTCTCAAAAGAAATCAATAAACTTAAAAAAAAAAAAAGAAGCCCTGCTCTATTTCGGAGAAGGTGTGCTGTGCTGGGGCAGAGAGAGAGGACTGGAAAGAGAGAGGAACACAGGTTTGAGGCATGATCACCTGGGAGACCAGTGGTGTCGTTTGCTGGGGGGACGATGGGGTAGGACCAGCTTGGAGAGGAAAATCGGGAGACCCAGTACGGATCTCCTTTTAGATATTTACTGCTGCTTAAAGAAACCACCCAACTTCTAGGCTGAAAACGGCCGCAGTTCTGTGCGCAGCCTGGAAGAGCCTTTCAGGTCCTGGGCTGGTCTGGCTGGGGTCTCGTGTGGCTACAGTCTGCTGGCTGCTGGGGCCGGACGTCCAAGATGGCTCAAGTCAGGTGCCTTGGGGGGGTGGCCGGAGGCTGAGCTTGGCCTGGACACGGGGGCGGCCGGGCCTCTCTCTGTCTCCGTGGACTCGTGGGGCCTCTGCACGTGGCCTCTCCAAGGGCTAGACCTCTTCCCTGGGTACTCAGGAGCTGCGAGCTCCCCTCCTATGCCTTCTGCTGACCAGCCCAGATCCGGCGAAGGAGGGGACAGCACGGGGTCCCTTTGGGGGCTGGCCATAGAGCTCCTGGGTGCAGACGTCCAGTTGGCAGTTGAGCAGGTAAGTCTGCAGTGTGGGGACACGTCTGCACAGAAGGTGGGCATCTGAGGTTGCCAGCGTGTAGGTGGTATTTCGAGTCATAGGAAGGAGAGCGGATGAGACCCTCCAGGGAGCGTGGAATGGAAGGGGTTCGGGGAATGTCCATCATCCGGGGCTGGGAGGAGCCTTGGGAGCACAAGCAGAGATGGCCGCCCAGCCGGGCATGCTGAGGAGAGAGGGCCACCACGGGGCAGGAGAGTTACAACTCGAGGGAAAGGCTCAGAGACGTGCGTGCTCACCCTGCCGGGTGCAGGCGAGGGTCGAGTAAGACTGGGTCTGTCCACGTGGGGTGCGGGCTGGGGGCGCCCTGGGAGGGACGGCGGGTGCACACAGGCCATGTGGGTGGACACAGCTGACCAGGCACTTCCCCCGGGACATCCCGCTGAGGGAGGGCGCAGGACGGCGCCCCAGGATGTGCTGGGGACGTGGGGCCCATGAGCTTCTCCAGTACTCCTCACTCTCTGCCCAGCTGCACTTCACATGCCCCTGTCCCTCGGCAAGTGACCCGTGTCAATGTTATCTGTCTTGTCGGGGACTGGCCTGCGTCCTGGGTACTGCCCGGGTCACCAGCTGACCGTCACTACCTGTGCTGGCAGCTTCCACACAGGGGAGGTCAGGAGACAGCTCTGAGCTTTGCCCTGGCCTGAAATGTTGGGTGCGTGGTCTCCACGGACGGAGGGGCTGGAGGGACGGGGCAGGCGGGGGGCAGGTCACCTGTACTCTATACGTCACACATCCCCGATAGGATTGTAAATGTTTTCTTCTACTTATGTTAACAGGACCATCTCTCCAAACAAAATTCCATGCCGAGGCAAGTAGGGTGCTCTGCTGAGTTGCCGTGGCCGGTGGCATCGGCCCTGGGGGTGGGGGTAACCAGGAGCCTCTCCTGGATCGTCACCTCTTCCTGCCCTCTCCACCAGCTGGCACCCTGGCTTACGTGCAGAACTTTAAAAAAAATTTTTTTTTCTTAATGTTTTTATTTATTTATTTATTTAAAAAAAATTTTTTTTTCAACGTTTATTTATTTTTGGGACAGAGAGAGACAGAGCATGAACGGGGGAGGGGCAGAGAGAGAGGGAGACACAGAATTGGAAACAGGCTCCAGGCTCTGAGCCATCAGCCCAGAGCCTGACGCGGGGCTCGAACTCACGGACTGCGAGATCGTGACCTGGCTGAAGTCGGACGCTTAACCGACTGCGCCACCCAGGCGCCCCGTGTTTTTATTTATTTTTGAGACAGGGAGAGACAGAGCATGAGCAGGGGAGGGGCAGAGAGAGAGGGAGACACAGAATCCAAAGCAGGCTCCAGGCTCTGAGCCATCAGCACAGAGCCCGATGCGGGGCTTAAACTCACAGACCGTGAGATCATGAGCTGAGCCGAAGTCGGACGCTCAACCAACTGAGCCACCCAGGCGCCCCTTCTCCAGGCTTTCTAAGAAGAAACACTGCACAGCAGACGGACTTGCGTTCCCTTACGGAATTCCGAACGTGTGCGCTCTGGAAGGTTTCTCCTCTCAGCCTGCAGGCAGAGGAGGGGGCTTCGCGGAGTGCGCCTTCCCCAGCCTGTCCTTGGACCGCTTCAGTCTGAGCCTCGGAGGTCAAGCGCTTCACGGCCCACAGCCGTGGCACTTGTCTCACAAGTGCCTGGGGATGCCCATCGGTAACGGGGACACGCTACCCGTCGAACCCTCCAACGTAATTAGGCATCTTTGTACTAACTTGAAAAATCAAAACAGAAAGAATCTCATTAAAAGGAGCAGAGAGGAAATTTTATGTCTTTGGACGTCCTTCGGTGGCCCCCGTAGGATCCGCTCTGGATGTCCTAGCTAGGAGACAAGTTCATTGACTTTCATGTAATGAATGAATCCGTCGTTCCTCTTATCTACCAGATGACGACTAGAACCTCACGGGCAGAGAGAAATGTCAGTTGTAGGTGGGATTTCCTTCGGGCAGCCTGGGTAACAACATGCCTTCAACAGAGACTTTGCAGAAGAAAAACGCTTAATCTTGAAAGATGAACGACTCGTAAGTATGAATGATTCCTATACGCTCACCCCGTACGAGCCGAGGGGATAATATTAAATACTCACTGGGTGGCTCCATTTCTCGAGCTGCCAAGGGAATATGGCGATGTGGCCCGGGTGTGTGGCTCTCTGAAGGCAGAAGCTAAGGACAGCCACACGTCCCGTCCCGCGCCCCCTCAGATGCCAATATGACGAGCCTTCTGGATCCAGCACGAGTGCCCAGCGCTCATGGTGAGCGGTCAGAGGGGAATCTGGGGTGCTGGCCTCCGGCTGGACACGAAGACAGAGCCACAGCATCAGACAGCGGCCAGCAGGTGGGACACATTCCTCCACCAGATGAGAGTCACCTAGAGACACAATGTTTGCATTGACTGTGCTCGTTTTGATACATGCTTTTTAATCTAAAATTTGAAAAAAAAAAACCACCCAGATTTATTTGGTTATTGCTCACATGCCATAAAGTTCACCCATTTTAAGTGTATAGTTGAACGATTTTAGTTCCTTTGCGGAGTTGTGCAAACATCACCCTGAGCCAGTTTTAGAGCGTTTGTGTCGCCCTGGGGAACGTCCTTCAAGGCCTTGAGATTTCTGCCTCCCCCTCCCCAGCCCCAGGCAACCTGTACTCGGCTTCCTGTCTCCAGGGTTTTTTTTTTTGCCTTTTCTGAGCATTTCGTATACCTGGAATCAAGCAAGATGTGGCCTTTCACTCAGAGCCATGTTTTCAAGGTCCGTCCGCACTGTGTGTTAGGGCTTCGCTCCGTTTTGTCGTGGGGCCCCGTCCGCTCGTCTGGGGGCCCCTGCTTCTCTGCTGGTAGACGCTCCGGCCGCTTCCACTTTGGGGCTATTGCGAATCACACTACCTACCGAGTTGTGTTGGTATTCATGATTTCTGCTTCCTGGCTCGTTTATTCATCTGGGACTGACGTCCCCAAGGTGGGCTGTTAAAAATCCAAGTGCTGATGGCGAGACTGGACATCCCAACGTCCATCTCGTGCCTTTGACGCCATCCCCCCTGAAGAGGCTTTAGGTGTGGGCAAAACTCACACATTCAGGGCCGTCGGTGGGGAAATGACAGCTGATGTGCTCGCCAAGATGGGGTCCCTTTCTTCCCCTTGTGTTTCTTCCACAGAACACAAAATTTGCCATCTTAGTCACTTTTCAATATAATTTTTAAAGCTTATTTATTTCTTTTGAAAGTGGGGGAAGAGAGAGAGAGAGAGAGAGAGAGCGAGCAGGAGAGCAGGGGAGGGGCAGAGAGAGAAGGAGAAAGAGAGAATCCCATGTAGGCTCTGTATTGTCAGCACAGAGCCCGACGTGGGGCTTGATCTCACGAACTGACCCGACATCAAGAGTCAGATGCTCAACCCACTGAGCCACCCAGGCGCCCCCCACCCGTCTAAGCCATTTTTAGGGGAGCAGGTCACCAGCATCAAGGAAAGTCATGTTGTCGTGCGGCCGATCTCTGGAACTTCTTCATCTTGCAAAACTAAAACTCTTTCCCCAGTAAACACCAGCCACTCTTTCCCAGTCGGCCCCTGGGGCCCAGCGTCTGCTTCCTGTCTCCGTCGGTTTCACGACTCCCGGGATCTCTTGTAAGTGGAGTCACACAGTATTTGTCTTTTTATGTCTGGCCTCTTTCGCCGAGCATAACGTCCTCAAGCTTCATCCACGCTGTGACACGTGGCAGAATTTCCTTCCATTTTGAAGGCCGAAGGACATTCCGCTGTGTGGATGGACCGCGTTTTGTTTATGTGTTCATGTGGCCACTGGACGCTTGGGTTGTTTCCACCTTTTGACTGTTGTGAATAATGCTGCTGTGAACATGAGTGTGCAGACGTCTCTTGGAGATCTTTCTTTCACTTCTTTTGGGTGTGTACCCAGATGTGGAATTGCTGGCTCATGTGGGAATTACATTTTCTCTGGGGAACTGGTTTAGGATGGCTTTTCTTTTAATGTTTATTTATTTTTGAGAGACAGACAGTGCAAGCAGGGGAGGGGCAGAGAGAGAGGGAGACACAGAATCCGAAGCGGGCTCCGGGCTCCGAGCTGTCAGCACAGAGCCCGAGGTGGGGCTCGAACCCACGAGCCGTGAGATCACGACCTGAGCCAAAGTCGGACGCCCAACCGACTGAGCCACCCGGGTGCCCCTAGAATGGATGTTAAGTGAGACTTCATTTCTGATTATATTATTTTTCTTAGTGAGCTTTCTTTCTACAGTGTCTGTTCGGTAGCATCAATACTCAGATTTAATATTTAGAGAGGCAAGAAACATTTTGATTATTGTTCTTTGCACTGAACACAAATTTTGACACCAATGGCCAGTGTAATAAATAACTCAAGGTACCTGAGATCCTTTATTATAAAACAAGAATGCATTAATAAATCTCTTAGGGCTAAGAAAACAAGAAATCTTCATGGACTGCTCATGGGACTCTGCCCCATGGAGCTTACCCAAGGGAGTGGTCACCCTCGGGCCCCTCAGTGGCTCTGGACATCCTTTGGGTCTTCAGACCCAGCACACGCGGGGCATGGTGGGTGCCTCAGTATTTGGTTGTGGAGGTCACACGACCAGACTTGCATTTATTGTCAGAAATGCGTCCGCGAAGTAGGAATTTGGGAGAATGCTTAGACACGCCCTCCATAACTGGACTGGGGCAGGGGGGCCCTAGGGCAAGATGGCCCTGTATCCTTGGCAGCCAGGCCGAGCCAACTGGGACGACTTCTTGAAACGTTCCCCCAAAGTAAGCAATAGCAACGGGGAAAACGCGTCGGTGGCGGGGTTGAACCCGCGCGAGCGCACTCCAGGCGAGGGGCTGGAGTTCCCGAAGATGGTCTGACCTTCCCCCCGGTCGCCAGAGGCCGGCCGCCCACCGCCCTTCGCTGCCCAAGCAGAAGTGACATCCCGAGGTGTGGCCGGAGCGTGGCCGTGGCCATGGCACGTGGCCCCCACCTGAGGCTGCGGGTGTCCAGGGCTCTTTGGGGACCAAGTCCACCTGTGATCTTTCTGGAGCAGGCCAGCATCGCGAGCGGCTGCCCGCCTGCCTCCCGGGTTGCTGTGAGAATGAGGGGAGGTGAGGTGTGTAACGTGCTCTGGGGCGTGACACCCTTTCCAGAAATGGCAGCAGGCACAATTATTCGGTGTGCACAAGTGTCTGGGCAGCTGAGTGTGCTGGGGCTGGGCAGGAACAGCGGGAAGGTAGATGACCTCTCTGGTGACCGCCTGACCGCTGCCACTCAGTGCCGGGCGATGTGGGGTCCTCCCACAGGTCCTGGTGACCTCAGGCGCTGTGAGAAGGGGCTCGGGCCGGGTTGTTCCAAGCAGGGGCGGCCTCTCTGGGGTCGGCTGGAGGGTGCGGGCGGCCGGGGTCAAGTGTGCGTGTCTACGTGCCGTGCATGGGTTTGCCCACACTGTCCCGTGTGTCAGTGTGTGTGCAAGGTGTGCATTTGTGTGCACACGTGTGTGTTTGCGTCATTGGGTCTCAGTCAGGGCTGGCTGGGGTGAAGGGGTCACGTTTTGAGAGAGAGAGAGAGAGAGAGAACGAGACAGAGAGAGAGAGACAGAGAGAGGAGACACAGAATCGGAAGCAGGCTCCAGGCTCTGAGCTGTCAACACAGAGCCCGAAGCGGGGCTTGAACTCACGAACCGCGAGATCGTGACCTGAGCTGAAGTTGGACGCTCAACAGACTGAGCCACCCAGGCGCCCCTACCGTTGAAGTTTTAAGAATTTTTAAGAAGAGTCCCTGTATTTAAGAGTCTCTTATGTTTTGTCTCCCTCTCTGTTTCTATATTATTTCTGCTTCCCTTCCCTTATGTTCATCTGTTTTGTATCTTAAATTCCTCATATGAGTGAAGTCATACGATATTTGTCTTTCTCTGACAAACTGAGGGTTGCTGGAGGGGTTGTGGGTCAGGGGATGGGCTAAATGGGTCAGGGGCATCAGGGCGGACACGTGTTGGGATGGGTCCCCGGGTTCTACCCCTGAGACCACTGTTGCACTCTATGCTAACTTGGATGTAAATAAAAAAAGAAAAAAACAACAAAAAAACACAGAAGACCAAAACAAAACGAAACACAACACGAAGAAGTGGCCGGTGGAACTCCGGCCGGGGACAGGAGTCTGCAGGGAGAAATGACCAGAAACGGACCCAGAGGCCCGGCCTGGAGTGGCTGCCCGTGTGCCTTTTCTTTTCAAACACTTGACCTTCAGTTGGCTACAGCCGCTTCCCCTCACCGTGAAGGAATCCCGGAAGCCAGCCCTGCACGCTCCCTGGGGATTTTTCTGGTCCACGGCTTTGGTGTTGGAGAGGAGAAGGCAGCCCGGAGTGGCTTGACATCCACAGTTCCTGATGCGGGAAAGGGGAATGAAAAATCGATTGTTTCCAGAGTAGATCACTTGAGTGGCCCGCTTCTGGGAAATTCAGGGGTAATGTTATTGACTCCACAAGGAATTAATTTGTCTGCTGACGGTCAGAGCCCCGCGGACCCGAGTGCACACGTCTGTGGTGGGAATCTGCCGGTGTCTTTCTTCTGCGTGGGTCTCTCTGGGAGGGAAGGGACTGGTAATCGGTCTTCCCCACGGCAGGGTCGAGGAGGCGGGTGGGCCTCCAGGGGCCGCTAATAGCTTGTTGTGCTTTGGGGCTGAGCGGGGCCCCGGGCAGGCCGGGGTTTTGGCCGGGCTCTGGGAGGGAGGCCAACTCCCGCCTCTCCCCTGACTTGCCCTGATGGCGTCAGTGTGGACGGCCACGGAGCCACCGCCGTGGTGGGGCCGGCTTTCCTATGCAGTAAGGGCAGCCTGGAATCCCCTTGGAACGATACAGTGTTTCTTTCATGTCAATGGGTTCGGTGACTGATTCAGGTTTGTCATTCAGTGGAATCATTAAAATGTGTCCTGTGGCCAAACTATAAGACTGGAAATCACCTGCATTCTCTACATGAAGGGCAGCAGCGGGGCGGAGGGGGGAGGGATCCAGCCGGCATCCACACTCCCTTCCTTCCTGGGGACACAGGTCACTAGGCACGTCTCTGAACGGTCCCTGCCGCCTCAGGGCCGACGAGAGGGATGGCGTTTCTGGAGCTCTGCTCCTTTTCCTCTCCCCTCCTTTCATCTTCCTGATGGGAGAACAGTGCAAAGCCCGGCGCCACTGCAGCCCCCGTGGCACAGGAGGAGGACAGCGGCTTTCAGGAGAATGAAGCAGAAATGGGGGCTCCCGACGGGGGTGGAGTCCCCTCACCAGAGACTGGTCGAGGGAAATGCAACTGTACCCTGGGGCTGCCCTAGGACAAGCTCAGCTAACTTGGGATGCCCTTGGAGCCTGGGCAAGCCTATCACAAGGAGGCTGGGACCGGGGAGATATTTGGGTCAAATATTCCCTAGCCTGGCTGGCAGAGAACCAGCCTGCCGTGTTAACTCACTGCTCCTGCCTTCCGAGCACAGGGTGACAGCAACCAGAGCGGCCAGTGTGGCCTTCGGAGACCGGTTGCCCCAGAGGGCGTCCTGGGGACCAGGAGACACTGGGGCCCCCATCTTCTTGTAAAGGGGGTGTGCGTGCAACGCAAGAGATGTGGTCCTCCGGAGGTTAGCCTTCTGAGACCCGGAAGGGAGCCTGGTAAGACGCGCTGTTTAGAAGGCACTGTTCTCTGTCCCCCGCAGACGTGACTGTCTTTCCACCTTCGCCTCTCCCTTCCCCTCCTCACTGTCCTACTCTGCAACCTGCCTGCAATCTTTCCACGACCTCACCACGCGGCGGCCGTGCCCCGCATCCCACCGTGGGCTCCTCCCGGCCGCCTCCCAGCTCTCGGTGCGCAGCCGTGGTCATCAGGCGGCCCCGGTGTCTTCCCTCCAGCTCCGCGGTCTGTCTGCATCGTTTATCTTGTAGCCGAGAGCCCTCTCGGTTAAGTGCACAGCCTCCCTGAACAGGGCGGTCCTTCGGACCCTTTGAAAGAACAGGTGACCTTCCTTCGTCTCTACGTCTTGGATCATTCCAGAGCTTCTTTGATCCTCGAAGCTGTTTCTGGGCCTGCCAGCTGGGGCTCTGACACCTCCCGGGACAGCTGGGCCCCTCGCTGTAGGCGTCTGGTCACGGCCTCAGCATTTGACAAAACCACTGGGGAATCCCAGTAGCCACCAGTCCCGGCGGCCCCCTCGATGACACAAGCCTGGGGCACTGACAGAAGTAGGTCTTTCCTCCTCTTGGGAGAGTCTCAGTTCTTGTAACGTGTTAACACAGCACTGCTAAGCCACGGAGCGGCCAGCATTCCCAGTAAAGATGTGCTTTGAGTTGCACGGGGCCGAAAGTGCCCACTTAGGTTGGCTTCTGGGGGCCTGAGGGTAGAGGTGGGGGCCGTAAGCACGGGACTGGGAAGATGTCTCGGAAGGAGAGGAGGGGAGGCTGGAGGGAGGAACGACACCCAAATGCCAGTCAGAGAGAAATTCTTGTCGGAACTTGGTGGGAAGCCGTCAAGCAGGTGCGTCTCATGCCCTCGGCTCTGGTGCGTGGGGCATTTCCGCTCGCTTTGCAGAGCTTTGTTCAGGCCGGTAGGTCCCCACCGGTCAGGTGAGACTGCCCTCCTGTAGTGGGTTAGACAGACAGTCTGCGGGTCTCACGTCGTTGTCCCGACGGCCCAGTGCAGCTGAGGTCACGAGAAAACCCGGCCCGGAGAAACCACCGCGTCCAAAGTCACACGGTTAGAGCGTCACAGAGCCAGACCGCCACAGAGTTACCTCTGTCACAGACCTACCTCCCGGTGGACCCCAGGGCTTCCCTCGATTATCTGTGTGCGGAGAATATCTTGCGCTTAGAGCCTCCTGGCTGTGGGTGCTTTTGGGTCTCCCACAAAATGATACAACCTGACATTAAAAATTCTCTGTGCCACGGGTACAACCCGAATCCGTGGCGGGGACATGACGGGTTGGGGCTTGGAGCCCCCGAATTGCCCGATTTGGTCTGAAAGAAATAGGTTGAAAATCGTGCTCAGAGGGGCACCTGGGTGGCGCAGTCGGTTAAGCGTCCGACTTCAGCTCAGGTCACGATCTCGCGGTCCGCGAGTTCGAGCCCCGCGTCGGGCTCTGGGCTGACGGCTCGGAGCCTGGAGCCTGTTTCCGATTCCGTGTCTCCCTCTCTCTCGGCCCCTCCCCCGTTCATGCTCTGTCTCTCTCTGTCCCAAAAATAAATAAACGTTGAAAAAAAATTAAAAAAAAAATCGTGCTCGGTTCTGCTGCTCATTTAGCCCAGATGCTAGAAATCTCACGCATATTTAAGTACGGGAAATTGTGAGACAATTTGGCCACTTTATCCAGAGACATCTCTTTAAAAGTGACTTTTGAAGATTGCTGGTTGGCATTATTTCTTTTTTAAAGTTTATTTATACAGGGGGCGCCTGGGCGGCTCAATCGGTTAAGCGTCTGACTTCAGCTCAGCTCACCATCTCACGTTGGTGGGTTTGAGCCCCGCGTCGGGCTCTGTGCTGACAGCTCAGAGAGCCCGGAACCTGCTTGGGATTCTGCGTCTCTCTCTCTGCCCCTCCCTTACTCGTGTCCTGTCTCTCAAAAATAAATACAATGTGAAAAAAATTTTGAAAAAAAATGTGGCACATATTGATGAAAGTTACCCAGCATAGTTTTGTACACGCGCTAATCTCGCTTCTCCAGAAGGATACAAATCACGGATGCACACGTCAGCCATCTTGCTGGGAAGGTGAGGAGGAGAGACTTGATGAGGACCCGGTTGGGGGAACCCAACCCCCTTTGGGCGCTAAGCTTCCCTGCACGATTCTGTGATGTTGAAATAACAGTTGTCCCCACCCCCGCCCCCACCACCAGCCTTTTGATCATTCGCATGAGGAGTGTGCTGTATTTTCACCAAGGTCTTTGCTCGGGTTAGTACCTTAAGAACTTTCCGGGTGGGAGGTGAGCCCCAGGACAGTTCTGGTCCTGGTCAAGATGGAGGAAGCACGATCCACTCTTCCTCGCCCACTGGACGCAGTTCAAACACTCGACAGAAAAGTCACAGCAGCAGCCGTGTCTGGAAGGAGACCAGATGGTCCTGGGTGTGACTGACCCGGTGGTCAGTTTCTTGTTCTTTGCTTCTTTCCTCCGGGAACACGGATCCTGACATGAGGTACCAGGCAAGAAGAGAGAGCGCTCCAAGGGAAACTTTGAGGGAGGGAGGAAATCTTTCTCCTTTCTCTTTTGTGAAAGAATACGTCTGAAAGGCATGGGTAGACGGTCCGTCATTTACGTCGCGTCTCCTTCTACCTTCCGGTGCACAGACACGCTCGAGGTAGGTATACGGCAGCCCCAGAAAGCTAAAGTTTCTAGCTGGAGGAGGGGAAGGCAGGTTGTGGGAGGGCTGTGGGGAGAGGGCCGCTCCAGAAGCTGCTGCTGTGGCCTGCACACACGTCTTGGCCTTGTGCACGGGACTGACCCCAACCGCACCAACAGCGCTGAGAGCCGTGGGGCGGACCATCCCCAGGATTCAGACGTGCCAGGCGGGCGGTCCACACACAGAGCGGATCCGACTGGCACGGCGGGGGCTTTGACAACCCAATGGACGCAGGGCCGTAGCTCACGGAAGGCTCGTGGGAAGCGCATTCTGGAACGTCGACACCGATTGCACGCCGGAGGATGTATGTCCAGCCCGCAGCCCCCGATTCCTCAACTAGGGGACCCAGCGCATTCTCAATGGAAAGGATGAGGGGCTCCCACAACCCCAAGGTGACCGGATGTCTGCGTCGTCAGGGAGCATTGATGGAGGCCATTGGAACATACTCCAATAGGGGAAGAGCAGCCAGTCTTGGGACAATGGGGCTTGTTTCCCGGGCTGGAGGAGAGGGTGGCCCTGGGACCGTGGGGCACAGGAGGCCCGATGCGTCTGCCCCAGTGTCCTGGTGAGTCTCAACTCGAGGCCCCCAGCTCCCCGGGACCCGATTTCACCCAAGGGGGCATCTGCTCGGCAGGTGCACCGGGGATGAGAGCTTTCTCTTCTGGGTGTTTGGGGGCACGTGACTCTCCAGGGCACAGGCCTGACTGTTCCCAGAACACTTGCCTTTTCCAGGATCACGTGCAGGCTTATATCCAGCCGGGAGCCTGGGGCGTTGTCCACCAGGCCGAGACCACGTCAGTGGGCACGTCTCCCCAAACACGTGCTTCCCTCCCTCTCCCCCAAGGCACGGAACTCCTAAGAGGGAAAAGTCATGGCTGAGGGAGGCAGGCTGGGGGTTGAGTGAGTGAGGGGTTGGGGGTAAGCAGTATATGTGTGTGTGTGTGTGTGTGTGTGCATGTGAGTGAATGGGATGTGACTCTCAGGCTGAGGGAGGAGGGAGCGTCTGAGAAGCTGGGACCCTGACCCCTGCACGTGGGGGGAGCAGGCCGGCTTCCCACCTGTTCTGCGCAGGCAGAGAGCAGGCCCGGCGGGAGGAGGCCCCTACTCTACTCTCGGCCCCCAGAACAGTTGCCCGGCAGCCCTTCTCGGGGCAGCTAGAAGGCCCCTGGGGATGCCTGTAGGTTAGACTCCTGGTTCTACCCCACCCTCACCTGAACCTCCGGGGGCGTCGGGGGTGTGAGTCCTGCAGGCCTCACCCTGAGCACTGCCTCCCTCAGACGCTTCCCCCCGTCCCCCCTCTCTTTTCTCCACTCCTCCCCTCCCCCTCCCCTCTCCTCTCTTCCCCTCCTGTCCCCCCAGCCCTCCCGCCTCTCCTCTCCTCTTTTTTTCTGACGTTTTGCTCATCTTCAAACGTGGGCACATTTCCAGCACGTAGTCTGTAATCCAGGCCCGCACGTTTCGTGTAAAAGTCGCACTGGCTGTGAATCGCCCTGCTGCAGTCTTGGGAACACCCGCTTCACGGGCTGCTCCCCTGGCGTAGGGGTGGTGCGGGAGGGAGTCCCGGAGGCCGGGCTGACGGGGATCTCCTCCGTCGCCGCAGGGTGTCAGCACCAGCTGCTCCCAGCAGGCTGTCTCGCGGGCGGGCGCCCACGAGGAGCAGATCCCTCCGAGGAGCCAGGTCAGTCCTCCAGACCACTTTGCAAGGTTTTCCCGGGTCACAGGAAGGAACTGTGCACAGAGCAGGTTAAGTTCTGTCTGAGGTCCCAGCAAAGGATTCGTGCTTGGAGCCAGGAGCTGCGATCCAGAGCCGCAGGTCACAGTGCTGAGGGGCCTCCGGTGACCTTGACCAGTAGTGCTGAGTCTGGCCTAGGGAAAAACAGCAGCGTCACTGGGGGACGTGTTAGAAATCCAACTCCTGAGTCCTCTCCCTTAACTGAGCCGGAACTCGCGACCGGGCCCGCTCGGGGATTCTGACCCAGGAGAACTGAGAACCACTGGTTTTTCCCAAGGTCACCCGGCAGACAGGTGGCCTGCCTGCCTCCCCCCGGCCTGCAGGGTTACCCATGGGCTTCCCGATTCGCTCATAGACGGTTCTGGAACACCGAGACCCCTTCCCATGCAGCTTCTCCTGGCCAGGCTGCCCTTCTGAGAAATTGGGAAGGAAACTCAGCCAGTGTAGACGAGTGCCGGAGGAAGACAAAAGTCTCCCGGGACCAAGAGGACCAGGAAAACCGTGGGGAAAGTTTCCCACTCATGGTGGATTAAAAACCCGCGTCCAGATGAGCTGTCCCCAACAGCAGCGTGCCGGAGAGCTCATAGAAGTGGCCTTGTATTTGCCCTTTAGTGACTGACGGGCGTGTTTCATTTAACAGAATGTTGTCAAGTTCACGCCCGCCATGTTGGGGCAGGTGTCAGAATTTCCTTCTGTTCTAAGGCTGACTGCTCCGTTGTGTTGGCCGCACCACGTTTTATTTGTCCATTTGTCCGTCCGTTCGGGTTCTCCCCCGTTATGGCCGTTGTGGATGACAGTGCCGTGAACTTGGGGGAACAGAAATCTCTTTGAGACTCTGATTTCAATTCCTTTGAATAAATAGCCACGAATGGAATTGCTGGATCATACGGCAGCAGAATGTGCTTTTGATCATTTTTTAAAAGATTATTATAGGGAAGCAAATTTAATGCGAACACTACCGGCCGGTCTCTGACAATACATTGTCAGACCACGTCCTGATTCGGCCCTCCGGCTCCAGGTGACCCGTGGCAGTGGCCGCCGAGGAGGGGACAACCTCTCCCTCCCCACAGGCAGGGGGGCGTCACTGTCTTCAGAGAATCCCAGACAAAACCAGCTGGTCTGTGTGCTGTTTCCTGTCACCGAGCTGGGGATTCCAGACCACACGGTGGTAAGATGCCGTTTGCCTCAGACAGTGGCTTCCATGGATGTGGAATTTTAACCACATCACGGAAGCTTCACATCGGCCTGTAATACTGCTTCCGCTTTAATGAAATCTTATCTTCCATGGGAGTCCGTTTGGAGTTAAATTACCAGTTTATGCTCTATTACAGTTGAATAACCCAGTTACAACGGCTGGCCCCCCACACGCGTGTTTGTTCCAAGAGGAAGCTCGTAGCCGCGGAGAGTCATTTCGGGTCCCCCTCGCTCTGGGGTTCGACCCCCGTGGCTCACACACGTCCCTGTGCCTAAACACCCACTTTGAAATAACCGGAGAGGACCGGTGGATACATGGACGAACAGGGCGGAGTTACAGCTCTGTCCCGTGCACGCGGGAGTGACGGCAAAGTCTCGGGTCCAGGTGCAAATCTTGGTGGATGTTTGCTCTGGGTCATGATCGTTTCCGGTATTTGTCATCATGGAGAACTGAGTTGTAAGCACACTGTGCTCAGGACACTGACTCGCCTTTTCGCGGAGGCGGGGCTCATGGCCCGAGGGGGTTGGATGGCCCGCGTGGAGGCCGAACCCGGAGGCGCAGCGGAAGGCGGCCGGCTGCTCATTGTCAGTATCGTGGAGACGACCCGCGTGCCTTGAAGGGCACGTGTGTCTGGCCGGGAAGGCGCGAGCCTGTCCCAGTGCGAGGGGACCGAGGGAGTGAGCGGGGCTCTGACACCCCCAGCGGCAGTTCACGCACGACCTGACCTATGTGTGCTGTCTCTGTGACCATACTTGTCGCTTCACGAGCGTTTTCTGAGCTTCAGCCGTGGGCGAAACGGTGTGGACGTGGCAGGGAGCTCCTTCCGCCCCCCCCGCAGCCCCAAGCTTGCGGAGTCCCCGAGAGGCTCCAGCCCGTCCAGGGAGACGGACAGGAAACGAGGGGCTTCCTGCCGAGGTGGCCACCTCGGGGGGGGGAGGGTCTACACTGCCGCAATCCCATCTCTGGGCCTTCCAGGATGGAGCTCCGTGCTGGCCGCTCACCGTGACGTCGGCCGCAGCCCTGCCGGCCGCCGACCTCCGGGGTCGCAGCCTCCGCAGCCCCTCCCTGTCCCCACGACCCCTCAGTCCTTGTAATTTCCTTTGGGGGCGCTCAGCAGACACAGCCCACAGTGTCCTCACTATGGCGAACACTCGTCATGCGGTGGGGGCCGTGCCCGCAGTCCGGGGTCAGGTCCCCCGACGCCAACATACTCCCCATCAGGCCGGGCCGCGGCTGTCCAGGCCACACCTCTCCCTGCTCAGAGGGGACGAGGAGACGGGCTGGCTGTGGCCGAATTCATCGCCATTTCCTTGAGAAACCAGAGTAGGTGTCTCCTAGATCGGCTGCTTCACACCCGTCACATCTGGACGGACGGGCTGAATACTTAGGTTTTGAGCTCCTCTCCTTGGGGGTCGTGTGACTGCGTGGGTTCCCGATGCCAGTGAGCGTGTCTCAGGGTGACAACGGCCAGTGCTCTGCGGGTTCGAGGGCGGGTACAGGAGGATCTCCTGGTTGGCCTTGGAGATGGGATGCCCTGGACCCTCAGATGCGCAGGGCGGGACTGGTGGGAGGTGGGGGTGGGAGCCGGGAGCCATCGAGGAGCGCGGAGCCCTTGAGGCCCAGGCGGGTCGTCGCGGAGGGCAGACAGGGGCTCCGTGAAGGTGGCCACGCACCGAGCAGGGTCACTAGACAGAGACTGCGTCCTTTGTGTCCTTTCGGAGCCACACGGTTGGAATACGATGACACGGCTGCACTTTTCTCTCCTCCCAAAGTTCCCGGAGCTCCTGGACTCCTAGAAGACAAGAGGTTACATGAACGCAAACCGTCGTGCTTTCATTATGAGAGTGAGATAGCGTAGACACCTTCACGTCCACACCCCAAGGCACACACGGGATCCGACTTCCACCGTCTTAATAAAATGAAACACTTTGGGAAACGAACGCAACAAGAATCCTCTCCCTTGATCTCCCTGCCTCTCGCTTTTCATTCATTTGCTTTTTTGTTTTTTTTCTTTAGGAAATGTGGGGAAAGAGCTTTGAAGTGTCTGGGTGCCTGGAGGTGGGAAGGGGCGGCCTGTCCGCCCGGGAGCAGTGGGCTTCCCTGCCCGAGCGGAGCGCAAAGCCAACAACTGTAGCCGGGCCCTTCCCTTTGATGTGAGAAGATTAAACATCATGTCAAGGGAGCGGTGGAAGCTTGACTGAAATGTGATAATATGGAAGCCTGATACCTCGGGGCCAAAGCCTTGCAAAGATAAAAATCAGATTATTAATGACAGTTTCCAGTTGGGTGTTTTTTCTAAGTCTTGCGATGTGTTTGATCAGCGGGTCCCACGCCGACAGCCCCTGCAAACACATGCAGACCACATGCTCGCGCATTGGCGGACCCCGCGTGCGGAGGGGACGCTGCAGGAGTGACGGGCCCGAGGCCCTGCACCCCCCCCCCCATCCGCAGCATCTCAGCAGGAGGCTTAGCGCCAAGCCAAGAAGTGTCCCCCACCCTCGGCCTCTCCCACCTTGGAGGGCGCCCCGCACGGTGTCTCTGTTCGCTCGCTGAGGGCTGAGCACGCTGTCGTTCCTGCTCTGCAGCCTGTGAGGCTGAGGGCAAGACCCTCTTTCGCTCGCAGAATCTGCAGCTCCCCTTGTATTTGGGCGGGGGGCCAGGTGAAGGCCGGTGTGTCCGCGGGCAGAACGGGGGACTGGGGCTTGAGGGGCCCCCAGAGAGCATTCCTGCCCAAGATGCATTTGTGAGGGCCCTGTCCTGGTCCTGTCTGCAAACAAGACGGTTTCAGCTGGATGACGATATATTTGACGCACGGGGAAAAACGTTACCCGAGCTGTCACAGGGACGGCAGGGGGGTGCTAGACCACGCCCCCACCGGACATGTGACTGGAGCCTCACTTCCCTCAGCTGTAACCGTGGAGGCTGACCCACGTGACGACTGTGGTCCTGGGCAGCCCAGTGTCCCACGATCAGTCATTAACACCTTAGCATAAAGGAGTCCACCACATCATGTTGGGGTGGGGGGCTCGGTACAGACACTCAGGGGAAAGCAAGAGACGGGAAGAGAAGTGTTTGAGGGCAGGGATCCGCTCAGCTGGGAGTTTTGGGGAGCCCTGGCCGGGTTGCAGGAGGAAGTTGGCTATGGGGCAGGAGAGGGGCTGGGAGACAAGACACACGTGCGCGGGGAGGGGGAGGCAGACTCCAGGTGCCATGTCGTCACCAGCCCCCTGCCTCGGGGGACACGCCAACCCTGTGTCATTTGGGATGGGCCAGCCCATCCGCGGAGTCACGACTTGAACGCCAGCGTCTGGGACACCAGGCTAGGTCTCGTGACCACAGAACATTTAACGTATCCCTTGGATTTATCCACCTGCAGAGCCCACCCCTGTCCTTGGCCACCAGCCACCTTCTCTCTTCTTGGCTGCAGGCGAAAGCAGCCCCGCCCAACGAGGGAGCCATGAGGTTCCGTGAGGAGCATTCCGCCTGCTCGCACTAGACGGGCCGCGAAGGCCGCCTGCTGGGATGTCAGGGCCCTCGGTCCCAGCTGCGCGGTGGCTCCAAGGACAGACAGTGTGGTGTGGTGTGGTGTGGCGTCTGGGACCGGACCTAGGGCCCCACTCTCGGGGCTCGGGCAGGCCTCCCTCCTCCGTCCCTCCCCGGTCAGCGGGACTGCTGTCATCTGGCCGTCCCTGGTGCAGGGGCTCCCGGAAAGCACGGGGCCCAGGTGAGGACATTTGATTGAACACTTCCCGAGCGCGAGGGCAGAGCCGAGCCCTTGACCGGGACGCTGGATTTGCTCCCAGGTGGGTCTTTAGTACGAGTCTGATGGCGGCGGGCTCGCCCACACAGGGTCCTCCAGAGCGGCGCAGAAACGGCTCGGGAGAAGTGACCTCCAGCCACCGGCCCACGTGTCTCAGGAGGACAGGGACTCTGGGGATGCGGGAGGGTGAGTAGGCAACAGAGGGCCACTTGCAGGGCCCTGGTGACTCACCTGGGGATGGAGGGCAGGAGGTGCTGGCCGTCTGCCTCCTCTGGGCTTGAACGCAGCCCGGGGCCTGGGGGTGGAGGTCAGCCCGCCTGTGCGCCCACAGGCTGCTCCCTTCCCCTGGGAGATCACCCTGCAGGGGAGGGGACACAACCACAGGCCCGTCAGGAGAATCCCGCTGTGAGCCGGGCTCGAGAATCCGCCCCAAATCCTGATGTTCTCAGTTGCATAGAAGGAAATCCTGACCCACTTCTGCCTGGCCCGCATCACACCCCCCTGCACCTGCCGCCCCTGCGGACGTCAGCCCGCCCTCGCCCCCGGGGGCCTCCGGAGCCCATCCTTTTCAAAGCTTCAGGCTCCTTGCCCCGCGGCTGGGGGTCCTTGCACCAGTGCTGGCCCCTCACCCTCCTTCCTCAGGACGTGTGGCCCATTGCTGGCCAGCGGTGAGGCCACACCTTTTACCCTGACAGATGGACGGCTGTGCGTTTCACGTTGAGTCGGAATCTCGCTCTGCACACGTGAGGCTTTGGATTACTTTTGTGGTGCGTTGCTGACCCGGACAAGGAGATCCTCACCTATTTCTTTCCAAAGGTGTGTGAGGATTGGTCCCAAAGTCACACACACACACACACACACACACACACACACACACACACACAGCATGGAGACCCATATCCGTGCTGTCTCCCCACCGACACTGTCATGACACGGGGCCCACGGTCCAGGGCAGACGGGAGGGACGGTGTCTGACTCCCAACTTGCCTGCCTCTGGTTGTTCACGCCCGACATGCAGCCCAGCCTCTTCGTGTGCTGAAAAGTCGCTGTGATGTGTCCCATCGCTGTGGACCCTGTCCCCGCCGATGTGGGCCGTGCCGCGGGGACAGGTGAGCAGGCCGCCGGCCAGAGCTGCCTGCCCGCACTGGGGCGCACCCGCCCTGGTTGACGCTCACCAGCCAGGTCCTGGCCTCCCCTCCGTCCCCGCACCCCGGGTCACCCAATACAAGACCTTCCTCCAGTCCGTTCGCTTCCCACCGGCTTATGTTTTTGCCAGAGGCAAACGGGAATGTGGATTTCCTTCCGTGACTTCATCAGAAGAGTCGACTTCCCAAGTGGCCACGGACATAGTCTAAAGACGTACGTAACAATACGTAAAACTAAGCTTTTCAGCTGTAAACCCGTCCCCACCGGCCACGCCGCCTACAGGACGTCCAGAAACATGAAGAGGCAGGTCGCTGGGAGGTGGTCTCCTCTATCTTCTCTAACAAGCGCCTGGGGGCCCGGACACGCGGCCGGTGTTGATCACAAAGTCCCCGCTTGTTCGTGAAGTCTCAGAGTTGCCCCCACCGCAAGCCACCCGCACGGTTGTGCGTCACTCCCACGACTCCAGTTTTGGTGGGAAATGTTCTGACTTTCAAATTTTAATGGTATTTGATATCAGCTCTGGAATGCACCACCAAAGACAGACAATCTCACAAAAATAACCTCCCACGTATTTCAAAATCGTAGCGTTTGCTCTGCCAACCCGTGTTCCCGGCCAAATATGGGAAGAGAGATCCACTTTGCCAAAGCTGGTCGGGGCCTGCGGGAGAGGCAGCTCCTTGCTAGGCGGCTCGGTGAGAACCTGGTTCCCTGCTAGACGGCGCGCCACCCTTCCCATCGGCACACGGCCTGCACCTTTGAGGTCATCCACGCGCCTTGCAAGAAACTGCACCGCGTTCCAAGGTGGGATTCACAGACGGAGGAGGGTCAGGACAGCGGCTGCGTCACCGTCGGGGAACGAGGATCTGGAGGACAAGGCTGTGAGTGGGGCCGAAGTCAGTGACCACGGCCACCTTGGCTCCCCACCTGCACCGCTCTCCGTCCCCCTGGGCTCCCCCCGCGTCGGGAGGCGGCCCCGCTCGGGGACCGGGTGGAACCCGAGACCGATGGACAAGCTTGAGCACGGAGCGCCGTGTGCGAAGCCTGGGTGGTCGCCGCGAGCCTCTCCGCGGGGGAGGCCGTGCTTCCTTCCCGAAGCTCATCATAGACCCCCTTCTCTTTGAAAGGCCCGGAGCCGTCTCATGGGCCATTTTCAATTTGTCCGCGATGCTGCTCCGCAGAGCTGCTAACCACGAGAGGGTGTGCGTGTGACCCAGGGGAGCCTCACCGGTACAGCTCCGGGGGCAGCGTGGCATTGGGCTCGGCGTGCAGGAGCCTGGCAGGGGCAGACCACAGGCACTGATTTCAGTTCCCAGCACGGCCCTGCCGCTGAGTGTGTGTACTCCAGGAGAGGCAGGAAGGTCAAATGCGGGCCTTTGATGTGGCTTTAGGGAAGAAAGGGAATCACATGCAGACTCCTGAAATCTTAGCAACCCCGGTGATCACGTTGCCTTGTTCCTGGGTTTTGGAAAAGGTGATGCAGGATCACCGGGGACGTGACCACCCTTCTGTATGAGCTGATGAACAGTGTGATCCCAGTGTGAAAACGCTCCTGACGACCTCCTGCCTGTTTCCACTCTCAGGCTGTGTTCACACCTGCTCGCCTCTTCTTGGGAAGCCGGGCCCCGCGGCCACACCGACCTCGTGCCGAGACCGTTTTGCTGCTTGAGGAACGAGGCAGTCTTCCTGCGCCTGGCTCGTGACTCAGTTTCCCAGGGGTTATGCCACATTTTGGGGGGAGTCTTCCTCCCCTTTGCGTTGGAAAAGAGGCTGTGCTCCTACGGGGCTGGCCAGCGGTCTCGCAGGGTCAGCGACCTGTCCCGAAGGTCGTGACCTCCAGGGCAGGCTGTAACAGAGACTGCTGGGTCTCAGGGGATGGTGGATAAGGAAGGTGGCCCCTGTGGCCATCCCCAGATTGTCTATAGGATGTTGAGTGGACAAGGAAACTGGGAATCAGGACCCAGGAGCCGGGCTTGGGAAAGACCAGGAGCCAGATCAGAAGCATACGTTCTGGTCCAGGATGGATGGATGGATGGAGGGACACCAGGCTCTGACAAGGGCATGCTCACAGCTGGTCACGCAATTCCAACATGGCAGGGGGGGTGCTCTTCCCTACATCACCGAGCAGTTCTGTGAAACCAGCTGCGTGTCCTACAATCCAACTCGATTCTGACACCGTCCACCCAGAGACAATGTCAGGTGCCACAGCTCAAGAGCTTGTGGACTCTGAGTCCCCCACCCTGCCACCCCCAACCTCAGGGGCCAATCACAGGTCCTGGTTGTCACCTGTTCTTCTGACCGACCAGCAATAGACTGGAGGTCCCCATGACACCTGCGTATTTTAAATCCCATAATCACAACGTCCGTGTTATAGCCCAACCTGGTTCTTTTTATTTTTTTAATATGTATTTATTTATTTATTTATTTTTTTAAAATTTTTTTTCAACGTTTATTTATTTTTGGGACAGAGAGAGACAGAGCATGAACGGGGGAGGGGCAGAGAGAGAGGGAGACACAGAATCGGAAACAGGCTCCAGGCTCTGAGCCATCAGCCCAGAGCCTGACGCGGGGCTCGAACTCACCGACCGCGAGATCGTGACCTGGCTGAAGTCGGACGCCTAACCGACTGCGCCACCCAGGTGCCCCAATATGTATTTATTTTTGAAGGAGAGACAGACAGAGTGCGTGCAAGGGAGGGGCAGAGAGAGAGAGAGAGCGAGACACGGAATCTGAAGCAGGCTCCGGGCTCTGAGCCGTCAGCACAGAGCCCGAAGTGGGGCTTGAACTCATGAACCGTGAGATCATGACCTGAGCTGAACTTGGATGCTTAACCGACTGAGCCGCCCAGGCGCCCCGCCAATATAGATTTCTTATTATAAATGACAGCATCCCAGTGAGCAGTGCCATGGGGCTATGCTCTGGGTGGGAAGGGGCTTTCTTAAAGTCAAAATGGGCCTGAGGGCCAATAGTTTTCAGCCCAGTCCCCCCACGTGGGGCTCCCAGGAGGGACGTGCACGAGAAAGCCCTTCCACTCTGGATCTTTGGGCAGCAAGACCTAAGGCTCCCCAGGCTGGAGACCTGGCGTTCTCACACCTCACTGGCACCTGCACTTTTGGGCCTATTTCAAGGTCTGAGTGGGTGAGTTTGGGGCCAGGTGCCCAGATAATTTGAACAGAGAAGGCCAGCCATTTTCACGTGAGGTCGGAATCAGCATTAGACAGTAGACACCGTCTTTATCGATGGTTATTGTTTCTTTATCTTCACCCTGTGCACACTCCGCATACCATAGGCTGAAACTCGCAAGGAGATACAAGTCTTAGGTTCCGAATGTCTTCTCACACGTGTCCTGCAAAGCCCGGGCCCCCGCCCTATGCATTTGGCACTCCATTGAAGACAGACAGACCCCAATCATCTGCAGCAACACGGCGCACGAGACCAACCACCACGCATCCCAGGGACTTGAGTTGGCCTGTGCTGGTCCCACTGCTTGTGGGAAAACTGAAGGTTAAGAAGGGAAGGTGGTCCAAGGGATTTATTAAACACAAGCAAGGGAATTTCTAGGATGTCTTGTCAGCCACCCATGCCTTCCGGTGGTGGCTCTAGGATTACAAAGTGGGCATTCGTTATGTCAGCAGAGCGGGGGGTGGGGCTCCCCCCCCCCCCCCAAGATCCTTGACCGCCACAGGAAGTACACTGCACCTCAAGGCATTTCTTTCCGGCATACTTCAGAGGGTCAGCAGCAACAGAGATTGAAACAAAAGGGGTTTCTGTATCATTTTCAATTAAAGAGATAATGCTTTTCCAAGCCCGTAATGGTTTGCGATTATAATCAGATCAGGATGGTTTGTGGAGAACGGCTTTCTGGAAGGAAGTCCAGGAAGAAGGCACGTCTGTTTTGAAAGCGTCCTGGGTGTTGTGACCCTGTGCGGCACCCACGAGCCCCAGGCGGAGTGCTGTGTTGGGCCTCCCCCGGGCTGGGTCCCCAGGGCCGATACCCTCCTGCCGTGGGTGCCCCTCAGCGGGAGGCTGTGATGCCAACGTTTGATGCAGGATTGCTGACACAATACCTCATTTCTGGCGATGGCGACAAACCTGGGAGGTTGGCACATCTTTTTTAATACACGTCAAAGATTCATGGTGAAATGCGGTGAAGACATGGTTCCGGGGGACAAGTTAAATACCAAAAAATGAAAGCGGCTTAAACATCCACCAGAACGAATATGGAGAGGAGGCAGGCATTCCCGTGTGTGCATGTGCGTCCTGTCACCCTGGTCACCCTGGGCTGGGCGCTGAGGTGTGGCGGTCACACGGAGGCTGCCTGGTGCCTTTAGAAGAAGGAGGTGAGGGAATCTTCCGCTTCCGTCTCCGGTGTTGTTTGCTCAGATTTCCAGGTTGTTCCATTCCCGACACGGAGCTCTGCTTCTGTCAGATAGAGATCTGACAGACCACCCGGAACAGGGCAGGAACACAGCCAGCTGAGACTGCATTCATCGACACCGCCACAAACGAAGACGCGGAAAAGACACATAACTCAAACCTACGTCAAATTTTAGAGACGAAAATAGAGCTTTTATTTTTATTTTTTTGGTGCTGACGGCAAACTTGGCTACTATGCATCTATTTACGGAGAAACATCTGAGGGGTTCCAGAAAGACCAGGCTAAAAGGATGGGGTCGTCTACAATGTAACACCGTCTGCAAATTCATGGGGAATCACTCGTGGGTGCCGTTGACAGGGAAGGTCACAGGGATCAGGACTCCCCCGGGTGACCCCAGGTTTCTGAGGAAGACTGCCGGGTGCAGGTGACAACGGCCCGCCCAGCAGGTGGGACGCAGAGGACCAGAGACTGGGTTTCAGAATGAGTCTGAGGGGGGGAGCCAGGGACGAGCGCACGAGTGATTGAGGACCCGACTGATCATGGGCCCCAAACACTGAGCATCAGGCCTGGCTTGGGGGATGGCTATGGGATGGCAGGTTAGGGACAGGGAGGCAGGGAGGTGGCAGGTGCCTTGGCCAAAACCCAGGTCCCACTCGTTCTTCTCAGGGGTCGTGCGAGATGAGGGCAGGGAGAAGAGCCTGGCACTGTAGCCACTGAACTTGGTAGAAACATCCACAGGGTTCCAGAAAGACCGGGCTTGGGGTCTGAGCTTGGGGGTTGAAACGTGTCGTCCCGCAAAGACGGGGCCGGCCTCTGTCCCTGGCTGCTGGCCAGCACCCTCCAAATCATCGGGGTTTCCCGAGTGATAGGGGTGCTGCTATTTGAGGTGGGTCCTTGCACCACACCGGAGATGACGCTGATGAGGTGCCTCAGGCTGGGCACTGGTCGCACTTGGAAGACCAGCCTCAGGATTAGGGCGCTGGGGCTTTGAGCCCCGAGATGACAGCCCACCTTGGGGAGGGAGGGGACGGAGCCTGAGGACACGAAGCTCTCCATTTGGGAACTCCCCGACGCGGCTGGTAAGTCTCTTCCCTTCACTGGTCCTGATTCGTAGCCTTTATAATAAAACAAACTTTCTTTAACCCTAAATAGAATGCCTTCCTGAGTTATCTGAGTTTTGCTAGTAAATGATGAAACCCGGAGGGGTCGTGGGAGTCTCCGAACCCGCAGCCGGCTGGCCAGAACTGTGGGGTCCTGGGGACACCCCTGCTCGTGGCTGGGCATCGATGTGGTGACATCTGGATCCTGATGAGGGGCCGCCGCCAAATCAGATGGCAGGAGAAGCCTGAGCGAGGAGACACCCACCTGGGCAGTGAGTGGCCTCTGAAGGTCAAGCAGGGTTTATGGAGCTTAAATCGCTAAAGACAATAAATATTTACATTAAGAGGAAATGCGGTGCTGGCAGTTGCCGAGGAAGTTGTCCGTCGCCTTGCATTTCTAGAGCTCGGGGCGTGGGGCGTCTGGTACCAACTCCAGTGGACCTGACGGCCCCACTGGGTTTATTCTCTTCCCTCCAGAGCTCCTCCTGCACTTTGATCCCTGGGCCAGGACTCTCAGCCCACCTTCCCCTGCACACCTTCCGCCAGCAGGTGGAGGGCGGGGCTTGGGGACTTTTGCACGCGCTCAGTGAATTGCGGGAGGTGTGGCTCCGCAAAGGCCCCGCCCACGATGCCGTGGGCCTGGAGGGGAGAAACAGCGCCCCCCTGGCAGACAGGGGATCGCGCAGGTGACCCGCCCACGGCACGTGCTGCCGGGCCCCTCCAGGATCCCACCTGTGAACGCGAGCAGGCGCGGCCCGGGTGCCAGCATTCCCCTCCCGGGTCGTGCGCCCTTGGATGACTTTCCTCCACAACCTGTTCTGGCCCGCCACTTCCTGCCGGGTGTCTTGAGAGGTCTGGCGCTCTGTGTTTTTGTTCCGAGTCTTTAAGGAGTGAAATGCTTCGGCCTCACCTGTGACCCCTGCATTCCCGTCCTTGTTACTTATCTCTGCTCCTAGTCAGCGCCAGGCAGAAGCTGACAATCCAGGGAGAGAGGAGATTAGATAGAAACGTTATTTCCTGCTCTTGCCTCCTGGGGAACGTTCACGAATATCCTCAGCCAGACGCATCCCTTCTCTGGCTGTGGATTGTTTTCTGCTATCAAACAGTCCCCTAGCTGAGGCAGCTGGAGTTCAAAGCCGCCTCCTGGCAACAGAGCGTGTCCTTGGTGGCTTTTCTGCAGAACTGATTAATGCCCGACAGCGTGTGGTTCTTCCGGGAGCGGCCCTGTTGTCGGTGTTTTTTTTAAGGCAAGTAAGACTCTGCCAGAAAGAAGGATAGATTCTCGTCGGCCCTGGGCCTCTCAGACTTGCTTCTGCAGAAGGGGGCGAGGCAAATAATCTGAGCGTTTGTGCAGCCAGAGTCGGGCCTCGGTGATGGACTGACAGAGTGCCGTCTGCGCGGTGCAGGACGGAAGCCTGCAGGCGGGGTGCCCAGGCCTGGGACCTCGGCGACTTTGGTGCAGATCGTATGTGGTTGTGATCTGCCCCTCTGCGTACCCAGTCCTGTGAGCTGACGAGGAGCACACAGTGTCCCTTGTGCTGAAGCTTGGAGACAGAATGTAGCTGTCAGAATGGAATTTTGGATTTGTGGTCAGACTTCGCCAACTGAAAACTGCCATCAGTGGGGGGGGGGGCAGGAATATCTCATCACCGGGAGTCTGGCTTTTCCAGGTGCAGCCGGGCCGTGCCCATCACCGGAGGCGGGCCTGGGACCTCCCGCCATGCCAGCCCACCCTCCTGATCTGCCAGTGACACTGGCACTGACTGCCAGTGACAATCCGGGCGTCTGGCTGATGGGCGGGGTGCTGACGGAATAGCTCAGTCCAGAGCCAGCTCCCGCCCGGCTGCACAGACGGCTCCCCTGGTGGGTCACCACTGGCCTCTCTCAGTGGGTGACGAGCTTGTGATGAGCGTCTCCTCTGAGCAGACCCGGGCGGCGTAGACCAACAAGCCAGGCCTCGCTCACGACGGCTTTGTCATAACCCGCAGGGATTCCCATCACTCGTTGGCCTGGACATTGTCGGTGATGATTCAGAAGGGCCACCTTGAAGGCTTGGCTGTTTTTCTTCCTTTTAAAAAATTCTGGATATGAATCTTAGAGAAAGCACTCTTGATTGGGCTGAATCATACAAAGAATGTTTTCTTGACTCAGCTGGGCTCCGAATCTGACCGGACTTGGAGAGAATTAGGAAAGCATTGATGGGCATGGCGTGTGCGTAGCGTTGACCCCGGGGGATGGAATTCTCATCAGACACCTGCCTGTCCGTCATCGTGGTAGATCCTATTTTCTAAAGACGCTCGAACCTCTCTACGTGCCCCCCTCCATGCTCTTCTTACAATAAATAGAACGCTGGGCTCCTCCACTCAGGCAGGCCTTCTGTGTCCCCTCTGGAGCCGGCAGGCCTTGTAACTGTCTCCAATAGAACATGGCGGAAATGGTATTGGGCACCTGTGGGAACCAGACCACCAAGGTCAAAACTGTTTCCTCCATGGTTTCTTGGCTCTCCTCCATTTGGAACATTGCTCTTGAGGCCCTGCCACCATCTTGGGAGGAAGCCAGGGGCACGCGTGGAGTCCAGCTACGGGAGTTCCAGCCAAAAGCCCAGCTAGGCTCATAGCCAACGGCCTGCACGGACTGCCGGCCCTAGAAGGGAAGGGATTCAGATGCTCTCCGAGCCACTTTGAGTCCCCAGATGCCAGCAGGCAGCGACAAGCCACTCTGCTACCTCTTGCCCAAATTCCTGATGCCCAGGAAGCAGGAGAGGTGATAAAGGATCATCGTTTTGAGCCACTAAGTATAGGGTAATTGGTTATGGAGAATAGATACTAATTCAACCTTCTTGTCTAGAGTAGCAGGTGATGAGTAGCCATGGACCCTAGCATGACCCCTTCTCCATGGCTTTTTTTTTTTTTAATTAAAAAAAATTTTTTTTTTCAATGTTTATTTATTTTTGGGACAGAGAGAGACAGAGCATGAACGGGGGAGGGTCAGAGAGAGAGGGAGACACAGAATCGGAAACAGGCTCCAGGCTCTGAGCCATCAGCCCAGAGCCTGACGCGGGGCTTGAACTCACAGACCGTGAGATCGTGACCTGGCTGAAGTCGGGCGCTTAACCGACTGCACCACCCAGGCGCCCCTTAAAGGACGGTGTGCACGAGCCTGGCGTGGGGCAGGAGCTCAGGGGCAGGAAGAGCAGGTCCATTCCCAAGGGCAGCTGGGCCTCCCCTCCTGGGCACGTCTTCTCTCTGCTGGCTTCAGCTCCACAGCGATTCGCCCAAACTGTCTGTGGCAGAAATTACAAAGAAAAAGCACGTGGCAGCAGGTCGAAAAGCTTTAGGGGGAAACCAGCCCAGCAGCACGAGCGCTGAATTGCGGCCACCCTTGAACACGCTGGGTTTGAACTGCACGCGTCTGTTTATACGCGGCTTTTTACAGCACGGACCCTAGGCGTCCTTTCTCTTCCTCGCAATTTCCTTCCTGACATTCCGTTACCTCCAGCTGGCCTTACCGTAGGAACGCAGCGTATGATACACGTCGTGCACCCAATGTGCGCAGGCAAGCGTTAACCGACCTTTCCGCAGTTGGTAAGGCTTCTGCTCGACCGTAGCCTGTTAGTAAAATTTGGGGGGAGGGGTCAAAAGTTATGTGTGGATTTTCAACTGTGGGAGGTGGGGGATCAGCACCCCAGCCTCCACGGTGTCCAGAGTCAACTGTCATTCCAAGAAATACCGGGACCGACAAGAACGTCCCCATGGCCCGAGCGACTGACTTTTCTAGGCCTCATGTGTTTTCTGGCCCGTTACGTCCATCACCAGATTTCCCGCCTTCCTGTCCTTTTCTTCCCAGAATAGAGACTGGGAGTCCTAGCTTTCAGAGGCAGGGCCTGGCTGCTGTGTTCTCTGAGCAGCACGTGGAGTCGGTGCCCCCGGGGTTTCCTCGGGGTGCGTCCTGGAAATGCGGGGAAGCCCGCGAGGCATCTGACACCCCGTTACGTAGGACTGAATGTTTTCGTGACATGTTGCCCCGCTGCACCTTTATATAGTCACGGGGCACAGATACTATGCAGGTTCAAGGAGATTAAGCTGTCTTCCCTCCCAGCTGCTGGGGAATGATGCCTGGCACATGGATGATGGATAGAATTACCAGCTCCCGAAGGGTGCTGGGAACCTGTCTTTGTTTTATTTTAGTTTTTCCTACGTGGCTCAGATCAGCGGCCACGAACGGGACAGGCAAGCAGGCGTCTGGACGCAGAACCCCGCGTGTGGTGCCGTCTGCCCGGGTGATCCGGGGCAGGGGATTCTGTCCGTGCAGCCGCATTCGGCGTCTCCAGGCAGGGAGCAGACCTGTTGCTTTGCTGGGGAGAACGGAGAGCACCTGACTGAGGAACGGGAGGGTGCTGAGCAAGTGGCCGGACCCCCGGGGCTCTGGGTGGGCCTCCTCTGGAGCAGCTCAGTGAAGACTGACTGCAGGCGTGTGTTTCGACGGGATGGGCCGCCCGTCGCAAACCCTCACGTAGCTCCCGCTTCCCAGGACGGGCCTTCCGGAGCTGCAGGGCACCTGGCTCTGGGGACAGCCTGGGACCCCCAGATGTGGGCACAGGGCGGCCAGTCTTCTCCAGCTGTTCTGCCGCTGTCTCTGCAGGGGGGCCTGGCCGTGTGGATGGGGACATGGGCCGGTGGGGGAGGGGGATAGGGTGGACGGGGTGGGGAGGTGGGGGAGTAGTCGGGAAGGGGGAGGTAGGAGGAGGGGGAGGGGTGGTAGGTGGGGGAGGGAAACGGAGGGGGAGGGGGAGGGGGAGGGGGAGGGGGCTGGAACGCCCTCTTCTGGCAGCTGTCAGCCTTCAGACGGGAGCTACACCGTCCGCTCTCTGCGGCCTCCAGCTGCCTCTGCAGACGGGGGGACTGGTCCCCTCCCGGAGCACGTGAGCCAGGACCTCAGGGGGACACCGTCTCTGTGTGTGTTCTCCAGGCTTCTCTTTCCCTGGAGAGCCCCGGCTAGCCCGGTCCGTGTTCTCCGTCACGGACATTCATCACGGCCCCTGAGCATCCTCCCTGCTGGGACTTGGGGTGTCGGGATGGGACGGTGGACAGCCCTGGCCAGTTCCCAACAAGGCGCTGGTTCTGCCCGGGAGGCCACTGGGGGGGCTGGTGGGGGGGGCAGTGCTCGCGAGGTACCCTCGTGTGTAAGGGCTTAGGGAGCATTCTGCACCCTGGAAAGCCGTTCGCACTCGCCGATGAGATCTAAGATTCGCGCACACGACACCCAAGATACAAACGTGCGGTAGTGGAGTTCACGCACCTTTTGGTTGGAGACACAGGCTGCTTTCACCACCCCCGCCCAATCTGAGTCCCTGTGGGTCTCAGGTCTCAGACTCGCTACTTCTCAGGTGCGGGGGCCAGGGAGGCAAGGACCCCGTGGGCACACACTTTCGTCTGCTGGTGCAGCGTGTAAACGCGAGACAACCGGCTGTGTCCAAACAAACAAATGATACAACGGGAACCAGTTTGGACCCGAGTGTTGGGATTGCGAGAGGCCCAGCGGCAGCCACACATACGTAGAAAGTGTGCTTGGAGATCCTTCCAGGAGGAGCCGTGTACGACGTCAGCACGGGCACGCACAACCCGCCTGTACCACTTACCTGTTGACACTGCCCGTGGCGTAGTGTCCCGGAACGTGGGGTGACCTCCGTGTCCCTCCTTCTCTGGGGCGCATTTGCGGCACTGCGGGCGACAGGTGAGGGGTAGGAGACGTTGCTGTTGTGGGCACACGACGGTGGGCCCACGGGATCGGGGAACGGAGAGCCGCGCCCGGCCCCCCCGCGATGCAGAAGGGAGAGGGAAGGCCGAGCACAGGATGGGTCAGGATGGAGATCTCCCTGTCCCTGAGCCACCACAGCCTGTGGCTTTGCTGCCAGTGCTCCGGGCAGAGGCCAACCCCCCCCCCCCCACCCCAGAGTGCCCTCCTGGCCTCCAGCGGGCACTTAGTTTACCCTCGCTGACGAGCCAAAAGTCTCCTTTCCCCAAAACACAGCACGACGAAGCCCAGCTCTGAACTAGCTGGCGCCTTCCTGCCACCCCCTCTAACCACCGACACAACTCCTCTTTCCTGTGGCCGATGCTTCCTGAGCTGAGCTGAGTCCCAGCAGATAGTTCGTGAAAAACGGCTGTTTTTATGTGAAAAGATAAGATCAGTTCCTGGAAAGCTGGGGCAGCGCTTGAAGTCCGGGCGGAGGAAACGGTCCTTCCCGGAAGCCGCTGCTCTCCCAGGTGGGTCCTCCTTGCGGGGCCTCCGTGTCCACCGGGGCACCCAGGGTTCCTGTTGGGGAAAGGCCACCTTATCTCCCGTCCACACGTACTGCTTCTTGTGTTCTGAGGTTTAAGAAGGAAACCCTGAAATTGAGAGGGTCCCCAGGAACTGGCCGGAGTGCATGTTGGTCCCCTATCCACCTGCGGGGTGGGAGCCTCCTGGGCTCCCAGGTGGGAGGAGGGCAGGGTCCCCACAAGCGACCACGGGAGTGGGCTGGTGACATTGACGTGAGGGTCTTCTTAAGGAAGTCTCAGCCCCGCCTCCTTGTGTGTCCTTCGAAAAGTACATATGGGTATATCAGGGCGGGGGACCCCACTCTCTTGCAGCGAGTGGACGTGCCCGGGATCCCCAAGCCACGCCCTCACCTTTCTGCTTCTCCTTGGAGGACGTGGCGTGTCCGGACTGAGATTCGCACACCCTCTTGAGAACGGGCCACTAGCATCAGGGGCCAGGGAGACCCCCGGGGAGGAGCAGAGATGGTGAGGCAGAGATGATGTTTCGGGGGAGATGTCGGCCTTCTCTCTTCTCACACTGGGCTCACTCTTAAGGATCGCCGAGAACCCCTCACAGCTTGTGTTTGGATGCCCATCGGCATGCACCGCGTCGCCATCCAGTCTCAGATAGCCTTCAAACGAGAGCCCACGCTCACACCTTTACCTGCCTGAGTGACAGACGCGGCCCCCAGTGTTTCCGCTGCGCCCCTGTGCACACGTGCGCGCAGAAGGGGCAGATCACACACCGTTATCGCCAAGTCTCGCCTTTAAACTGTCTTGAGGGCATCCCGGGGGCCCCCAGGGGCTCCCAGGCCAGCACTTCTGTCCTTCAGGGGGTGTCTCTGGGGTCGGAGCGAGGTCCTTTTCCTCCTGGCCAGCTCCCCGCATCCCATGTGGCCCCGCCTCTCTTGGGAGGTCGTGACAGCGATGTGTTCAGGGTCCCCGGGGGTCCACCTTCCTCTCTATCCAGATTCGGAACAAATTGAGAAATCACGGACTCTGCTGACGGGAACCCCGCTGCCATACTCGTCCTGACCAAGGCCACACCGGGGTCGTGGCTTGGGATGACAGCCAGTGAGGCTCCCCGGGGACCCCGGAGTTGGGAAGGCCCACCACACTATTGCAGGCCAGCCGCGCGCCGGGAACGGTGGGAGGTGCCGACGCCCGGCCTGTGCTCACGGGGGGTTTGCCCCCGCACCGGTCCCTCTGCCTCCCCACCCTGGGCCCTGAGACTCGGGGAGGCTACTCTTGCCCTGTGCCCTTCCTGTCGATGGATGCTAACAGAAGTGTGCGGCCACTCAGCACGAGAGGCGCCTTCGCGGTGGCTGAGGGGGGGGGTGGCCGGTGCAGCGTCAGAATTGGTGACCCTGGCAGGTGGTTTGTTTTCCAAGAGTGTGTGCACGTGTGTCTGTGTGTGCATGTCTGTGTGTGTGTGCATGTGTCTGTGCGTGTGTGCACACAAACCCTCCTTTTACCATCTCAGTGTAGTTTCCGAGCTGAGCTTTTATTTTTATTTATTTATTTATTTATTTATTTATTTATTTATTTTTTTCAACGTTTATTTATTTCTGGGACAGAGAGAGACAGAGCATGAACGGGGGAGGGGCAGGGAGAGAGGGAGACACAGAATCGGAAACAGGCTCCAGGCTCTGAGCCATCAGCCCAGAGCCCGACGCGGGGCTCGAACTCACGCACCGCGAGATCGTGACCTGGCTGAAGTCGGACGCTCAACCGACTGCGCCACCCAGGCGCCCCATGAGCTGAGCTTTTAAGCAGAATACATTTCCTGGAAGGGTTTAGTGGGCTTTACGCGGGTCGGGAGAGGAGGAGGGTCAGTTTGCATCCTGGGCTGCGGGGACCCTGCAGTGCAGGCGGCTGTGGCGTCCTCTAGGAAGGGAAAGCTGTCTCTTGGGCCAGGACCCTGGTGGCCTCCTGTCCTAGAGCCTTTCCCTATGACCCATGTGACTTTCTTTCCTTTTCCTGTTGATCTCACTGCTCGGTCCTCCTGAGTAGACGGCCGTTCGGGCGCGAGAAGGCCAAGTGTCCCTGAGCGTCAGACCGTTTCCAGAAGGTCAGGACCGTGAGTCCAAGCAGCCCTCTGGCCGAGACTTGGAGCGGCCCCCGTGGGCCCCGCGCTCGTGCCGCAGCGAGGTCTCCACGCCACCGCCAAGAGCGCCTGCCTTTCCAGGTATGGCTGCTTACACATCTGCCTTCCAGGTTCCGGAAGACGTGAGGGATTCCCCGCTCCCTGTACACCCAGAAGGGCAGTGAGTGTCATGAAGGACACACTCCTTTGACTCACATACACCGCTGCCCGGGTGGGCCACCTAGCGGGTTGGTGTAGAACACGGAGGGGATGCCCTCTGCACGGCCGGGTGCGTGTGTTCAGTTTTACGTGGGTGGAGGCGGGGGGTCCACCCTGAGTTCTTGTGTTGGTGTCGTAGAGGCATAATTGGCATAGAGCTGTATATTCGCTTCTGGCACGCTGCATTTGCTTCCATCTCAGTATATCCCGGGCAGGATGCCGCGTCAGCACCTGCAGATTCACCTGGTTATTTATTTGTTTATTCATTTATTTATTTATTTTTGAGAAAGAAGCAGAGACAGAGAGCGAGCGGGGGTGGGGGCAGAGAGAGAGAGGGAGACACAGAATCCGAAGCGGGCTCCAGGCTCTGAGCCGTCAGCACAGAGCCGGACGTTGGGGCTCAAACCCACCACTTGCAGGATCATGACCTGAGCCGAAGTTGGATGCTTAACCGACTGAGCCACCCGGGTGCCCCTTACCTGGTTTTTTAAGGTGGGCACAACATACCGCACACCACAGATCAGGGTTATGTACCCAGTCCTCTGTGAACGGACGTCTGCTTGTGTCCTGCAGAAATGTAACACAGTTGACAGTGAGGGCAGAGACTGTATGGAAGTAAGCAAAAGCCATCAGATGGTTCCTCCAATCCAGAGACCAAGAGAGGGCCGATAGAGCAAAATCCACTAAAATAGACTTGTTCTGTATTCCTGTCATAGTTTTTTTTAAAGGCATTAAATAGACCGATCCAAAAATGAGCAAAGGGTCTGATTAAATATTTCTCCAGTGAAGATACAAAAAATGGCCAGTAAATCCATGAAAAGATGTTGAACACCATCAGCCAATAGGGAAGTGCAAACGAAAGCCACAGTGCGATAGCCCTTTGCCCCACCTGGCACGGTCATAATCAAAAAGATAGACAAGTGTCTATCCAACCAAGGAGTGGAGAAACAGGGGTCCTCACTCCCTGCTGGCGGGCACACTAGGTGGTGCAGCTGCTTTGGAAAACACTCTGGTGGTTCCCCAAAAGGTTATCCACAGAGTTAACATGCCATCAGTCTAGTTTATACCCGAGAGAAATGAAAACATACATCCGCATGAAAACGTGCACACCCGTGTTCATAGCATTACTTGGAATAGCGAAAAAGTAGAAACTACTCAAACGTCCGTAAATTATGTGGATGTGTGGATAAGTAAACTGTGGCATGCCCGTACGACGGAACACTGTTGAACGGAGCACTGGCACGTGCTATGACACGGTTGGACTTTGAAGATATTATGCTAAGTGAAAGAGTAGTATTGGATAATTCAGTTTATACCAAATGTCCAGAATAGGCAAATCCTGAAAACAGAGATGGAAAATAGAGTGATGGTCATCTGGGGCCAGGATGAGAGGCCGGGGGTCCAAACGGGGAGAAGTGACTGCTGATGGGCTTGGGGCTCCTTTTGGGGGCAATGAGAATGTTCTAGAAGCGACGGTGACTGTGTTTGCACGGTAGCGATGGTGACTGTGTTTGCACGGTCTGAGAATATACTAGGATCCATGGAAAGGTTCAGTTAACATGTGTGAATTACGTGGTATGTGAATTACACCTCAACAAGCTGTTACACATGTATGAATAATTAATAATAATAACCAGATGTATCATCTGGTGTTCACCCATCGATCTATCTATCTATCTATCATCTCCTGTCAACACTGGCGTCATGGCTACTTGCTGAAATCGGGACCGTTTCCCACACATATTTTCTCCTTGTTTGATTGGCCTATGTTAGATATGGCAACCAATTTTCCTCCATTTGTTTCAAGTACTGTTTTGTTCAGGGTGAGCTATTGGTGGTTAACACTGTAATCTAGCTCTTAGATGGTTACGGATACAGAACCCCGATGCTTATGGACCTCAGTGAGGAGTTAACGTCATCAGCACTCAGCGATAGGTGCAGTGACAGAGGAGACCTGGGTCCTCACCTGTGCGGAGAGGGTGGGTGTGCTCCAACACGGGAGAGCCGGGTAGCAGGAGAAGCCGAGCTGGGGACATTTCTTTGGTAGTGGCTCCCGAAGGCTCATCCTGGTGTCTGTTTCTCCTGTCCTGCCCGTGCTTCCTAAGCCACATCACACCTTGCAATTAATCCCTTTCTGCTCTAAACCCGAAAGAGAGGATTCTGGCTTTTGTAACTGAACCCTGACCTATACAGTGAGTTATGTAAGCACATTGCTTAACACCGACTGAAACATTTTTACATTTCTGGAAGGAACTCAACTTGGTGAGAGTGTATTCTTCTAAAATATACCGAATTACATTTGCTCATACTTTACGAAGATCTTGGCCTTGCTTTCTTAGGTAAGGCCGGTCTACTTCTCCTTCATATTGATTTAGTAGCCACGTGTTGCCAGCCTTCAAAAAAGAATCTGCACTTTCTTTCTTTGTTGTATTCTAGAAGAGCTTATGTATTAGTGAGTTATTTATTCCTTGAACATTTTCAAGATTTTCCGTGTAAAACTATCTGCATAAAGCATTTTGGGGGTCAGAATAGCCTTTAGGCAGCTTTTTCAGTTGCTTCCATCGTTGTTGATTCATTAGGTTTTCTATTTCTTTTGTGGTCAATTTTGCAGATATATGTTCACCTGAAAGATATTCTATTCTGGAATAGAATGAGTGATCCATCTCATAAAACATGTTTCTTGTTTAGTAATACAAATGTGAATGACCAGTGATTTCTTCTCATAACATTGCTGTACACATTCCTTTTGGTGGCAGTTTATTTCAATCAAATGAGCTTATCTCACCTTATTGACAGAGCAGAACAACTTGCTCTTAATTGTACCTTCTAGTCGTTGTCTATTTAAAAATGTTTCTGAGTCCTGTCCTTTGCTTTCTGCCTTTTGTCACGTAGTCTGTGTTTTGCTCATTTTTGTAACTTAGAGTACTTGTTTGATTATATTTGTATATTTAAGTAATGGCAAAGTGTCTAAAGTTTGAATGATTGTTGTTCGCGGCAACGATAAGAACAATGATTTTATTGACCCCTCACTAAAAAGAGTGAGCAAAGGAGTTCACCTTTGATTCCTTTCGTGTCTTCTTATTCCATCTTCATGGAGGGACAGAATTTGTCCTGTCCAATATGGCTATGTGTAATGTGGACAGATTTTCAAAACATGAATGGTATGTTTTTAATCCTACCAATCAACAATGGACAGACTAATAATTCTTATGCATCATGTTCTTTTGCAGCCTTTACACATTAACATCAAGCTACACAACTTATTCACTTGGGAAGGTGAGAATAGTTTCAAGGGCGGACATGACCGAGAAGTTTCTAGTTACCAGAAAGAAGAACCAGGTGGATCTTATTCCAAGAGAACTGCCCAAGGAAGAAGAAAGGAGAGTGAGAGGGCAGCTGTTTGATTTCTGTTTCTCTTCTCTCTGGATGAAAATGCCACCGGTGAGGCCTCCCAGAAGAATGGACCCCAATTCCTTTTGTGTCTCTGGGAAGAGACAGCCCAAGGCGGGCCTTGCATAAAGCTGGAAAAGCATCAGTAGAGGGGAATGTCGATGCTGCGTATTTATACCTCAGAGAAGGTGTGGACTGTGTTCACCATAGCCCAGCCCCTTCCCTGCTCACAGTGCGGTGCCCTGGTCCCAGCATCATGGGCGAGAGGCATCATGTTGGGAACAGAGAGGCCACTTAGAGCCCAGGGTCAGAGGACCCATGGTGGGCACAGGGCAAGATGACCTGGTGAGACACATATTGTTTTAAAATATGCTTTTCACTTTCCAGATACGAGGCATGTTTTTGGCTATTTTATTGTTACTGCTTGCTAATTTCATTCTCTTATGGACAGAAAATATGGTCTACATGATATCAATTGTGGAGTATGGGTTGCGGTTTCCTCTGTGGCCGAGGGGGTGGTCTTTTAGAAAACATTCCACGCATACTTGCCATGCACGTGTGTTTTCCAGTTGTTAGATGCCGGGTTCCATGCACGTCCACTAGATCAGCACAATCAATGGTATGCAAAACGGCCTTCAAAACTGGCTTTTTTTGGTCTGCTTCATTTTGCTTTTTCGGAGAGAAGTAATATAATCCCTTAATATGATTATGTACTTTTCACTTTTTCTTTGAAGTTATGTTAAATTTTGTCCCTTGTGAGGCTATATGCTATTAGCAATCCACAAGGACAGGAGTGTTATAAATTCCTGGGAAATTGTTCTTTTTATCATTAAGTTGTGACTTTTTGCCACTCTTTTGCCTCGTGTCGGACGGTGAAATTACCCTCCGGCTTTGGTTTGGTTTGGAGAGTACTGACTGGCGTAGTGGACGTTGGTCCCCTCTCTCTCTCCCTAGTGTCTGCCTGAGGCCTCTCCCACCCTGCAGATCTCAGCGGGAGGCAGGGGCCACCTCCCAGCGCAGATGCTGACAAGTCCAGTCTTCCCGCCTCTTTGCTGTAGTCACGGCATCCAGTTTTGGCCAAAGTGAAGCTATCTCCTGGGCTTTGGATTGGGACCTGGGGATGTTCAGAAGCAGAGAGAGTGAAGGACAAGCATCACGTGCCCACAGGCGGCAGTGGTTGTTCCAGCATCGTTTGTTAAACGACTCTCATTTCTATATTGAATTGTCTTTGCTAATTTATCGAAGGTGAGCTGACTCTATTTGTGTCGATCTGTTTCTGGGCCTTCTAGTCTCTTCTACCGATTTCGTGGCTATTCTTTCGTCAGCGCCACACTGTCCTGTACCTTGGTAATAAGTCTCGAAAGCAGGCGATGTTAGCCCTTCGCTCTTGTTCCTTGCTGCTTCTCCTCCTTCCCTCCCCCCTCCTCCTCTTCTCCCTTCAATAGTGGGTTGGCTATTCCCGGCTTTTTGCCATTCCTTATAGACTTCAGTATATAAGTATAGTTTGCTGACATTTTATTGGGATGGCATTGAATCGACACACCAAGTCGGGAAAAGTGGACCTCTTGGCAAGGGTGAGTGTTCCAGCTGTGATCTCGGATTTCCTCCCTAGCGGTTTGTCATTTCCGCATATAGACCCCGTACATTCTGGGGGAATTAGATTTATACCTGACTTCATTTCTGGCGCTATTGTAAATGACACTGGGTTTTCATTTTGCATTCGAAGCGTTTTTGCTGGTCTATAGGAAGATGACTGACTCCAGTATATTTACCTTGCATTCTGCAACCTTGTTATGCTTGCTTATTGATTGAAAGAACTTTTTCATCGCCGTTGTTGATTCTTTGGGATTTTCTACATAGACGATCATGTTATCAGTTTAATTAATTAATTAATTAATTTATGCAAACAGTTTTATTCATTGCCTCCCAATCTGTGTATCTTATTTCTTGTTCTTTTGTGCTTGGCCTAGCTAGTTAGCTTTCCAATACGGTAGCCGAATAGGAGTGGTGCCTTTGCCTTTCAGATTTCAGTTTCCCATCATTAAGTATAATGTGAACTGTAGGTTTTCCTTTGTTTGTTTTGTATTTTTGTAGATGTTATCAAGTTGAGGACATTCTGCTTTATTCCTACCTTGCTAAGACTTTTGTTTTTATACCATGGAGGGGTGTTTTGTGTTCTTTTTTAAATATATATTTTTTTGCATTAACTGATAGGATCATGATTTTTCTTCTTTAGGCCATTCATGTAGTAGATTACATGAGTTGATTGTTGACTGCCGAAGCAGCCTTACGTATCCTGCAACTCCATTTGGTCTTGGTGTACAATTAAAAATTTTTTTCAAAAAGAGTTTTCTAATGTGTGTTTAATTTTGAGAGAGAGAGAGAGACAGAGTATGAGCAGGGGAGGGGCAGAGAGAGAGGGAGACACAGAATCCGAAGCAGGCTCCGGGCTCTGAGCTGGCAGCACGGAGTCCAGCGCGGGGCTCAAACCCATGAACCGTGAGATCACGACCTGAGCCGAAGTCGGATGCTTACCAGACTGAGTCACCCAGACGCCCCAGTCCTCCCTATATATTTTAAAAAGTTGTCCCTTTATATTTCGGTAGTTGGATTCAGAACTTATTTTGCATTTAGATTTAAATAGTTGGTTGATTAGTCTGCGGGCAAGATGGGGTGATGTGTGCTTCCGTGAAGTGGTACCTAATGTCTACTTGTCTCTCTGTTGTGTCAGAAGCCCCTCATGTTCACGGCCCCAGTACACAAACTCATTAAAGGTGCAACCCATGATGCCCTATTTCTAGCCTTGTTTCATCACTCATTAGCTGGGCTATTTCTACAAAGAGGAAATTTTCTCCCGTGAGCTGTCTGAAACCTAGTGTAGGAGTTTATATAGGAAAGGCAACCTAAATGTTTGGTTCTTTCACTGTACCTAACCAGTTTTTGAAATATTGAGTTGATCTCTGTAATGAGTTTTTAAAGCACCATCATATACTGAGGACTGAGTCACCTTGTTGTATTTAATCCATTGCTCATGGTATCTCTGTTGTTGCTGTTTTGTCCCTTAGATGGCTAACAAGAGCCCGTTCTAGGTGATCCCTGGTCCCTGGTGACGTGACCTGAAAGTTTTGGTGGCGGACTTGCTTTCAGATGTGAGCAGGTGTTACCAATGCATCTAGTACACCTGTCGACCCGCATCTGGGGCCAGCCATTGTTCAAGGAGCCCTGGTCCCTCTTAGTGGGAAAAGGTGGAGATTACAATCTGCGTGCCTAGCAGAGTTTTAACGAGGAAATGGAAGTTGCATGCAGAGACCAAGCCCGAGTGGTCCCGGAGGCCCGCATCTCATGTGGGAGGCCTGAGTCACGTGTGTCCCAGCTTGTGAAAATGTTCCCACAGAATAGTTTTGTTTTCTTTTTGCTGGGGGGCCCCGGAGTTTCACCCATTCAGGACAAGTTTTTACATTCATTTCTTGGCTCAAGATTCCCCGAACCACATTCACAGTGCAAATTTGGAATTCTTACATGCATGTGGTGCAGCTTGAGGCTTTGATTTCTCATGGGAAAACTCCGTCTTCCCATTCAAAGCCTCGGGCGGATGGCGGTCCTGCGTGGCACATCCGGGACTGGCGGCTGGAATTCTTCTAACCTCCTTTCCGGGGGCGGGAGGGTCCTCTCTGGCTAGCTCTTCTGTTCTCCCAGCCAGACGCTGGGGGTTCGGTACTCCGTGTGGGCCCCCGTCTCCTCTCCCACCCGGAATGGGGGAAAATGCTGGGGCTGTCCCTGGGCCTGTTTCCAGGTGGTGGGGATTTGTGGGGCAGGATTTTTGCTGTCACTTGAGTCTGCTTCATTTCTGGCACCCAGGGACGTCCCTTTTCTCTTCTGAGCTCGGCTAGAGGTCTTTAGGAAAGTCTTATGCAGCCTTTTAAAATCTGTCCTGAGTTCTACTTTCTTATCAATCAGGGAGCCATAACATTTTTTTTTTAATTTTTTTTAACGTTTATTTATTTTTGAGACAGAGAGAGACAGAGCATGAAGGGGGGAGGGTCAGAGAGAGAAGGAGACACAGAATCGGAAGCGGGCTCCAGGCTCTGAGCCATCAGCCCAGAGCCCGACGCGGGGCTCGAACTCACGGACCACGAGGTCTTGACCTGAGCTGAGGGAGCCATAACATTTTATGTTGGGGGGGCTTTTTCCATCTCTGATGGGGATGCATTCTGCCCGTGAGAGTGGGGAGTGGAGACATATCTTCTTCCCGGGATGCTCCCTCCCAGCCCGACTCCCCGTGTGGGGGGAAGACACCCCCAGCTTGAGGCTTTGATTTCCAGAATACTTTTTAACACATCAGGTGCACAGACCTTCTCCCGTCTCTGGAAGGTTGGAGGGGGCCACGTGTCCGTTCCTCCCATACCTGACTCTGAGCGTGACGCGTGTTCCTGGTGAGCGGCACCGCCTCCACGGAGGGAGAGCTGCGTCCTCCCCCGGGGCACTTACCAGGTGGCGTGGCCCTCACGTCCTCCGCCACCTCCCCCTTCTTTACCAGGCCGCTTTTGCAAAAAGACATTTTTAGCGGGACTCCTGGGTGGCTCGGTCGGTTAAGCATTGGACCTCAGCTCAGGTCATGATCTCACTGTTGGTGGGTTCGAGCCTTGCGTGGGGCTCTGTGCTGACGGTGAGGAGCCTGCTTGGGATTCTCTCTCTCTCTCTTCCCCTTCCATGCTCTCTCTCTCTCAAAATAAATAAACTTAAAAAAAGGCATTTTTAGGAACATTATTGCGAACTACCCCACACGTCCTTGTCAACCAACTCTGCTTTCCTGGGAAGGGAATGCAGACACTGTCTTCAGAGGTATCAGGGCCCAGCGGCGCCTGGGGGCATCTGGATCACACTTGACCCACTGCCGCCCCGGTGGATGAAGCAACGATGCTCTCTGGGACTCTTCCCAAGACGCGAACACAAAGGCCTGCATTCTTTTCCCTCCAGGACGTGTTGTTGCTTCTGACACGTTTTATTACCGACCGGGGACTGATGAGCCCCTTTGTTCTTGGTTCAAAGTGGCCGGATACAAACGTGGCACCTCTCTCTTTTGTTTCCCCTAAACCTAAAAAAGCAGAGGCTGCGGACGACCGACTCCAAGTCCTGGACCAGGTTCCACATTTCCTCCTGGGACCAAGCCTGCTTCGGTGAGCTTAGGTCGACACGTTTCCCTCGAGTTTTCGTATCGCGAAGTGTTTCTCCCAAGCAGGTAGGTGTCACCTGCAGGGCATGTTGAGGCCTCTCGCAGAACGCAGCTTCCAAGGAGCTGGCGGGTGATACCCTCCGCAAAGCTTTGCGTAGACGGGGCACTTGCAAGGGGAAAAAAAAAAATGAGCCGTGTTATGATCGAGGAACAGTTGCTTAGAGACTGTTCACACAACCGACAATTGAGGAAAAGGCAGCCGTGAAATGGAACGAACACCGGACCCAGACACAAAAGGAAACCCTCATCCACGATCCGGGCGTGATCTCGGCAAATCTGTGTTCATTCCCCATAACCTTGCCCCCTCGGCGGCAGGCCCCAGCAGGGGACAGGGCCGCCTGCCTCACGGGAATGCGCCGCGGGCCCGACGGCCCCGCCCGAGTGAGCGACAGGACGCGCCCAGCAGAAACCATGCCAGGCCCTCGGCAAGCGTGGCAGTGGTCGGAGCCCTGGGACCGCTGTGGAGGAGACACGCCCTGTGGCCCCGGGCGGCACGGTCCTGGGGCCACGAGCCCTCCCCGTCCGTGCCTGTCTCTTTTAGACCGGACTCCGTTTTCCCACCACCCAGCATCTTAGGCGGCAGCACCTGCTAGGGTCCCCAAGGAAGCTTGTCCGCGGGTGCACAGAGGTGCTGGTGCAGATGACATGGTGGCCGCCGACCAGGCCAGTTTCTGTGGAAGCTAAGACGCGTGCTGCTTAAAGCTGAGGGTGCGTCCATCGGCAGAGACCAGCAAGGCAGGCCTCCCCGTGGGTGGAAATGTCTCTGGCCCTCCTCAGCGTCCACACCTGTGCCTCTCGTCCAGCGTCGACAGATGCCTCCCCAGGGGCCAAAGGGGTCTGGTTCCTGTTCCAACACTCAAGTCTGGTGGCTGTGTTGACCACCCATTCTGGCTGGACACGGTTCCTGGTGTAGGAGGTGGAGGGGTGAACGTGAAACACAGGTCCCAGCCCTCCTGGGGCTGCAGCTTAACCCCCAGCGTGCCCCCGGGGCCCTACAGAACATGGGGCAGCTGTCCCCTTAGGAAAGGGACGGACACAAATGCATTTATTTATTGTGTGCAAGCCGGTGTTTAGACCATGGAGGAAAGGAGATTGGGTTTGGACCAAACAGCAAGTTTGTATTAACTTGTATGAACACACAAGGCCCTCGTGTTTTCTGAGCCTCGATTTCCTCACCTGTATGTGGGGAGCGGGAATCTGTCCTTGCAAGGGTTCCTGGGAATGATGGCACGTGGGGGGCACAGTCCGTCCCCTCCTCACTCTCCCCTCTGCTCGACTAGGTCGACACCGGATGGATGTGCTGTGCTGAATGCCGTTGGCTACGGAACAGAACGTCGGGGCCGCCTTGAGTGTTTTCCTCCACAGTTTGGGTCCTAGGACGCTAAAAACCGTGTTCCTCGTCTCATCGGCTCCCGGTTTTAGATCAGTGGAGACGTCGTACTTTGTTATATTCGACCGGACAGCTTCTGGTTCCCAAATCAAGGACGTTTAGTGAAAATCCTGGATCCTAAGGGCATTTTGAAAATAGTAACACACTGAACCGCTGACCTCCACACTCCTTTTACTAGTGTCACTGTCTACGTGAGAGAGGAAAAGAAACTGTCTCTTGCCGAAGTCAGCGTCCTCGTTCTTTGTATATGAAGCCCAAAACTACTTTTAACCACTACAGCACATAATAATTATTTGTGGGATGTTTGAGCAAATACCCTGATTTGCTAACACTTGTATATCCGACAGAGTAGATGAAATATAATACATTTGACACCCATGTTTGTCCTCGGCACTTGTGTGTATCCCACCCGTCCGGATACCCGGTGGTGTATCCCCACCTCCGTGTGTGGCTGACCCCTCCGGACATGTGCCGAGGCGCTCTTGTCTTTTCCTGTCTATGTTTTTCCGCATCTTCTTCCCTCAGATCCGACCCTCCCTCCACCTGTGTCCAGCCAGCAAGTTCCCCCTCGTCTTTTAAGATTCCCTGTGAGTGTCACCTTCTCGTGAAGCCCCCCGCCTCCTCCCAGCTCCACCTCTGGTTCCTACGGCTCCCTGGGGTTGCCGCACTGTGGGGTCACTAAAGTCTCTGTTCCCAGCACTGTCTCTGCCCCGGGCTGCCGGCTGTCCCCAGGGCAAGAGCACAGTCTCTGCGGACTCACCAGGTGCCCGCTGTCCCCTCGGGGTCCCTGCCTGGCACGCTGAAGTGTCTGAGTCACCCCTTCTCCCTGCTCATGCCTCCCACCCTCTGCCCCTCCCTCTCCACCGAGCTCATGACTTCTGTCTTCCACAGAGAAGGTAGTAGCCTCCAGTGAGAATCTGAACAATCACCCCTCCCCCACTTCCTTTTTACAAGGGCAGGCTTGATCTGGGGCGAGCCATCAGCGCACCTGCCCAAGGCCAAGGGCTGTGGCCCATACTCGTGGCTCTTGTTTGCTGTAGCGACTCCCTTTCCTCTTGCGCAGTCAGTTCTCCTGTCTCCCGTCAGCATGCAGCCCTGCTGGGATAGGTCTCAGAAGAAACCCATCTAGGTGCTGACTCTTTCTCTGCTCCCGTTATAGCAAGACTCCCTGAATGACCCTCTCTTAGCTTCTCTTCCCATTCTCCCTTGAATCCATTCCGCTCAGATTCCTTTGTCCTCTCCGAGGTCATCATGGGCCTTGACGTAACTAGATCTGGAGGTCAGTCTTCAGTCCTGGTTCCAGCTACCTCCAGCTGCATGACAACGTACTGCCATATTTAAACACCTGGGCGCCATTCACTGGTTGACTAGGGTGGTTCTAGATGGGCCTTCGTTGTGGCTCTAGTCATCTGAAGAGGAGACTGAGCTGTGCATCCAAGATGGCGGATGCACGTGGCCAGCAGCCAGTGCTGCCTGTGGACTGGGAGCTCACGGTGGACCGCTGGCCACCACCGGACCTGCACGTGGCCTCTCCCCGTGGTTTGGGCTTCTCATCACGTGGGCTTCTGTTTTATGAGACAGTGTTTCAAGGGTGAGTGTTCCAAGATACAAGTAATAGAATCTGCCAGGCCAGTTACAGGCTCTGCCCAGAGCAGATGCCAGCTCCCGGCACTGTTTCCTCTTGGGCAGAGCGGTCCAGGCATAGGATAGGACCCATCCCGATTCGACGGGTGTGGGTGAGAAAGGAACTCTGCTTCCTGGTGGTCCCCCCCGGGCCCGGAAGTACTCATTCACCAGCGTCCGACTGTCCTCCTTCCCCTGCCTCCCTGGCCCGGGGAGCGTGAGTTGACGTGGGGGCATGTGTGTGGCTCGGAGGCCTACCCCACGTGCAGAGAGACGTGCCTGGGTGCCTGGCAGGCTTGGGGGGACCGAGACCAGCGTGAGGCACTGAGGTTTGAGCAGGAGACCTACCACAGCATCACTGGTCTGTCATGCCTGATGGAACACAACAGGACTTCTCAGAACAATGAGGCGAAGTTCTTCCCCCCCCCCCACCACTCTAAGCAGATAAGAACCTTCCCACACCCCCACACCCCCAGTATGAAACAAGAGAAGAGGAGGATTCTGAGTTTCTAAACATTCTGCATGCATCTTCTAAAGCCCGAACGGTTCACTGGCATTTGACATCTGTCTGCAGGTGTCGGTCCGCATCCAACGCGTCCCTCCCCCGGGGACGGAGACAGGGTCTTGCCCTGTCTCCAGCTGCGCTAAGACGAGCCCACTCAAGGCAGTCACAGCACAGCTGGAAGAGTTGCACCCGGCCAAACCCAGGCATCTGCTGTATGGTGACCCGCAGGCCGAGCACGTGACTACACAGGAGACGCTGCCTGCTTTTCAGGAGTCCGCGATATGACCGGGCATGTGATGCGGTCATTCATTCCGTCTGCAGGTGTTTAGTAAGTGGTCCATTCCGGGCACCCGGGATGCGGCGGGGGACAGGGTCCATGCAGGGAGGTCCCCTTCCCGAAGCGCCTACTCCTGGGTGGGATGGTGCATGGTACGGCTGATACGAACAAGGGGGATAACAAGACACCTGAGCAGAGACCGGATGTGAAGTGAACAAGACACCCAAGCAGGGCTCTGGGGACAGAGCCTCCCAGGTGGGGGCGGGGCAACGCCAAGGCAGCGTGACGGGAACTCATGTGGGATGCGGGAGAGACCGCGATGATTCTCAGGGTCCCTAGAGTAGTGGCCCATCCTGTCGACCCTGCGTCGTGGACGCCCTATCAGGGTGACTCTCCCCGGGTGAGCCGCGTCAGGACACCCCGATTCTGTGAGCTCAGGGGGCCCACTGCAGGGCGTGTGCTGTAGTGGGAGAAGTATTTTGATAGCATTCAAAAAACGTCTGTAGAGCCAAAGTCAATAGAACACACTGGGTAAAAATGGGGAAAGACGTCTCACCTCTTCATGAGAGTCTCCGAAGGCGCCCAGCGTTATTTCATATCCTCAAATATTTGAACAGAGTTCAGAGGCTTAAATGCATGTTTCCTTCTTAGAGCGTCCAGGATCTGCTAGTTCCTTCTCCGCGCAGGTGGAGCTGTTCTGCTGAAATGTTTTTTTCTCCCCTGACTTCCTGAATTGCGTTTGCTTAAGAAAATCGTCCGGGAGATCCCAGCATTTAGCCGTGGCAAAGCTCGCGTGAGGCCTGCTGGGGACGCGGCGTGTCCTCCGTGAGCTCCCCCACCGCAGGCGGATCCCTGAGCCGGGTCGCTGCCCCTCTGTGTCACCCGTACCTCCCGGCCCGCACCTGCACAGCTGCCCCCCGGGTCCTGCGGGAGGCAGGGGCAGGTGCCCCAGGTCTCAGAGCAAAAGAGTAATTTGAAAAGGATATGTTCACCGGAGATGGGTTCTCAATGCCTGAGGCCGGGGGCTCTTTGGTGCTCTCCATTTTAAATTGGATTTTTCTTTGAGGATGTGGTCTTGAAGGACAAATCATCATGCGTGTGGTTTTCGGGGGGAGGCTCCCTGGATCCTTCATGGCAAAATCAGAGCCGAGAAATGAGAGAAGGGGCAGGTGGGCGGTTTTCCAATTTGGGCTCAAGTGGGTCTCAAGGGAAATGCAAGGACAACGAGAAAACATCTAAAATGTCATGTGCAGAGCGTGTGCTCCGAGCGGTTTCCACAGACAGGGCACGCATCCTTGGAACTGAGATACAGCCGCTGGTAGGCCGCCCACGGCTGGGTCCGGGACGGGTGGGGGGCAGGGCTGAGCGCCACCCCCCAAATCACACGGGCCCGGCGGCCTCTGCGTTCTCCACCTTCGTGGCTTCTGGGACTCTGTTCTGCACAGGACGCGTGGCCACTCGCTGACTTGCCCCCCGCCGTCTCACTCGTTCAGGGGTCCACGCACACCCAGCTCTCGGGGACACAAGCCCAGCTCTCGGGGAGCTCACGGCCCGCTGCCCGGTTGGCGTGGCGGAAAACATGTCCCGGGATTAGATTCTCCACTTCTTGGGAAATAAGAAAAAAAGATAAGGGATATGGCCATCGGGGTGAGGGCGTGATAAGTGATCCGCCTAAGTGATATCTGGGGCAAAGGATGCTGGTCTGCACCCCCAGGAGTTGGGCTCACCCGCCGGTGGCCGGAGTCCCCGGAACACTCTGGAAAGGGCACGGGCAGAGGGCGGGCCCTCTGCAGACGGGGGACCCTGCTGTGAAACCTCCTAGTTCCTCCGACAATACAAGTCCCTCATCATCCCCTGGAAAGGGTGAGTCTGGAGAGAAGGAGGTGGCCAAGAGTGTTGTCTCCGTGGAGCAGAGTAGACATGGCACCTGGTCCCGTGGGGCCTGGGCCGGATGGAAGTCACTCTCTCACGCGAGACGCCAGCGGCCATCTTGGAGGGCACTGCACACGCACGACAGACAGCTTGCAGTCCCAGGTGCTCCTCTGGTGCATTGGGAGGGTGGCCGTCTGTCACGTGCGTGCAGTGCCCTCCAAGATCTGCCCTGACGCTCGCTGCCCCAGCCCAACAGCCAATGTGTCCCGGGAGGCCATGGACGTTTGATCTCCTCGAAGCCCACTTGTGTGGCCGCCATTCTGGCCCCGACCCCTCTCCCACCTGCACGGCCGCTGTTCTGGGCCACGCGGCCGCCACATCCTGCGTGGATCAGTGCAGTGGCCTCCTATGGCGCTCCCCCTTCCACCCTCGCTCGCCTACCGGCAGTTCCTGCAGCGCTTGGAGCGAGGCCAGGGCTCCCCTCAGCTCCAAACCCTCCAGGGCTCCCAGTTTCCCTTGGAGCAAAGACTCCTCTTCACGACAGTTGATGAGACCTAAATAGGCTTTCAAGCCCTCCCTGTTTTTCTTGACCTTGCCTGTGCTCTCTCACTCCCTCCCTCTCTCTATATCTATCTATCTATCTATCTATCTATCATCTATCTATCTATATCTATATATAAATTCAGATACACTGAATATGCAAACAGACAGTGAGTGACCAGACCACCCGGCCAGTAAGTCCTGTAGCAACCAGCCCAGAATGGCAGGACCTGATTGAAAACTGCCAGCTTCCCAGTTTCTTGTCCCCAACTCAGGACCAACCAGGACGCCCAACGGGCTCCTCAACCAATCACATCGGATGTCCCTGCTAGCTGGCCCACTCCCAGCTTCCCCAGGTTCACTGCCTCTGCTCAGCACATGGACCCTCCCCTTCTTTCCCTGTGTCAAGCCTCCCCGCACCCCTGCCCACCTGTGAGTCTCTGACAAAGTCAAGTGACTACAGCAAGCATCAAATAATCCCTTTGGTTGTTCTCATTTGGGTGGATGTCATGTATTCTACACACACGCGCGCACACACACACACACGCACACACAGAGTCATTTGGGGCCTTGGTTTCCATAAATCATGGGGGATACTTTCTGAGACCCCCAGTGGATGCCTGAAACCATGGATAGTACTGAACCCATATATGCCAGGTTTACTTTATAAAGTAGACACCATGAGAGATTAGTAACAATAGCAATAGACTAGAGAAATCATAACAATATACTACAATAGAAGCTATGTGAATGTGTTCTCTCTCTTAGTATTTATTTATTTTTGGGAGAGTGCAAGCAGGGGAGGGGCAGAGAGGGGGGACAGAGGATCCCAAGCAGGTTCTGCGCTGACAGGCTGACAGCAGCGAGCCGGACACGGGGCTCGAACTCATGAACCACGAGATTGTTACCGGAGCCAAAGTCCGACGCTCAACCGAATGAGCCCCGGAGGTGCCCCGAATGCGGTCTCTCTTTTAAAACATCTCTCTGTGCTGTCCTCACCCTTCTCGTGATGATGGGGGGTGATCAACACTGCGTGATGAGATGAGGTGGTGAATGAAACTGTGGTAAGTGGGAGGAACCACCGCGTAAGCACACGAGGAATGACCTGCACACCCGTGACCCAGACCCTGTTTGCTTGTTGGCCGTGGCCTTGCTCCTGCTAAGCGAAGGCCTGAAGGACTGAGGAACCCGGGGTGGCTCCTCGTGGGGCGCCTGCTGCACGGACATGTGTCAGGGACCTGCTGCCTCAGGGTCTGCATCGTGTCCTTGTCCCCTGAAAGCGGGGGGGGGGGGGGGAGGTTGGCCCCTGCAAGCCCCGCCTACCGGAACAATCCTGTTTGATTTTACACCCGTGCAAAGCAAACTTTAATTACAGCTGGCAGAGCCACGAGATTTGGGGGGCTTACCCGCTATAGCAGCTCGCCTTACCTAAACGAACCCTCCAAACAAAGACGGGAAATCGAGGACAGGGCGGAGGCCGGGACCTGCCCGGGGCTCCTGTCCCACGCGCAGCCTGGGTTGGACAGACCTCTCCAGCACTTTGGGTGGGACACGTGCTGGCACGAGGCCAGGTGGGCGGAGCCCGGAGCTTGGAGACGCAGAGAGGAGGCCAGCGCCGGGCGGTGTCGGCCAAGGGCGGCGGAGCACACACGGAGAGGGCAGAGCCAGGGAGGGCCGCACCACGAGGAAGGTGGATTTTGCTAGAGATTCGGCGGGACCCCGTGTGGAGCCAGGGCTCACGGAGTTTGCTTTGCCGTGGGAAGGACCCCTTGGCGGCGGGTGGCCGGTGGGCGGGTGGACAGCCGCGGTGGGAGGCAGGGGACCGGCCTGCAGATGGGGTAGGGGGAGGCAGGGGACAGCAGAGGGGAGACACGTGTGGGAAGGAAAATTCCGTAATACTCGCCCTGGATGAGAGGGGGCTGAGGGGCACCAGCTGTGCCGCCTAAATCGTTGACCCACGAGAGAAGCGGGACAGAGGGTGGGACCGGGGTGGACAGATGTGCCATGCTGGGCGCCACACAGAGCCTTGCGGTTACTGACAGGCTCGAGCAGCGTCGCCGTGGGACACACATTCCCTGCATTTGTTTCATTGGAATTAAAATCCCAAACCAGTGTCTGTGCCACGAGGCCCGAGGCTTCCCGCCCCGAACCCGATATTGGCAAATTCGTTTCCGCAAGACAGCATTACCTGTCACATTACATTAATGCGGCCTGTTTGTGTTTTACTGGGTCTGCCCTTTTTATAGCCTCTGATTGGACAATCGTTTTGGTTTACAGCTGTATGAAAGCTGTAAGGCGTACAAAACGCATACCTAATTTTTTGAGTCACGGTATGATGAGAATAATTAACTCAAGACAGGAGACGCATGATCCCTTGTTATTTTCCTTTCTTTCTTTTTCCTTTTTTGATTTTTAAAATGTTTACTTATGTATTTTGAGGGAGAGTAGGGGAGGAGCAGAGAGACAGGGGGAGAGAGAGAGAGAGAGAGGAGAGAGAGAATCCCAAGCAGGCTCTGTAGTGCAGAGCCCAATGCGGGGCTCGAACCTGCAAAACGTGAGATGACCTGAGCTGAGATCAAGAGTCGGATGCTCAACTGACTGAGCCACCCGGGCGTCCCATATTTCTTTTTCTTTTAAAGGAGCTTCGTATCTGCTTTGGGTCTTGACGACCACTGCTTTGGTGCCCTACTAGAAAGTGCGGTGTGGGTCTCTTACACTCTCTTGCACAGAGACGGCCCCATTGGACGTGGAGGAGAGGAGATGGGCTTCTGCTCAGTGACATGGGTCCCCTGTCTTGTCCCTGTGGGGATCCAGTGCACACATCGGTAGGGTGGTGGCCGTCACTGGGTGACGGCAGTGTGTCCTGCGTTGGACGCACACCGTGGTCCCCTGGGGGGTTTGAGGAACGGATACCAGCAGGTGTCTGTGAATCGCACACCACACACATCCGGGGTCTCGTTTAGATGCCGGGGGGTCTCTGCCTCTGTCTTCGTTCTCCTGAATGCGGGAGTTAGCATGGACGGCGCCTGGCCCTCCTGGAGGATAATTAGGAGAGCTGGCTGTTGCTGGAGGCCGTCAGGAAGCTGCAAGCTAAGTGGAGACCTTGTCCCGCGCGGGGAGACCGAGCTTTCCGGAGCTGGCCGCAGCCGCTGCACCTGAACAGGAGCGGGGCGGGCAGGATGTTAGAAGTTTCTTCCCACCTCACACCCTCCGCTTCAGTTCTATCACGTAGGCGGCTGGGGACAGACCTTCGTCAGAGCAGGGCTCTCATAGGCGAGGTGACGGGACCTCGGTAGCAGCCGGTGGCCACGTCGGACCTGCTAAATCACACACCTGCCTGTGAACAAGCTCCCCGGGGGATTTTGATGCCTGCTGGTTTGAGAGCCACTGACCTAGAATTTCTTCCATTGCTGCCATTCCATTATCTGCCTTTAATCCCGTTGTATGTTTATTCAGCATCTATGCAAACAGCACCTTGATGGGCTCCAGAAGTGCAGAGATGAGGCAAAGTCCCTGACTTTGAAGGTCACACGGCCTCGGTGTGGGGGGCGGGTAGCGCACGCAGATGCTTGTTGTGCAGGGTCAGGGCCGCGAAGGAGGAGCACCGGTACCGATGGAAGCACCAGGAAGGGAAGCCACGTCTCCCGGAGCATCGCAGGATGCGGGCGTCGCGACAGGGCACACGACCTGCTCCTCGTAAAGTTCCCGATGGGCCCCTGTCGCCCCAGGTCACCATCTCCATGTGGGGCCGTGCAGCCGTATTTGGAAGAAGGGGCGCATGAGCAGAGCTTTGGAGCCTGAAGAGAAGTCACTTAGGAGATCTGGGCAGGCTGGGGGCCAGGGGCGTGGGGTGGGGCCCGACCCCTCCAGCCTGGCTAAGTCACCTCCCCGAGACGAGACATATCCGCAGGAGATGCTGTGCGAACGTGAAAGCAACCTCTACCACGTCCCGCAGGCTGAGCTGGGTTTTGTCTGCTAGAAAAGTCCCCCTGTCGCCATCGATCGTAACGTGCGTGCGGAACAATCATTCCCCTCCATGTGCCCAGACGGCTCTTGCGGCCTTAAGCCCCCACGCGGGACTGGTCGGGCACCCGGGTGGGCAAGGGGGCAGGGGGCCGGGGAGGAGGCGGCCCTCAGGGGTGGGGGTCACCAAGAGGTGCCAGAGGCAAAGCGGGTGCCAGCCTGCGGCCTGCAGGGCGATGTCCTCCTTCATCCCGGCGTCAGGACACCTGGTCGGGTCTGTTTCCACTCGAGCCGCAGGGTTTACAAGAAGCCACCTGAGCTGAATTTGTCACCCACTTACAGGAGCAGCAGCGTCGCACAAACAACCCGTGATGATCCATTTCCTGGACCTGCCCTCCCCGTGTGCCCCAGGTTCCGCAAAACCGAAGCCACCTGCCTCCACGAGAAAGGCTCCCTCAGACTTTATTACCTACTGCTATGGGCCTGTGATACGGGCTCTGACCTTGTGGATGGCCTTCTTGTCTACCACGTGACCTGCTAAGAGCACAGCCTGTACACTGTGGGCTCCGTGCTTTGATGCTTTTTTAAGGCTGAGTGCAAGCGGCTGCTTTTAAAAACACAGAGTTAATAATTCTCCAAGCCGGGAGCCAGGGTCTGCACCCCAGGGAGCGTTGACTTTGCGTCGGGACGTCTGCCGTGACATCTGGCCCTTGGCAAGGTTTCCGGGACGGGCAGGCTGCTGCTGCTTCGTTTCCACTCTGGAAAAAACGCTGTGGTTCTGACGACGACCGCAGCGGTGGGGGGAGACAGCACACTGTGTTCTGGGGTCCTGTACCCTCAGAGCTCGCTCTGGACCAGATGCTGGGGCTGGGAGTCTAAGGCCGGGCATGCCCTGCCTTGGATCTGGTACTGTGCTTCTAGTCCCTTCTCTGGGCATGTCATCTTTTGGCTCCAGGGCATGGGTGGAGTGGTTCCCTTCGGCCCAGATGCAACCGTCTCCCCCCGTGAGGCCATCTTGTCAGTAGCTAATCACGGGCCCGCGAGCATCCGGACCTCAGGGCAGAGGGGCTCTCGGTCCGGCCCGCGGTGCCTCCTGGGCTTTGCGGACTGGCCTCGAACTTCTGGGGGCATGAGGGCCCCTCCCCTAGGCTTCCCTCTGGTTCTCCCACTCTGCCCCGGCTCCCCATGCCCGGCGGTGGGGGCATCGTCTTCCTACCCTCATGGCACATTCTCGGCAATGGACTTGCATCCCTGTGGTCCTCTGCTGGGCGTGGGCTGTGGGCCCCTTCGAGGCAGGCAGGAGAGCGTGTGAGTGCTGGGGGGGGGAGGGGGCAGCGTGAGAGCCGACCCCAGCCCTGGGCCGAGTCTGGGACACGCGGCTCTTCTCCGAGCAGCGTGCCCTCTCAAGGGAGTGATGTGTCATCACAGCAAGAGGGCCCGGCGCCGGGCACACCCTGGGCGCTCACGAAATGCCTGTTACCCTCACCACGGTGACCTCCCGGCCGAGGGGCATGCTGGTTCCTCCCGTGCTCCTCGGAGCCAATATGCTGGGCGAGAGGACGCCCCCAGGCCCGCGAGGAGGTGGGAGGGGATCTGTCACCTTGGCTTATCTTCCAGAACCCTGAGATGCCCCTCCTGCTGCAGGATTATGGGATGAAGTTAGGGGTCAGGAGGAGAGGGGGTGGCTTTGCTCCCCGGGCCAGTTTTCCACTCCCTGATGGCACCAGGAAAACGGTATTAATACTTCTTGGCAAGAAACAAATAACCTTCAGCCCTGGAAAGTTGGCTCGGGGAGAGGGTGCCTGCCCCGGCTATGCTATTTGAAAAGAACAGGCTTTCCCAGCTGACACGGAATCAAACGTGATGGAATCCAAGTCTCTGGCACTGTCTCCCGTGGAAATTGGGCTGCTTCTGGGGAGACGGACGATGGATGGCAGAGCCCTGGGGGGAGGCCCAGGACGTCCTAAGTTCTGGGTTCTGTCTGTAAACACGCAGGCCTCCACGTGGGAAAGGAGGTGTCGGAGCTGAGTGTGGTCTCGGGCACTGAGACAGCCGGGGGGGGGGGAGGGGGGCTCCCTGCCAGATGTGTCCGTGCATCCGCCCTGCCTCTGGACGGACCTGCCCGGGCAGGGGTGCTGAGGGCAGGGCCTTCTCCAATGGGGGCAGGAGCCGCCGGTGTGGCCGACGGGGCGTCTGCTCGGCCGAGACAGCAGCACGCCCAGCCCCCTTCTGTGGCCCGTGCACGGCCGGCTGGCGCGGGAGGGCGCTGTCCGGCTGTGCCACTTGGTATATGGTGCATCGTGGGGCAGTTGGCGAGTATGGAACACGGCAAAGTCAGTCTGGTCTTCTGTCTTTGTTCGGACGGCAATTACTTAGGCGTATTATAAACACCGGGGGGGCTCAGTCTGTTAGGCGTCTACCTGCGGCTCAGGTCAAGATCCTGTGGTTCGTGGGGTTTGAGCCAGGCCAGGACGGTGGCCGAAGGTGCACAGGAGCCTTCCCACGCTGACCCCTGAGCTGGTGCACGATTCCCTGAGCCCTTTCTGTCCCTCGTCTGCGTCACGGTCCGGGCCCCAAGCTGGAGGCAGAAGGGGAGAGGCCTGCAGTAACCCTGGCTGCAGCCCCGGGGCGGGGGTCACCGCACACCCCTCCCCCTCCACGGCCACATGCGAAAGGCGAGCAGGCAGGGGTCTGGTGACGCGAACGGGGCAGACGTTTCCGAAGGCCGCGTCTGGGGGCCCACGCCGTGTGCTGCAGCGGTGGCTTCGTGCTGGCAAAGGGCAGGACCCTTGAGGGCCGAGGCTGTCCAGCAGAGGCAGCGTTGACCCCTGGAGATAGTCAGCAACACCCGGAGACGTGTGTGTGTCTCACAACCGGCAGGCGGCCGGAAACACGGACGACCTCGCCCGCCCAAATGTCCCCAGGACTGGGGTTGAGCAACTGTGTCCCAAGTGCTGCCTGGAGGGCTGGTCTACCTCGTGGCCGGGCCCCCATCCCACGGTCCCCGCAGGACAGAGCGAGAGCTTTTGGTGTCCCACCGGGGTCCGAGGGTCGGCCGGTCCTCTGGCAGCTCCCAATGTCCTCAAAGACTGGGCGCCAAGCCCCCGGTGGCTAGAGCTCCAGGGACACCATGTCCTGCGGAGGTGACTGGGCCGGGGGGCCCTGCTCTAGTCTAAAGACGTGAAGGGGCGTCTCTGGGTCAGTCCGACGTGAGCCAGAAATAGTGTTAGGAAAACACGCGGGTATCTCATGCTCAGTCTACCTACCTGCCGGACGACGTACCCGCAGAGCTTGGTGACCTGAGATGATCTGTGGATCTGGGGGTCATTGCGGGTCAGGGAGTCAGGCGGGGCCTGGCCGGGTGGTTCCTCTGCTCCAGGAAGTTGGTGCGGGACGCCGCAGGCTCGGCTGGGCTACGACGGAGGCTCAGAGGCTCCCGCGCTGATCTCCACAACATGCTTCAGGTCCCCCGGGGCGTCCCAGGAGACGGGAGGAGAACGCAGTCGTTCGTGATGCTTGGGCCGGGAAGCTGGCATCCCGGCCTGTCTCATCTGCCATACTTACTGGTTAGAGTAGATCCAGAGGCGGTGGGGGGCTGCAGACCCCAACCCTCTGTGGGGTGCGGGTCAAAGAAATGGCAGCTGTCTTCCATCCCTCACTCCGGGTTCACCCCGGAATGAAGGGACTGCGCGCCAGGGGTAGGGGAGCCCGGACACTGAGATACAGGGTCTTCCGGGACGGCCACGTTCTGTGGAAAGTAGCACCTGACAGACGCTTTCTCGTGGCAGGTGGTCCGCCCTTTCCTTTTTTCCCGGTGAGCACCTTCTGCCCCTCACCCCACTTTCATGCGTGATTTCCCGACTCCAGAAGACCTACACACTAGTCCCCATGATCCCCAGTAATGTGGCTCCCTGGCCCAGACAGTGCCTGCCTGGTGTCAGAGTGATAAGAACGGTCCCTGAGCCTCCAAGGGGGAGTGTGGAGGAAGGGGGAAAGTTCCAGAACAAGCAAGCCCTGCACTCGCTTCCTCGTGGGCACAGCATGGCAGAGAGGACCCGTGGGGACTCAGTGATGGCCCCGGGGAAAACTGGCCATAATGGGGAGGGCCAGCCAGCCGGCCGTAGCAAGAGTACCACTATTTTGGTGTAGATGTAGGCAGGGAGGCCCACGGTTCCCGTTTGGCCTCTCGTGTTAAGTGTGTGCAATAGGGTTTGAAGTGTGTTGACACTGAGTGCCCCTGGGAGGGGGAGGAGCCTGTGGCCCTGGCTTGTCCCCCACCGGGGTCCTCAGGACTCTGCCAGTGACTTCAGTCTGTGCCTGGGGCTCCTCTCCTTCCTTTGCCTCCATGTGTCACCCTTGATGCCCACATGAGCTGTGCTCTCCCTATAGACCCATCTTGGGTGTAGACTCGTCTCTGGTCATTGAAATCACTACCAATTCTCCCTATAGACCCATCTTGGGTGTAGACTCGTCTCTGATCATTGAAATCACTACCAATTCTCCCTATAGACCCATCTTGGGTGTAGACCCGTCTCTGGTCATTGAAATCACTACCAATTCTCCCTATAGACCCATCTTGGGTGTAGACTCGTCTCTGGTCATTGAAATCACTACCAATTCTCCCTATAGACCCACCTTGGGTGTAGACCCGTCTCTGGTCATTGAAATCACTACCAATTCTCCCTATAGACCCATCTTGGGTGTAGACTCATCTTTGGTCATTGAAATCACTACCAATTCTCCCTATAGACCCATCTTGGGTGTAGACTCGTCTCTGGTCATTGAAATCACTACCAATTCTCCCTATAGACCCATCTTGGGTGTAGACTCGTCTCTGGTCATTGAAATCACTACCAATTCTCCCTATAGACCCATCTTGGGTGTAGACTCGTCTCTGGCCATTGAAATCACTACCAATTCTCCCTATAGACCCATCTTGGGTGTAGACTCATCTCTGGTCATTGAAATCACTACCAATTCTCCCTATAGACCCATCTTGGGTGTAGACCCGTCTCTGGTCATTGAAATCACTACCAAATATGGCAACCAACACCTGTTTGCATGGAGATTCCAGGCAGAGAAGCGGGCCAGACACATATAGACACCCGCACAGCTGGTGGTAGGTTCCAGTTAGTCACAGACATTCCCGAGGTGCTGGGGCACGTGGGGGTGGCCGCGAGGAACACAGGCCACACCCTAACTGGCCTTCAAGATCACCCTATGTCCTGTGGCATTTGTTTGCAGCCCACGGCCCCCCTGTTCTTTCCAGGACTGGAGCCTTCCCGGTGTGAGTGATAAACGCCGGTGGCTTGGCAGAGAATGGCACCCGGGACGCTCCTGCCTTCCTCCTGTGGCAAGGGCCCTATTTACGTAGCTATTTCCTCCCCCAGTGGGTGTGCAGCAGAGGCCGCTGGTTTATTTACAGTAGGGCTCCCAAAGAAATCATGCAGAAAACGCCTTGTGGCGTATGCGGTCTTGTGTACTTAGTCTGTTTCTTGGGAACATATGTTCTACTGAAAAGGAAATCCGAGAACTGGACCCTCGGGGAATACTGGGAAGCGAAAGCCTTGCACCTTCCTGATCCCGCACGATAGGAGGGTGCTGTTTCTGCAGGACGCGCTCAGTGAGGTTCCGGGCGCCCCATGCCCCAGCCTCCACCGCCCGCCTGGGGGCCGCCCCAGAGAGCTACACACAACAGGGCAAAGCAAGGGGAGGCGGGGGGTTCTGTCCAGCCTCTGGGGCACCTGCAAATCACGAATGGCCTCCAGCCCAAAGGTAGGGCCCCACAGCAGCCCGGGAGGCGTGCTGATGGGAGGGATCACCCAGGGGCGCTTCAAGGCCTCAGCGGCCAGGAGCTTGGTGGCCATCCCTGTTACCGTTCTTGGGTGCAGGGGCCAGCTGTGGCTGAAAGGCTTAACGGTTAGTGCAGGGTGTTCTCCAGACACGGTCGGCGGCCAGAGCCGGGTGGCGAGTTCGGCGATTCTAAGCCCTGACCACACGGTAAATTCACCCCCAACTTCTGGGTTGGAGCCTGGGTGCCACTTCGTTCAGATTTTCGGGGTGATCCCCAAGTGCCCTCCGGCTCGAGGACTAGCACCAGCCGGCTTCCGGCAGACGGAGGTGACGCACGTAAGCCCCGTGGTGTAAGACCTCAAGCCATCCCCGTGGAGACGTGTCCTTGGGATTCGGTGAGCCTGGCTCTGACCGGCCACTCAGGGCACCCAAGGCTGACCGTGTGCTGGGATGGTTTGTGTGAATATTAATTTGGCCTTTGTTGTCATGTCTATTCCCACGGGGAAAAAAGAAACACAACAAGGCACAACACAATTCAGCGAACGGGACAGACGGCCGGGCCCCTGTGGTCCTTGTTCATCTCTGGACGTTTGTGTTTCTGACCCCCAGGACAGACCTGCTCTAAGTTGTACCCGGAAAAGTCTGAACTCGCTACGGGGTCCTGTTAATTCATCCTGGAGGAGCAGGGGAGGACCCAGAGTGACAGCCTCTGCGTGGGACGGACTTGGGGAGACAGAAGGGACAGGGAGAGAGCCCACGGAGGGGCAGGGACTGTTACAAGCGTCCTGGGAAGGGCAGGGTTTCACTGGGTTCGGGAGCTCGGATGGCAGGCTCCCAGCCTGGGCCCATGGTCACAGGACCTGTCCCCAGTGTTCCCAGTTGCTTGGGACTCCGGGGACTGTGCCCTCCCTGGGGCAAAGCTGTTTAGTGTGTAGTGAGGTCAGCCAAACACCTACTCCCAACACTCTGTGACCCAGCCATCCCGTCCCTTTATACACACTCAAGACAAATTAGCACACGTACCCACCAAGAAGACCTGAACAAAAGTGCATATAGAAGAAACTGTGGTCCGTCCACACACGGGATAGTATTTGGCCACGAAGGTGGATGGCACACTGGCACCTGCTACCCCACGGATGAACCTCGAAAACATCACCGGCAGCGGGAGAAGCCAGAGCCAAAGGCTGCATGTTCGGTGACTGGAACAGGTGCACGCACAGAGTCAGGACACGGGTCGGTGGCTCCTGGGGCTGCAGGGGGCCCAGCGGGGAGGCCAGGGCTTCCGTGGTGAAGCCAAAGAACTACATGGAGTGGTGTTTGCCCAACACCCTGAACGTACCAAATGGCACGGAATTCTTCACTTTAAAACGACTGGTTTTATGTTATGTGAACTTTGCCTTAATCAATTTTTAATTTTTTTAATGTTTATTTTTGAGATTTTGAGAGAGAGAGAGAGAGAGGGGGAATCCTAAGCAGGCTCCAGGCTCCAAGCTGTCAGCACAGAGCCCGACGAGGGGCTTGAACCCAAGAACCGTGAGATCGTGACCTGAGCCAAAGTTGGACGCTCAACCCACCGAACCACCCAGGCGCTCCCACCTTAATGAATTTTGTAAACAGTTTTTAAAAAGCAAAAGGTTGCATGTAGCCACTTTGTCCATAGCAGTCCCGAACCAGAAGTGACCCAAATGTCCACCAGTCTCAGAATAAAGTGCGTTTTATCCGAATGCTGGCATTCTGCTCGGCGAGGACAATGGGTGATTGCTCAATCACGGTGGATTGTCGAATCCCTGGTGCTGGGGAGATAGTGCGCTTACAACGTGTGGGTCCGGGCCTTGGAGGTCAAGGGCGCACAGGACCAACCCGTGGCAGCAGGCGTCGAACTGTGGCCGTCTCTGGAGGGGATTCTGGGCTGGCGAAATGTTCCCTGTGTTGATGTAGGGACAGTGACGTGAGTGCATACAGTCGTCAAGACGAGTCAAGCTGCATCCTACGATGAGTGCTTGCTGTATGTAAATTCTACTTCAGTAAAGACGATTCCAAGAACGGGAAAAGATCGATTTAGGGAAATAGAAACATTAACCACGGGACGTGGACCCTCCAGCTCCAGGCTGGCCCACGCTCGCACGGGCTGCCCCAGTGGCGGGTCCTCCTCTGTGCCTGGCGTCACCCGAGTCCGGCTCGGCCTCTCCGCCTCCACACGGCTTTGCCATTAACTGCTTTGCGCGTCTGTCCCCAGCGGGTCTGAGATCCCTCGCTCGGGGGCAGGACTGGGTCTCACTCCCTGTGGGGTCGCTGGCCTGGTGGAGCAGGGGCACGGAGACCGTGGGGTCCCCCTGGCCACAGTGACCTCAGGTGTCCCGGCCAGACGTGGGAGGCATCCACAGCGCTGCTTGGCGTTTTCCCACATACCCACAGGAGCCCCGAGGGGGAGGGGTGTTTGGCCCAGACTCTCCGTGTCCTCTGTCCAGTGGGTGCTGACTTCCTGGCCTCACTTAGCCAACAGCCACCGCTGTCCATCACCAGCCCCGTGGACTGAGACCTTGACCCCAGGACGACTCCCAAGGGACCACTGGCCCCGCCCTAGGCTTTGGGACGGGTCCCCGGAAGCCTGGACAAGGGCTTCCCAGACTTTCCGGGACCCCCGGCCACCCAGGATCCCGGGAGCACACGGACTCTGACTCAGAGCGTCTGGGGTAACGGGGCTGATGCCCGGAACCGCAGGCTGCCTCTGACTTTGAGGGCCTGGAAGGTCTGGCAGCCCCTCGGGTAACAGACGCCAGACATGCACGTTTGTGTGTGCGGTGAGCTGGCCCCTGCGTTCAGGAGCGTACCTGAAACTGAGGCCCAGAACCCATCAGGCGGCGACCCCAGGTGACATCACCGAGGCAGGCTCACGGCGCCCAAGCCCTGAGCATTTGCCCCATCACCCCCGCCCCCTCCCGCTCCACCCAGAACTTCCGCGCCCCTCTCTGTGTCTGGAGGCCTGCCGGGCGTCCCTCGCCGCTTCCCCTCCGGCTGGAGACTGGCGGCCGGGAACGTCCCTGCAGCAACGCCACACGGGTTCACGGTTTCCAGCGGGCTATTTGCAGAATCCTGTCTTTGCCCTGTTTGAAGCTCACGCTGGCCTAGTTGGAAGGGGCGCTTGCTGGGACCGTCTGTCCTACACTCACCCCGTGGGCCGCACAGAACAGAGGGGAGTGAACGTCCCCAGCTGGGGCCCTGTGCTGGCCTCAGTCCCTCCCAGGCCCCGACGGGTGTGCGAGGAGCCCGGCCCCCAAACCAGGTCTGGTGTGGGTCAGTGCCGGGCTCTCTCTTTCCCCTGCCAGGTGTGCCGGCCCCCCCCCCCCCCCCCCCCCACGGGGCCTGTGGGGACCAGGGCGCCCCGGGGCCCTCTCCGCGGCCCGAACGAGGCTGAGGAAGGGGTCCGCACAGGCCTGTGCTGGGCCTTTCTGTTTCAGGAGTGCTCTGCACCAGCCCACGGGTGGACGGTCCCTCCAGGCTCCTGTCCTTCCTGCCTGGAGAACGGGGGGCACCATAGTCCCCGGAGGACGTGTGGCCACACAGACCGCTGGGCCCTGCCCCGGGGTCTCGGGATTCAGTCAAGTTTGGGGTTGAGCATGGAATCCACCTGAGGTCCTCCTGCCCGTCTGGGACTCACGCTCGGAGAACCATTGGTTTGTGCCAAAGGGTCTCGGGATCTGCTGGGGGCAATGCCAGGTCTACGGACCACATCCGTGTCTCCTGAGACTGCAGAGTGTGGGCTGTGGCCCCAGAGATGTCCGGGCCCCAGTTTCCTATCCAACCTTTGCTGAGTGGGGACAGCAGGCTGCTTCCTTCCACCAAACCTCAGTCTTCCAATCTGTAAAATGCATTAACATTTCCATCTCTAGGGGTGCGGTTGCACAGGGACCACAGGGCCTCCCAGTGTGTTCTCAGGGGCGTCAGCCGACGGGCGGGGGGGGTCCCCGGGAAGAGCCGTCACGGGTACTGGGCGTGAGGCCTGTGGCTGTGTGTCCGAGGTTTGCCTGGATTGCCCCGAGCCTCGACTGCTCTCTGGGAAGCAGGAGAATACCCCCCTTCAGCGCCCATTCCGCTGCCCAGAGGCCCCTCGAGGTGCTAAATTGAGAGATTGCCAGGGTGGGGTGTTCTCTGGGACCCCACGACTCCACTCCCGCGAAGGTCTGAGGCCCTTTCCGACGCCTAAACCTGGTGAACCCAGGGCACCTCCGCTCTCCCCGAGAACTCTCCAGACCTCCGGGGGTGAATTCTGCAGAATCCCTCTGCCGGAGCGCTGGCCTGGACCGCCCAGTTTGGGAGAACTGCTTGTTTACCTTGGCACGTGGGCCGGCTCGTGTTTGCTTTCCTGCCCTGGACTCCCCTCGGCTGGCCCACACCCTGTTTCTCTGGAACAAGGCCTCTCCAGCCTGACATCAGGCTCCCTCTTCCTGCACCGGGGACCGTGACTCCCGCACTGTGTCCCCGCGGCCCCTGCACCTGTCCCCCACACCATAAGCCGTGCAGATTCAGTTAGCGTGGGAGGGACAGAGGCCACTCACAGGGCGAGGTCCTGACGCTAATCTGTCCCGCCTCCGGCTGCGGGCTTCCCAGAGAGCCTCCCCTCCAGGAGCTGCGGGCAGAGGCGTCGGGCTGTGAGGTCCCCTGGAGGAAAGCCGCACCTTGAATCATCCAGCTCTGGGCAGAAGTCACGGGAGCAGAGGCCGGGGATGGAAGGCTGGCTGCTCACAGCATCCGTGCTGGGGAGAAAGAGAAGCCAGGACGGGACTGGTCTGTCCCCCCAGAGGGAGCTGGCCTGGGGGATGGGGGGGTGGAGGGCGTTCGGGGCACTCTGGGCCGAGGCCTGACTCCCACCAATGGGAAGACTCTTCCATGAAAGGACACCCCAGCCAGGTCGGGACATAGCCCACCGTTGTGTGAGTTCCCAGGGCCCGGCGCTCAGGCTTCAGGCGGCCTAGTTTGGATCGGGAACTTAGATGTGACCCCTGAACCCCTGGCTTGTTGGGGTTTACTTTGAGGCTGGAGTCCAAGGCACTTCGTGACGGGGTCCTCGGAGCCACCTGTGTCTGGAGGGACAGGGGCAGCTGGGCGCCAGCTGAGTGAGGCCACCTGTGGCCCCCCCGGGCCCTGGAATCCTGTTTCCGACAGAAGCCTGGCCTCTACCTTCCGCAGAGAAAGCTGCCCGACGCCTCCTGCACCTGCCTTTTCATTTCTTCTATCTTTTCCGCTCTGCTCTTTCTCTGACGAAGTGGTCAGCGCCCCAGGGTCGTGCCCTTACCTCCGCAGGCGCTCCGACTCCGTTTGGGAGTCTCCGTCACCTCGACTTCCCATCTGCCGTGGCCGTGATCGGGGCAGACGAGGGAATCCGGCCCCGTGGTCCACGACGTCCAAGCAAACACTGCTTCTGTGGAGAGAGGTCAAGGTCCTCCCCCACGAATGTTTTGTGGTCCCTGGGGGGGGGGTTCACCCACCAGCAAACACCCCCACGCACTATGCGCCCTCTGGTTTGAGCGAGGCGTGTTGGGGTGGAGAAGCCCAAGCCCGGGTCCCGGTGCTGCTCTGACAGGTTTGGTGGGACAGCAGAGCTGTGGCCGAGGCCGGGCCGGGGGGGATCAGAGGGCACTGGGGCTCACCGACCAGGGGGCAGAGGGGCCCACGTGTGTTCTGATGGCATTGGGAAGAGGTCCACCCCACGGGGCTCCAGACACAGGATCCACCCGGCTTTCTCTCCAGCCACACTCCATACTCAGTTTCCCCCACCTTTCAAAGGGAGATAAACCTGATAGGTAGTGCCTGGGTCGCTGTGTGCACTCAGGTGACTCTGTCCCTTCCGAGCGCCCCGAGCCTCCCGGGGCCCAGCTATCCACCCACACCTGACTGCGTTTGCAACTGTCGATGGCCGTGTTCCCTCCAGGCTCCCCCTGGGGACTCACAGACCAGCGGCCTCCACCTTCTCCCGCCATTGATCGCCAAGGGGGACTGCCCTCCGCTGTGTGTCTCTCTCTCTTTATCTTTTTAACTTTACTTACTTATGTGGAGGGAGGGAGAGAGAGAGAGAGGGAGAGAAATCCCAAGCAGGCTCCGTGATGCCAGCATAAAGCCCAACGTGGGGCCCGATCCCACAACTCTGGGGTCATGACCCGAGCCCAAATCAAGAGCTGGACGCTCACCAGACCGAGCCCCCCAGGCACTCCTCCCCTGTGTGTCTCTTCATGCAAGAGGGTGACCTTTACAACGAAAGGACTTTTCAGTAAAAATTGGGTCTCAGGCCCCATGTGGACGCACGAGGCCAGTCTGAGTGTGGAGAAACGGAGGGCACGCAGTGTGGTTTTGTCACCGAGTGTGGACCCTCAGTGCCCGGTGCATGGGCTGCATGTTTGACACTTGCTATGGGGCCGAGCAACAGTGTAGGGACGTGTGGGCCCTGCGTCTGCCCTGGCTTACAGGGGTGAGGGCTTGCATGGCACCGGGCGGGCTGCCTGGGGGCCGTCTCCTTGCGGGCCGGGCTCCCTTGCCGGCCCCGTTGCTCCAGTGAGTATCGCAGGAGGACACACACGGGAGTCGTAGGGAAGTACCAGTAACGACAGAGGACGGGACGGCTCAAGCAGCTGGCTGTCTACTCTGGAGAAGCTGGGGGAAATGTGCATAAACGGGGGCCCGCGAGCTGTCGCCGGCCAGACATCGGAGACGGAGCCCGGCTGTCCCTCGCAAGGCCGAGGCCAGCCAGCCGCCACGGACGAGGGGACGACGCGCGGGGTACCCGTCAACGGCTGGCATTGCCCACACGGGCCACCACGTGGAAGAATCTTGAAAGCTCTGTGAGAGAAGCCAGACACAGAAGGATAAGTGGCGAACGATTCCATCCACAGGGACTGTCCCGGCAGGCAAATCCGAGGTGATGGGAAGCAGCCTGGGGCCGGGTGAGGCCTAAGGGACGCGGGGTTTCTCTCGGGCACCAGGAAGACGTGCTAAAGCGCACGGCGGGGAAGGGTCCACATCTCTGGGGACCCACTAGCAGCCGCGGCTCCCGATGCTTCAGAGGGCTCAGTGGCACGGCACCCGCACTGCATCTCGGTAAGGCTGTTACCGGAAGCGAGGGGCTGAGATGCGATCGGCCCTTGTCGGGGTCCACTCCGGACAGAGCCGGCGTCGGCCCGAACAGCTCGGGGCAGCCCAGGTCGCCCCGTCGGGGCGTCAGCGTCTGCGGCCGTCTGGGACAGGGTGCGGGGCAGACGCCGCCCGGCGGCCCACGGAGGTACCACGCTGACTTTCCACCCCGTGTCCCCAGACTTCGCAGACCTTCCTCAGGGCCACACCCGGGGAACACAGGCCCTTGCTGCTGGCCCTGGCGCGGGGACCCAACTCCCGGTCGGCCTGTCCCGACACCCGCACGGTGCCACACGTCCGCGACCGGGGGGATCTGGTTCGCAGGGTCGTGGGCGGAGTGGGGGGGGCAGCCGGGACACCTTCGAACATACGAGGTTCCTCCCCGGGGCTCCGTCCCCGGGGCTTCCACATGCAGGGCCCCTCCGGGTTCTGCTTCAGCATCTGCGGTGTGGCGGTAATGGCGCTTGGGTGGCCGGGCAGCCTTGAGGGAAGCAGACGGCTTTCACGGCCTGGAAACCGGTGACGTGGATGTTGTGGGAAGCCTGGAAACCGGTGAGGTGGACGTGGAGGGAGACGTGGAGACCGGTGAGGTGGACGTCGAGGGAGGCCTGGAAACCGGTGAGGTGGACGTGGAGGGAGACGTGGAAACCGGTGACATGGAGGTTGTGGGAAGCCTGGAAACCTGTGACATGGACCCCCAGGAAGGCCTGGAAACCGGTGAGGTGGATGTCGTGGGAGGCCTGGAAACCATTGAGGTGGATGTCGTGGGAGGCCTGAAAACCGTTGAGGTGGACGTCGTGGGAGGCCTGGAAACCGTTGAGGTGGACACCGCGGGAGGCCTGGAAACCGTTGAGGTGGACGTCGTGGGAGGCCTGGAAACCGGTGAGGTATATGTCATGGGAGGCCTGGAAACCATTGAGGTGGACGTCGTGGGAGGCCTGGAAACCGGTGAGGTGGACGCCGTGGGAGGCCGTGAAGCCCGCCCCAGTGCAGGCGGGACGTCACCGAATGGGACGGGCAGCTAGCGAGCCGCCCTGGCCTGGGCAGGCGCACACACCCCCCGGCCCGCCCAGACCTGTGGAGCTGATGTGCAGGCCCAGTGGCCCGGGGTCGGGCGGACGCAGGGACAGCGAGCTGAGTCAGGGCGGACCGTCCGATGGGGCGGGGAGGCGGTTTTGCGTCCCGGGTGCAGGGAAGCCCCCACTCTCCCCTGCTGTGTGTCTGCCCCGTGCGTCTCCTTTTACCTTCACTTCTGACACTGCGGTCACCAGATGCGACCTCTCCCCACACCGAGCAGGTCTCAGACGGCAGCTGGGTGTCCAAGATTTCCGCTCAGTTCTCACACCATCTACCTGGAGACAGCGTCAGATGGCGCGCGCCAGGGGCTCAGTCCTGCAAGCCCCCCTCCCCGACCCTAGAAGCCAGAGCAGGTCCAGACGGTCACCCGAGCTTCTGACCAACAGCTTATAGATCGGAGCTTCCCACGTCCCTCCTTCCTCGGGTTCCACGAATTTGCTAGAGCGGCTCCCAGAAGTCAGAGTAAACTATCCCGGGCTGGATCCCCAGAGGGTGGAAGTCAGGAGCGGGGGACGGAAGAGGTGGGCTCGGCCGGGGTGGGGGAGGGGTGTGGGGCTTCCGCCCCTCCCCCGGGGGCTCCTGCAGGGCCCGCAGCCCGCGGTCCCTCCACCTTGTGCTTGGGGGATTTTATGGAGGCTTCGCGACGAAGCTTCCGACGAAGCAGGATGAATCCTTGACTCCATTCTCAGCCCTTCCCTCTTCCCGGAGAGAATGGGGGCAGGGCTGAAAACCCCAGTCTCTAAACATCTCCCGGTCTTTCCAGCAACCAGCCGGCGTCGGGGGGGCCACCCCATGGCCCCCCCAAGAGTCGCCTCGGTAGAACAAGACACTCTTAACACCGAGGACATCCCAAGGGTTCCGGGAGCCAGCTCTCAGGACCCAGGGTCAAATGAAAGATGCCCCTCGTGCTCTTATCGCCCGAGAAATGACAAGGGTTCCGGGAGCCGTGTGACAGGAACGGGGGGCAGGGGTCCAAATGGCAGTCGCCCAAGGGCACGTGGCCTTCCTGTTACAGGCTGGAAGGTCCGTGCCAGGGCACCGTAAGGCCAGGGCGGTGTAACCTGTCATCGCAGGAAGCCTTCCTGAGCCCACAGGGGTGCAGGACCCGGCAGGCGTGGGTCCCTGCCCTCCTCCACTCAGCCCCGTCCTCCTCCTCTCCCCCTCCTCACAGCCCTCCTGCTTCCAACCCCACCCACCACCCCTCAGGTTGTGCCCAGCCTCCCGGCCTGAGCTGCCAGGGACTCCTCCCTGTTTTAATTTCTAATTGCATTTCTAATTTTTTTTTAATTTCTAATTTTTTTAGTTTTAATCTTTCTCTTTAAGGAGAGCTGCCGCGGACCTCAGGGCCACGTGCGTGAAAATGGACACCGAGGGAAGAGAACCGCGCCCCTCAGTCCACCGGGTCCTCACGCAGCCCACCGGCCGGTCAACAGACCCGCTCTCTCCTTTCCAGCTTGGATGTATCTGGAAGGCTGTGCTCGGCAGGGAGGACCCAGAGGGACAGGGGCGGCCCCAGCAGGCTGAGCCAGGTGCACGGTGTCTGCGGGGAACGGCCCCCTCTGGACCAGGGCTTCTTTGCCCTCCCCTCCGACCGCCCCGCCCCCAGCCCGTAAAGATCCTCCGGTCTCCCCACGCAACTGTCCCCGTCTTTCCATTTCTTCCTTTGTCAGGAACGCGGCGCATTCCTCGGAGCCTCTCCATGCTTTGCTCTGAGTCTAACACGGGGCTTACCCAGGACAGCGGCAGCCAGGCTCCTGCTTCTTGCACCTCCCCCGCAGGAACTTGTGCATGTCCCCAAAGCCACCTGTCGTCCCCTACGTGGACACATAGCTGGTGGACAGGTGGACAAATCACTCTCAGATTGCAGGCTGCGGATGGTGTTAGGGGCTGCGTCGCGTTCCCCCAGAATTTGTAGGTTAACGTTCTCGCCCCCGGCGTCCCCAGGATGTGGCTGTGTTTGGCCCCGGGGTCTTTGCAGGTGTAATCAGCGAGGCTGAGGTCGCCAGGCGAGGCCCTAATCCAACCTGACCGGGGCCCTATCAGAAGAGGAGATCAGGACACAGACGTGCGGGGAGAGACGGCCACGTGAGGACACGGCAAGGGTGGGGGATGGTGTCTACACCCCACGGAGAGCGGCCTGAGGGAAAGCCGGCCCTGCCCTCGCCTGCGTCTCGACCTCCAGCCTCCAGCACTGGGAGGAAATACGTTTGTGTTGTCGAAGTGCCGATCTGTGGCGTTTGCTCTGGTCGTCCGAGCAGACTAGTACGGGTGGACCGGTCCCTCCGTTGGGGGCAGGGCCGACAGGTCAGAGGAGGAGCGGGAAGTCCCGCCCAGCCCGAGCCTCCCACACGGGCCACTGGGACCCTCGGAGCTCGCTTCCTGCCGAGATTCGGGCCACGTCTTCACATCCCCTTTCCGCTGTGCACGTCTGTCTCTGGGTCCGAGTCTCGCCTTCTGGTGAGGACGCTGGTCATACTGGGTGACCAGTGACCTCATTTTACCTTAATGACCTTGGTCAGGGCCCCATGTCTAAATAAGGCCACGTTTCGAGGCACGAGGGGTCAGGACTCCAACATATCTTGTTTTGGGGAGACACAATTCCACCCGAAACAGTTCCCTTGGGTCACTTCGGAGGCTGGGCCTGGGTGCGGGACTAGCCCTGCGGGCGAGCCAGGCAGGTTCCCGCCCCCCCCCCCCCCGGGGCGCCACGGTGCGAGCCCTCCAGCCCCTGCTCCTTGGAGGATGGACACAATTGTGGCACCTGAGAGGTGTTCACACCTCCCTGAGCAGAGGCCTGGCTCTAAAAGCCCAGAGCAGGCTGTGCGTGGTGTTTGAACATTCGAGCAAGAGAGGCCAGCCCAGGGCTCAGCCGTCCAGGAGGTCAGGGTGCCAACGTTTCAGGACTCTCGGGGGGTCGGCGGGCTGAGAAGGAGGGGGCGGCGAGGCCCTGCTGAAAGCTGGGGGCCGGTGTCTCCGGGGGGTGGGGCGGACCCGAGTGGACGCGCTGTTCCCAGGCCGTGCTGGGGCCGGCTGCCTCCTGTCCCGATGCGGTAACAGCTCGAGGACCCCGGGAAGAGACTGTCCCGCCAGCAGCCTGCCCCCTGGCTTTCCCTGAGCTGGATCACGGTCACCCCCGACCCCTTCCCCAGGACAGGGCTGAGTGCCGATGACAGCTCGAAACTGACGCTGCTGGAGGGCACCTCCAAGGTCAACACGCACCTTTGGGCCGGAATCTGTGGGTTTCCGGGGCCTAAACGGAAGCCCTCGGTGATGCCGATGAGGGGGAAAGACCACGATCTTCCGGACGGGGGAGAAGGGTGGCTCGTGACGGGCTGGTTTTCCAGAGTTGGGACTGGATCCGGTGGAAGCTTCAGAACCAGTGTCCATGTTTGGAAAGGATTTTACGATCGGGTGGGAGTCACCAGATTGGCGTCTGTCTCGACGGGGGCTGTGTGCTCCTGTCCACAGACCTGTGTCTGTTTGTGCCTGTTCCGGGGGGGGGGACTTGGGCGTGATCCCACACGGCAGCTTGGGGACCCGGGACGTGACTTCTCACGTTCTTTTAATACCCTGGAATTCTGCGATTAGAAGGCATCGGTGGGAGTGGCCGCCTGAGATGGAGCAGCCACAAACCCGGCCAGAATTGGAGATGTCCAGCTGGAGGGAGCCCTTTCCCCCGAGCCGGCACCCGAACATCTACATTCGGGCTGGTGCCCGCGGGCTTGCGTTTCGGATGTGCTGCTGACACGGGGCAGGGCCGAGTGCACCTGACGGCTGACTGCTTCCTGGGGAAGCTGGCAGCCTGGCGCTGCCATCCCCGGGCGTTCGGGCCACGCGGGCCTCTTTATCGCCTCTTTATCGTGAGAGATCTCCCATGAGAGACACAGTACAGAGGGGCTGATGTCGGCTTCCGCTGACAAAAGCACTTTGCCGTGAATTCTTCTGACTGTGCGGACAGCACAGTCACCCCTGCGAGATCTCTCTTCTCTAAAGTCTACGTTGGGCTGTGAAGAATTCAGAAGCGAGGCTTCCCCACCAGAGTTTGCCTTTCAGACTTGTGTGTCTACAACTGTATTATTAGGTTGGGAGGTCAGTGGAGCGTGACCCGCGTTTTTTTACAAAGCGAGATAGGATGGAGGGGCGCCTGGGGGGCTCAGTTGGTTAAGCACTCGCATTGGGCTCAGGTCACGATCTCACGGTTCGTGGGTTCGAGCCCCGCGTCGGGCTGTGTGCCGACAGCTCAGAGCCCGGAGTCTGCTTCCGATTTTGTGTCTCCCTCTCTCTCTGCCCCTCCTCTGCTCACTCTCTCTCTGCCTCTCACATAAACGTTTAAAAAAACCCAAAAAAAGTGAAATAGGAGGGAATAGAAAATACCAGCGTGCACTAAACCCTCTTTCCCCCCACCCAACACCCCCCACTCAACATAAAACCCAAGATACCGTGATGCTCAGGTTGTGCCCACTCGCCTGCTGTGAACGAGCCCTTGGCCCCCCGCCCCCGCCCCCCCCCAGCCCTGTCCTTGCTCTGTCTCCCACGCAGGGGATTTCCTCCATGTTGCAAGTGGCCACCGCCTTCACTCACGTCGGTGCCCAGATGTCACCTCTTCTGAGAAGTCGCTCCTGACCCTGTTCCTTTCATTTTCACCCTTAACTCTCCTTCGTTTTTGAGATACTCATCACCACCTGCTGTGCTGTGACAGCCATGTGCCTCTTGCTGTGGGCTGTCTCTGTCCTCAGGCTATCAGCTGTGCCTGGGAAGGGCCATCGTCTTTTTTGCCGTCTGCTCTGCGGCTAGCACGATGTTTGGCACACGGCAGATCTCAACAAATATTTGTTATTCTGCAAGGATGAAATGCCATCCTGCTGTCACTGAGCTGTGGGGGGGGGGGGGGATCATCTACAATAATCCAAGCCCAAAGCCCAGAATAAAGCATTGAGGAAATACTGGGCATTCTACTGCTTTAACTTGTCTGAACTCAGGGTGGGCGCATTCGTTATTTAAAAAAATTACAAATATGTCTTCCTGGGAAAGAAAGATATCCTGTGGTCCCCAACGAGATGGAGATTGGGGGATGGAATTATGTACTTTTAATTTTTTTAGAGTTAAAAAAATTTTTTTATGTTTATTTATTTTTGAGAGACGGAGAGAGACAGAGGGGCAGAGAGAGAGGGAGACACAGAATCTGAAACGGGCTCCAGGCTCTGAGCTGTCAGCACAGAGCCCGACGCGGGGCTCGAACTCACGGACCGTGAGAGCATGACCTGAGCCGAAGTCGGACGCTTAACCGGCTGAGCCACTCGGGCGCCCCTAGAGCCTTGTATTTCTGAGGCAAAAGGTATTTCCAGAACGCGCTGAATATTTTCAAATCCACAAATTCCTTGGGGTCTCCGTGGCTCATTTTCAAAGTGCAGCGAAGGGGCGCCTGGGTGGCGCAGTCGGTTAAGCGTCCGACTTCAGCCAGGTCACGATCTCGCGGTCCGTGAGTTCGAGCCCCGCGTCGGGCTCTGGGCTGATGGCTCAGAGCCTGGAGCCTGCTTCCGATTCTGTGTCTCCCTCTCTCTCTGCCCCTCCCCCGTTCATGCTCTGTCTCTCTCTGTCCCAAAAATAAACGTTAAAAAAAAAAAATGTCAAAGTGCAGCGAATTCCCTATTTGGAGGGATGTGGGGGGAAGGCGTCCCTGGACCAGGAGCTGCTACACGTCCCCGCAGAAATATTCATCTGTCTTGCGTCTGCTTAATACTCACACTCACACGTTCACACCGAATTTAACTGCGTGGTCACGACCTGGTCTGGGAAGATGCGTTTGACCTGGGAAGGAGCCAGGGTAGGAAGGAAGGTACCCGGAGAACGCACCGGAAGGCGCCCCGGCACACTCCTGGCGGAACGTCTGGTCTCACTCATCGCCCGGCCAGACCGCATCTCAGATGAGCTTACGTGCGGTTCTCAGAGCTAAGGGGCAGCCAACCCCAGAGGCCCGGACGGAAGCGCGTTCTCACGTTGGTCTCTGAGGTGAGTGTGGGTAGAGTTGGCGGCCGGCAGAGAACCAGGGAACAGCAAGGGTGCGTCTGCATCCTGCTGCGGGGACGAGCTACGTGTGTGCGAGCGTCGGCCTGGGGGACAAAAGGCTGCCCTGGCTTCCACTTTGTCCTGCTCAAACATTGCGGGAAAAACATCCCTAAGCCCTTAGAAGAACACCCTTCCCTTTCCTTCCCTGAACTCTTCACTATTTTCTTGCTGTTGTTGCCCCCTGGTCCGTTCCGCAGGGCACCCGTGCTGAGCGCTTGTGTTCATTATTCCTGTTAACTCTGTCAGGCTCTCCGGGAGGCCGGTGTTACTGCGTTCGTCTCACAGGTGTGAACAGCGAGCCTTCTCCGCGGTTCCGTGGCCAGGAGGGATGTGGTCCCTGGCACTGGAGGCCTGGAGCCTCTTCTGAGAAGCCCGGAGCCTGCAGGACCTTCTAGGGAGGCAGGTGGCAGTTCCCGCGAGGACCCAGACAGCCCGGGCCACACGTGCATCCCGCTTCCAGGAAGCTGAATGTTGACAGCACCCCGGGGAACCACTTCTTCCGCCCCCTTTTGTCTCTCGGGTTGGAGAGCGTGTCCGAAGGCTCCGGGGAAGCTCGGCTGGGGAGACGTTATGTCGCGATTGCACCTTGGGGAACCGTGGGCTGCCGGGGGCTACTCGTGGGAATTGATTTACATCTGGGCGTCTGTGCCAGTGGGCAGACCCGTGGGGCGGACTTTGGTGCCGCGGTGAGGTGCCCGGGTGCCCAAGAAATGAAGGGACACCCCCGGCAGCCCTGAGCCCACCCGGGACCACTCAAACCTAACACGGCGGGGGTTCAGGGAGAGAGGAGCAGAGAATTCCAACAACAGGTCCTGTGGGCAGAAGCCCCTGAAGGTCACCAGGCACAGCTGGGGGAAGCCCTCTCCCACAGAAGGGGAGGGTCACCTGCTGTGCTCTCGCCGGGACACGAGTACCGTCAGCCCGACGCACGCCGGAGTCACCTCCGGGGCACAGGACTTCCGTTGGATCTCCCAGGGAGTCTCCTGGGGCTTGTCCTCACCACAGCTTCAGTCCACACACAGGCTCACCTGCTCACCCAGCGGGACTGATGGGCCCGACCGTGTGCCGTGCAGAGCTGTGGCTGTGAGCAGATGACCGAGGTCCTTGCCAGGGGGGGCGGACCTTCACGGTAGGGCTGGCCCACGTTTTCTATAGACATTTTAGGCTTTGGGGTCCCAGCGGTTTTGGCTACTCAGCCTCACGAAAGCACGAACTTCAAGACACGACACGAACCTGGGTGTGGCCATGTTCCGGGACGGCTTCCTCTGGGAGACGGCGGCCGGCCCGTCTGAGGATTAGGCTCAGGCCGTGGGTTGCTGATCCTGCTCCGGTGAACAAGATGGGAAGAGACTTTCCACGTTCAAGTTGCACCAACTTTATTTTTCTAACGCCTTTGCGGGACAGCTCCGTGCCTGGGGCTGATCTTAGAGCACCCGGCCCCAGTCCTTGACCCCTTGTCACCTTGCAGGAAGAGGTCGGGACAGCAGTGGGTGTCCCAAGACACCCACTTGCAAGACATGGTCTGTCGTGGGCTGAGTTGTCGCGTCCGTGTGTTGAAGGCCTAACTGGCAGCACGTCAGAACGTGACCGCGCTTGGAGACAGGGCCCTGAAGGAAGCGATTACGGTACAGGAGGTCACCGGGGTGGGTGCTAATCCCGCATGACTGGGTCCTTATGAGCAGAGATCAGGACATAGACACTCACGGAGGGATGGCCACGTGAGGACACAGGAGGACGATGGCGTCTACACGGCAGGAGGGAGGCCTTCAGGGAAGCCAGCCGTGCCCATGCCTGCATCTGGGACTCCCGGCCTCCAAGACGGGGACAGAACAGTCTCCGTGGCCTCGAGCACCCCGTCCGTGGTGTCTCCTAAGGTCACCAAGCAAGCTTATAAACCCATCATGTCCCAAGTGTAAGAGACTCCCAAAGGTCAGAGCAGAGGAAGGGGCAGCCCTCCTCCCCCGGCCGATCCTACAAGTGCCGGGAAGGCTCCCGGCTCCTTCTCTCTTCGGCAACATCCCCAGAAGGGCAGCGGCCCTGCCGGCCTCTCAGCCCCTCTGGGGAAGGTACCCATTTAGACGGACAGAGAGCGTGTGTAGAGTTGAGGCTGAGAGCCCTTCCCAGGCTGCACGAGGTGGAAAATATGCCTCGGACCAGTACACCAGTGTGTGAGCGGGAGGGCCGTCGTGGCCCCAGCCGTCCCCGACCCCAGGAAGGGCCCGGCCTCTGGCGGCAGACGGCCTGCGGCAGAAACACTCGAGCCGGGTCCTGGCGTCAGAGGAGGTGGTGGCCCAAACTCCAGAGTCATTAGGAAAGCAAACAGCCAGCCGCTGAGGTTTCTGTCGTGTGGGCGTCCAGCCCAGGCTGTTCATGAGAGCAGCCGGGCCGGTTCAAGAATAAATAATCCAATCAGTAGCTTCTAGGGTTTACGAAGGTTGAGAATCAGACTTCTAAGCTGTTGGGTTTTTTTGGTAACTAAAATTTCATTTCCAACCGTTGCGGTAACAAAATACCCGCGGTAATCCTGCAGGGAACGTGGCAACCTTTTAAGTAAACGGGGAAGAAAATTCATGTTCCAATGGTAACTTGGGCCTGGGGAGGTTTTTATAAGGGGAGGATTCCTGCAGGGGCGCCTGGGTGGCTCAGTCGGTTGAGCGTCTGACTTTGGCTCAGGTCATGATCTCGCGGTCTGTGAGTTCGAGCCCTGCGTTGGGCTCTGGGCTGATGGCTCAGAGCCCGGAGCCTCCTTCTGATTCTGTGTCTCCCTCTCTCTCTCTGCCCCTCCCGTGATCACGCTCTGTCTCTGTCTCTCTCTCAAAAATAAATAAACATTAAAAAAAATTTTAAAAAAAGAGTCTTTCTTTCTGGGGCACCTGGGGTGCCTGGCTGGCTCAGTCAGTGAAGTCTGACATGGGCTCAGGTCATGATCTCACAGTTGATGGGTTCGAGCCCCGTGTTGGGCTCTGTGCTGACAGCTGGGAGCCTGGAGCCTGCTTCTGATTCTGTGTCTCCCTCTCTCTCTGCCCCTCCCCCAATTTGTCTCTCTCAAAAGTAAATAAACATTTAAAAAATGTTTAAAAAAGGGAGAGGATTCTTACAATCAGTCCTGAAATATAAACTGTCTTATAAGCTGAGAGTCAAGGGTACTCAAGAGGTCCCGTTTCAATGCCTGGGAACCCCTCTGGGCGTCTGCTTCTGGGGCCACCACCCCGAGGGTGGGACCCTGCCAGCCATGGCTCTGCCCCTCCCGACGGCCTGACCCCTGCACAGGCCCCGGCTGAGTTGCTGGCCACGTCCCTGCAGGAAGGCGCTTCCCCTCCCGGCTGACTCTGGGATGCGGGGGGCATGTTGGCCGTCCTCGATCGCCACCCTTGCTCCACTCGAGTGCTGCCTGTGTCCGATGCCTTGAGGCTACAGGCTTCAGACTCTAAACCCGCTGCCTGCGCGCCCGGGTGTCTGGGCACCCGTGGGTCAGCGGCTCCAGGAATGGCGGGGCAGTGAACGCGGCACGCACAGCTGTCTTAGGAAGCGCCATCCGCCGTCTCTGAGGTCCGTTCCAGGCTTGGTGGTTGTGAAGGAAGGGGTAACTGGCAGACGCCTTGGCCCTTTAAAAATACTCTTAGGTATTACGCCCCTGCGGGGCCGGGGAGGGTGGGGGTCTGCAGCCGGGCTGGCCAGGAGGAGGCCGGCGTGGCCTCGGGAGGCTTGGGGGAGGCTGGGCTGTGTCCCGCCAGCTCGAGGGAGGGCCGGGGACAAGGCCGTGTGGGGATTTGAGGGCCACGGTGACCTTCGCAGAGGGCCTGAGGCTGTGGAGGGCGTGTGTGCCCGGACCCGAGGGCCCAACATTTCTGTCACGTTCTGGCTCTTGGCGAAAAGTAAACTCAGGAGTCCCCGGGCCACCGAGGCTTTGGACGGGTGTGTGGCAAAGGGAGGCTCAGGAGCTCGAGGACCAGGACGCCAGGGGCTGCCTGCGTGCGTGTCCCGCTGTCCCCCCAAGGCCCCGCTGGCCGTCAGACTCCGCCTGCCTCACGGTACCTGGCTCAGAGGCGTGCACGGGGAAACCGAGGCCACAGCACGTGTTTCTTCAGCCTTTCCCTTCAGGCTTTTGCAGAAATAGCTTTCTACACACAGGCCTGGCCAGGGACACAGGCGTGCCCTGTGTGGAAACAATGGCTGCATTTTCCCCGGGAAACAGCGTCGGGTTACCAGGGAGCTCTGCTCGGCAAGACCTCCTGTGCGCCCGGCTGCACCCCGCGGCTGCCTCTCCAGCCCCTGGTCCGTCCGGGGAGAGCGGCCCCGGCATGGGAAGCAGGCCCCTGCCCCTGCGGTCCCGGCTTGTCCGTGCCCCGGCCCCTGACACCCCCGGAGGATGTCCTCGGAGCCCAGGAGCCAGGCAGGACGCAGCGCCCCCGCTGAGCTGGGCCCTAAGTCTCAGCCTCTCCCTGCAGGTGGAAACCCCGAGGACCAACCCGAAGCAGCCCCCCGGGGAGGGGGAGAGGGAGGGGCTTGGGAACAGAGGGGATGTCGAGGCAGCCGCAGCGCCCGAGGCGCTTACCAGCTTGCGTCTGTTTGCGCTCCCCAGACTCTCTGCTAACTTCTCGCTTTTTCTGGTTCTGCCCGAGGGATGCCCGCAGCTCCGCCTGAATGCGTCTGGGAAAGCGTCTGCTGCTGTCCCCCGACAGCCCCGCCTCTACGGGACGGTCTCGGCTACCTCCCCTTGCTTCACTGTGTGTGGCACCGTCGTCCCCGTGCGATCGTGCGGAGGCTTCTCCTGGTTTCATTCCTGACCCCTGTCTCCCCTGCGAGGCCCACATCCCAGGGGCGCGAGTTCCCGTGCGCCCCGCGCCTTGATGCCTTTGTGTCCTTGTCAGTGTTGTTTTGCGTCTTGGTGCTCGTCTCCAGCCCCCGTGGAATGCGGGTGTGGACGCTTGTCCTCTCGCTTTGCAGGTGACCGGGGTCTTCCTCTGCTCCGCACGCGTGGCTGGCCGCTTCGAACCGCTTTTGAACTGTGCCTTTCTAACCCGCCCAGCGCGATGCTGCAGAGGCTTGGTCATAAAAGCCCTGGGGCGTGTCCCCACGCGGGCTCGCCGGCGACGCCTAGATCTCCCCAGAAGTGCAGTTCCGGGCTCCTCGGCGATTAGCATGCCCGGCTTTACCAACCGACGCCCGGTGGCTTCCGGCAGGCTTGTGCGAGTGCAAGCGTGGGCCTCGCCCAGGAGCGTGATGGTTGCTCGGTCCCCAGACTCTCGCGGTTTGCCAGTCTGCGGGTTTCTGGTGGCCCGACTTGTGCGAGACACAGAGCGGCCCCTCATTGCCGTTGCGGCTCGCGGGTCTCTGAACAACAGCGACTTCTATTCATCGAACCGTGAGGCCACATAGTTCTGAAGCTACGTCATTACACGCCTACGTACTCAATTCTTTTCCGTTCCATTTTTAGACGGTTGCAGAGGGACTTGTGCCGTTGTGAGAAGACGGACCCCATAGACCCTTCAGTCGGTTTCCCCTAAGAGTAACATAACGACAGTGCGGAACCACAGCGGGAGGTTTAGAATAGAAGCGTCCGTGGACTTCACTCACACGCGGTTGTTTCTTCGTGTAGCTGTGTGCGCAGGCACGTTTAGTTCCGTGCAGTTTTATCACATACCTGGATTCCCGTGACCACCGACAGTCCCGAGGCAGGACCGAACCATCCCTGCAAGGGTCTCGCGTGCTCCGTTTCACGGGGACCGCCAGGTGTCTCCCCTGCCACCTCCCACCCGGACCACACTCATCCGCCTTCCACTCTGTAATTTGTCAGCTCAAGAGCGCCGCGGAGACGGAAGTAGAGAGTGTGCAAGCTTCTCAGAGCGGCTTTCTCACTCGGCAGTTTTCTTGAGACCCACCCGGACTGCTCTTACCCATATTCCCATCTATTGCTCATCAGCATGCATTGTGCGGATGGACCTCCGCTCACCACCGACGGGCGTCGGGTTGTTTCCACCTGTGGCCGTGAAAGCCTCCATGCCTTGTGTGTGGGCGTCAGTGTCAATGTAATTTTCCATTCTTCCGGGATAAACGTCCCGGAGCATCACTGCTGGGCCGAGTGCTAAGTGCGTGTTCAGCTTTATGAGAAGTCGCCGTGGCCCCTTCCCAGAGCGGCCGACCCAATTCACCTTCCCGCCAGCCGTGATCCCGTTTCGCCACACGCTCAGCAACGTTTGGGGTGATCGCGGTTTCCAAACTTCACCAGTTCTGGTAGAGGCGGAGAGCTGGGTCCCCGCGGTTGTAACTGGCCGCTTGTCTACGACGGGCGCTCTGTCCTCACACACCAGGCCGCCACCCCCCTCTGAATCTCCAGGACTCTGTCACGGCTTCCGCTGTGTCTCCAAACACAGTGCCCTGAAAACCTGGGGTTCCAAGCTGTACTTGAAGAGCTTTGAAGAACAATGTCTCAAAAGGAAGGGCCTTCTCCGTGTGGGCTGTTTGGACCACGGCTAGCCACACTGGCCCCGGGGTCTGCGGCTGGGCCGGAGCCTTCGCTCTGCAGAACACCTCTCCAAAGGCCACCCGGAGCTGTGGTGGGGGTGCCTCGCCAGCACGAACGTGAGTACGTTCTCGAGGGGAGGTCGAGGGTGGACGGAAGAGAAGTGATGTGGTCACATCCGGACTCCCATACGTCCACTCACCTCCCTCCTTCCCGGAGTGCCTTTGAGTTTGCCTTCTCTGGAGGATCAGCACCGAGGAGCAGGGGGAAGGTGAAGCCTTTCCTCTGTTCCCCGATCTACAGCGTGCTTCACCAGCACGGGCCCCCGGCTCCGGAGAGCACGTGTGCTGTCCTTGGAGGCCCAGAGCGTGGGCTTTCCAGGGCCCGGACTCCCGCGAAGCCTGAGCACACGGTCACGGAGGCCTGATGTGTGATCACATCTTCCCCCGTCAGCGGTGGCCGGTTCGTCCCCGGCCCGCGGGGCAAGGCGGCCAGCGAACCTGTAGCTGATCTAAGTTTGGACCAGGAAACCTCAGACTGTGGCAGTGGCTTCTTCGCACACGGACGAGCATGGGTGCTAATGAGATGCACTGATGTAAAAACCGTGAGAAAGCCTTGGACCTTCTCATGTTCCCCGTTCAACCAAAATTTCATGATCTCAGGCTCTGTGTTAGACCCTGGGAAACAGAGAATGGGGTTTACTTTCCAGGGAAGGGGGGCCGGCCCGTGCCACCAAAGGCCACTAGGAAGGTGATGGTTTCAGACAGTGAGCGATACGCGCGCAGGAGGAATAAAAGTGGACCACGTGGGCGAGAAGGGTGCCCAGCTGGGGCTTGGTTACTTGTCCACGGAAGTGACCAGAAAAGCCTCTTTGAGGAAACCACGTGTGTGTTCTGAGCTTCGCAGGGCGAGGAGGGACTGGCCATAAATATTCGAGAGGGAAACATTCCCGTGGTGGAAAAAGCCAGCACCAGGTTTCTGGACTGTGATCGGCCTCGGTCTGTCTGAGGAATAGAGAGGGATCGTCGTGTTTGGAACTCGGGAAGCGAAAAAGGCGAATGAGAGACGCGATCTGGGCCGCGGGCCGCAAATCTGTGTAGGAGAGAGCCCCCCGTTTCCCCGTGCGTGACGCAAATCCCCTGGGAGGACGGGACCACGTTTTTGTGCTGCGTGGACTCAAAGGTCGCTCAGGGTTATGTGCAATACAGACTGCAAGGGATCGGTTAGGGGGTGAGCGGTCTGGCGGGCGAGAGGCGGTGTCGGCCGGGACTCTGGCAGCAGGACGGAAGGGATGGGTCCGGGGCATATCTGGGGGCCGCGGCTGACGAGACGCTCCACCAGTGAATGACCTGGGTGCCGCCAGCGTTGAGGGAGGAGCCGGCTGAACGGTGTTATTATCTCCTGAGACGGTGGAAGCCAAGGAGGTCACAGACTCGGTGGGTGGAGATCCACACTTTACTTCCGCTACAACTGGCCTGTCTCTTGGGCCCGAGCTGGAAGGGGGGGCGGATGGTCAGGGGAGAACGGCCTCAGTGAGGGAAGTGCAGGGGTTCGGGGGCCAGCATGACCACAGGGCGGGGGAGAGAGCACGCAGGGGCCCCGGACGGAGGACTGGTGTGCGGCTGGACTTGGGGTCGGCGTGGAAGTGGTGGCTGGAGGTGAGGACAAGAGAGGACAGAGCTGACGGACGTTTTAGGGTGTCAGCTTCCAGGGCGGTGTTGTGGGGGGTAAGAGGCAGGAGGCAGAGGGGGTGGAAGGAGAATCACCCGAAGGGGAAGGAACTGAAGGTGGCCATGTATGGGGGCTCGGCTTTGGACAAGGTGGGTTCAAAGTATGCCTGGGGTGCCTGGGGGTCTCAGCGTCCAACTGTCGGTTTTGGCCCAAGTCACGACCTCACGGTTCATGGGTTCAAGCCCTGCGTGGGACTCCACGCTGAGCAGGGAGCCCGCTTGGGATTCTCTCTCTCTTCCTCTCTCTCTGCCCCCCTCCCACTTGTGCCTTCTCTCTCTCTCTCTCTCTCTCTCTCTCTCTGTCTCAAGATAAATAAATAAACCTAAGAAAAAGGATGCCTCCTGGCACTCTCCAGATCGTACATTGATTGTGGGACCAAGCCCCAGCTTAGCGTGAGGTCTCATTTCCACCGAGTTTAATACGTCTTTGTCTCTCTTAGAAAACGGCAGTTTGGGGCGCCTGGGTGGCGCAGTCGGTTAAGCGCCCGACTTCAGCCAGGTCACGATCTCGCGGTCCATGAGTTCGAGCCCCGCGTCGGGCTCTGGGCTGATGACTCAGAGCCTGGAGCCTGTTTCCGATTCTGTGTCTCCCTCTCTCTCTCTGCCCCTCCCCCGTTCATGCTCTGTCTCTCTCTGTCCCAAAAATAAAATAAACGTTGAAAAAAAAAATTAAAAAAAAAAACGGCAGTTATTATTATTTTTTGATGCTAGAAGAAATACATATTTTTTTTTAAATTTGTTTTTTCAACATTTATTTATTTTTTTTGGGACAGAGAGAGACAGAGCATGAACGGGGGAGGGGCAGAGAGAGAGGGAGACACAGAATCGGAAACAGGCTCCAGGCTCTGAGCCATCAGCCCAGAGCCCGACGCGGGGCTCGAACTCCCGGACCGTGAGATCGTGACCTGGCTGAAGTCGGACGCTTAACCGACTGCGCCACCCAGGCGCCCCGAAATACATATTTTTTGTAAATATTTGAAAAATTAAAAAAATAATATCTCAAAATCTGACTACCCAGAAATGATAAATAATTAAAATACTGGATATCTTACAAACACATGCACATCGTGTGACATATTTGTTTACTTATTTATTATTTTTTTAATGTTTATTTTTGAGAGAGAGAGCGAGCGAATGAGTACAAGCGGGGGAGGGGCAGAGAGAGAGGGAGGCACAGAATCCGAAGCAGCTCCAGGCTCCGAGCCATCAGCACAGAGCCCGACGGGGGGTTGGAACCCACGAACTGCGAGATCGTGACCCGTGCCCAAGTCAGAGGCTTAACTGACTGAGCCACCCAGGAGCCCCTGCAGCGGGCCTCTCAAAAATAAATAAACATTAAAAGAAAAATTAAAAGCAGATAAAAATGAGAATTCTTATCCCTTCCGTTCTTTAGGAAGCAGAAACACAGAGCCGTGCTCCCACGTCTGCTGCTGCTCCGTGCTGCTCCTGATCCCTAACATATTTTATGAACTGTGGTGACATTTCCCACCTGGGAAGGATGTGGTTTTCCTGAAGCATCGAGGTCCCGCGGCCAAAGTCGCCATTCAAGGGAACTGACAGCCTGAGAAAATTTTCTTGGAAATCGGCAAGGATGGTGGGAGGGTCACGTTCACCAGTCTGTCTGCTCCTCTTGATGTTTCCAACTCCTACTTGAGGCTTTCACTCTTGATGTGTTCACAGCCTTGCAAACAAACGGGAGAAAGACAAGTCAGCACAGAAGAAAAACCGGTGGTGCCCAGAGAGCATCAGCCTGGTCCAGCGGTTCCTGGGCAGGATCCTTGGTAAAGCAAGGCTGACTTTTATGTTTCTCCTGCCCGCCTGGGGCCGCAGAGCTCTGGTAGGATTCCAGCGGACAAAGTGCAGGGGGGAGGAGGGCGGTCCGGAAAGGATGGCCGGAGCCCAGGAGGGCGGCTCCACCCCGCTCCCTGATGTTTTTGCACATCGGGTGGACCCTTCGACGTTCGAAGTCTGCCCGCTTCACGGCAGGCTGGCGAAGGACACGGGCGTTTCCACGGCTGTTGTGAATATGAGCGTGTCCCCCGCGCCCAGTGTGAGCGAGGTCGCACCACACGGGAGGGAGACGGGCAGAGCTTTGCGATGTAAGGTGCTGCATTTTGTCATTAGTGATATATGATTTTATTAGGTGGGTTTGGACAGGGAACCAGAACTCCTTAGCATAACACGGATTAAGATGGGTATGTGTGTGTGTGGGTGGGTGGGTGGCTGGGGGCTGGCCTGAAGTCACTGCAGGTCTGTTCTAAGAACAGCTGCACACACGATGGGCGAGGACAAGACACAGTAGAGCCCGTGAGGAGACACTTGGGGGTTCCTAAGAACAAGCTGGGACCCACGCGGAGGAAGGGGACACCCAGGCCTCTCTTTCTGCATCCGACCCGGGTCCTGCCGAGGAAGCCGAAGTGCTCTGCCCTGAGCCTGTCCGCTTGCCTAGCTCGGCACTCGGAGAAACGTTAGGGGAAATTGGCAAAAAGTGTTCCTCACTATAATTTAATTTGGGTGGTAATGGGGAGCGTTGCAGGTTTATGAGCAAAGTAGAGGCACGATGAGGGACATTTCAGGGGACAGTTTTGCCTCCTCCTGCAGGATTGATTAATCTGCAGTGTTCGGATGGACTGATATTCTGGGAATAAGGAAGAACTGAACCCTTCTGGCAGTGCGACTGGGGGACAGTCAACGCCGACGAGGTCCCGTGAGGTTCATCGCCCTGAACCTCGAGGGGGGGGGGTCCCTTGGCATCCAGACAGAAAAACAAAGTCACCTGCAAGTGGGAAAGTGAGTGATTGCAGATTTCGTGAGAAAACGCACAGAGCGGAAAGTGTAGCTCGAATCCGGCCCCCGCCGGTAGGTCACCGGGTGAGGGTGCCGTGGGGTCCTCCAACGTGCCAGCGCACATGGAAAGCGTGCGGAAGATCTGTTAGAAAGCATCATTCGAATGGAGAACCGAGTCTGGAGCTTAATCCAAGGACCCAACATGGCAGTGGTCATTTGCATGAGGGGACGGCAGTGAGGTTGGCACAGACAGTCACCGGACTGTGTGTGGGGGGTCGGCCACGCCATCAAGGCCGTGCAGGTGGGTGGGGTGCAACACCGGGCGATGCTCCAGAATCGGGAGATTAGGGATGCAGGGGAGGGGCGTGGGCTGGGACAGGAAGCGAGCGGCTCAACACTACATCTTGTGTAGACGTTACAGAGCAAGAAAGAGTTCTCAGGAGATTACTTGAAGTCGTAAATGTGGGGCGCCTGGGTGGCGCAGTCGGTTAAGCGTCCGACTTCAGCCAGGTCACGATCTCGCGGTCCGGGAGTTCGAGCCCCGCGTCAGGCTCTGGGCTGATGGCTCAGAGCCTGGAGCCTGTTTCCGATTCTGTGTCTCCCTCTCTCTCTGCCCCTCCCCCGTTCATGCTCTGTCTCTCTCTGTCCCAAAAATAAAAAATAAAAATGTTGGAAATGTTGAAGTCGTAAATGTGACCACAGGCAAGAATAAAACTACGTCTGGCACTTAAACACACGGGCACACACGCAGACGTGGGACGATGTCCGATTATGTCTCACCCAGATTTCTGGGGAAGTACCAAAATGTGGTTGAAGAAGAAATGCGTGTAGCCTTTGAATATCCGAAGACACTCGGATCTACATTTACAGTGGAGCAACTGGAAATCAAAGACACGCTATAGTGTGTGTGTGTGTGTGTGTGGTGGGGGGGGTGACTCAGGGCAACGATTTTGGAAAAGCATCCTTCGGTAGCTACCAAATGTAAGGACACGTGCCACTTGGTTCCCACAGATTCCACGAGTTTAAATAGGCTGGAGCTAGATCTGACTCGTGCAGACCTTCGCCCTCCTCAAATCACGTGATTCAGCGCGGCCGTGCTCCCCTCCATCACCGTTCGAAAAATTAAAATCCTGAGAACCATAAAAAACGTTCGCCTCTATGGGACAGATGTAACAAGCTGTTCTATCCGTAAGATGAACAGTGGACCACTTTTATTTTTTTTTTTAAATTTTTTTTTTCAACGTTTATTTATTTTTTGCGACAGAGAGAGACAGAGCATGAACGGGGGAGGGGCAGAGAGAGAGGGAGACACAGAATCGGAAATAGGCTCCAGGCTCCGAGCCATCAGCCCAGAGCCCGATGCGGGGCTTGAACTCACGGACCGCGAGATCGTGACCTGGCTGAAGTCGGACGCTTAACCGACTGCGCCACCCAGGCGCCCCTGGACCACTTTTAAAAAAGAGGAGTGTGGATCCGTTTGCACTGATATTGATGATATTCTATTAATTGTCACAGAAAGTCAAAGAGTATGGGTTGTATAGACACATAATCATTAAATTGTGTAAAGGGTGTGCAGTGCGTATGTCAGATTTTGCATGAACACGCATTTCATAAGAAGACACGAGAAAATGTTAGTGGGGAATTGTATCTCTCTTCCACCTTTTTTTTTTTTTTTCAACGTTTATTTATTTTTGGGACAGAGAGAGACAGAGCATGAACGGGGGAGGGGCAGAGAGAGAGGGAGACACAGAATCGGAAGCAGGCTCCAGGCTCTGAGCCATCAGCCCAGAGCCTGACGCGGGGCTCGAACTCCCGGACCGCGAGATCGTGACCTGGCTGAAGTCGGACACTTAACCGACTGCGCCACCCAGGCGCCCCTCTCTTCCACCTTTTGACGTTGTGACCGCTGGAATTTACTACGTTTTTTTCTGTTTGGTTTTGCTTTTTATTTAATCTTTCCCCTCCGTTTTAAAACGAACGGCAGGATACTTGACACGCGATATTACATCAGTATCAGGGGCACAACGTAGTGATTCAAGCCCCTGCGTTCCTCACGCCGTGCTCACAGGGGAGCTGCTCTCTGTCGCCGTACAACCTGATTTCGGTGCCGATGCTACACTCCCTATACTGTGCCTTTCTCCTTGTGACCTGTTCATTCCGCGACCGGGAGCCTGTGTCTCCCACGGCCCTTCACCCATCGTGCCCATCCCCCCACCTCCTGCCCTTTAGCCGTCAGTCTCTTCTCTGTATTTACAGGACTGATTCTGTTTTTCATTTGCTTATTCATTCCTTTTGGTTTTTAGACTCCACCTGTGAGTGGAATCACATAGTATGTCTTTCTCTTGACTTATTTCACTTAGCATCATACACCCTAGGTCCGTCTGTGTTATTGCAAATGGCAAGATCTTTTTCTTTTTTGGCTGTGTAATATTCCATATCTATCTATCATCTATCTATCTATCTACCTCGTATCTATCATATATCTATCATCTATCCCCAAGTGAAATACGACCGATGCTGTTCTACAGACCTCTTGTATCAAAGAACGCTAACCTTGAATATCTTTCAAGCACATCTGTCTCATCCCTTTCAACATCTGCCTGGGATTTCCAATATGTGGTAGCAAGATGCATTCTTGGAAAATAGGAAAACCTTGAAAGACTGGGGACCAGTGACTTTGGACTTGCTTCCCGGTGCAAAGACGGGCTGGGAGCTGGTGCTCTGCACTGCTGGGGTCCCGGGTGAGGGTTCCGGCGAGTGGTTCCTGGGGGTTTCTCTTCCTTGTCTCCCCAAGCACCGTGTGTGTGCGCGTGGGTTTGAAGTAACTGTTAACCAAGTGATAGGAAAGCCTTTCTCTGAGTCTGCCTGCCCCGGGGGTAATTGGACAGGAGGAGACCATCTCTGTAGCCACTGAGGTTGTTGCTTTGAGAACAAGCTTGAGCTGCTCTGTCACCTGCGTCGGCTCTTACAGCCCACGGCACGGAGCCCACAGCCCACATGCTCATTCCTCCTCGCAGCCTGTGACTGTCAGAGATCTGACCCCACCGCAGGGCCGAGACATCTGAGAGGAGCCCTACGGGTCCCACGTCCAGCAATCCTGCCCTGTTCCAGGAGGTCTCACCCAGACACCTGGGGTCCTGGCCATGGGACAGCTCTTCCCCGGGGCACAGGGTCCTGCTCCCCCTCAGTGACCGGGGGTCAGCTGTGGGCTGGGTCACTGTGCAGCAGGCCACAGCAGGTCACAGCTGCTGGTGGGGTCAGCCGGGCACTCTTACCGGTTCCTGCTTTTATTTTTTATCTTTGCCTTATCCAGCTCTGGAAATAAGGGCTCATTTCACATTCTGCCGGGAGGGAAGAGAGAGAGAGAGCCGTGGCTGGGAGGCAGGAGGACCCCAGGGCCCGGGAGACGAGGCTTCAGCTCCTCTGACTCGACGCCCTCCATGCAGATGGAGAGAAGAGAAGGGGTAAACTCGCCTGCGGGGCTCCACACCCTTGCAGGGGGCTTCCTGTGCATGCTGGGGGAGCATGACCCCCCAGCTCGTTTGCTGCCCCGAGGGGCTTGCGCACAAGGAGGGGGCTCCAGGGTAACTGTGCTGTTTGCTTGTTTCTTAATCGCTGGTGTTCATGCTGATCCTTCTGCGTTTGGTGGTGATTTTTCGTGCTCTGTCTCCTGTTTCCCCTGAAGGTTCCTGAACCTCAATCTGGTCCATCTGCCACCACACACTTTCCTTGTCTAGAGGCTGGTGGCCACCTGGTTGCCAAGGAGCCTGGGGCCACGCCTCACCCGGAGAGGCTGAGTTCGCCTTTGGATCTTTCCAGAATCCTTTCTGTGCTCACACTGGAGCCCCACCTCCGCTGGTCACGTGGCAAGTATGTATTTGGATAAAGCCAGTGGGTTCTGACAACACCAGTGAATTCCTCAAAGAAAATGCTGGGCACGGAGGGACGTGGTGTAGTCTGGGGTGACAAGGGGGGGGGGGATCGGCTACGGTCTTGATGGGTCACTGCTGAGGAACGCCCCAGGGCCAGTGGTGGCCCCGAAAGTTTATCTCTCTCCACATAACCCTATGCTCTGCCTTCGCGAACACCTGCCTCCCAGGATGTGTGAGGGGAAGGGCAGGAGGTGTCTGTGCAGCGGCTCTCGAGGGGCTAGTCCTAAAAGCATCACACTCACATTCCAGAATGCAAGGGAGCCCGGGACCACGGTCTAATTATGTGCAGGAGAAGGAATAGGCCCAATACGGATCAGGAGATGTGGGCGTAAAGTCTGGCTCAGCCCGATCTCTTCACGTCTCCAGTCCTATTTCTTGGGCTGCCGAGTGTGGAGGACGGGGCGGGAGAGCGTAGGGCCCCTCCTGGCTCCTATGGCCACAAGCACGTATTCTCGTGGGTTAGAACTGCTAATTTTCCATGCCCGGATGACACTCCCCAGTCCAGCTTGGCTCTCAGGCTGAGCCCGAATGTGCTGAGGCAGGTAAGGACCATTTCAGAAGAGCGACTTGTCCCTACTGGTGAAGCTTCTGGAAAGGGCTGTTTGTCAGATTGTCTGAGCAGCACCTGGGGACTTGCGTGGTCTCTTACAGCCCTCGGGGTGACCAGGGCGGTGTCAGCAGAGCATATGCAGGGGGGAGCCTGAGCAAAGGTGGTGAATGGGTGAGGACACCTGCCCGCCATCACCTTCAGCCCCTTACAAACTGGCTGGTGTTTGCAGGTACCAGTTGGTCATGTGACAGTGGTGTCCCCCGATGTCCTCTGCTCACCAGCACTAGAAGGACCAGCAGGCACTCTCTCCAATGTGAATACGATTCTTCGGTTCAGGTTTATACACAGACACATACTGCTTTCTTTTCCCAACATATAATATATTTTCAGTGTAGAAATGGCTTATAAGCACATGTAAGTACAAGGAAGAAAAACCAGTTATTACAATCCAACCCCCTGATTTTCTGTGTGCACGTATAGATGACTGCTTTTGTCCAGGACGTAGCTCCTTTTATAGTTTAAGTGACAAAATAATAGCATAAATGGTAGAGGTGTAGAAGGGAACATTCATGAATTTTAATCATCTCCCTCCAGCTCGGTTTTATTTAAAATTTTTTTTAACGTTTATTTATTTTTGAGAGACAGAGAGAGACAGAGCATAAGCAGGGGAGGGGGAGAGAGAGAGAGAGAGAGAGAGAGACAGAATCCAAAGCAGGCTCCAGGCTCTGAGCTGTTTGTCAGCACAGAGCCCGATGTGGGGCTCAAACTCACGAACTGTGAGACCATGACCTGAGCTGAAGTCGGACTCTCAACCGACTGAGCCACCCAGGCGCCCCTCTCCAGCTCTGTTTTAAATGGCTGAGAGTGCAAAGTCAACAGGTTGCTGGGAACCTCCCCTACGTTTTCCCTTCTTACCCCAGAGAAAGTGTTTCTACCTCTCCACACACTTTGGACGTAGACTGGGGGAGAGAGAGCCTTTTACTAGTTCACAAAAATTGAGGCATGTCATATATCTTGTTCTGAGATTTCTTTCCACCAAAAGTGCACCGTGAAACTTTCCAATTCAATGCCTCAGAGCTCTCCTTTCTCTTTCAACTGGTCAGTCATCTGTCACAACACAGATGGTCACGATTCATTCAACCATCGTCCCGTCGATGGTCGTTTGGGTGCTGACTGGATCTTCCTACTGATGGCATCAGTGTGGTGCCCAAGCCTACTCACATCTTGTAAGCAGCCGCTTGTGTTTCTAGAGAGCTGACTTAGAAGTAGGAGTACAGGGTCCGAGGAGTCTAGCACATCTCGCCCATTTCCATCCTGGGAAGTTGCAAGAACTGATCTTCCCGCTCATGGTGCACAAGCCGTTTTCCTCCCTTCCGACCAACAGAGGTGGTTACGCTCATTGAAAAGTTTTGCCAGTCTGACTGATGAAAGATGACCCCTCGTTATTTTAACGGGAGCCTCCACGAAACTGGCAAGGTTCATCATTCTGCCACCTGATGATTGATGTCGTGAAGGGATCGTTTTGCACAGCACGGGCCTGCGAATTTGCACACCTCTCTCCCTCGCCTGCTTTTTCCTACTAATTTGTCAGAGGGTGTGGGTTATACCGCCAACGTTTCTCTTTCTCTCTGAGTGAGAAGAAGTTTTCGGTCCGGCTTTTTAAAAAAACATTTTGCTTATTGCGTTTTCGGTGTCAGAATTATGAGAAGTTCAGACGATTTTAGTTATTTAAATTTACAAACATTTAAATTGAAAAGACTGTGAATTTGTTGCCCACGAGGTCGCAGGAAGGCCCTTTTACCGTTTATTTCTAAAACGTAGCTTGTCATGCCTGTTAGCTGCCCACCCCGCTGCCTGGTTTCTTGGTGACATCTGTGTGGCTGACACACGGAGAGTTGGCTCCCGAGGGGCGTGCAAGGGTGTGACCTCACTCCTTTTGAATTTTCTCTCTGCCAGATCCCATCCCCGGGTGCGGCCACGCCTTTCCCCCTCCATTCTTCTAGGCTTTGCAGAAAGAAAAGAATTCAGGGAATGAGTTCCTGTTTGGAAAATTCATGGGCTTTTTGGGGGGGGAAAGTGTTCTGCTTTTTTTTTTTTCTCGATAAGGGGAGAAAAGCCAGGATGGTTAATCCAGGTGGAATTAATTCTTCCAAATTTCTCTTTTGTTCGGCTGAAGTGTGGGCCTGGTGAGAACGAGCCTTGGCCCCTGCAGACTTCCTGCCACACGTGGCCGGGCTCCCGAGGGGTTGGCCGTGGCCTTCCCCCTGCAGTCACCATGGGGCGGAACTTGTCCCCACATCAGTGGCACCGCTCCCATCTGCGAAGGTGACTTTGTCAGGTTTTATCAGTGCTTTCCTTTTAGGGTAAAATGCACAGAGGTAGGAAACCTTCATTCGTCTCCACTACTTTCGGCTTGGGAAAGAAGGTGACATTGCTAACACATGGGCCCTTAGCGGTGACCCCACAAGGGGCAGCGTTCCCACAGACGGCCCCACGGCGGCCCCCACGCGTGGTGAGTGATAGTGCTTATGTCGGTCGCCATCGACTGCCCTGAACATCCATTATGTCACGGTTTCTTTATTTGCTCTTTTCCCCCCAAACTGTATTTCGTGTTAACCGTGGAAGAAGAAGTCAACGTAGGGTATCTAACACAGGGCGCCCGGACCCCGCACCCCGGGGAGGCTGGCCACCCCCAGCTGGCCGCACCCCCCCCTCCCCACCGTGCTGGCGTCCTCCAGTGCCTCGGTTTCTCCAAGGTGGCAGCTGCCCTGCCCGCAGGTCCTTCCCGTGGGGATGCTCCTCCCGTGTGTCTTGACGGCTGGCTTCTTCCCCGTGCATAGTGCTGCTTCTCAGAAGCCTTTCCTTTTTTTTTTTTTTTTTAAAATTTTTTTTTTCAACGTTTATTTATTTTTGGGACAGAGAGAGACAGAGCATGAACGGGGGAGGGGCAGAGAGAGAGGAAGACACAGAATCGGAAACAGGCTCCAGGCTCTGAGCCATCAGCCCAGAGCCCGACGCGGGGCTTGAACTCACCGACCGCGAGATCGTGACCTGGCTGAAGTCGGACGCTTAACCGACTGCGCCACCCAGGCGCCCCTCAGAAGCCTTTCCTGATGGACGGTCTTGCAGAAAGCTGCGGGGTCAGCTCACAACCGTGACACCCGTGTGCCGGGTCCCTCCTGCCTCGTGGGCCAGCGTGCGCCCTGATCCTGGCGCCCGGCGCGCGGCCAACACATCCTGCGGGACCGCAGGGTGGGCACGGTGCCTGCCTCCCAGGAGGGTGGGCTTCACGGGTGCCTCCGGGGAGGCGTCCACACCACCTGCATGTGGGTGGTGGGGGAGGTGGCCACGGAGGCCCCCAGTAGCTCACGTCCAGACTCTACACTGGAGTTCCACACCCAGCGTTCTGTCCCTTTGCAGACGTTTTTGTGGACCGGTCCTTCGGGACAGCTGACATGCGCAGAGGCCCCTCCCGAGAAATGCACCTGTCTTGGGGATGGTGGCGGCTTCTGGCAGCCGGGCTAACCAGGGCACGGCTGGAGAAGATTCCACCTGGGTCTTTGTAAGACGGAATTCGATTTCATTTCCAAGGCTTGGGATACGTGTGAACAGCAAGCTCAACACGTCTATGCATTAGGATAGGGTAAACAGGTTTCAAAACGGGGCGGTCAGCCACATCCCAGAGGGCGTGCACCCCACACACCCTAGTGCTCACGCTCAGAAGCGTGCAGAGGTCAACAGTACAGGTTTTCAAGGACGCCTACGTATGTGACAGAAGTCAGAAAAGCAGAGCGGAGGGCCCGATGTCAACAACGAACATTCGGGAAATAAAATGGAGAGAGAAGCGGCCAAGGGCAGGTGGCGGCGGGTTGACTGTGGGGGCCGTCCGCTGGCGGGAAACGCTCTGCTGTCTTGCGGCGCAGGACCCCTGGTGCGACCGCCTGAGATCACAGAGTCAGGAAGCAGCGGGTCTGGGGTTGGTCTGGCTCCCAAGCTCACGGTTTCCTGTGGGCACCAGGGACCAGCCGTCAGTAGAGCCACTCTTAGGGATGAGCTCAGAGGGCACAGTGGATAGTGACAGGAGAGGAGGACACGGGGGAGGGAGGGACAGCACGGGACGGGAGCTGAAGAGAGGCAGCAGGGAGACCCCAGGGGTGCAATCTCAGTGGAGTTGGTCTCATGGGATGGGGTTAATAGTGACACCCTAGGACCTCGCGACGCCTGAATCGTGGCCCCCAGAAGCTGTAACCCCCCAGTGTGAAGGGTTTCCTGATGGACAGTCCTGGAGACTGGAGAGCCCACGTGCTGAAGAACAGAGAATCCCCACGTCAGAAAGAGCAGATCCATCAGGGATCGAAAACACAGGATTAAGACAACAGCATCCACTCTGGACCCTCAGCTCTTCCCCCACTCTGACTGCCCGGAGAAGTGCAGCCAGGCCCATCCAGCCTCCCCGGGGAGGAAGCCAGTCATCCCCGGAGAGCATCACCAGGTACTGGCCTCGGGAGGTTTCTTGGCGGAGAGAAACACATTGCATCAGTCTGCAAGCCGCCCCCCGCCCCACCTGCCCCAATTCTACCCAGCACTCGAACGCCTCGGTCAGGACAGCCAGGATCACAGACGTCGGAGAGAAAGGCTCTACAGCAAAGACGGACGCAAAGGGGCAAAACCAGAAAACAGAAACCGGCGTGCGGGAGAAGAAATAACAATACCAAGAGAAACAGAAACGATAACCAAGGTGCTAAAAAGAACAGAAAAATAAGAGTTAATATCACAGAGACTGAAGAAGGCATGGCACCCATAGACAAAGATTCTGTGGACAGAGATTTACTGACTTTGGTCAAGAAGGAAGGTGGAATGTAGATAGTTTCAGACATGAAAGCAAGACCTATCTGCTTATCCATCCGTCCATCCGTCCATCCTTCCGTCCATCTGTCCATCTGTCCATCTGTCCATCCGTCCATCCTTCCGTCCATCCGTCCATCTGTCCATCCATTCATTATCTACTGATCAATCTGTTCATTCATCCATTATCTACTCATATCTATCAATTAATCTATCATCTATCTATCTATCTATCATCTACCTCTTTTCCCCTGAACTCTTTCTTTGAAGACCACTGGATAATTAATTTTAATAAAGTAAGGACAAAAATTAGATAAGATGGAAATCTGGGAAAAGAGGCCCCGCAGAGGGGAGAGAAGAGAAAGGAAGAAGAGCTTTTGGAAGGCTTGGGAAAGTTCGGAGGTATTTAACAGATGTGTTGCACCTTTCAGAAATGCTACTGAGAGGGGCCCGAGGCACTGAGCAAATAAGAACACAGGGCGGTTTGTAACTTCCGGGAGAGCCCGTCAAGGCTGTGTGAGAATGGGGACTGTCCGTCCATGCAGCGGGGAACAACGTGTACCCCATGTGGCTGAGGCACACTGCGGCTCGCTGGGAGGGTAGGAGGCAGGGGGCGGGGCGATGGGAGAGACGGACTCTCTCCTTCTTTAACAGAAGGTCGATACGATACTCTAAAAGGTTGACTGATCAAGAGATAGCAGGATGGCGTGTTCCACAAATATACAGAAATAAATGCCAGAAGGAAATCTTCCTAGAGATTGAAAACGTGTTCCTCTAGGAAGTAGGGAAGGTTTGGGCACGGAGCCCAGTGCTTTTTAAATATGAGCTACTTAGACCTCTCTGATTTCACTATGTGGACGTACTTGGCTAGAAATAGAAACCTAACGCTATAGCAGAAGGGCGCGTAGAGGAATGCATACACACAGCTCCCGGAGGCCTAAAAACCGGGAAAGGTCTGCCGATAGGGTTCGTGTTGCCTTTTTACTAGGGGGCCTGGCCAGTGGGGTTTACACTTCTGCCGTGGGAGCCGGGAGGAAGCCCTTCTTGTCCTCGGGGCCGTACAGCCTGTGACCCTGTCTCTGAAATGCTTCTGTGATGGGATGCTTACAGCGCTAAGAGTCGCCCTGCTCATCCCTGCGGTGAGGACAGACTCCTCCTGCGCGGGGCGGGCGTCTAGAAGGCCCTGGGAGCCCCGTCAGCGGAGGGAAGGGAACGTCGGTCCCCTGTTGTTTGGGTAAAGCTGCCACTGTCAACCCAGGTACTTAACTGGCCGTGCACAGTGGGCTTTTACCAGTTGACAGCCTCACACCCGCCCCCCCATGTCCCCATCTGCTGCTCCAAACCCCATCTTACACTCGCTGCTCCGGCCTGTGGGATGGCTCACCTCCAGTCCTCTCTCGGTATCCTCGGTCGTGATCTCCTCTCACCGTCCTCCCCATGGGGGGAGACGCAATGTGGGTCGTCGGGAGGGACCCCAGCCCACCAACTGCCCCCTCCCAAACTTGTCTTCAGAAGTAGGGTGACTGGTGACACACAGAGGAGTCGTTTGGGGGCAAGAGAGCACACGGAACATGAAGGTCAGTGCTGGTGGGTCAGAGACGAGACCGGAGGCGCGGGCCCAGGAGGGGGGTTCACGCAGGGCGAGGGCAGAGTTTGTGGCTGACGGGGGGAGGGGCCAGGAAGGGGTCCCGACTCCCCTGATACCAGCAATGAGTGCATTGCATGTGGTTTGTGTTCTGGCCCCTTCGGGGACCGGGACCCCTGGATCCTGGCCACTTCTCGCTCTCAGACACGACCAAAAGTCTGTCCTGTTCTTATCTGGGCGACAGCAGCATGTGACCAGGGGGAAGAGGAAGTGGTGGGGCCTTAGAATGACTTTGAATAAAGTGACATTTAGACGCTTGTGTAAACACCACGTCATATCAAATGAAGTGAAAGCCCAAACCTTTGGAACCCTCAACTTTCTTTTTTTAAATCCAAGCCTATTTTGAGGTATTAATACTGCAAAACATTTTCTATTTTTCATATTTGTAAATTTTATTTATGTATTTTGAGAGAAAGAGAGAGCACAATCAGGGCAGGCACAGAGAAAGGGAGCGAGCGAGAGAGAGAGAGAGAGAGAGAGAATCCCAAGCAGGCTCCACACTATTAGCAAACCCTGAGATCATGACCCGAGGTGAAATCGAGCTGGATGCTCAGCCGACTGAGCCACCCAGGCGTCCCCAGCAAAACATTTTTTGAAGAACGCAGGAGACCAGGGAGGCTGGCTGCCCCAGCAAGTTGAAGCAGGTGCACAGAGCATGGGGTCCCAGGAGGAGAGCTGGCAGAAGGTGCGGGCAGGACTCCAGACACACAGTCCAGGAGCTTTGGGGGTGGACAGTGTTGTGGGCAGCTCTGTGCCCACGCTCCTGCCTGGGACCTTTGTCTTGGGTGAAGTGAAGACATCTCTGGGCCAACGCTAGTCAGCAGCCTTTGAGCAGAGACTTGGCGACCTCCAAGTACGGGCCTCAGGACCTCCAGACCAAGCAGAGCCAAAGAGCAGGGAGGCACCACTGCAAAGAGCCTGAGGTCTGGGGAGCCCGCTCTCGGAGTGAGTGGAACAGAGTGAGCGTGGAAACTGTGGAGTACGGCCACCATGGAGGGCAGTTTCCAGATCATCCAAATGACCCCAGATGTCCCCTCCTGCTCCCTCCAGTGACAGGTGGGAGTCTTTATCAACAGTGTGCAATCTACAAAGCCAAGCCCCATGCATATCGTGACGAAAGGTGCTCAGAGACCTGGCGGTGACACGGGGAAGGGGGAACCGTGCAGGAAGGGTGCTCAGGGAGCTGGGGAAGATCGGGAAACGGAGAGTCAGGACATCACCAATCTGCCCTCTCACACACTGGCCTAGGTGGCCACGGCAGAGCTCACAGGAGTCATGGGCATGTCTGCGACGGGGGCTGGCAGGCAGGAGGCTCCGGCTTCCTCCATGCAGCTGCCCTGGTTGGACAGTGGCTGCCTGTGGGCGCCTGTGGTCTTCTGCACAACAGAAGAAGGGAAGGACCGTCGGCATCTGTCCACCCGAGACGCACGCTGTCTCCGGCTCCCCAGACTCAGGCCAGCGTCTGCTGGTGGCCAGCTCGATCCCCAGACTGTACGGGCAAGGGCAGTGGGGGACACCAGACTCGAGCTTGACGGAGCTGAGCGTGGAGAAATGCGGCCTCAGGGCACTCAGGACGTGGGCGGGGCCCGTACGCACCTTCCTTCACGGCCACGGTCTTCCCCCCAACGCCACCAACCCACACTGGAGTCCACGGCAGGTCCCGCTTGAATACACGGCAGAGGCTAAGTTTGAGTTCGAGCTTCTTGGCCTTTGTCCTGTCCCGTGTCACCTGTCGTTCCTGATTGTCCAGTTGGGCCGTCCCTCGAGAGAGTGACATGAAGGTGCCAGGCGCTCTTCTCCCCTGGGTGTCCTCCTCTGCCAGAGAGCACCCACTCTGTGTAGACGCTTCTGGGGAGGCTGACATTACAGTGACTGTTGCACCGCGGGGTCACCAGAGCGGGACTCAGAGGCTCTGAAAAATGTCCTCCAAAGGCAAACTCCACCAGAAGAGAAAGGTACCCCCGTGCCAGGTACTGACCGGTGGGGACGTTTCCCAACCTTATTCACTCGAGGGTAAGGGTCCCTGCAAGGCGGGGCCGGCTGCAGAACGTGGGTCTGGGAGGCTGGGGCAGGGCGGGGGTCCTTGTGGCTGGGGAGGCGGCCGGGAAGAGGAGTAGGGATTGCTGTACCCTTACGGTTAGGGCGATCCCTTACACTGGCGAGGTCCACGGACGAGCTGTGATCACCAGCAAAGCCTCCGAGATCGTGGTCTACAAACGCGAAGGTTCAAGACGTCCGGGTGACCAATGCCAGCGGGGGTCAAGCAGAGCAGGGGAGGGGAAGGCGGGAGGGTTGCTTCAGCACCGACGTCCCTGCCCAGCCTTTCCGTGGTCTGTGACTCCCGCGTGCCCCCCTCTGAGACACACACGCGATCTTGGAGCTCCGTGACGAGCTTGCAACGCTTACTTGACTCATGGCGATGTTAATTCATTTGCCAAGATCGTGAGCGGTTTTCTGTCATCCTCGGGGGAGAAAAGAGCCGGGTGGGGGCCTGGGGGCAGGTGATGCTACCTCCTGCCACAAGCCCTGGTTCCCAGAGTGGAGAAAACTTGACGCCGGAGGAAGAGGATGGGGCCAGCCATCCCCGCCTGGTCACACACGTGCAGCCGGGGAAATGCCTGCCGTTCTTCCCCCCTGCTTCCTGTCCCTGCACTCACCGCCCCGTGACTTCGCCTTCCTGCCCGTGTCTGCGACGCCGCTGAGCGCGAAGGGCGCTCGAGGATGCCGGGCGGCCGGTCACCTTTGGAAGTCACGACACAGACCTGGTGTCACGTGTCTCCAGCCAGGGTTCCTCTGCATCTTGGGAGCCAGCAGCGATTCTGAGACCGCTTCTATTTCGGTCCCTCTCTAAGGCCCTGGCTTTACGGAGGTGTGTGTTGTGTGGCCTTCCGTACACAGAGGCCCGAGGGATAGGGTCCGGTTGGGCAGGCTCTGCAGGTCCGGCCGTAGCGGGGCCCTGACCTACTGTGATGCCTTGTGGCGGTTCATTCATTCGTTCACCTACTCAGTTAAAGTTTCTTGCGTGGCTGATGTACATCAGGGGCGTTCCTGGGGGAAAAGCCCGGTCCCTGCCCTCACAGCGTCAGGGCCGCTGGCCGGTGAGCCCGGCAGGTGTAACCCCGCAGAATGAGCATGGCAGGTGTAACCCCGCAGAATGAGGCGGGTGGGGTGGAGAGCAAGCCGGGGAGGGCATGGGTGGGCTGCAGGGAACAGAAGGAAGGGGGTCTATGCCGGGCAGAGGGGTGGCCTCTCGGAGGTCCACGGTGAGGGCCGAGGAGCCCTGTGTGGCTGAGCAGCAAGTATGAAGGGGTGTCTGGGGGAGGAGGTGCCGGAAAAGACACAGAGGCCGTCACGACTGGCCACGTAAAGCCGGTGAGGCTCCGGCTAAGGGCCGAGGGAGCCACTGAGGTGTTTAATGCTCTACTCATCTGGGAAGATTCTACTCATCTGGGTGCCCGGTGGAGAGTGGACTCCGGATGTTGTGCAGCAAGGCAGCCCGTGGGCAGGGTCTCCCGGCCTCTGTGCCGGGATGGAGGCCCCAGGGGGCAGGGGAGGTGGGGAGGGGAGCGGCAGAAGGCGGGGGCAGTCAGCGGAGCGTGTTTATTGTCTGACACCAGGTTCTCCAACCTCGGGGTCTGGGGGGCCACTGGGGGGGGCTCGGCAGCTGCACAGGCCCCAAGAGTCTTCCCCGACTTGTCCGTGAGGGAACGAGAGGGTCACCCGAGGACCCGGCTCCGAGCAGCGAGGGGCTGCAGTTAGGGGTGTGGGTCGCGTCCCCAGGGCCCGGAACCCCAGACAGCAAGACCTCGCGTGTGGCCGCTCCTGGAATCGAGATGTGGTTCTCTCCACGGAGGGAGCAGCACAGATTGCATTAAGCGGTAATTCTTGGAAGCCAGACGCGAAAGAGCACAGACCGTATGATTCTGTTTGCACAAAATACCGGGTGGGCAAAGCTAATGCATGCTGTTCGACGTCAGGAGGGCTGTTATCCCGGGCTTGGGGCCTGGAAGGGCGCTCGGAAGGTTCCAGAGGCTGTGAGTGTTGTTTCTTCGTGTGGTGCTGGCTTCATGGGTCCGTTCAGTTTGCGAAGAGTCATCAGGTCGTGATTTTACGCACACACACGCACACACACACACACACACACACACACACCTTCAATGAAAATGTCTTCAAAGGATGAACCTGGGGCTCCCCAGAAATGCAGCTTGGTGTCTCTAGGTATGTAGGCCGAACTGCTGAACGTGGATCCTTAGGAACAACAGAGCTGAGCCTGCAGCTGTGGACCGGGGGACAGAGGTGACCAGGTGTGAGCTGGGGGCCGGAGGCCCCACACCGGCCTCCTTCCCCCCTGCATCCCCAGGATGCTTTTCGGAGAGGCCCTTGTTGACTCAGAAGCTACAGGCTTAAGCCTCGTGCCGAGAGGTTTAGCCGGGGCTGTTGCTGATGTCTAAACGGCAAAGGAAGTCTGTCTTTCCGAAACGACAGGATTCCGGGCTGGGTCTCCTTCTCTACAGTCTCACCCACAGAGGTTCTCGGGGAATCCAGCAATGGGAGGCTCTCCAGCTGCCAATGGTGGTGACTTCATTTAAATACAACTTAAAAACGTGTCTTCGGAGGGAAGGATGGTTGACCTTGGCCACACAAAGGTCTGACCTCCCCAGCCCAAGCCGCCCTTCCCTGGCAAAGTGTGTTCTCAGGAAACTGTTCACTGTCACCAGCTGTCCCAGCAGCGACGCCCCGTCCACTAGAGTGCCGGCCAGGTGGGGGTGCCAGGCACAGCGCTGGGGGACGGCACCCTCCCGGGACACCTGCACTTACACCCAGGAGCTGGGACTTGACTCTAGGCCCCGGCAGGTCATGTCACCGCCGCCCTCAGAGCAGACCTCAGATCCCCCACTTCTGGTCTCAGAGCTGACACTCGGGCCAGATGGGACTTCATGACTCAGTCCCCACTCCTGGGCACCCGCTGTGCCATGGGGGGGCAGACGGTGAGCCCCATCAGCATCCCAGGAGTAGAGCAGCAGTAAAGACCCCTCAGGACTCCCTCCGACTCCCCTGGTGACTAACAGGCATGTTCCGGATTGTGGCTTCTCTGTCCACTGTGACCCGGGGCACGAGGACGCACACAGACAGGACAGCAAATTACCTTGCCATCTCAGGGGACTGTCCACGCAGCCCGGGCCACCCCCACTCACACCACACCTTCCTCCGGACCTCCGACCACTGCCGGGGTTCTCCCAGCCCCTCTGGACTCCCTCCCAGCCCCCTTTTCCCCAAGACCTGCCCTGTTCCCTCTCACACGTGGAATGACATCCTCAAGCCTCCCTGACCTTCTTCCAGCCATAGACTCATTTGTGCCCGGCCCTCACACAGGAGCACCCTTCCCAGGGCTTTCTGGAAGGTTCTCCCAATGCTGTGTCCTCTGAGAGGACCTACCTGCTGTGTCTTCACTCTTTCCACCGCCTGCCCTTCAGCGATGGCGTTCTATCCTTCACCGTCTTCTGCACGAACACTTTCTGCATCCACACCAACGTGTGTGGGTACGTCGGGGTCTCCCCACACCGCCAAGCAGTTCTCTGACGCCAGCTGGGTGTCCGAGAATCCAGCTCGCGTCCGACACGGTCTCCCTGGAGACGGCGTCAGATCCCACACACCAAGGCTCAGTCCTACAAGATGACTCTCCTCACTCCAGATGCCAGCTGTTAACTTAGCTTCTGACTGGGGAAGGCGGGGAGCTACAGACCGGAGGTTCCCATGGCCACCTCTTGGGCTTCTCCAGTGGCTAGAGAGGCTCACAGAACTCGGGGAAACATGCTGCTTACTAGATCACTGATTGATTATAACATGACAGAACTCAGGAGCCGCTGGATGAAGAGACGCACGGGGGGTGGCATGGGGAAGGGGTGCTAGGCTGCCATGCCCCCTCTGGGTACTGCCACTCTCCCCGGATCTCCCCGACCGCACTATCCTGGAAGCTAAGTGAACTGGTCCTTTTGGGTTTTTACGGAGGCTCCATTATGTAGGCATAGTGATTAGATCACTGACCACTGTGAGTGATTCAGCCCCCAGCCCCCCACCCCTTCCCAGAAGTCATGAGTGGGACTGAAATTTCCAACCTTCTAATCACGTGGTTGGCTCCTTTGGTGGCCAGCCCCCCCCTCCTTGCAGGAGGGGGGTGGTGCTCAAAGCCACCTCGTTAACGTAACAGGACAGCTCCGTGGCTCTCACCATGTGGGAAAGTCCAAGGGTTTCGGGAGCTCTGTCCCACGAGTGGGGACAAAAACCAAGTAAGTATTTCTTACTGCAAATCACAGCATCACAGCGGCTGTCCTGTTTGCCGCTCTGTCCAGCGCTGCAAGCAAGGGCAGTGCACGGTCTGCCTGTCCCCAGAAGTCTGCTCAAGGGGCAGCGAGTCCCTGTGGTCCTGGGACCCGCAGGGAAAGCCCCTGGTGCACAGCGGGCCACTGCTTTGCAGAACGTGCAGCTGCGATGGGTGGTCCAGGCTGGTACCGTCATGGTGCCTGTTGTCTCAGCTGAGCTGGGAACTCCACAGAGGCGATGCGGCCCAGAGGTCACACGCATGTGGATGAGGAGAGGGACAAGGACGGCCCTTGTGTTGGTAGCCCCTCTTCCCATTCCATAGGGAAGACACGAGGGCTGGAAGGAGGTAGGATGTCCCCGGCCCCACAGATGGTGCCCTAAGGAGCTGGTGTGGGCGGTCAGCCCGCTCACCTTCGCCCGTCACCCCTGGGAGCCCCTGTGCCGGCTCCCGGGGCAGGAAAACCAAGGGTGCGTCTGGCAAGATTCGCAAACGGGCTCAGGTTTACACTCAGCCACCTTCCATCTCCAGCTGTCCCATCCAACTGAGATACCGACCTACCGCTGACAACGTCACTTAGATCCTGTCATTACTTCTTCCTCCCTCACCCCCATCACTGCCAACTCCAGTATGCACTTTCTGGCCACATTGTCCCCACGTCCTGTAGGCTTGTACCACTCTTCCCGCTAGGGCCATCTTGGGTTGACACTCACTTCCCTTCACTCGCCCTCTGTTGTGACTTCCCTGTGTGGCCCGATTAGAGTCCATGGGTTCTCTTTTCAGTAACACATTTGCTAATACCCTGAGCTCCCTTGACCTGCTTTTTATCAAACCCGATAGGCAGGACACCTCCATCCTGGGCGAACCCAAATATTGACTTGCTGTGTTTGTGCAGCCACGAAATGAAGACAGTTGCAGAAAACCAAAAACAAAGTAGGTTGATAGCACTGCAGACTGGTGATCAACAACCCCAAAGAACATCCTGATTGCACCCTGCCACATGTTTGAAAAGGGATCATATCCAGGACAAAGAACTTGAACCTTTCAACAAGCGAATGACAAAAAAAATCCAGTTGTAAAACAGACAAGACTGAGACATTCACCCAGGAAGCTATCCCCATGGACAATAAACACATGGACAGGTGCTCAACACCACTGTGCACCAGGGAGAGGCAAACGAAATCATAATGGCCGCCATTGCACGTACGAGAATGGCCGACCTACAAAAGGCTGGAGGTCCAAGTGCTGGTGAGGAGGGAAACCACCAGATCTCACATCCCGAGACAATGAAAACACTAGATCCGCTTGGGAAAACTCTTTGGAAGTTTCTAATAAAATTAAGCATGTTGCGTATCCTGTGAGCTGGGAACTGACCCCCCAGGTGTATACTTAAGAGAAAATAATGGGTACCTCCACAAAAACTTGTCCATCGATATGAGATAGACTCATGGATGATGAGATGGATGAGAAGCTGTACTCATTGTAACCCAAACCCCAAAACAACTCACATATCCATCAACAGGATAAACCGATCCACTCAGTGGACCTCAACACGAAAGTAAGAAGAAAAAAGAACACCTGATAACACACAGCTTCAGCATGGGTGAATGTCAAAAGCAGCGGTTAAGCGAAGGAGGCCAAATACAGAAAAGCGTGTGCTGTATATGATTCCATCCCGCAAACTTATCCATGCGTGGAGCGCTCAGAATGATGGCTACCGCCGGAGGGGGTGATTGAACGTTGTCTCGGGGGAGACTTAAGAGAACTTTCTGGGGAGAGGGAAATGTCCTGCAGCTCGATCGGGGTGGTGGTTACATGGGTGTATATGACTGTCGAAATTCATGAAACTGTATTCCTGAGCTTTGTGCATTTTATTCCACATAAATTACATCTCAATGAAAAATAAAGCCTGCCCAGCGATACCGTAGTCCCGTGGTTATCTTCTACCGGCAGCGAACGACAGTTGTATCGTTCAACATCTTCACACGCATTTCACTTTCAGGTGTGTTTTGTTTTGGTTTGTTCTGTTTTTAGATTTTAACCATTTTCATAGGTATCACAGCTGGCTTCTCTCCCAGAACAATCTATCCAAGGGGTCGAGGCAGAGGTTTAGACCTTTATGACCTAGATTCAGAAATCAACTTGTGCAACTTTCTGTTGGTCACATGGGTCAGCCCTGATTCTTTGTGGGAGGGACCCATGTCCATGACTGTGAAGACCAGGAGGTAAGGATCAGTGAGGGTCATCTGGAGGTTGGCTACCACGTTCACATGGGTGAGTTTTTTTTTTAGATTTGGCAAATGTGCTGTATCAGAATGAACTATGGCATTTCTCCCAATTGCGTCCGAGTTTATCGGGGGTGCGCGTTGGGCAGCTGACACGTTGACGGTCTTCCTGATGAGGTAAGAACCAAGACTTGCCTGGGACTCACTTCCTCAGGCAACCCCATGTCCAACAAAACTAAATGCGGGCTTCTGGGACATGCAGAATGGTTGCAGAAATACGGGTTATTGTTCTGGGGGCTGGTAACCGGCTTGCTAAATCTGGTGAGTGTGAGGCCAGATCCTTGATCATCCTGTGTGTCCCATAAGTCCTTCGTCTTTTCCACAAGGAGCCACGTCATGGGTTTGGCACTGGGGAATTCAAATTCTGAGGTCTGCAAGGTTCTACATCAATTCCAGTGAGAGACAGCCCCGATTTCAAGCACATGAAACCGGCCCCTAGATCCATGTACTGATAGCAAGCAGAATAGGTACTGAGGGGGACTTTAGTTTCTTTGCACTTTTCATTGACGAGGACAAGGTGATCTGGTTTTGGTCTTTACTTCCTTTGGTCTTTGGGTTTGAAATTGTCAGAGAATTGAATTTCTCCTGAAGAACATGCCGATGGGAGGAAATGTTCCCTTAAAATGGGATATTTCTAGAGTTCTTCAAATTATTTGGGGAGCATTTAAATTTTCTATTTCGTATTATTGAGGACTCTTGGTGAACTATTTGAAGGCAGACATAACCGGTACAATGGCTCCGTCTTGGGCACAGAGTGACCTTGGCGCTAACCTAGATAATGTCTTCTGAGTTGTTTCAGAGCTTTGGGGCCAAACTTTTCCTGTTTCTGCCATTTATTGAGCACTTCCTGTCCGTTCGGATGACTACAGGCCACCTCGTCTGCCTCAACTATCTTGGCGTGGGCTCCCCCTGCCAGCACATCACTGCTTCCCTAAGTCAACTGAGTCCTGGTTGAGAATCAGCCAGCCCGCCTGACTGCAGACACACACCGCGTCGTCAAGGTCGGCCTCATCAGCCACGCGTGTGCTGTTTTGGCCACAGATGCTGGTTCCTCTGACTGATTTGCCAGACGGCTCAGAACTCACGGTGAGAAATGGTGATGACGTCTATTGGGAGCCCAGGCGAGGAACCCACCAGTGTCAGTGGGTTCTCTTCTGATGTTCTCCTATCCCCCTTGGTAGAGAAAGACAGAAGCCACCAGACGGTAAATCGTTTATGCCCTCAACATCCAGCGCACCTGCCCCCAGGCAGAGTCACACGACCTGCCTCCTCCCCTTGTTATCCAGAGATGAGCCGCCCTCCTAGAAAGCCACTCAGCGCCTCCCTCCGCCCAATACCACCCAGCATTGGGGTCCCTTGTCCCCTCACATCCTCAGCTGGGTTCTTGCAGGAAAACGCAAGGCAGCCTCAAGCGTCTCTTACGAAACAGAAACAGGAGCAAAATGACAAAAACTCTACAGGCGCCATCTCTCAACTTTGCATTTCCAGGGATTTCTCACAAGACTCGTCTGCACTTTTAATTCTCCTCTTTTTACCCCCAGGCGCTGGTCACCCTCCCTAGTCTGGCATCTGCCCTCACCACTGGGACGTAGCCGTGCCTCTGCGGGGATGGCTATGGGGAACCATCTTCCTGAATCTTGATTGGAGGGCCCTGGAGGAGCGGACCTCTTCTCTTTCGGCTGCTGAACTGAGATGGGAAGGCGGCTCGATTCCGGCCATCCTGTGCCCTACGCATCCTGCACACCCGGCCGAGATGTTGAGAACGTAGAGCAGAGAGATAGAAAGATGGGCTATTTGGGTCATGGTGGGATTGCCAACCCCCTAGCCGTTCTGCCCTCCGTGTGTGAGCCAACAGTCACCTCCATTGTCCACATCGCCTCAGGTCGAGGTTTCAGCGACTTGCAGACCTTTGTGTTCTCTTGGCTTCAACTATCGTTGACTTGCAGACTGTGCGCACGTTGGCACCGTGCCGGACTAATCCTCAGAGTCTGGAACGCGCAAAGCTTCAATACCTAGTTGGGTCAAAGACTCCTTTAGCGCAGGAAGCCTGAAGACCACACTGCGATCTGTCCCCTTACACCTGTTACCCTCCCACATTCCGCACCGGACCGTGTGCTGCCCACACCCATCCTGCTATGCAAGTAGAGACCTGGACGCCCTCCCCGGTACCCCCTTCTCCCTCACCCTTCCTAGCCAAACCTCCAGCCTAGAAAGTCTCTCTCATGCTGCTTCTCCTCTTGTCCTCATCGCCTGTCCCCCAGGACACGCCATCACCCCTGTCTTCCGGCCCCGGACTCCCCGATCGCGTGTCTGCTATCAACCCTCCCCTGTCTCCCTACATGGTCATCGCATGACCCCCCGACCAGGCCTGTTTTCATTCGCCATCACGTCTCCAGAGCCCAGCACTGTGATGTCACCTAGAACGTGCCAGTAAAGACTTGGTGCTCCCGGAGCGGGTCCCTTCCAGAGCGTATGCACCCCCGGGGGCGGGGAGGCGCCTACGCACACAGTGCCGGAGGGTGGCCTAATTTCTCAGGCCTCGTTGTTCCGCAGCCGGAAAGACTGACATTGGTGCAGGCAGTGTCTTGTCTGATCACGTCCCCCTTGGGTACCGGCTAGGTAACAGGCCCTCTGGGCAGATAGAGAGGACGAGGCCCACAGGGCCTGCATCAGGGGCACAGACAGGCCGAGGGAAGCGCCCCTTCACACAGCTGGGTCTCGTAGCAGCTTCACCTAAAAGGGAGGTGGAGACAGAGCACAGAAAGTCATGGTGTCTTCTCCCTGAACAGATATGACTTAAGGAGCCGGCCAGCGGCTCTGTCATCATGACGGCCATACGGCGTCCCTCCACTGTAGGTGCCGAAGTCACCGTGTGTCATGCTGAGCGGCCCCACCGGCAGGTGCGTTTCTGAGTCAACCTGTGCGGTGAGCCTGGCCTTAGTGGGTGAGGAAGAAAGGGGGCATGGGAATCACAGCCTTGCCCAGGGGCTGGAGGTTGGTTCCCCATCTGCCAGCAACAGCAAAGCACCTGCAGAGAACCATTGGCCCCTCGGTCCAAGGTAAGGGCAGGAGGGAGACGATTCGCAGCCACGGCAAGAGGGGGGCTGGGGAGGCGGCGTCCTCGGGGAGCGGCGCACTCAGGAAAAGGAAGGAGGGAGAAAGTTCACAGGAGAGAAGTGGCTGAGTCTGTGAGGTCTTTGCGGGAGACTGGGAAAGGACCGTTTGGAAGGGGCTTGGACCCCGAGCGGTCCCAAGTGGGGGCATTTGGTTCCACTGTCACGCTTGGCAGAGCTATGACAATTTTGAGTTGAGGCCACCCCACGTTTCTAGGGAAGCGGCACCAACAGAGGCGGGGGCCTTGCCCTCTGACCCGACTGTCCCCAGCACGAGTGAGCGGACTGAGCTGACCCCCGTCACGTGCCGAGACAGAATGTTTCTGTTTTAGTCACTCCGTGGGTCATCGACCACAAATGCACGCACACGTGGGGGCTGGGAGGGATCTGCCCCCTCCCTGTTACTAGAGCACTGGGCCCACCCCCTCCTGTTTTAACTGTCCAAACATGAAAAGACGTTAGTACCTGGAGAATCTTCTCTCTGAGACTGAAGTTCGTTTCCTGACTGCCGACTGGCGTCCGAGCAAGGAGAAACACCTCCAAAGGGACGTCACGCGAGGGAGAAACGTCTTTTCCCTGTAAAGCCTGTTGTGAACGTCACCTTCTTGCCTGGCCCGGTGGGCTGACTGGCCCTGGGTTCTGCTCCCGCTGGCGGCGACCCGTTCGTAGACACACGGGGGGCGGTGATGCGTCTCCGATGTCAGGGGTCCACCTCAGGCACACAAATGTAGAATCTGTCATCCCCGGGAGACTGGTGGGGGGGAAGCCTGAGATAATCTGGGAGAATCTTCCAGGCAGCATCTGGTCGGAGGAGACGCTCTGGGTCACGAGCCACACCCTCCGGGAGCGTTCCTCTCCTGCCGACTATGCGTTAGCCGCCGAATCCTACCACCCACCCGTCTCCCCGGCTCTGGGCTGTTTTTACTCTAAACTCAGATGCCTTTGGATCTCTTGCTCTAGTGGCCGTCCGCGTCGTAGGGGAGCCCTAATTCCCTGAGCGTGCAAGAGACAGGCAGCATCTGAAGGGAGGTGGGGGAGGGAGAGACAGGGGAGGGAGAGCCACGCCAACACCAGCTTGGCCACTGAGTCACATTTCCTGAAGGAGGCGCGGGAAAGTCACCTTGCAAACCCCAGACTCAAGGTCCTGTCACCAACCCATCCTTCGGTGGGATTAGGACCCACAAACCTGCCACAAACTTGCACTCTGACTTCACCACCCTGCTCTTCAGGGAGCCGTTCGCAAGCAGGTGCACAGCCTGCCCTGGCCCCAGCTGCCCTTGGGGCCACCATGGCCCCACTGGACCCCACTAGACCCCACTGGACCCCACTGGACCCCACTGGACAGAGAGAGGCATTCGCTTTTCTTCTGTGCCGTCACACTGGCTGGAATCCAGTTGCTCGGAAATAAATACGCACCGTGCGTGATCCCACCTGGCGGGGAGCCACGTGCTTTGACCAATGGCAGCTGCCGGGCGCGGCAAACGATTCGCTGCGGAGGGCGAGGGGCCCGTGGGGTTCAAGTGAGATGTGCCTCGGCAAGGGGCCCTGGCCGGACAACGACCCACTTTCCACGTCTGCTCCCACCCCCAACGACCGGCTACAATCTGCAGGAGCAGCTGTTTAAACGGACCCTTTCTTGGATGCTGCTTCTCCTCTGGTCCTTCGCGAAGATGTTCGGGGACGCTGGAGACCGGAGCTGGTGCCGCTCGGGCGGGCCTCACCGTGTCAGGGCAGGCCCCCCGGGGACCTCGCTGAGCGCCTCTTACACGAAGTCTGTTGCTGGAAACGGAGCAGGTCAGAGCCGAGGGCCAGAGCCGGGAGGAGCGACGTGCCCGCCGCAGGGACCGGTGTGGCCTGGGCAGCCAGGAGGGACACGCACTAACAGGGCTGGACGCCGGACGCCGGCCCCGCTGGCCCGAGATCTCACGACGGCCAAGCTCCGCTCTTCCGAAGCCGGGGGGAGCTTCCGCACGGCCCGCGTTTGTGCGGCGCCTTGTCGTTTGCGAGCGCGTTCACCCAGTCACCTCACTGGACTTCAGAATCACGAGAACCGGTGAGGTATGAGTCTTGCCCCCGTCACGGCGTCTTGTGCTCGCGGCTCATCGGTCTTCCTCTTCCTCGTCGCTGGAGCGGCTGAGGTGCTGTGAGGGGTCTCCATTTCAGAGTGGGGACGGGCCCCTCAGATGTCCTGGCGGACGGGAGCGTTCTGTTTCCCTAACACTTGCCTCCCCGGGGGCCAGCGTTACAGACGGTCCTGCCGTATCAGGACACGCGATGCCTGAAGTGATGATGTGTGTCCTGGGGCCGAAGACCCGAGCTCGCCTCCGTCCCCGGGCGTGCCAAACCCCACACCGCTCGCCGTCCTCTGGGACGGTGCCCGCCGTGAGCATCGAGAGGCGCCGCCCACGGAAGGCAACCGTCCCCACCGACTGCCTGCCACCCAGCAGGAGGCGTCCTTTGTTCCTGCACCTTTGGTTGTGTGTGGCCTGTTGGCCGAGGGGCCGCGCAGGGTGGGACTGACTCCTCATCAGCCCGAGGCTGAAATGACCTCCCGCTTCACAGCTGGAGGAAGGCAGCTACTCTGACCGAAAGAAGAAATGAAAATAGAAGGTAGTGATCACAAAATAGGCAGAACCATAGAAAGATCCCTCGGGGCTCCCAGGAGAGCAGGTGGCCTGGGTCCAGAGGGGTGTAGCGGGGGGGGATGGGAGCCAGAATGCACCTGCCGGGCAGAGGGAGCACCGGCCGTTCTCCCTGCCCCTCCTGTACCTGCAGCAAAGGCCGCCCTCCAGCCCGGACCGAGTAACTCGGGCCATGAGGGGACGCGGCGGGTGGCTCTGTCCGATCTGGGGTGACCGTCTGTGGGAGGAAGCTACGTCATAGGAACCCCTGTGGGGGCCTGAACGATCCAGTATTGCACATGACTGAGGACGCTGGAGAAGGGTGTCGTCCGCGGTCGACCTCCCAGAAGGGTGGGCTTGTTGGGGCTGCGGGTGAGGGAAGGGGTCTACGCTTCTCCTGTGAACGTCTGTCAGTCACCCTGACTCGTGAGTGGGGGACGTCAGTGTGCTGCCCCACGTGGCCTCCCTGTTCTCTCTCTGCCCCTCCCCTGCTCATGCTCTGTCTCTCTCTCTGTCGCAAAAATAAATAAAAATATTTAAAAAAATAAAAAAAAAATGAAGACAGGGTGAAGCCAGCCGCTTTCCCAAGGCGCGGGCAGCACATCTCGGCGCGGTGATGGGCCTGTGAGTTACAGACGGTTCAGCAGGAGCACAGAGGGCAGGGCTGAGGGCCTCACAAAGGGGGAGAGGTCTGTCGCAGATGAAGCAGATACCACATGGGGCCCGATCATACGGGGTAAAAGAATACAACTTTTATCTTGATGTCAGTGGGTGAGCCACCGGAGATTTGGGGCCATGCTTCCCTGACTGGTGTCAACATCCATTTGCCTGTGAAACAAGCCCTTGCCGATCAACTGAGGGGAGACAGAACTGAGTTACAACTCCGGCAGCTTCTATTTAAGGCCTTGTGACTCACCCCGTGGCGGTGCAGAGATTGCTAAGGCCTGTGCCCTCCTGTAAACACCTGTCACTTCCCCGCTCTGCAGAAACGCTGGGGCGGATGAGGTCACGCGCGTGGAATGTACGGGAGCTTCTCGGAGAAAGGAACCAGATACGTTCGGGACGTTACTATCGTCACCCCAGCCGTCTGGGAGTCCGCTTTCTAGCAAACGCAAGGGCCCAGAAGCCAGAAGCTACAAAATAAGGAAAAATAAAGGAAGGTGCCCGGCCCCAGAGAAAGCAGGAAGTAGACCAGGAAATGGCTGTAAGGTCAGAGATAACACGAAGCAGGATACGCCCGGTCGTGAGGGAAGCTTCGTGGCCCCTGGAGGGGATGACGGCAGTGGCCGGCCGCCCCACTGTGCACAGACCTCCCAGAAGTGAGTGATGCGGGGGGTGGGGGGGTGGGGGTGGGGTGGAGGATGAGCAGGATATAAAGGGAAGACAGCAGACGGGCAGGAAGTGGCAGAGACCAGAGGGTCCCGGAGGGCAGCAAGAGATGGGGGTGGGCAGCTGGGCTGCCCCCGGGGGGCGTGGAAGGTGGGGAGGAGGGTTTGCACCAGTTTGGGGGCGGCGGCCAGCCTCTCCCAGGCTCGGCAGCCCCACCGTTTTGCCGACTGTCCCACGGATCGGGGGCGGGGCTTCCTCTTGGACAGCGTGGATGCAGCCGTGGAAGGAACAAAACAGAGGTTCTAGGGGAGCCGGTGGTGTGGCTGCGCGGGCGTAGCCCAGTGTGCAGGCCCGAGGGGCCCAGGGGACAGGTTGGGAGCAGTGAGAGGAGGCCGCGTGAGAGTAAAGAACGAGCGAGCGCCTGCCATCACATCATGGTCCCCGCCAGCTGCTGGAGGCACAGCGCCCTTCCCCGGGTCCTCCGGAAGCCGGCTGCCCTTCTTTACAGCACGCCCCCCACCCCCCACCGGTGCTCACCGCCTCCCTCCAGCTCACGCTGCACTGCCCACACTTGGCTGCGTGTTGAAGTCATCTGGGGGCTCCTGCCTCACCCCCTCCAGCTGTGTCGGGACCCCCGGGCGAGCGCCCTGGGCAGGGCTGCACCCCCTCCCCCTCCCCCTCCCCGGGATCTGCTCTGATACCCCTTGCCCTTTCCTGGCCGGTGGCCCGGCCGGTCCTGGCGGTGGGCCTGCCTCCCCCACCCGAGCCGAGGCTCCCCTGCAGCCCCCCCCCCCCCCCCCCGCTGTTAAAGGAGAATATACCTCCCGCTCCTAGAACTCGTCCTCTTTGTCACTTTACGTTTGTTTGTGTCAGTTCCTTGACAAGCTGACGGTTTCCCCGATGGTCCGTAAGCCACTGGGTGGGTGTTTGATCAGCCTTGCGTCCATTGGTGCCCGTCCGCGTGCCTGGCACATAAATACAGGGTGAGAGAGCAGGAGAAGGAAGAAACAAGCCTTTTCTGTGACAGCTTTGCCTCCCCCAGACATTCCCGCGCACCTTCCAGGCCTTAGCCTCATGGGCGGGCGGAGAGAGGCGGCCGCCGCTTTGTCCGCTTTCGAGAGAGTTCTGGGTCACCCTTTGGGAATATGACATTTGCAGACTCAGCAAAGCAAAGGGTTTTTAAAGTGTTTCTTTTCTAACCCTTAACCTACATTTACTGTTTGGCCTTTGACGCCAATGGGCACCCGTTTTATCTACTTTTTATCTGCGCATCAGGGTTCCACACACGGAAGGACTGAAATACCTCAAATGCACTCTTACTTGTTACGTCTTTTAACCACGTTGGACAGCATGATTCTCCTTCTGATTTTAATTCCTCTTTCTTGATAAATCATGTATGTTCAGAAATAACATGAAGGGCGCCCGGGCGGCTCAGGGGGTTAAGCGTCCGACTCCTGACTTCGGCTCAAGTCACGGTCTCACGGTTCGTGAGTTCGAGCCCCACGTCGGGCTCTGCGTTGACAGTCGGGTGAAGCCTGCACGGCTGGAGTGATTGACGGAGACGCGAGAGAGCCGGGCCCCGATCCTGGGCAGCTCGGCCTCACGGGGCCTGCCAGGAGCGCTGCCCGGCCCTGCTCCACGGCCGGTGGCTGGCCCCCTTGCCCCCTCTTTACCAGCAGCTGGTGGTGGCTGCCTCCGGCCTCTTCTGTGAGAATGAAGTGACACGACAGACAGCCACGGCCGTGGAGCACGCACAGTAGGCCTTCAGCTCCCGGGAGCCCGGCAGTCACGCGGGACACGCGGGAACTCTGGTACCCTCCTTCCTCTTCCTAACCACATGGGGCGGCGTCTCCTTGAGGAATGTCCCGCCCATTTGCTTGGACGACCACCCGAGGCCCAGAGCCTGGCCTCTACATTTGTTTGGGAAGGTAGACCGGTCCCAGGAGCAGGGACAGCAACATAGAGGACACTTCACAGAGGGTCAGCCCCGAAAACCTAAAACGCGGCGTCTGTGTCCCGAGGCCCAGAGTAAACGGGCCTCTATTTCCCGTGGAAACAAACCCGACATTAGCGAGGCCGCGCTCGTCCCGCTGCTGGAGGCTGACGTGGGCGCGAAAAGCCTCCACACAGAGGATGGTGTCCAGTGGGACACCAAGGACAGAGAGAAAGGAAATTCTTGTAAATCGCTGCACATGATGAGACTGGTTTGGGGAGGCACAGACAGAGCCGGGAGTGGCCGCCTGGCACTTGGCTTGGAACCCGGCCCTGACGCCCCTCTGAGCGGCTTTCCCGTTACTTCCGTGGGAACGTGCACACCCGCGTACCCCAGCCTGTGCTAAGACGTTGCTTTCGTTATGAGTTCCGCTGCTCCAGTCTCCTTCTGGACGGTTCCCCGGCCAGAAGCAACTGCACAGGTTGCAAAAGGGTGCTAACAGTTCCCCCAGCTGGGTTCAGATCCACCTTGCCGCCCAGAAAGCAAAGCACCGCTTCTCTCTCTCTCTCTCTCTCTCTCTCTCTTGCTCGCTCCATGAGCTCTGAATCTATTCCAACACCGCGTCAACATTCGAGCAGGAAGGAGAGGGTGTGAACTTCGGTAACCTCCATCCCTTGCTGCCGTTCCCAGACATCTGCATCACGTCCCCGGAGCGCCAGGGCAGAGGCGAGTTGCATACGCAGGGGCTGAGCTGCGTGCGCTCTGGGCCGTCTATGCTCCGCCCACGTCATAGAGCGTTTTTATGATCGTCCAAAAACACTTTTGTGTTTAATGCGAAGCAGATTTTTTGTGTAACAAAGACGGAAAGGATGTCCCTCGACAGTAGCTCTTGGCTCCATGGACGACGGCGGGATGGGACGGGGCGCGCCTGAGTCTGTTGTAACCGTGCGAGGTCGGTCCGCCGCGGGAGGCATGTGCTTACCTGGGCGCCGCTCCAGGCCCTGACAAATTCTGACTCATTACGTACAAGGACATTTCCACTCGTTGTTGGACGTGAGGTCAAATTAATCCTCAAAGAAAGTGTTCTCGAAGAAACTTCACATCGCATAAAGCTGTCATCGTTTGAAACGGGGCCTGAGGGGCAGGGACCCATCAGCCTTTGGGATTCCCTAACGGCATCTGCGGTGGCCGCCAGCCTCCCCCCTACACCGTGCAGGCCGGGCTGAATGCAGACGCTTCTCCGGGCCAGGGGCGGCAGGGGCGGGGACCGTCTGCAGGAAAGGAACAACAGCTTGCGTGTCCCCCCTAGGCCACCGTTTGTCCCCTGTGCTTGTGAGTACTTTGGATCAGGGTGTTCTAAGTTAATACGTACCTGATTCCTCTGAGCATCTTGTTACAACGCAGCGTCTCACCCCCTGGGTCCGGGGCACGGCCTGAAATCCTGCATTTCGGACAAGCTCCGGGATCTGTGGATCACGCTTAGCTCATGTGATCCTCATAACAGAACTAGGGATTCAATACTATTACCTTTTGTTTGCAAAGTGTTTTTATTTATTTTGGGGGGAGAGAGAGAGAGAGAGAGCGTGAGCAGGGGAGAGGCGGAGACGGAGGGAGACAGAATGGGAAGCAGGCTCCAGGCTCCGAGCTGTCAGCACAGAGCCCGAAGCAGGGCTTGAACCCATTAACCGTGAAGTCATGACCTGAGCCGAAGTCAGACGCTTAACCGACTGAGCCCTCCCCCAGGCGCCCCACTATTACCCTCTTTATAGGTGTGGCTCCCAGGGTTGCCTTCCAAACCAGGCGGTCTCCCAGAGGGAGCAACCCTCTCTGCCCACAGGGGCACGGGGGAGCCAGAACAAGCAGGAGGGAGGTGGGATGGGCGGGTGGCATTGTCACTCTGCTCCCTCCCATGCATACTGCTTACCCTTTACTTTCTCTGGAAGGAGGTCAGCAGGGCGGGGAGGGAGCCGGATTCTCTCCCTAACCGTGTGCAAGAAGGCTCAGAGGGTCACCGTAAATACTGCACCCCAACGGGGTCTGCCTTCCACAGAGAGAAGGCTAGCAAAGATCCAGAGTCCCTTAGGACCCCACAGGTCCAGGATGCCGCGGGAAGTCACTCGTCACCCCAAGAACAAGGAAAACCGGAACTTGAACGAGAAGCAACCACCTGCAGACATGGGCGCTGAGGTGACGTGGAGATTGGAGTCGTCTGACGAGGACCCTAAAGCAGCCGTTCTAAAACTGGTGGGACGGGCAGCTCGGAATTCTCTTGAAGCCACTTCAAGTGCCAGCAAAGAAATCAGTAATAGAAAAATGCCTCATGTGAAAATTACAGAACAATCTACAATCACAAAATTACCCCCAAAGCTGCTGCATGGGCCTGGAGGAAGGAGGGAATGAAGGTGACAGAGTCCGTGAACTTGAGTTCAGAGCCTTAACTTACCCACGCTAACGGCAGAGAGAAGACAGACGCGTGGAGGAAAATGACGGACACGCTCCAGGCACCTGTGGAACAAGGACAAGATCCTCCATGGGCGTCATCGGAGTTCGGCAAAGGGGGAGAGATTGAGCCTGGAAAAAACGTTGAAGAAGTGTAATGGCTGGAAACTTTCCAAATTTGGCAAATAGGTGAAACCCAGAGACATTCGCGCCAGGACTCCACCTCATTAAACACGTGATGTCAGGTCCCAGAGTGTGGCGCCATCGTGGGCTGAGCGTGGGGCGTCCAGGAGAGCCGTGTGACAGAGAGGAGTGCCACCGGGCACGAACCCAGCTCCTGGGGGCACCTACTGAGTCCTCGCTTTCAGGGCAGGTCCTGGGCTGCAAGAAGGGATGGGGACGTGCTTGCCCAGGGAGGTCACAGGCTAGCTGGGGAGGGGGACGCGTTGGCAATCCACCAAAGTGACTACGGGATGATTGTTCCGCTCCCCGCTGCTCCCCTGGGGCCTTCCGGTGACCTTAAGTCCTCCACCCTACACGTTTGTAAAGTGGGTGTCCAGACTCCTGTGCTCGATGTCTAGAACACCATTGTGCAAAACACGTGTGTAAAACAAAACAATGTTTTATTTATTAAAAATTTTTTAACCCAATTTATTGTCAAGGTAGCTAACAGAGTGTCTACGGTTGCTCTTTGTTTGGGGAGTAGATTCCCATGATTCCTCACTTACATACGACGCCCAGTGCTCATCCCAACAAGTGCCCTCCTCAATGCCCAGCACCCGTTTTCCCCTCCCCCGTCCCCTCCCCCCACCATCAACCCTCAGTTTGTTCTCTGTATTTAAGAGTCTCTTATGCTTAATATTTTACAGAATCGAAGGCAAGTTCTCCCTGGTTTTGTGAAGCGGGGCCCTTCTGACTGCCGACTCGGGCAAGGATGTGCTTAGCTGAGTCGTCCCGTCTCTCCTGGCAAAAGGGCTCCGTGCTGTGAATGCAAGAGGTGGTCGGAGAACATGATTCTCCTTCCTACGGCTTAATACAAGGAGGCAGGCGAGGCGCCTCGCGTGTGGGAGGAGTTTCTCACCACGTCTGGGTGAGGGATCTCGCGAAATTACCCACTGAAAGTGATTTTCTTTTCCCTATAAGTTCTCTAGAATAATGGCTTGACAAACTCAGAATTTCATGGGCTCTGTAAATCAGTTCTGCCCTTGAACACTTTCTTGTACACCCGCGGGCAACTCATGAATCCTTTCCCAAAAAAGGTAGAGTCAGTAGAAAGGTGCACTGCCGCGTTTTGACATCCCTGTATGAGCCGTATGAGGGCCACGCACTCATTCACATCTGCTCGCTGCTCATCTGATCTCACCCGTGAGAAAAAGGAGGCGGTGGGCCGGGAAGGTAGGGGTGGGGAGCCCAGCGGGTTCTTGGGGGAGGTGGGGACTGGCGGGAGCAGCCGTCAGGGGCATCGGAGTGGCCCCAGCAGAGACTGGGTGGGGACTGGGGGCCTCGCAAGGAGCCTGGGCGTGCCGCCGTGGTGCAGGACGGAAGGGGACCCGCACCTGCTCCAACGACCCTGAGGGCCACCCTGGACTGTTTTCCTGGTCCCGATTGGATTACTTAGTACCTTTCCTCCCCTCAAGCCCTTCTCCCTCCTCACCTGTGCTGGACTTGCAGCCGGTGAATTAATCTCACCCCCACCTCGTCATCACAGGGTCATCAACGCTTGATTCTTCTGCACACACCTCCTTCTCCTTTCCTGGGGCAACTCCTTTCCTTCCTCAGCGTGCGTCCTGGGTCCTGTCTCTTTTTTTTACTTTCTCTCTTGTTTCTGGTCTTCTGTCTCCATGGGATCACTCCCCACGCCCTACAAATATTTCCCACCGCTACAAATAACAATGTTCCCGGAGGGGTGGCTGCTCAGCTTCTCTACCCCAGCTCCGGCGCCCGTCACATGGGCCACTTTCTTTGGGCACTCACAGACGTGCTAGACCTGGGCACTAGGTCTCAGTGAGAGGATCTGGAGAAGAGCTTCTTCTGACGGGGACTGGTCTCTGTGTCTTGCGGGAGCCCCGCCAATGGGGCCAATCTGACCTTGGCTCTTGGAAAGCGGTAATCATCTAGACCTTTCCGATCTTCAGCAGCCCTTCTTCTACTGACCAGGCTCTTTGCAACCATAACAGAGTACAGTGGGGAGATTCCATCTGTCGAAGTCGGAGATTGAAGATTTTAGGTGCTCTGCTGGAATTATCTTTCGGGGTGCAGGCTAACTGATGAATTAGGAGGGCAAGATTGGGGTGGACCTGGTTTCCCATCTAGGCAAGTTGTCTTGGCTAACAGGGACAGATTACGTGTAAACCATTTACCAACATTGAGTTAAAGGCCACCCTGGTGGACTCAACGTCTACAGGGAGACCAGAATTTTCTTTAAAAACAATTTGCAGTCTGTGGTGGTAATCGTGAACACGTTTGGCAGACTTCTGTGTGCATGTCTGAGTTTCGTTCCAGACTCCTGGTTTATGAAAAGCCTTTGGGATGGCGGGGGGCAGCCTTGTGTGAATGGCCCGAGCCTGGTCATGTGAAGGAGTTGGTGGTTGGTTTAACTCGAGATTCTGAAGATTGTTCAGGGCTTTGATCCAGTGCTGAGCTTGACCTCCAACAAGTGTGCGGACCAACGGATAAAGACCGAGAAGCCAACTCAGTTAAGTGTAAATTACAATGTGTAATTCTTCGGCAAATCTATGAGGGTCCCCACTTCCCTAGAGGAAGCCTTTTACCACAGCTCTAAGTTCAGCGTTGGTCCATGGGTTTTGAGCGACTCGTGGTTTTGCGAGATCCTCAGAAGGCCTGATTCTAGAAGGGGGAGTTTCACGAGGCCCGGTTGGTGAAGTTTCAGCACCAGAGAAAAGGGGAGTTCGGGTGAAGGAGGGAAGGCAGAAAAAGGGAAAATGTGGGTGTGGAGGATGCAGAGAAATGTGGCTAGCGGCGGTCCAGATGGGGAAGACGCCTCTGACACTTTTACCCCCTTCCGATTGTCTATTGGCTTCAGTTAACTTAAAAATAGGGTTTTGTAAAGAGGCACTGTAGAACCCCCAGTACTTTTAGAAGCCTCTAGGTAGCCGCTGAAATAGCTCTGACATTCAGATTGTTTGGCTCTATTGCTGGAACCTCCCAATCCCTTCTGGAGGAAAAGGTTCTGAGAGGTCTGAGAGGTTTGAGAGGTTGTAAATTCCCGTAACCCGTCACCCCCCATCCCACTCCTGAACGCCAAGGAATGCCCGTCTAAATAAAAAGGTAAACCGCGGCCAGATCGAACTTGTCAAAAAGATGAGATTACTTGGGAATACCAGAGGGACTGCCATTCAGACGCTTCAGTGGCGGGGGGCTCCGGGCCAGGGTTTGGGGCAGGCTGTGTTTCTGGGCAGGGGATGTGAGGCTCGAGGAGCTCAGCGAGACTGCGTTAAAATAAAATGCAACAAGAGACCAGTTTGGAAACCTCCCGCAGCAGAGAAAACCAGCCCATCCCACAAACAAAGGTCCAGTCAGCATATTTTGAGAGACCAGCCCGACCTGGGTCACTCCTCCCTCGGGCTTCTGGAAAACCATAGATAAAACTTCCCCAGGCTAGTATGAGGCAACTTCCCAACCAACTGCCCTACCCTGCCAGAAATTTCCAATATTATCAGGCTTCGCCCTACCCTGCCAGAAACTTCCGATATTATCAGCCTTCCGTAAGCCGGGCACTTGCGGGAAATCGGTCTCTCGTGCCTAAGTGTTGACTTCCTGCGAGCACACGTGTGAGGTTCCCCGTGTTACATCCCGTGGCTCCGCTGCACGCTGAGATGTTTTCACAGCCGCTCACCCCGATCTGGAGCCCTTGTGCCAGTGTCCCCTCTACACCTGCCCTGACCCTCCTGTGATGCCTGGGAGACCCCGGACCCGCCTCCGCTAGGGAGACTTGCCTGCATTCGCTCCGCGGACACGTCCTTCCTCTGCCCTTCGCACGGATGCGCAGCTGTGACATCTTGTGGAGGGAAGGCCACCCAAAGCCAACTGCATTACACCCTTGACTGGTGTTTATCCGAAACCATGCAGCAGAAAGAGGTTTGGTGTTTTGCCGGATGCTGAGTGGGCGATCCGGTGAGGAGCAGGGAGCACACACCTTTCCTTCCCTTTGTCTGGGATCCGAATGTGCCCTGGGTCATTTACCCCCGAGACACGCTAGAGTTCCTTAACGTGCTGGCCACGGCTGAGGTCACGTACGAATGAACTGTGTGTGAGAAAAGTAAAGTTGTCAGCACAAATCTGACACGGATGTTGTGAGTCCTCCATGACTGTCCTCGGCGAGCAGCCTGGCTTCGGGGATAAGCCACCCACGTCACAGGGCTCGATGCCGCGCAAGCACTGCTCACTCAGGGCACGGGGACGCCTGCACCTGGAGATTTCAGGGGTGGGCCTGGGAAGTGGGGCAAGCCACTTCTGCTCTGGCCCCACTGTCCAGAGCTCAGTCGCTGCAACTCGCGTGACTCCGAGGGAAGCCGCGAGACGCCCTACGGTGTGTCCTGGGGAGAGAGGTGAGCGCGGACATAGGCGAGAATAAACGGCTTCTGCCGCGTCAGCCCTGTCCCCCGAGTCCAGAAGGGACTCAGATGTGCCCATAAACAGATGCGGAAACAAAGGCTTCCCGAGATAATCTATACCAGCCAGGATCTGTCCTGACCACAGTCCCAAGCCGACGGTCAGCCCGGCCGCAGACCCACAGCTGCTCGCCATTGCCAGCGGGGACTGCCGCCCCCCGCAAGGCACTGAGTCACGTTGCCTGAGTCAGGTCCATCTGCGCGGGGCACCGCCACGGAACCAGGCCCTCCGTGTAGGGGACAGGTGCCAAGCCAAAGAGGGCCGGTCGGGAAGTCCCAGCCCGGGCATCTGCCGTTTCACGAAGTCCTCTGGGTTGGGCCCACGGCCCAGGCAGGCCTCCCCTCCTGTTTTCCTCAACAATAGAAGAAAAGATGCTTCCAGACACTTCTGGCCGCCAGAGCCTCCCCTGTTTCTCTCTGAGGGCCTTGGACACCCCTGAGGCCAAGTTGGGGGCCGAATGCATGGCTTCCCGAAGCTCTGCTGAGACTCTCTGGGCAAAAGCCATGGTTTCCAAGGGGACAACGTGGCTTGCAAAAGAAGCGTCCAGATGATGCCCAGAGAAGCCTGGGCCGTGCCCAGGGGAAGCCAGCTCAGGGCGAACGGCAGCCTCGCACAGGAGGCAGAAGCCCGGCGAAGGAAAACGAGAAGCCGGCTGGCGTGGCTCCAGACGCGCGACGGGGAGCCGCGGTGGCGATCCCGAGGCTGGCTGGCTGGGCTGGAACCCCCCGCGCCACGTGCACGGGCTGTGTGGCCCCGGGGGGAGGGTCCGGTCTCCCTCCGCTTCTGTGTCCTCGCCCGCAAAATGCACGCGATCACCCGTAGCGTCGTCAGGAGGACCCAGTGAGTCGCGTAAGATGCCTGGACAGACCTCACGCCTCAGCGGGCGCTCACGGATGCCATCGGCTGTCGGTATTTCCTGGACAAGCCCTGGCCCCGGAGGAGCCGAGCCCGCATGCCCTGGCGCCCCCTCCCCGAGGTATAGGCCCAGAAGCATCTACACCTGCGCCCGCTAACACCACAGTCACCGGCCACGTGAGGCCACCGTCACTGACATCGGAAGTCTTTGAAATGAACCGAATCCCTCCATGTGTGATAGACACACGTGGCTAGCGGCCCCTACCTCCGGTGCCCCCGATACGGAACATTTCCACCGTCACACGCAGCCCCTGAGCAGCACCGACCCAGACAGAAGCACGTGGACCGGGAGGTGTTGCGTACCCGCCTGCCCGCCCGAGTCAGGTGGGAGCGTTTCCGGGACCCCGCGGGGCGCCGTGGTGAACAGTGGTCACGGGTGTGGTGCGCGGGCAAACCCAGACAAGTCGGAGACAGACCTGCGACTGCAGGGAGCGTGGGGAGTCCGGGAGGCACAGAGGGGACCCAGCCGACACCCCGTGGCGTGCGGTGTTGGAGGAACAGAATCGGCCTGGCAGGTAGATTCTCAGACCCAGAACAAGCCAATCCCCCGAACAGCTGAGACTGCGGGAAGAAACCCCCAGAACGGCGTGTAATAACAGGAAAAGCAGGTCATAATACGAAGCGTGTGGAGTGTGCCAGGCACATTGAAAGATTTGTTTAATGTTTATTTATTTTTGAGAGAGAGAGACAGAACGTGAGTGGGGGAGGGGCGGAGAAAGAGCGAGACCCAGAATCCGAAGCGGGCTCCAGGCTCCGAGCCGTCAGCACAGAGCCTGACGCGGGGCTCCAACTCACGGACCGCGAGATCGTGACCTGAGCCGAAGTCGGCTGCTCAACCGACTGAGCCACCCAGGCGCCCCTCCAGGCACATTTTTAAGTAATAGGTGTCTACTGATGCATTCTAACCGGACAGTATTCTGCGGAGAAGGTATGACAGTTCTCTTCATTTTGTGGACGAGGACACTGACCCGGGCAGGTTTGGCTCCTTGCTCAAGGTCACAGAACTGTGGAAAAGCTGGACGGGGTTTGAACCCGGGCATTTGGGCTCTGGAACGCTCACACTTGTCAGTCCCTCCGGCGCCCGAACTGCACTCTGTGCTTTCAGACTCTCCGCTCCGGAGTCCCGTCTCTGCCACGTCTGGTGACCCGCGTGTGCCCTTCTCTGGATAAGCTTCTCTAGATATTCGTATGCTTTCTCTGATTGCATGTTTTTATCAGAAGTCACAAGCAGGCACCCTGCAGCCTTTTCTTTTTTTCTTTTTCTTTCCGATTTTTTTTTTTTTTTGGCCTGACGTGCCTCGGGAAAAATACAATATACATATTACTTCCAGCTTTTCTTCAAAACTAGGACGCTCTAGCAATGCTCTGCCCACTGTCCATGGCAGCTCCCCTCCTCCCCTACCCCCAGCCACCCACACATTTCTCCTGCCGGCACTTTTTTTTTTTTTACAGCTTTAGAGAGATATAACTGACCTACAAATAACCACGCAGACTTAAAGTATACAATATGGTGAGTTTGGATATGTTTATACAACTCTGGCACCGTTACCACCATCAAGATAATGAACACATCCATCACCCCAAAGTTTTCCTGTGGCCCCTTTTTATTCCTTACCCCCAGGCCGTCACCGGTCTGCTTCCTGGCATTGTAGGTTGGGTTGCCTGTCCTAGACTTGTGTCTACATGAAATCCTACCATACTCTCTTTTATCTGGCTTCCTTGGCTCAGCGTGGCTGTGTCGGGATTTATCTGTTTTATTCTTTGTGCCAGTGATATATTCCTTCTCACTCCTTCTGACTGCGGAGCCACGTTCCATTGCGCGGTGTCGCCACTGTCTGTTTACCCACCCCGCTGTGGCTGAGTTCCTTCCGGTCAGGCACCTGCTGATATTAGAATTTGTCACCCACGGTGTGTCTGGCAGCTGTTGGGACAGAGCTGAGGGCACAGAGCTGCAGGGGCGAATGCAGAGGGAAGAGGTTTTGCTCTCACGTGTCATGCTATGATATTACAACTACGTGGGACACGGTGCTATTCCAAGCTCTTCCGCGTCCATTACTTTGTGCAATCTGAAATCCCAGTTGGAACTGGGTCGAGTTTCGTGAGGATGAGCCCCATCCTCGCAGAGGCTGGACAGGTAGCAGATTAACACCCCTCCGTGGGTCCATCAGACCACAGCGTGCAGACGTGCAGCCACGCCTGAATCCTGTTCTCTGGAAGAGAAGGTGGTATTTCCTAGAAACCGGGTGGTGGTATCCTTCTTACTCAGTACAGACCGTGGGTGTGTTTAAAATGTGCGGACGGATGGACACATATCCGGGTTACAGGTGTGGGAAGCGGAGTAAAGAGTAGGCAGCCGGTGGGGGTGGGGGGCTGTGAGGAAGGGGCCAGGAGAAGGATATTACCGCTGAATGGTTACCAGGGTTTCTGTTTGGGGTGATGGAAAAGTTTGGAAGCAGATAGAGATCACGCTTGTGCAATCTTGCCAGTGTGACGAATGCTACGGAATTGTACACTTAACATGGTCAAAATGGCAGATTTGAGTTTCGATCGATTTCATCACAATTTACAAAATATAATTTAATACAGCCCAAACCACGGAATGTTGCACTTTAAGTGGATGAGTTGCATAGTAAGTGAATCATAGCTCAATAAAGAAAGCTATTTAAAAAAATTATTGATCGAACCTGGCCGCCCTCAATTATCTCAGATTTCACCACTTCCGTCCAGGGGCGCTAGGCAGAAACGGTCATCCCTGGGGGCACCTGGGTGGCTCAGTGGGTTAAGCATCCAACTTCTTGGCTCAGGTCATGATCTCGTGGTTTGCGGGTTCGAGCCCCGTGTCGGGCTCTGGGCTGACAGCTCGGAGCCCGGAGCCTGCTTCGGATTCTGTGTCTCCTTCTCTTTCTGCCCCTTCCTTGTTTGCATTCTCTCTCTCTCTCTCTCTCTCTCTCTCCCTCCCTCTCAAAAATAAATGTTAAAAAATAAATAAAGCATTAGAACAGACCCAAAGTGAAAAAGCCAGTCACAAAAGCCACTCATTGTGTGATTCTGTTTACTTGAATATCCAGAACAGGCGAACTCAACAGAGACAGAAAACAGATCCCTGGTTGCCAGGGGACGGGAGGAGGCGCAGGTGGGGAATTAGAGGGAGGGGTCTAATGGGAACAAGGTTTCTTTTTGGGATGATGACAGTGTTCTAAAATTAGATCCTGGTGATGGTTTTGCACAGCTTTGTAAATATACTAAAAACCATTGAACTGTATACTCTAAATGGGTGGCCTTTATGGTATATCAATTCTATATCAATAAAACCATTTGAGAAAGAGAGGGAGAGAGGGAGGGAATTAAGCCTCATTACTCTGTGTTCTCTGCCTTGCACTTCTCCCCAGACACCTACTGGGATTTAATCTGTCTGTCTGTCTCTCTCACACACGCATTATGATCGTTTTCTCTTCTCTTCATCTTCCCAGAATATCAGTCAGATGGAAATCCTGTCCCCAGGACAGGGAGACAATGCCCGTCTTGTTGAAAACTCAAGTGGACTGGACAGGCAAAGGAACTTGACTTGCGCAAGCAGTTCCCAGAGGGGTATGCCTAGTGGTAAACGCTTACAATAAGAAACAAGAAAGAATTCAAACACAGGACCCAACTTTACACCTCAAGAAACTAGAAAAAGAAGAGAAAACAAAGCCCAAAGTTTAGTAAGAGGAGGAGGGAAATAACAAAAGAAAAAAATCAGAGAACAAGAAAATGGAAGAGAGACTTAAAAAATAAAGGTTATGAAAACAAGAGCTTTTCTTCCCCAAAAGATAAACAAAATAGGCAATTCTTAGGGAGACTTAGCTACAAAAAGAGAGACTCAACTAAGTAAAATCAGAAATGGAAGATGATACATCATAACCAATGCCACAGAAATACAAAGACTTGTGAGAGACCACGACGAATGAATGTAAGACCTGAAAATATAAAACTCCTAGAAGAAAACAACAGTAGTCACTGCATGAAATTGAACTTGGCAAAGATTTCGGGGATTTGTCACCAAAAGAAGCAAAATCCTCTCCCCAAAGATAAACAAGTGGGACCATATCAAACTAAAAAGCTTCTGTGCAGCAACAGAAGCCATCAACAAAACAAAAAGGCAACCTACAGAATGGGAAGAAATTGAAAATCCTATACGTGATGAGGGATTAATATCCAAACTATATAAAGAACTACTAAAACTCAACAGTAAAAAAAACCCCAAAACCAAAACCAAAAACAGATAACTCAATTTACAAATGGGCAGAGGACCCAAATAGACATTTTCCCAAAGAAGAAATCCAGATGGCCAACAGGTACCTGAAGAGGTGCCCAACGTCACTCGTCATCAGAGAAACACAAACTTCGACCCCGACGAGGTATCACCTCACACGGGTTAGGTAGGGATTCAAAAGGACAAGAGGTCCTCAGTGTTGGTGGGGATGTGAGAAAAGGGAGCCTGTGTGCACTGTTGGTGGGAATTTAAACTGGTGCAGCCGCTCTGGAAAACAGTATGGAGGTTCCTCAAAAAATTAGAAAACGGAAGTCCCCAAGGGTCCAGAGATTTCATTTCTGAGCACATGTCTGAGGGAAACAAAATCACTCTCTTGAAGAGGGATCAACACTCCCATGTTTACTGCGGCATTATTTACAATAACCAAGACTTGAAAACAGCCTACATGTCCACTGACAGATGGGTGGGTGAAGAAAATGCAGTGTATGTATACACAACAGAATGTTATTCAACTGTTGGAAAGAAATCTTGCCACGCGGAACAACATGGACGGACCCTACGGGCATTATGCTAAGTCAGACAAAGAGGCGAATAATGCCTGATACTCCTAATATGTGGACTCTAAAAAAAATAAAACTCATAGGAACAGAGAACAGATTGGTGGTTGCCAGAGGTGGGGGTTGGGGGTGGAGGGAATGGGTGAAGGTGGTTAAAATGAACAAACTTCCAGTTATAAATAAGTAAGTTCTGGGGATGTAACCCACCTGATGACTGTACTTAACAATACTGTATTGTATACTTGAAAGTTGCTCATAAAGTAGATGTCAAATTTTCTCATTAGAAGGGAAAAAAAACCCATGTGAGTGTTGGATGTTAGCTCATTGTCGTGATCATGTCACAATACAGGCAACTCGTGAACAATGTGGGGTTAGGGGCGCAGACCCCCGCACAGTCAAAAACCCACATGGAACTTCTGACCCCCCATACACTTACCTACTAACAGCCTACGGTTCACCAGAAGCCATATTAATAGCATAAATAGTCGATTAACATATGTATATGTATTATCCATGGTATTCTTACAATGTAGTGAGCTAGAGAAAAGAAAATGTTAAGAAAATCATAAGGAAAAGAAAAAATATATTCACAGGACTCTACTGAATTTATAAAAGAATTCTGCATGTAAGTGGACCCACACAGTTCAAACCCGTGTTGGTCAAGGATCGACTGTACATACATATATGGAGTCTTTATGCTTAAATTAATACAGCGTTACATGTCAGTTCTATCTCGATGGAACTGGAAGCTTGCACTCAATCGTGATGATGATGATACTTTGGATTTCATAGATGAGATATTTTGGAGAAAATCAAATACAGTCAGTCTTGACAGCAGACAAAATCAAACACATTTCTAGAAAAATATAAATTCTCAATATCGATTTAATGAGAGACACGTACCTGAGTAGATCTAAATATCTAGGAATAAAGGCATTACCTACAATGACTTTCATGTTTTCTAATGATGGAAGCAATTGATGACACAAAGTTCAAGGCTCCAAAATTTTTTATTCGTCTAAATTGTACAAATCATCTTTTCTTTTTTTTTAATGTTTATTTATTTTTGAGAGACAGAGACAGAGCATGAGTGGGGGAGGGGCAGAGAGAGGGAGACACAGAACCCGAAGCAGTCTCCAGGATCTGAGCCATCAGCACAGAGCCTGATGCAGGGCTCGAACTCATGAACCGCGAGATCATGACCTGAGCCGAAGTCGGACGCTCAACCGACAGAGCCACCCAGGCGCCCCACAAATTGTTCTTTTCTGATGGTCCAAGAAAATCAAGTTTCTGCCAAATTTGTATTTTTTCCACCAAATTCTCCCATTTTTGCACTTCTTATGTCAAGCAGCACTTACTTTATATTACTAGATTTCTGAAACGACCTCCGTAACCATATGTACAGAAGCGTGCCTCCTTCCCTAGCCTGCTTGCTTGGTACCTGTGATTCTGGAGCACGTGCCAGGCTCCTCAGCGTACGTGATTTCAGCTTTTTCTCTTTTTCACGCAGCGACTGATGCCACCACATACTTTCGGACGACCACAGGGCCCTGGAGATTAAGAGCATCCCCAGTACACACTGTCGACAGTGACACCCTCCAATGAACAAGAGGGACACCTGCCCGTAGAGGAATCCTCTCTAATCGTGGGGTTGTGCTGCCCAGGAGGCGCCCACAGCTGTGGGCTTGACACTGGAGCTCTGTGCAGGCCAGCGACAGCCTGGGTGCCAACTATGGAGAGCAGTTGAACAGGAGAATCCAAGCATCCGGTGCTGAGTGAAGACACAAGCGTGTAAACTGCTCTGGGGGCTTCCTGTGCCCACCGTCCACTTGTTCTAGGGATTCTGCCTTTGGGGTAACGTTCCCAGGGGGGAATGAGGTTCGTTCTCTCACTGCGATGGCAGATTAAGTGTCTGTGCAACTCATGTGCTCCCGCGGTGTTGCATTCTCACCAGGAAATGAGGCAAAACCAGCGTCGATCAGAATTCCCATTCAGAATGGGGACTGATGCCCATGGGCCTCTTGCAGGGGAAGCGTCCCTGTCTGTTTACTGGAAGGTCCAATGATATGTGGCCCTTTTGGGCCAAGGAATCCCGTTCAGAATTGGGAGATGCTCCTGTTGTGAAAAATTAATTTTGAGGAGCTCAGTTAGGGGGTGAAAGGATCATATTCGAAACTGACATTTTTGCTGTCTATGGGTTTCCTACCATCCCATGGGGTCTGCGGCTTCATTGAGTACTTAAAAAAAATTTTGTCGTTGTTCTTTTAAGTTTATTTATTTATTTTGAGAGAGACAGAGACAGCACAAGTAGGGGAAGGGCAGAGAGAGAGGGAGAGAGACGGAATCCCAAGCACGCTGCCTACCATCATAGCAGAGCCCAACGCGGGGCTCGAACTCATGACACCGTAAGATCATGACCTGAGCTGAAACCAAGAGTCAGACGCTCGACTGACTGAGCCTCCAGCCGCCCCGAGGACTTTATTTTTCAATAAGAACACCATGTATCTGATCTATAAAGACACTGGGAGGGGGAACCCAGCACTTCCCGCGAGCCCTGTCCAGATTTCCCCCCTCTCATCCTGCACAGAAGGCTTCGTGGTAAGAGTCAACTCAGCCTGCCACTTCCTTTTACAACTCTGGAAATCTTCCTTATTGCAACAGTGATGTAAACAAGTAGGAATCACTTCAACAATGTAGAGGGCTGTAGAGAAAAAGCGGTTTCCCCCACCTCTCTGCAATCTCATTGCAGACTGTAGGTGCCCCACCGATGTGCGTCGTCATTACGATCGGCTTACGTGTGTTGATAAAAATGACACGTAGAACTGGCATAAGCGGGTTTGGCAAAAACGCAGCTGACCCCTGGTCAGCCCAGCAGGAGGGCTCCTTGGGTGTCCGTGTGGAGGTGAAGCCAGACTGTGAACTTTCCTGCATTAGCCCCCCACCGTTGGAAGCTTTTTGCCCTCAGACCTGCTCTCCATTCAGGTGGGTGTTCTCTGTACCCCAACCAGGTGCATGAAAGACAGGTGACACGCCCGGGAGAGTATCATCCAAGGGCTCGTGGGGCTTTTGGTGGGACTTTGGCCTCCCTGCCGACTCGTCTGGGGTCCTCAGCTGGCAGGAGGTCCTAGCTGTGACCTCGGCTCTCCCTGGCGCCCATCACACCTCTGTAGTGATAGCCCTCACGCTAAGCAAACTGTTCGGCTGCTTACATTCATGTGAGCGTGAGCCCACAATGTGGGGACGTGTCGGCACCCGAGCTGGTTGGAGCACGAGCGTGTGGGCACCTTGGGGAACCAGTGAAGCAATGGCAAATGTTGGTGCAGTGGAGGCACTTAGGAGCATGTCTGCTGGAACTCGTGCTCATTTCTTGCTTTGCATTATACCAGTAACACATGACTGCTGTACGATAAATTCAGATAATAATATGGAAAAGCATAAAGACAAGGGGCACCTGGGTGGCTCAGTCAGTTGAGCATCCGACTTCGGCTCAGGTCATGATCTCATGGTTCGTCAGTTTGAGCTCCGTGTCAGGCTCTGTGCTGACAGCTCGGAGCCCGGAGCCTGCTTCGGATTCTGTGTCTCCCTCTATCTCTGCCCCTCCCCTGCTCGTACTCTGCCTCTCTCTCTCAAAAATAAATAATAAACACTAAAAAATTTTAAAAAAAGGACTCTAAAGGCCAGAAAAGGCAAGAAAGACAAGGAGACACAATGTTGTGTGTTCAATTCCTTCTGTAACTGGTTCATCTTTTTTTTTAAATTTTTTTTTTCAACGTTTATTTATTTTTGGGACAGAGAGAGACAGAGCATGAACGGGGGAGGGGCAGAGAGAGAGGGAGACACAGAATCGGAAACAGGCTCCAGGCTCCGAGCCATCAGCCCAGAGCCTGACGCGGGGCTCGAACTCACGGACCGCGAGATCGTGACCTGGCTGAAGTCGGACGCTGAACCGACTGCGCCACCCAGGCGCCCCTAACTGGTTCATCTTTTAACATCAAGCCTGCTGCCTTTTACGATGGGTATTTGCTCTTTGACCGACCTGTGGTCTTCTGCAGATCTTAAACTGTGCTAATTGCAGAAGTGCTAATTAAGAGACCAGTTGAGGATGCATTATTCTTTCCCCAAAGATGCAGTCCCCTCGTGGAGTGTAAATTCTGCCCCAGCGTGAGGCTGGAGGCTCAGGGACCTGAGATGGGAAGGGAGCCAAGTCACCAAAAGGGCACGTAAGTCATTTACTCGATCTCCCGGAACTGTTGAGTTCTGTGCTTTTGAAGCCGTCTAAAATAAATCAGAGGGCTTCAGGACCCCATTTCCTGTGCTTGCGTTGACCTTCTGTGGCTGGGCTCCCTCCCTTTGCAGGGGGAGAGCAATTCTCCTACTCAAGGCAGGTCCTGGCACCCGGCCTCCGAATTTCCAGCTTTCCGCGAGACTGTCACCGGGTCCGTACCTTCCCGGCCGAACAGAGCCACCTCTCTGGAAGAGCCAGAAGTCCGCCTGTGAATGCAAGTCCCTGCAGAGGTAACAGCGGAGTTCCCTCTCCTCGTGTGAGACCATTTTTCAGAGGCAGCCTGCTAGCTTTGCTCTCCTCCCTCATTTTTGGTCTTTATTTCTAGCCGTCTGATACGAGGCCTCTGTCCCCGCCACTCCGCTGAAACCAGAAGGCTGGACTCTAGAAGTTCTCCGAAGGCTTAAGATGTTTTCGGCTAAATGCACACAGACACACGCTTGCACACGTTCCCTTTACTCAGTTCATCGCTGCTGTCTCCGAATCAGAAACTCCAAACCATACCTCCATTCTGAGCCCTCACCCGGTATCCAATTTCTTGGTGGATGTGGGCAGGCCGGTTTAAACAAGTCTAAGGCTTCCCCCGTTATGTGCTCTCTCCCGGTTGCTTGCATCAGGCTCGTGCCCTCCGGAATCCACGCTGCACAGTAGGGCCACATCCCACCCACGGCTCACCCAGGTGCTACCTGTCACCACCTCCCAATTCCATCGGCCAAACGTCAAGCTCTCTCAGTATCCCCACCTTAGTTCAGGGTCCACCATGTCCACTTACATTTAAAAGGCACGTGTAACAATCGCTAGACACAACACACGAGGAAATAACGTAAACATCGAGTACGCAGTATATCAAAAATCAGCCAGGTCGCAGCCGCGTAGCCAGTACGCGGGTCAAGGGGAAGAATGTCCTAGCATTCCAGAAGCTCCTGAGTTGTCTCTTTGGGCGGAATCCCCGTCCTCCTCCCAAGGGCAGCCACAAGGCTCGTGTTAGGGGGCTCACTTCCTTGCTCTTATCCTAGTTTGTCACCGACACCTGCATCTCCAAGCGGTGGGGTTGGGGCTTGCCCGTTAGTGATCAGCGTGTGTCCGCCTACTCCTTGGTTTTTATTTTATTTTACTTTGTAATTTACCAGCGCGAGGTTGGGATTCATCCATGTTCTTGATCGTCCGCGCTGGGTAGTGTTTTGCGACATGAATATAGCATGCTTTTCCCGCTGTTCACGTAGTGGACCCCGGGGGTCCTTCCTATACGAGCACAGACACACTCAGCATGGCCCCCTTGGTGTGCGAGCCCGGGGGTCCCAGGGAGCGTTCCCTGGGGTCAGGTGGGCACCAGCCCCAATCACCTGGCCCACCATTACCTGACGTAGAAGGGCAACATGAATTTGAAGTAACTTTTGCCATAGCTGATTAACTCCTCACTCTCGCCAAATACTCCTTCCTTCCACATCACAGGGGCGGCTGTCCACGAAGCAGATCTGATGACGTCCGTCTTCTGTCAGGACCTTTTCCACAGCGCCCCTTGGCCTTTGACACCATCTGGATTCCATCACAGTGGTGCCGGGGCCTCTGTGGTCAGACCCACCTCTCCAGGCTCTGACTCTGCCCTCTTGCCCACCTCAACCTTCCTCATCACCTACACAGACAGGCTTGCACCTACGGAGACACAACAGGTTTTCGTCAACATCCTGCCCCCGACACGTAATTTTCCACTCCAATCAAGTCCTCTAGGAGAGTATCCTCCCCCTCCCAGCCCAGGTTCAGTACGGGTTTCTGCAGCTCTGAAAGTACTCTTGTGGGAAGCGTCTGTTTACATCTTATTTATTTATATCGTGCTTTCCTATACAAAGGTTGTATAGATCAAATACAGTAACAATGGAGCCTTAGGAGAAGGGAAAAAGCAGCACACAGTAAGGGGTCGCTAGCCTACGTGACGAAGAAGGGGGCATTGGCCGTTAGATCCGCAGACTTCCATGTGATCGTTCAAATCGGGTCCCAGGTTGACCCCGAGAATCAGGGACCGCAGAGCAGGCGAGTGACTTCTCCACTCACAGCGAGGGTGGGGGCCACGGATTGTGTTTCCTGTCCCGGCTCCCAGGGCCTGGGACCTCCTTAAGACAATAGGAGCAGGTGAAAGTTGGAGTGGACTCTCAAGGGGACAGTCACCTGCCTTGGGCAATGGCAGCCTCTTTGATGTCCTGCGAATTGAAAATGGCTCCTGTGAGTTGTCTGGGAGGACGAGCGTCGTCTGCAAGCTGCCTGCTAACTCAGCCGTCTACAGGGACGGTCTGTCGGCAGAGAGCAGTAAAACTGACGAGGGCAGGACACACAGGCACCAGCAGGCCCCTGGTGACAAGGGGAGCCCATGCCCTGGGGGAGATGGGGAGCACATGCTTGTCAACCTATGCAGCTTTCCAAAAGGGCACGAGTGCTTGGATGATTTAAGTGTGAGACATTTTTAGGGTTTTTAAAAGTTGGCGATTAATTCTGCAGTTCTTGTATTTTCAAAACACTGTAGAGATCTTCACCGAGTGGGTGAAACAGACCTCAGCAGTCCGGGTGCTTCCTGGACTTGCCTGGCCGTGGAAACCACGAAGAGGTTCTTTGATAGCAGATAACCATGATGGGGGCTGGGAGCCCCACAATAGCTTGGGGCTAAAATGGGGGGCGGGTCTCCCAAAAGACCAAGACCCAGTTAGAAGGTCGGAAATTTTAGGCCTTCCCCCAATCTCTCTGCTGGGAGCAGGAAAGAGCTGGAAATTGAGTTGCTCACCAACGCCAATGACTTAATCAATCATGTCTGCTTCATAGAACCCCCAGTAAAAGCCTCAAACGATGGGGTTCTGGGGCTCCTGGGTCGGTGAATGCTTAGAGGTGCTGGGAGGTGGGGCATCCGGAGAAGATGTGGAACCCCCTCTCTCTTTCCCTCACACCTTGCCCTACGCATCCTTCATCTGGGTGGGAGGTAATCTATTTTCCTGAGTTGTGTGAGCCACCCTAACAAATCACCAAATCACAAGGGAGGTGGCGGTGGGGACCGCAGATGCGATAGCCAAACTGGACAGAAGTGCAGGTACCCTGGGCACCCAGTACTGTGCCTGGCATCTTGTAAGGCTGAGCCCTTACACTTGTGGGTCTGTGCTGAGTAGTTAGCGACAGAATTGAACTGAACTGGGGTCACCTGGGTGGCTCAGCCTGTCAGCACAGAGGCTACAGATCCTGCCCCCCTTTCTCTTCCTCTCCCCTGCTTGCACTCTCCCAAAAGGTGAATAAATATTAAAAGAAAAAAAAAACCAGAATTTAAAGGAAAAAAAAGGGATGCCTGGGTGGCCCAGTCAGTTAAATGTCCAGCTTCAGCTCATGTCATGACCTCACAGTTGGTGGGTTCGAGCCCTGCCTCGGGCTCTGTGCCGACAGCTCGGAGCCCGGAGCCTGCTTCAGATTCTGTGTCTCCTCCTCTCTCTGCCCCTCCCCTGCTCATGATCTGTCTCTCTGTCTCTCAAAAATAAATGAACATTAAGAAGGGATTGAACTGAATTGTAGGACACCCAGTTGGTGGCTGGAGATTTGGATAAATGGTTGTTAGGGGAGAAACCCCTACATATTTGGTGCCAAACGTGTTGCGAGTCTGCACGTACCACTGATGTGTTGGAAACTGCCCATTATGAGTGTTCTCGGAGGCCCAGGAGGGCCAGCAGGCTGGAGATGATTCGCTCTGAGGCCAGCATGGGGTCCGGATTTCACTTGCCAGAAGCTGTGCCCCCTTCCTAGAGACTACCCGCCCAGGCAGTTAATATGGAGCAACAGAACATATCCTGACATGTATTGTCCCTTTAAACTTGAGGTGGGGACTCGGGGCGGGGGGGGGGTGTTTACTTCTGGCCAGTAGCGCCCCCCACGGGGGTTTCTATCGCCAGCCCACTGTGCCTCCCCTCCCTTCCCCTGCTCCACCCAGACTGGCCTCTTCAAGGTCACTGGCCACGCTGGCAAGAGAAGACGGTGACGGATACTTTCCCGAGTGTCTCGGGTCATCAACAGCACTTTCCTGTCAGCTGTCTCTGAGGTCTGGATTGTTCAGAAGACGGACTGATGGAGTCCCCGCCCCTGCTACCTTTGCATCCCCGACATTGGAGCTGCAACACGGTGCCTTCGCACAGTACCATACACATCCCGCCTCCGGTGCCCCGGCTGGCAGTTGTCCACCTGGAGCCGAGGTAGGTGAAACCCCGGGCGTTATGGGCTCTCGTCCGCTCAAGTCCGGGCTTTGCCACAGCCCTGGAATGTGGCGGTGCTGAGGGGAATGACGGCTGCGCCCTGCACATTCCCGAGCAAAGTCAAAGTCACAGCGCCCTCCCTGAACATGGGCAGGAGGGGGGCACTCGCAAGAGCCACGCTCTGTCCTTCTCCCCCTCCTCGACTTTTCATGTCACACAACTACTGACAATCGTAGACCAGGGCAACACAAGATTTAAAACAAAACCTGCATTCTTATGTTAACCACACTTGGAAGTGAACTGGGGTGTTTCCAGTTCAGTTTCAGTTGGTGGAGATGCATGTCAGAGTGTAGAACCACCTGTCCTGGAAGGAAGGGTGTAGAAAGATCCAGAATCTTGTGTTTTTCCAAGTGTTCGTTTTCTGAGGAGTTGAAACAAAAAAGAACATAGACGTGAAGAAGTATGCATGTGAGATGTGTGTGTGTGCAGTGTGTGTATGTGCATGCGTGTGTCTGTGTACACGTGTGTGCACGTGCGTGTGTGTGGTGTGCATGCACATGTGTACCTGGTGTCTCTGTGTGTATATGTGTGTGCATGTGTGTGCACATGTGTGCATGTATATGGGTGTGGCATGTGTGGTGTGGCACATGTGTGTGCATGTGTGTATATGTATTGTGTACATGTGAGTGCCTGTGGTGTGTGTGTGTGTGTGTGTGTGTGGTGTATATGTATGTGCATGATGTGTATGTTTGTGAATGTGTGTATGTGCATGGTGTGGGCATGCACATGTGTGTGCATGTGTGTATATGCATGTGTGTACACGTGAGTGCATGCGTGTGTCTGTGTGTGGTGCATATGTGTGGTGTGTATATGCAGATGTGCACACAAATGTCTGTACATGTGTGTATGTGTGCACGTGTGTGTGCACGTGTGTGTGTATTGTGTGGTGTATGTGTATGTGTGCATGTGTATGTATGTGAAAGTATGTATGTGCACGATGTGGGCATGCATGTGTGTGTGGTACGTGCGTGTGCATATGTGTAATGCGTGTGTAGTGTGTGCACGCACATGTGTACATGTACGTGTGTACGTGTGTGGGGTGTATGTGTGGGGTGTGTGCAAGTCTATGTGTGTGTATGTGGTTTGCATGCATGCGCATCTGTGTGGGGTGTGCGTGGGGTGTGTGCACATGAATGTGTGTGGTTTGTATGCACGTGCAGGCGTGTGTGTGAGAGGAGGGGGTGGGGGGAGAAGGACGAGCAGGCAGGCGAGACCGAGTAGAAGAAGCATCACCTCTGGAGCCCGCTGGCCCGAGTTCGAGTCCTCACAGTGTAATCCTGGGCATGTGTGCAGCTTCTCGGAGCCTCCTCTGCGAGATGGAGGCCGGCACCCCCTGCAGGTTGTGGGATGTGACGGCGGCCATGCTGACCCCCCCGACTCTGTGCCCTCTGACCTCCGTGCTGGATGATGCAACAGCGCTTTCTGGCGTCGCTGGGTCTCCATGGGTGCTGAGGTAGGAGCAGGGTGAACCGTGTCACCTGCATGCTGGACATTTGATTTTTGACACCTCACGGAGCTCTTTGACCTTCCGTGGGCACCTGGAAGCTTGTGCATTGGTGGCTGTCCCATCCGCCGGCCTCTGAGCAGCACAGGTGGGCGGGGAGCCGTGGCTCCGAGTTGTCCCTGCCAGTGAGCTGGAGGTAAACCTCTCGCGGTCCAAGCACAGAGACTTTCAGCGGATCGTCACCGTGGCATGGCCGCGTCTCCGCCGTGCCGGCTGTGTTGACAGTCACCGAGGTCGGGCGCTTTAGGGGGTCACAAATGCCGATGCTGCTTTTGCTGTTGAATCAACCCTCCTCTGTGTTGGGAGAGTGTCGCCACCCTGCCCTTACACGGCCATCCACACTTACGTACCCTCCTCTCTTAAGTGTCTTGTGCACCCAGGCTCCCGTAAGGACAGAGAACAAAACCGTCTTTCCGATAGGAGCTAACAGTCAACACAAGTACTGTGGTTCCTTTTTAAAAATTTTTTAATGTTGGGGCACCTGGGTGGCGCAGTTGGTTAAGCGTCCGACTTCAGCCAGGTCACGATCTCGCGGTCCGTGAGTTCGAGCCCCGCGTCGGGCTCTGGGCTGACGGCTCGGAGCCTGGAGCCTGTTTCCGATTCTGTGTCTCCCTCTCTCTCTAGTCCTCCCCCGTTCATGCTCTGTCTCTCTCTGTCCCAAAAATAAATAAAAAAACGTTGAAAAAAAAATTTAAAAAAATTTTTAATGTTTATTTATTTTTGAGACAGAGAGAAACAGAGCACGAGCAGGGGAGGGGAAGAGAGAGAGGGAGACACAGAATCTGAAACAGGCTCCGGGCTCCGAGCTGTCAACACGCAGCCCGACGCGGGGCTTGAACTCACGGACCACGAGATCATGACCTGAGCCAGAGTCAGATACCTAACCGACTGAGCCACCCAGGCGCCCCACAGGTACTGTGGTTATTGACGGAAATGAGGAAAATTAAGCCCCTTGGTAAGCCCGGCACCGTATGAACTCAGATAAAATATGGTTGTGGGAAGACCCCTCCTTGTCCCTGTCCCTCTTCTGATGCCACTAACCTTGTAAGAAAGTAGCTCCAAATTCTGTGCTATCAACGTCACGGGACCCTCCTGGGTGGCTGGCATCGTGGCATCTCTTACCACGAAACCCACAAAGAGGGTGACAGGTGGGCTAAGGGGACTGGTTGCTGTGGCCAGCCACTCTGCACTGTGGACCCTTCTCCTGCTCCCTACACAGATCGCCAGTGTCACGTCTGCCCCTTCTGGGGCCCCCGTGGTCCTGGTGGAGAATGGCAAGCAGACAGGAACCACGTGGGCGTGCGTGTGCATCAGCTGCAGGGACGGAAGGGTCCCGCAGCCGCTGGCGGCCGGGAGAGTGGCCAGACGCCATCGCCAACGCCAACCACACGCTACTGTGTTCGCACCTGCCGGAACACGCGGCTCTGATCGGGCCACCTCCCGGCTCCAAAATGTCCCATGACCCCCCTACTTTCCCCCAGAATGTGGGCAAACTCCCTGTGTGAGCTGGCTTGAGGCATCACAGACTGGGTGGCGTAAGTAACGGAGCTTCATTGTCTCCTGGTTCTGGAAGCTTCAAGTTCAGGATCAAGGTGTCTGCAGAGCTGGTTCCCACCGAGGACGTGAGGGAGGATCCGCTCTAGGCTTCTCTGGCAGCTTCTGGTGGTTTGTTGGCAACTTGGGCGTCTTCCGGCTCGTAGAAGCCAGCCCCACGGGGACTCTGCCTTCAGCATCGCATGGGCTTCTGCATCTGTCTGTCTGTCTGTCTCTGCACCCCAGTTGACCTCATTATGATAAGGACAAGAGGCATGTTGGATTAGGACCTCCCCTAATGACCTCATCTTAACTTGACGACACCCCGCAAAAACCGTATTTCCAAAGAGGGTCACACTTTGAAGAGCTGCGGTTAAGGACCTCCGCACGTCTGTTTGGAGGGGACGCAGTTCAGCCCCTCATGCAACCCTGGCTGAGCAAAGTTGTTCACCCCCTTTTCCTGCACCCCAGACTCCTCTCTCCATCAGGACTAGCCTAGCCAGGATGCTGCCACGTTCCCCCCGAAGCCTCTCCATCCGTTAAGACCCCGTGAACCACGTTCACGGGGTTCCCCTGGTGATCTATGTGAGAGCGTTGGACTCGCTTTTTGAACATCCCACAGATCAGGCAACCACCCAGAGGCCTTCTCGTAATTCTTCCATCTTTCCGGACGAGACCTGGACAAGAGACACCTTGACGCTGGGTCCCCACGTGGTGAGCTGTCAGTGGAGCCAAGGGAACAGAATTGCCAGGAGACGGCGTCACCTTCCAGTCTGTTCTCCCAGCCCAGAACAGCCCTCACCCTGCTCCTGACTCCCCCCTGCGTCACCCTCCGGGAGTGGACGTCACCACCGAGCACCGGCGGGGGGGACAGTGCAAGGCGTGTGGGTGCAGAGCCCGTGCACGGGAGGCCCTTGAGGTGCCAGACCGAGCCAACCATGGACGGAGGAGGATCAGAACCTCCCACCAGGGCTGTGACTGGATCTTCCCGTGTCGACACCCCTGGGGACACAGAGAATTCTAAACGCCAGTCGGCCCTGCCAGGTCATTACGGAAATACACTCGCCAGGGTGGAGGGACAGAGCGTATTCTCTTTAGCAGTTTGTGAGCTTGATTCATGACCGTAACGTACTTAGCCCTGCTGTACTTGAGCGTCTGCGGGCACTTTGGCTCTGGGCCCAGCAGGGTGGGGGGCGGACTCATTTCTCGCTCCGTCCTGGGACCGCTGCAGTTGGAGACCTGTTTTTTCTAAGATGAACACACAGGGAGCTGGCTCTTCTGGGCCCCTCAGCACTCGCTCGAGACCCTCCCATTTAGTCCTCGTGACGTCACTCTTCTGCTCCCCTGTTCTGCGCCGAAGGCAATGAGACGTCTCCATGGGCGTATCCAGTCACCCCAATAAAAAGATGTAGAATGACATGGTGGGACGAGGACGATGGGTCCCAAGAGCAGTCTTTGAAGGCAGAACATCTCTTGCCAAAGCGGGAGGAAGGGTGGTTTCGGGTGCAGCCGCTAAAGGGCTGAGACCAATGGTGTCTCCCCGCGAGGAGGCCCTGATGTCCCCAGATGCACCTGCTCGTGCGTGGCTGGGAACGAATGTCCGTGCCCCTCACAGATGGCTCTCACCCGCCTGCAGATCTGATGGCGAAGGGGGTGGCAGGAGACCTCGCACGATTGCCACTCTTGAGTGAGCAGGAGAGAGGATGGCCCAGGGGTGAGACAGCACTGCCCTGAATCTCATTCAAAGGTGGATGAGACGCTGAAGTCAGTGCACTGACAAGAGTCGCTTGGTCAGATAGAAACACACCTGGATTCTTCTTTCCTGCACGTGGGAGGACACTGAGGCTCCTCCCGGCTCTTGCCCGGTGCTGCCCTGTCACCTGGGAAGACGGCACCCTCCTGGCGGCTCGCACCCCCTTCTGGTGCGTCCTCCACCTGCAGGATGGGTCCCCTGCGCCCTCCTGTCCTGCTCAGGGACATAATGAATGAGTCCCTATTTCTCTCTCCGGTGCATCTCTCAGAGCTAAAATAACTTCACCTCCAAAGGATCACTCGGGCAAAAAGCATCATTTGCAAGCTTCCCGCCTCTTTGAAATGCCGTCCAGATGCTTCGGCAAAACCTCTCCTCCTTTTCTGTCCCCGGTCTATTTATAATTCAAAATATCACTCCTGTCGCGGTTTACGTAGACCCCGGACACCCCCTCAAAGAACGTGAGCAATGGAAAACAAATTCTTCGGTACAAAATGTGTCTTGATCTCATGCTCCGTGGCTGGCTCTGCGCTAGGTAACTAACGACTTCATTTGATCGAAAAGAACATAGAGTCCTGGGGATATTTTAGACAAGTGGTTTGTCAGTCCCAATAGTCAATGGCTAAGTCAATGCTATGATTCTATTTTATAATCCACCCTAACTTACGGAGCTTTGAAATAAAAATACAAGTAAGGTAGTGAAGAACTACCCACCACTAAGTCAAGAGGTTTTAACCGGAGGCAAATAGACCTCCAGGTAGCTGAGAAATTGTGTGCAAAAATTCGAGGGGGAGGTACACATGTTAATCACCAATTACTTCATGTCGCAGAGACTGTAATCTGCCCATCCAGTACCCAAGTACCCACCTGCTTTTCTGCTGTGGACACAGAACCTTTATTTTATTGGGAATAGCAATGACTCCAGCTACAAAATCCAGCGTTCTCAGCCTCTATTGAAATAGGTGTGTCTGTGTCTGAATTCTGGCCACTTAGTTAAGCAGCAGGTGTTGGATGGGGCTTTCAGGAGGGAAGGACTGGCACACTCTCTCTTGCCCTCTCACCTTTATCCTTCTTCCTACGTGGAATGCAGACATGATGGCTGTGCTCCAGCAGTCATCTTGGACCAGGAGGTGGCCTCGCGGTTGGAAGCCACCTACCAAGGAAGGTGAAATAGAACTTTAAAAGGAGCCTGGCACTGCCTTCTTAGGTCCTGTTTATGCAAGATAAGAAGTCATCCTTGTCCTTAAGCTGTTGTCATGTGACTTCTATTGTATGCGGTTGAACCAGATACATCCCACTCAAGCGCAAGAAATGTCACATCTTTTTCTAAATCAATGAAAAAATAAAATTCAAATCCCACTAAGCTGACTGGTAAGAAATTCCGTCTCAGCCAGGGGTACAGGACGTTTGTGAATATCTCTGGGCTTCCTGTTATGCCCAGAAAATGTGGTGAACGCCTCTAACGTATGGTTCATCAGCATGGCTGCTAAGAGACTCAACCAGAAGGAGGAAGAAATTATCTCAGAGTTTCCAGGCCTGGTGTGGGCACTGGGGTCTCGGACCAGGCATGCAGTGGGGCAACTTGATCCAGCGCCCATGGGTGCACTGAACACCCATGCCTGTCTGCCCCTGTCAATCCCTGGGGTTTTCTCCGGGCCCCAGGACTGATCTGCACCACCCCAAGACCTCTCAACTCACGCCCCTCCCTAGAATTGGGGGTCCCCCAGCCCCTGGACAGCCCTCTGCCTGCCTTCCTCCAAGTTTTCCCCTTCCCTTTCCCTCCCGGAAGACCCCACATTGTCACCCTCGGGGACAGCGGTTCTGAGCCACTAGCTGGACCTCTTCCCTGATGGTGGGCAGGCCTGGAGAGGGACAGGCTCACCCTCCAAAGGGGCTTCTTACCTTGTCCTGCTCACTCAACGGGGAGCGCTTCCTGGGAAGGGAGTCTTTCCACTTTCTCTGGATTCACAGAGGAGGTCGGGCATCCCGGACAGGACCTGACATTGCCTTCAGCATTTCCACGAACATCCACATCCACACCCTTGATCACGTCTGTTCTCATCTGCACAAAACGTAGAATAGCTGTAAGGGGGAAGAGCCTAGAAAATTGAAAGACGAAGCAAGGACAGCAAGGAAGGTAAAGAGGAAAACCAACAAGGCTTAAAACGGAAGGACTTTGATCTTCGTGCGGGAGAAAGGGGGAACTCGGTCCCTCCTGTGTGGGTCCACAGCCCGTGCCCTCACACAGTGACAGCAGCAGCCTGAATGAATGACGGCCTGAGCCAGACATTGGTCCCCTTTTGTGATAACTTCTATTATTGAGGGGGCGCCTGGGGGCTCCGTCGGTTAAGCGTCCTTGAATTCAGCTCAGGTCACGACCTCACAGTTCGTGCGGGCTCTGCACTGACAGCACGGAGCCTGCTCGGGATCCTCTCTCTCCCTCTCTCTCTGCCCCTCCCCTGCTCTCATCCACGCACGACATCTCGCTCCCCCTCTCGAAATGAATAAATACACATTAAAAAAGTAAGTCGCGTTATTCAATATTCTGCGCCACCACGGCTGTACGAAGCAGCAAACGTCAGACATAAGCAGATCTGAGAGTCCTTGCGATCTGCAGTCACGGATGATGTGGAGTTTGGGGTGAGGCGTCCTTGCACGCCAGTCCTTACACAAATCCAGCACCGGCCTCTCACTCGAAATTGAGAAAGAGGCTTTCTTCCCCAAATATTTGAAACCACTGCTGGGTCTGGCCTGGGGTTCCTTTTGCCCCCATTTCTTATCATCCTAATGCAACTGACAGTTTTTCTTCAGAGAACTCTGCCTTGGTTTTCCCATCTGCAGAATGGGTCACCCTAAGGAGCCAGGGCCAGCGCCGTGCCTTCTGGAGGCTGACTTGGTTACTGCTGTGTGCGCAGCGGTGGCGACTGTCCGGGGGCCTGGGCGAGGCGGCTCACGTGCTGACGGGCCGGCTCCCTGGCACAGCGCCTGCCCGGGGAGCGGGTGATGGGGTTCAGGCCTGTTTGGGTGCGCAGTGCATAATGATGGGGTCCCAACAGCTTGTGTTGCTGGATGCGGAGCTGGGTTTTGGGCGTTCGCCATCTGAGTAATATGCCCGTCTGACTCACTTGCCCGTCTAGAGGCAAGAGCCGAGTCTGAAGCACAAGAAACCTAAATCCCCCCCCCCTTTTTTTTCCCCCGCAGGCAAACCAATCCAAAGGCCTTCTTTCCTCTAAGTGGTACCTGCGGTCACGTCGAAAGGAAGCCCAGGCGTGCCTGCCCGAGTCAGCCACCTCACCCTCCGTTTCTTCGCTTTTGCAATCTTTTGCACAAAAAGACAATTAGTCCACGGAAGGAGCTCGCTCACACAGAACACGGGGAGGTCGCGAGACAAGTCACGGATGAGTCGGGAAATGATCTTAAAGCAGTGCTTTCGGATGGGGGACAAATACGTTCAAAGAGAAGGCCCTTGATCTGCACAAACCGAGCCTGAGTTTTCAGACTCGGGTGGACGCCCGGGACCGTGGGCGGCGAGAGGGCCGAGAGGGGCCAGGAGCCAGCAGGAGAGTGGCCGCCCGCTGACCCCGCGCAGGCCCCTTCCCCGTGCTGAAGGCAGACTGTGGGCTGTGGCAGGCACCCGGCCTCCGGGCTGCGCGCCCCAGAACGCAGAAGGACGTGGGAGAGCTGGCGGCTTTGGGGCCTGCCACTCGGGGGATTCCGGGCTTGGTTCTTCCCACTGCGGATGTGGGGCTGTCTCCCTCACGGAGGGGGCCGTGCCGGAGTGAGCCGGCGCAGAGGGACCGCGGGAAGGCGGGCGGGTGGGACGGAGGCCAGTGCCCCTCGGGGATCCTGCAAGGGGGCCCGGGACGAAGCGGGGGAGGGCCACTGGAGGTCGCTCTCAGCGGAGGCTGCGGTGGCCTGCCCGCAGCTCCTGACTCAGGTCTGTGTTCTCTGATGCAGGATTCCCTGGGGTCTGAATGAGTCAGATCACATGTTCCAGAAGGTTCCCCGGCAGGTAACCTGCTCAGGAGGGGCCCTTCCAAGCAGGCAAATGCTGATGAAGCCTCAACAACGGGCTGTCCAGGAAAGCACAGAGGCCCTGAGTGTCGCATCTGTCGGTGTCCACTGTGCGAACGTGCCGCCCCGGGGATCCTCACCAGGTCACCCCCCGCGGGGTCGGGACCAGAGAGAGAGCATGAGCAGGGGAGGGGCAGAAAGACAGAGGGAGAGAGAGAATCCCAAGCAGGCTCTGAGCTGACAGCCCCCTGACCCTGACTCGAGGCTCAATCCCACAACCGTGAGATCATGACCTGAGCCGAAACTAAGAATCGGGCGCTTAACTGACTGAGCCACCCAGGCGCCCCGACAGGCCTTTGTTTTGATGTAATTTACTTAATTGTCGGTTAACATAATCTAAGTCTATCAGGTTTGCTTCGGGGCAAGGCTGTTCCCAGCAGGCGGCCTGCAGAGAGCAGAGAGACCCGGGGGGCTGCGCCCACACTCCGGCCTGGGGGACCTCGGGCCCGGTGCCACCCATACCGTGTGGTCTTTGCACAGTTGGCGGTGCGGCCCCTCCCGACTCCTGAGACCCTGCCCCTGCCCATGTCTCCTTTCCTAGACGTGAGCAGTGGCCTGTCCTCCTGAGCGGCCGGGACCACCTGAGGGCCACTGAGCCACCCGCGCCTGGCGCACGTTGGTGCTTCCAGAAGCGAGCACAGCCACGGAGCCCTGCCTCCGTGTGCCCCAGGCTCGGGACAAGTGTCAGCGTGTGTGTGTGCAAGGGTGTAGGTGTGTGTGCGTGCATGCGTGTGTGTGTGTGCATGAATGTGCGTGTGTGTGAACTCTGCCCAGGCCCCAGCGGCTGGCTCAGGCTTGGATGGGGCGCTGTAAGAAACGGAGAACCACATGATCTCGCTGCTCAGGGCTGGGGCGTGGAGCGAGGCCGGGAGCAGGTCAGCACCCCTGTTACCCCGTTAAGGGAGCAGGGACCCCGTGCTAAGCAGGGAGCCTGTTCTGCAGAGAAGGGGGTCAGGCTGCGTCAGCTGCTTTCCGGGGTCTTCAGGCCTCCCAGGAACCCGGGCTCATACAGCCCCTCACCACGTGAGAGCCACTGTGGTCAGCATGCGAGGGGCCGGGGGTCAGGACATCGTGTCTCTGGAGGGGGTGCCGACTTCTCTGCGGGGAGGGGGTGCAGCACGGATGAGATGGGACCCGGGAAGGAGCCAGGTCCCGTGCCGAATCCCACCCCACCCATGCCTGTCCCGCCCCGGGCCGTCAGTTCTGTTCCAGCACGCTGTCCTTGCTCAGGACCCGCGACCGCAGGAGCCCTGACCCCAGGGGAGTCCTCAGCCCAGCTCGCCAGCTGCCCTGCAGGGAAGGGACAGGCCCAGGGTGCAGCGTGGTCCTGACTTCTGAAGGCGTCTGTGCCACATGGGAGGCTCTGCCCCGGCCTCTCAGTGGGGTGTGGAGGGGCTGCAGGGACAGTCCCACCTGTGCTGCCTGCCTCGCCGGGGCCCAGAGCTGTCCCGTCCGGTCCTCAGCCCTTCCTGAGATGCCCTAATGGCATTTTATAAATGCCTTTCCTGCTGCGTCAGCTGGATCGAGGAGGGCGTGTGCACAGATGAGGCCCCAGCAAACTCCCGTGCTGCCAAGGGGCCCCTGGTGTCCCAGCATGAAACACCGCCCGGGTGGTGGCCTGGGGGCAAAGGGCAGGCTGGGTTTCATTCGGTCACTCAGCTCAGCTGGGGGCAGCGTCGGGGCTGGGCCATTCAGATGCCTCAAGGGTGCTGTCTTAGCAAGATTTCCCTGGAAATCTTGTGTCCTGGAGAGGGCTGGATCCCACGGGCTCGGAGAGGCACATGATGCTTTGTCACATTAACAAAAACGAGTACTTTGAGTACCTACTATGTGCCAGGCACGTGACGTTGCATCACTGGGAAACTAACAAAAAGGCCGTTAGTGTCCCCGGGGTCCACCCAGTGCCCCTAACTTACGTAATCTCGGGCACACAAGGGTAACAAAGCTGGGGGGTGGGGGGGCGGTATTGCCTGAAGGTGGCCCCTTTCCAGAGTTCCCCTTTGGGACTCCCGGGGGAGGGGCACGGCGTCGGCATTGTGACCCCAGAGGGTCGTCTGACCTCAGTTGGAGAACCCCTGCTCAGTGTGGAGCCCCCGATCATCACATTGCAGACCTGCTTTATTCCAACGTACGCCCCCTGCGTCTGGCTTCTGAGGGTGCAGGCTGAGGGGATCCTGCCCGGCCCCCCCTGAGCTGGGCAAGTTCCCCCGCCAGCCCCGTCTGGAACCCTCTGGGGTGCTCTGGGCTTTCTTCAGCCCTCCTCGGGGTGCGTCGCCTGCACGCTTGTCTCTCAGGCTGCGTGGTTGCAGGAACCTTGACGAAGTCAGTGCGCCCCCGAACACGTCCCCGGCTGTCTGCAACGGGTAACAGGGAAGCCGGCCTGCGCTGTGACAGCCGCTCCATTTGGACCCGGCACACAGAACGCTCAGCAGAAAACGGTCAGCAGCTGATCGCACCGTTTGTTTTGTTCCGGGACTGAAAGGAACAGACCTGCAGGGACAGCCGTGTCATTTGGGACAAAAACAAGCTGTTGCTGAGACCTTCAAATGCTACCTGATTGTGATTTCCAGGGACTGTTGTGCCCTGGTTCTGTTTGTGAAAGTCCCCGTTTTCTGGATGGAAAACGCGTCTTCCAGCCTGCCTTCCCTGGTGGGGGAGAAAACACACTTTAGACGTGTAGTTTATCGCCACTGTACGGACGGCAGTCAGCAGCTCGGGCCTCGGTGCTGAGAGCTGCAGCCCCCATCCTGCTGCACGATTTCCGTGCGGGGAGTGTCAGGGGCCTCTGGTAGCACAGCCTCTCCCCATCGACTTTACTATTTTGTTCTGTTTCGTTTATGTGTCCTCTCCCAGCTCCCTTGGGCCAACTGCTTCTGAGTGCATGCTCGACTGGGGTCCCCACACAGGGGCAGGGCCGGCTGGGGTCCTGTGGGTCCAGAGTGGCCCCGGTCATGGGATGGCCTCACCTTCCCTTGCGGGTCCTGCCTTTCCGCCCCGGGCCCTGGATGTTCCGCGCGTGAGGGGCTCAGCAGGAGGCTCGCTAAGGCTGGGGCCTGGGCATCGTGGGAGCAGGCTCCGGAGCTGGGACCCAGGGGACCCCTGGGACCCTGGGGATGTGGGGCGGACACAGGGGAGGGGAGGGAGGGGTGGGCTGAGGCTTTCCGGACCTTGCAGAACCCCTCTGTAATGATGGATGGGAGGGGAAGTTTCTGGGGCCTGCTGGGCAGTGGGGAGGGCTGGGGGGCTGTGTTCCAAAGTCAGGCCGGAGATAGCGGGGGCTCCCTTGACTGAATGGCGGCAGACCCAGGGCTCTGTCTGTCTCTGCCCTAGTTCTGGACCACGATTCCCGGTTCTCCAACACCAGCTGCGTGTCCAGTGATTCGGTTCAATTCCGACACTAATTAAGAGTCAGCACAGGCTTTGCAGGTCAAGGGCTCAGCGCCGCAAGGCTGTGTTCCCAACAGATGCTGGTCACAAGTCCCAGGGGCCACCGTTCTTCTGATCTGCCAACCACAGGTTCGGGGCTCCCAAGAGGCTTCCCTGGGTTCGGTGGTTCACAAGATCAAGTCACAGAAGCCACAGAACTGCTTTCCTTACTATTTCTGGTTTCTGGTAAAGGATCGAGTTGCAAACAGCCATACGGAGGGGAGGTGTGGCAGGGGTGAGGGTGGGGGTGGCGCGGGGCATCCCAGCCCTCTCGGGCACACTTCCTGCCAGCACACGATATGCTCGCCAGCGTGGAAGCTCTCAGAACCCTATGGTTGAGGGGATCTTCTGAAGGTTTCATCACGTAGACGTGATTGATCAACTCATTGGCCGTCGTCACATAAACTCAACATCCACCTGTCCTATTTTCTCGCTCCCTGTTGTACCACAGCACGACTTCCAAACAGAGATCGGGGCACCAGTAAGTACGAGAACCGCCTTGCTACCTGGAGCCTGACATCCCCAGAGGACAGTGTGACCAAGAAGGAGCCCAGCAGGGTTGGGTGCCGGGGGTGGGGGGGCTGGGCAGACGCACCCTCATTCCCAGGGGCAGCAGACATCACGAGGGGCAAGGGGTGCCGGGAGGGGGCTTGCAGCCCTGCTGCCCACCCCGGGGGAGCTGGGGTGGGAACGGCTGCCCTTCCTGTCCCATCACAGGGGCCCTCAGAGCTGGGACCAGCCCTCCTGTGGACCGGCCACGTCTTGGCCTCCCCCAGCCCTGGACTGGGCTCTGGGCCGGCCCACACCTGCCCCTTTCTAAAGTGGTGGCTGAGACGCCTAACTTGGAGCACCGCCCAAGGTCTAAAGTCAGGGAGACCGCCTCAAAAAATGCTGCGGTGCCACGTGTTCATCTTCGGTGGCCAGTGATGTCCTGGTCCTGCGTGTGCGTGTATATGCGCGTGTATATGCATGTGTGTGCGTGCGTAGGTGGGGAGGCGCCTCGTTTGTGATGTTCGCCAATTTCCGCAGAGAAAATCCCGCACGTGGCCCGGGTCTAGCTCCCGGCGCGGTGCCGGACCCGAGCTGGGAAGAAGAGTGTGGCAGCGACCGTCTCTGCCGGACGGATACCGCAGACACAGACGACCTGAAGACCCCAGGTGACAGCAGCTCGTGAGACAGCGGGTGATGATTATGCGTATTTATCACTTGGATTTTAATATGACTTTTTTAACCGTCAGTGTATACGTTTTAATTCCTAACAACGGCCACGCCTGACAACCAGACCCCGTTCATTAGTGGACGGCTCCCACAAATGGACACAAGGCAGCCCAAGCCTCCGCGGGGTCTCCCTGGCGGGCCGTGGGCGGCGAACCCCCAGTGCTGGCCTCTGCCCTGAAGGAACCAGGGGGTGGCGGGAGGTGAGGGAGACTGTTTCTCTGGGGCCCCCGGGGGAAATGTGCAAGGGAGTGATGGGGGTGCCTGTGGGGATCCAGCGGCTTTGGGTGCGGCTTAGTACTCAGTTGGGAAATTGTCCTCCGGCGGTCGTGGCTGAGGTCCCACGTACAGTTTGAGTTTTAATATGATGGTAGTAATTTATACCATCCACTACTTATCCCATTAACAGCATTAAAAGGAGCAGAGCACAGACGTAATGGAGGGGAGCCTTAGTTCTTCCATCCACGTGAAGGCACGCGCGCGCGTGTGCGTGTGACCACGCGCGTGCATCTCACGTGGGGCCTCGTGGGCGCGTCAGGCAGAGCCAGAGAAGGCAAAGCTGAATCCTTTTGTGTAGGAATGTGCACAGGTAACCATCCGACGGAGACAGGTAGGCAAGCGGTGGTCAGGACACGCAGCCTGGAGGTCCGTGGGGAGGGAGGGGGGTGTGGCCTGGGGGCTTTGTCACAGGTTGCGGGCGGTGGTTACGAGCCCGCGTGCCTGGCGGGACAACTTCCGCCCGGGTCACGATCTCGCGGTTCGTGGGTTTGACAGGAACCCACGTGTCAGCCTGGAGCCTGCTTCAGATTCTGTCTCCCTCTCTCCCTGCCCCTCCTCTGCTCACACCCTATGTCTCTCGGTCTCTCAAAAATAAAGAAACATTAAAAAAAATTGTGAGACGTACATATATCCACGCATATGTGCAGATACACCCATATGCCTCTATATGTGTGCCCCGTGTCTGTGCACACTCACACTATAAATAATACACTGTCTCTTTTCCATCTCAGTTGGCAAAGGTCTTGCTTCGGGGATCTGCTGGGAGAACCTGTCTGTCCAGTTATGCCAGCCTGTGTCTCGCTGCCTGCTTTGACCCGGAGCCCCGCTGGGCCTGGCAGGCGCTCCCGGGCTAGGACTGGCCCCCCTGCTCCCCTTTCAAAAGGGACCCTACTGCTCCGGGAGGAAGTCAGAGCGGGCTTCTCGGAAGGGGAAGTGGCTTGGCTCAGCGCTGCCGTGTGACTCCCTGGCCGCGGGGTCACCCCAGGGGCCCTGCCAGAGCTCGGAAGCAAGCAAATCTGAGCCGGGCTGCCCAGCCTGAAGGCGGGTCCGAAGTCAAGCAGGTGAAAGGGGACAGGCTGGGAGCTGCTTCGGCAGCTCCCGCCAGGTGGCCCAGAGTGTCCCTCATCCCGGGGAAGGGCCAGCGGGGCTCTGGGAGGAGCACCAGAGACGGAGCACATGTGTCTGCGGCTGCTTCCTAGCAAAGGGCTCTGGGGTGAAGGAAGCCACAGGCTCGTTCCTGTGGGAACAGCGATGTTCTCAAAAGCACGCGTTCACTTTCTAGGCCCGGCCGGGCCCTGTGTCTGGGGCCTCCTGCCCGAGGAGTAAAGATGATTGAGAAGGGCCGGGAGTCCCTGGAAACTCAACAGAAGGCTCAGATCCAGAAATCGCATTAGAGCCCCGAGGGGGACCCCTGGGAGCACCGGGTGGGCGGCCCTGAGCTCTCGGCCCCTGTCCCCTCCCAGCCACTGCGGCACGAGGCAGCACCAGGGACTCCGGTCTATCTGAAGCCACATGTGAACTTGGGTCTGAGGTTTGCGTCTTCCTGACTGTGGTTTCTGCTGCCAGTTTCTCGCAAAGGGCAGTCCGGTGCTGCTCGGACTTTTGTCTTAAAGGCGAAGTGAATCACGCCTTTGTTGTTTGAAGACGTCACGGTATTTACAAGTGCGTTTCTTTAAGAATTTTTTTTGGCTGGTTTACGTCACCTGTGATTCTGAAGGTGAATAATTTTCTGCTATTTCCCCGTCATGTGGGCCAGAGTTTTGTTTGGCTTAGTTTGGCTTCTGGAAGCAGAAGGGAACCGGTTTGTACGGAGTGCTCTCCTGGGGGCTGTGCCCCCATTTCTTTTTCTTTTATTTAATTAAATGTTTATCCGCTTTTGAAAAAGAGTGGGGGGAGAGGCAGAGAGAGGGACACAGAGGCTCCAAAGCAGGCTCCGTACTCAGTGCAGAGAGCCCGACGCAGGGCTCGAACCCACGAACCGTGAGATCACGACCTGATCCAAAGTCGGACACTTGACCAACTGAGCCCCCCGGGTGCCCATTTATGTAAGAATTTCTGTAAAAATAATACAGGATAAATGGTGGTTCTCAATGGATCTTTTACAGAATAATGTGATTTCTTGCTTGATTTGTGGTTACAGGACATATCAGGATCTTGAAAGTGTGTTAAGAGTTCACGGGCCTCGGAGCAGCGTTTCGGCTGCTGTCTCTTCTGACTGTTGAACTTCAAGTACTTTGCACGGAAGAAAAGAGCAGGCAGGTTGCTCCGCGTGGAGTCAGAGAATTGTCAGGGAATGCAACGTGTTGTCCCCAGAAGTGTTATGAGCTGCCTTTCAACCCCACGTTCCCGCGTTATACCTTCAGTCAATATTTGAAGGCCTCCTCGTGTAGATATCAGGACCGGTCAGGGCTCCCCAGCAGCAGGAAACCCGACCCCCCAAATGGACCGTGATAAGCAGGCAGGGCCAAAATAACAAACCGGCTTCCTGGAACATGCTTGCTCAGAACCGTCAGGAGAAGCCCTAGAAACGTCAGCCTGACCTCTGCCTCCTTGCACGCACTGCCTGACCTTCGAAGACTAAACAAATACAGCCTTCCTCCTGGTCGAAGCTCCCTGGTGTCACCAGAGGGCCAACCATGGGTTCTTTTGCAGAGGTGGCTCGCCGTGCCGACCCAGGAGCCCAGGGGTTCTGGCGCGGTGAATCGCCGACTTTCACCTGGGTTTAGCTTCGCCAAAGTAAACTCAAATAGAGGCTTAAACACCTCATAAAAGGTCTCCTTTCCTTATATGGAATTAAAGATACACAGAGGAGGGGAACAACGTAATTGAAAAGACAGGGCCCTCCTGGTGTTCATACTAATAAATAATAGTAACAAAAATAAAGATCGAATGGACAGGCTGTCCTGTCCCCTGCTACAGGTGACACATCCCTGACAACATAGAAGCCAGAGGAGTGGGCGTGTGTCGTGGGGGGGGGGGTGGTGGTGTCCCAGGCGGCAGAGAGAAGCCTCTGACATTTTGACTTTTTTTTTTTTTTTTTTTTTTTTTTTGGTGTTTTGCATCAGCCACGAACCTGGGGGCTACCGTCAGGATCATTTCTCACAGGGTCGTGGCTCGTGAGTCTTTCTGACCCCAAGGCCACTCTGGGTTTTCTGTGTCTCCATCAGGACAGACGAGATGCCGATATCACCCGCTCATAACCTCAGCGCCTTGTGGTCGACGATCTTGGCCCCTACTGCCCTGCCTTTGCCTGCGACACGGACGGAAGAGGCTCCCAGATTCTGTTATAAAAGAAATGCTTTGGGAAAACATGTCCATGAAGAAAGTAATCTGACCAAGATTCCAACAATGGTAGAAAAGAAAAAAAAAATTGGTCTGGCTGCTGAGACCAGCGGACCGTCTGGGCATCACCCACCCCCTGGCCTCTCGCCCGCGCCCTTCACCGCCTGCCTTCCTGTGTGGTGGCACGCTCCTCCCTGGAAGGTGCCGTGGGTGCTAAGCGCCTAAACGCTCAGCCATTTCATCCCGGGGGTGGGGCCCTCCTCTGCCGTGGCCCCCGATGCCAGAGCGAAGCGAGCAGGTGGTCTCCCGGCACGGGACGGGGATGCGGTAACTGCTTGTCCTTGCAATGAACATCGTTGCCATAGAAACCCCGCGGCGAGCCCACCGGGAGCCCGGCCGACGCAGGCAAATGAATGTTCCCCTCTTAGCGCCTGCAGTGGTCTTGCTAGATTGTGCTGGTGTCTTTCCGCCGAAGCGGCGGGCGCTGTAACGAAGCTCGCTGATCACCCTGTCCCCACGCGTCAGACTGACGAGGACCCCTGCGTCTGTCAGCGGGAGCCGGCTGCGCAACGGCACCCACAGCTGCGGCCCCGCTGCGCCTGCCTGCTCAGAACAGGTGTTGTGTTTTAGGACCCAGACCCAGACCCTGGATTTACAGGGGGGCCAGCTGCTTCATTTGGGGTTGGCTGTGTTTCCTCTGGGGAGTGGTGCCCCTCTGGAGACATTGGGGCATCTGAAACCTTACCCGCACCCAAAACATCCTGCCAGCATTTGCCTTTTGCCGGCAAGAAGGATAAGGAAAGGATTTAGGCCACTTGCGTCAGCTTTTGGACCAAAATGTCCAGCAGACCAGGCCAGTGTGTGAACTTCTGGCACGTCAGGAATGCAGGAGCTAAGAATCCAAGTGCCGGATGCATCGGCCAGCAGAGTGGAGTTGGCCCAGCTGCCAGGCCGTGGGGCAGAAACGCACGGCGGCAAGGCGACGCTTGCTTTTGCTGCCCAACTTCGCACGACACGGCGCGTTCGCTTCAAAATATCAGCCGCGAGCCGCGCCGTGCGAATGTACCTCCCAAGAAAAACCCTGTGGGCAGTTTCTATTCTGGGAGGAACTTGTGACGGGCAAAAGCCTCATTCCGTGCTCCTCATCGTGATACTTGAGTCGAGGGGGCGTGTTTGAATAGCAAAAACGCAGCGTTCTACTCATTCTTCCCCGTGCCCACTGGTGGGGCCTCTTGGCAAGACGTGATGCACGCATGCCACTTGGAACACAGCCGACCCTCAGACGGTGGGGTCCCATCTGCGTGGGCCGATGTACACACAGATTCTTTTGGATAAATGCAAGACGGTACTGTAAATGTATTTTCTCCTCCTTACGATTTTCTTCCCGTTTTTCTCCAGTGTATTTTATTTTGAGAACGCAGTGTATGATACCCAGACCATGAAAAATATGCGTTCAACTGTTTTTGTTAGGAGTAAAGCGTTTGGTCGTAGGCTCTCAGTAGTTAAATTCGGGGGGGAGGCAAAAGCAGGCCTGCGTCGGCCAGAGCCACCTTGAGAAAGAGCAAAGCTGGACGTGTCACAGTCCCAGACTTTGAGATACGCTACAGAGCTATAATAATCTAATCCGTGTGGTACCGGCACAAAAATAAGGCCGCGAATCAATGGAACAGAATGGAGGGCCCAGAAACGAACCCACACACTTATGGGAGATTAATCTGTGACAAAGGAGGCAAGAATATCCAGTGGGGAAAAGGCTGTCTCTTCCACAAATGGTGTTGGGAAGGCTGGACAGTTACGTGCGAAGTAGTGGAACTGGACCACTTTCCTGCACCCTCCCCCCAAAATAAAGTCAAAATGCACTGAGGACCTAAATAGGAGACCCGCAACCATAAAGTTCCTCAAAGAAAGGCATAGGCGAAAATCTCTTAGACATTGGCTTCAGCGTCATATCTGTGGGTGTGGCTCCCGAGGCATAGGCAACAAATGATCTATTCCGGGAGGAGGGGGAGGGGGATGAAGGGGAGGGGGGAGGAGAGGGAGGAGGGGGAGGAGGGGAAGGAAGAGGAGGAAGAGGGAGGGGGAGGAGGAGGAAGGGGAGGGGGAGGAGGAGGGAGAGGGGGAGGGGGTGAGGAAAGAGAAGGCTAAGAAGAAAAAGAGGAAGAGGAGGAAGGAGAGGAGGAGGGGAAGAAGGAGGGGGGAGGGGGAGGGGAGGGGGAGGAGGGGGAAATAGGGCAAAGAACCCAAGCAGCTCGCTCAGCAGCAGTGAAGGGCAGAGCTGCAACTGGACTATTTCCTTGAATGAGCTGTTCTGGGAATGAGCCCTTCTCTGAAGATGATTCTCGAGAAGTGTCACAAATATGCCAGCTGCTATCAAATTGCAGAATCAAGTGCATTTCTTTCAAAGGATCGTGCAGATACGACACAGGCCAGAACGTAGGAGGAAGATTGTCCTTGACCACGGCTCACTTTGCCCGTTGGTTTCAGAATAAGGAAAGAGGGGCGTGTCCCCACGGCTCCCGTGGCCAGAAGCCATGGGGAGGATCTGGGAACCCTGTCTCCCCGTGGGGCTGAGAGGGGCGTTTGGTGGCTGCACCTCCCGCTGTACAGACTGCCTGGGGACGAATATCGCCGTTGAACGACAGCTTTACCTTGGGGGGATTAACATCCAAAGCGTTGCTTCCACACCTGCGAAATGGCGGTGGCCACGGTACCTGCCCACGGGCCTCCGATGAGACTTGTCCACAGGGCGTGCTCAGCCCCGATGCTGACCCTTCATACGTATTTAGGAGCTATTACGAATTTTGTACCTGGTCATGGTTCCATTTCCCCATGCTTTCCGCAAAGGTTAGGAATGATACTCGAAGGGAGAGGGTTTTGATAGTCTCGCTGATGAACATTTAGATTCTCTAACTAGAAAACAAAAGCGCACGTGAACACGAACTTCTAGATTCATTTCAGATGTCCCAATTCCATGTTGACATCCATCGCCGGGTAAACTCCCGGTTCCCTCCCCAGGTACCTAAGACGTGGTTCTCAGGTATCAGAATGATGGGGGCACCTGGGCTCACTTCCCTGGAAACCGAACCTGGAACAAGTGTCTCAGTGTTTCTGACGCTTACGGAGAGCCCGGCTTTTTGTTCCTCCCGTCTCTGCCCCCTGCCCTCGCTTCCCTCGGGCTGTGCTTACGTTGTTTATTTGTAGTTTATTCTCGCCGGAGATGCTGCGGGTAAGCCATCCTGAATCTTTTTCTGGGGGCGGGGAGGGCTCGCTGGGAGCCATGCACGCGGGGCTCACACATGCCGCTGCACCCCGCTGGTGGGCCTGTGGGGCTGCAGCTGTTAGATCTTGGAGCTTCGGTGATTCCAGAAGGTTTTTCTCCACCACCTGCTTGGATGACATCACACCGGAGTTACGGAGCAGTGTGCTTGCCTCACGGCCCACAGGGGATTTGCGATCTGTCTTCAGAGTTAGGCCCCGTTGACTCTCCTGTGGTTCCTGGGTCTCTGGTTCTACGTGTGTCCCTGGACGAGCACATCCGGGCCAGATGCCATCATGACTTCTGCCATGGGTGTCCACCGGTCCGGCCAGGGCAGAGAGCCCCAGGGGCCACCATGCTGGCTGGCCGTGGAGAATCCCTAGGCCCTGTCTTCCCTCCCTCCTTGCGAAGTCTTTCCTCCCAGGTTCCGGCGTCACTCGGTTCAAAAATCTTTAACGACTCCCTTTGGCCACAGAGTTAAGTGTTAATGTAATACAAACCCACTTGGCTCTTTGGAACCATGGGGGGCTCCGGCCTCATAATCACTACGCTGTTCACATTCCTGGTGGGCCCGACGCCCCCTTTCTTGATCATTCCCCCCTCTGCTCCTACTCACTTGTAACCTGTGAGTGTGCAGGTGGACGTTCAACACCATCGTTTAGGACCCTGGCTTGGGGTCGTTGCTGAAGTCGTTAGCTTTTCGGAGCTGCCAGCTTCCAGAGGCTTCCAGAGCACAGTCACTTCTTGCAATGCCTTGGGGCTCCCTTTACCTCAGGAGGGACCCTCCCAGAACCAGCCCCAAGGTTTCGAGGATGCTTCTGTGTCAACGGCAGGCCTCTGTCCCCACCTTGTCCACATCCGTCACGAGTCTCCACGCTCCTCGTGCAGAAGGAACTGTTTAAACAACGCTCAGATTTACTTGTGTGGACATTTTTCTCATCTATCGATATCAACCCAGGCACAGATGGGACCGGATTTCTTGCCTAAACAAGTTCGTCACATAGGAACCAACCTTTCCCTGGAGATGAGATGTTGGAATTGACTTGGCTTCTTCCAGAGGCCACCAGATGGGAAACGGATCTGGAAGGTGTCCCATGGAGGGACAGCCCTTGGCTTCTCCCCTGGGGGACTGGTGCGTGATCCGGGAGGGTTGGAAAGGGTGGGCTGGTGAACACGGTGGTGTGGAGTCGAGCACCACAGCTGGAGCGCCGAGGAGACCGTCGGGTTGGGCGTGAGCGGCTGTCACAGGCACAGCTGTGCTCAGTCCGAGGGTCAGCAGAGAAGGAACAGCGACAGCTCCCGCCAGGTGGGCACCCATGACCCCACCTCCCTGAAGCTCACCTCCCTCCGTGAGCAAAGCAGGTGCCGTGTGTCGCTTCACAAAACACATTTGAAGAGAGCTGCTGCTCAAATTTCCCCCCTACCTTTTATTATACACATTTTCAAATATGCCAAAAGTTGAAATAGTTCCACAGCACACACCCATCTCCCCGCAACCAAACCGACATTCGGCCCTACGGTGGTGGCTTTGTCACAAGCCTGCCCTGCCCTCTGTCCACAGTTTGACGCAGACATGAGTTAGTCTGTTTTCAGTCATGGTATTTGATTCATTTTAAAATTTCAAAAGTAATTTAAAAAGGGCATGGGATCTTATTATTATCAAAAGGGCACACATTGAAACAAAATGAAGCTGAAGGCTGAGAGGGGCCATCCTTACAGAAGACAGGGTGACCGAAGAAACACCACGGTGGTGGCCACTCTGAGCTACACAAGTCTGCAGGTCAGCAGGTCAGCAGAGCCTTGGGCCATGTGCTGGGGGGTTGTGGTGGACCAGACAGGGGAGAGCGGGGGAGAAAAGGCATGAGGCCCAGAGACAGAAATGCAAGCTGGAAACCAGGTTGGTGGTCCCCTGGGGGTTTCTCCCTGAAGGGAGTGGACAGACAATGCACGGCTGGCTTGGGGAGGCATGAGAAAGAGAGCCTTGTACCATACGAGGGGCCAAGGTAAGCAAAGGACTAGGAGGAGCCCAGGTGCTCTGGACTGGCCATCCAGTCCCTGTCAACCCCCACAGTCCACGAGCCAGCTCCCGGTGACACACGTGGGCCCTGCGCATGGGGGGAGTGGATGCTTTACTGTGTGGTGATGAGCTGGGTCTGGGGTGACAGCATGACCTGTTAGTGGCATAGGGCACATTCATTCATCGACCCATCCATCCATCCACCCACCCATCCACTTGTCCATCCATCTATCCATCCATCCATCCATCCGCCATCCACCCACCCACCCATCTGCTTGTCCATCCATCCGTCCATCCGTCCACCTGTCCATCCATCCATCCACTTGTCCATCCATCCACATATCCATCCATCCATCCATCCATCCATCCATCCATCCACTCATCCATCCCCCATCCACCCACCCATCCACCACCCACCCATCCATCCACCCATCCATTTGTCCATCCATCCGTCCATCTGTCCACCTGTCCATCGGTCCATCCACCCACCCATCTATCCATCCATCCACCCATCCACTTGTCCATCCATCCGTCCATCCGTCTACCTGTCCATCCACCATCCACCATCCACCCACCCACCCATCCATCCATCCGTCCATCTGTCCACCTGTCCATCGGTCCATCCACCCACCCATCTATCCATCCATCCACCCATCCACTTGTCCATCCATCCGTCCATCCGTCTACCTGTCCATCCACCATCCACCATCCACCCACCCACCCATCCATCCACCCATCCGCTTGTGCATCCATCTGTCCATCTGTCCACCTGTCCATCCACCCACCCGTCCATCCATCCATCCATTTGTCCATCTATCTATCTATCCATTCATCCATCCATCCATCCATCCATCCATCTGTCTGTCCATCCATCACAGACACCTTGTCACAAGGCAAAGTTCTGATAAATGACTATATACTGTGAGATTATGTTATCAACTCATGGCCTTAGATACTCTTACTTTTCTTCTTTACTTTGTTTTGAGGTCTTAAGATGAAACATCCTGTGGGTGTCTTTCCCAGAAGCGAGCAGGGGAAGAAGAGGTGAGCTCTCATCCCGTGCAAAAGCCAGGGATGGAGAAGAAGACTGGGGTCACCCTGAATGTGGTTGGGGGAGTTTTGTGTGTCCCCATCTCATGTTGCCATAAAGCACTCCAAGCTGGCAGACGTCATTCCTTGTATCTAATTGTGACTAAATCAACATTTGTTCCCTAAACAAACGATGCTTCCAGAATACATAAAGTTGCTTTGTGTGTGGCCATTATTAAAGTACCATGAAAACTTGCCTTTGTTGTCTTGGATGTGCAAAGCCAATATAGCTTATTTTTTTAGTAACATATTGGGAGGTCCTTATGGGATCCTACCTCAGTGGGTAAAGGGGAGATGGGTTCTTTTTAAAGTTTATTTATTTATTTTGAGAGGGAGACTAGGGGAGGGGCAGAGAGAGGAGAGAGAGAATCCCAAGGAAGAGAAAGAAAAGTCAGCATGGAGCCTGACGTGGGCCTCGATCCCACATCCTAGGATCGTGACCTGAGCCAAAATCAAGGGTTGGGCACTTAACCGACAGAGCCTCCGAGGTGCCCCGGGGAGATGGGTGTTAATCATCGTGCTCAGGTTGCCCAGAAGAAAACTCAGAAGCAAGGAGGGGAGAGCAGATAGTTTATTTGAGAAGTGATCCAGGAAGGTGGGAAAGGCAGGCGCCAGGGGACCGTGTGCTGCCAACACCTTAAACTTCATGGGTCCTAGAGCTCAGCCCCATCGGGAGCTCTGCTCCAGCTACCCCTCCTGGCCTTGAAGGGGGCTGGGGGGTAAATTCAAGGACATGCCCGCCCCGCTGAGTGCCGCGGACACTTCCTGCCCCCTCCACGCAGGAGGGGACGCGAGCAGAATGCTGACAAAGCCTACCGCACTGGCACATTACGATGCAAGTTCACAATACCAGCATCCCGTTAGATAAGCTAGGCCGTGTTGACGAAGGTCTTTTTGAGAAAGTGCGTCTGGATTTCTGCTCTTTTCCCTTCTTCTCTCCGATATGACAGCGAGGCAGGTACATTTTTGAGGGCTCCTGCTAAGGGAGACAGGGCATTGGATCTGGTGCCCTTGAAATCCCGCCTGGTTTCTCCTTCTCATGTGGCTTGTCTGTGGACGCTGGTCCACACCTCCCGCTGCTGTCCTCGGTTCCAGCCTTTTGTGCTGCCCCCTCCCCCTCCCCCCAGGCCCTGACATCCCAGAACATCGCTGGCTGGTCTCTGGGGTCCACCGTGCTTGACTGCATCCCTTCTCTGGGACACACGGGAACCTCTGGACGCTTTGGGGACACACAGGAAGAGGCAGGGACACTGCATCAGGCTGGTTCATCTCTGCATCATCATCCACCAAAGCGCCTCTGTTTCACTGCTTCACCGGTGCACAGTGCTGGGGTTCTAAGTGGGGGACGTGTCCTGGGTCTGTGCTTTCTCTTTCCACCACCTAGCCTGCCTCCTCATGTCCCTGAGGGCCTGGGGAGAATGATGGAACTCATTTGCCTCTCTGCCCACGTCCTCCCTCTCTTTCTCTCTCTCTCTCTCTCTCTCTCTCTCTCTCTCTCTCTCTCTCTTTACAGGAACCTGGAACGATGGAGGTTGCTTTATATCCTGTTCTCTCCAGCCCCGGCTAATGCTAAACCCGAAGGGTGCATTGCCAAGGTCAGACTCTCAACGGAAACTTAAAAGAAAAAAAAAAAGAGCATCCTTGGCTTACAAAACGAGTGCTTTGCTGCAAATCCTTTTCTGGATGCCGAGCGTAAGATCGAACCGTTCTTCCTATTTGTCTAGTGGCAGACCTGACTATCTTGAAGCAAATGAATGCCTCCGCCAGAGAAAGACCCGGTCAGTACAAACCGATGAGGGCAAGACACTGACATCAATATATTTCAGCAGCATTATTCCCGTTTCATTTCGCATCTAATTTTTATTTTTTTATTTTTTAGTGTTTGTTGTTGAGAGGGGGCGAGGGGCAGAGAGAGAGGGAGACACAGACTCCGAAGCAGGCTCCAGGCTCCGAGCTGTCAGCACAGAGCCCGACACGGGGTCGAACCCACAAACGGTGAGATCATGGCCTGAGTTGTTGTTGTTGTTGTTGTTGTTGTTGTTGTTTGTAAGTGCAAGACCATGGTCAGAAAATAAATTCCATCAACCTGGCTGATTCTGTCTTCCATTTTCTCCAGGCGTCACTTGCCCTTTCTATATTTTCAGTTTGGAAAGTCGATGGCAGTCAGAACGCTGGTCTCCTCGAGGAAGAGAAAACCAAGTCGAGCTGGTCTGTCCCAGCTCCAGTAACGCAGTTGTGGCCCCTCCACGGAACCACAGGACACGCTTCTCTCTGTCTCTGTCTTGGCCATCAGCAGCCTCCCTCGGGGCCGGCGTGGCTCTGGTCCTTCCAGGCACCACATCCAGACACGGCAACTTCCAGAGGGAGAGGGGGACGTTGTCCCGCGGCACCTCCCCCTCAAGCGTGAGGGGTGTGCCGTGGACCCTGGGGTGTGCACCCGGGCACTTCTTTTCAGGAGGGGAACCTCACTTTCCAGCTGCCCGGAGTGTTGACTGGTGAGGTCTCACCGCCCAGGCCCTCCCCAGGGATCGCACTTGTCCGAGGGGGGCCCCGTTTCTCGACAGCCTGCCCCTCCTTGGGTCCGAGCCCTGGGACGCCCCATCCGCAGTGACTGGCCCAGCTCCTCACGGGATAGGCTGGCATCTGTGCTTCCCGCCCTGCCCGATCTTGTTTTCCTCTCTCCTCCGAGGATTGCGTACTTGGGAGCACTCCCCGATAAACCTCTTGTGCACAAAACTCGGTTTCGGAATCTCCCTCCCACGGAACTCACTCGGAAAGAATTCGCACGAGGAGCCGTCCTGAGAAGCTGATTTACAACACCGTTCGGGGCAGAGACCCCCTGGCCCCCAGCTGGCCACGAGGACCCACCCGTGGCACTGGCCCTTGCTGGTCTGTGGCAGTGCGGGTGGGAGAAGTGTTACCAGTGACAAAGTAGAACAGAGGAACCAGGGGAGAGAGTGCAGGGCAGCTCGCCTCTCCCGTCCTCCTGGCCGCCAGACCAGTGACGGGGGTCAGGCACAGGTCACGCATGAGCCTGATGGAATCAGCCGCCACCAACCCAGGCTGACACGGCTTCTGTCGCCGCAGAAACCAGCCTGATGCTTGAACACGGCGTATCCCTCAGACGAACGTGCCGCTTGGTGGCGAGTTCATTACGTTGGATCCCTTCCACCCTCGAAGGGGACAAACTCATCTTGACTGAAATGGACTTCTATTCTAGTTAAAGGTTTGACTTCCTCGTCTGTGAAGCCTCAGCTTCGGATGCCTTACCGAAAAGTCTCAGACCGAGGGGCCCTCTTGACAACAGACGAGGTGCCTTGGCGGTGGGCACACGAGCGTGGCAAGGCTTGGCACTCGCCACATCACCGGGAGCAGATGGCCCGATGGAACCGTCACAAAGGCTCGGGAAGGCCCAGCAGCGGTACCAGCTTGGACATGACGCCCTGCAGGGATGGGGCACCACCCTCCAGGACGCATAATCGGTGCGCGGCGCTGGGTCCCCGGTGGTTGGAGCACGTGTCTGGGAACCAAGGGGGATAGCAAGCACGCACCTGTTCGCCATGAGTCCCATGGCCCACCTGGGGAGTAGTCTGGGTTTCTGTTCCCAGCACCTTCAGGTTGTGTGGTTCTGGGCATCGTATTCCCAGAGGAGAGGTGTCCACCTGGGGTCATAGCACCCCGGCAGGGTCGCTGGCCCTGACCGTCAGGAGGTAGGCTGCTTCATGCAGGGAGGCGGGCAGAAGCAAGGTGTGTACCCGGGGCATCCCCTGGGGCGCCACTGGGTGCTGCCTCACCTAACTTTGATGGCAGGTAGACAGACGTGGCACCCGTGGCCCGAGCAGGTCTTGGCGGGAGAAGCTCAAACCCTCAGGGAAGCGGGTCTGGGTCACTGCAGACTGGCAGAGGCGGCAGCCGGGAGCGGGGGCGGGGGTCTCGGATAGCTCGTGGAGGAGGGAGATTTAAGTATCGGTTGTGGCTGGGAGGCAAGTCGCAGTGTCTGGACTACGGCACCTCCCGCCAATTTTCTTGGGGCATTTTCCCCAGGAGGGAGACAAGCCGGAGAACACGGGAGTCCCGGCTCCCGGGTGGGTGGGTTACTACATGAGCTAGTGATCTGAGCCGTGCCGGGCACAGTGTCGTAGACGGTCGTGGGCGTCCCGACGCCCCCCCGTGACCGAGGCTCTCCTTCTGTGCTGCCTGTGGCTCACCGCCCAGAAAGGGGTCACGAAGCCGGTGGCGCCGCTCCCCGGGGACAGCCCACAGCAGTGACCAGGTGGCCTCCGAGGGCTCACCTCAGTCACACAGAGCCCCTGGGGTTGCCTGAGGTCTGTGTGAGGACTGCACCCCAGCCGAACTCCCCGGGGCCAGTTCTGACTCCCTCACTTTCTCGTAGTTGCTGTTCCCAAGAACGCTCCTCGATAAATCACCTGCACACGAGCCTCCCTCCCTGAGTTCTTTTCCAGGGAACCCGCCGAAGCCATAACTCGTGCTCGGAAATGTCCCCAAGGCAACACTTCTCCAGTCTGACTGGATAGAATTGAGTGTTGCACCTGTGCAACCAATCATTTGGGGGTGGGAGGGATGTCGGGGACAACCAAATGGCCACTCTCCGTGGGATGTCGGGAGTTGGTGACTGGCATGTAGACCTCCCAGAGATGCCCCCAGAGCTGCGTCTGCACAGAGATGGGCAGGATGGGGTGCTTGTGGCACGGAGCCTGCGGGCTGGCACCTGCTTCCCGGAGGGACAGAGCAGCAGCTGCTGTGGTCAGCGTGTGACACAAGGCTCGCTGGCCTGGCCCCATTTCGGAAGCCCCAAAACACGTGCGGGGGGATGTTGGCATTTCTAAGGGCTATCGTCACCCTCTGTAAAAATTAACCTCAAATCTCCGGTGCTTTCTTTTGTGAAGGACTTCCATTACGTTTAATTCGAAAAGTCCCAGGCAAACCCCGGGCTCGGGGCTCCTTCTGAATGAGAACTTGACTCTCGCGTTAGGATTCTAAGGGCACGGAGCGGGCAGTACTGCGTGTACCCTGGGACTCGAGTTCGAAGGATGTAATAACAGTTGTAGGAAAATAAAGCAAGGGATCTGCGGCCAAGTACATTCGGAAATGGCGTGGCTGACAAGGGAGAGAGTCTCTCTTTTCCACGGGCTCTCGTCGATACCTGTCCCACACAGCCCTGGGTGGGGGGCGGGGGCTGCCGGTGACCTCAGGGCACCTCTGGTGGCCACGGCGGTGTTCTCTTTTTGCAAGTTTGCAAGTGCTTATCAGCAACTCCCGGCGTGCAGCCTGGTGCGGGCTGCTCGGACCATTCTCTCTGTGGTGCACAACACGATTGAGTTTTGTACCCCCGGTGTGAGCAGGAGAACCCCGGAGTAACAGAAACCCCCACCGGGTACTTCCTGCCAGACGGTGGGTTTGCAGCTCTCCTGCTGCCTTCCCTTTCCCAGCCTGGGATCCGAATCAAAGGATCCTTCGTTCAGCTCCATGCCCACCGGTGTTCTCTCCCAGAGCCAAGGAGAAATGTGGCTGAGTCGCAGCCGGCATGAGAAACTCCTGCTGACTCAGTTTGAGTTACCTCCGTGAACGGGGCTCTCACTTCTCGCCAGGATACGCTGCCCGGAATGCCTGCCAGAGCCTCTATTTTAGGTTTGTCTTGTTTTTGTCTCTTGGCAGTGTATTCAATCAGGATATTCGTAGGAATGGCGAGTGCTTAAGAAAATCAACAACGGGTGTCTTGAAAAATTCTTAAAGATCCAGTAGTTTAACTCGACACGCAGACCCCCACCGACGAGAAGCGCGTTCTCAACCGTGCGTATTATTATAACTGGATGCAATGAAGCCTGAGTTATATTAGGTACGGTTTTCTGGAGGCTCTGAGTCTTCTGATTCCCTTCTGGCATTTTCGGTCCCCTCTTGCGCCTCTGTGAACTGTTGCAAGTTTCAACGACTTCGGGCAAGGGCGTGGGGTACAGGAGCATCAGAGCCGCCGTCCCGTAGTAGGGTTTGAGGATGGCCATCGGGAGGGACGGCAGAACAGGCCGTCGTGGGCGGCGTGTGCAAAGGGAGGCCCGGGAAACGGAGCTACCTCGGAGGAAGACACAAATGCAGTTTGCTAACAAGGCTCCTCCTCGCACCCCTAAGCAGGTCGCGGAAATAGCCCCCAAGTGCAAACAAGGCTACAAGGTTGGTTCTAGATGTCTCGTGACCTGAGAACGCCCCGTGTTGCCCAATGCGCTACTCGTCCTCTCGGATCTGGTCCCAGGATGTTATTTCGAGCGAGGTCTTGTAACTGCTGGCTTGCAGGGGGGGCTCTAGCGTGTCCCCGGTGCCCCCAGTTTTGCACCTGCCGGGGAGTGCCGATCGAAGCCCGTTTCCGAGGCGCACGGGGAGGGAAACCGAAGGAGCTGCTTCCTTTCTCTTGCTCATGCACAGTGGCTGGCACACAGCGGGAGTCACACGGCGAGGTGTCAGCGTGCTGAGGCCCAGCAGAACTGGTACTGACAAACAAACAAGAGCCACACGCAGGGAAAGCACAGAATGTCTCTGGGCATCCTCTCCCACAAAAATACAGTCCTGCTGGAAGTGGTCACGAAGCTAAGGTGAATGTTTTCGAGGAGACAGACACGAAGGCCTTCCCAGTGTCAGTGAACGAGCTGGGGACACGGGGCCTGGATGACCAGGTACTGAGAGCCCCAGGGCTCGGTGCTGGGAAGCATGAGCAGACAATCCCTGCAATCCCCCCCCCACGCCAAGAGGTCACCTACAGGAAGAGGGAGACTGGAGTCGTGTCCACAAACCACACTCTAACCTGGATCTACAGAAGGCCATGAGTTCGTCTGAAGATTACTTCCCCATATGTTTTCTTCCTACTACTTTTTGCAAGTGTAAAAGATGGTTCCAGAATAAAAAAAAAATCCAGTGGACAATCTACAGAATCCCACAGTATCCTAAAATTTTACCAAACAACAGATATGTGCCTACTTGGCCTTGAGCCCTAGGGGTAAATTGTGCATGCGAGGTCACCTTCTAGACGAAGGTGTCCATCATTAGGTAGTGTCAGAGCGGTGCCCCTGGCCCGTGCCTACGTGTGTGGACAGAATGTTTGCACGCCCCCATCCATACGTGAAAGCCCAACCCCCAAGTTAAATGCAGCCACAAGGGTGGGGTCTTGATCCAATAGGATTAGTGTCCTTACACAAAGAGAAACCAGAGAACTCTCTCTCTCTCTGTCTCCATGCTCACAAGAGAGGTCATGTGAGCACCTCGCGGCAGCCACCTATGAGCCCAAGGAATGAAACGTACCTTCCAGCCTCCGGAACCATAAGAAGCCAATCTCTGCCGTGGAAGCTGCCCGGTCTTACCGCCCGGTGGTATTTTGTCATGTGGGCGGGACGGACTAATGCAAGCATATCTCGCACCACCCACATGGTGCCTGGAGTGCTAACAGTGAATATACGGACTCTGATCATAGATTTGTCGTTTAGCAATTGCTTGCTATGTGCTTGACATTGTTGGTCACCTTGGCCTTTACTTATTGCCCCTTGTGTTATGGTGTTGTTCCTTCCCTTTTATTCTTTTTTTTAATTAAAATTTTTTTCAATGTTTATTTATTTTTGAGAGAGAGAGAGAGAGAGGCAGAGAGAGAGGGAGACACAGAATCCGAAGCGGGCTCCAGGCTCTGAGCCGTCAGCACAGAGCCTGACGTGGGGCTCGAACTCATCAACTATGACATCATGACCTGAGCCAGAGTCAGGCTCTTAACTGACCGAGCCACCCGGGCGCCCCAGTTTCCCTCCCTTTCCTTGGTGAGTTCTGGGCCATAATGGTAGGTAGCCTTGGGTGTCGCCATGAGGACACGTGTGGTGTCAGGCGGGCTGACGTACTGTCACTGAGGAAGGCCCCCAGTAGAACCTGGCTACTTGCTTGGTTTTCTCTGCTTCACTCTCTTGGGATTCGCCCAACTTGGATGGGTTGTATTTCTGCTTCATTGCATACTGGGGGCACGTAGAACCTTTGGGTAAAAGCTGATCACCTGTCTCCTGGGTTTGCACATTAACCACCGCGCATTTGGAGGCGGCCCATCCCAATGGCGAACTGTGCCGTGGGGGCACTCGTGTCACAGGAGTTGAAGGAACAGAAGGAAGGAAGTCCCATCTGGAGAGCTGACTTCCAGTGATACCACTTTTTCCCATACCCACCTCGTTTGAGCCTAGGAGATTCTAGAACCGTCTACCTTGAGGAAGTGATACCTTGCCTCACTCACTACCTGCTTACATCCCAATGGGAAGCTGAGCGGTAGCTGGAAACAGGATATGCTGCCGCATGTCCATTGCCATGGGGACTGTATTTCTCCCCCCGTGGTCACAGGTGGCCTATTTTGCACTGCCGTGTGGTTGACCCTACAGGACTGCTTGTTATGGGGCAGCATGGTCGTACCCATCGCATTTCTCCACACGAGATGCAAATTCTCCTGGGCAGACACCAGTGCCGCCAGAAAACTTTTCAGGTGTGGCTTGAACTTCAAAGTGGAGTCAATTTGCAGAAGGAGCCCTTAATCTGTGAACACAAGCCACTAATTTCCCCCTTCTTTTCTAAACACAGTCCCAGGGAGGGTGTGATTACCGGGCAGACACCAGTGCGGGTCGGCACCACTTTGCTGAAGAAGCCGAGTCTGATGGGTAGACCTATCAGCCATCGGTGGTGCTAAAATTAGACTAAGAAGATCGGTGCTCCATTCTAGAATCAGTGACTAATCTGTTTATTATGTTGGGCCAGCAATTGAACAAGTAGTTTTTTCTCTCTTGATCTGCATCTAGATAAGAGCAGGAGAATTAGACCGGCCTCAGACATTGGGTCTAGAACAGGTTCAAGAACGAGGGCTCTCAAATCTATTGCCACCAATAGAAATTTGTCACCTGTAGCTTCAGGTACAGTTAATATATTTTATTAATGTATTTATTATGTTTATTTATTAAAATACATTTATTATGTTAATACGCTAATATACTTTCTCCGTTCCTATGTCATCTGCCACTTCTCCCTTCAGTCTTATCTTCTCCCATCCTGCTCTCCCTCGTTCCTTTCCTTTAATCAATCAGTACATCTGTTTTTTAAATGTTTGTTTATTTTTGAGAGGGGGGAGGGGCAGAGAGAGAGGGAGACACAGAATCCCAAGCAGGCTCCAGGCTCTGAGCTGTCAGCACAGAGCCGGCTGCGGGGCTTGAACTCTTGAACGGGGAGATCATGACCTGAGCTGAGGTCAGGAGCTTCACGGACTGGCCCCCCGGGTGCCCTTCCATCAACACATCTCATGTGCCAGTTCCGTGCTGGCCTCACGCAAACATGGAAGCTCACGTTGTCTTCCTGGCTGGGCTCCTTGCCTTGTCGGGGCATCTCCACTCGACACATGAACGCTGCTAGAGGCTGGGATGGAAGTTTGGGCAAGGGGCTGAGGAAGCACAGCTGAAGGCCAGTGGGTGCAGGACTCACGAGTGTCGGTGGGCTTGCTCCGGAGGGGTGCTGAGTGCGTTCGCGAAGGCTGCCGAGGACCGGCCGGCCGAAGGGCCAGGAGGGGTCAGGGTGCTCCAAGACCGAGGAACGGCACACACAGAGACGCGGACCAGGACACGGCGTGTTTGGGACACACAGTGGCTCCTGGCAATGGAGCTTGGGGCCCAGTTGGATGTGGAGGAAGGGGGGCTGCAGACACGGGCAGAAGTCAAGACCTGAAGGGCCTGAATGCTGCCACCATGAAGTCTGGACTTTGTTGCAGCGGGAGCCTGGGAAGGACTTGAGAGGAGGAGGGGATGGCCGCTGCTATGCTTGGAGATATGGTCGGAGACGTGGTTGGTGACGTGGTCGGAGACGTGGTTGGTGATGTGGTCGGAGACGTGGTCAGAGACATGGTCGGTGGTGTGGTCGGAGACGTGGTCAGTGATGTGGTCGGAGACGTGGTCAGTGACGTGGTCGGAGACGTGGTCGGTGATGTGGTCGGAGACGTGGTCGGTGACGTGGTCAGAGACGTGGTCAGAGACGTGGTCGGTGATGTGGTCGGAGATGTGGTCGGTGATGTGGTCAGAGACGTGGTCGGAGACGTGGTCAGTGATGTGGTCAGAGACGTGGTCGGAGACGTGGTCAGTGATGTGGTCGGAGACGTGGTCAGTGATGTGGTCGGAGACGTGGTCGGAGACGTGGTCAGAGACATGGTCGGAGACGTGGTCGGTGATGTGGTCGGAGACGTGGTCGGAGAAGTAAGCGTTCCAGGAAACCTGCCAGGAGGTTACTGCTCAGTCCCGACAGGAGACCAGGGTGTCAGCAGCCAAGCAGCTCTGGTAGAAGATATTTCACACGTAGAATCCACTGACCTTCAGACCAAATGGGCCAAGAGAGGGAGGAGGACTCTGTGATCCTTTGAGCACCTACGGAGGTTTCTTGCTAAGGAGCAGACAGCTCACACGGAGCGGTTTTCAAAGCCATGACACAGCCCCAGTTCCACCCAACGTCTTCCTCGCTGGACTCCCCAGGAGTCTGGAGGGCCAACGTCAGTATTTCATGTCTGCACACACCTAAAATAAAAACCTCCCTCGCGGCGATCAGACCCTCAGAGGAGGCGATGGGGCCACTGCAGGTGGATGGACACCGGCGGCCGGTCCACCTTGTACGTGACCTGGGTCCCGCACGCCTTCTCCCTGTGTTCCGCAGGATGGGACTCTGCCCCCCAGCGCAAAGCACGGATGCAGAGACTTGGAAACACCATGTGGTCTAGACACACAAGAGAACACGGGCCCACGAGACCGTCCAAAGTCTGGAAACAGCAAGGCGAGGGTTGAACACATCGATCAGAGGTTCCTCCGGTCCATCAGAGGCCCCAAGTGGCGATGGTCTGCTCCGGACGAACGGTCGGAAACGTGGCCTTTGCCCTTTGGATCACCTGAAGGACGAGCAGAATTGCCTAGAGAAGAAGTGTCCTCCCGGCTGCCCCGGTCTGCGAGGGCCGCATTCAGCCCCCCAGCGGGGAGGGAGCGGGACTCTGGGCCACTGGCTGGTGTGCATGTTGAGACGCAGAGGGCGGCAAATTCGTTTGCCGCGAGCCCCGGGAGAGCGGCAGTGGGGGCGGGGCGGGGCTGATGACCCTCCCTTCCAGTCTTTCGGCCTCAAGTGTCCAGCAGTGGGTCCCGCTGCTTTCCTCGGCCACGTCTGCAACTTGCCCAGGCCGTCCACCCACGCTCATGGCCCATCCGTTCCTTTCACGGCAGCGTCCGGCCACACGCCACAACCTCCCCTCGCTTAGCGACTCTCCGTGGCATCTGTCTGGAGGCCGAGTCAGTCCGGCGTGAGGCTGGCAGACTCGAGAGGGAGCGGCTGACCCTACAGAGGGCCACTCTGGGGCAGGCATCCCCACCTCAGGCTCTCCTGGTCCCATACTGGTGAGCAGAAGTCGGGAGAAGGCAGTTTGGGGGTCCAGAAAGTCCTGAAGGATTTGCAAATGAAGCAGGTGCATCCTGAGAGGCGGGAGCTTCCGTATTCTGCAAATCACACATTTTTCGTTCATCTGCATGTGTGCTGAGGGCTCCCACCGTGAATACAAGGGGGCCCGAAGGCCCCTGGTCTCCCTCACACACACGGTGTGCTCAGAAAGACCTCTCTGGTGTGGGTGGAAGAAGGACTTGACGCTTAGTGAGTTTTTCAAGTTTCCCTGCTGGAATTAAGTTAACGCAGCAGAACTATATATAAGACATTTGCATATGTGTGTATACGCATGTATAAACATCTGTATATCTCTATATGTATACATAGGCGTGTGTTGCTTGAAAAATTTTTAAGAAAGCATTTCGGGAAGAAATTGGCGAGGAAACCCAGCACCTGCCTCTGGCAGGGTGGGAAGACAGGTGACTGTCGCCGGTGTCCCCCGGGTCGATGAGTGCCCTGCAGGCCTGTGCTCAGCCACCAGGGCTGGCCCCAGTGGTAGTCTCTCCTCCACAGGCTCTGAGCTCCAGGGATGGGGATGGGGATTGCTGGAGGGTGATGGGGCAGGGGGAATGGGGTGTGTGAGTTTTCAAATGACAAACACACGAGAGATTCGTCCTTAGTTCTTTCACTGGTGGCTTTGAGGCCACTTGCACGGAACTGGACCCACACTACAATCTACATGGTGAGCCCACAGCGGTCTCACCCCTACAGGCCACCGCTGGTATTGCCGGCGGAGAGATTCTGGGCCGGACTCAGACCGTGGGAACCCTTGGTGGCTTAGCCGAGCCCAGCTGGGTGGGGACACGTCTCCCCAGTGGGCAATCCAGGCTTTCTGCTCTGCTACCCACACGGGCTTTGGGCCGCAGCCATGGCCCGGGGCAGGATTAACTCTCTCAGCAGGGGTCTGCTCGGTTTATTAGATGAATAGCAACATTTTCTGGTAATCGTTTAAAAACTTTTTAAACATTTATTCATTTTTGAGAGACAGAGAGACAGAGTGTGAGCGGGGCAGAGGCAGAGAGAGAGGGAGACACAGAACCCGAAGCAGGCTCCAGGCTCTGAGCTGTCAGCACAGAAACTGGCACAGGGCTCGGACCCACAAGCTGTGAGATTGTGACCCGAGCTGAAGTTGGACGCTCAACCGACTGAGCCACCCAGGCACCACCCTGGTAATAGTTTTAACGTTCCGTTATTTCTTCTGTGTTTAATTTTTTTAAAATGGCTTACAAAATTTTGGTAAAATAGACATCATAAAAAATTGACCGTTTAAGTGCACAGTTCAGTCGCATTAAGCACAGTCACACTGCCGTGCGACCGTCACCACCAGCTGTCTACAGGCTTTTTTTCTTTTTTTTAGCTCGCAAAACTAAAACCCTGTCCCCAGCAAACACTAACTCTCCAGCCTCCGGCAACTGCCGTCTACTCTCTGTGTCTGTGGGTATGACGACTGTGTGGACCTCACCGAAGTGGAGACCCGCAGTATTTGTCCTTTGTGAGTGGCTTACTTCACTCAACGTAGTGTCCTCCAGGCTCATGCACGTTGGAGCAGGAGACAGACTCCCCGCCCTTTCTTTATTTCTTTTTTTTTTATTAATGTTTTTTTTTTAATTTATTTTTGAGACAGAGAGAGACAGAGCATGAGCGGGGAAGGGGCAGAGAGAGGGAGCCACAGAATCGGAAGCAGGCTCCAGGCTCCGAGCCGTCAGCCCAGAGCCCGACGCGGGGCTCGAACTCAGGGACCGCGAGATCGTGACCTGAGCCGAAGTCGGCCGCTCAACCGACTGAGCCACCCAGGCGCCCCTCCCCGCCCTTTTTTTTTTTTCAACGTTTATTTATTTTTGGGACAGAGAGAGAGACAGAGCACGAACAGGCGAGGGGCAGAGAGAGAGGGAGACACAGAATCGGAAGCAGGCTCTAGGCTCCGAGCCGTCAGCCCAGAGCCCGACGCGGGGCTCGAACTCAGGGACCGCGAGATCGTGACCTGAGCCGAAGTCAGCCGCTCAACCGACTGAGCCACCCAGGCGCCCCTCCCCGCCCTTTTTTTTTTTTTTCAACATTTATTTATTTTTGGGACAGAGAGAGAGACAGAGCATGAACAGGCGAGGGGCAGAGAGAGAGGGAGACACAGAATCGGAAGCAGGCTCCAGGCTCTGAGCCGTCAGCCCAGCCTCCCCGGCCTTTCTAAGGCGACTGCCGTCCCATTAGAAAGATGGGCCACGTTTGGTTTATCCATCCAGCTGTTGGTGGACACTTGAGCTACTCCTGCTCTTTTTGCCGTTGTGAATAGAGCTGCCGTGAACAGGGGTGTACAGACAACCTCTTCACGTTTTCGCCTAATACGACCTTATTTCATGCCCCGCTCTGAGACGAGAAAACTCTGCATTTAGCTCCGCTCCTTCCCCTTCTTCCTGCAATAAATGCCTCTGATCTTGGGTAATAACTCTTTATTAATGTTTCTGAGAACCAAGCCTGCACTTTTCCTTTTTCAATAGCTGAATAATAAGACATATTCTGGTAAAGTTCTAAGGATGCTTGAAACCAACGGGACATCATTTCACCCACTAAATTCTCGGGTATAACCACTTCAAAGGACTTTTTAAGCATGAGCCCCATTAATTGCAATTGGACCACACCACTCAAGTACACAGTTCCAACCCTCTGAGCCCTATAAGGGTGGCCCACACACCATCTTTGTGTGTAACCAGCTGGGGGGAAAGACACCCCATGCATAGTGCAGTCTCCAGGCCGTGAGGAAACGTCGATCTGGGGAAATCTCACTTGCCGTGCTGGCCAGAACAGTAAAGACAACGTAAAATTTTTAGCAGGATAACAAACCAAGCACATTGCTTCTCATCAAGGCCCCACTGACTCAAAAGGGTGGGCTGAAATGGATCCCTGCATGTTCCATATACCAGGTTCTCAGGAAGCCTTTGACTCGGCAAATCGGCGGGCCCCCGAAGACCAGAACTGGAGTCACTGAGAGGTCATGGCCAGCAAGTAAGTCACAGTGGCGAGAGGGAAACCGCGTGGCAGGTGAGGTGTATGGGTACAGGAGACCAATGTTGCTCTGGGTTTTGTGCAGGTCTGTGCAGTGTGCTGGACAGTGTCATGGGGCCCCTGAGCTCCAAGGGATCACCAGGTGCCTGCAGGAGATCCAAGGGCTTTAGAGTGATCAGAGGTCTCCACCAGTCTTACCAGCGTCCTACAAATCAGCCTCCAGTATCAGCCCAGGTAATGATGACTACAGGTCAGCCAGAAGGCCTCTTGTTCTCCTAACATGACCACAACTGGGACCATAAAACACACTTATCAAATTTCAATGAATAGAAATCCTACGATGTCTGCTCTCAGGACGCGATGGCATTAAATTAGTAACAATGAGAGAGAAAGGCCGTAAGTTACTGATATCAGACATCAATAAGATGTCCTGGACATTAAAATGACAATAAAAGAAAACCACGAGTGACTGTATACCCACAGATTTCATAACCTCGAGGAAATGGACCCATTCTTTAAAGGACACAATTTAACAAAGCTTACGCAAGAAAAAATGAACAATCTAGAGTCTTATTTCTATGAATGAAATTGAATCAACCATTAATAAACTTCCAAAACAGAAAACACCGGACCCAGATGAGTTCACCTGTGAGTTCTACTAACCACTTAAGGAAGAAATTATGCCAGTTCTCTACAATCTCTTCCAGAAGTGAAAAGCAAAGGTACGGCTTCCGAATTGATTCTGTGGGCCGGCATTACTTTAATACCGAGACCAGACAAAGACGTTGCAAGAAAACTACAGACCAATATCTATCAGGAACACAGATGCAAACATTTTCAACAAAATGTTAGCAAATCGAATCCAATAATGCCTTCGGATAATTACACACGGCCACCAAGTGGGATCTACCCCAGGTATGCAACACCGGTTCAACAGCTGAAAATCAACTAATGTAATCCACCCCATCAACAGGCTTAAAAACAAAAAAGTCACACCATCGCAGCAATCGATGAAGAAAAAGCCTTTAACAAAATCTAGCACACATCCATGAAAAAAACTTTCAGCAAAGTGGGAACAGTGGGGAGGTTCCTCAGCTTGCTTATCATCTACAAGATGCCTTTACCCAACATCATGCTTCATGGTGAGAAACTTCAGTCCTTCCTGTTAAAATCAGGACCAAGGCAAGGAAGTTCCCTCTCACCACACATTTCCAATGTGGTACTGGAAGTCTTAGTACAAGAAGACACGGGAAGGAAACCCTAGTGGTTTAGAACAACGTGTATTTATTAGATCAGTTTCCATGGGAGAGGGATGCAGGCTGGATGGTCTCTTCGGGGTCTCTCAAGGTCGCTGGGGACTCGTGCTGGCCCACACAGCTGCCCCAGCTGGACGGTGTCCTTTTCTGGAGCCCAGGGTCCCTCTTCTGCCCGTGTGGTTGTTGGAAGAATTAAGCTCCTAGCGGTTGTAGGCCTATTCACACTCAGAATCTCTCTGCCTTCAGGGTGGACTCCGTCCTTTTCAGGCTCACCTGTTTAGGTCAGACCCACCTGGATCGTTTCCTTTTTGATGAACTCCAAGTCAACTGGTTAGAAATCTAATCATGAGCGATGCGTGGGCGTCATTTTAAAATTGTGCCTGCCACCGTATGTGTTTCTCATAACCACGCAAGGCAAGAAATTCACCACAGCCGAATGAAAGAGGCTCTGGAGCCTAGTAGTTTAAAGGTTCTGCCCTGGAATCAGCCGGCTTGGGGAGGTATTGCTGAGCTATCGGAGGAAGTTACACATCCTCCCCGGCTCTCCTGTGTCTACGATGCGGACAAACACCCATGCCCTGGATTTCGTGGGGTCCCAGAGAGCCCTTACCAAGCTCATCCATGTGAAGTCTGGCTGGTGCTTCGCACCCGCTGAGTCAGAGCGAGCGAGCATCTCTCACGACTGTTTCCTCAGTGGCCGCAGGGTCGCGGCCGCAGGTGCAAGGTTATCTTGTGCACGCAAATCCCACCACCATGTTGTGCTGGGAAGGAGCCAGAGACCTTACGGGGCTTGGGATGGGAATTCCATAAGCCAAGCACACCCTGCAGGAGGGCCTGAGGGGTGAGCCACAGCGAGGGTTCAGGGACCCAACAGCCCCTTGTACACATGGCCGAATCGTCAGCCAAACTGGGCTGGGTGGAGCGTCAGTCATGGGACGGGGGCCGACGTGGCACGGCAAACACACGCATGTGAGGCTGCTCCTGTCCCCACTGCCGGCTTTGTGCTTTGAACAAGGACGGCTGGTGGCTCTTCCGGGGCCATCGGGGCTGAATCCTGTCTCCAGACTTCCCGGGCTCTCCTCCTGCGTCTCCTACCAGTCCCGCGCCGGGCCTGACGGGAGTGACTTAAGCTGCTTTCCTTCTGAGAAACAAGTTACATAAACCCCACTCCCTGCACGGCCCCATGCGGGTTGAGTTACTTAAAAGCTCTGCTTTGAGTCAATCAAAACAGGGCCCGCCCGGGAGGGCACTCATTAGCGGATGCCGGAGCAGCAACTTCTGATGTTAATTACTGTTATTGGGATGTGTTCATTAAGAGTGGTGAGAATTATTTTGCAAGAGGCAGTGTTTATTAAAATGCAAATTGTCCCATGCCAGCCTCTTCCCTTCCAGCTTTGGAAATCAAAGAGAATTCTGGAGCGCGTGTTTATTTTAAGACAACTTTTCCCACCAACCTAGCCTGTGCCTTGCAGGTGAGGTCTTGGGATGCCTTATGCCTTTTGGCAGTGGGCGCTCTTTCGTTCTGATTTACCCTTTGAAAATGAAGTACCAGCAAGTAAGCCATTCAGACCAGTTCCGGCCAGAATAGGGAACACTTATCTCTGACGTCCAGACCCGTGCCGGCCCCCGTGGCTGCCACCAGCCACATGTGGTTACTGAGCGCCTGAAATGTGGCTGGTCCAATCGACACGTGCTCTGTGGGTCAAATACACACCGAGATTCAAAGACTTACTGTAGAAAAGAGACAGTGAAAATTAATTCATTAGCGGTATTTTTTTTTTGAGGGAGTTTTAAGGGGGGTCGGTACTGATTACGTGTTGGAATTATAACATTTTGGCCTCATTGCAGAGAATTGCTCTCCTTGTGAAATTTCCCTGTGTTGCTCTTTGTGTTACAAATGCGGCTTCTAGAAAGTTGATGATTACACCCGTATCTCATTTGCTCGTCCTGTGGCTCAGGGCTGTTCCCGACGGAGCGAGGGTCCTGGTTCGACCTATGCCTTCTTGTTGAGAATAACCTCCTTCCCGGGCTCTCTGCCTCCCGCATGGCCGCCCGCAGCCCTCCCACCCCCGGACCAGAGGGCTCCCGCTGGCACAGCGTCGGGGTCACGCTGTATGACTGCCGTCGCCCGGGCCCGTGCCTGCTTGCCCGCCGCACCTTCTCGCCTGCCAGCCACCTCTGTGTCCTGGCCCCGGAGCCCCGCCACGCCTGTGGTTTTCCCAGCCACCTCGTGCATCTCCATCATCAAGGCTCCTGTGACCCCTTGTGCTTCCCCCAGACCGCCTCCCTCTACGCCTCCCCTGTGTCCTCGATGCCCCTGCGTACGGACAGACTCAGGGGCCCCCTCTCTTGTCCTGACACGTCCTTATGACCCAGGGACCCTGCATCGAAACCCTCTGCTCCCCGCCATCTCCTCTGGCCGCTCCTCTAGGGAAGGGCGCCGTATCTTTTCATCTGTGTCTGCGTGTCAAGCCGTAAATATTTGTCAAACACGGTGGAGGGGCCGTAGGGGAGAGCCCTTGGTGCTCACGTTACGTGTCTGTACCCACGGCGTGCAGCAGCAGCTGGGTCCCTGCGGGCTTTGTTTTTATTTTTATGTTTAATCATGACTTTCTTAATAGCAATGGAAACCAGGCTGGGGAGCGAACCCAGTGGCCCTCTTTGCAGGTGGGAAGCAGCCCCAGGTGCTCCCTCCTCCCTCTCCAGCCGTCCGGTGCCCCTCGGGTCACGCCGGCTGGCGGTGGGGGGACACTTGGCGTTAGGGCGGGTTAAGCCGGGGCACCCGGCGCCCCTTAGCCACCTTCTGGGACGGCCGTCCCGAGAACAGAAAGCTCAGAGGGCGATTGGCCGTTGGCCCGTTTTCCCAGGAGATAGAAATCTCCGTTGTGCCACGCAGGCCAGCGTCTGTGTGGTTTAGTGGCCAGTCTGTCTGGGGTTGTTGAGGCCACGTTGCCTCACCCCACGGCTCCCTGGGGCTCCCCCACGTGAGGAGGCGTCAGCTCCCGGCGGCGGCTTGGGCCCCATCTGCCCTCCCTGTGCTGGAGCCCTGGGCCGGGCTCCCGGAGCAGGTCAGCCACGCGGACGGGGTTCTTGGTTCGGGGATGCGCCCCTCCAGAACGCTCCTATGTGGAAAGCTAAGTGAGCAACCTGCTGGTTGTGGCCCATTCCGACCCCGAGAAGGGGGCTCCCTGGGGACTGGCTCTCGGTCCCTACAAGGCATCAGCCGATACTACTCCACTGAAAAGTCTTTGCAATGTGCTCGGCTCTTGGGTTTTCGGGAGCGCACATTTTGGTAGATGGAGACCCGGCTTTCCTTTGGTCAGAAGAGCAGAGAAAATCTGGCCTGTCCGGCAACCCAAACCCAAACCATACACAGAATGGACTCTCTCACTTACCCGCCACACTACCAGGACGCGGCGCGTGGAAAGCTGCAGGGTGGGGAAGACAGGTGTCGCGCAGTCGGGCAGGTGGGGCTGTGGGGGGCGAGCTAGAGGCTCGGGCACCGCGGGCCTTGTCCTGGCTTTGGCCAGCCCAGCTCTCCCCGGGGGGTCGCTGCCCACGGGGCCTCACCGCGGCGTCACTGCGGGGCCGCCCATCACCATAACGCAGTCCTCCATCAGGTGCGCTCAAGGTTGCTTTTTGCTCAGCGGGACCAGGTTTGGAACTTGAAGATCTACCTAGTTTTCCTCTGAGGGATCCAGGTGATTGTGAGGCTGTGGGTCGGGCCAATGGGCAGCCCGGTCTAAGACCTCCACGGCCCTACGCCCAGCCACCCTCCTTCCCCTGCAGCTCCCAGGGGGACGGATGGGAGCCCCAGCAGGCCCTGCAGCCAGGGGCCCCGGGCAGGCGTGGTCTTAGAGCCGAGTACACAGCAAGCATACCTGCTACTCCTTCGGAGTCTCTAGGACTCAGGTTTTCCAGGGTTTCCTTGTCTTTTTTTTTTTTATAAAACATTTTATTTATTTTTGAGAGAGAGAGAATGTGAGCAGGGGAGGGGCAGAAAGAGAGAGAGACAGAGGGTCTGAAGTGGATTCTGCACTGACCGCAGCGAGGCCGATGTGAGGCTCGAACTCACGGACTGCGAGATCATGACCTGAGCCGAAGTCAGCTGGCGAACGGATCCTGGACCCTCCGGGCCCTCAGGGTCACATGACCCTTCAGGCCTCGGATTAACCATCTGTAAAATGAACACAGGACCCTACATCGTCTCAGGCCCAGCCTCTCAAGCCGCGTATTAAGCCCATGAACAAATGGAACCTCCACGCGGAATGGGTTGTCAGAGCCCAGGGAGCCCACGCGCGCTCCCAGCGGGGACGGCAGGTCGCACCGTCTCCCCACCTCGTTAACCACCGGCCACCGTCTCCCGTCTCCTGCTGGATCTTCACAATGTGAAATATCGTATCTTGGAAAAGCACAGTCTTGTCTGTAAGCTTGTGGTGGTTTTGGACTGATTGCGTTTTATTTTTATTTTAAAAACTTTTTTTAATTTTTTTTTTTTTTGAGACAGAGAGAGACAGAGCATGAACGGGGGAGGGTCAGAGAGAGGGAGACACAGAATCTGAAACAGGCTCCAGGCTCTGAGCTGTCAGCCCAGAGCCTGACGCGGGGCTCGAACTCACGGACCGCGAGATCATGACCTGAGCCGAAGTCGGCCGCTTAACCGACTGAGCCACCCAGGCGCCCCATGGACTGATTGCGTTTTAAACAGGCCGCTGGATTTCGGACTTCTGTCCTTGTGACATCAGAGTGTCCCCAGTCGCCAAGTGTCTGGTTCAAACAGGCGATCTGCTGTGCTGTCTTGGTAAATCGGAACGCCCAGCCCGATTTCTTCCTCCCGTAAGCTGAACGGATGGCGGCCAGCACGTCGAATGGAGGTGCTCGCCTCCGGGCCAGAGGCAGGCTCTGTTCTGTTTTCATTTTGGGACTAGCCAGGTGGATGTATTAGCATGTCTGTGTTTACGCTGAGGTTGGAAGTTTGGGCGGGAGCGAAATGATATCATGTTTAAGATGTAATTATTAATATCACCACGGCTGATAATAGTCGCACCACAATATTTTCGCATGCCTTATCTCCCCGGATCACGCCGAAAGCCCGATGGAGGCTGGTGTTTTTGTTTATTGATGAGGATCCCAGTTCTCAGAGAACCGAAGTGACCTTTTCAAGGCCGCTCGACTGCCAGGCTTACGACCTGGGGGTTCAAGCTGGAAACTGTTCACTTCATCACGTCTGTGCCTTTACGGACGTGTCGGTGACCGTTTTGTGGTGACTCCAACAAGCAGAAGTCAAGAACGCAGTGGTCTAAACATTTAAAGCCAGCAAGTTTACAAAACAGCTAGTATTTTTTTTTTTTTTTTTTTTTTACCTTAAGCCGTTCCTCGAATAAAGATGGTTAGTGTTATTCCACATCGACGGGCCTCAGTCTTCATTTCCGCGGACTTCTGGAGTCAGCCGTAACCATTTATTCCTTTAACAGCAACCTCTGCATTTTACACAAGTTCCTTCTGAGAGTGAAGAAACCTGCCTGACACGCCCAAATAATCATAAAGATCAAGGTTTCCCAGACTCACCCTCAACAACTGTGTGTATGAAAAAGTCTTCAAGTGTCTTATCTTTAAAAAAAAATTCTCTATCAGCGGCTTTAAATTTAGTTGAAACTCACCCTCCCCCCCCGAACCCAGGGCTGCTTTGTATGGGGGTTGATGTTCCTCTAAAAGGGTTTCAGCTTGCTCCACGACCCAGAAGGGCATCTGTTAGAAAGGACTCCGTTAACTCACAGATCTGGCTGAAATACGGAGGGATGCCCCGTGCGTTCCTCACCACTGTTGCTGCAAGGCCGTGGGGACGGGATGCCCTCTGTGTCTGGTTATCCCGATGAGGTTTTCACTGTGCCCTTCAGGTCAGTGCTCCTGGCTGGGCTTCAGAGAAGGATCCATGTTGGGGCGGGAAGCTCTCACCAGCCTAGGCTCCTTTATCAATGGCTGAGACACCAGAAGAAAGTGTGAAGGGCAGGACATGGGGTCACAGCGAGCCCAGTGAGCTGGCAGCATCTGTGGTCAGCCAACCACTTGTGAAGCTTCCGGTAAACTTGTCCCAGGATGCTCCCCTGCTGGGATGCTCCCCACCCCAGGACGCTCCCCTGATGGGAGGCTCCTCTGCCCCAGGATGTTCCCCAGACCCAGGATGCTCCCCAGACCCAGGATGCTCCCCACCCCAGGATGCTCCCCTGCTGGGATGCTCCTCTGCCCCAGGATGCCCCCCACCCCAGGATGCTCCCCAGACCCAGGATGCTCCCCACCCCAGGATTCTCCCCTGCTGGGATGCTCCCCTACCCCAGGATGCTCCCCACCCCAGGATGCTCCCTACCCCAGGATGCTCCCCTGCTAGGGCTGGAACGCTTACCTCACGGGAGTGAGGCGCTTTTTTCTAAGGGTCTGATATCAAGCATTTTGCAGAAGTAAGCCAGAATCATCAATAATAGGGGACAACAGACTGAAGTATAAGAGTTCTACTGGATTTTATTATTTTATTTATTTGAGCCTTCTCTCTTTTCCTCTTGGTAACGGTAGCTAAAATTTTATCTATCTATGTATTTATTTATTTATTTATTTATTTACTTAGTAAAGCAGCTCTTAGTTTCATTAATTCTTTCTATGGTCTTCTTAGTGTCCATTTCATTGAGTTTTGCTACTTCTTTCCTGCTACTAACTTTGTTCTCTTTCCAGTTCCTTCAGATATAAAGGGAACCCTCCAGGACTGTTGGTGGGAATGCAAACTGGTGCAGCCACCTCAGAAAAGAGTATGGAGTCTCCTCCAAAATTAGCAAGACAGCCACCCCACGACCCAGCAATTCCACTCCCGGGAATAGATCCAAAGGAAATGAAATCAGGATCTGGAAGAGAGTCCTGAACCCCATGTTCACTGTGGCAGCATTCACAGCAGAAGGTACGGAAGAAGCCCGCGTGTCCGTCCACAGATGAGTGGATAAAGACGGTGTGGTGTACGTTCAAGGGAATATTACTCAGCCCCGAGAGAGAAGGAAATCCTGCTGTCTGCCACGACACGCATGGACCTTGAGGGCATTATGTTAAGTGAAACACGCCAGAGAGAGACAAATGTTGCGCGGTATCACTTATATGTGGCTCTTGAGGTTGGTAAAAAGGTGCAGAGTGTCAGCTAGAAGATGAGCGAGGCCTGAGGATCTAATGTATGTTACAGGGACTGTAGTTGAGAACATTGTGTTGTGTGACTGAAATGCTCACGAGAGTCAAACTTAAATGGTCTCCCCAAAAGGAAAATATGTATATAGGTGAGGTGGTGAATGTGCTAATTAACTAGATGGAAGGATCCTGTCATTATGTATACAAGCTTCAAATCATCACGATGGGGGCACCTGGGTGGCGCAGTCGGTTAAGCGTCCGACTTCAGCCAGGTCACGATCTCGCGGTCCGGGAGTTCGAGCCCCGCGTCGGGCTCTGGGCTGATGGCTCAGAGCCTGGAGCCTGTTTCCGATTCTGTGTCTCCCTCTCTCTCTGCCCCTCTCCCGTTCATGCTTTGTCTCTCTCTGTCCCAAAAATAAATAAACGTTGAAAAAAAAAATTAAAAAAAAAAAGACAAATCATCACGATGTGCACTTGAAGCATCTTACAATTTTATTTGTTACTTACACCTAAATAAAGCTGAAAATAAAGTGAAATAAATGCTCATGTACATTTTGAGCCTAAGAAAGAAATAAAAGAATCAATAAAAATGCAACAAAAATAGAAAGACAGCAGAAGATGTCTACTCAGAGAGAGAGAGGGGGAGAGAGAAGGATGGAGAGAGAGACAAGAGAGAGGAAGAGAGAGAGAGAGGCAGAAAGAGGAGAGATGGGGAGAAAACGATCTACAAGAGTCAGTCCTCACTTTGGATCGTCAGGAGTGAGGACACGGCGTGGAGGGCAATGCCTGCCCCGGGCCCGCGAGGAAAGGGGACCAGAAATGAGCACGGCTGGTGAAACACACAGGTGCACACATGGGCACACGCATCCTCAGGCACAGAGACCTACAAATTCGCACACGCGTTTGCCCACGCAGAACTCACAGCCCCCACAGATACACCTCACACACCCAGTTGGGAAAGCGGATTTTTGGATTTGGCTTGTAAACTGTTCAAGTAGGAGCTCACCTAGATGCTTGCGCAGGGTGGGGCCTCAGTCCTCTGCACAGCGTGGGCTTTCCAGACGCGGCTAAGCTGGTCTGCGAGCACAGGGTTGAAACCTATTCAGGTGACTCCGTATATTTTAACGTGCCTCTCTCCGCGGAGGTCCGTATTGGGTGGCACGGAGGGCTGACCCTTCCCTGGAGCGGCCTGGCCGCGCTGGGCCTTCATACGCTCCGGCTGGGCCCTCCCTTCTCGAGGGCGCCCCTTGAGGCTCCTGGTGCTGGGTCCCCGTCTCTGCCTGCCCCCCAGGATCCCCACCAGCGTGCAGGTGGATGGAATCCCGACAGCCGACTTGCTGTCCTGTTGAAGTTGCTTGTCCCCACCCGAGTGAGGCTGGAGCTGACCCTGAGATGCACGAAGAGAGTGTCGCCGATGAGCAACCGGAAGGGCAAAGTCGTCAGGCGCTCAAAGGGCTTTCGGGGTGGGGACCGTCGAGGGGGGCTAGGCAGAGGCGGGGGCACGTCCCAGAGACACAGTTCCGGGGGTTCCTGCCGGAGGAACAGAGGCCCATGGGCCCGAATGACAGGCTGTAGGACAGAAGCCCACATGCCCCCCTTTCCCTCTTGGTTTGACAAGCGGTGTGCCCCTCACAGGTCGCGAGGCACCTCTACTTGCCCCTTGAATGTCTGTGAAGGAGTGGGGAGGGGACAGAGTCACTGCTTCCTGACACTCACGAATTCTGTCCCTCTGTTAGGGCTCGTTATGGTTTTCTCTCAAAGCCACCTGCCACACGCAAAGAAACAGGATCACCCTCCCCTCGATGACACAGCGCGGAGCGTAATGGCAGGAATATACGAAGGGCGACCGGATCTCGCAGATCAGTTTCGTGGGGCTAGTGAGAAATGGCAGGGATTCGGGCAGCCTGCTGCCAGCTCCCGTGCTACAGACAAGTGGAGTCTGCTTGGTGTCGTAACCGCACAAAAGATCGGCGCTAAACAGACTGATGGATACACAGACGAATACAGAAACACGTACAGGTACGCGCGCACTTTTTTAAGTTGACGTCGCACGGAGCTAAGGATAGCTGCGGTGAGATTTCTGGAAAGAGTCTAGAAGTTCCCAAGGGTTGTCGAGGGCGTGCTGGCCTCGTTCCCGGTGGGCACTGGCCGCCAGCACAGCCCCGGCCGCCTGCAGACCGCTGGTGCGCTCAGGGGCTCAGGAGGGCTCACACGTCCCCCTCATGACATTTACAGTCGCTGAGTTAAGTCACCTGCCGTAACCCACCCTTCTCGCCACCCTGGTGCCAATAGGGGCTTCTACAGGGAGTCTGGGGACCCAACTAGATTCCAGCCCGGAGTGTGGGTTCTCAGGAACGTCTCTGGAAACATATGGTGACGACACCCGCAGGAAGTCCAGCCAGAGGACAAAGCAGGGGCGATTCTCCTGCTTGTGTCTCTCCTCGGGGCGGGTGGGGACGTCATTCTTCATGCCCAAATTAGTGTTCCCCAAGATGGCCGGATTGATTCTGGGACAGAAAATTATTCTGAAGGTCTAGAGTATAACTGAGCGATTGAACAACGGTCTTCTGGAGTAGGGTCGTGAACTTCCCACGGGCCCTATGATTTCTTGCTTGGACTGTTGCAACAGCCTCCTGGCCGCCGTCCCGCCTGCCCGGTCACCCTGACACCCACCCCACGGAGAGGAGACAGCTGCACAGGCCATAAAGGAAATATTAATCCCACACTTGTAGGAAGCAGTGGGGCTGACTTTATTCCAGGTAACCCACAGAAGGGGTTTTACGGTGGGCTCTGTTCACAGTGTAACAAGAAGGGGGATGTGTAGCCGAGAAGGGGGGTGGGGGTTGGGGAAACATCGGGGCTAAGGGGGATTCTGGTTGAAGGGACCTAACAGGATTCCTGCTGAAGGCAGGCCAGGTGATCAGACATCCCCAGGGTGCAGGGGGATGAGGGACCAGTTCAGGTAACCGGGTGACTAGACCTCGGGGGTGCGAGCTTTCTGGCTAAAATGGTTCAGCAGGATTCTTGCCAAGTTTGGACAGCGCAGAGCCCCCTAGTGGTCACGAGGCGCTCAGAGGCCCCCCGAGCACAGTTTGGGCAGAGTCGCCTTGACCCTCCACTTGACTTTGAGAATCCCATTTGCCATCCACGAGGGAAGGGACAGCGGCGTGGAGCAAGCTGTTGTCAGGACTCTGGGACGTTCAGGCTGCAATTGAAAACAAAGGGCCCACACCCTCTAAGAGAGGGCGGGCTTCCCAGGAGGTCCCCTGGACCTGTCCTGCAGCCTCCGCTCCCTGTGACAAGGGTGTGGAGGTCCCAAAGGGGTGCAGAGTGGTTTTCCTTCCCAGGGTGTGTTCGCCCCGGTGAGTGCCAAACGGGGGGGGGGCGGGGAGGGACTTTTGAGAGGATCCCCGGAAAGCTGGGTGTATGCACCCCTTGGCCGGTGCCTGCCCCTGGCTGTTGGAAGCTCAGACTCAACGGCTAGCTTCAGGTTTCCTGAAGGCAGATTGGGAGACTGAGCAAACGTGGGTGCATGGGTGGGGGCCCACGAGAGGTGTCCCGGGAGAAACCACCCAAGAGCGGGGGACAGCCCCATGCAGTCCTTGACTCTGCTGGGGTCTCAGGGACGTAGGGTTGTCTTTTGCAAACCTGAGGGGACATCAGCTCAAATCCAGAGAGACAGAGAGGACAACGGTGGGTGCAGGGGGCTGCGGGAGGGGCCCTGCAGGGGTGGGGAGTGGCTGTTCAGTGGGTAGGGAGATTCAGTTTGGGAAGATGGAAAAGTTCTGGAGATGGTTGGAGGTGATGGTTGCACAGCCTTGGGAATATACTTAACGGAAGGTAAAAAGTGTATTGATCTATACGCTTAGAAAGAGTTAAATGGAAACTTCATAGGACATATATTTTAGCACAATTAAAGGAAAAGAGAGACAGCATGTGGGCACCAATGTCCCACTGGAACACTGCCAGTGAGATAAAGAAAGATAAGGCGTCTCCCTCTCCACTGGGCTTTCTGTCCTGCCTGCCCCGGGAGACCTGAGCCACACAGGGAACGTGCAAAAGGAAGAAGGTCAGGCCTGATCCCCTCCCCAGGGCGGGTTTTGAGGGTCGGTCCTGGAACCCCGGAGCTCCAGAACCCTGCTTGGAGTAAAAGGGGCTGAGGCTGAGAACAGAGCCTGGCCATCAGTCAGGCGACTGACACCTGCAGGCTACCCTGACGGGCCTCAAAGCTGCCCCAGATCCCTTCTCGAATCTGAGAAAAGGGAGATTTTGACATGTGGGGTGCAAATCCGTTTCATAACTTTGCCCTCCAAGTTACACAGATACGACTACCAAATTTCTCTTTTCTGTTCTTTTTTAATTCCACAACAAAAGATAGCCCAAAGTCAAAGGCAAAGATTAACTGGGAAAAACACAACTCTAGCTAAAATAAAAGGGTTCCTATCAGCAACGTGCCAGGAACTTTTGTAAAGTGAAAAGGAAAGTTAAATAATTTACAGAGAAGTGGGCAAAGCCTAGAATACATAATTCACAGAGGAATAAATGCAAATGATTGATAAACGTATTTTTTAATTTTTTAATGTTCATTTAAAAAAAATTTTAATGTTTATTTATTTTTGAGAGACAGAGAGACAGAGCACAAGTGAGGGAGGGGCAGAGAGAGAGTGGGAGACGCAGAATCCAAAGCAGGCTCCAGGTCTGAGCTGTCAGCACAGAGCATGACGTGGGGCTCGAACTCACAAACCGTGAGATCATGACCTGAGCCGAAGTCAGAGGTTTAACTGACTGAGCCACCCAGGCACCCCATTTAATGTTCACTTTTGAGAGTGAGAGACAGAGCGTGAGCAGGGGAGGGGCAGAGAGAGAGAGAGAGAGAGAGACAGAATCTGAAGAAGGCTCCAGGCTCTGAGCTGTCAAACACAGAGCCCGACGCGGGGCTCGAACCCACGAGCTGTGAGATCGCCACCTGAGCCGAAGTCAGATGCTCAACTGACTGAGCCACCCGGGCGCCCTGATAAACATAATTTTAAAAACGCCAGCCCTCACATTGGAGGCATGGCAAACCAAAAGAGAGTAAGGAAATCATCTTTTGCCCATCTTCTTGGCAACAATTATGTGAACGACAGCCACTGTTGGTGAGGATATAGAGAAAAGAACACTTCACACATTTTTCTCTGTTACATAGTTACACTCTCTTGCATATAGTCGTCCCATTTCTGCTCCCTATTGCACAGCAACAGACCCATTTGCACACCGTCATAGGTATAATGATGTCGCAGCACAAAACCACAAATCCTCCTAAAGGGAAACGCTTGGGTAAATTGGCTGCGTACCTTCTAGGGAACAGTATCCAGATATGAAAATATTGTGTTAGAGCTACTTTTATTGCATTATAGGGATGTCCATGTTGTGAATAAGGAGAGAAGTTGCATAGATAGATAGATGATAGATAGATAGATAGATAGATAGATAGATAGATAGATAGATAGATAGATAGAGATAGATAGATGATAGATCGATAGATGATAGATGTATTTGTCACGATCCCTTGTTTACAGCCTCAGCACACACGTAGCATCCGGGTATGTCTGTACACGTCTGTAAGTGAGGGGCTGGGCACACTGAAAGGTGTGTAAGTTGCGTACCAGGCTGTTCACACTGGTTCCACGACAGTGTTAGAAGAAGAGAGGGGAAAGAGACAAGAAATCAAGGGACTGAAACCAAGTGGGGGATATAAGTATGTGTCAAGCAAAACTTTCTGATTGCAGGGAGTCCGTTTGGCAGATTTCGTTACATAAACAAAAACGAATACGCACCGTAGAGCAAGATACAAGAAAAGGAGGAAAAAACATTGATTTGATCAAAGAATAAATGTGCGGACTTCCAAGGCCTACATTTTTTTTAATATTAAATTTATTTTGGGTAAATTTTAGCTTTAACAAGCAAGTTCCAAAAATATTAGCGTTCCCGTAGCATGCCCTTTACGGAGTCCTTCGTTGTTAATATCTTCCATGATCACAGTGTAGTTGTCAGAACTAAGGAATTGACCTTGGCACATGACTATTAACTAAACTGAGGATCTTACTTGGAATAAACCACGTTTTCTATAAAAATGGACTTTCAGTCCCCAGGACCCAGGCTAGGCAAGCACACCGCATTTTGTCAGGTTACCATGGCTTTTTTTTTTTTTTAACATGAAATTTGTTGTCAGATTGGTTTCCATACAACCCCAGTGCTCATCCCAACAGGTGCCCTCCTCAATGCCCCTTCCCCACCCTCCCCTCCCTCCCACCCCCCACCAACCCTCAGTTTGTTCTCAGTTTTTAAGAGTCTCTCATGGTTTGCCTCCTTCCCTCTCTATAACTTTTTTTTCCCCTTCCCCTCCCCCATGGTCTTCTGTTAAGTGTCTCAGGATCCACATAAGAGTGAAAACATATGGTATCTGTCTTTCTCTGTATGGCTTATTTCACTTAGTACAACACTCTCCAGTTCCAACCACGTTGCTGCAAAGGGCCAGATTTCATTCTTTCTCATTGGCACGTAGTATTCCTTTGGGTACCATGGCTTTTTAAGACTTACCTGGGCTGTGAGGTCATAGCAGCCTCTCCACGCTCTTTGGTCTTCAGGGCTCCGTCACCACTTTGGTCTATGTTTGCGACAAAGCAGAAAAGTGGTTTCGACCGCCTCACCATGTTTTTCCAAGACACAGGAGGTCATTCTTCATGTGCTTCAGTCTCCCTTTCTAAGGGGGTCTGTCTCACCACCCACCTTCGTGGTGATTCAGTGTGCTTGTGTCGGTTCCAGATCGATCTGAAAGGCCTTTGCCCATTTCCTGCGAGGTTCTGGGCCAAGTCTTCCAAGAGGTGCTGATTGCTGTCAGTCTCTCCCATGCTGAGCCATCCCCTCTTTCTGAAAAGTTCGGCCCAACCCTGTGCCCCCAGCCGGGCGTAGCTCAGTGCCTTGGACCTCAGGTGAGGGATCTATTAAAAGAAGGAAAAGAAGGAGGAAGAGAAAAGTCAAGTCAAGCCCATCTTCCAAGTAGTAGCCTTGTTGCTATTATTTCTTGGTCCTCAGTGAGGACTAGAGGGGCACTCGGCGCCCCCAAGGTAGGGGCGCCTCGGTGGCTCAGTCGGTTAGGCGTCCGACTTCGGCCCAGGTCATGATCTCACGGTTTGTGAGCTCCAGCCCCGCGTCGGGCTCTGTGCTGATGGCTCGGAGCCTGGAGCCTGCTTCGGATCCTCTGTCTCCCTCGCTCTCTGCCCCTCCCCCACTCATGCTCTCTGTCTCTCTCTGTCTCTCTCTCAAAATTAAACATTAAAAAAAGGTCAATTTTATGTCATGCATATTTTAGCACAATTAAAAAAAGAAAAAAACAAGTGTCCGAAAATAATCTTTGGAGACCAGTCTGCACAGCGTCGGAGCGCTCTCTTGTCCTGGGAGATTGAGAGCGGAAACTCCATCAAAGTCTGTTAGGTGCGCGCTGCCCGGTGACCGGAGACACAAGGGGAACCCTGGTGACTGGTGTGCTTTCGTTTGTGCTGTGACCACAGAGAGGAAGTGACAGAAGTGACAGCCAACAAGGGGGGGGAGAAAGTTCATGAGAAGGACGAACTGGAGTGCGGAGTCTGGGAAGACAATGCAGGAAGAGCCAGTGGCCAGGTCCTGGGTGCTCGGCCCCGGCCGCCGCCTCTTTGCCTGGATGAGTGAGGACACGTTCCATCATCAGCCTGCCGGCACAATCGTCCCCCGAGGCTTCGGAGAAAGGCAGTGGGGTGATTCACCCAGAAACCCTACGGCGTCCTGTGGGCACGCACACATCAACGCATCAGCACCGGGATGCTTTGACAGCTGGAGGTATTGTCAGAGGCACCCTCGTTTCTTTCTTTCAAAAGCCTAGCCCCGTTGAAAAAGAAAGAGAAGTAGAAAAGTAGATTAAGAAGCAGTGGGATGTCGCCTGGTGTGTGAAAGGGATCAGACCGTGACGGCGTGATGACGTGGGACCCGTGCGCTTAGGGGTGAGAATTTCATGTCCCATGCACTATTTATTTGCGCTCGTGAGAGGATTTCAGCGGGGGGAATAAAGATGAACTTCATAGGGTTTTCAGGACGGTTGACGACCCCCTGCACGGTGGTCCTAGCCACATAACAAATCGCAGCGGCTTTGAACTGCAGACCTTTATTAGCTCGCAGTTTGCGTGGGTCCGGAGTCCTGGGGGCGCTGGCTCAGGGCCGGGGTGCCCACAGTGTGCACTTCCTTCAAGGACCGAGGCAGAGGGCAGGCTCCTCCCCCCACTGACTCTCGTGCCTGAGGCCAGGACTCTGCCGTTGGCACGCGAGGGGCCCAGGGACCCCGTCCTACACCGGGCATGTGCCAGCCTCCTGCAGAGCAGAGCGAGCAGGGAAAACCAAGACGGGGGCCCCCGGGTGGCTCAGTCGGTTAAGCGTCTGACTTCGGCTCAGGTCATGATCTTGCAGTTCGTGGGTTCGAGCCCCACGTCGGGATCTGCGCCGACAGCTCGGAGCCCGGATCCTGCTTCGGATTCTGCATCTCCCTCCCTCTCTGCCCCTCCCCTGCTTGTGCTCTTTCTCTCAAAAATAAATAAACCTGAAGAAAAAAAAAAGAGGGAGAAAAACCTTATCAGGAAGTGACCCCTCCTCTGGAAGCAAGTCACTGGGTCCAGCTGTCACTCAGGGAGAGGGGACCACAGGGAACTGTGGATTACCTCAGGTCCTGGGGGCCCTTTTGGAAGCTGCCCGGCCATGATTAAGATAAGGACGGACGCTGGCATCGTTGGGAACAGAGGCTCAAGGTGAGCTATGGCGGGCGGAACGCACGCGGACTTGGCTGCCCTCTTCTCTGACAAGGCATGGGAACGCGGGGGTCGCTTCTAGCAGGTGGAGGGGAGGTGGCGGGCAGGGGTGCAGGGGCAGATCTGGGTCCTCTTGAGGGAGCCCTGAGCTGAGCGGCCGGAGCCCCCTCTGCTGCGAGCGGGGTCAAAGGCGGGTCTTCGCCTCCATCAGGAGTCATGTCTGTGCTTTGCAAGGGTGGCCCCGGGAGCGCTTTGGAGGAAAAGGTGTGAGGGCTGCGGAGGAACCGAGGTGAGCAGAGAAGACACGTCCGGAGCTCCCTGTCCCCGGGCGGGGGGGGGGGTTCCATAGGCACGTGGCTCAGCCAGGGAGCCTCGCTGGCAGGCGCCTTGACCTCCACCTGCACTGGCCTCCCGGGCAGTGCGCTCAGGCTGCTGGAGAAGGAGGCAAGGGGTTTCTTCTCCCGTCTCACTATTTTCTCTTTTCCCCTTCTTCCCACTTTGGAGTTTCGGGGCCCGCAGGTTGAGCCGAGGGGAGAGGGGGGGAGGAGGAAGCCCCCGTCTGGTGTGCTGGTGTGGGCACCTTCTGGGTCTGCTCGTGGGCCCTCCGGGGCAGGTACAGGTGGAGAGCACGGCCAGGGTGCCCTCTGTGGCTCTCCCGGGGACGTCCCGGGCTGGGTTTTGCAGCTGGCGGCCGCCAGGCCGGCACAGCGCCTCGCCTCAGGCCCCCGTGTGCCGGGTGGGGCTGCCCTCGCTGGGCCTTAGCTTCGCCCCTGCACCGCCGGCCCGTGCCCTGCTCACACCATGTCCGCCGTCTCCAGCCCACCCTGTCCCCCCGCGTGTCCCCAGCTCCACCAGAAGCCCCCGGAAACTTTGACCCGCCCTGGCAGGGGAGGGTTGTTCTGTGACCCTCACAGAGAGGTACGGTTCCCTGCAGTGACAACGCCCCGAGGGTGCCCTGAAGGATCCCGCTAGGATAGATCTCTCACCCCCGTGAAGTGCCCTTCCGCTGAGTGGGGACGGGACCCGGCCACTCACTCCTGACAAACAGATACAGTTGAAGTGATGGGATGCCACCTCCTAGTTCATGTTACAGAAAGACTGGGCGGAGGGGCGCCCCGGGGGCTCCATCAGCTGAGCGTCCGACTCTTGGTTTCAGAGCAGGTCGTGATCTCACAGTTCATGAGTTCGAGCCCCACTATGAGCTCTGCAGAGCCTGCTTGGGATTCTCTCTTTCTCTCTCTCTCTCTCTCTCTCTGCTTTCTCTGCCCCTCCTCCACTCTCTCTCAAAATAAATAAATAAACATAAAAAAAAAAAGAAAGAAAGGCTATGAGTTCAGTCTTTTTCACTCTGATCTCTTTGGAGACTGATCCAGCTTGTTGCTGTATGCTCAGGCCTGGCCCCTTACTGATGGACCTTGCTTTATTTAATTATCCACCCACTGAAGGGTATCAGAGCCACGCCCAACGGTTGGCGACTGGAAGTAAAACTGCATGAACATTCATGCACAAGTTTTTAGGTGAACTTTGTCTCCATTTCTCCAGGGTCAACGCCTGGAGGTGTAGTTTCTGAGTCGAACGCTATTTATTGCGCGACTGGTTTTTTTCAGAAACTGCGAGAAGAGAAAAGCAAGATGCTTGTATCATTTTCCGTTCCCGCCCGCAAGGCGTGACAATCCAGGCCACCGTGTCCTCACCTACAGGTGCGCCGACACCATTTTATCCTATTTATTTTTTTTATTTAGCCATCTGACAGCTGTGTGATAACGTCTCCCTGGGTTTTTAGCGCGCATTTATTTCCCTAAACGCAAATGACGTTGCACACCTCTCCATGTGCTTGTCCGTCATCTGTGTGTCCCCTTCACGTCTTTTGCCCGTTTTCTTTTTTTAAATTGTTTATTTTTGAGAGAGAGACAGAGTGTGAACAGGGGAGGGGCAGAGAGAGAGGGAGACACAGAATCCGAAGCAGGCTCCAGGCTCTGAGCCATCAGCACAGAGCCCGATGCAGGACTCGAACTCATGGGCTGTGAGATCCTGACCTGAGCCCAAGTCGGACGCCCAACCGACTGAGCCCCCCAGGCGCTCCTCTTTTGCCCATTTTCTAATTGGATCGTTTTACTCTTCAGTTCTGAGAGGTCTTCCTGTCCTCCAGACAGTAGCCCTTTGTCAGATGTGTGACTCGTGAATATTTTCTTTCAGCGTGTGGCTTGTCTTTTCATTGTCCTGGAGGGTCGTTTGCAGGGCAAATGTGTTTAAATTTTGATGAGATCCAATTGAACAGTCTGTCCTCCTTTGCACCAACGGTCTAAGACGCCGTTGCCTGGCCTTGGATCCTGAGGTCCCCCCTGCAACCTTTTCCCCTAAAAGTTGTTCGGGGCGCTTCCTGTTCATGCACACAGTGGAAGGGAGAGGGAGACGGGCGTCCGCTTCAGCTTCCCAGCAGCAGGATTTAAATAAGCCTGTTTGCCACCACCCAAGACCGTGTCCTTCTGACACTGCACTTTCTCAAAAAAGGGGGTTCAAAAGATGGCCCTCAGCAGAAGGACCGGGTGGCGGGGGGCGCCAGAATTATCCCGGCTCCCAAAACCCAACACGCCAACACGTTTCCAGGAGGGTGCGTGTTTCCAGCTAGAAATCACGACTGGAGCCATGAAGCTGTATGAGCAAATCTGGGGACGGGGGAGGGGGGCAATCTCTTTGCAAGAGTAAGTATTGTTTGTGGAGCCAACATCGGCCAAAATGAAATTGTGTTGGGGAGAGATTATCATCATAAAGAGAGCTTGATCTGTTCAAGGTCACGTCCTCAAGTGGCTGTGAATTGTTTCCAGCTTCTGTTTCTCCCCCCCACTCCTTAAGGGGAGTTTTATTATTTACTTTATTTGGAAAGTATGTTCTGGGAGTTTATCTATTTTTTTTTACCTTTATTTAATCAGTAATGAATTGGTTATATAAAGGAAAATAAATCAAGTGTTTTATTTTTTAGTTTTTTTAAGTTTATTTATTTTTAGAGAGAGAGGGAGAGAGAGAGAGAATCCCAAGCAGGCTCCACACTGTCAGTTCAGGGCCTGACGTGGGGCTTGAACTCATGAACCGTGAGACCATGACCTGAGCCAAAATCAAAAGTCAGAGACTTAACTGACTGGGCCGCCCAGGTGCCCCTAGGTCGAGTGTTTTATTAATCCATTTTTAAAAATGGGTATTCTGAGCGCAACTCAAATCTTAAAAAATGTGCTTTTATTAACCCAAAGTGATGTCCTGCCGGTCCCTGGCGTGAACAGGCAGGAAACTATACGAGGGCGTGAGGGCCAACAAAGTTCAGCAGGCTGGACGGCTTCAATAACAGAAACATATTTTCTCCCAGTTCCAGAGGCCAGGAGTCATAGGTCAAGGTTTCAGCTAGGTTGCTTCCTTCTGAGGCCTCTCTCTTCGGTGTGTAGATGGCCGCCGTCTCCCTGGGTCCTCACGTGGTTGACTTGTGTGTGCCCGTGTCCTGATCCCCCCTTCTAATAAGGACCCCAGTCACGCTGGGGTGTGGCTCACCCCCAATGAGCTCATTTAACCTTAATTACCTCTGCGAAGAGCTCACTCCCAGTACAGTCACATTCTGAGGCACTGGGCTTAGAACTTCAACACATGAATTTCGGGGAAACACATCTATCCCATAAGAGAGAGTGAGCCCAACTGAGGCCACGGCCCACATCGTGTGCCGCCATCTTGCTTACGTGGCCTTCTGCATGGCTTTCCCACCATCTCGTGGCTCCTTCTTGAAGGCACCTGGCCCCTTCACCTTGCCCAAGGCTGGACGTTTGCCTGATGAGAACTGTCTTCTATCACGTTTGCGGTGTGTTTGTTTGTCCGTTGTGTAAAGATTCACGCATCATGAATACCACGGACAGGATCTCTCTAAAAAGGCTACTGTGACCTTTGACATCTTTCCCCGGCTCCCCTTTCAGGGCCCACCTGCCGGCCCTCTGACCCTTTCCTCGTCCTCACAGCCAGATCTTGCTCCGCACAGTGTGCTGCAAACCAAAGGGAGAAGCACGCATCGCTGTCTACACTGCGTCTACCGCCCCGGCTTCAGTGGTATCGCGGGGGATGAAAATGTGTTAAAGGAGCCTAACTCAAGGCTGGGCTGTCGTGCACACACTACTCTCCAGAGTCTGCCCAGCCCAGCAGGAAGGAGAAAGATTTCCTCCTGGCCGACAACAGCAAGCTGTTTTGCCCGTAGCCAGCGCGAGGCGGCCATCACCCTGGTGGCCCGCAGCCAAGGAAGAACGACCACCGCTTCAAACGTGCACTGTCCTCTAATAAACTTATTCAGAAAGACACCTCCCAGCTTCCTCCCTTCCGTTATGAAAGGACTCTCCTTTGTTCTCCAGGCTCGTCCGTGTTTTGTCCACCCGCGCTTGTCCGGAGTTCCCACACTTCCGCTGTTCCAAATAAACTATATTTTGCTGGCTGAATAGCTTACCTTTCCCTTTTAAATTAAAAAAATAATAATAATGTTTATTTATTTTTGACAGAGAGAGAGAGGGACAGAGTGTGAGTGGAGGAGGGGCAGAGAGAGGGGGAGACACAGAATCGAAAGCAGACTCCAGGCTCCGAGCCGTCAGCACAGAGCCCGACACGGGGCTGGAACCCACAAAGCGCGAGCTCCTGACCTGAGCCGAAGTCGGACGCTCAACCGACTGAGCCACCCAGGAGCCCTGGGTCTGTAGCTTTGATCCCGAGGTGCTTTAGAGGGAAATGCTGGCCCAGAACACAATTCCGTCGACATTTGCATCGTCAGTGCAGCCTGGACGTCCGCCTCCAGGAAAACACAGCTGGAGGACGAAGCCGTGGTAACTCCGGTCTCCTTCTTTTCTTCCGCACCAAGGTGCTGGATGCACAGTGCTCCCCAAGGACGAAAGCCCACTTGGGAGGGAGCGCCAGACACACGAGGGCACCTTGGGTCTGAGTGTGTTTGAGTAGGAGCATGAGTGTCTGGGGCCACACACGCCCGGGAGGTGGTGGCTCATGGGGAAGGCGCCCGGAGCTGGGGTCTCACCTCCTCCGGCCAGCGTGTGCACGAGGTAACTCTGAGCAGGACCCAACCTCTTTGCCAAGTGTCTTCACGCTTTTGTGATTCTTGTGGTTTCCTGATTAAAAGGTTAATTTGTCCACCTCCAGCGTCTCTTTTTACCAACGGCCCTGCTTTCGTGGACTCCAAAGACTACTCTCTTCCCCCTTCCTCCGCACAAGACCCAACCTCCACCCATCTTGTCCCATCCTGGAGACAACTGTGGCCGATGCAGATCCCTCTGTGACGAGCAGAGCAGGTTAGAAGTGTCTGGGCCCCAAGGCTAACTCGCCTGCCCTCACTCGCGGCTCGGGGGCTCCATCGAGCCCCCTGTGTCGGTGCCTCGGCTGAGGGTGCAGACCCCAGCCCGGGCCGGGTCACCGCACCTTGTCCTCAAATAGCCCTGTGTGCTGGGCGCTGCGGTGGACCTCATTCCACAGGTGGGGAAACTGAGCCCCCGGGAAGGTAAGTAACTGAGGGACGTCACCCAAGCCGTGAGTGGGATTTGAGCCCTTCCTGGTGCCAAAGTCACCCTGGATCTTTCTCTCCAGAAGCCTCTGTGTGGGAGACTTTGGGAAGACCGCTTTGGTGGGAAATGCATGGGGTAGATCAGAAGGTTCTCTATCTTTCCCTCCTCTGTCTTCAAAAATACAAAATCATCTGGTTTTCTGCGGGGCAGGGATGCGCCTTCCAGGGGTGGAGGGGGAGTCACACGTAGGCATGAGTCTTGAGGTAGCGAAGGCACGGGACCCGTGGAGGCAGTGAGCCAGTGTGGACGAAAGCCTGCTCGCTGGAGCGGGACAGACCCTCGGGGTCAAACAAGGGTGGGGAGGGGGGAGTCCCTTCACGAGGCCGGCCCAGAGTTGCCACCAGGAGCCCCACCCCACGTGGGGGCATCGGGCCCCTCCCCACAGAGGTCACCGCAAGGAGACCCTGATAGATGGCCCCGGAGGAAGACACTGGCCAGCCGGGGGCCACAGCTCCACAGGGGCCACCAGAAGGCCTTCCAGAATATATTCCACGTGGGAAACCTGGTGTCAGGTTTCCCTGTGGCTCAGGCTCATGCCGACACCCTGCCTTCCCTCCTCTCCTCTCGGCCACGGTGGTCTTCTCCCCCTTGGCATTCTCATGGCCTCCCCACCTCCAGCCTGGGCACCTGCTTCTTCTCCTTAGACCTGGGACCCCTCCCCCAGCCCTTCCTCCCCCAGACCTTCTCCTGAGTAACTCCTCTTCCCTCGTGACACTCGGCTTAAATATGGGGTCCTCAGGAAACCCTTCCGTCCCGCCCTCCCAGCCCGCCATCGCTGACCCATCGAGGATGTCTGCGTGTTTCCCCCCGAGCGCCCCCTCCTGGCCTGCACTCCTCCAGAAAGGCGGAGGCTCCGTGCTGCTTGTGGCTGTGACATTGGTCAGGCAATGAATGACGCGCAGGAGCCAGGCAGGGGCCGGGAACCCACCCAGCCTTCACTCCCCGACGCTGCGGACTCTCACAAAGTACCTAAATCCACCCCACCAAGGAGACGCGGATACCCCCATGTGCACCCAGGACGCCCCTGCTCCAGGGCTTACAGGGGCCCCACGCCTCCCTTCGTGCGGTGCCTGGGCGGGCCTCTGTCCCCCCCACTCCCCTCCTTGCCCCGTTAGCGCCCCAGATGTCCCCACGGGCCAGCGGGATTGGTTCCCACCCCATCCTGGTGGTCTCCATGGAGGCGGGGGCGGGGGAGGAGGATGGGATCCGCCCCCCCTCCCTGGCAGCCTCCTTGGGCCCGGGGGGGGGGGGGTTCCGGTACGGTGGCCAGTGTAGCAAATAAAAGTGGAGGACACCTCGTGAAATATGAATTTCAGCGACATCGAGCAATGTCTCAGTATGGGTATGTCTCACGTAGGGTTTGGAACACACTTAATAGACATAAATTAACCATTGACCTAAAACGTAAATGTTAGCGGGCCGGCAGCCTGCACTTTGTCAGGGGACCCTGCCCAGAGGCCGGCGACATGACTGCTCCACCGATCCTGCCGCTAAGCCAACTGCACTTAAGGCGGAGACTCCCGGGGCTCTGTTCTCAAAGTCTCCCGGCGGGGCCGCTCCCAGGGGGTTCCTCAATCCCTTTAGCCCCCCGGGCACAGAACGTGAACCCTGCATCTCACAATCCTCCTTCCAGACGGGGACTCGGGGCCTCCAAGTCCCCCCAAAGCGACCGGTCCCACTGGTTCGCTTTAAGCAGCCCAGTGATGTGGAGACAAGCCTCACGGGGAGCCATCCCAGGACCGGCCTGTGGCTCGCGTGGCCTAGTCCTGGTCCTCACCTCGCCCCACCCCCAGACTTAGTTACTTAGTTATAACTAGACACACACACACACACACACACACACACCCGTGCACAGGCTCGCACAGACACACATGTACACGCAAACACACACGCGTGCACCCACATACAGGTGCCCCCCCCCATGTGCACACGTATGCACCTGATTCAAAGACACAGACACACAGGAAGGTGATGGCCATATGAAGACAGGCAGAGACTTGGCTGGGGGGGGGGGGGACAGAGTCACAAGCCACGGAACAACACAAGCTGGAAGAGGCAAGGAAAACCCTCCCCTGGAGGCTTTGGAGCAGGTAGGGCCATGAGGACAGCTTTATTTCACACTTGGGGCCTCCAGAACTCGGAGAGAATAAGTCTCTGTTGTGTAAGCCACCCGATTTGTGGTGCTTTGTTATGACAGCCCTGGGACACTAATAATAGCCCCTCCAAAACAAAGTGGTAATGATCAACCCGTACACGAGGTCCATCACCCGGCTGACCCAGAAAACACGGCTAAAATTGGCAAGTCTGATAACAAGTACCTGGGGACTAAGCTCTCACTTAGACACATGAAACCATGCGGGATCTGACCCCCAGGCTGGGCAGGAGCCGGCGAACCATCCGAGCCGCATGAGAGAAAACCGCCCTGGCTCCTGGCGCCCACAGTGGTCCCAGAGAACAAGGCTCAGGAAGCGTGGGGAGGTGCGCGTGGGCCGGGCCGCCGGGGGGATCACAGGGGCCCCGGGAAGGTCTCCTGCGGGGAGCAAGGGGACCCTGCCAGGGACGGGCAGGGAGTGGGGCGGGCTGGGGGCAGATTCGGGAAGGAGGGTGTCGCAGGGTCCGGAAGGGTCCCGCGGGGGAAGCACCATGAGCAGAGAGAGCCTTCTGCCAGCCCCTCCCGCCCCGGGCGAGCGGTCCCTTGCACCACAGAGAGGAACGAGACGGAATCACCTGGACTTGACCAGCCAGGTGGGGGGCTTACCCAGAACAGGCTTCCCTGTGACACTCGCCTCGACGAGTCGGACGCCAGCTCCCGTGTCCTGCCCGGCACAGGTCCATGCGGGTAAAACTCTGTGCCGTCTGCCTGGTGTTGGCGCCCCTCAGCCCAGACAGACAGCTGCCTGTCTTACCAGCATGCCCCAGCGGGCCCTGTGGGGGCAGGGGCCTGAAGGTGCAGGAGATAGGTCGATGCACGCCGTGTCCCTGCCCACGGAGTCCTCCATGGCTCCCACCGCCTCGCCCCAAGTCCCACCGGCTCTCCCCTCCGCCCTTCCCCAGCTTTTATCTGAAATGCAGGACCCTAAGTTCATGAAAACTTTTGATACAGATCCTGCTGTGACGATTAAAAAAAAAAAGTTAATCCCTATGTTTATAGAGATTATCTGTTCCCTTCTGTTTCCTATCCTGGTAAAAATGGTCAGCGCTATTTATAAATTCTGGAGTGAAATGAGTCACGGGCTAATTCAGGAGGCATTATTAAGACCATTTAAGCAGCAGGTAAAGATTTTGAGGCCAGATTAAAGGAGATGTTCCTTCTGATCCCCTTAAAATATCCTGCCTGGGGCGCCTGGGTGGCTCAGTCGGTTAAGCGTCCGACCTGGGCTCAGGTCATGATCTCACGGTTTGTGAGTTCGAGCCCCGCATCGGGCTCTGTGCCGACCGCTCAGAGCCTGGAGCCTGCTTCGGATTCTGTGTGTGTGTGTGTGTGTGTGTGTGTGTGTGTGTCTGTCCCTCCTCTGCTTATGCTCTGTCTCTCTCTGTCTCTCAAAAAAGAAATAAACATTAAAAAATTTTTTTCAATATCCTGCCTGCTTGTCATCACGGTAAACACATGTGTGGCTCCTGAGTTACTTTGCCACCAGCTCTGTCCCCTGCAGCTGTGTGGCCACGAGATTTCACTTGCACTGTTTGAGCCTCGGTTTGTTCACAGGGGACCGTGAGGCAAAACAGCACCAAGCAGCGAATGTGGCTGTGGTAAGGAGGGATGAGATGGCCAATCGCCGCTCTGGGGACCGCGAGCCTCCCTGACCCACTTGCAACTTTCCTTAACCAAGAACGTGTTCGTTCTCCAATGTCAAAACCACCCCCTTCCTTTTTATCAGGAGTAAAAGGCTCACACCGACTTCTGTGGCGTGCGGGACGGGAGCGTTGACTTGCCCACCTGAGCGAGTGACGCCTGAGCGCGTTTGTCTGCTCGCGGCCAGGCTCGTGTACCTATCCCGCTGAACCTCTCGTGGGGCACCGTCCCCGTCACAGGGCCCATGCAGTGTCCCCAACATCAGTGGCCATCCTATAAAACATTCCCAGACTTCCCTGTTGTGTTTCATGCTCACCGCCTGGATCTTCATTCACTCGTGTTATTTTCTTTTTAACGTCCTGTCTTCCTCCTGTTCCCTGTCTAGGCCATCTTACGTGCTCTTGCCAGAATAATCTCTTTAAATACTGTGATGGTGGCCCGTCCCATAATCCTCCAGCTCAGTATTCTGGTCAGATTTTCCCAGTCCGAGGCGGTTTCCTGTCGTCCCCCAGAGCTCTGCTGTCTGCCCAGCCACCTCATGTCTACAGGCAGGTGTCTGAAAACCAAGCTCCGTAAGTGTGCCTGAGGCAAGAAGACAGTTTGAGATGTCCTGGACCCGAGTCTGCGGCTAGACTGTTCCAGGTTTATTTCTGCAGCTCCGCGACAGCATGACCGTGTCGGGCTTCAAGTTCCAGCGGCGCTCTCCAGCCCGGGTCACCATGTGCAGCGCGTGCAAAGGTCCTGTTGCGGCTCCTGCCCCGACCTCCTTCCCCTCCTTGGCCGTCATCCTTCCCAAGGTGGCCCCCGACCTCCTTCCCCTCCTTGACCGTCATCCTTCCCAAGGTGGCCCCCGACCTCCTTCCCCTCCTTGACTGTCATCCTTCCCAAGGTGGCCCCCGACCTCCTTCCCCTCCTTGGCCGTCATCCTTCCCAAGGTGGCCCCCGACCTCCTTCCCCTCCTTGACCGTCATCCTTCCCAAGGTGGCCCCCGACCTCCTTCCCCTCCTTGACCGTCATCCTTCCCAAGGTGGCCCCCGACCTCCTTCCCCTCCTTGGCCGTCATCCTTCCCAAGGTGGCCCCCGACCTCCTTCCCCTCCTTGGCCGTCATCCTTCCCAAGGTGGCCCCCGACCTCCTTCCCCTCCTTGGCCGTCATCCTTCCCAAGGTGGCCCCCGACCTCCTTCCCCTCCTTGGCCGTCATCCTTCCCAAGGTGGCCCCCGACCTCCTTCCCCTCCTTGACCGTCATCCTTCCCAAGGTGGCCCCCGACCTCCTTCCCCTCCTTGGCCGTCATCCTTCCCAAGGTGGCCCCCGACCTCCTTCCCCTCCTTGGCCGTCATCCTTCCCAAGGTGGCCCCCGACCTCCTTCCCCTCCTTGGCCGTCATCCTTCCCAAGGTGGCCCCCGACCTCCTTCCCCTCCTTGGCCGTCATCCTTCCCAAGGTGGCCCCCGACCTCCTTCCCCTCCTTGGCCGTCATCCTTCCCAAGGTGGCCCCCGACCTCCTTCCCCTCCTTGGCCGTCATCCTTCCCAAGGTGGCCCCCGACCTCCTTCCCCTCCTTGGCCGTCATCCCTCCCAAGGTGGCCCCCGACCTCCTTCCCTCCTTGGCCGTCATCCTTCCCAAGGTGGTCCTCTGGTGCTCTTACTGACGTAGAGTATTCCTTGACCTCTAAACCTCTCCTTTCAGGACACACCATGTCTCCTCTGAGCCTTCCTGGATCTACTATATTCTCTTACTGTCTGTATCGATGATGCTGTGGCATCTGGAGTCTGGCTCACCAGGGAGGGACTGTTTTTTCTAGGGCCACTTCATTCCTGGACATTGCGAAGGAGTCAGTGCCAGGAAGAGTGCCTTTCGTGTGCAAACCAGCCGGAAGGAGCCCATACCTCCTGCTTGAGGTTCTTACCCTCCAGGCCTATTTCTCTGCCCTAGTCACCGCGCCTCCCCCACCACCGCCCACGGGGGCCAGGTGCCAGACAGTTTGGGACAGTCCCACCACCCCAGAGCCCACAGAAATGATTCACACCAGCCAATCCTACCCCTTGGGAACTGTAGCAAATAACCTTTTCAGTGGCCTCACCATACCTAAATACCAATAATGTCTATGTTTTAAAGCATTTACCTTTAAATGCATTTTAAAGCAAGCTAGCTTTGGCAATAATGGGAGGAAGGGGATTTCCCTTTCCTGGGCATTTATGGCCTGGGTTCAAAAGAGTAAAGAGAGGGCCGCCTGGGTGACTCAGTCGGTTGAGCATCTGACTTTTGCTTTCAGCTCAGGTCATGATCTCAGAGTCGTGGGATCGAGCCCCGTGTCGGGCTCTGCTCTGAGAGCATGGAGCCTGCTTGGGATTCTCTCTCTCTCCCTCTTGCCCCTCCCCTGCTTGTTCTCTCCCTGTCTCTCTCTCTCTCTCTAAAAATAAAGTGAAGGAGTTGATATGCACGGGGGCTGGAGGAGACGGAGCGCCCTGTGAAGGATGGTGGAAAGGGTCACCGTGTGTTACCAGGTAGAAACAAAAAATAAGAAGGCGAGAATCACTACCTGAAGTTAAACTGAAGGCAGAACGTGGGAGACTCCCTAGAAAGGCCGATTAACAGACTTGAGAGTGGAGAGAAAATGCACAAGGGTGCACTCTGATCACAGCCCCCAAATGTGGTCCCAGAAGCAGTAGTTCAACACTTGGAATCAGCTTTCTGACCCAGGCTCCTCCTGGAGGAGAGGCTTGCTGAGCCCGAGGGGGCTGGACGTTACATCCATTACTCAGATGCCACCTGGGCCACGCTGTTGGGCGAGACTGACACATCCCTCCGTTTCAAGGTCTATGCAAGAGCCAGTGAACCCCACCCCCACCCGCCTTCCCCAACATGAGCGTTACATCTGCTGGGGGCACAGGATCCACGTTCCCGCCTCTGATCCATTTTCTTGACCGGGACACATCTCGTGGTTCCGTTTCCTCCCGAGAGCCCGAGCGTGCCCACCGCCCCTTCCACTGGCCGCCCTACACAGGTTTGGCTCCACAAGGGACAAAAACGGTGAGGGTGGGCCCAGCGGGCCGAAAGAGGGGCCGAAATAATAGTAGCTCAACGCAGCGTGTCTCAAACTTCGATGTGCAAGGAACCTCCCAACGATATTAATACGCAGATCCGCAGACTCAGGGAGAACGAGAATCCGAATTTCTGGCCAGGCCTGCCGGTGCTCTGAGGAGGAAGGGTGCCAACGACCCAGACGCTGAGTTCTCTTTCCCGGGAAGGGCTGGCGCAAAGACTCTGCTCCACGGAGTGAGGGGACCCAGGCCACCTCCGTGTTGGCGCTCCATCACGGGGCCTGCGTTCTCAAAGCCACCTGACGGTCGGAATGGCCGCCTCGGATCCCGCCGTTGCGTCCACATCCGGTCAGCAGAGAGGAGGGACGGGGGTGAAGAGGCAGAGGCCAGGCTGCCGCTCCAGGGCCCCCTTAAGGAAGGCTGCAAGCTACTCCAGACGCAGGCTCTCAACACATTGCTCAGAACAGCCAAGGAAGCTGAAGCTCGTCACCTTTGCCACAGAGGTTCCGGGCCCAGCCAACAGCTGTTTGTTTTGTTCCTGTTTTGTTTGTTTCGGGCGAAAGGATCCTGGGGGAAAGACGGGGTTTTGTGTGTGCTTCTGAGGCTTGAGGAAGACGTCAGGCGTTCGTACAGGAGATGTGTCTTGTTGGTTGAGTAAGAGTAACAGCCATGGAACCGCCGATGATGGAAAGTGACTGCGTGGCAGGAACCGCGCGTCAGACAATGTTCTAAGTGCTTCATGTGTTTTGATTTTAATGCCCCAAATAACCTCATGAGAAAAAGGCAGAAGGAGACGAAGTGACTCTCGGGTCACGCAGCTGGTTAATGACCGAGCGCGGACTCTGAGCCGCTGCTTCCCGGCAGTGTGTCCCCCCCGACCTGCCCACGGGCTGGTAAAATTTTAACAGCCTGCTCTCTCGAAAGAAAAAAAAGAACCCGCCTGGTGGGACGCGCTCGCCAAATCCTGGGGTGTATATACGTCGTGTGACCGACACGACGACCAAGCTCAGCCGGGAAGAGATCCCGTGCCCCACGTCACCGCGTGGTCCCTTCCTTCGGCGCTGTGCGGCGTTTCCACACGCATGTCATACGTCACCTGTGCACTCTTGGGCTCACCCACACCTGTGCACAGCAAAACAGTTCGGAAGCGCTAGGTTCTGGGGAGTCGCTCCCTTGGTTTTCAATGTTGTATTTAATCATGAGTTTCTATCTTTGGATCTTGAATAATGTTAACGGCCAGCTTGTAAAACCCTCAACAATTTAACAACAGGCCCCTTGTGACCCAGCGCGAGCGGACTCTGGCCGCCACTGCCCACGGCGGGATGCTTTACAAACAAACGAAAAGACGATGCATCTGTGCTCCTTAAAAACATGTGAGCTTCGTCATTTCAGCCGAGGGACGCCACGGCAACAGCTTATCGTGCTTTCTCATTGCTGACTTCTCGGTCCCCACGTCTTAGGAGCAACTATTCGAGCTATATTTTAAGAATCTCATGTTCCAAAGGAGGAGTCAGCAATCTCTGCTTCTCTATTTCTGGCCGCCTCGTTCTCGCCCCAACTCACGTTAGGTATGTGTGTGACTTCACCGGCAAATACAGCCCCACCTCCGAGGGGCATCTTGGCACCAGCTGGTAGGGTTCCTTCCACAGTATTCTAGAATGGTCCTTCTCGCAGGAGTTGGCAGTGGGAACGATCTCCTTTCAGTTACAGAGCTGTATCTGTGTCAGAGGAGCCGATGGGGGGAGAGGCCCCCTCGGCACGTCACTGTTCAGTGGGTCATCCTTACGTGGGGTTCTGCCGGGGTCAGGGGAGGAGACGGTGCTGTCGGGGTTGACGAGAGACTTGAACTCAGAGACCTCAGATTCCCAGAGCATCTTGGTTGTAGCTGCTGCTCATTCCAAGAAGGTTCTCTTTTAAGCAACTGTTCTGCCTCCTTCAGAAAAGCTCATCGAAAACTCATCAATCTAGTAGATGCAACGAAATATTCCGCAAATGTCGCTCTTTCTGCTTGAAAGACCTGGTTCCTTGGGCCACGAAGCCCTATTCTTCACTCTGAAATTCGGCGCTCAACCAGCTAGGCATCCGACTCTTGATTTCAGCTCAGGTCACGATCTCACAGTGTGTGGGTTCGAGCCCCTCATTGGGCTCCAAGCTGATGGTGCAGACCCTACTTGGGATGCTGTCTCCTTCTCTCTCTCTGCTCCTGCCTGCTCACTCTCTATCACTCTCTCTAAATAAATAAAGATTAAAAAAAAAAAAAGAAAAGATTTAGTGCAGGGATCGCTTCTTTCAGGGGTCCTCCCAGTGGCTGTCGACGGGGCTGGGTGGCACTCTGTGTTCTAGGCCCAGCCTATATCTCCTGCTTCATAGCTACCATTTTTATTTTCTCACTAGACCATGAGCTTTGTGACGACATGCCTCTGACTATGGGTTTTGTTTATCTCCTGAACTGCCTGGCACCAAATAGATGTTCACTCACTCATTATTTAATTAATTTGATGGCTGGATAGAAAGCTGGGCACCATTTCACTAGCTGGTTATTGGGGTTTAGAGGGCAAATCTTCCATAAAAACCAGAATTGTCTAGAAGTCAAAGGCAGCCCGGTGCGATTAGATGACGGAATTATTTCTTCTGAATCTGCTGGTTCTAATTCTGAATCAGGTATAGAATTAGCACACGCAAGATTCAAGAGGGAAGATTATAGTTGAAGCTAGGTGAAGGTTTTCCACATGGAAGCGTGTCACAAAATAGACAGAAGTTCTTCTGGCCGTATTGGAGTTCACACATTTTACTTCCCTACAAAAATACAAAGTTATGCTCAAAACATTGACAAGCACAAGGTTGATGAACCAAAGAAAGGAAATCTACAGGTTCTGTGATCAAGTGTTGAATTCAGGAGGTTAACTTAGTTTGGGTTCCCCAAAAAAGCAGACTCAAGGACAGATTTTAATGCCTGGAGCTTCGATGGGTCACGATCCTGGGACTGACACACGTAAAGTAGATTAGATAGGGTTCATAGCAACACTGAAAATAGAGTAGGGGATCATGGTAGGCGTTCCCCAGTCTTCTTCATCAGAACCTAGATTTGCTCCCAGACTGAAGCCAGATATACCTGCATAGGAGGGCCTAGGGCTCCTAAAATAGCAGGTGTCCAAGATAAGGTCCTTTTCTGGCATCTGAAGGGTGGGGGTGTCTGTCACTTTGCGCTCATCTGGCAAATTCGCCAGGTGACATAACTCACTTGGACTCATTAGTCCTGTAATTTGCCTGCAAATACACACTCCCCCCACCAAAAAGGAAAAGACATCAAAAGAAGAAAAGAAAAAAAAAGTGGGGGTGGTCGTGAGGGGAAGCAGGGCAGGGTGAGCAAACAGAACTGATCCCAGAGGAAACAAAGTCAATCCGGAGGGGGGGAAGAAAAAGATATTTCTAAACCTCTAGGCAGAGATTTAACCCATAAGTTAATAGATTAATGTTCGGAAGATAGAATCAATAGATTCTATCAGAAAATACAATCAGTAAAAAAAAAAATCAGAAAAATAGAATGGGTTCGTGGAATTCAAAACGTAGCACCTCAATAAAACAATCTAACAGAACTAACTAAAGGAAAGATTTGATGAAATTTCCCAGAACAAAGATATGAGGAACAAGAGGGAGAAATCAAGAGCCGTTTCATTGCACAAAGAAGAAAACGAACATACTCAGAGCCTCCCCAAGCAGCAGGCATGTGAGACGCAGGGGAAGAAGACCAGTGGTGATGGACAGAACGGTCACCGTCAGCAACACCCGCTTTTGGAAGATGATGGCAGGACGCTTGAATGTTCCTGAGAAAATCATTTCAAACTTAACATTCTATGCCCGTCCCAGCTATTAGCAAATGTGAGTACACAATAAAAAAGGACACTTTCCGACGTGCAAGAAAGGATTGGCAAGTTCACTTCCCATCCGTGTTCCTTTGTGAAAATAATATTTCTTGAGACTATACAGTAGCGAAACACACAAACAAGGAATCTGGCAAAGGGGAAAAAGGAGGAGGCGTGATGGTATTCCAGAAACAATGACCATAATCCAAGGGTGCATGGAAAGCAATCCAAGGATAGCAGCTTGTACACAGAGGCTAGAAAGTAGGTGGAAAAGGAGAAATGGAACTTTTTCTTTTTCAGTGATTGCAAATTAGGCATTTTTCCCGATATGATAATAGTCATGGAAATATTCTGGACTCACGAAAGAAAATAAATGAATTGAATGGCTGCCCCCCCCCACCCCCAAACACAGGAAATGCGTGAAATCTGCGAAGTACGCTGGCATCTTGACAGAGCTTGCCTTGGGGCAGTGACATGGGCAAGGGATCGAGGGACAGGGGGTTGAGGGGAGGGATGTTTCCGCAACATTTTTAGTTCTTTTAAAAGAAGAGACATAGAAAATCCCAAGATATGATCTTGGCAACGATGGAGACTTCAAACAGCCTTATGGAAATCTAATCGGCATACAACAAACTCCGTATACTTCAAGTATTTAAGGCACACGTCTGGAAAGGTTTTGGCGTATGTGTACCTCCGGGAAACCACACGGCAGTCAAGACCATGAACACACCCGTCACCCCCAAAAGTTTCTTCGTGCTCCTTGTTTTGCACGTCCTAGGGTTTTACACAGGTGCAGTCAAACAGCGTACGTGTCTGTTGTTCCAGTGTGGTTAAGAATGGCGTCTCCTTTCCAGTCCGGACTCCTACCTGTACTACAACCAACCTATTCACAGGCAAGGGACTAGCGTTTCTGAGCCTTGGCTACCTTTTGCTAATGGGGGAAGCAATGGACTTCTGCTTTACCCGTCACTCCACTTGATGTGCTCACTCCCCAGCGGGCACCCTGGTTTCTGTGCGGTGACAATGATTCCTGAAGCCGCTCTGACTTGAACTGAAGGACGAGCGTGGACCACCCCGGCCATGTTGAATTTCCACTTTCAATATGGCTACCGTGATTGGCTGAGTCTTGAACATCAATAACCGCTGTTGGAAGCTAGGGGACACTTGGGGTTAAAGTCAGCCATCCGGAGTGTGTCATCATGGGGCACAAAATTGGGCAAAGGAACGAAAGTAAGAACGATTCCAGACTCCCTGTTTCAAACGCTGTCTTGGCTCCCCCACGGGAAGAGTTCTTCTCCCCGTGTTCACCTTGGCTGTGCCCCCATCTCCTAAGTCACAGTAGGATCCCCAGGGCGAGCCGGCCAACCACCGCTGAGGACATTTTACAGCAGGAAACCTCATGTTCCACTTACCCCCCTGCTGCACGCAAAAACCACCCCAAAGCTGATGGCCTCAACCAACCATTTTGTGACGCTCCCAGATTCCGTGGCCGGGAATTTAGACACAAAAAGTAACTCCTTTGCTCCCTTTTCTAGCCACACTCCAATGTCATACTCTCAGAGAAAATGCCGCTTGTTGGTTTAATAACATTTACACTTTGTGTCTAAACATGCAGCATCCTTTATTTCTGATAGCTGCTACCTCCTTTAGCTCAGTTCCTCTTGATGGAATTTGATTTGCAGGGAAGAGCATGTTTTTGTTTTTTTTTTGTTTTTTTTTTTTTTGGTTAAAGGTAAAACAAATAACACTGCTGCCCCCCATCTCCTCTACTTCAAATAGTTTCCCAGCAGTAAAACTACAGTTTTAATTTTCTTATCAATGATGCCCATGGCTTCTCTCTTACCTCCCTCCCCCCTGCCAAGAGTCAAGAGAAGACTCCACAGCCAGAGAATGATCTCTGAACTGTGGGGGCCTCTGGACACCCCCAGGGCTCTGCCGTGGTAGAGCTGTTGGGTCTGGTCCCTGGGTGTCCACGCACCGGCCCGCTGAGGTTCCTGCCATCTGCCCCTGCGGTTGCTGGTGCCCGAACTCTGATCACGTGTGATCCTTAGGAAGCACTCCCCTCTCTGCATCATGAGCCCTGAGCCTCTCCTGACTCTCAGGTTTTCTCAGCAACTCCTGGAGCCCTACCCAAGGCAACCAAGAGGAGAAATTCCCTGCAGGCAATCCATTTATTGAATGAACAGGACTTGGTCTGGGCAATCTCAGAGAAGCACGATCCTTTCTTAGCCCTCCCTGCAAAGTTCACTCTGTGAACCTGTTCGTTCTCTGCTTACCTCTCCGTTAACACTTTGGATAGGTGCCATGACTTTCTGGTGTGTTTTACGCAGAAGGACCGTCTCATCTCAGTAATTGTAGCCCCATGTGATAATCGACAGGGCTTTCAAGTTCCAGGAGGTCAGTCTCTCCTGATGGTGTTTGGAGGCCCCCTCCCACCTTCTTTGAGGGCAAGAGTGGAGGTGGAAAGCCCTCCCACCTCATGGGAGGGCTCAGAAGCAAAGAGAGAGCTACACGAGGAGCTCCTCTCGCTGCCAACTTCTTAATTCAAGGAGACCCTAAAGGTGGATGCCGGGCTCGTGATGGCCACATCGGTTTCATGTACTCATGCGGGAACTGCATCCGGTTTTCGTACTTGACTTCTGGTGAAGGTTCCAGACCCTGGTGACTGACGCGTACCTCCAGCTGCATGTGGCTAGTTAGCACTTGAAATGCGGCAGGCCGGAACGGAGATGTGCTATGATTTTAAAGTACATATTGATTTCGAAGATTCAGCAAGAAAAAAGTGTGAAAAAATTATCAGTAAGTAGTACACTGATTATGTGTTGAAATATTAATATTTTGGATATATTTGATCAAATGCGATATATTGTTGAAATTAATTTCACCTCTTTTTCTTGATATTTTTAGTTTCTTTCTAATGTTTATCCATTTATTTATTTATTTTTTTTGAGGGTGGGGGAGAGGATGAGCAGAGGAGGGGCAGAGACAGAGGGAGGGAGAGAATCCCAAGTGGGCTCTGTGCCGTTTGTGTAGAGCCCACGAACCGTGAGATCATGACCTGAGCCGAAATCAAGAGTCAGACGCTCAACCAGGAGAGCCCCCCCGGCACCCCATTTAAGATCGGCCATCCTAGCAGCTCGGAAGCATATACTACAGTGTGATGAACAATAGTCACCACGCTGCATGTTAGGTCTCCAGAACTTACTCGTCTTATAACTGGAAGTCTGTAGGCTTTAGCCAACTTTTCCCTATTTCCCCAGCCCCAGCCCCTGGTAACCAACACTCTACTCTGGTTCTGTGAGTCTGGCCTTTTTAGATGCCGCACACAAGCCATATCATACAGCCTTTGTTTTTTTCTGTCCGACCTGTGTCACTTGGCCTAATCCCCAAACTTCATCCATGTTGCTGTCAAATGACAGGGTTTCCTTCTTTCGTGGCTGGATGATATTCCATTGTGTGTGCAGGCGTGCACGCACCACATTTTATTTATTTATTAATTATTTGTTTGCTTATTTTTCCTGCGGTATAGTTGACGCACAATGTCACATTCATTTCAGGTGTCCAACATAGTGATTGGACAACTTTATACGTCACACCGTGCTCACCACAAGGGTACAATATTTCTATTTTTAATTTCTTTTTTTTAATGTTTATTTAGTTTTGAGAGAGAGACAGACAGACAGAGACAGAGCATGAGCGGGGGAGGGGCAGAGACAGAGAGGGAGACAGAGCATCCGAAGCAGGCTCCAGGCTCTGAGCTGTCAGCACAGAGCCCGATGTGGGGTTTGAACCCACGAACGTGAGATCATGACCTGAGCCGAGGTCGGACGCTCAAACGACTGAGCCCCCCAGGCGCCCCCTCCTCTGCCCATTTTTAAATTGGATTAGGTGATTTTTGGCTATTGAGTTGTAGGACTTCTTTTTATTTTTTGAATATCAACCCCTCGACAGATATGTGATACGTAAATATACTTTCCCACTCCCTAGATTGACCCCTCATGCTGTTGATTGTTTCTTCTGTTGTGCAAAAGCTTTTTGGTTTGCTGGAGTCCAGTTTATTAACCTTTCCTCTGTTGCTTGCTCTCCTGGTGTCATATTCAAAAAGTCTGGCCAAGGCTGATGGCAAAGGGCTTTTTCCTTGTGCTTTCTTGACGGAGATTTACAGTTTCAGGTTTCATGTTTAAGTCTTAACCCCATTTCAAGTTAGTTTTTCTGAGTGATGTAGGTTAAGGGTCCAGTTTCATCATTCTGCTTGTGACCGTTCAGTATCCCAGCACCACTCATCGAAGGGACAGTCCTCCCGCTGAGGATTCTGGGCTCCCTTCTCAAACATCAGCTTATCACATACACAGCGGTTTATTTCTGAGCTCCGGATTCTGTGCCATTGGTCCATGGGTCTATTTTTCTGCCACCACCATACTGCTTGATTCCTATAGCTCCGTAATATGTTATGAATTCAGTGCATGTGATGTCCTCAGCCTGCCCTTTCTCAGGATTGTTCTGGCCATTCGGAGTCCTTCATGGTTCCATGTAAATGCTAGGGTTTTATTTCCCTGTGAAAAATGTCACCGGGACATTGCAGAGATTGCATCAAATCTATAGGTTGCTTTGTGTAGTGTGGACGTGATGCAGTATTAATTCTTCTGAGGCTATCTTCCCCTTGTTTGCGTCTTCCATTTCTTTTCCCAAAGCCCTGTATTTTTTCAGTGTACAGATCTGTCACATCCTTAAATTTATTCCCAAGAAGTGTGTTGCTTTCGATGCAATGTTAATGGGAGACTGTTTTCTTTCTTTCTTTCTTTTCCAGACAGTTAGCAAACTCTCCTGCAACTTGACCGCGTTTGTTGACTCCTTCTCACAGCCCCGTGGTGGGGTCTCCGGGACTTTCTATATAAAGAGCCGTATCATTTGCACACAAAGACAATTTTCTTCTTTACTCTCTGATTTGGATGCCGTTTATTTCTCTTTACTGCCTACCGCACTGGCTCAGACTTCCAGAACTTCACTGAAAAGGAGAAGTGAGAGCAGGCACTCCTATCTCGTTGGTGACCTGAGAGGAAAACCTTTCAACCTGTCACCACTGAATACGGTGCTGGCCGTGGGCTTGGTGTCTATGGCCCCAGCTATGCTGAGATGCACTTGCCCTTTACCCAAACACTTGAGCATGTTTATCATAAAAGCATGCTGCATTTTGTCAAACCCTTTGGCCACATCCATTGAGGTGATTCTGACTTTTATCTTCCATTCTATTAATGCCGCGTATCACGCTTATTGATTTGCGTATATTGATTCATTCTTGCCTTTAGGGATAAATCCCACTTGATTATTGTGCATGATCTTTATATTGTACTGTTGAATTCAGTTGGCTAGTATTTACTGCAAGCTTTTGCATCTATGATCTGTGTTCATCAGAGAATTTGGACTGCAGCTTTCTTTCTTTCTTTCTTTCTTTCTTTCTTTCTTTCTTTCTCTTCCTTCCTTCCTTCCTTCCTTCCTTCCTTATTTCTTTCTCTTCCTTCCTTCCTTCTTTATTTTTCTTTCTTTCTTCTTTCTTTCTTTCTTTCTTTCTTTCTTTCTTCTTTCTTTCTTTTTTTCTTTCTTTCTCTTCCTTCCTTCTTTATGTCTCTTTCTTTCTTTCTCTTCCTTCCTTCTTTATCTCTCTTTCTTTCTTCCCTTCTTTTCTTCCTTTCTTCCCTCCTTCTTTATTTCTCTTTCTTTCTCTTCCTTCCTTCCTTCTTTATCTTTCTTTTTTCTTTCTTTCTTCCTCTTCCTTCCTTCTTTATTTCCCTTTCTTTCTTTCTTCCTTTCTCTCTTGTAATGTCCCCATTTGGCTTCAGTATCAGACAATGCTGGCCTTACAAAATGAGACCAGGAGTATTCCCCCACCTTCAAAGTCTTCCCCTTGGAACAGTTTGAGAAGGATTGGTGTTCATTCTTTTTCAAATGTTTGGCAGAATTTACATGCTGGATTTCTCTGATAATTGGAGTATACAAGAACAATAGATGTTAGATTGTATCCACTGTTTCTTTGATTTGGTACTTATCAGGATATTTCTCTCTCTCAGTGGATTTTATGAATAAAATTCCTAATGATGAGACACTTTCAATGCCTAGGATAAGATCTTTGGGTCGTGAAGTATGATTGTGTCACTATATCGCTATTTGTTGTTATTTTTACATTCAGCTTGTAATTCCTGCGTATATTTTAAGATGTAGAGTTTGCCTATAGATTTTGTTTTTGTGTGCTATCTTCATGTACTTTTGACATTCAAATTATGATTCCTCTTTATCTCTACCGGTGCATGCATGTGTGTATTTATATAATTTAATATATATACACACAGATAAATGTATACAGTATAATAAGTATAAGAAGTACCTGTTCCTTGAAAATTTACAAATATCAGAAGCCAACATTAAAATAATCTGGTCCAGGGGCGCCTGGGTGGCGCAGTCGGTTAAGCATCCGACTTCAGCCAGGTCACGATCTCGCGGTCCGGGAGTTCGAGCCCCACGTCAGGCTCTGGGCTGATGGCTCGGAGCCTGGAGCCTGTTTCCGATTCTGTGTCTCCCTCTCTCTCTGCCCCTCCCCCGTTCATGCTCTGTCTCTCTCTGTCCCAAAAATAAATAAACATTGAAAAAAAATTTTAAAAAATCTGGTCTGGGTTCTATTTTTATTTTTATTTTTTAATGTTTATTTATTAAAACATTTTTAATGTGTATTTATTATTTTGAGAGAGAGAGAGAGAGAGTGTGTGAGCACGAGCAAGGGAGGGGCAGAGAGAGGGAGGGAGACACAGAATCCCTCCCTCTCTCTGCCCGTCCCCTGCTCATGCTCTGTCTCTCTCTCTCTCTCTCTCTCAAAATAAACATTAAAAACAAGTTAAAAAAATTAAAAAGTGGAGGGAGGCACATGGTGGGAGGTGACATGAGTAAAGGGACATAAACAAAACAGTCAAAGTCCTAAACCTGAACACTGGGTGTTAGCATCCTTTTTCTTGGGCTGTTCTTTAAGAGCAAATGCAATTTCAGCCTCACCCCTGATCTCTTGTTAGGTTTCTTTTGGGAGGAGATAGGCAGTCCTGAATTACAAACAATTGTAATTTAACCCACACACTAGGATAAGTATCTGAGATTTGCGAGGGAGAAAACATAATAAAATATGTCTGGGGGACATTTTGATGACCTCAAACACCGTCTTGCCCTCCTGGTGGTTTACAGTCTCACCAAGCTACCTCCCTCGCACGGATGCTAACAGAGGGCAGTGCAGATTACCCCGCAGGTGAGGGGGAGGGCATCGTTGACCGCACCTGCCGTCGTGATTGTGTTTAACTCACTTTTAGAATGGCTTTCGGGCTACTATATTGAATATCTTTGTTTTTGTTTCGTATCTAGGTTTGTTCTTGTTGAAGGAAAACATTGGTACAATAATCAAATCGTTGGCAAGCTTAGGCCGCCATAGAGTTTTAGCTAGCCGGGGATGTCAAAGGGGTTCGGGGATTTTCGGAGGGTAAATGTTAGCATCGCTAATAACAACGTGTTTCAGCTTTTCCATTATGTGGTTTGAGGCTTCGTCCAGAGTGAATCTGTGTGTTAGCCATTAAGCAGGGTTAAACCCAAGAAGAGTGATGATTTCCTGGTGTAATTTCTCTGAGTAAAGAATTGATAAAATAGCCTGTCTTGAAGGATCTGGGGGGGGTGGGGAATGCCCTCCAATTCCATTTTCAGAATGGCTGAAATACGGATGAAGGCTTGCAAGCCCCAATATGTGAGGCTTAAATTAGAAAATCAAATGTGAGACACATTGGACAATGCCTAAGAAGGCTACCAATATTTCAGAAGAGGCACATTGGAAGGGTGAGCTCCAGATCTGGAAATTCTCCCAACTTTTGGACCTAATTCCTGTTTCAGGCTAACGTTGTTTCAGGTTAAAATTTCTCCTCTGGCTGGAAAGGCCATAAGCTGACAGGAATGTGACCCACACAAATGGCTGCAGGTAGGGGTGGGGCTCTGTACAAAGCCGTCCTTGACACATTTGGAAGTCCTCTGGTGTGCGATGAGTGGCGTTTCTGGAGGGCCTTCCTGCCCCACGGGACGCAGGCTGTCCTGTGTCAGACGGGCAGAGTGCACGGTGCCCTGCATGGAACATGCACTGCCCTTGGCTCGCTGGGGCTGAGATAAGAGACCTCACAGCAGGGCTGGGTGATCTGACCCTGGGTGATGTGACCATGGTTTCCGATGTTTCAAACCGCTTTCGCACGAGCCGCGTTTACTAACTCCCAGTTTATTTTGCTCGGACATTTTTCCCTTTGAATCGTTTCCACCCCTCTGCGTTTTATGAGCAATTAAATCCAAGAATGGTTTTCTTTCTTTCTCCTTACATTCGGCAAAACGTGGTTTTGCCCTCCGCGCAGCGTTTGATGTCGAAGAGCGGCCTTGAGCCCCGTGGGAGGGGCCGGAACGCACACTGGGATGAAGGCCGACCAGGACATGGGAGAGAAGTTTGGCTGCTGCTCCTTATCCAGAACTTCTCAGCCCAGCAGCCAGGCCGGCCCCACCAGGTGCCTGTGCCTCGCGTCTGTTGGCCCACGCAGGTCGTCCCAGCCCGTGTGGTGTTGGGCAGCACGTGGCTGTGGGGCTCAGCCCCCCCGGAGCCCTGGTCATCAGGATGGCGTTGGGATGGTTACCAGAGAGCAAAGCCTTTCACTGTGTGTCCTGGGAAGAGAGAGGTAGTTAATTGTCAAGTGGATCAATCACACAGGTTTTCCTTTGTGATCTGCTATAATTAGAGAATTGTCTCTCGTCTTGGAAAAGAAAGGAGGCTAGAGGGGATCGTTCAGATTTGGACCTACATTCTTTGACCCCAGAGGACCCGGCCTCGCCCGGGGGGTATGGTCGGTCAGCAGTCAGCCGGTTCATGGGTATGATGCACACACACATTCCCATGAAAGAGAAGCCTGTTGACCTCGTCTGGAAACGTTTTATGAACGTCCGGTCAGTATCGATCCTGGGTTCACAGAGACTGTACATGGAAAGTCCCCTGCTGTACCCCACCTCTATCTGGTGTTTGTGTCGAGCGAGCCTGAGTAGCATGTGTGCATAGACCACGTTTACTTGGGGGTCCTCCGCTTCTCGCTTTGCTGGATCCTTTCGCTGGGGCAACAGGATGAAAGTTCTAGAAGTTGGGATTTTTAACACCCGTGGTAAATAGGTGAGGAGATGGGACCTAGACAGGGCCAGGTGTTTATCCAGAGACACAGCTTGTAGTGACACTGGGGCAAGAATCAGTGTTCCTGGTTACTGTCCTGGGTCCATTCCACTACAGGAGCTGATGTTAGGGTCTAGGACTGCAGTCTACACACACACACACACACACACACACACACACACACACTCACGTATACATTAAAAAATCTCGTTAGAATGAGGAAAGAGAAATCTTGCTGAATCCTAGAATCACCAGTGGGTCTCTTTGAAAACACAAAAGCTCCTTCCCCAAACTAACTGCTGCCCAATCCCCCCACAGTCTTCTATAGAGTCATGTCTACATGAGATTTTTATAGATAAAACTGATAAACTGATGGTCAACCATTTTAATGCTTATTTTATTTGTTTTGAGAGAGAGACATAAAGCATGAGCAGGGGAGGGGCAGCGAGAGAGAGAGAGAGAGGGAGAGAGAGAATCCCAAGCAGGCTCCGGGCTGCCAGCAGAGAGCTCAACTCGGGGCTCAAACTCACAAACCATGAGATCACGACTTGAGTCGAAACCAAGAGTCAGGCACTCAACAGACTGAACCCCCCAGGCGCCCCAACTGATGGTCAGCCTTAGAAGTGACATTGCCAGCCACATGGGAGTAAGGTAGCAGGTATCCTCTGCCCTCCATCTTGATGGGAGAGGGCATCTCTACCCGCAGACAATGTGCACCTGGGCATGTCCTTCCCGCTGTGAAAGATCGCTCCAGCTGATGTGTGGACAGTGTGTCAGAAGGACATGGAAACAAAGACACGAAGCTCAAATGGTGACCAGGTTGATCCATAGTGGCGGTTTTGAGAGTCCCCAACCAACCGGTTATGTACCGCGATCAGCCTGAGCTCGCAGGTGTCTGAGATGATTCTTCTCCAGGCGGAGGGACAATCTAGGTGTTGTGGTCAGTCTGTCGGGATTCATGAGTGGAAGAAGCCATGATTCAGCCATGATTCACCTTTGAGGTGTGACCCCTGCTTCTCAACCTCTGTTTCTGTCACCAACCCCCCAGAGGGATGGTAGTCGGCCTTTGTCACTATGAGCCACCAACGGTAGTCAGTCTGACAGCCTTTTTCCTTTCCTACATGGAAAGTCTGGGCCTCATTGAGAAAACTGCTTACTCTTGTTAAACTTGAGGACTGAGAGTCTAGAAGGCCAATGGCTCCTTTGAAAAAAAATTTAATTTAAATACAAGTTGGTTAACATACAGTGTAGTCTTGGCTTCAGTGATTCATCTTTTTTTAAAATTTTTTAATGTTTATTTCTTTTTGAGACAGAGAGAGACAGAGCATGAGCGGAGGAGGGGTAGAGAAAGAGAGGGAAACACAGAATCCGAAGCAGTCCAGTCTCTGAGCTGTCAGCACAGAGCCCGACGTGGGGCTTGAACTCAGGAGCTGTGAGATCATGACCTGAGCCGAAGTCAGACACCCAACCGATTGAGCCACCCAGGTGCCCCCCAGTACATGTGGTACTCAGTACTCATCCCAACAGGTGCCCTCCTTTATGCCCATCACCCATTTAGCCCATCCCTCGCCTACCTTCCCTCTAGTAATCCTCAGTTTGTTCTCTGTATTTAAGGGTCTCTTATGGTTTGCCTCCCTCTCTGTTTTTATCTTATTTTTCCTTCCCTTCCTCTACGTTGATCTGTTGTGTTTCTCAAATTCCACATATGAGTGAAGTCATATGATATTTGTCTTTCTCTGACTTACTTATTTCACTTTGTATAATACACTCCAGCTCCATCCATGTTGTTGCAGATGGCAAGATTTTATTCTTTTTCATTGCCAAGTAGTATTCCATTGTGTACATCTTCTTTATCCATCCATCGATCAATGGATATCTTGGCAGTTTCCATAGTTTCCATTGTTGATAGTGCTGCTATAAACATTGGGGTACATGTGCCCCTTCTAATCAACATGTTTGTATCCTTTGGATAAATACCTAATAGTGCAATTGCTGGGTCGTAGGGGAGTTCTATTTTTAATTTCTTGAAGAACCCCCATACTGTTTTCCTGAGCGGCTGCACCAGTTTGCATTCCCAGCAACGGTGCAAGAGGGTTCCCCTTTCTCCACAGCCTTGCCGACATCTGTTGTTTCTTGAGTTGTTAACGTTAGCCATTCTGGCAAGTGTGAGGTGACATCTCAAAGAAGACGTCCAGACGGCTAGCAAACACACGAAAACATGCTCAGCATCACTCATCATCAAGGAAATACCAATCCTTTTGAAAATTTTAATTCAACTTTTTATTTTGAAATCATTTTAAATTTACAGAACAGTTGCAGATCCCAAGAGTTCCTGATCCTTCAGCCAGCTTCCCCTAAAGTCAAGATCTCACAAAAGCATCGTGCGTCTATCCTGGTGACAGGCCAGGACATGCAAAACCATGCCATAACTAAAGCTCGGGATGTTTAGACTTTCCCAAGTTCCCACCAGACACCATGTTGTATTAGGTGTCACGTCCCTTTACATCGCTTCCACTCTGTAACAGCTCCTCAGGGTTTCTCATGACCTTGACACTCTTGAATAATACTGGCCAAGTATTTTGTAGGATTTCCCTCAAGTTGGGCGTGCCAACTACTTTCTCACGATTACACGGGAGTTCTGAATTTGGGGACAATAGTGTGGAAACGATGTGCTGTCATCATATCCAGTGGTATATGACGCCATCACCACCTGTCATCTGTGATGTCCCCCTTGACCCCCTGGCTGAGGTGGTCTGCCAGGCCTCTCCACTGTAAAGTCACTACCTTTCCATTCATTTAGAGAAGCACTGCTCAGCCTAGAGGGAGGCACACAGAAGGGCTTGCGGATGTATGTTCAAACTCACACAGTAATTAGGAGCTTTTGGGGGTGGAGATGCTTTGAGGTTTCGTCAATATCCTGCTTCTGCTCCAAGTTTTGACCTTGCCTGCAGCTTTTAGCACTGCCGTGTTGCCGTGGTGATTTCTGTTCCCTCGGTCCTGCATCTACTGAATGACTCTACTAAGGGACATGTGCTCCCCGTATCCCATTTATTTGCGTCCAATCATTTCTTTGTATCAGTGTGGACTCGTGGCTACTCACGTTATCCTTTCGGGCATCATCAAATACTAGCATTATTTATCTTTGTTGCCGAAATTGTTCCTGCTTCAACGGTTCGACGTCCTTGCGGGTTGGTTCCTGCTGACACGCTTCCAGTCCTGCCCCACCCCAGCGTCAACTTTTAAAACAATCATTTCCTGACTTCCCAGCCGCAAGATGCTCCCAGCTCATCGTTCGCTTCCTCTTTCCGGTCCTGGAATCAACCACTTTTCTCAAGGAGCCCTGGTTCCTCTTACTGGAAAGGAGTTAGGGACCACGTTCTAGGCGCTGGGTGTTCTGGCTCCCCGAAGGTGGAAATATAAAGAATGTATATGCGTCTTAACCCGTAGACGGACACACCCATTTATTTCTGTATCTACTCATTCGTGCACATATCAAAACAAACAGGAGTTCACGTTGACATCTCCAACTCGAATCTCAGAGGACAGCGTTCCTTCTAGCATCCACCCCCTTGCTTCTCCGTAACTTCTCTCTCTGTGTGAGGAACCTGGGACTCATGACCTGCGATGTACTTGGGGATGTTTTTTAACCCTGGTACGCGGCAAAGTGGTTCCAGAGTTGCCAGCCACTTCTCCAAGTTACCGCTGACAAATTACCTCCAGAGCACAGTCCTCACGTAGGTTCTTTTTGTGTTTGGTCTTACGGCATCCAGCGACATAGACCCTTTTAAAAATGGTAACCCCGCCCCTTAAACCATCTCACTCCCAATCTCTTACTGCCCTGTGACTTTGCTCAGCGTCTTCCATAGCGCTTCCCACACCCAGATACGTGGTACACATCCTGTGTGCCTCTTAAATTGTGTGTGTGTCTCTGACGAGAAAGGAAGGTCCCTGACGGGTAAGGATTTGGTTGGTGTTAGTCACCGCGGTGGCCCAGCACCTTGCAGAGTGCCCGGCCCACGACGGTATTGACACGTACGCACTGGTGAGCCCTGGTAACTGAGCTCACGCGTCTGTTTGCTGTAAGTGGACCCCAGAGAGAACCTCAATACTTCTGCAAGTAATCCAGAGAAGTGTTGGAATTCCTCTACCTCCCGTATTTCCAGGACCCCTGCTTCTTTAAGGTGAGCGTTGGCCACTCCGTTGAAGCCTCACAGAAATCCGGGACATTCTTAGCCCCGTGCAGGAATCACCCAGCGCACCCACTCGCCCAGCGCAGCGCATCCAGGCTGTGGGTGGAACCCAGCACCTGGGATGTGTTTCCAGGAATACTGATCAAATGGGGCTGAGGTGGGGCCTAAAGGGATTTTTTTAAAAATGTGGTATAATATGTATAACATAAAATGCACCGTTTTGGTCATGTTTCAGTATATAGTCCAAAGGCAGTAAATACGTTTCCCCTGTTAGGGCACCAGCCACACCATCCATCACCAGAACTTTTTCATCTACATCCCCATTAAGGCCCTCCCCACCCCCTCGCCCAGCCCCTGGCACCCACCATCTTTTTCCTCTATGACTTGGACCCCTCTAGGGGCCCCATGTAAGTGGAATCCTACAGTATTTGGTGTGTGTGTGTGTGTGTGTGTGACCGGCTTGTTTTGCCCAGCACAATGGCTTCGAGGTCTATCCATGTTGTAGCAGGTGTCAGAATTTCTTGCCTGTTTCTTGTAAAAAAAAAATGTTTATTCATTTTTGACAGAAAGAGCATGAGCAGAGGAGGGGCAGAGAGGGGGGACAGAGGATCCGTCCGATGAGGGGCTTGAACCCAAGAACCCCAAGATCATGACCTGAGCTGAAGTCTGACCCTCCACCGACTGGATCACTCAGGCACCCCACAGAGTTTCTTGCCTTTTTAAAAAATGTTTATTTATCTTTGAGAGATGGAGAGACAGAGTGTGAGCAGGGGAGGGGCAGAGAGAGAGGGAGACACAGAATCCGAAGCGGGCTCCAGGCTCTGAGCTGTCAGCACAGAGCCCGACGCGGGGCTAGAACTAGCGAGCCATGAGATCATGTCCTGAGCTGAAGTCGGATGTTTAACGGACTGAGCCACCCAGGCGCCCTGAATTTTTTGCCTTTTTAAAGCCGAGTAATATCCCATTGTGTGTACATGTCCTATTTGGTTTTTCCACTTATTTGTCAATGGACGTTTGGGTTGTGTCTACCTTCTGGGTGCTGTGGATAATTCTGCTACAAGCATGGGCGTACAAATAGCTCGTAGAGTCCCTGCTTTCGATGATCTGGGGGTAAATACCCCGAAGCGGGATTGCCTAAATACTGACACGGTTGTGTGACTTTCCATTCTGGATGTTCAGCCAGAATCGTAAAACCACGAAACCACGGGTTTCGTCCTCGCACACCACGCTCTGAGCAGGGGCTGCCTGGAATGACAGCTGTCAGAGGCACTCCGTTCGTATTTGTTGAGTGGATGAATTCATCATAAGGAGTACTTGGATACCACACACACACGTGTACGTTTCTGGAAAGATGGCACTGGGACCAAGGCTGAAGGCATTTCGACGATGCGTTTCCCACTCGCAGGCCCGGCAGCGAAGCTTGCTCCCAGTGTTAGCGGCCACCCCAACGCCTCAATCAGCTTGCTGCCGATTTCGTCAACAGGCCCTCTGCCGGAGACGAGGAAAGGGGAAAATGCAGCTTGAGAACTGTGAATGTAACTCGTTCAGGTCATTTCTTTTTTCAGCTGTTTCGTGTAAATCTATCCCAGTTTCAAGGGGGTTTCCCACCCCCCCCAAAATTTCTCAGAATGCTTTTGCAAAAAAAAAAAAAAAACACCAATGTATTGAGTAAGAGCTTTGTCTTCAGATGAACAGCAATGTGTATCTGTCGAACCCCCACTGGCCAAAAACAACAGAGAGAGAGAGAGAGAGAGAGAGAGGAAGGAAATAGTGGTTTCCCCAGCTGCGGAGACACCCTGTCTCTCCTAGGTGTGGGTGGCAACCATAAGGGGGTGACAGAAAGCCCCTGCAGAGCTCCCGACCCCAGAGGGATGGGGGGGACTTCTTAGCAGGAAGTGACTTAGCAGGAAGCGACTCCCCTCGCTTTCAGGAAAGTGCTTGGCCGCAGTCCTAAAGCATGGCTTGACCTCAGAGGGCATGCTCTTAACCCCAGAGGCTCGCTCCCGCCACTGCCTTGTCCCTTAGCAGGAGCCCAAGGAGCTGGCCACCTCCAGGAGGCGGGACCCACGCCCAGCATCTCAGGCTGGAACCTTCCAGTTTTCAGGAAGGAGGCCTGGGGAACCGGGCCATCAGAGCGTGAGCTGGGACGTGCGTCCTGTCCTGTTGCAATGGGCTCTTCTGCTCAAGACCTCAGGTTCCAAGGGGGGTGGGGGAGTGTGAATTGTGCCGAGACAATGGGGTCACGAGGCTCCGGGCAACAGGTCATGCTGGATGCCTGCCTTCCCTACGCGGCCTTACCCGGGTGCACCGTGTGGTAATCTATGCGGCGCCTGCCCCGGGGGAGTCAAGGTCATTGTTCAGTAGAATGACGGCCATTGTGTTGCAGCAGCTGGGCTTCTGTCCACACATGTGCATTTCCCCACAGTGGCCCAGGTGCACGGGGTGGTCGGCTCGGCCTGGGCAGGGGAGGTCGCTCATGTGCCTTCTCTTCAAACCCCGGGGTAGGTGCGTGCGGCTCTGGCTGGGACTGCCCCCTGTCCCATTCACTTGCCCACGCCGCTGTCTCTGCGTCTCTCTCTCACACCCACACTCTTACCTCCTGATGCTCTCTGAGTTGTGGCTTCTTTTCCAACTACCTGCCTGCTAGAAAACCATGACCCCAAGGGCAAGCGAGGAGGGCATTCTGTTCTCTCTCCTTTGTCCACAAGCTGCCCGCCACACCCCATCTGTTCCTCCAGAGCCCCCTGTGGTCCCACCCGCTCTTGTGGGGCAGCTGGGTGCGTGCGGAGCCCTGCCCCCCGTGGAACCTGCTGGCCGTGACTTCCCGGAGAGAGCGGAGCGGCCGCACCGTGTGCAGAAGTAGCAGTCCCCACCTCGTTCTCCCGTTTCGGCCGTGGCAGCTGTTGACGTCGATACTGTGATGTTTGTGATGGACCGTGAGAAAGACGCATTCGGTCCTTGTCCCTGCCTCTAGCACAGTCCTCCTGAGACGGCCGAGCGTTCCTGCGTGATGAGAGGGACGACGTTGATGAGGTGATTCTGGCCGCACTTAAGGTAGGCACAGCCACGTGACTGATTGGGGGGCTGGAACTCTCAGTCCCACCCTGACCTCCAGGAGGGGAGAGGGGCGAGGGGCTGGAGGTGGGATCAATCACCAAAGGCCAGTGGTTTCATCAATCACACCTATGCGCTGAAGCCTCCATAACCGGCCCCCCAAAAAGGGTGTGGGGTGGTGGTGAACATTCGGAGGATCTGAGACAGTGGTGTGCCCAGAGAGGGCGGGGAAGCCCCGTGCCCCTTCCCATCGCCGGCCCTGCGCGTCTCCTCATCTGGCTGTTCCTGACTAGTGTCCTTTTATCACAAACCAGCGGTCTGGCACGTACAATGTTTCCCTGACTTCTGTGACCCCACAAGAAAATTAATCTAACCCAAGGCAGAGGGTCATCGTAACCTGCGATCTGGGGCCCAAGAGCTCAGGTGTCGGAAGCGGGTGGAGACGGTCCTGTGGGACTGAGCCCCGAACCTGGGGAACCTGATGCTATGCCCAGAGTGAGAAAGGTCAGAACTGAGCTTCTGGGGGTGCGGGAAAGCCCTCCCCATCCTCTCTCCTCCAGGAATCAGAACTGGGTGCAGAACCCTTTTAGATACCCGGCTGGACACAAGTGGCCGCCCTGTTTTCCCTGGGGGACAGATGAGCAGAGAGATGAGCAAAGTGGCTAGTGTCTATTGATCCCCTAATGCAATGTTTTCCTTTCCTTTCTTTTGTTTTTTGTCTGTAACTCTGAGTAAGAGATAGATCACACGTTGCAAACCACTTCATGTGTATGATAAATACAACTGAAACGAAGGTTGCATGAAAACGCTTACTCATGCTACGTATGATTTAGAAAAAAAAATGGAGCAGAGATACCCTCGAGAGGATTGAAGCTGAACTCCCCAGTCAGGCATTTAGAATCAACAGCCACCCGAATCATTGAGAATCACGGCTTACGGAATTGATTTTCTTCCCTTCTAGTGGGTGGCAACCCACATTTCCAAACCACTGGCATAATCACGTACCAGATGCTAGATGCTGGGCACGGCTCATTTAACACCCACAAAACGTATTGGAGGAAGGTATTAATAGCTCCATTTTGCCGATGGACAAACGGAAGCCCGGCGGGCCTAAGCGACTTGGAGAAATCCTTTCTTGTCCCCCTCTTCACCTTCAGTGGCAGGAGTGGGCTCCTGTCCCCCTGGGGTGGTGGGGGCTTTCTAAAGGAGCTGGGTCTGTGCGGGATCTCAGGGGGCTGTAGCCGCTCCTTCAAAGTTCTGGACCCGGGAATGCCACCTGGCCCCTGGGGCGCAGCCCCCTCCACATCACCGCCGGGCGCGGGGCCGGTGGAAGCACCACGAATCCGAGCGGGAGCAGATGGTCTGCACGCACTTCCTCCATAGCTGGTTTGCCTTTTGCTCCGCTTTGCTTCTTCACCTGCAAGGTGCACAGCACGGCGGGGTTCATCCCGGTGTTTCCAGTGGAGTGAGTACGCCCAAACTCAAGGTGGGGCTGATAACAGCCCTTCGTTTCTCTCTGAGATTTGCTTTTCTGGGAGTCTGGCCGGAGCAGGCACTGGTCCCGTGCAGCCCAGAAGCGTGTGAAATAAACCCGCACACAGGCTGTCTCATCCTCGGGCCTCGGCTTTTCCACCTGAAACCAAGTTTAAGGGGAGAGGCCGAAATTGTATCGGGGTCCCGTGTTCGCTGCTCTGATCCCTCTCAAACTATCTGTTTGGATCCCACTTGGGTCCGACAGTGTGCTGGGGAGGGAAGGAGGGAGTAACACAATCCTCGTCCCTAAGTAGATGACGGGCTAGTTCAGTGGTTTGCACCCTTTAGCTTGCCGGGACCCCACCTGGAGAACGACAGAACCGTCGGTAGCTTTTCCCGCGGGAAACATCTCCGGACCCACCTGGAGCCTCGCTGGGGCCCTCTGGCCTCCGGGGGGTGGAAAGGTCCTTCTGGTCCAGCTGCCCCGAAATGGGTTTGAAGCTGCTGTCCAATACCTCTGTCCTTTTCCAAAGGCTCGCTGCCTCCCAGAAGCTAGATGCCGGTGATTGGCAGGTCCCTGGAGTGAGCCCCAAACCTGCCGATGCGATCCCATCTGTTAGAGCATATGCTCTGACAACCAGAGGCCTCCCTCCAGGACCTCATTATTTACCGATCCCTAAGCCAGCAGCCGAGAGCATCTTCTCTTGGCTGCCGCCGCGTCTCTGTGGACGACGTGAGTCTGACGGGTGCCACCGAGCCCCCTGCCGGCGTCCTTCTCCTCCCCGCTCCACCCCAGTACCTGCGGCCCCTCACAGAGATGGCTGGGCAGAAAGGCTCTCCCGGGCTTAATAAACGCTTGGCAACATTTGCACTGCCCCCTCCGATGTCTTTGCGGGAACGGTCGGTTACAGAGAGGGCTGCAGCCCACGCACAGTCAGGGTTCTCTTCCATCATTGAACATGGAGCAGATACACCTTCGAATCTGGTCAAACCTGCAAGTGTCTCTGGAGCACACTTGGATGCCTGCAGATCCCCGTGGGGTCCGGCGCAAGAACCCCGGGGCTCCGCGCTCTCCCGACTCAGAGATCACCGGGCGCATCCGTGCACAGAGCCGTGTGGGCTTGGAGACTGCCCTGTCCGGGGCGCCCCCCGGCTGCCTTGTTTCACCTTCGCTTTGATTGGTTGGCTGGGGTTAGGTCACACGGTGGCTGGGATGGTTAACACATTATTATCTGAACAGGCAGAAAAAAAATATTAAACAGCGGGAAAGGACACGGTGTCTTCTTCTGTTCAGTGTCCTGACGAGATTGTAGTGACCTGTCTGCGAGAGAGACATTTGTAAGCTGGCCTCTGTGCTTCAGGTCCCCCTCCCCACCACACATACACACGACATCTCAGAGCGATTGAAAACCCCAATCCGTATACCGGCTATTACTCTGAAATCTCACACATCCGATGCCCGACCGTTACTTTCCTCTGACTGAGTGGAGACCGCAGATCAGGCTTTGCTCAGTCTTGTGGCTGAAGATGTCAGGCTACCCCGGGGGGGAGTCCCGGAAGCAGGGCATGGCCAGGGGGCTTCTCCCCCTGGTGCTGGTCCCCGAGCACGGAGCTGTTCAGACCCGCCTCTCTGCTCACACACAGGGTGGGGACGTTGCCGCAGACGGGCGTCTGTGTTTAAGAGAACCGTCGGGCTGAGCTGGACACGTCGGGCCGCACTTGGCGGTCTCCCGTGGGCCATGAGGAGTCAGGAGCTGCCTTTTTGAGAGAACACACTTCTTTTACAATGAGACCAGTGTCTGGTGTCTCCAAGAATTCTCCAGTGGCTGTACAGGTGTCCAAAGTGGAGGCTTCGGCCTGCTGCATAGTACAGACTGTGACACAAATAATTAATGACGCAGGGCACGTCCAGTAGGGCGTTTCAGAGCCACCGTGGCTCCCCTTTCGAGCTCTGGGTCTGGGTCAGGTGGGGAGTGGGGCCAGCCACGTCCCTGGGGGCCGAGGAGCTGGCATCCTTCGCCAGGAAGGTGCACTGGCTCCAAGGGAAAAGGGCCACCTGTGGCTGCGGTGGCCTCGGCCCAGAATGTGGGTGAGCAGGCACAGCGCTCACCTCCCGGGCTCTGGGACAAAAAAGGGTGCCGGACGGCTGTGGAGGCCAGCCTGGGGCAGGGTCTCCCGTGTCCCCACACCCAGCCCTGCCAGCTGCTGGGCTTACTCTGTCCACCTCCACCGAGCGCGGGACCTGGCAGGGCGTCTACACTGGCTGCCTGCCAAGCGGGAAGAAGGGGAGCAGAAATCAGGATGGGGGCCTGGAGGGGGGCTGCTGAGACATGTTGGCACCATCCACGGGGACACCCCGTCCCTGTCGTCATCCCACCCCGGAACCGCGTGTGCCGCGGTTTACGCAGCCTGGCTCATTCGGGTCCCGGCGCTGTGGGGTCGGTGAGGCGACGTGGCCCCATTTCACAGATGAGGAGAGTGGGGCTCAGAGCGGACCCAAGCAGGGACGAGGCCGTCTTGGAGAACCGCGCCCTGTCTCTCCACACGGGGCTAGAATGTCTGCAGTCTCCTTCTCTTTGGTCTGCGAACCAACTAATACTTGAACGTGAAAGAATTTAATTTAAAAAGTCCCCACCCCCTAACTTTCTTATAACGCATCCCAGGCAAAGGGGCAGGGGCCGAAGCTTTGCCCCGTGAATTCAAGTACAGGGCTGACCCCGGGCTGCTAGCACAGGGTGTGGGGAGCTGGGGAGCACGGAAGCTTCTGGACATTCACAGCCGGCCCGGGGAGGTGTGCAGCTCGCCTCGGCCCCAGACAGTGCGAACCCACACAAAGCGCCCTAAAGGCAGGGCGGATGGAGAAGCAGAAGGCACGCACATCATATATCCACACACATCCACACACACACACACACACACACACACACACACACACACACACACGGGGACAGAGACGCATTTCATCTGTGACTTTCTGCTGCCACCTAGAGGTTCAGCCGTGCCAAAAGTAGGTCAAGAATGAAGTCACCTTGAGATCTTGTACATGGTCCCTGTGTCCAAGGGCAACTGTTTACTTTTCAAAATAAAGGGCCAGAGAGGTTTCAACTAGGACAAGGAGATACGTGTTATTTAGATAAGTCACCTACACCCTTGATCTAGTAGAACATGTTGTCTACTCTGTTGAGCTTTGAGAATCACCGGGCACGTATGTGTGTGCACATGCGCACGTGACAATCCTGTGTGTGGTGTGTGTGTCCGTGTGCACAGACGCGCGTGTGGGTGGTTCCTGGGAAGGCGTTCTTGGGGCGAGGAGCCCAGCCAGCGGAGAGCTCCGGAGTCAGTCAGGGGGTCTGGGAGCACGGTGACAACCTGAGTTGTGAATTGAGAAGGACGTGGCGCCCGGTCATTGCCCGTGGCGTCACCTGGCTCAGGCTTCCAGACGAATCAGTTTGGAGACCCTCACCGATTGGCATAAGTAAAGCTCTGTCCGAAAGCCTGAATACGGTTCTTTCTGCGCTCTCCGTGTGACTCCATTGTCCACCCGGGTGGAGGACCATGGCCTGCATCAGGGTCAGCACAACCCGATAGCACCTATTTTTGGATTTGCAGGCCATACAGTCTCTGCCATGACTCAGCTCTGTCCACGTGGCCTGGGAGAAGCCACGAATGATCCACGATGAAGGAACATACATGCACACCGCATTCCGACGAAATTTTATTTAAGGGCCCTGTATTTTTCGTTTGTCATGAAATAGTTTTTTTCTTCTACTATTTTGCATTCATTTAAAAGTCCAAAAATCCTTGGGGTCCCTGGGTGGCTCAGTCGGTGAAGCGTCCGACTTCGGCTCAGGTCATGATCTCGTGGTTCGTGGGTTCGGGCCCCGCGTCGGGCTCTGCGCTGACAGCTCGGAGCCTAGAGCCTGCTTTGGATTCTGGGTCTCGCTCTTTCTCTGCCCCTCCCCTCCTCATGCTCTGTCTCTGTCTCTCTCTGTCTGTCTTGGAAATAAATAAACGTTTAAAAAAATCCAAAAATCCTTCTTCGTTCACAGGTCGTGCACTAACGGGTTATGGTGGATTTGGCCGGGGGTGGGGGTGGGGGCTGCAGTCTGCCGACCCTGGTTTCTGTCCTGACTCTGGCATGAAGCTCTGTATCTACTACAAAGTTACACTGGGTTTTTAACCCCTGCGGGACATCCGCGCCCTGTAATATCACCAATAAGGTTGGCATTTTATCTTGTTCCCGATTGCAGATCTGTCAGGCAGCGATTTCTTTCTCCAGCACGGGGAATGGTGGAACAGAGCTCCAGCCGAAGCCTCGGTGATCGCTTCATCTGCAGCCTGGAGCCGTAGGCGGTCTGGATGGCGGCATCGTAATCTCAGGCTCAGAGAAGGGATCCGAGCGATGATCTGGGATGGTGATTTGTGGTCATCTCTTTCGTCGGATTGCGGCCTGAAGCCTCGCAGAACAAGAGCGTTGTAGAGGTAAATCTGTGCGGTTACACGTGTCCTGAGTGAAACCTGCAGGGGGTGTGGGGCGACACCGACAGGCGTGTTCACGGGCGGGGGCGGGAGGCGGCAAGGGGTGGAGGGCCATGCTCTTTGACACTTTGAGCGCCATTAGACCTTTCTGTTTTGGGGATTCCGGTCAGCTTTTCATGACGATGGTTAATTGCACCTTTCATACAACCAACTGAAGAATGTGGGGAAAAGCTAATAGTGTCAGAAATACCATTTTCTTTATTTGTGATCAGTTCTTTTGTTTGTTCATCAGTTTGTTTCGTCGAAGACACACGTGTTGTCTTTTTGCTTGTAACACTTCGCTCGGTCGATTCGTGTGTCCTCAGTCTTCGCTGCGCCTCAGTACGAGCGCGTGGGATAAGGGATAATGATTCCATTTCCAGACGCACCAAGAGAACTTTGGGGACCCGCCAAGCAGCGGGTGAGTTTGGGAATGTTCTTCTACCAGCTGCGTTCCTAATTTTCTGACTGTGAGCCTGAATGCTTTCAAAAAGAAGATGAATTGAAACTTGGCCCCTTAGATTACCTCATTGTGATGGTGAGATATAGTCGCCTTCGTGTAACTTTGCCTTTACTAGGGCTAATTATGGGCAAGCGGGCTGTTAGCATTTCTCTCCAGATTGGAGGGAACCTTAGTGATTCTTCAGCAACCCAGCCCTGAAGACATATCGCCATTTCAAGACTCCATATCTGTTCCTAAGGGTCAAATCTTTGCTGCCCTCTTGTTTATAGACTGACTGTACCCCCCATTTGTACATTGAAGTCTTAAGCCCCCAGCGTGACTGAATTGGACACAAGACTTTAATGACATCATAAGAGCGGGGTCCTAATCTGATAAGACTGGTGACCTTATAAGAAGACACACCTGAGACCTCCCTCCCCAAAGACACGTGAGGCCACGCAAGGACACAGTGGGAAGGTGGTCATCTGAAACCCAAGGAGAGGGGCTTCCCCGGAACCCAGCCCTGCCCACACTTTGATCTCAGACTTTCGAGCCCCCAGAACTCAGAGAAAATAACTTTCTGCTGTTTGAACTCCTCTCCCTCTCTACCCCGTCAGTGGTATTGTATCGTGACTGCACAAGTCACCCTCAGACCGTTGTCTCCTAGGTATCTGAGTCTGGCTCTAAAAAAAAAATCACTTCCTTCAAGAGCTCAATCCTGATCAAAGCCCTTACACACATCTTCTGCCTCCTTGGGGACATTTGTCAGCTCTCCCCAGAATTGGCTGCTCTGTCCCTCTCTGGGCCCCGTGCTGCCCTCCATAGAGCAGGGGGATCATGCTACCCTGCACATCAGAATTACTTGTGAAGTTCTGTCAAAGAGACAAATGTCTAGGGGAGTCCGTGTTTAGTTCTGGCTGGGACCCTAGCCTCTGAATGCTACCAAGTGTCCCAGGGATTCTAGAGGACTTTCAGGGGATGCACCGTGCAGTGCGTGGGGCTGTCAGAGGATCATGGAGAGACTTGGAAAAAAGGCCAGGCTCAGACCCCACCTGCAGAAATCCTGATTCTGGAAATCTGTTGCTGAGAATCTCTAGGGACTTTTCACTTCCGTATTGTACTTTTCAGCTCCACAATTGCCATGTGGCTCTTTTTACATGATTTCTCTTTGTTCATGCTCTCTGATAGAGGAGACAACACTCTCATACCTTGCCTTAGTTCTTGAAGCACAGTTTAGTTTTTCTACACACTTAAAATGGATGGTGGGAAGTTTCTGGCTAGTAGGTTCTGTGTTGGGGCTTCCTCGTGGACCATTTCTATCAACAACTTTGTTTCCTCCATATGGGAGCCATATCTCCTTGTTTCCTTTTCTGTCTTATGGTTTTGTTATTGTGGTTGAAAAAGGAACATTCTAGAAAATAATAGGTGGCATCTCTGAAAGAAGATTCTTCCCTTTCCACAGGTTTTGCTTTGTTCTTGTTTGGCTACTTTTCTGAATGAACTATGTCTACTCTCTGGTCACTGATGTCTCTGCTCGATTAATTTAGTGATGGCAAACGTTTGAACAGAGAATTCCCTTACTGGAAGCAATCTTTGCCAAGGGGCTCTGTGTGCAAGTTGGGGAATGCTTTTCACACTCAGCCAGGCAGTTAGCAACTCTGCCTCAACCTTTGCTTCCTACTGGCTTAGAGCCCCAAGGTCATCCAGAGGTAATCGCTTCCAGATTTTGAAGGACTTTCCTGAGCCTGCGCACCACCATGCCTGACCTTCTAGATTCTCAGACACACCTTAGAGCTTTTTAAAGCCTCCTGTGGATGTCTCATTCTCCGGTTTTTATTTTATTTTATTCTATTGATTGTCCAACTTTTCCCCACTGCCTCAGGAAGCCGCAATGCTCAGCAATTGCCTCTGACTGTTTTGGACAAACTCCTCCGAAGAAAAGGCTACACGTACGGAACGGGCTTCAAGTCAGGTGAAAACAAGGCTAGGCTTGTGAGTTGCATCTCCCAGGAAGCCTGGGACAGACCTCCCTTCTGCCCTTTTGGGGCTGCTAATTTCCACCACAGTCACCTGCTGGTGGTGTTCAAGGGCACCGAGGCGCAGGGGAGGGAAAATATGGGGTAAAGAAGTTAAAACGCTACAAAGTTTGTTGTTCTTCCCAGAATTTGGCCATTTTTCTGGAAACGGCTCCCGAGGTTGTTGTAAACCTTTCATTAATTTCCAGGGTTCTGAAAAAGTTAATTCTGACCATTTTTTGCTAGCGGTCTCATTGCTTTGATCAAAGAGGGGGGTTTCAGAGGTTCTTACTTGTTCCTTGACATTACTGGGTAGAGTTAATTTTAGAAAACAGCATTTTATTTCACCTGATATATCCAAAATATTTTATTTGGACATACAATCAAGACAAAAATTGCTAATGATATATTTTACCTTTTTATATCATGTCTTCAAAATCCAGCATATATTTTTTACTAATGGAGTGTCTCAAGTTGGACTAGCTACGTTTCAAATGCTCCTTAGCTACATGTGCCTTATGGCACCATATTGAACAAAACAGATTTATATCATAGTCCTAAGGGTGTTGTTCAGTATGTTCCATTAGGCTTGATCAATACATATTTTTTAATTTGTTTAAGTTTATACTCAAGTTAGTTAGCATAAAGTGCAGCAATGATTTCAGGAGTAGATTCCTCAGTGCCCCTTACCCGTTTAGCCCATCCCCCCTCCCACAACCCCTCCAGTAACCCTCAGTTTGTTCTCTATATTTAAGATCTCTTATGTTTTGTTCCCCCTTCCTGTTTTTATATTATTTTTTATGTTTGAAATATTAAAGGGACAATGTAGAGAATGATCAGTTAATTAGGTTGTAGGTGGTCACATTATATAAATGTTCAATGGCAGAAATTCTTTGGGGGCAGCCTGTATGTGGGTTGTGAAGCATGTGTATTTTTAGTTCTTCAACCTGGAAATGGAGACAGAAAGCAGAACACAAACAAACAGACACAAACAACAACAACAACAACAACAGGGAAGTCACTCACAGTAAAATATTAGGACGAGTTAGTGCAGTAAATTGGATTATTTTTAGAAATACTCAGTCCTTCCCCTGCCCCTACAAGAAGGGGTTTACCTCTCTGGTCCGCCGATGCTGGCTTGGTCACGTGAGTGGAGACGTTAGCCTTCGTGACACAGAAGAAGCCTGAAGACTGTTTGCACAGTTGGGCTCCAATGCCTTGGACAACATGCTGGAGCAGGAGTTGGATGTCAGACACGTGGCGCAGAGCTGCCCCCGCCAACTCACCCCGGTGGAAGCCCGACCGATGTTAGTTCATTCCCCTGAGTGCACAGATGCAGGAGATATCAACACCCGTTATATCGGATGCTGAAATATGGTGGGTGGTTGTTACGCAGCATTACTGTGGCAATAGCTAGCTGATACAACGGCCCACCGAAGATCAGCAGAATAAAAGGCATGCTCTGAAATGATACCGTAAGTCAGTGATCAAACAGGCAAGTCAGCTCTTGCTGTGGCAACAAACAATTCCCTAAACAGTCAGCATTTCATTACTTCCCCCAGGGTCTGCAGGTAGGACATTGGTTTTCTACTGCAGCCGCGGGTCAGCGGAGACCCGATTCTCAAGCCCTTCCAGGCTAAAAGAAGAACCATGCAGCTGGGATCCACAGTTCCCACGCAGACAGGAGGCACATGTAGAGTGAGCCGACACAAGCAAGCGTGTTCGGGTGTTCACTTGGGCAAATCTGCATCCATTCGCACTGTGGAAAGCTAACCCCAGGCCCTCAGCCCGTCGCTTGTGAGACCAAGATGTAAGTCTTCCTGGGCAAGGGGAGTACACGTTTCCTGAGCAACAGCACAATACAGTCTCCCACCTAAAGTCGTGCAGCTGTTGGGGCGCCTGTGTGGCTCAGTCAATTGAACGTCCGACTTCGGCTCAGGTCATGATCTCATGGTTCGTGGGTTCGGGCCCCGCATCGGGCTCTGTGCTGACAGCTCAGAGCCTGGAGCCTGCTTCAGATTCTGTGTCTCCCTCTCTCTCTGCCCCCCCCCACCCCCCACATGTGCTCTGCCTCTCAAAAATAAAGAAAATTAATAAAAGAAAATTTTAAAGTCGTGCAGCTGTTAATCTGAGAACATTTCAAGAACAGTGTGATTCCTGTAAACAATACATGGTCAGAAACATGATATGAGGATGGCAACGGGTCTCCGTATCAAACCAACACTGTTTTCTAGAAGCTTCACTGAGGCCCGTTTATTCCCAGAAATTCTCTGTCGGGGGATGAGCAAAAAGCAGAGCTGGGGACAAACAGGATGAGTCACCAAGCTGTCCCATATCCTACTGCATCTGGAGGAAGACGTGTGCTTTCTCATTTATTACAGGAACACGTGGTCAGGGCCAACCGCCTGTCTTCTCAGCCCCCAAGAGCCACTGTCAGCTCACTGTGCATCTGGTGGCTCCTTCTGCAGGGTTCCTGGAAGGATGATATCAGCTGGGTGCGGGCGCTTCCTGCCAGAGCAGGTGCTGGCCTGCATGTGGGTGGGGGGGCGGGGGGGGTGTCGGCCCCACAGCCTGCCTGCCATTTGTCTGTGCCAGGGACCCAGCACAGCGTGTGGGAAGGGAGTTGCACAGGGTGGGCTAGGAGAGCACACAGACACCCCACGGATACGATTCGGGAGTCATCCGGCCCGCCTCCCGCCTGTGCGGCCGCCTCGAGCTTGGGTTTACCCTTTTTCCAGCAGCGATTTCCCTGTTCTTATTTCGCATTTACATTGTGATACAGAAAGCTCATGTGAATACAGGACACAACCTGAGCACGGAGTCCCGAATCAGAACGTGCAGGCTGGCTTCCGGTCACAGGAGAGTGTTCTCAGTAACAAAAAGAAATAAGTAATTTAAAAAAGGACTCCAGACTCCTCCTTCCATTTCCAGGCCGGCCAGGGTAGCACCTCTGTTTTAATTATCTAAAGGCTGCACCCCAACATCCCTCTATGATTCACGAGACGGCTGAACGTGGGCACCTTGGTCCAGAAGCTCCTGTCATGCCCGGCAGTGACTCGACTGCTTCCCGTCACCATTTTAAGACAGAGACCTTTGAATACAATGTCTGAAATGATACATGTTTGCATTGTCTTAATAACGAATTTATTTATTTATTTAAAAAAAATTTAATGTCTATTTATTTTTGAAAGACAGAGGCAGAGCGCGAGTGTGGTAAGGCAGAGAGAGAGAGGGGAAACAGAGAATCCAAAGCAGGCTCCAGGCTCCGAGCTGTCGGCACAGAGCCCGATGTGGGGCTCGAACTCACAACCGCTGAGATCATGACCTGAGGTCATGAGTCAGACATGTAGCGACCGAGCTGCCCAGGCGCCCCACTAACGAATTGAACTGCGGGTGCGTTTATTTAGAATGAAGTGAAGTGTCCCTCACACAGTGACATTTCTGTGTTCCTTCTTTTTTTTTTTTTTAATTTTTTTTTCAACGTTTTTATTTATTTTTGGGACAGAGAGAGACAGAGCATGAACGGGGGAGGGGCAGAGAGAGAGGGAGACACAGAATCGGAAACAGGCTCCAGGTTCCGAGCCATCAGCCCAGAGCCCGACGCGGGGCTCGAACTCACGGACCGCGAGATTGTGACCTGGCTGAAGTCGGACGCTTAACCGACTGCGCCACCCAGGCGCCCCTCTGTGTTGCTTCTTTATGACACAGCTTTTCCTCGGAGGCACATTCCGCGAAATGGGTTGCTATGTGGAAAGCTGGCGTGAGCCTTGTCTCAGGGCGCGTGTCCTAATGCCTTGTGAATGAAACAGGAAACGGAGAGAACTTGAGTTCCATGTTCACCTGTGGTTTTCACGTTATTATGGTAAAAGCACTTCGCAGGAGGTCCACTCTCTTAACAGACTTTTAAGCACAGCCTTGTTGGCCGCAGGCAACTCCCCAGACTCGTTCATTCTGCACAACTCAAACTTTATCCCTTGAACAGCAACCCCCCCCTCCCCCGGCGCGACCCCCACCCCCCGCTCTGTGTCCCTGCACTGGACGACTCTGGGGCCCTCATGTCAGTGGAACCGCGGCATGTTTGTCCTTCCGTGTCTCCTTGTTTTGCTTAGCACGGTGTCCTCTGGGCTCACCCCTGCCGTTCCATGTGGTAAGGTTTCTTTCCTTAAGGCCAAATAATATTCTACCGCAAGTATCTCAATCTCTCCCCCTCTCTCTGTCTCTCTGTCTCTCTCTCTCTTTTAATCCAAAGCCAAAATGTAGAAACGACCTAAACATGTACCCACAGATGAATGGATTACAGATTATATTCACTAATGCAGGAATTTTCCTTGGAACCCCGGATGGGGTATTGCTTTCAGTAGGAATGAAACACAAGAATCCCAGGGGTGCCTGGGGGGCTCAGTCAGTTGGCCATCCGACTTCGGCTCAGGTCATGATCTTGCAGTTGATGAGTTCAAGGCCCACACGGAGCTCTGTGCTGACAGCTCGGAGCCTGGAGTCTGCTTCGGAGTCTGTGTCTCCCTCTCTCTCTGCCCTTCCCCCGCTCACGTTCTCTCTCTCTCTCTCTCTCTCAAAAATAAATAAACATTAAAAACAAAAACAAAAACAAGAATCCCAAATTCCAAGGAACCGGGTTCCTGGAAGCCGGGGCCCCCTCCTCAGCTCGCTCCTGCTCCGTGAGGGCCTCTGAAGCCCTGACCCAGTCTGGGCTACTCAAGACATGAGTCAGTCACCCATGAGCACACCTGCTCCTTCTGGACTCAAGTCAGGAAACACTGGACACCCCCGTGGGGATCTGTATTTATAGGAAACGAAAGCCGTCAGAACAGAACAGTTGTTTAGCAACATAACACGGGTCTCCTAGAACACAAATTTAGAAGCAGCGTTCGCCAGCCCTCTCTCCCTCCTGCAGTCAGAAAAGCCTTGTTCCCAGTCAACACAACAAACATTTCCGAGGGCATGACACTCAGGGTGTTAGTTTTCTCTAGTTGGCATGCGAGCGGGCGCGTGTCCCCACGGGGCCGTCGCGGGGAATGGCGTCTGACCGTGGCCGTGTCGGTCAGGGATGCCCCTGGCTTTCTTCTCTTCCTGATTCAGCTTCCGTGACTTTGTACCTACCCAAGACCCTGCTGCCCTGGGACGTTTCCAGACGTGATCCCCAGCCCCAACCTGTGTATTTGGGAGTATTTTATAATCCTAGTGACGGGGTTCTTGAGCCAACGGCTGAGAAAGGATTCTTGAGATGTCCTTGGTGCAAAAAGGTGGTTTTGTTAAAGCACAGGGACGGGACCCGTGGGCAGGAAGGGCTGCACTGGGGTTGTGGTCTCGCTCTGCGGGTATCAGGTGTGCGTCAGCGGGCTGCGGGCTGGAAGGAGATTTCATTTCTGTTATATTTCTCTTGCCTTTGCTTCGCTCGTCACCAGTAGCTGACTAGCCGTAGCCATTCAGTGTGGGCACAGACACCCGAGTCCAAAACCCAACTCGTCTTCCAGTTCCTTGAACCGGCTCCTTGCTCTGCGGCTCGGCAAACCTCACCCCTGTCCGCGTCAGCTGGAGTCTCCTCATCGCCCCCTCTCTCTCCTCCCGCACGCACACCCTCGCACTCTCTCCTCCCCGGTGCTTGGAAACTGCCGCCCACCCCTGCTTTGGGGAAGAAGCCTCTGGGCCCCACCCGAATCTTCAAATCTTCGAGATGCTGGGCTTTTTGGCCTGCAGGGGTTCCCCAGAGCCCAGCCAGAGGTGCCTCTGCCCTCCCGAGGAGAGCCCGGGGCTCTGCCAACACCAGGCTCCATCCGTCCCCCTCCGAGGGTGAGTGTGTGCTCTTCCTCCTACCCCACTGCCCTGCAGGATTCACTCCAGTTGCCCCAGTGGCCAGGGGCGCCCCGATTTACCTTCCCTCCTCTTCAACACATCCAGCCCCTGACCTCTGTTCTCCGCACCACCTTCCCTTCCCTCAGCCTCACCAAATGCAAAGGGCTCCACACGCTGCCTCTAAACCCTCCCATTTTTAGGACTCAACCCTGAGTGTCTCACTCGTTCACCTGTGCCCTCCTGGCATCGTTCATTCACCTCCACTCAATGCCTTCTGACTTCAGATTAACACTCCCCTCCCTTCCTAGACTGGAGGCTCCCTGAAGGCCAGCCCCTCGAATCTTGTCCTTCGTGCCCAGCAGGACGTGGCACATGATAAGTGACACAGAACTCTTGGATAAATGACCAAATCCCTAACACCAAACACCCACTGAAGCAGGGATTCACATCTCTCTCAGGATCTGCAAATATTCGTCCTAGCTTCTCTCTTTACCTTACCCTGGTTATTTTCATTGGAATCAGATAGAAATCTGGACCGCGAGAGGCAGCAACCACCAAACTCATACGTATTTTTAATATCGTCCCTTTATTTCCTACAGGTGCATCGCTAAGTGATCCGTACGTGTCACGGCCCTCGCCGGAGCTGAGGGTCTTGCGTTGTCCTACGGCGTTGGCCCCAGCCGGCCCGCCTCACCACTGTCGCAGCGGATGGACCTCTGTGAACACCCTCAGACTCCAGCTGTGCTCAGGACTCAGAGGCGTCCTGACAGAAACCCAGAAAGCAAGCGTCATTTCAAGTGAAATCAGGGTTTCTGGCAAAGGATTTGAAAACATTCCACGGTCTTAGCACCCGCTGCCCGTGCGGGACCCAGACATTTGAAGTCCCTCGTCCATTACCAGCTGCTCAATCCCCAAGTGCTGAAGAGATGGACAGACAGTCTTCCGCTTCTATAAAGGAAATGTCCATGAGAACCTTCCACGAATGAAGGGCTCTGGGGTTTAGGAAAGAGTATTCTGAAGATACGCTCATCACGTTCTTTTACTACAAATTCCCAGATCTTGTAAACAATGAAAACGAAAGCTCTCTGTAAATTTCCCACTCTTCGAAAATTGAGAATACAACTCAGCAGGGCACCTGGGTGGCTCAGTCGGTTAAGCGTCCGACTTCAGCTCAGGTCATGATCTCATGGCTCATGGGTTCGAGCCCCGCGTCAGGCTCTGTGCTGACAGCTCAGAGCCTGGAGCCTGCTTCGGATTCTGTGTCTCCCCCTCTTTCTCTGTCCCTCCCCCGCTCAGGCTCTGTCTCTCTCTCTCTCTCTCTCTCTCTCTCAAAATAAACATTAAAAAAAATAAAAAAGAATACAACTCAGTGTCCTTGCTCCTTGTGTCTGGATGGACCACAGATTTAGGACGGGACCCCGGAGGCATGTGATACGGTGTCTGTGCTCACGAAGTCTGTGCTGGGGGCCACCTGGGCTGGCGTGTGGGCACAGGCCTCCGAGGGAGTGCGGGCTGCCAGCTCCTGAAGCCATTTCACTCTTCTGTCAATAAATACATTTGTTTTTAATGTTTATTTAGTTTTGAGAGAGAAACAGAGCACGAGCAGGGGAGGGGCAGAGGGAGAGGGAGACACAGAATCCGAAGCTGGCTCCAGGCTCCGAGCCGTCAGCACAGAGCCCGACGTGGGGCCAGAACCCACGAATCACGAGATGGGAATGTCAGGCCGAAGTCTGGTCTGAGGATCCTTCCTTTGGGAGTAAGTGTGGGGGGTCCCTGCAATGTCTGGGAAGAACTCGGTGGGAACGGAGAATTGCCCTCCCGGAGACATGCAGGGCTGCCCGTGCGCACAAAGCCTGACAACTCAGGCTGATGTGCGTTTGTTCTAGAATGGAAGCTGTTTAGTTGCCAATATTTCAATCCATTCGTTTATAAAGCCGACACACATTCCTCGTATTTTTGGCCTTGTTTTGTGAGTAACATCTTTCAAGACGCCTGTGCCCTGGATATTCTGAGAAGCCGATTCTGGTAAAATTATCTTTAGCTCCACAAACAGTGCCGTTTTCGTTATCTTCTGTGTCTCTGCAGGGCAGGCTCTTGGCACACTTATCTGGGATCTGTAAAAAAAATTCAGATTGGGGGTTTTCAAAAGAAGTGGCGGGCAATATCACTCCCTTCTAGATGCTTCATCAAACAATGGAAGGAAAGGGCTCCGTCGCTCAATGGGTGCCGCGTGACTCTTTTGGAAACTCACAACGTTCCTGATAAAGTCACCTATTTTAACTCCATGGAAGCTGGTGTTTCTCAAACCTGCCTGGCCACGGCTCCCTTTTCTTAGGTACCGTCTGTGGGCATCACTGATAACAGGGGAAGGTACTTTGAGAAACTGCTCATCCAGACCCACTCACCAGAAGGACCCTCTTGGATGTCTATCTCCTCCCTGTCCTCTGGCAGAGGCCACAGCAAAACTGTCTTGGGTGGGCACGAAGATCCCCCATTGTCTCGTTGTGCCCCCGAGACTGGGCGCAGCCATGACCCCCCCCGGCTTTGGCTAATTTGATCCAGAGTGAGACACGGCATATCTTAAAAATGAACGCATTTAGGGGCGCCTGGGTGGCTCGGTTGGTTAAGCATCTGACTTAGCACAGGTCATGATCTCGCGATTTGTGGGTCCGGGCCCCGCGTCGAGCTCTGTGCTGACAGCTCGGAGCCTGGAGCCTGCTTCCGATTCTGTGTCTCCCTCTCCCTCTGCACCTCCCCTGATCGTGCTCTTTTTCTCTCTCAAAACTAAATAAACATTAAAAACAAATGTATTTATTGGCAGAAGAGTGAAATGCATCTGTCCCCTTAACACATCGCCAATTGAACGCAAAATCTCTTGCTAGGGAACGCACACTTAATCACGACCACAGAAATCACTTTCAGAGTCTTCTCGGGATTTGGACTAATTTCCAAAGGCAAGGGAGGGTTACTTTCAGGAATTTCCATTCCTTATAAAGGTGAGACAGGTTTTCAATATGCATTCAGTATTTTCCTAGCCAATGTATTCAGTGCCCTGGGCCTTAGAACCCGCAGAAATAACATAAGTGACAAACCTTTGAGGGTGTGCATGAGTGGCCAGGCGGAAGGCCTTCGTGCTAAGTCATGCAGCTGGAAACAAGAGAACTCGATGATGCGAATGTCTGTTTCTACCCCAAGTTTGGACGTGCCACATGGGAGACCGCAAGACGAATGCTCTCTGCTTGGCTGTAAGGGGTTTCGTGCTATTGAAATACCTTGCACTAACGGGTCCGGCATCCTGAGTATGGCCGAGAGACGCGGGAGTTCTCTTCTCTAAACTTGCTTCTGCAGATGACCGTAACCTTGAGTGTTACTTCATCTGAACGCACCAGGATGGTGTAATACTCTTAGAGGCAGATCAGAGGACATGGTGTGTGACTAACCAGTAAGAGAGAACTCACAGAAGATGTGCTGGACTTCACCTGCCGTCCTGGACCCTTTTCTCTCTGGGTGTTAGGAGGCTCCCGCTCCGTCTGGTGCCCTGTCAGGTGTGACCGAGGGGAGGGACTGGGAGGAGCTCTGACGGCTGGAGCCAAGTTCCAGCGGCTTGGTCGCTGTGGGCTGGCCATGTCCCGCTCTTGAAGGCCACCGGCAGGTCAGGCAACCACCCTCACTGGGGTCCCGGGTGATGTTAATTATTCCTCGCTGCTGCCTCGTCAGGCTGGAGCTGTGAGCCCCGGGCACCCACCCTGCTTCACTGTTGAAAGTGTCTTTAATTACTGTTTGAGGATGGCATCCTTTCCTGCCTGGACTCTAATAGGCACAAATAGTAAACTCATTTCTCTGACACTCCACCCATTGTTTCCTTTGTCACCTGACGCAGACAGAGACTTGAATGGTTTCCGGTGTTGACCATCCATCATCTCGAGTCTACGCCATGCTTCTGTGAGTTCGGATGCGCGTGTGCATCATGTGTACATGTGAGAGAGAGAAAGAGGGAGGGGGCAAGGAGAGACAGAGACAGAGAGAAATTTCTGCATACATATTCACGTACACCGCCCACGGCAGCTGATAAAAAAAGTGGGTAGAGAGACGTTGACGGATCAAAGAGGAGATGTAACACGTCACTAAATCTGCCTCATCCCAGGTAATTATTACCTGTTAGTTGCGTTTCAACCAAGCAAGTGACGCCTCCCTCAGTCCAGTGAGAACGCTGGACGAGCAAACGTCAGATGGTGATGGGAGAGCTCACAGTAAGAGAGTGACGCGCGTCTCGTTGAATAAAGATGTCACTGTAGGAAGAACACACCCAGTCGATCTTAAGCATCTTCCTTGATGTGACAAACGTTTACAGTTCCTCTAGGGAATGAACAAAGTGAAGAGCTGGAAATCACTGAGCATGACTTTTGCTTCTTTGTCATACAGTCTAGAGAATCACGAGCTCGGCGGTGAGGCCGGCAGGCACACCCACAGCGTTCTGGACGTCTGTCTGTGTCTGCAGGGTGCAGCGATGCAGGGTGCAGGGAACACGGGCTCTAAATCATCTGTCGTATCACTTAATGAGTGCGGAGAAAATAAGAAAACACTTGAGATGGTCTCAACTGGAAATGGGGAAAGAGGCCTTTACGACGAACAGTTTCCATTGCTTTACTGTCTCCAGCCAGCCAGTCTTGGGTATTTGCCCCTGTTTCCATATGTCGCTGCAAAGCCTCCAGCCTGCCTTCTTTGCCACATTGCAAAGGAGATTGGACAACGGGTCCCCCTACTTGACTACGGAAACGCCTTGAAGTCACAACCCACGTTTGTCGCGTTTTTCCACTTACCGGTTTCCTGGAACAGAAGGTGCACCCGTGGTTTCTTGTGCAAGGGTAGCTCAAGTCAGGGGCTCAAGATGTGGTCTGAACTGTGAGAGTGGCCCAGAGTACTCTAGAAACGAGTTCCTCATAGCTTGGGTGTTTGAAGCCTGGTGAAATGTATCCCCTATTCATTCCATGAGTTGGCCATCTGTTGGCCCTAGGATACTACCTGCCTGTTCGCTCAGCCAGGGCTGTCCCGGGGCTCCCATTCATTCTGTCCATCCATCATATCCCAGCGGTGACTAAGAGGTGGTGAGGGGCCATAGCTTCAGTGACAGGGTGAAGGTGACTTTGCCGCTAGCCATGACTCAGACCCTGGTGACGCGCTGTAAAGAAGAAGCGAGGACAGAAGACCAGGGCTGGCCACGCCTCCTGGTGGAAAGAAAGATTGGCACACTACAAACGCCAGACATTTGGCTTGCCACTTACCACTGCCCTGGATTCTGGGGAATACACATCACAGAGAACATAGCAGGAAAGGCACGCGTCGAAGCATGAGCAGATCATGTCTGCTCACCCAGTCAGCTGGGCTGGCATTCCCGGGGACGTCATGGCCTCCAGTGGAAGAGCGGAGGACTCAGTCTGGAAGCATTACCACACATCCCGCCTTTGCCTCCCACACGGGCTCTGCCCGAGTTCCCACCTACTCACTCTAAACCAACACAGCCTGGTTTTTAAAAAGAAGCCATCATCCAAATGCTGACCCACATGGTCCTAACGTGCTAGTGGTATGCATTCCAGATACTCTGCAGCGTGGTGACCTCAGGCATCAGCTGGGTCCGGCCTTCTGGTAGTTGGCGGCCTCCCCAACTCCGTAAACTCTCAACTATGATCCAGAGACACCAGGGTCGGAATCACATGCTCGGCCTCTCCTCTCCGTGGGTCCCGTACTTCTACTCCAACTGCGAGTAGCAACTTCCTTAAAGACACTGCTTTCCCTTTGGGCCACTTGAATGGTGGCTTTGCCCCATTGTCCTTTACCTCGGGCTTGGATGTGGACAGGGTGTCCCCTTGTTCTTCCTCGTGACTTCATGACCACCGTCCCTCCTTCCTCACTAACCCCCCAACTTTGAAGACCATGTCTAAGACCAAGGCCCCTTCTGTTCTTCATGAAATTATTTGAGTGTTCCCCATTATTCCTTCGGGGGGTGCAGCTGGCTTTCTGTCTTCTAGTCCTCCCTCCGTCACCACAGTTGATGACCTCAGGATTCACACAAACCATAGCGTCGTGTGCCGGGGCCCCTCCTTTCCTCCTCAACCTGGCAATACTCTTTCCTACCATATCACCTTGGAAATGCCTGACCACCATTATATTCTAGATACAGAATCTAGATCTATATCAACAGCAACGTGACCTTCAGAATCTCAGCTGCGAACATCTTACTCTCTGACCAGAACCTGCTCGTGTTCCAGGCCACTTCCTCTAGTTGGGCCACTGCAAAATGTCTTCCTCTACGGAGCCCTCTGAGCCATGCACCAACACACCCCCATTTTCCTGATCATATACCCACTTGCCTCCTTTCTGACTTAGATATCTTGTTCCCACACGGTAATCACTCCCTTGTAGACAATCTCAACGTTCTTGCCCCTTTCTCCCTGTGGTGTACTTGCCCTTGAAATCTCCTGCTTTGGCCAAACACTCTGCTCATTCTGTGACAGGACCCACTCATGCACGCAAAACACACAGCCATGAAATTCAGCCATGCTTTACCTGCAGTTTATCCAGCATAAGGTGGACACAGCCTGCCTGGCCAGGCTGCCGGCAGCCCTTCATCAATCTTTACTCTCTCTGTGAGACAACTGATCATCTTGCTCCCCAAATCCCCAAAGCTGTGCCCCCTGCTCTCTCGAATCTCATTTCTTTTCCCTCTAAAAAAAATTAAGTGCAATCATGTCTCCCTTTGGGCACAAGAAAATGCTGTGCTATATCCCATCCAATCAATTAATATAGACCCTGGAGCCCCTGGGGCTCTTTCCACTCTTCCAACTATTCTCCCATTTATCAACATAAGCTTATGGAAAAATAAAGTTGAAAAAGTTGTCTTTTCTTGCATTCTCTACAATACCTTTTCTTTTTAAAAAGAAAGTATCATCACATTACAATTGTTAAGTTCACAAACAAAGCAATCCCCACACCGTGAACCCCTGAGCAACACAAAGAACGTTAAGTGTTTTTGCTACTCTCTCAATCTCCTATTCCTTATTATTAGATGGTATTTTCACTTTACCTTTTCATTAAAACAAACAAAATGTTAGTTTTTTTAACTGTAATGAGCTAAAGAGATTTTATAAGAGATTTTATATAGGTTTACTAGTATTTCTAGTATTTCTCACGTTCTGCCCATCATATTTTTAAGGAAAGGCTTTTCAATGGTAAATCCTTTGTTTTTGTATGTTGGGAAATATCTGTGCTTCACCCGCATTGTTGAGTGATATTTTAGCTGGGTATAGGGTCGACACCCTGTGCTGCATTTCTGGGTGACTGCTGATCCTGGGAGGGAAATTCTGCACAGAGAGGCAGGAGGATTTTCTGAGATTTGAGCCCAGAGAGTTCCTTCCAGTCATGGAGCGGGTAAGCAGCTCTGCCTTTTGAGAGTACTGGAAATCAAATTGACCCTTTTGCAACATGAATTATATCATTTCTTTACTATTCCATTCTGCGTCTATGATATAAAATCCTTCCAATTTTCATTCTAGACCTTTCTCCAGAGTGGATCTTATTCCCAGTTATCACCGGCTCATCTGCATGTAGATTTGCTTATTCTAGTGCCTTCATAGGTGGGGGTTCCAATTACCAAGTCAATGTCAGTGAGGAGTGTGTATGTAAGGAAACTGTGTCAGCAGAGGGGCATCACAATTGTCCTCAAAAGAATCCAAACCACTCTCCAATTCTTCCTGACTTTCTCCTTATCAAGATAAGTTTCTTCCTCTAGCGTGTGTACAGAAGCCACTGATTTCTCTTGTCTTTTCTTGACGCATTTTCTTTTCTCCTACTCAATGCTTCCCTTCTGGTTATGCTCCTATCCAAAGTCAAGAATCCTAGATTAGAAGTTGTGATTTTAAGACTGACATTATTTCACTGTCTTCTGCCATTTATTGTTTCTAATGAGAAATACGGCGCCAAATTATCAGCCTTTTGTGGGACTGTCTTCTGCAGTAACTTTACAATTGTATTCTCATCTTTGAAGATCTTTGGTTTCCATTCAATATGAATAGGTTAATTTTTACTCAACTCTTTAGTAGAGACCTTATTCAGTTCTTCCTACAATCTGAAAACTGCACAGTGGATTTTTTTAACTGGAAGTGATATCTTCATTTGTGTTCTCTCTCCGTAGTCTGTCCTAGGCAAGGATCTCCCAGTTCTCTCTTCAGATTTACCCCATTTTCTTTCTCTCAAAGACAGAAAGGGTAGGGTAATGTTTACCTTATTTATAAAGAGCTTTTAAAAATTCCAATGGCTGTATTTGCTATTTCTAGTATTTCAAAGTGGTTATTTTTTATGTCCATGTGTACCTAGTGCTTTCCTTCATAATTACTTATTTTTTTTAGTGCAGACCCAACGTTACTTTCTCTCTCCAGAGATATTAATGTATTTATGTTAAGCCATCCCAGTACTGCAAAGTCAGGAGGGAACTTTTAATTGCTGGGTACTCTTAGGCAGTCTTCAATGCTGCTGGGGGCTCAGATTTTTAGTTTGCAAATTCATCTTGAATAGGAAGCCTTAATTCGTTCTCTGTTGTGGTTGTTTTACCGATTTTGTGGTCGATCTCACTGCCCCTTACCATGGCCTGACAGAGGCGAAGATCGGCAGGCAGATCGAAACAGCTCCACTCAAACACCTGTCCTGCCACGCAGGTGAAGATGAAAATGGAACGTGAGGGTCTTTGCTGCCGGTGACAGGGTGCTTTGTCCCTGGTGCGGGTCACTGTTGTCATTGTCCATGTAACTAGTAAGCTGAGAGCTACAAAAAACTATTTGTGTAAAAAGAGGTTGCCTTGCTCGCTATGGAAGGGCTCCTGCTGGTTAACGCGGAAGCTTTTTTCCTGTTGCAGAGAGATATAGGGATTCAAAAATAGAACGCATTCAGTTTCAAATTGTCCTGAATGCTCTAAAAACATCCCCTTTAAAGTGTCGTCAGGTGTGCATTTTGGAGCAAACAATAAACAACACCTAGAAAGGCGGACGTTTCCCAGGAAATTAAAGTTGACATCACTTGTCTGTTATCAGTTGCTATTTATGTCAGATTACAAGTCTGTTCTTGTTTATCTGTGATTGAATAACCACCCCCAATCCAGCTGTTCTGTCGTCCCCGCCCAATGCCAGAAGGCTGCCTCGCAGATGCCTTTCCACGCCACCACCGCGTAGCCTCCCCCGGTGTGGCCCTTCTCTTGCATCCCGGGCCCCGCCGGGCCACGGGGTGCCTGCATTTGCTCGTTCCTCGGGATTGATCGTCTGGAAATATCGATCACCTTTCAAACCTGCACCTGTGAGCTGGATAGGACCTGGGCTGAGTTCTTTCTGCAGTTACAAGAGTCTATGGTGGACAAGGGTAGAGTATGCATCTTGATACAATCTTTGCTCACACAGGTGCTAATGCCGGTGCCTTGCAAACTCCGGGCAAAGAGCACAGAGGCCGCTCCTCTCCAGGTTGGGTATTTCATTGAAGTGCTAAAGACACTGTCTTTAAATCCCTCCCCCAAATCACCTTGAAGCCCTCTCTCCACTCTGGTCCCAGACATTGCTCAGCTGTCCAATGGTTCCAAATATGCATTCAATTACCCGGGCACGGGAGGGAAACCAAGTCACCTCTACCTTCTTGACTGCCTGTCCCGTGCATTCTCAGGTAGCCGGGCCATTCTTCCACAAGCTGGTGCCCTTGCCCTGTGCGGTCCAGCAGGATGGTGCACACCTGTCCTTCCCACCCTCTGGCACCCCCCTCCTTCTCCCAGGCTCTCGGCCTTCTCACCCGTGTGCCTTCTGGCCTTCTTGCCGGAGGCGGAACCCCACCAGCTAGCGCCATGGAGCCCCTCTCCCTGCTCCTCCCCTACTGGCTGTGGTGGCGGATGAGCCACTGTCCCCTCCCAGGGCTAAGAAGCATCCCCCGCACCTCTGTTCTGCTTGCTCTCTGCACCTGTGCGTTTGGTGGGTTTAAATTCTCAGCTTCCCACGAGGGACTTGGCTCAAGCAAGGGCCTCCTCTTTCCCCACATCATCGAGGCTCTGTCCTCTGCTGTTTAAATATCACTCATCTCGAGGACAAGCTCTCTCGGGCTTCCTTCTCTGCAGTCACTGCCAACCTCCTGTCCGGGGTCTCTACGTGCCCGCCTCGGGCGTCTGCAAAGAGCAGAGCTCTGATCTCCGCCCGTCCCCACCATTTTCTTCCCAGCCTTGCCGTCTGCACCACCGGGCAGCTCCTCGGCCCTGCCAGAAGTTCGACGCCGTCCTTGGTTCCTACGTTCGCCTCACCCCCCACCTCCCTGTTCAACTCATCAGCAGGTATTTTCTGCTCCAACTCCAAAGGGCGTCCCTGCTCTCCCCGCCGTCTCCACTCCAGCCACATGCCTCCTGCCGGGACTTCCTCAGTTCCTGTCCCCTGTCATCTCCCTGTTGTCTCTGTTGCTTTTTACCGTTTTGTTCAGAACACTACGAGGGCCGGGATGCCCAGGGTCAAGGACTGGTGCAGACCACGTGTACACAGGCCGGGGGGATGCAAACAGGCAAAAAAGCGAACACGTAGCTTACGGGCCTCTGGCTTGTCTGAGCTGCCTTGCACGCCCTTGCTTGAAAAAGTGAGGGAAGGAGGGATACCCGGGGTCGCTGGAGCTCTTGGGTGTTCTCACTCGCTGCAACATCCTGGCTCGGTGTCTGTCCCACCTCTGCTCAGTCAAGGTAGCGAAAAGGTAACTATAGTGACCTTTCCTTCCCCCTGTTTACACTGATGGTTGGCTTTCTGGAAGTGAATCCTAGAAAGCATGTGAGCTTTTGACACTGCAAAGAATAGGCTCAAATCTCAGCTCCCCCATTATCCCCTGAGTTTCTTGGGAATTCAATTCTTTATACCCTGGAGGTTATGAGTTTTCTAAAGGAATACTAGGGGGGTGACTGCCCAGCACACAGAACCCCGAGCTCCTACCTGCCTTTCCAAGGAGAATCTCTGCTTTTGTTTAGACTAAATATGGGGGTTCTGCCTAATTAAAAAACTAAATTTGTCGGTGAGCCTGGGTGGCTCAGTCGGTTGAACATCCGACTTCAGCTCAGGTCACGATCTCGCAGTTCGTGGGTTCGAGCCCCACGTCGGGTTCTGTGCTGACAGCTCAGAGCCTGGAGCCTGGTTCTGATTCTGTGTCTCTGTCTCTCTCTGCCCCTCCCCCATTCACGATCTGTCTTACTCTCTCAAATTAAATAAATGTAAAAAAAAAATAAAGAAGAAATAAACTTGTGTTGCTTTAAAACTACTCCATGTTACTTCAAAAACTACTTCTTTAAAGCCCAAATAATAAATATTAATAGTAGAAATTGTAGGCATGTTGGCAAACTTCTAGAGGAAGCATTTTAAGAAGGAAGGGATGTAAGTTCAGAGATGACCCTTATTTCTTCGATGCATAATGAATAATGTGGTCCTGATATCACTAATATGAAATAACGCACAGTGATTTAAGATCGTGCACGTGGCCATCTAAGGAGCTGGCCGCTCTCTTCTTGGAAGGGTGTTTTTTGGGTTGGGCTCTACACAGACTTGGAGAGGACATCTCCAGTGTAAGTGGTTTATTTGGAAGGTGACCCCAGGTAGGCACACTGGGGGGAGTGGAAAGTGAGGCAGGATGGGAGAGAAGAAAGAAGCCAGGGTTCCGTTCCTTTGGGGACCTCAGGGTGCTCAAAGTGATCCACCTCCGACAGAGAAGAGAGAGCACTCCCCCTCTTGCCCTCCGTCGCCCCTGACCGAGAGCTGCTCACAAGGCATCGGCTCCTTAGCTCGGCTGGTCGGCTCCACCTGAAGGTCAAGAGACCGCCTTCACGTGTGCAGCGGCAGGAGCTGGCGGGACAGATGGCATGGGTCACAGACCATAGCCCCGTTATGTGCAGTATGTTAGGACGGGGACTGTCTCATGTACGTGCACGCGGAGTGAGTGCAGGGTACGACCGTGCTGGGGCTTTGACGTTGGGTGGATTTAGGTTGGAATCTCCCCCATATTGCTACTAACAGAGCTATGGGGTTGATGGTTCAGATGGTTTTCCAGAGGGGTGGAACCGGTTCCCGTAACCACCAGGGGGCGATGGGAGTTCAGCCACTCCTTCTGGTCAATTTTGACTCTTTATATATATTTCAATCTTTCTGGTAGGTATATAGCAGTATATCGCACTATGGTTTTACTTTTCATTTCCGGGAAGATAAATAAGCTTGATGGACCAGTTGAACATTCGCTTTTGTGACGTGCAAATGGACCAATTGAACATTCGCTTTTGTGACGTGCAATGTTTTCGACCTGCCTTTTCACTCTGTTAATTGACGAAAGGAATGGCCTAATTTGTAAGTGTCATCCATCAAGCCTTTCCTTTATGCTCATGGCTTTTCCCGGAGTTCAAAAAAAAATGTCCTTTCATGACAGTACTGTGAACATAGTCCCCTAAATTATGTTACGTGACATTTCAGATTTAGATTTATAATCCAATGGACTTGATTTGTTGTCGTCGTTGTTTTGGTATGAGGGAGGGGTCAAGGGTCTTTTCTTTGCGTGCTTGTTTGCTTTCTATTCTGACTGTCGTCGATGCATCATGATTTCCTGAAAACAGCCCTTGGCTGACTGGAGTCCGCGTTTACAGTAAATCAAGCTTCTCTCTGTACACGGATGTTTTGTACCACCTGCTCTATTCCACTCATGTGCTTGGTTGCCTAATGCCAGCTTCTGTACCGACTTGATGTAGATGTTTCCATACATCTTAATATTTGGAGCTTTCCCACTTCGTTGTATTTTAGGATTTCCTTGGCTATTCCTGGCAATAGTTACATAAAACTTTGAAATCAGCTTGATGGTTTCTACTGAAATTACCCAATGCTATTTTCATGTGGATAGTATTAAAGTTATGAATAGTTTTGCTCCCCTTACACTATTGAACCTACAAATCCATAAGCATGATATAGCACTCCATTTGTTCGAGTACATTCTATTTTCCATCATTAAAGCCTGACCCGGTAGATTGTGGTGACACAGTCATGCTTCATTTTATCTATTTGCTAGTTTATGATGGTTTATAATGCTACTTTACATTCTAATTTCTTGTTAATTTAGAGTAATGCAATTAATTTTTTATTGACCTTATATTCAGCATTCTTGCTAAGTACACTTACAAATTCTAACAATTTATTTGCATACTCACCTCTAATTTCTACATACCCAAGCATGTGGTCTGCAAATAAAATATTTCTTCTTTTGGGGGCGCCTGGGTGAGTCAATTAGTTGAGTGTCTGACTCTTGGTCTTGGCTCAGATCATGATCCCAGGGTGGTGGGATCGAGCCCTGTGTTGTGCTCTGCACAGAGCATGGAGCCTGCTTAAGATTCTCTCTCTCTTTCTCTCTCTCTCTCCCTCCACCTAGGCTCCTTTCCTGCTCATACTTTTTTTCTCTCTAAGGAAAAAAAAAACAAAGAACAAACAAAAAATGTCTTCTTTTTTAATTATTTTATTTTATAAGATATATTTTATTCATAAATATATTTTTATTTGTAAAAGCATTTTACCTCTTTTTCTTGTCATATTGCAGTGGTAAGATCTACAGGGATAATGCCAAATTGAAGTGAACTTTGTTTCTTTTGGAGCTGAAAGGAGTAAGATTTCCACTCTTTATAATTAAGCTTGATATTTCTTATAGGTATATAGAGATGCCATCTACCAGGTTAGGGGCATTCCCTTCTATCCCTAGCCTGCCAGGAAGTTTTGTTTTGTTTTGTTAATGATATATGGATGTTGATTTTGTCACATGCCTTTTCTGCATCTCAGATGATGGCGACGGTGATTTATCTCCGTCACCCCAGTAATGTGATGCTTCTATACAGACTGAATAGCAGTGCTGAATCATCGTTATGGTCCTAACATGACTCAACTCCTTATGGTTTCTTTTTTTAAAAATTATTTATTTATTTATTTTGAGAGAGAGAGAGAAAGCAAGCAGGGGAAAGGCAAAGAGACAGAGAGAAAGAGAAAGAGAGAGAGAGAATCCCAAGCAGGGTTCCTACTGTCAGCACAAAGCCTGACACAGGGCTCAATCTCACGACAGTGAGATCACGATCTGAGCTGAAATCAAGAGTTGGACGCTCAACCAACTGAGCCACCCGGGTGCCCCAGGTTTCTATTATTTTTATACGTAAGTATATTTGGCTTACCATTTTTTTAATTTAAGGTTTTTGCCTTTATTTTATGAAGGTGATTGTTCTGTGATTTTCCTTTGTTATCCTGTCTTTGTCGGACTTGGTATGTTATGTTGTCTTCATAAAAGAAATACAGATGTAGTCTGTTGCTTTCTATCCTCTAGAAGAGGTTGAGTACATTTGGCATCATTTATTCCTTTAATTTTTAGTACAATTCACAAGTAAGACTATCTAGGCCTGAAGTTTTATTTTTCTTGGGTAAAGGTTTTCAATTATTGATTCCATTTATTTCATAAATATAGGACGAGTCAGAGTTCTTGTGTGTCTTGTGTTAATTTGGGCAGCTTAGATTTTCTAGGTAGTAGTCTATTTTTATCTACCTTTTCAAGTTCATTGGTATAGAGTTTGCATAAGACCCTCTTATTCCCTCTGACATGTAGGCAGGGTCTATAGCCGTATCCAAGTTTTTATTCCTTTATTGGTGACTTGTGCGTTTCTTTTCTTTCTTTCCAGAAGTCAGTCTTGCCCCCTTTTGACTTTTGACTTTATTGATTCCAGTGTGTGTGTGTGTGTGTGTGTGTGTGTGTGTGTGTGTGTCTGTGTGTGTGGTTATTTCTCTTTCTTCCCTTCTATTACCTGCTGGTCTAATCTGATTTTCTCCTTATAACTTTTTGAGATAAATATCAAGTCCCTTGATTTTCAAGTTTCCTTCTTTTTCAACATACGCATCCGTACGGCGTTGGCCGTAGACCACAAGATTTACGATGCCGTATCCTTATCATGACATCTTTCTGTTCGCTGCACCTGCGGCTTCTGGAGCAGACGTCTCTCCCGGTGTGCTGACTCCAGCCCCGGCTACGGCGAGAGCCGGCGAGCCGACAGATGCCGCCCCTCCCCCTCGCCTGTGAGCCATGTTGCTGTCTGTGTTCTGCCCAGATGTCCCCAGATCCTCCAGAGGTTGCTTGGTCTGTGCACAGATCCGGTCCCCAGGTCCAGGCCTCAAGCCCACTCAATCCACAGCCAGTCATCGCTGGTGTGTGGGTGTCTCCGCCTCCCTCCTTTTTGCCGGAAGAGCTGGAAGGCGTTCTCTGTGCGTGGGCGAAGCAGATGTTTCACTCTGTTGGCTTTCCCAGCCTCCCTTCTGAATTGCCCCAGTCTGTCACTTCTTCCTGGGACCCCTCCCAAATAAACCGTATATACCATGCTTTGTCTTCAGCTCTGCATTTTCAGTATTTTAGAGTAGAACTATGGCCTTATTTAATATCCAAACATAAAAGAATGTATTACTCTTTTTTTTTTTTAATTGGCTTCTAGCTTGATTTTACTGTGGTCAGAGAAGATTCCTTCTAAGACTGCTAACTGAAGCCATATTTAGGATTTCCCTATCCAACAATACGTAGAATTAATATTTTTAAAAACACGTAAATGGAGCTGATGTGGTATGCGGTGGTATTTTTTTTTCAGTTTATTTATTTATTTATTTTTTTAATTTTTTTTCAACGTTTATTTATTTTTGGGACAGAGAGAGACAGAGCATGAACGGGGGAGGGGCAAAGAGAGAGGGAGACACAGAATCGGAAACAGGCTCCAGGCTCTGAGCCATCAGCCCAGAGCCCGACGCGGGGCTCAAACTCCTGGACCGCGAGATCGTGACCTGGCTGAAGTCGGACGCTTAACCGACTGCGCCACCCAGGCGCCCCTAAGTTTATTTATTTTGAGGGAGAGAGAGAGAGAGTGAGCAGGGGAGGAGCAGAGAGAGGGGGAGGGAGCGAGAATCTCAAGTAGGTTCTGTGCTGTCAGCATAGAGCTAGACGTGGGGCTCAAACTCAGCAACTGTGAGATCACAACCTGAGCTGAAACCAAGAGCTGGACGCTTAACTGACTGAGCCCCCCAGACGCCCCGGTGGTGGCATTTTTAGTGGATGGAGGAAAGGGATTACGGGTGAAAATAGTCAGGGGCAGCTTCTCTCTTGGACACTTTGTCATTTTGGTCCTCAAATGGGTCCCGCCACCTTTGCAGGCTCCCAGGTGCCTCTCACCCCCAAGAGGCCCTCACCTTTCGAAGGCTACATAAAGCGGGGACAGAGAAGGCTGCGTGCAAGGATGTTTTCACGCAAGCCTTCATCTGGAGGGTTCTGGAACCCAGCCACGGTTCAGCCACATTCACTGTCAAATTTACCGTCAACAACGCCAGTGGGCATCAGTCTGGGATGTCCTATGTCCACGTCCCTAAAAGAGCCTAGTGTGGCTCCTGGTGGCTTCACTAGGCAGCTGGAGGCAGGGAGGACTGGATACCTCACTTTCTCAGAGCAGAATGAAAACGCGGGAATAAAAGTACTAACACATCGTGTGTTTCCATTTCTTCCACGGTGTCTCTCTTGACTTACCACTGCGGTTTTCAATTTTGGATTTAACGTCACACTAAGTAAAGTTACAATTAAAAAAAAATTTTTTATGTTTATTTACTTTTGACAGAGAGAAAGAGAGAGAGAGAGAGAGAGAGAGAGAGAGAGAGAGACAGAGCATGAGCAGGGGAAGGGCGGAGAGCAGGAGACACAGATTCCAAAACAGGCTCCAGGCTCTGAGCTGTCAGCACAGAGCCGGACTTGGGTCTCCAACTCACGAATGGTGAGATCATGACCTGAGCTGAAGTCGGACGCTCAACCGACTAAGCCGCCCAGGCGCCCCAAAGTTACAATTTTAAGTTATTTGCACGGATTCTGCCATTCTAACCGCTCTGTGTTAGATAAGACGTACCAGCGTCCCCTGGAAACACGAGAGCCTTCCGCTTCTGTCCAGAACCGCCAGAATCGCGCTTGCGCGCTGAACTTGCACATGTGCACCTGACTCTGACCTGGGCGGCGGGCCTGGCGTGCCCACGGTCAGCCCGCCCGTGGCTTCCGAAGCCGCTGTTCTGGGTCATTCTGTCCTTCCCTCTCCTTCTGTGTGTCCTTCGCAGAGTGAAGGGTTGGCTAAGAGGGAGGAGGTAACAGGTAAGAAGTTGCAGAACGGGGCGCCTCGGCTGACCGCGATCCCTGGAAAGCCGCCGCCGCCTCCCTGCACTCGAGGAAAGTTCTGGTTGGACCAGAGCATGTGTCGGCGTTCCCCCTTTACTCCGTGTAGACCGAACGCGCTTAGCTTTATTCGCTTTGCGTGTCTCTGAACTCTACCCATGCTGGGTCCACGGGAGCTCTGCCCCCACGGGACCTTGCAGGCTCTGAAAACGGGGCGGCAGGAAGGCAGACGTTCACATGGTGGGAATCTCCTCTGCTCACGCGCAGCTCCAGCGTCCCACAGACTTTGCTTACAAAACCCAAGTTCAAAGATGAGTTACCGGGGGTGTCGAGATGCTGTGGCAGAGCGTCAAGCCAAGGCCGGGGCTCTTCTGAGTGTGGGGCCCTCTGTGAACGTGCAGGTCTCCTCCCTGACTGTGGATGAAAGAATCCGCATGGGGCGGCTTCAACAGAGTAACGCGGAGTCGTGATCCGGGTCCGCGTTTGCCTGGGCGCCACTGCACTCCCCCCACAAGGCAGGGGCCCCTTCCTTGTTTCTGTGGACAGGAGACTGGGCTTCACGGAGCAAGGACAAGGAGCTTGGGTGGAGAGGGGTGAGCTTTAATTTGTTTTATTTTTCCCTCTGCGGCGGCTGTAAGATATCCTTGACAATGACCTCACTGCTCAGGCCGAGAAGGCCTTTGATTTCTTCGCGAGCCTCAAGGAGGTTGTGGGCCGGGCCGGCTAGGCTGGGACGCTCACTCTGCCCCGGGCCTGGACGCAGCCTCTCTCCTGCCAGTGAGGGGGAGGGCCGGAGCTCCCACCAGGGAGCGAGACATCAGACACCCCCGGCTGTCACCTGCTCCTTCAGATGCGGGCAGGCTGGCAGGGAACTAAGTGTTCTCCCGCCACGCTTCGTGCACGGGGCCCACGTCAGTGGCTGGCCCCTCGCTCCCTCGCCCCACCCCATCCGCCAGGTGCCCTCTCTCTGTTGCCGCGCCCTTCTCGGCCCTTCCCTCCCGGCCCCTGGCTTTGGCCTGGATCACCCCCGCCCCCCTCCCCGAGATTCACCCTCCCGATTCTCCTTCCCCAAACGCTTCCTGACAGGTGCACACTCTTCAAACTTCCGTCCTTGGCTCTCATGTCCTAGCCACCTGCATAAACTGCAGGTATAAATACAAACCACTTCTTGGCTAGAGATCTGAGATCACGTGCAGCACTAACTGGAAAAGAGCCTTCCAAAAATACCTCCTGGCGTTGACACTCAGTGGTAAGGCTTCCAACCCTGAACTCCCTCCAGTCACTTAATTTCTCTGGGCTCTCATTGTCTTTCCGCCGGGCTGAGATGTGTGCTTATAGCTAGAGATCTTCATCTAGATGAGGATATGCACATCAATTTGCCCACGTACTAGTAGTTGGAAGGATTGTTTCTGAGGGTTCCATCATGATAAAAGCCTACGCTCCTCTAGGTGCCTGGTTTTCGCAGAGGAGAAGGCAGCTGTGCCTAGGATTTCTGTAGGTAGATAACGTGGAAAGGTATTCCTGTTAAAGGAATGGCCCGTGGCAAGCCCCAGAAACCTGAGAGGGGGCTGTGAGGTGGGCCGTAGGGATGAAGGAGGACCATTCTGCAACCGGAGACAGATACTCCGTCCTGCCAGGGACCCCCCCCCCAGCACCCCCTGTGGTGAGGAATCTGTTATTTGAATGGATAAGCCAACAAGATCCAACGATATCCAGCCTATTAGAGACTCACTTTAGCTCTGAAGATGCACCGGGAAGGAAGGGCGTGGAAAAAGAGACTAAAAGCAAATGGTAACCAACCAACCAACCAACCAACCAACGGACCAAACAAATAAACAAAACAAGCCAACAGGGTAGCGATACTTACGGCAGACAAAACAGACTTTAGGCGAAAAACACTAAAAAGAGACAAAGAAGGTCCTCATCTAAAGACAAAGGGGCCCGTCCACCAGACCTAACAAGTGGGAACAGCCAGGGACTTCACACAGGAACACATCACACATAAAGCAAGTACGGACAGAACCAAAGGAAGCTCCGGCTTTATGTCCAGTGTCACAAAGCACTTGAGGATTCGTCAGCGGTGGACGGGTTTGGAAAGACTGGTGTTGGAACGCAGACTTGGTCTCTGGAAGGGACTCAGAGAGCTCAGAAGAAAACCCTGCAGGAGTCGGGGAGATCAGAGATGGTCAGGTGCCTCCGCGGAAAGATCGCCGCGATCCTCCAGAATCAGCTAATACTTGCTGAGGTCGGGGCAGACTTGCGGCGGCCAGTGGGGAGCAAGGGGTGCTGATGCTGGGGTGCGGGGAGCCTGTGGTCCTGGAAGAAAACGTGGAGGGAATCCAGTGTCAAATTAAGGAAGCCGTACCGACGTTAGTTATTTGAACAGATTGTGTAATCTGCATAAATACGACCATAGAATTCTGCTTTAAATAACAATCGGAAATTTAATGTCTTTGGACGTGGTATTATCTTTTCTTCCCCTCTGCTCTGCCTCCCCCTTCTGGGTTTTGTTTTGAACGGTTTTATTTTTCATGAAAAAGTTATTAGAATCTAAGTGCAATTTCTCCCACATCCACTAGGGGGAAGCAAAGTACGCAATTCTATTTTTTCCACCTGCAACTTCGGGTTTTCAATAAAAATCGGGGGCTTCCATTTAAATACCTACATTATCCAATGGCAAAAGTGAAAGACATATATTTTGGGAAATATAAAAAAATTATAACAAGAAACTGTAATCAAATTGCAATCCTTATGCCACATCTGTGGCTTTTAAGTTGTTTAAGTTGATGTGTAAATCTGTTTTGCTCTTAATTGGGATTACGCTGCAAATTCTGTTTAGTTTCGGGATTTATTTCACTTACCACTGTATCATAAACACCTTCCCACATCATTCTTCAATGTTTTAGTTTTAACTGAAAAACCGTAACAGTTGCATATTGTCTGTATGTTTATATCTTTCTATAGTGTAGCAAAATGCATTACAAGAAAGCCAGTGTAAGCAGCCATAGCCATGCATATTTGCCCCCATCTCTGGTCCTTCCACGGGTGTATTTGCAGAGTTTAAATTCTGTGGTTTAAAGGAACGGACATTTTGAAGGCCCTTGATTTACACAGTTACCTGCGTCTGGCTTACCTAGTGCTACTCACACCTGTATCTGCACAGGCTACCACAGTGTCCCCTTGGCCAGTTTGACATGGGTGTTCTTTTTCATGTTAAAAAAGTATTATTCTTGGGGTGCCTGGGTGGCGAGGTCAGTTAAACCTCTGACCCACGGGGTGCCTGGGTGGCTCAGTTGGTTAAGCGTCCGACCAGCTCAGGTCAAGACCTCACGGATTTGTGGGTTCGAGCCCCGCGTCGGGCTCTGTGCTGACAGCCCAGAGCCTGGAGCCTGCTTCAGATTCTGTGTCTCCCTCTCTCTCTGGCCTCCCAACCACTCGCATACTCTGTCTCTCTCTCTGTCTCAAAAATAAATAAACATTAAAAAAAAAACAAAACCTCTCTGACTCTTTGTCTCAGGTCATGATCTCACAGTTTGTGAGTTCAAGCCCCACATCAGGCTCAGTGCTGACGGTACAGTCTGCTTGGGATTCTCTCCTTCTCTCGGCCCCTCCCCTGCTTGTGCACGCTCTCTCTCTCTCTCTCTCTCTCTAAATAAATAAATAAGCCTAAAAAATTTTTTTAGAAGTGTTATTCTCATGATTTCACTTCCAAAGGTGTAATGTTAAATTGGGTTGGTCAAATCCCCAGAGGGGGGCTGATGTGTATAATCAAAATTAATTTTTCTTGCTTATGATTCATTCAATATCATGAACTTGAATGCTAAAAAAAATAGTAAAAAATGTAATGGTCAGCAGATGGCACTCTAGAATTAAAATAAAGGCAAATGAAAAGAAATGGGACTATTTTTCTTGCCACAGTTTCTAAGAAAGGACTGGTTTTGAGGTAAATATTCTGTAAGGAAGGGTTGTTTAGCATGAACAAAACAAATACTCGAAGTTATGAAAATGCAGCATTCAGGGGCTTAGCAGGAATCTTTGTGAGTCTAGGAAGTTGATAATGTCCTTGGGGCGCCTGGGCAGCTCCATCAGTGAAGCCACCGACTTCAGCTCGGGTCATGACCTCACGGTTCGTGGGTTCGAGCCCCATGTCGGGCTCTAGGCTGACAGCTGAGAGCCTGGAACCTGCTTCGGATTCTGTGTCTCTCTCTCTCTCTCTCTGTCCATTTCCCACTCACGCTCTGTCTTCCTCTGTCTCAAAAATAAATAAACATTAAAAAAAAATTTTTTTTAAGTGGTTATTGGAGCGCCTGGGGGCTCAGTGGGTTTAGCTTCTGACTCTTGATTTTGGCTCAGGTCACGTCCTCCCAGCCCGTGCTGGGGTTTGGGTTCTCCTGTCAGCTGAGTTCTGAAAGACCGTATCGTTATTCGGACACGTCCTGGGTGCGCACCGAGCGGGAGCCAGTCTAGGGCCAGTGTGGTGGTCAGTCCCATCACTGAGTCTCAAAAGTCTTTGTGTTACTATTGGATCTGAGCCACACACGTGCAGCCTCTGGGTGTGAGGCTAATGAAAAGTCCACCAACAACTTTACAGGGTCTCTTTCTCACGCTACCTTCTTTCCTCAGTCCTTCTGGTACCTTCTAGCACTTTCTGGTACTTTCTGAATTTTTCTCTGTATTTTTATCCCTGGCCAGACAGCTGGGGCTGTAGTCACAGCACTCTGTCATGCATGGTCCACATCTGCTTCTGTGTCCGGGTGCCCATGTTCAGGCATCGGGATGCCCTGACTTCAAGCTGGGGACATTAGAGGAGAAATGGAAATTCTCCCATTTCTTTTCTCCCATCAGCTTGGTGGTACTCTAAGTTTTGGTCTTCTTTTCCAGTCTGCCAACTACCATTATTTAGTTAGTTAGCTGTATGTTGTATTGTGGTTAAAAAATACATAACATTAAATTAACCAACTTAGCCGTTACTACGTTCATTATGAAAGTCAGTAGTGTTCAGTATATTTCACATTTTGGGGCAACCGACTTCAGAACCGTTTTCATCTTGCAAAACGTAAACTCTTGGTCATTAACCATGAGCTCTCCCTTCCTCCAGCCCCAGCCCCTGGTAGCCATCATTTTGCCTCTATGAGTCTGACTGCTTCGGATACTTCCTATAAGAGGGATCATACAGTATTTGTCTTTTTGTGACACGCATAGCATAATGTTCTCAAGGTTCATGTGTGTGTTGGGATTTCCTTCTTTCTGAAGGCTCTATAATATTCTATTTTACGTATATGCCATATTTAGAGTAGCTGCTAATCAATAAATAGACATCTAGATGGCATCCACCTCTTGGTTATCGTGAATCATGCTGCAATAAACAAATGTACAAATAATTCTTCGAGATCCTTCTTTGGCTTCTCTTGATATGTACCTAGAAGCGGCATTGCTGAAGGAAATGAAAGGGCTGTTATGCCCTTTGTTTATATGTCTCCCTGGAAATACATTCTTCTGACAATAAAAATAACTAGCCCTGGGCTATTGTAGAATTTGTACATTGGGGATGTTATGCATTAAGTCTTCTAACTTATGGTAGAAATATGTTTTTATGACTATATACTAAGTGAATGGAGAAAGTTTCAATTTGACTAAGTTATTTATAAAGTGTAACTTATGATTGGCAATCCTCTGTAAGATACTACTTTTTATGAGGTAAATCGACCTAGAAAGAATTCGTTCTTCCCTCAGCGTGACACTTAATAACATTGTTAGCAATAAAACTCTCCCCGAGTCTTTTGGGTGTAATTCACAAAGCCAAGTACATGTCGTAAAATTCAAGTAGATTAGAGGCAACTTCTATTTTATCGAGTATACTATGTATTGGGAATTGATTTATGGCGTGCAACTGACCATGACGGTGGTTCATCCAGTGAAGTTTATGAAGAGTTGTCCTCTTTTCTTGGCAAAATGCACGCATCCACCTTAACTGCCATTTTGAAGGAACAGATTTCACTTGGAATTTATGAACAAAAGAGTCTCATTTCACCATGAAGGATTTGTCTTTTTTCTAAGCACTGCCTAAAGCTCTTACGAATTGCTTATTGTGCTCACACGTTCACATCTGCCTATTTCTGTGCACTGTCATGCAGCTTCAGGGACGCTTCCAGAAAGAAGGCGGTAGGTTCTTGGCTCTGCGGTAGGTTTTGCGGTAGGTTCTTGGAGTAACGGCCATGTGAGTAAACGTATATCTTGGGAGAAAATGGAACCACATATTTGAAACTAGTCTTGTTCTAGAATATCCAGGACATTTGTTTTCCTTAGAGATAATGTTTGTAAACCAGGTTATTTCCTTTACCATTCAAAATGGCATAGGTTTTAACTTTTAGGGTCAATCTGTATTTTTATCAAATTATTATGTGAAAATGGTTTACAAAGTTAAAAAGTGCAGTCAGTTTTATAGTAGGAAACCGTAATGTCCTGCCCCAGTCCTGACTGCCTCTCCCCAGAGAAAACTGCTTTCCACCATTTCACTGTTTACTTTTATTACTTCGAAATAACACACATTAACTATTTCTTCCTGGATTCTTCCCCTTCATTATATTTTCACTTCTGTTGGCTGCCTTTAAAACCGTGCTTAAATATTATATATACGTGTGTGTAAAATATGCATAACAAAACTTACCATTTTAACCCTTGTTCAGTGGTTAAGCATTTTGAGAACGGTAGCATTAAGTGTGTTCATGGTGTTAGCTACGTCACCACCATCCATCTCCAGAACATTTTTCTCCTTCTAAAATTTGTACTCAGAGTCCTTGATTATTTTTTTAAGTTTATTTATTTATTTTTGCGAGGGAGGGGAAAGAGTGGCAGAGACAGAGGGAGAGAGAGAATCCCGAGCAGGTTCCGCACTGTCAGCGCAGAGCCCAATGCGGGGTTCAAACTCACAGACCGTGAGATCGTGCGCTAAGCCGAAATCAAGAGACACTTAACTGACTGAGTCATCCAGGTGCCCCCCCATATTCCTCGAGTTTTAAATGTAACCATTGTCTATCTATTTATTTATTTATTTATTCTTTTTTTTTTTTTTTTTTTTATGTGAAAGATGAAAATCAGAAGGAAACTCTTCCCTTGCTGCCTGGGCAGGAGTCACATGAAAAAAAAAAGCCTTGGAAGGTGAAGACTTGTAGGACCCTGCTCTCAGACACTGACCCCTGCACCTGTGTGGGCCCCAGCTTCGTCCCCTTATCACATCCTCCTGACCTACGTACCGTGCCCCACGTCAGCCCGCCCCCGCAGCCCCACCCTCTTCTCTCAGCCTGGCAAACCTTTTATAAACTTAAAGCAATGCCTGGGGCGCCCGGGTGGCTCGGTTGGTTAAGCGTCTGACTTCATCTCAGGTCACGATTCACGGTTCGTGAGTTCGAGCCCCGGGTCGGGCCCTGCACTGACAGTGTGGAGCCTGCTCGGGATTCTCTCTCCCCCTCTATCTCTGCCTCTCCCCTGCTCGCATGCTCTCTCTCTCTCTCTCAGAAATAAATAAACATTTCTTAAGAAGTTAAATGAATATCAGACAGTCACTTGGTTATCCTGACGTCAACGTCGTTCTCTGCCACGCCATTACACTTACATATTCCTTCTCACCCAACTCTGCATTTTCCTTGTGTTCCTTTATTTGGTTGCTGTGGGAGCTCATTACAAAGGCTTTCAGTTTTCTGGACTTCGCATCGTCCTCTCCTCTTGAGTCAGGGCCAGCCCTTGACCAAGAAGGGGGTCGGAGTGACGCTCTGGGTCTCCTGAGGCTGGGCCATAAGGAATCTTCCAGCTTTCACCTGAGTCCCTTGACACCCGCTCTGGGCAAAGCTGACGCTCCGGTGTGAGGAAGTCCACGTCAGCGTGTGGAGCAGCTGTGTGGATGGGAAGAGGTGCCCGGCCACCCTCGGGCTGCTCCACTCCCAGCCAGGCGCAGGTGTACGGGGTGGGGGGGAATGGAGTCGTGTAAGGCCATCCCCTGAGGCTTCCGGTGACTCCAGTCTCAGCCACCACCTGATGGTAACCACGTGCGAGGGCCCCAGGTGAGCCCCGCTGAGCCTGGTTGGCCCACGAAACCTTGGGGGACAGCAGCCAGTTATGTACAGCCATGAAGGTTTGGGGTTTACCACATGGCCGTAGCTACTGGAAACACGGGGTCCTTCAGTCCCGAGGCGTCCATCATTCTCAAACCCTCCGACCGAATGGGAACGTTCCTTCAAGTCGAGTCAAGAACGTGAGCAGTCAGGCGATCTTTCCTTTGGAAGCCTCTGCTCCCTCCTCCGGCTTCACTGGCTTGGGCCCAATTCACACATGGAATCCTGGGCATTGTTTTGTTCTGATCCTGGGGTTTCTCCTTTCTGCTCTCCTACAGCGGATCCTGGTTCCTGGCCCGCGTCTTTATCTTTCTTTTTTCAGGAATACAACATCTTCTGTCTATCTTCCAAGTGTCAGTTACGGTTAACTTGGATTTTTCTTTTGCTCCCTGCCATCTCTCCCTTCTTGTTGAGTTTTCCATTTTGTCTTTTTCCTATTTGTCTTTGTTCCTATTTCTTTTTTTTTTTAACATATGCTTTGTTAGAGGTTCCCTTAACTCTGGTTACTCTTATGTATTGGTTTGTATTTAAAAGGAAAGCACTAGGGGGCGCCTGCGTGGCTCAGTCAGTTGAGTGTCCGACTTCAGCTCAGGAGGTCATGATCTCACAGTTCGTGAGTTCGAGCCCCGCATCAAGCTCTGTGCTGACGGCTCGGAGCCTGGAGCCTGCTTCGGATCCTGTGTCTCCCTCTCTCTCTGCCCCTTCCCCACTCATGCTCTGTCTCTCTCTGTCTCTCAAAAATGAATAAACATTAAAAAAAAAAAAGAGGAAGGCACTAAAATATTGATTGTTGACTTCGTGTGTGTTTATTGGTTTGCCAACTGACGAGCTCCAGGGCGCAGGGGTCACAGGGCAGGCCGGACGCTTTCAACTACAAGAGTTTGTGTTTGAGCTGCTAGATCACATTTCTGGGTGTGCCTGTGTCGGGACAGGGGATCAAAGTGGCAACAAGTCCGGCCACCAGCATCCTAGAAGTGAAGGGGACCGGAAGCTAAGGAAGATGATACGAAGCTTCCAACTAAAATTCTAAGAAGAAAATGGTAGTAAGAAGCATTCTGATTCCACAGATGTGAAAATGTACATGTTAGTGTTGACAGAAGACAGAAATTTCCATCTTCGGTGCCTGGCTTGTCTATAGCCTCAGAAGTTCTGTGACCAGGACTCCTCCAGCTCGGTTCCTTTTGAGGATAAACAGCTCTTTTCAACCAATCATCGTGTGTTTCACCACTCTTCTCAGCTTCTCTTTTGGACATAGTGGGGACCCTGATTCCTGAGCTCTTCCGGGTATGGCTTGCTCCTGAGGGTTCCACGTGCGGGCTGTGGTATCAGCCTTCCCCCTCCTCTGCCCACTCTCTGTCTCCTAAAGTCTTCTAGTTTTCCACCAAATTCTCCCCTGTTCTCTGTGTCCTCACAGTTTTATGTTCTTGTATCCATTACGATCATTTCAGAGGGTTTCTCGGGAACAGAGATATAAGGTGCATCAAACACCTTCCTTAGGCCAGAAGATTCAGCCGGATTTAAAGCAATTCATGCTTATAAAATTACCAAGAGCAAAGTCCAAAGACCAATTAAAAACTAAGGTCATGTTAACTCACATGTGAACTCATTTCACAAAACTGATTTCCCCTGATATGTAAAGAACTTCTGCAAATAAATACAAATGAAACTATTGGATTTTAAATGTAAGAAAAGATAGTCTAATTCATAGTGAGAAGAATGCGACGATCTTAGCTGGTTTGGAAGGACAGAGAAGTTATATCACACACTGGGTTGATGATGCATGGACAAGAGGTGTTGTCTAGCCTTCCTCAAGAGGGGAAGGCTGGAATGGAGTCTAGGGAAAGCAATTAGGAAAAGATGGTCGAGCTCAACATATACACATCCTTTGACTCAACATTTCCCTTTTGAGGAAACCATCCTACGTCTCTAATTGAATATGTGTCACATAATTGAGACTTGAAATTAACATTAGCAAAAAATTGGAGACACCACCACGGAACTGGCTTAGTAGACAATACTATATCCATACAGTAGAATATTAAGCCAGCCTCAAAATGAGAAATCTGTTTATTGAATCGATATGGGAGATATTCAGGCCATATTTCTAAGAGAGAACAGGGAGGTACCAAACTGAGTATATTGTGTTCCTGTTTGTGTATAAAAGAAAAAAGAAACTCACAAGAAACGAGAAAGGACTGCTTGGCCGTTCTTGGCACCCAAAGGTTCAGATTTCCAGGATTCATTCTTCTCCCACACCTGACATAATGCCATAAGGACGTGGCAAGGAAAAGGTTGGCTTTGTTGGGATGACGTCTTTCTCAATTCTTTGGCGGGCCGGAGAAGGAAAGGGGTCCTGGCTAACACAGTGACATACTCCTGTACTTGGAAGGAGAGTGAGCCATGGAGGCTGACCGACTTAGTGACAATAGTCCGGTGCAGATAAAAACTATTAAGACACTCTTCAGATATAATGGCAGAGTTTTTAGAAACGTAGTGGTTAATCCTTAAATGAAAATGAAAAAAAAATAACACTTGGAAAATAATTACTTTGATGAATCAGCAAAGTGGTATGATTTCCCCCTATGATCAATACACACTGATACGGAGTCAAAGTTGGGTGGGGCATCCTGGACCCTGGAAGGTCTCCCGCCTACTGGGCTGGGTCAAGGGACCATTAAATTAAACTTCCCAGCAGAGGGGAGGGAGATTCCAGTTCCAGGCTTTGTTCCCGGTTCCCTGACAGCAAACTTCAGGACGGGGCTGTGGACTCGCAGAGACACGTTTAACTTTGCCAAGTCAGACAACAAATGTACTGAGAACCTTGTGTGCTCTGCCCTGGACCGTGGACCAGATGACATTGGCCATGAAACTACCCACACAGAGCTTCTTTCCACCTGACCCTGGGATTTTAGGAAAAGGAAAAATGATACCATGATTAAAAAATGTCTAGTCTCATGACCCGGATGTACTTTCATTATGTTATTCTTAGACCGTCGATATCTTTCTTAAAAAAAAAAAAAATTAGCGTTAAAATTATTTTTCCTCTGTGTGAAAAAGGCAAAAATTTAGCTGAGAAGAAGTCCAGATTTCTCGACCTAACATTATACACGTCCTGGATTTCAAGTTCTGCTTGGAAGGTGCACATACTTTACAAGAGTCCTCCAGGCTCCCAAAGCAACCTGACCTGCCCAGGTCTATGCAGCGTGTGTGAGCGGAGATCCGACCTGAAGTGCCAGCCGGCGGGTTGCTCTCTTAAAGGCTCACCTGGACGTTCCAGATGGCTGATAAATCACACAGGGGTGGGTTAACTTGAAAGGTTCAATCTTGGCTAATTGCCTGTAAGACTTTCTTTCACAGAGAAATGCTTTCAAAGGGGAAGGGAAGAGTCTAAAATCTGATCCTAAGAGGGAAATCATAAAAACAGACAGGTTTTTATAGGACTGTCCCTATTGGAGCCCAAACGTTGACCGCTTCTGCAAAATGAATGGTTTTCCTTGCTATTTTCTTCCCAGCTAATGGATATGAGGATCCCCTTAGAAACGTGTCCTACACAGACCTTGAGAGGCTTGCGTCTCTTATGACGTAGAATGTAGAATGAAGACACGTCGGTGCGCCCTCATCTATACTTGGGGGATTCAGCGTGGCCATGGGGCTGGCTTCCAGAGTCCCTGGCTCCACGGGGAGGGGGCGGCACGCAAAGGTGGGTTGGTGGCATTTTCTTGCCTTTTCTATGTAACTCTTTTAAACACGTACTCTTAAGGGAAGCTTGCAAAGATGGTCGTTAAGTTCCTAGAAGAAATGTGATAGTATTTACACATACCATGGTTGAGTTTTATCAACAAGAACGTTTGCCTGGAGGCGAATTCCTCGGCCCAGTGGACACCAATCCGACTGTTTCTAGGACGCAAGGATGTTGATGCAGTCGGCAGCCTGGGCTGTTATTTCTCTCTGGAATCCTCGACAAGCCAAAGAAAGTGAACAGAGCCCGCATTCAACATCATCAGACCGAGATCCTGCGAACCCAGGTGCATACTCTACCCGGTTCATGACTTCGGGTTTGCAGTGCCTCTTATCCCACGTTGGCTGGATGTAGCAGGGCTGGCTGGCTGGACAGCAAGGAAGACCAAGTGAAATACGCCACGGATGTAAAATCACTTCATTACGTACATCACCTCTTTCTAATTTATTTTCCTGTCACCTGTCCTTGTTGGCCAGACGCTCCAAGCTAATGCTATTTCTATGAAAGCTAAGGCTTCATTAGAACACCTCTTTTTGGATGATCAGAATAGGGCTTTCCCCCCAAGCACTGAGGCTCACCTCCCCCAGGAAGCCTTGGAGTGGCTATGTCTGCATCTGGAGGTGGCAGTGTTTCCAAACTCCGAGCCCCCATGTAGGACGCAATGACTGCATGGCTTATCGTGAACGCCCAACGTCTAGTCCAGTTACATAGCACCAAAGAGAGTTCTAACACCCAGTGACTGAGGATAGTGCATCAACACTCTTTCTGCCTCAAATGCTCTTAGGCATTGTTATGTGATTGTGTACAGTATTCTGTCCTTGGCAACTTCGGCCAACATTTCCTTTGTTAATCCTCTCGGCTCCCAGACGTAGCTCTGCACCCAACACTTGTTCTTACAAACTGTTCCTTCTGGGCTATTTCCCCTTTTCTAGTACATAAACCTTTTCACAAGTTGAACATGATTGTTAAGAAAACAATATGCTCGAGGAGTTATTTAATACAATATTTGATTTTAGCCAAACTCACTGATGAGAAGTACGCTTGAAATCCCCATTATAAATAATGATTATCTAAGTTGGTGAGATTGTGTTCCTGTAATTACTAAATGGAAGGTGCTTATCATAGACTAGAAAATAGTCTTGCTCAGGAAGAGGGAAACCAAATTACATTACGGTGAATGCTCCCAGAGTGCTGGGGACAGTTCCAGCTACATCATTTCCTGTTCTGAGTAAGTATTGTCTGGACCAGGGTGCAGCTGGAAGGTGGCCCAAGCCCAAAGACAGATGACCATAGTGTAATTTCCACGACATACAGAACCTGGTAAAACAAAACAAAACGAAACAAAACGGACACAACAAACCAGTAGAAGCGTAAATAAGGTAGGTGCCCAGACATTGAAAACAAAGACAAAACTGCTCAATCAACACACGGATAAAGACTTGACCATACTCATGGTCAATGAAACAGAAATGAAATCCATCATGAGACATCATCTTTCATTTACAAATTTGGCCAAGACTTAAAGGTACGCTAACTCTTAGGGCTGATGGAGTTTAAGTGAAACGTGTGATCTGTGGTGGGTGGAAAATAACACAACCATTACGTAGCACAATTTGACAGAATGCGTACAACTGGACGTGGACGTACTTGAGTTCAGCAGTTCCATTTATAATCGTGTGACTCACTCAATGCCAGTGTGCAAGATTGCGTACACACTGTTCACAGGAATAAAATAATGGAAACAAACTATCAGTGTATCGCTAAAGGGTTATTAAATTTGTGATGGGGAGCATCCCCTATAGAATCTGCTCTCAATCTCACTGCAAAACACATCAGGGGCCTGGCCACTGCCGGTCCCCTCTACCACCATCTCGATACCCAAGTCTGGTCCACAGGATGGCTCACCCAGTTGGCCTTCCTGGTTCTACTTTTGTGAACTTGAACTATATCACCTGACCCCAAAACAACAATCCACACTTACTGGGATGAAAAAGTGTAGGTTCACTGTGGAGAGTCAGTTCTAGACCTTCTTCTACAAAGCTTCTACCTTCTTCCCTCCCGTCTCTTCCCCTCTCGGGATCTTAAAGGGCACACAAAGAGTCTATTACACAAAACACGTACAATATTAATTCCGCACTGAGTTGTTTTTTATGCTATTTTTAAAGAGGGTGAAGTCAATTGTATGCTGCCATGGATACTTCTATAGGAAAAAATAAGACTGTAAACCATGAGTGTGACTTGAGTCCTATTTTTGGAAAAACTTACCTTAAAGTCCAAGTCCTGAAACATGGAGCTGGGGTCGGGGAGAAGGACATCCGCTGCCGTTGGTTTCCTGGGGTTGGTTTGGGACTTTTCTGGTTGTGTAAAGATGGGCATCCGTCGCAGGTGAGGCCAGATGGGAGAAGCAGCCCCAGCTGGGGTTGCCGTGGTCCCAGAGCAGCCATGAACTCTGGTCTGCCTTGCTTTGGCCACCGGTTCATTCTCCGGCACAGTTGTGTGCCATGTGCACAGAGCGTGTTCTGTTGGTGATGGAGTTGGGTGCAGAGGGGCCCGGTTCAGGGACACTCCCAGGAATATGGCCACTCCTGTGTGGAGACCCTACGCCACAGATAACTTCTCTGATTATCTATACACGCAAGGAGGATCTGGCATCTCTTCTGTGTGTGTATTTGTTGACTTATTTTATTCTGACTTAGTGAACTCAGCTATTATTTAACATAAAACAGTTGGGGGTTGTAAAAGTATATGGTGTGCTCATCTTCCATGAACCAAACGCTACTAAAAAAATAAACTTCCGTTTTCTCATGTGCGTAAAAGCAATCTGGCTCCAGGCCTCTCCTCCATCTGTCCTGCTCTCATCCGCCACCCACCCTGCACTTTGTACAGCGGTCACGTGGGCCTCGTGGGTCACTCCCCGCCAGCCCTACCAGGCCACATGCAGAGTGCCTCATGCTCTTCACGTTTGGACGCTGAGAAAGACCCAGCCCACCCTGCTCCCTCGTGGATCCCCCCTCACTACCTTTGGCAGAAAGGAGCTCTCCTTGTACGGTCTTATCCAAACGGACTTTATGTTAACCAACAGGCCTGCCTCTTGCAATATGGGATGCGTGTTCTCTGTGCTCTTCGAGAGTCTGGAGAAATGTATTTTGTTCAACATACTCACCGTGCATGGCACCTAACCCAATGCCTGGCACGTAGCTCTTGTGGCACGAGGGTGTTGGGGACACGGACCCGACAGTGTCAGGAGGACCTTTATCAATACATCATCTAGACACACGAGAAAATGGATGTGGATGACAGCTGGCGGCCAGAGGAGCCCTCACCTTGGCCAGTAGCCAGAAACCAAACGGACACCCCTGTGGGACTGCTGAGGCGCGTGCAGCACAAGGTCAACAGCCAATTGGATATCAAGCCAAGAGCGGCACCTAAGCGTGGCTCAGGTGTTTGCAGACTCAAGGGTGGCTGGAGACCGCCTCTCCTGCAGGCCCCTGGAGGGTCTGCTTGGGGCAGGTCAGGATAGAATCCTGGGAATTTGCACGCGAATGAGTTTCTCGGTTGATTCTGCCGCCAGTCAAAGCTGAAACACATCCTGAGAGACTCGGCAACTCTTGGTGGCCTTGAAGGCCGCCGTTCTTTGCACTTGGGAGGTCTGCTGCCCGGCTTGGGGCCTCTGCCCGGGACCAGCTCAGCTCTCTGCGGTGAGCGATCACAGGCGGCCTCCGTGAGCGTCCCTCTCACCCCAGGTAAGCGGGCTCAGCCTCCCCCGGCCCAAAGGCCACCTACAGGCCATCGGCACATAGGTCATCCAGGAGAGAAGGGGCTGAACCATGTCTGTCTTTTCCCTCTGTTTTCCGCCTCCTGGCAAGTAGGCCCTGCCTCCCGAGTCCTGACTTAGTCATGTTGAGACCTGGTCTGCTTCTGTATCTAGATCCACGGTGTCCTCCAGTCCTAACACGCCTCCCCAGACACCCAGAAATAGGACTCATAGACTTGCCCTCAGAACCAGCCCCCGCCCGCCCCACGTAGTCGCAGCCTCCAACAGCGCAAGTGGCTGGTGAGCCTCAGTCAACAGCCCCCTCCAGCCTCGCAGCCACCGCACAGGCCTGCTTTGCACTTGGATTGTCCCGACCGTGTTCCTGGAACTTGGGGGTAGCAAAAGAGATATGCAAACAAACCGGAATGGAATGGCACTCGCTCAACCTCTGGGGAAATCCGCACTCCATAAATGACCAAGGTATTGTCCCAACAAGGGGGAGACACTGGCCACGGTCTTGTGGGACGCTCCTTAGCGGAAACCGAGTTGGCGGAAAGACCTAAAAGCAAATGCATGCCCCCCCACCCCCGCCCTCCCGGGGACAAAGTGCTATAACCAGACATCCGCAGAGAGGGGCTGAGAAATGTCTGCGTTACTCAGCGCTTGGTTTCATCTAATGAACGGGCAAAGAGTAGCAGGATTCCAAGGGGAGGACGGGCAGGGAGAGGAGTAGTTTTGTTGATACTTATCTATTTGTTTTTCCGGTAGAGCGAACTGTGTTTTGTTTCTCTTTCGGTACCTGTATACTTTTCCTCAAAGTGTAAAATAACACGGCTGTGCCGCAGGCAGCGTAGACACGGGGGTGCCCCGGAGCTCAGCGCATCCGCAGCCATCCCAGGAAGCTCCTGGGGAACCACCCAGCGAGCCCCTTCTTGTGTCACCTGCCGGTTAAACGAGCCAAGAGGCGCACGCGGCAAAGGAGTTGGTGTATGATGGCGAGCCGCGTTCGTTAACCAAGGCGCACCCGGAGACAGACCAATATCCAGTCTATTCAGCTTACGTTATCCATAAAATAGCGCATTCCCACAATCCGGGATTGGCCATGCAAATCCACCTCCAGACCAATCTCTCCCGTGCCCTCTGAACAGTTGAACGGATTTCAGTGGCCCACACCAGACAGGAAATGGCTACGGTTTCCTGTTTGGCTCAGGGTAGGGCCAACATCTGCTTCCTCCTGTTTCCAGGCACCTGCCTCGATCATCCTTTTATTAAAATGCTTTCGTGTCTAACTAATTCTCCTCTGTTTACTGTCCCCTTTCTTCTATCGCGACTGGTGGGCATGCAGATGGGCCATCTAGCGCCACCTGCCAGGTGATCGCGACGCACGATTCGTAAAGGGATGCTTGATCACGTCCAAGGGCTAACTGGCAGGGAGAGCTGCTGGAAATCACAGGAGAAGGGAATCATTGATTGTGCTGTAATCTTCCTGGAATTGGAGGCAGGAGCTTTAAGTCGCCCAGAAATGGAGGAGCTGTCTTTTGTGTGACACCTCTGGGCTCGTACGAGCTCCACTCTGCGCGGACGTGCGGATGCTGAAGTAGGAGTGAGGCTGCAGGGAGGCCCTCGCCATCTCTTTATCAAAGCTGATTTACATGATACAAATTGTCCTGCACTTTTGGTTCGTCTTCTACTATTTTCTAGAGGGCCCGGTACAGAAATGCTACATCCGTGTTCCACGGAAACCCACTTCATTGTTCATCACTTCATTTTGATTTTGTGACGACACCGGCAAAAGTTGTGTGTTTACGCTCTTGGTGAGTAAAGCGGAATGAGTGTGGATAGAAAGCTTTTTATGGTAAATTACGTGGAATAATTTTTTTAAAAGCATTTTAAAAGGGAAATGTTTATTTACATAAGAAACAGGAGTTCGTTAATTCAAAGGCTCCCTTCCTTTGACTCCCTTTTGCCCAAGACACCCCCCAACTCAAGCGCCCTCTTTTGAGGGGTGCCTGGGTGGCTCAGTCGGTTGGGCGTCTGACTTTAGCTCGGGTCATGATCTCACGAATTGTGAGTTCAGGCCCCACATCGGGCTCTGTGCTGACAGCTCGGAGCGGATCCTGCTTCAGAATCTGTGTCTCCCTCTTTCTCTGCCCCTCCCCGCTCTCTCTCTTTCTCTCTCTCTCTCTCAAAACAGACATTAAATTTTTTTTCGAATACAGAATATTCTCTATTTATGAAAGGAATGAGCCATAAAGCATTCCTGTTGATCTGTTATGCCCTCCAAGAATTTTAGGAGTGTGCTGTGAGGACGGAATAATCAGACAGTGGAGTTCTGGTAAAAAGAGCTCCTCTTTTTTTTTTTTTTTTTTTTTTTTAAGAGACGTGTGTTTTTTTTGTTAGGAGCTTAGAATTTAAACTACTACGGGTTATTAGCTGCTTCTACATTTACAAGCTGAAATGCACACACACTGAACATCTGTGAATAATTCGGTACTGCTATAAACCTGCAAAAAAAAAAAAAACAAGCGTTGTCTCGTTACATCAATTTCGGATATTTGCTGCAATCAATGTTTTTATTAACTTCTCATGCTTAAAAGTCATTGATTTCTCTTGAAGGAGTTTCGGGCATCATTAAAATTAGGGAGAGTTCATTTTACAAAGTGAATTTGCAAAGAGCCCCGTGTAGAACGCCCAAAGCCAGTTCCGGGCACAGATTTTGTCACCTTTGGTGTGTTTACCCGTGTTCTCTTGTTTCAGAAGGAGGAAAACTTCCCATTGGTTCCCTGCACCTCGTGCTCACCAAACAGGAAGTTTCACTTCCTAATTCCAGCCTACCCATGGGGGTTGGGGTGCAGAAAGAGCATTTTCATTTTTAGGACCTCACAAGTTACATTTTCTAATTCATTTAACAGCTACGTTGGCATACAACCGGCACACAATAAAGTGTGCATATTTGAAGAGTATAATTTGATTAGCTTTGACATATGTATGCGCCTGTGAAAACAGTAGCACGATCCAAATAATGAAGATACCGGTCATGAAAAATTCCCTGCTGCTTCTTCCTAATCCCTCCATCCTGTGACCCGCCCCCCCCCCCCCCCAGCCCCGGGGGCCACCAATTGCCTGTTTTGTCACTACACCTCATTGTGCATTCACTGAGATTTTATGCACACAGAGCCACGTGCTGTGTATTATTGTTTTGCCTGACTGCCTTCTCTCTGCGTATTTGAGATTCATTTATGTTGATTGGGAATGTTAGCCCTCTGAATTTGTTCTTTTTCAAAATTGTTCTGGTGATTCTCTGCCTTTTCCCTTTTTATGGATTTTAGAACCAAGTGGTCAATTTCTATGGAAAGCTCACTAGGATTTTGGTAGGGATTGTGTTGCATACAGGGTTACAATTAGAGGAATGAGCATGTGGACAATACTGGCTCTTTTTGCCTATGGACATGTGTATCTCCCATTCATTCGTGTCATCTTCTTTTTAATGTTTATTTATTTATTGAGAGAGAGAGAGAGAGAGAGAGAGAGGGAGTGAGAGAGAGAGAGAATGAGTGGGGGAGAGGCAGAGAGAGATAGAATCCCAAGCAGGTTCCCTGCCGTCAGTGCAGGGCTTGACCTCGTGAAGTGTGCGATCATGAGCTGAGCCAAAATCAAGAGTCCGATGCTTAACTGACCGAGCTGCCCAGGCACCTGGCATTTTACTTTTTTATGCTTCTCTAAGTGGTATTGCCTTTTTTTAAAATTCAGTTTCCATTTGTTATAGTTACAGAGATGACATTTTTTCTGTATATTGATCCGCTATCCTACAACCTTGCTAAAGAAAATTGTCAGTTCGAGAAGCTTCCTTGTTGATTCCATCAGGTTGTCTACGTGGATGTCAATGATCACACCATCCTTATTTGTAATAACTAAAAGTTGAAGTAATCCAGACGTCTTTCAGTGGGGGAGAGGTGAACCTGTGACACATGCATGTCATGGGATATTAGACAGCAATCAGAAGGGAGGAACCGTTGACAGAAGCAACACCCTGGGTGAATCCCCCCAGTGAATTATACTGAGCGGAAAAAGCCAATCCCAAAAGGCTACGTACTGTGTGATTCCGAAATGAGAAAATATATAACGTTCTGAAATGAAAAAGATACAGAAATGGAGAACAGATTAGTGTCTGCCAAAGACTGAGAGGGTGGGGGGTGAGGGGGTAAGAGGCAAGTGGATGTGAATGGAAAAATGCAACGCAGAGAATCCCGGTGGCGATGGAAACATTCTGTATGTTGACTGTATCAGTGCCAGTAATCTGGTTTGGTAGTATTGGACTATAGTTTTGGAAGATTTTGCCATAATGTGCTGTATAAACGGTGTTTATTTCTGGACTCTCTTCTGTTCTGTTCGTCTCTAGGTCTTTCTCTATGCCATGATTTATCACTATTCTGATTATTACAATTTGGTAGTATGTTCAGAAATCAAGAACGTGAGGCCTCCCACTTGGCTCTTCTTTTCCAAGACTATTTGCCTATTCGGGATCCTTTGCGAGTCTTTATACATTGTAGGGTGTTTGTTTTTATCTCAACTTTGCTGAATCTGTTTGTTAGCCCTTACAGATATTTTTAGTAAACTTCAGAGTTCTCCATAGATGAGACAGTGTCATCGCTGAACAGAGATAATTTGGCTTTTTAATTTTCAATCTGGGTGCTTTTTATTTCTTTTTCTTGACTAATTGCTGTGGCTAGGACCTCCAATACTGTCTTGAATAGAAGTGGTAAGAGGGAGTATCCTTGACTTATACCCGATCTTAGAGGAAAAGCTCTCAGGCCTTCACCACTAGAGCAAGTTGTTAGCTGTGAGCCTTTCATATATGACTTTTTTTATTTTAACGTCGTGATTGTTTCTTTCTATCCTAGCTTTGAGTGAGTTTTTTTTTTTTTTTTGATGAAAGAATGTTGAGATTTTTTCCAGTGCTTTTTCCCGCATCAGTTGAGATGATCCTATAGTTTTTTTATAATGTTTATTTATTTTTGAGAGAGAGAAAGACAGAGCGTGAGCAGGGAGGGGCAGAGAGAGAGGGAGACAGAATCCGAATTATATATGCATAGATAATTCCCTGTTCTCAAAATCCTATAATCTCTTCCTCCACCTGGTGTCTATCTTTGGTACTGCAGTTTCTCTGGTTCAGCTTGGGGCTTACCTTCATTCTCCAAGGACCCCAACCTGGCATCTCAATGATACCTCTGTTCCCTTCAGCACAGCAAGTCCAGCGAGGTGGCAACCAGTTCCTGTGTCAGGGCCCAAATATCCCAAACACGGATGGGTATTCCATTGTATTTTCATCCTGAGAGAAAGCCGGGTGTTTAGAGCTTTCTCCCAACTGCGCTTCGTTATTCTGGAAAGTAGAAGAGACCGGGGTGGGCAAAGGAATGGACGCTCTCACTTACTTCTTCGCTATGTGCTCACCTGGAGCGCTTTCACCGCTTGTGCGGCGTCTGAAGCTCTCACAAACATCGTGTCGTCCCTACGTTGGTTTCGAGTCACTATCCTAACAGGACAATGAGGGCCTGGGACTTGCTGTTCTGCCATCTTGAAGACGTCAACCTACACTGTTGTATTTTTTGAATGTTTGTATCACTTTGTATTTATTCTGATCACTCACGATGAGACTTAGTTTTGTTATCTTATTTTATAAATTCTGACAGGTTGGTTTTTTCTTTTTTAAATTGCACGGCATAGATTTCATTTTCTACGCTTAGGAAAGCTATATATTCTATTTGTATTTTTCTGATAGTGTCTCTAACTTAGATGCATTTTTTCCCCCAGTAACTTCAAAAGCTTATAAATATCTAGAGTTTCACCCTGAATGAAAAGATTACTTCATTATGCTCATAACTCTTTCTTCTCCTTACTACTCACCAGACTACTATTATGCTATTTTTTTTTAATTTTAGTTCTGGGTGTATTTTTTATTTTAAGGTGACCATCCTGCTTAGAAGTCATCTACAAACTTGTTTGATTATAAACACCTATCAATTAAAAACTCACAGTCATTAATTTATAAAATATATATTAATGTTTCTTATACATACAATAGCTGGAAATAAACCGTTCACAAAATAGTAGAAGTAAAAATCAGGTTATAGCTATAGATGATGAAATGTTTTTCTTTCTAAATTCAGTGGTTTCTTGGGCCGCCTGGGTGGCTCAGTCGGTTAAGGAACTGACTTCGGCTCAGGTCATGATCTCGCGGTTCGTGAGTTCGAGCCCCGCATCGGGCTCTGTGCGAACAGCTCAGAGCCTGGAGCCTGCTTCGGATTCTGTGTCTCCCTCTTTCTCTGGCCCTCCCCCGCCAAAGAAAATAAATAAACATTAAACATTTTTTTTAATTCAATGGTTTCTTTCCTGCCACCCCAAGATGTACAGGGTCCATTTTGGAAAGTTCAGCAAACTTCCCCAGGTTATTCACAGATCACTTTCTTAATTATATGATTCATATCTCATTGCTTCTTTGAAAATGCATTCATCAGTTTCCTGGAATATTTGGTTTTTAAAAAAAGTTTATTTATTTATTTTTGAAAGCAGGTGAGCACAAGTAGGGTTGGGGCAGAGCGAGAGGGAGACACAGAATCCGAAGCAGGCTCCAGGCACTGAGCTGTCAGCACAGAGCCCAACGGCTGGGCTCGAACCCACGAACCCTGAGATCAGGACCTGAGCCGAATTCGGACCCTTACCTGACTGAGCCCCCCAGGCGCCCCTTTTAAGAAGGTTTTCAATGACAGTTTCAACTGTAGGTTCCCACACCTTTTAGTCTGCATGACTGAAAATGTTTTATTCTACGTCCAAATTTAGCCGGTAGCTTCACTAGATAATAAACTATGTGTTTCAGGTTCTTTTATTTAGAAAGAAATGGACTCTGTTTGCTTTTTGCATGTCATATTGCTGCTGAGAAGTTTGATGTCAACCTGAATTTTTATTTTCTTTTTTCTTTTTCCGTGTCTCAGGAGGCTTTCCGAACAGGATGTTTCTCAGTGAAAAAGTCATGCATCGGGGGCAAGTCTGACATCAGGCGTTTCTTTCACGGATCGTGCCTTTGGCGTTGGATCTCAGGCACTCTTTGACTTGTTCTAGATCCTGAAGGTTTTCTTCCATATTTTCTCTAAAATTTTATAGCTTCATATTTTACATTTCAGTCCGTGGTCCATTTGCAGGGTTTTTCTTTTTTGTTATTTTGTCGTCTTGTTTTGTTTTGTTTTGTTTTTGTATAAAATGTGAGAATAAAGTTGAGTTTCTTTTTTCTTTTCTTTCTTTTTTTTGCCTATACGATGTCTAAGTACTGCAGCACCATTTGCTGAAAGGTTCTTTCCCCCAAATTGTTTTTGCACCGTTTTCAAAACTCACGTAGCGGGGCACCCGGGTGGCTCGGTCATTTAAGCGTCTGACTTTGGCTCAGGTCACGATCCCTCGATTCATGGGTTTGAGCCTCGCCTCGAGGCCAATGCTGTCAGTGTAGAGCTGGCTTCAGATCCTCTGTCTCTCTCTCTCTCTCTCTCTCTGCCCCTCCCCCATTTACTCTTTCTCAAAAATACATGAAAATTAAAAAACAAACAAACACAAAACAAAAATCACAGGGGCATATTTGTGTGAGTGCATTTACAGACTCTCTACGACATTCTATTGAACTCTGTGTCTTTGTTCACCTACACCACACCACCTCAATGCCTATAGCAACGTTACACATCTTGAAACTGCATAGACTGATTCATCCCAGTCTATGCAGAAGAATTCCTGTATTCTTCTTTTTCAAAATTCTTTTAGCTATTTTAGTTCCTTTAACCATTAACAACATTCCTTTAGCTATTCTAGTCTCCGTACAAATTTTGGAATAGTATTGCCTGTGTCTGCAAAGAAGCCTTGCTGAGATTTTCAGAAGCGTTGCATGAAACTCGTGTATCAGTTTGGGGGAGAATTAGCACCTTTACTGTGTCGTACGTTCCAAAATAGAAGCATGTTCTGTGTCCCCCTTTATCTAGATCTTCTCGATTTCTGTAATCAGCAGTGTGTTTTCTTGTTTAGATTTCTTTTGTTTAAAAAAGTTTTTAGCTTTATAACTGATTACTTTTATTGTTTAATGATGGCAATTAGTTTGTGTTTCTTTTTAAAACTTTTTTAAAAATTTTATTGTAAAAAGAGGGGGAGGGGGGGCTGGGGAGAGGGGTGAGGGTTAAAGAAAGAGAATCTCAAGCAGGCCCCACATTCAGTGCAGAGCCGGACAAGGGACTCGATCCCACCACCTGGGGTCATGACCTGAGCTGAAATCAAGAGTCGGACGCTCAACTGACCGAACCGCCCAGACGCCCCAAAGTATTGTGTTTCTAACTTCAGCGCCTACATGTTCACTGCTAGCACATAGAAATCGTTTGATTTTTATCTTGAATCCTGAGATCCTCACGATCTCGTAGTCCATGGGAGTTATTCCCTAGGATTTTCCTGGAGACAATCGGGTCATTGCAGATAAGGACAGTTTTATTCTTCTAGATGCGTGTGCCTTTTTCTGTTTTGCGCTGCCTGGCGTCTTTGGAGCAGACTGATCATCGTCTCAAAGTGTTCTCTTTTGTCAGGGGTCCTTTGCATGTTCCTCTGGCTGCAGAGAGCAGGCTTCTGTCGGGGGGCTTTTCTCACTGCACCTGTTCCTGCTTCCGGGCTCTTGGGTTTACATTACCCGGCCCAAGACAAGGAGGCAAACAGAAAGGCCGGGGAATTCGCCCTTGTGTTTTCAGGGACCCCTTCGCCCCTAACTGGTCTCCCTGTACTGACGCACTTTCAGAGAGTGCTTACGTGCGTTTCACATTTACTCTCCAGATCTTGTATCTGTGTTTAATGGGAGGAACAGAGGGCGAACAGGTATTCCACATTCCCAGAAGCACCCTTTGATTTTTAACAATATTTTGAACATCTCACTCTTTGATATATATGTCACAGGCCCCATTCAGTTAGGAGAAAAGATTTTTTTTTTTTCAAGTTACAACAACCACAACGGAAACAACTTACAGTCGCTTAGGAAGTGACACCTCCAGGCTTGTCTACCATAGCCTGGGACTCAGCGAGGCTGGCCTGCCCCAAACTCATTTGCTTGAAGGACAGACGCTTTTCCCGGAGAAGAACACCAGCTCGTGGAAAGAGCTACGGGCTCAGTTCTGCTCGGCCCTTAGGTGGCCGGAGGAGGCGAGACGCTGGTGACAGCAAGGAATTCACGTCCGGGAGGATTTTCTTTCCCGTCAAGCCCCCAGGACCCTGCCTGAGAGTTTGGGAGAGGCTGTGGGGGCCAAGCGGAAAGAACCCAGTTCCGGCTGCGTAAAACGAACGCGTGGCCAACGTCCCCCAAAAGGCGGAAAGATGCTGTCTTCTCCACGTGGTCACAGGACGTTAAACTACTTCGAGGACCGATGCTTGCTCCTTCCCGTGTGAGCTTGGAAGGAGAGTCTGGAGCTGCTCTGTGACCATCGGGCAGAACCGCGTGATGACAGACGATGACAGCAGCAAGGGCCCGGCTGGTTTGCGTGTGAAGGCGCGCTCTCCATTCTGGGCAAGCTTATTCTGATCGCCCGAAATCCCTCACGATGCCAGCTCGGCCTGTGATTGCTCAGTGCACGTTTTTCATTGGACTTCTGCCCCTTTCACTGTCCTGTGCTGTTGCCTGTCTCTCCTGCGCCCCACGTTAGATCAGTCCGTTCCAACTTAGGGTCTTGGGGTCCAGCTTTTTAGACACCGCTTTCCTGACTACACTGCTTGTATTTCTAAAGGTGTCTTCCCATTGTTAGAGCTAATAATTCTCCACGTTTTAATTCGCACCATTTCTTCCCACGCCGCAAACCCTCTGTTTCTCTTTTCAGTAGAGATGCTGTCGTTTCAGACAGGACTTTCGTCACCTGGCAGAGTCCCCCTGCTTCCGGTCACCTCCGCCGCGTGCCTTGGGCCGGGCGGACCTTCCCGCCCACCCTCTGGTGTCTGCCAGGTGTTTATTTACAGATGTGTTTCTGGAAAAACAAAATAGGAAGTTTGCTACTCCCTGGGCTGCTCCGGATGCCCGAGGGCAGGATTGGGCGAAATATTCGTTGTCCATCTATCAAGCCTCTTCTGTTCCCGGCTCTGTGCGTAGGGAGCTTCATGGCAGCGTCTGTAGCTCCTAGGGCACAACCTACCGCCAGACGCTTCTGTTCTGCGTGGCCCGGATTCCATGACCAGAAAAAGCGCTTGGTTGGAAATGGTTGGAACGGAGCTTTGGGAGAGCAACAGTGTGGCCTCCGGAGGGGGGAGGTGTTTGCGAGGTGTGCAACTCACACTCCCGCACCGCGGGCCGGGCTTCCCTGCGAGGAGCGCCGCCGTGGTCTCGCTTTGTGGCGGTGACGTGTTGTGTTTTCATTTGCACGTCAAGCACGGCCTGCTGTTTGCATTCCCCAGCCCACGGCCACCCGCCTGGTCTGGGCGCCTCACCGGCTGCGGATCAGAACCGCTTCCGAGAGACCCCGGCATAAGATCGCCCCTCGAGGCTCCAGTCTACCTCCGAACCGAGAAAGCTGACATCTCAGTGACTGGAAAGGCTTGCCAGATTCGGGCAAAGCCCTCCCCGCCCAGCTCATTTTTCAGCGTTGTCGACTTTCGCTTCTTTTGTGCCCTCACGCGTGTGTTAGAGGAGAGTTGGACGCCCTGCGTCAGGAGCTGCGAGCCAGGGCCTCGTTTGGGTAGTTACCTGCCACCCTCCCCTGAGTCCCTTCCGGCCTCGGTTGCCACACACTTACGTGGCAATTTTGTTGGTAGAAGGTGGTGAAACCAAACAGGAGCGAAGGCCCCGCAAGAAGCTGACACGGGAACAGAACCGGGAAGCACTTAAAGCTGTCCTCGGGCCTGGCTCAGTCAGTTACGTGTCTGACCCTCGATTTCAGCTCAGGTCACAATCTCGTGGTTTGTGAGTTCACGCCCTGTGTCAGGCTCTGTGCTGACAGCTTAGAGCCTGCTTGGGCTCCTCTCTCTCCCTCTGTCTTTCTGCACCTCCCTTCTCACACATGTGCTCTCTCTCTGTCTTTCTCTCTCTCTCTCTCTCACACACACACACACACACACACACACACACTACATAAACCTAAAAAAAAAAATGCTGTCCTGGGGTCAATGTTAGAATAAAAACGGTGGGGAAGGGAATTAGCCACGCGTCATTTTCCCCTGGGTCCACGGGTTTGGTACATGCTGCTAATTTCATAAGGCCAAGTATGAGCCGGTCGGGCTGCCACAGTTTTAACAATTAAATGGCAAGGTGGCACCCGGTATTGTGCCCCACTATGTTGGGGGTGCATCAGCAGCAAATTATTCTGGGAGGTGAGGGCAAACAAACATCACCCGCAGGTACAACCAAGGACACCACCGTCCTCGGAGGTCAGGGCCGAGCGAGGCCTTGGGGAGTCACGAAGCGGGCAAGCCCTCCGCCTCTCCAGCTGGGGCTCTCTCCACCTGCTCTCGGCCACAAGACGCCTGGGTGCCCGGAAGCCACGCTCCGGTGCTCGGGGAGAGCAGGAGGATCAGGGCCCAGAGCGAGACTTGGATTTTCTGACTGCGTGCGATCCTCACTATGCAAATGAGGGATCCTTGCTTTGGGTTCAAGGTCTCGGAGCATTAAGACAGGGAAGATGCTCTGCCTCCCCCGAGCTTCTCTAGCCAGGTCTCGGGGTCCGTGCCTCCCCTGTGTCCACCAGTAGGGATGGCCCTGGGGCAAAACACGTGGGAGACTGACCGATCTGGTCTGCTTCCGTCCTTCGGGTCATGACCCTGTCCTCTGGCACATCACGGATAATTCTAGGACCGTCTCTGGGATCAGAGCATTTGCCATCCTTCTCACGGGCTGTGTGTTTTCACAGTGGGCGCCTGCCGTGGAGGATCTTGCTCACTGGAGACAACATTCCGGAGCAAAGATTCCGGTGAATCTTTGGGACGGGTCTCGGACTCTATCCCAACGGGAATTTTTCACATCTGGGGAAAACTCTGGTCCGAGGAAATTTGTAATTACGGCTACTGGTGTTTCAACTGAGGCTGAATTTGTTAAATTTGGGGTAAACAACATTGTTAACATCCAGAATAACATTACCCTTCAACTAACAGTTCATTTTATAATCCAATTAAAAAAAAAAACAACACTATTAAAACTTCCACTGTATTGCCACGTAAACAAACCTAAACCCACAAAGTTAACACATCTGATTCTCTAAGACCTTCACTCACCTACCTAGCATCTAACAAACAAAACCTTTCATAATTACTCAAGCCGCTCTTATAACGCTAAGAAATCACCCTTATAAATACGACAGACCGCTTTGAACACCTTAAAGGCAGAGCCAGCACGGAAGAGAGCCCTGGTCCCCGAGAGGCTGCCACTCCTGTAGGTCGCGTCTCACCGCAGGATGGGGCTGCCACCTCTATTCTTCATCCACGCAATCAGGGGACCCTCGCCCCAACCAAGGAGGGAGAGGCCCCCGGAGCCACTGGGACAACACAGGCAGTGGACTGAGGTTCAGCGCCTGAGACTTGTAAGAAAAAAAAAGAAAAAAAAAAGTCCAGGACTATTTGCCCTAAACTGGCTTTTGCGGGATTTAGCTCTCACGTACAACGGGACGTGTTTTCTTCCAACATCAGACACTATCTTCTTCCATTCTTTCCCCCTTTTTTTTTCTGAAAGCACTTACAAACATCTTATCATAACCTCTTTCTTTTTTTAAAAAATGTTTTTATTTATTTTTGAGAGAGGGAGAGAATTCGGAGAGAAAGGGAGACACAGAATCGGAAGCAGGTTCCAGGCTCCGAGCTGTCAGCACAGAGCCCGAAGTGGGACACAGACTCACGAACCGTGAGATCATGACCTGAGCCGAAGTCGGACGCTCAACCGACGGAGCCACCCAGGCGCCCCCATAACCCCTTCCTTAACGCTGTTTCTTGACTAAGATGATGCCCCTCCTCACCGTGGCAGTGGCTGGCCAGCTCGTCATCACAGGACACCCACATTGCTTCATTCTCTTGCAGCCAGGTGGCCGGTGTGGCCACGTGAGCACCTCCCACCTGGATGCGAGCGGAATGGATGTGTTTATCCAGCACCAAGGGAATGTCACACGGAAGCTGACAAAACAGCGTCAGCCCGGCCCCTCGTGTGACCGTGGGGACAGAGCTGCCTCGTCCACCTGAAACCCGCTGTGACTGATACGTGAGAAAGAAAGACGCTTTTTGTAGTTTAGTTGAACCCCCCGGAACCTGAGGGATTATCTCTCACTGCCAAGTAGTCTGCTCTCACTAACGCACACACTCGGAACGGCGTTCAACTAGATTTGCCTTGATGGGTCCAGGCGTTCACCAAAACCTTAATGCGGTGTGCACGTGGCTTGGGTTGACCAAGAGGCAGAATTTCTACAGATTAGAAATCCTGAGGACCAGCTCTTCAGGGTATCTGGTCATTGTTGGTCTTTGACTATCTCATCACAAGCTCGTGATTTTCCCGGCATTGGTGTTTTCTTTGTATTGCTTAAATGATTTGACCTTGGAGGAGGACTAAGTAGGTCTTTTGCCCGTTCCAGGATTATACCAGATGTCTTTCAAGCCACTCTTAATCCTGGCAATAAAAAGAGGTCTAGCCTCAACTTGACGCTTTCTGCCTATTGAAATGCCAAAAGTCCTTTCCAGAACACTGTAATTTTTTTTTTTTTTTTAGTGGAAACAAACATCAGAGTACTTTACCCGCACGCAGGTAGTGACTGACACCCCCCCTCAGTCATTATAGAGGCAAAGCTAGAAATGACATATGTTTAAAAGGACGTGAGTTCACATTCATGTTTCCATTTGAACACCACACTTCCTAAGTTTTACTTGTTTTGTCCTCCCACCAGATATTTTGAATGGATTTATCCCGTTTCCTGAGCCTCTTTTCCAGATGACATCCTCCTAGTAAATTTAAATATAACACATTTATGGGCTGCCATAAGAAAACACACATTTAAATTATAGTAAGTGTCTAAAACTTCTAAAACATAATTGGAGGCCCCACCCTTGGTTCTTGGATCCAGGTTGACCCCTTTTACACTCTCAGCCTCGATAAATTTCTCCGCCTCTTGTTCTATAATCATTTCTTGATTAGAACGACCAGAGGCTCTGTTATGTTCCTCCAGAATTTTTCAGCAAAAGTCTCCAAATTCCCCTCGCTAAACATGGACAAAGTCATTACTACACATTTGTGAGGATTTCTCCGGGAATACGCGCAGTGCTAAAAATACAAAGTATATTTCCAGAGATTTCAAAAACTCATCAGAACCTGAACAGTTGCCATTCTTAAAATCACTTTTAAAATATGAAGTCTTGTGCTTGGGTTATTGAAAGGAGGTTGTAGGAAGTGATTGCCCGTCTGCCAAGATTGCATCGTGTGGATGCCGTTTTCTGTTTTACACGTTCCCATCCCAGAATGATGGGTTCTTGGAGGGAGCACGATGTATCACAAAAACCAGAAAGAACATGGCACCATGAGATTGATGCTCTCATTTGGGGGACTTTACCTGGGACATTTGTGACAAGTCAATAAAAAAAGAAACTTTCTCGCTCGAAGCCACCAACTCTTTCTTTCTTTTCTCATTTAGGTTGCTAGTAACCATCAATAGAAAAATCACAGGAGGGGTCCCTGGGTGGCCAGTTGGTGAAACATCTGACTCTTGATTTCCACTAAGGTCGTGATCTCATGATTCATGAGGTTGAGTCTCTGTGCCGATGCTCTCCCAAGAGCCTGCTTGGGATTCTCTCTCTCCCTCTCTCTCTCTCTGACGCTCCCCCGCCTGCCTTTAAAAACAAATAAATAAACTTTAAAAATAAAAGAATGCAAAATCACAGGAATGTGGACCAAACATACCAATCTCAGTTCGAGGTCTCTATGTGCCAGTGCAAAGTGTGTGGTAATAAAATGGAAGCAACACACTAACTCAAACAAGTGAGTCAAATGTAAGGGGATCTCTGATATCTGTCGAATATTACAGGAGGAATTTAAACAAAAAGTGCATTTCCGACAGAAGGGGATTGGAACTAGTACTGTATATTTGGAACACAGTCCCTTCTCTTTAAGCCCACTTTTGAGGGTAGAAAGAAAGAGAAGTTATTAGAGCAAAGGACAAGAATCTGGTTCCTTGGCCAGTGGAGATATGGGTCATGTTTGTTTACAGATGAAAATCCGGCCCAGAAACAGGATTTATTAATGGGGAGAGGGGAACTTGAAGCGGGACTCACGACAGAATGGTATTTGGCAGAAAGTCCTGTTGAGCTGCGTACTCTCGGCGGTGATAATCTTTTTCTCGCATACGGTAGTTGAGAAGTGAAGGAAATTTCTATCTTGTACGTACGTCTCATGTTGAAGAAGATGTGAACAGTACCGAGGAGTATCTTCATGCCCCATTCTTCTCGTGTACTGTAAATCTTAAGGAAGCAGGTTTCAAATATTTCACAAAAACAGTAAGCGTGACTCCACGAGTGGGTCTGAGAAGGCTTGCCCAGGACAAATCAAAGACTCTCGGAATTTAAGGACTCCGTCTGTTTGGAAACACACACGCATGCGCTGGCCATCACTGCTATTCTTATGGGAAGAGTGAGAGGCAGGCGTGATGCTCATGCCACACACAGGTGAGGACAGCTACTGGGCTGTTTCCATGATCACACCCCTGGAGGAAATGGATTCGCCCAGTATAGTGCGTTGTCCGGTGGGAGAAACAAAACAAAACAAAAAGCGTTCATAACGTTGAGGTATTAAAAATACTGGGAGTTCAGTCATTGGCCACCAGACTTTATTGCGTATTTCTCACTTCTTCCTGCATGAGAATTACAGTTGGTAGCAGAGTCAGCCTGGACTCTGCACCTACTGTTACAGAAATGGACCTCGAGCAGCGTGAGAATGGCCCGGGTGAGTGGTATAGGTCATGGCAAGGACTAGAAGATACACATAAAGCTGTGATCAGGAAAGCCTTCATGCAAACGTTGTTTCTGTCCTCCTTCCAAGTATAACCCATTGTCCCTAGTGCATCCTCCTGCGTGAAAGGGTCCCGTGACGTCATATAACCTAACTGCACACGCTGCCTTTTGACTTCCAAGCTTCCCTTGTGGCTGCCTGTCGTTTCTCACTAACCTGACCCAGATCGTTTTCCCTTTGGGGCAGTCAGCAAATCATGCAAGTGTATCCAACATGGACACACTCAAAATTCAAAAGGAGGAGTTTCCAGCATCGTCTCTCCGCCGGCCACTGAAACATGACAAACTCCACGTATGCCTGGGTGCACGCACGTTCCTACCCACACCCGGCTCTTTCGGTGGGCATCTGTAGAGGCTAGACCTCTTTCTTGATTTCCTTGCTTATCTTTCTTTCCTGGCTGTGGTCTATATATTTTCCATTTCTTTCATCTTTCAAAGTGATGTTCAGGCTTTTGATGAAGCATTTTTCCCCTAACGCTCTTCCTTTGATTCATGTCCATGCCTTCACTTTCTCTGTAGCCCGTAACCTCTATTAACAAGATATTTCTGGCACAAAAAGTAATTCCTACTGGCAGCAGACTGATGAAATGTGAATAGAAATTAAAGCTTCATTTTCCTCCACTTAGGAATCTTGCTCTTCTGTAAATATAAGGCAATCGGTGATCAAGTGGCTTGCCAGACGACCTCCCTATTTATTAAATGCTTCAGAAATGTTAGAGCCAATCCTGAAAAACATTCTAGAAGAGCACAGTTAAGGACAAATGGATTTTTGGGGGCCTGGCTAATTTTCTACTTTTCAATAATTTCTTTTCAGATTTAACCCCCACTCTGCCAAGACTTTCATAAGCTTCCTGTTTCTGTAGGAAACCGTGTGAGGTTTACTTCATTTTAGAATGGGGGCCCACAGCAGCTTCCACGAGATGAGCCACGAAATGCAGAGCAGTGGGCGCTGAAGCAGGGCTGTGAATAATAATCGATCAGGCCTTCACCAGTACCTTTGCACTCTGAAGCAACCACACCTAAATCCAAAATGAGCCAAAAGGAAAAAAGAGAGTTTGAGTAGGGACGACTAATCCAGACCACACACACATATTTCTGTGGACCACAGTACCTTAATTTCTAATCCTTGAGTATTATCGCTGACTGGTCTCTTCTCTCCTGGTGGTCTGCCTCGGGCTTCACTCTGGGTCTGATTCTATATAAGGCAACTCATCAGGGCCACACATAGGCAGCCTCCGGCCATAGATTCAACCTTCAGGTAGAAGGAAAGCAAAAGGGCTATGTTCACCCTTGAGGTTGGGCAGGCAGTTCTGAGTTATGGAAGCTTGGATTCTCCCATCCAAGTACTAACCAGGCCCGACCCTGCTTAGCTTCCGAGATCAGACGAGATCGGGCGCGTTCAGGGTAGAAAGCTTGGATTCTCATAAGCTACTGGCTGAACGCTCGCGCTGGGATGGGTTCCCCAGGCATGTTGCTTTTGGCTGTCTCCCTCTGGAGTGGCAATACGAAGCCCAGTAAGGCCGTGGTGTTGGTAGGATCAGGGAAGAGATACTCGCTCTGCTTCCCTCACTCAACTAGCTGTAGATGTTACAGAGACAAAATTAGGCACCTCCCACATGTCGCTGCAGAGAAAGTATTGTGCCTACCATGCTGTCGGGACTTAGACTCATGATTACGGCATTCATACACTTCAAAAATTTCTTATGCTTATTTAATTATTTTTGAGAGAGAGACAGAAAGAGACAGAGAGAGAGAGACAGAGAGAGACAGAGAGAGAGAGAGGGTGCACAAGCAGGGGAGGGGCAGAGAGAAGGAGAGACAGAATCCCAAGCAGGCTCTGAACCACCAGTGCAGAGCCTGATGCAGGGCTCGAACTCACAAAACCTGAGCTGAGATCAAGAGTCAGATGCTTAACCGACCGCGCCACTGAGGCACCCCAGCATTCACACACTCTCAAATCCGTCCCTGTTTTGATGCCATCCCAGTACACCGTGTCTTACCTAGACCCAAATCCTTAGGATCTCCATCACATACTCTTAACATGTCCAAGGGCTCAATTCCTAGCAAGATTCTCAAACATGCCTAATACACTCTCCAACCCTGAAGAAGACATTAACTTTATACATTGTATCTCGGTTTTAATTGATTCCAGTGTCTCTTGCTAAGACCATGTTTGATAAGACCGTGATCAATGACTACAAAGATTTAGATGTTCTTTGTTATGTTTACTCTTTTATTTCTTCTGCCTTCCAAATGGTCTGGGGTGTCCTTCAGTGATGTTGCTTTAGCGGTCCTTCTATATCCTTGTGAGGTTAAACGGTGTCATCGTTTCTGTTGGGTCTACCGTCTACTGTCAGCTCAGTGTCCTGCTACGTCAGGACAGCTTGATCCCCAACTTGTCCACGTTGTGCCCTCTGTCGTCAAGAGAGTGGCTCCTTCCATTAAACATCCGGCTGCGTTACGTTTCATTGTCTCTCTTTCTTTACACTCAGTTGACAATAAGATTGGGACATCATAAATTAAAATGGTTGTTCAAAGTTTGTAACGGCAATACATGATCGTCTCCTCTAAGTCTCTTTAGTTTGAGATATTTGTGAAGGATTAAGTTCGAGGGCCAAGTTGTTAGACCACTGAATAGTATTTATAAGAACAATTACGGCTAAATTTTTTGTGACTTTTCTGCATATTGCTTATTATTATTATTTTTAAATGGGTTGATTTGCCTATCTCCTTCAGTCTATCAGGAGTATCTATTGTCTCTGCCCATCAAAAGTCTCGGTTTTTCGGGGCACCAGGGTGGCTCAGTGGGTTAAGCATCTGACTCTTGATTTTGGCTCACGTCATGATCTCACGGTTTGTGAGTTTGAGTCCTGCATCAGGCTCTGTGCTGACAGTGTAGAGCCCGCTTGGGATTCTCTCTCTCCCTCTCTCCCCGCCACTCCCCTGCTCGCGTTCTCTCTCTCTCTCAAAATAAATAAATGAACTTAAAAATAAAAAAATTGAAAATGATTAAAAAATTCTCAGCTTTTCATAATCACTAGTCTGGCCATTTTTTGTTTCCCTTTGGTGATAGAGTCTCTTCCTTTACCTCCTCTGTTTGCATTTTGGAGGCTGTTTGCTGTGTGGCCCGTATCTGCGGCTCGTATCCCTCTGTGTGGTCTGTTACTCTGTCTCATGAGGCTGCTTGTCCCTGTGACAGATGTTTCCATTATTCAAGTGCAGTAGAAGTCTGTCATTTTCCCAGCTAACAGCTTTCTCATTATCCTCACTAGATTCTGAGCTCTGTCAGGTCCAGGCTTTTAAGAATCTCAAAGTAGGGATTTATCCTAGTTTGTGTTGGTTGCAATATGATTGCTTCCCACCTATCCTTTTAATTTGTATGTATTTTTTCATTCTATCTTTTTTTTTTTCATCATGACCAACGTACTCGTTAATCCCCATCCCGTATTTCCCCCATCTTCCACTCACCGCCCTCTGGGGACCATCAGTTTGACCTCGATAGTTAAGAGTTCTTTCTTGGTTTGTCTTGCCCTCTTTTTTATTTTTCGTTGCTCACTTGTTTCTTGAATTCCACATACGAATGAGATCATATGGCATTTGTCTTTCTCTGACTAGCTTATTTCTCATAGTATTATACTCTCTTATATTTTGTATGCAATACATATTCCTCTAGGTTTTTAGTGCTTTGAGTGGTTTATTCAAGGTAGTCTTGGGGCACCTGGGTGGCTCAGTCAGTGAAACGTCCGACTTCAGCTCAGGTCATGATCTCACAGTTTGTGAGTTCGAGCCCCACATCAGACTGACAGCTCAGAGCCTTGAGCCTGCTTTGGATTCTGTGTCTCCCTCTCTGTCTACCCTCCCCCACTCACACTCTGTCTGTTTCTCTCTCTCAAAAATAAATAAACATTAAAAATTTAAAAAAAAAAGGTAGTCTTGAGTGCTCCAATCAGAGTGGCTCTGTCCTGGAGAGGGGCCGCCTTTGTGTGTGTTTCAGTGAGAGTACCGTCCACACGTAAATCAGATCATAATTTGTATTCTACGTGTGAATCAGCGTGGGTCCGTGCTCTCCTTCCTAACTTCACAGATTATCATTTTGTCTCTCTGTGGTCTTCTCAAGCTTTAGCTATTTAGCTGTTGCCTAGAGTTCGACCCGTTTCTCTATCCCTGTAAACATCCCTGTCAGTTAGGGTTGTAACTTACCTGAGATCTGTCTTTTGTCTGATTTTGGTCTGTCGTCTGATGTGAACCCTTCTGATGTGTTCAGTTCTCTTCTGCATCTTCTGCGGTCCTGGCCGTGCCCAGGACCAGTGTACAGAAGTTGGCCCTGTCGTCCACACCCATGTCTTTCCGCTGAAGATACTTTGGCCACCGCACACGCTGAGAGTCCCAATGCATGAACTCGAATGTTTTGCCTTACATTTCTTCCTGAACCAACTCCATTTCCTAAACCCCCAACAGTATGAAGGAAATCATTCACTCATGCATTTATTAGTTACTTAGGACACACCAAGTGCCTTCTACGTGCACTGCCGGAAGTATGACTGTGACCCGGAGCCCCAGACAGCTCCTAGATCTTTCCTTGCATCAAGACCATCAACCCAATTGCTCCCACAGCTTCTTCTAATACTTTATTATTATTATTTTTTTTTTACATTTTACTTCTTAGCATCTTCATGGGTTTTAATGTTGTGTTGGGTATAATGTAGGGATAGTGTTTTTCCCCTCACACGAGTAGGACATTGACAGAAGTCACTAATCATCTAATCCACATTGATGCGAGTATCACTTTCACAGCACATTTATGACATTATATGATTCGGGTTTTCAAAATTTCCCCACTAACATACACATAGATTCTTGTGCTTGAGAAGAATGTATTCCAGTTTAGGGCTGACTATAAATATGCTTGTAGTTTATAAAAGCAATATTTATTTTCAAGTATTTTAATTGTGTTGTTGACATCATCTCTGTATTTGCTTATTATTCCACGTATCTTACCTGTTCATTTCAGACCAAAGGAGTTGTATCACCGAGTAGGATTGTCAATTTTTCATTTGCAATCTGAATTTCTGCCAGCTTTTATGTATTCTAAAGTTGCAGAGAAGTTCAAAACTCCTGTAGGTACTGGTATATTGTAGTTTTTTATCAACATAAAATATCTCGGGGCGCCTGGGTGGCACAGTCGGTTAAGCATCCGACTTCAGCCAGGTCACGATCTTGCGGCCCGTGAGTTCGAGCCCCGCATCGGGCTCTGGGCTGATGGCTCGGAGCCTGGAGCCTGTTTCCGATTCTGTGTCTCCCTCTCTCTCTGCCCCTCCCCCGTTCATGCTCTGTCTCTCTCTGTCCCAAAAATAAATTTAAAACGTTGAAAAAAAATTAAAAAAAATATCTCTCTATCCTTTTAAATGCTTTTCCACCCCTTTCTTTTATTTCCCCTTATTGTTTGCTGTAGTCTAGTCTCTTGTAAACAAAATAGCTATTTGAAGAAATGTAATTATGCAATATCTGTCTTTGGGGAGATGTTATTCACCTTCTATATTTATCTTGAGTAAAGCTAAACATGGACTTACCACTCTTCCCTTATTTTATTCTTTCTGTTTGTCATGCCTTCTTGTGTTTTTTTTTTTCCTTTACTGGATTTTATTGAATTAGGTTTTCGAGTTATACTTGCATTTTTAAAAATACAAAAACATTTAACATACAAATACATTTGATATCCTATTTTTAACTTTATAATCATGATCACCAAATTTTAAAACATACTCAGCTTGTATTTTCAGCATGTATTTTTCTCCAAAAACCTGCTGGTCTTCTATATTTATAATCTCTCTCTACATAATGTGAGGACCAAGGATGCCTTTACTTCTCCCAGGAGGCACTTCTCAAAATGACATCTCAAGGGCTGTAGTTTCTACTTGTTAGTATTTTGTGTATTTATTCACCGGCATTTAAACGCATGTTTACTGGGGCGCCTGGGTGGCTCAGTCGGTTCAGCGTCCGACTTCAGCTCAGGTCATGATCTCACAGTCCGTGAGTTCCAGCCCCACATCAGGCTCTGTGCTGACAGCTGAGAGCCTAGAGCCTGCTTCGGATTCTGTGTCTCCCTCTCTCTCTGACCCTCCCCCGTTCATGCTCTGTCTCTCTCTGTCTCAAAAATGAATAAACATTAAAAAAATTAAAAAAATAAATGCACGTTTACTTAAATTCCTTAAAGGGTATCACACAGGAACTGTATGGCCATTTGTCACATTGCCATCTATATTGCTGCTATTTTGGACATTCAGGTCACAGTCACTGACACACATGACTTCTGAGGGTCTGAAACAAAATTCTTCCTCTCATTTAAGATGGATGCTTAATGCTCATTTTTAAATTGTGATTTGAACTAGTTTGCATCTTAAATCTGGCTATCTTTAGTGTTTTTTTTTTTAGTTTATTGTTTTGAGAGAGAAATAGAGACGGGGAGCAGAGGAGGAGCGGAGGGCGAGGGAGAGAGAGACGATCCCAAGCAGGCTCTGGACTGATGGTGTGGAGACTGATTCGGGACGCAACCCCACAAACCATGAGATCATGACCTGAGATCAAGAGCTGGATGCTTAACCAACTGAGACACCCAGGCCCCTCCCCCCCCCCCCCCCCAAATCTGGGTTCTTTAAATTTATGCATAACATTTCGGGTTTTCTGACCCATGCATTATTCTTCTTCTCGCTTAATTCACAATTAAAACCTTATTCTCTAATCATAAGGAAGATTGTTTTCTCAAGGTCAACCATGAAATCGTGCCCTGTGTGTTTCCCATGGCTTCATTTGTTTGACAGAATCACGCTGACAAGCAGAACACAGTGAGACAGTGAAGAGTAGGGTTGGGGGAGATCAGGCCTCTGTGTCTATATGGAAAGTTAACAGACTTCCCACCAGAAGAAGGACAGTGAGCTCTTAAGGCTCATGTCTTCTGAGACACCCTCAGAATTCTTAACTTGATCCGCCTGTAGACAAACCATGGTCGTGTATTATATGCTTTACCTGCACTGGATTTTTATCAGCTAATGCATATCCAGATTATTTATGTAGGCAACATTTATTATTTTATTGGTTAGTTATCATCAAATGGCACTAAATACGTTGGGACCTTATATCTGCAGCTATTAGATTTTCCCTTGAAGGTAGCCATACACTCGGGGCCCGATATAATCATATATCAACTCAGTTTCATTTCCTGAATGGAAAAGAGTCCTCGATGGTCGTAATGCCTGTGCTGGTTCATCTGGGCAGCTTTTTAAATTCCTGGAACTCGACGCTGTCTGGCAATAAATGTGCGTAAACAAAGATGATTTTCGATAGCCCTTCATTAACACTGAAGACCGCTTCACTCTTCTTTGATTTATCGTGTCACCCAACCAAGGAAACTCAAGTTGGCCTCCTGTTGGTTTTCTAGATTGTAAGAATCAGGTTTCGATAGAGACGACCATGATTGCGCAGCCTCATATAATCGCCAGTTGCCGGTCCAGTGAGATGAAGAGACCTTGGCACAAATCAGTTACCGTGATCAAATTGCCTAGAAAAATAGAATAACAATCAAGCTTGCATTTGGTCATACACGTTACCTTTCTTACATGTAAGAATTCATTTATTTCTCAGATCATCTTAGGAGTTAGATCTTATTATTTTTATCACTTTTCATGTCAGAAAAAAAAAGGGATGCGGGGCCAAGGCTGTACAGCCAGGAAGGGGAGGAGACAGGACCTGACCCCAGATGGGAGTCCTGTCTCTGTGGATGGATGTGCAAGCGATTTTCCCTAAGAAGGCCAAGAGCCACATGTTCACAACCAAAGACATGTCAACTGAGTGACACAGCCAACATAGTAATAATTAAAAAGGAAAGAAAAATCTCCTTTCAGAAGCATGGAGGGGCACCTGGGTGGCTCAGAGGGTGAAGCACCTAACTGTTGATTTAGGCTCATGTCGTGATCTCATGGTGTGTGAAATCGAGCCCCAAGTTGGGCTCTGGGCTGACAGTGTGGAGCCTGCTTGAGATGCTCTCTCTCCTCCTCTCTCTGTCCCTCACTTGCTCTCTCTCTCTCTCTTTCAAGATATATACACATTAAAAAAAATTTTTAAAAGAAGCACGGAGAAATGTTTTGATTTCTCACACGTACTTCTACTGACATAGTTTCATATAGTAAGGAAAGAGAAAACCAAATACGTTTGCAAGGTGGCACGTTGAGATAGTAGGATAGCTCCAAAAAAAAAAAAAAAAAGAGGGAATAATTAGTCAATATGACATATGTCATTGAGAGTCAAAATGAGAACGGGGCAGGGTCCCCTGTGCTCGGCAACATGGGTGTCGCTCCTAACCGAAGGAGAGGAATACCAGTTGTGTGGTGAGAACGGGAGGCATGGGAGGGGGCAGGGGAGTGAGCATCGGGGAAGGGCCAGTGGTGCTCTGGGCACACGTGTCTTCTGAGAGCTTGGTGAATGAGTGGGAGCAGAGGACCGGGCTGTGGACCAGTTAGGACCTTCAGGAAAGCATTCGAGGACGAGAAAGGTTAAAATCGGGCTCTACTATCAACACCCAAATGGTCCTTCAGTAATAATGGAGAGGCCAGTTTATGTTTAAGACTTCCAAACACTATACGAAAATTCTAAAGGCATAATATAATTTCAATTCCAGAAACAAGGAGAGAATAGAGGAGGAAGGAAAAAATAAACATATTTGAAGTAACATGGACAGGAACATCCCCCAATTAACGACAGGCATCACAACACAGACCCAGCAAGTCCCGAGACCACTGAGCAGAGTAGGTAAATAAAAATACATTTATACAAATAAGCAAATACGTATTTATGGAAATAGATATGTTAAATATTTATTTAAAGTTTTTCCCTAGTCACATCCCACTCAAACTGCAGAGAATCAAATACAAACAGCAAGAGTTGAAGAAAGCCAGGAGGGAAAAAAGAGCTTAACTTGTAGAGGCAACAGGGAAATAATTACATCAGGCTTTTCATCAGAAACCATACAAATGAGAGTCGCAAAATGTCACCGACCTACAATTCTATGCCCTCCCCAATTTCCCTTCAAACGTGAAGGAGAAATAAAGACGTTCTCAGACGAACAAAAATGTAGGGATTTCCATGAACCTTACCCCTTTTTTCCAGAAATGTTAAAAGACTTTGCTCAGAGAGAAGGAAAATAATATGGTTCGGAAACCCGGCTCCACATAAAGGAAGGCATCAGAGCATGAATAAATGAAGCCCAGATGAGATGTTTCACTTACCTTGATTAATCGATCTAAAAAGAAAGTTGTTTGGTTAACGTCCCAGAAGTAGCAACGTGTTAAGTGGCGATAGCACGGGGATGAGTGAAACGAGTGGCCTAGACCACTGGGGACGAGGAGTGAGCGGGTCCCACTCTGTCACGAGGGACCTCACACGTGGGTAGCGGTGTGGTGTCATTTGAAGATGGGTTTAAATTACTTACAAATGCATATTTCCTAGGCTCTGGGGCAAAACCACTAACTTTTATTTTTACAAAAGAAGTATAATCGGTCCACTAAGCAGGGGCGGGCCGGGGAAGGGGGGCAGGGTGGGATCCTATGAAATCTGTGTTAGGGTCAGAAAAGGCAGATAAAGGGAGAAACGAAGAACACGCCTGAGGCAAACCCAGACAGAATTGATGGAGACATAGACAAATCCACTCTCAGAGTTGAGGACATAAGTACCCCCTAATGGATGAACCTGGCAGAGTGTGGGTGAGGACACACGTGACCAGAACGGACGCTGTCACTACGCGATCTGGTTGACCAAACGCTCCCCCCAACCACGGTAGGATACGCATTCTTCTCAGGTTCACGTGGAACGCGCACCGAGCTGTGGACCACCGTCTGCCGTAAGACCCCCCTCGACGTACTTAAAGGCATAGAGATTATGTTCTTGGACCACAGGGGAATTAAAGTGGAATTAAAATCAGAAACCAGCTCAAGTAACTGGAGGTTAAAACCATACTTGTAAATGAAAGGTGGGTCAAAGAAGTCTCTAAAGACATTGAAACATGTTTTGAACCCGACGAAAATAAAAATGGAATTTATCAAAATGGGCGGGGGCCACGAAGACAGCTTTCAAAGGGCAGCATACAGCGGGGTCACAAGCATTAGGAAAGAAGAAAGTCGTGAAATCCGTAACCTGAGATGTTATCTTAAACTACAGAAAAAAAGAGCAATTTAAGTCAAAGCGAGGAGGAGAAAAATCCATTTTTTAAAGGTTAATTTATTTTTTTGAGAGAGAGAGAGGGAGGGAGAGAGAATCCCCAGCAGGGTCTGCACGGGTGCAGGGCTGGAACTCACCAACCATGAGATCATGACCTGAGTCGAAATCGAGAGTTGGAGGCTTAACCGACTGAGCCACACAGGCACCCCAAAAATCAATTTTTAAGGTTAGATTGGCTCTCAATGAACTTAAAAACAGGAAAACAATAGATGAAGAGTGAAAGCAAAAAACTCCTTTTGGCTTTACATGTAGAGATAGGGGAGGCGACCCATACACTTGGATTTGTTAAATGTTGTCCGTGTGAATACCCATTACCGGGACCTGTACACAAAAACCCCAGAGTACCGGAGGCAGGAACACGGGATCCATGTGATTCGAGCGTGCAGTCCAGGGTTGGTCTGGCAGAGAGTCGGTTGGGCTCAATGTCAAATCCTCTGTCACCTGTTTCCTGATTTGGGGTAATTATTTAATTTCTGTGAGCTACAATTTCCTTCCTGCCAAAAATAGATAATACATTACACCATTGTCTTGTCCTGAGAACCACACGCAGGAACAGAAAGGCTTGAACTACAGATTCATAAATAGTGTTTTGAAAAAAGCAATTGCTTGGGGCGCCTGGGGGGCTCAGTCGGTTAAGCGTCTGACTTCAGCTCAGGTCATGATCTCGCGGTTCGTGGGTTCCAGCCCCGCATCGGCTTCTGTGCTGACGGCTCAGAGCCTGGAGCCTGCTTCAGATTCTGCATCTCCCTCTCTCTCTGCCCCTCCCCCACTCACGCTCTGTCTCTCTCTGTCTCTTTCTCAAAAATAACTAAACGTTAAAAAAAAATTGAAAAAAAGCAGTTGCTATCTTGAATCCAGAAAGAACAAAACATAGTTCCAAAACATCTAGAAAGAGAAAAGTTTTGATTCTTGTGTTTGCTTATGCTTGTTTC